>NC_141461.1:58930000-60180000 GCF_015680905.1 Coptis chinensis | reverse complement strand
AACTAACTATTTTATTTATCTAATGAATGATATTCAATGATTCAAATAACTAATCTAAAACAAGGAATGAAACTAATTAATTAAATCCAAAAGCTAGATCTAGAACTAAGCTTTTTAATGGCTACTCTAATGGCTACCTTCTAACCTAAACTAATTGATTCTTAAGAGCTAAGTCTTGTGTGTGGAAATGGAGGAGACCAGATCCACATTTTCGTGCATGGGATGAGGGTCTATGTATTGGGCCGGAAAATCGAGCCCAAAGCCCAATTTCTTCAGTCCACAGGGCCCTTTTCAGTTGGCTTTGACTTCAATAGGCTTTTTGTCCACTTCTTCTCCTCTGATTAGGTCAAGGTTTGGACCATTGGAAATCTCTTTCCGAGCTGGTCGTTTTGACATAACGTACGCCCAATTACGAGGCTTGAGTCCAAAGATACGATCTTCGGAAGTTCTTCTGATTTTTTTGTGCTATTTTTGCCTGTCTTGGCCTTTAATCTCAGAACTTCTTAGCAACCAACCCTTTGCTCCTTTCTATCGCCAAAGTGGCATATTTCTGCACATAATTGACTTCAATGCCTAAAATACATAAAAAACACGTAATGAGCATTAACTCTTATTTATTACTTGCATAATTAGTCTAAAAGTATTATTGTTAAGGGGTTAAAACTACAGTTTTGAGCTCTTATCAAACCACCCCCAAACAACATTTTGCTTGTCCTCAAGCAAATATGAGAAATTAGCATAAGTGACCAAAAATGGAGTTCTAACTAATCTCGTTTCGCCGAGTGCGATTGCATTGACCATATACAACAAGGCCTTAAACCACTAGGAATTTTCTAGTGGACGAGTTATAGCCTCGTGAGAGTTTTGCAATAAAGGTACTCACAAACTTCATCTATACTACAACGACTCAAAAGATAAATTTTTTGTTTCCTTATCTATGTCTCAATTATCTATACATCTCACTAGCAATGAATACAGAATAATCAAGTCGAAACCTAAGCTAATATATGCATAATAATCAATCATCTACGAATAAACATATATACAATGAGTAATACTATGAGATGAACTAGCAGGTCCATTTCTAAAAACTCAGAATAGCGTCCTTAAGTAGGTCCTCACATAAATGTCAAGACAAAAACCACTCTAATTTTTCCGCTCAAGTTTCGCTACTCCAGTGTGCAGTGGGCACACTTTACCTTACCATCTCAATGACACACAATGAAGCCAGAGTCGATCAAACACATCTGCCACTTACTATCACACTAACTTATTCCTAATTGAGCTAGAGGTCTTTATTAGGTGTTGCGGGGATTAGGAGATGGTTTAAGAAGGAAGAAAATATATATTCAAAGAAGACAAGTCTGAGATAATAGAGTTTTCATATTATGTAACTAGAGAAAACCTTATTCTTTACTTTTGCTTCTACATTTTGTTTCCATCCTTAGCCATATTTTTTTTTCTTTGACTTTTGACTCATTGATTCTATTTTTGGAGTTCTAACTCTTTATTTCCTTTTATTTTTTTTTATTCTTTTTATTTTTTTATTTGGATGGAAACTTACTTTTTTCTTCTGAAGCGACTAACGAATTCTTGATTTCAAAGGTTCTTCTCTTTTCTATTCTTCATCTCTAGTCTCAGACTTATTCAAAGAATTGGGTAGGTTGATTTTTTATTTTGTTTTATTTTGTAACAGGGTAAAGGATTTGTGGTTTGTGAAAGGCTCAAGAATGGCTTAGAGGGGCGACTAGCGGAAAATAATTCATAGGGTTGAATTTCTGGCTATATCGATCCAAATAGGGCCTAAATTCTCGCTTAGGATATGGTATAGTAATCAAGCAAGTGGATGTGTGATTTCTATCCGGATTTTACTTCTCCCTTATGTCATTTTCTCAATGTTCACTCATATAAGGCTTTAGGCTATATTCTCACACGAGGATTTGTAGAATAAGTACTCTAGCCTAGATTACAAAAACTTACTACCAACAATCATAGATACTCATGTAACATATTTATAGATAGATGCAAGGATTATTACCTACATATTAGCCTAAGTTTCTAAAAACTATTCTAATGCAAAAGCTACATGAAACTTCTAGATTTTTGAGAGCATAGAGAAAGAAAAGAATACCAATATTCCTAAGTGTATAATGATAAGAGCCCAAAACTGTAGTTTTAACCCCTTAATAATCATACTGTTAGACCAATTATGTGAATAATAAGTAAGAGTTAATACTGATTACGTGTTTTTATGCATTTTAGGTTTCAAAGTCCATTATGTGCAAAAATGTGCCACTTTAGCGAAATAAAGGAGCAAAAGTCAGCGGAACTTCCGAATGCCATATCTTTGGACTCAGACCTCGGAATGAGGCCTACCTTATGTCAAAACGACCGGCGCGGAAAGAGCTTTGCAATGGTCCAAGCCTTGACCCAATCAGAGGAGCAGAAGTGGACGAAAAGTCTGTGGAAGTCAACTGCAGCTGAAGAGGCCTTTTGATTTGAAAAAAATTGGGTTTTGGGCCGATTCTCTGGCCCAAAACATGGCTCCAAGCCCATGCACGTTTTTTGGATCTGAATGTATAAAAACAAAAGCTTAGCTCTTCATTAATGGTAGCCAGTAGTTAGAAAATAATAGTTAGCTTAGAATAGAAAGTAGCCATTAAAATAGCTTCTAGATCTAGTTTTATTTAATTGTTTTTGATTAAGTATAGTTTCAATATCTAATTCATTTCATTATATTAAACCTTGAATCTTGTTCTTCATTTGATTAGATCAATAAAGTAGTATTCTTTATCCATTTCGATTTTGTCAATTCGATTCTAGATCTAATTTCAATTCATGTCCTTAGTTCAATTTAGTCATTAAATTAGATTTCATTATTGTTTAATTAAATAAATTTAAATGCTTTATATTATGTTTAGTTTTAATATAAATGGAAATGATTTGATGATTCAAGGCTAAACCTCCATTAGAGGGTTTTGTGAAGCCTTGATGAAAACTTGATTCGATTATCGTAGAATCATTATAATTTTCTATTCCCTTTCTAAAATGATTAGTTTGCCATGAGAATGGGTTTAATTGTTCACATGCTAGTTATGAATTGGTAGAAATGCCATGTATAATTAGGGATTAGGAATAACCAATTGTTCCGTGAAGCGATTCAATTCGGATTCTGACAATTATGCTAGTTAGTCTTAAGTTGAGTTATGGTGGAATTCCTTAGCATTTTCGATAGTTGAGTTATTCATATCTTGTTAGTTAAATTTGCATCGTAGTACAATTCGTAATTCTTTTCATTGACTTTGGTAGGATTGATAGTAGAGGAAACTTGAATGCTAAAGAACTAGGAGTGGAACGAATCTTCTATTCCAACTCTACTTCAATAGATTGAGTAGAAAAGAAAATATCTTTTGATAAGTCTAGTATAAGTGAAGTTTGTAGTTTGATCGGCGTTTAGAGTTTCATCGCTTTTATTCATTAGTAAAACTATCTTTTTATGATTATCAGTACTTCAAATTCCCATTACAAACCAAGGGGTACATCTTCAGGATTCACCAGTCGACAATATCAGACATCTGATGTTTGCAACTATCCTTCATGGTGAATACAACCGGAAAAATCGTATTGTTTATCAGCGATCCTTACAAAAGAACCAATTATTTGTGATCCAATGGCTGGCTCATACTGTGCTCGGCACGTCTAAGACTTCCGAAATAACAAAACCCCTCCTCCATCTACTATGGGTCTTGCAGACTAACTGCAATGATTTTTACATTATTAAATTTATCTGGAGCGCTATCGACGACGTGCCAAGAAAAAGGCTGACTCCTTTGCCTACCATTGTGACACTTATCATGATGCGTTGGGGTTTTCTAGTACTTCTCCTAATACACCTCTCGTAACAGCTAACATTCTTACCATTCACTCGTTTGCGGTGAACGGTTTCTGGAATCCGGCGTTGCAAAGAACCATGTCGATCTGTAAACAGAAGAAGCTTCTTCTCACGACAACATCTCACCGAAAATGCATTAAGCAATGTATTTAATCCTATGGAAGGCCGTTTAATTCAACAAGGACTGATGACATTATACAAGCGTCAAAACATTATCATCACCCGGTCTCCTTCAATTTCACAACCTACGGACAATACAGAAGAGGAATAAGCACAATTCTTGCACAATCACAATTTGTTCTCGGCAAATCACACTCTCATAATGGAGAACCACGAGATTTACCGGACACACAGAGTGAAATTATGTAACGAGCTCTTGCTAGAATTGGACGACATCGAAAATCTTATAAATGGATTCCTTTCACAAAAGGATCTCGCCGTTATTTGGGCCCATGACACAATTTAAATTTTGCAATTTTATGTTCTTTGTCATTTTCTTTTTAGTTTTTTAAATATAGTGCAATTTCCCTATGGTAATTTGTTTTTTCCTTAATTATTCTCATCATATTCTAATATTTGTTTATCTTTGTCTAACAGGTAGCATCTTTCTTCATACATCTTCTACAATGGAAGCTCCAAAGATGATTCCAGAACAATCTTTCCATTCGTTGCTGAATTCTTCTGCATATGGACATCTTTTCAGAGACTACATCACTCTAGTCAGTTGGAACTCTCTTATTCTACACCCGGAGCAGACATACTCCCCAGGTTTGGCAACTTACTTTTACGATCATATGGAAGATCTACATGCTGTACAGGGTTTCCCTTTGAACGGATTTACAATCCGTATTGGTAACACCCGACACTCTTTTTACGAGCCAACAATTGCTACTCTCTAGACCTTCCTCCTTTTCAGCCAGACATCCCCATCCAATACATGGTAGAAAACAACTTTAATAACTATTCTTGGGAAAAATTTGCCGCCCGTTATGGCGATGGCCTTGCCCAGGTCAGTGAACGTGCGTAGCTAGCCGATGGCTAGACTTTACTATTCCACTTGCCAGTATGACCATGAATGTTGGAACTATCATGTTATTTATTCTTCTGAACATCATGGGGGATTGGCATTTTTCCACTGCATCAAAGTCTGCTTGTAAAACGTTCCATGCACTAGCCCAGCAACATACCACCTTCGACATCACAGACCTAGTAATTGAGAACCTAAAGAGGGCTCGGTCTTTTCGGCAACACTATATCACCTTACCCGGTCCAAAGATGCGGGATAGTGAGGACGTACTTTCCTCGATTTCGCGGCCACCTTCGAGATTGGTTAAGGTCGACTCTATGTGTCCAACCAACAAGATCATTCGTTCTTTGCGATTTGGACATGGCGACACCACGCAAGGTATCTAAAGAAAGTGCGTTCCTTCCCTAATGATGATAAAATGATAGCTCATCTAGACACCGCAAAGAAGATGAAGTGGAGCCAAGTCGGGAAAGCTATGATAGATTGGCATGATGCAAAGGAATGACATTTTCTGAGGGGACGAAACAAGGATGGACCATCCCAGTTCTTGGTTGGGGGCAATGTGAGTTGATACATGTGTATATTTGTTTTATGTTTTGATGTGAGATAAATAAATAACCTAACGGTGTGCCAATCTAACAGTGTGCTTTCACTTTTATGATGTATAATATATAGTGTGTTACAATAAATTTCTGTAGAAGATGTCAGCTATAATTTTGCTCAAAGCCTCACAGGTATACTCTTTCTTCCTCTTAACACTTTGAGGACACAGTGTCCGACTGTTTGGGGGTGGTGAGAACCTTTCGCAAAAATTAAGCATGCATAGTTGTATATTGTTTACTTTATGTCTAAATAAATGTATTTAGTGACAAATTCTCGTTTTCTTTTCTGTGATGAAAAATATTTAGAAATCTCACCCTAGCATCAGAATTAGGACTTGTTCTTAGAAACATAATTTACTACATATGCAATAGTTTTTACATCTTTTCATGAGCATTCATGCAATCGACTATCATTAAATGTACCACAAAATAAGTTTCGGGACCCACCGGTTAGACAACTTAGTTTTCATATCCCCGTAAGAATCTAACCAAAAGCATCAAAATGTGTGATATGTGAATAATGACACAGAGGAGTAGTTTTTCGAATAGAAGTTCACACGCCTACTTACTTGATCACTACCCAAATCCTAGGCGAGAATTTAGGCCTTCTTGGATCGATATAGCCAAAAGTTCACACTGTAAAAAAAATTTTACTAATTAAGCCCTACTAAACCTTTCATTAACCCCTTTCTATTTCACCAAAATTCATTACCCATCTATTAACCATAAATAAATAAGCCTACCTAGATGATGAGTATGAGAAATAGGATGAAGTGAAAAATGAAGAGAAAAACCTTGTCACAAACCAAAATGGGCCACTGTTTGAGGAAGAAAAGAAAAAAAGAAAAAATAGAAATATGTTTCCAAAAATCAAAAGAAATATCGAAGTTAGAATTCCTCCCAAAATCAAATCAAAAGGGAATACAAAAGCTTGAAAAAGCCAAGTATGGAAACCAATGTTAGAAGCATAAAAGAAAAAAGGATTTCTCTAGTATAAATATCTTGAAGACCTTATTCTCTCATACTTATCATTTTTTTTTTTTGAATTTTCTATTCCATTTTCTTCTACACTACCTCCTAAGCCCCCATAACACCTAATAAAGACCTCTAGCTCAATTAGGAGTAGGATAGTGTGATAATAAGTAGTAGTAGTTGTATTTGCTTTCGACCTCGGCTCCTCCGATTGTCATTGAGTATGTGAGGAAACATGTGCCCACCGCATTAATTTGGAGATAGCAAAACTTGAGTGGAAAAATAAGAGAGAAATTGTGTTTCGACACATACCTGTGAGAACCTACTTAAGGACGCTATCCAAAGGATCTAGAAACGCCCCGCTTTCGTACATTTCATTATAAGATGATTTGCATGCATGCTCATACATTAGATGTTTTGATTATTGTATGTATATTAACTTGAATTTCGAAAGAATTAAATCCTTGTTTTTCCCGCTAGTGAGATGTCTAGATACCTGAGATTGATTAAGGAAACAAGCCTTTGTTATTGAGTCGTTGTAGTATAAATGAAGTTTGTGAGTATCTTCTCTGGAAAACTCTCACAAGGCTATAACTCGTCCACTAGGGGATTCCTAGTGGTTCAAGGCCTTGTTGCATACAGTCAATGCAACCGCACTCTGCGGAATGAGATTTAGCTTAGGACAATATATTTTTGACCACTTATCATTTTAATGTCTCTTCTTTGCTTGAGGACAAGCAAAGTGCTGTTTGGGGGTGGTATGATAAGAACCCAAAACTGTAATATTAAACCTGGGAGACATAGCATTTTGATCAATTATGTGTTTAATAATCATGTAATAATTATAATTTCGTACTTTGGCAGGTTTCCGCAGTTAACATGAATATAATGATAAAATATGCATCGAAGTACGGGAATACTAGAATATTTGAAGTTTTCCACTCAACTCCAGTGAAGCCCAACAAAGGCTGACTAGAGTCGAAGTTTCCAAAAGAACAAAACCAGTGTAGAACTGATCTACATATAAAGAACCAGCAAACTTCTGAAGCTCACATCTGATAAATCTGGATGCCGACGTTGGTTAGTGAACTGCCAGAAGCGACCGCAAAAACTAACTCTACGCAAAGATAGAAAGTTGTAAAAATGCCAATGTCAGGGCCACCACTGGAGACACTAAGTGGACCCACTCTGCGGACCTAAAAGGCATGACGAGTCAAGATATAGGGTGGCAAGTGATGGTCACAATTTTGTGCCACCTTGCAATGGAAAGACACGTACCAATTCAATGTTTGAATTGAATTGGGCTAAAAGATAAAACCAAAACATAAAAGACAAAACCTTAAATAAAGAAAAGGGCTAAAACTTAAAATAAGTTTGAGACAAAACTTTGTATTCCAAAGTTTTGAATGTCTCAAATTAGCTAAAAACAAAACCAAATAAAATCCCTTCACGAGGGTCTCTAGCCATCCAGCCTATATATATGGAGGGGGGGGGTCTTTGGATATTCTCATTCTGCATTTTTATGCTTTAGCTTCATTTCCACAATTTAGTTAACTTTCATTCCAAAGACTTTAAATTCCGTCCTTTTCATTTCAAAGGCTTAAAATCGTAAGTCATTTCTTCTTAATAAAAGTCATTTCTTTTCAAGTTTAATTTTTGTCCTGCATTTATTTATTTAATGTATACAACAAGTTTAATTATTCCTTCAATGACCATGAGCTAATCCCCCTTTCTCAAGGGAGGGTTATCTTTACGCTTCGTGTGAGAATCGATTGACTCTTTAATATTCTAGAATCACTACTTAGGAATTAGGTGTAGATTAGACATCCGATCCCAAAATGATTGAGACTGCAAATTTAGAGTGTTGATGCTCCATAACAGGTCTCAAAAGAGACCCAAAATGTCTCGTAGCGACTCTGCGTGTCGATGCTCTCCAATTTGTCCAGTTGATGTAGAATCAAACCAGGAGCTGAAATCATATTCCAGAGATGAAATATTAGTTCAACTTCTTATGCTAGTGCGATCATTGCTTCGGAGATGTGGGCATTTTGCTAGGGATCAATACTGATGTCGTCTTGGATTTGTCTATGAACTTCGAGACAAATTAGAGCTGTAGTGATGTGGTAATATAAACTGTTAAAAAATGATTCTTGCATGAGTATGATTAACCCTCTCCTTGTTTCTCTATCTTTGTTTATTCACATCGAAATCATCATTAGTAATTTACATTATTTTACATTACCGTTAATTTAATTAAACCAACTAAAAAACCTAAAATCCTACTCACTAAAAGTTGTAATTCCACTTGTGAACCTTGACGAGCCTTAAGGTTTGGACGATCTCTTACTCGACCTATCCTACCAAACCCACGTGAGTAAGGTAACTTGACTAAATGAATGACTATACGGACTTTGGACTTTGGACTTCGGACTGTGGACTACGGACTTAAGTAACTAAAACCAATAAACGTACATTTAGTGTTTTATCATTTAGCAATGCCTCTAATCATATCCATGAATTTTTGTCTAATTATTATTATGCGCTTGATAATGATTGAATTATGTGAGAATGTTGCTAAATTGGTGTTGCTAGAATTAGCAAGTGTTGTTTGGTGCAACCTCAATGAGTCATAATTAGATGATTGCTATTTTAATTCCAGCTAAAAAGCTATTGGTTTGGTTTTGGAGCATGCCTCTTATTTAGTTATATTTTGGATTTAGAAATGTCTTTTTCCATCATATTGCCTTAACTAGTTGGGAAACTTGTGGAAATTAGAAACTAGTTCTTTATAAATCCTTGGTGCACTCTCAACTTCATATCACACCTCTCACTTTGCATCTCTCACTTTGCCTTTGATTTTCACTTTGTAGTACTCGTCATACTCAGAGCGCGCACGCCCTCTACTCTGCCTAAAGTCAGAGCACGCCTGCCCCCAAATCACTGGACATTGAGTTAGGCACGAGCGCGCCCGCGCCCTCCCATATGCAAAGTTGAGCGTGCCCGCGTCCTTCACCTCTAAAGCCACTTCCAGTTCTGATTTTTTGTAGGTTCTTCCGAGGTTGTTTCCAGCAGTTCTAGAGTGTGTTGTGTGATATGAAGTCTCCTCAGATCATACCAGAGATGCCATTCAAAGATTTGTTCGTGAGTGACAAATATGGATCTTGGTTCCATGACGTGATTATACAGGCAGGATGGAAGCCTCTAATGGTAAGCCCTGATGAACTATATTCTCTTGCACTTACAACTTATTTTTATGAGCATTGTACGTTCTTTGAAAGACCGGATGGAGAGTATGTGTTCTCTGATAATAGTAAAATGATAGTTTTACTACTAAATAAAGAGATGAAACTTTAAATGTAAGTAAAACTAAAAACTAAACTTGTACTAGACTTATCAAAGATTTCTACTCTCGATACTATTGAAGTAGAGTTGGAATAGAAGATTCGTTCCACTCCTAGTTCTTTAGCATTCAAGTTTCCTACGACTATCAATCCTACCAAAGCCAATGAGAAAATTACAAATTATACTACGAAATGTTACGAAATACGAAGGTTAAATCTAGAATAAGAATTAGAGGGGAATTGAATCTACCTTGAATCCAATTTAAGAAACTAGCATAGATTGTTGTAATCCAATTCTTACATTCTTACGGTAAGAATTGGTTGTTCTAATCCCTAATTATACATGGTATCTCTACCAATTCATAACTAGCATGTGAGAAACGTTCACCCATTCTCATGGCGAATCAATGACCTTCTAGAGTGGAATAGACTCTTACAACGATTCTAAGATAACAAAATCAAGTTTTTCATCGAGGCTTCATCAAACCTACCTCTAATGGAGGTTTAGCCTGGATTCCTCAAACTATTATTTCCAAATAAAATTGAATAAGACATAATATAAAAATTCTAACTTTATTAAATTTAACTAAACAATAATTGAAATCTAAATTAACAACTAAGAAATCATTAAATAACAATAATCAAAATTAATCTAAACAATCATTAAATAACAAGATCGAATTTAACAAGAACTAACTATTTTATTTATCTAATGAATGATATTCAATGATTCAAATAACTAATCTAAAACAAGGAATGAAACTAATTAATTAAATCCAAAAAGCTAGATCTAGAACTAAGCTTTTTAATGGCTACTCTAATGGCTACCTTCTAACCTAAACTAATTGATTCTTAAGAGCTAAGTCTTGTGTGTGGAAATGGAGGAGACCAGATCCACATTTTCGTGCATGGGATGAGGGTCTATGTATTGGGCGGAAAATCGAGCCCAAAGCCCAATTTCTTCAAGTCCACTTTGGGGCCCTTTTTTCAGTTGGCTTTGACTTCAATAGGCTTTTTGTCCACTTCTCCTCCTCTGATTAGGTCAAGGTTTGGACCATTGGAAATCTCTTTCCGAGCTGGTCGTTTTGACATAACGTACGCCCAATTACGAGGCTTGAGTCCAAAGATACGAACTTCGGAAGTTCTTCCGATTTTTTGTGCTATTTTTGCCCTGTCTTGGCCTTTAATCTTTAACTTCTTAGCAACCAACCCTTTGCTCCTTTCTATCGCCAAAGTGGCATATTTCTGCACATAATTGACTTCAATGCCTAAAATACATAAAAACACGTAATGAGCATTAACTCTTATTTATTACTTGCATAATTAGTCTAAAAGTATTATTGTTAAGGGGTTAAAACTACAGTTTTGAGCTCTTATCAAACCACCCCCAAACAACATTTTGCTTGTCCTCAAGCAAATATGAGAAATTAGCATAAGTGACCAAAAATGGAGTTCTAACTAATCTCGTTTCGCCGAGTGCGATTGCATTGACCATATACAACAAGGCCTTAAACCACTAGGAATTTTCTAGTGGACGAGTTATAGCCTCGTGAGAGTTTTGCAATAAAGGTACTCACAAACTTCATCTATACTACAACGACTCAAAAGATAAATTTTTGTTTCCTTATCTATGTCTCAATTATCTATACATCTCACTAGCAATGAATCTGAGAATAATAATCAAGTCGAAACCTAAGCTAATATATGCATAATAATCAATCATCTACGAATAAACATATATACAATGAGTAATACTATGAGATGAACTAGCAGGTCCATTTCTAAAAACTCAGAATAGCGTCCTTAAGTAGGTCCTCACATAAATGTCAAGACAAAAACCACTCTAATTTTTCCTCAAGTTTCAGCTACTCCATTAATGCGATTGGGCACACTTTACCTTACCATCTCAATGACACACAATGAAGCAGAGTCGATCAAACACATCTGCCACTTTACTATCACACTAACTTATTCCTAATTGAGCTAGAGGTCTTTATTAGGTGTTGCGGGGATTAGGAGATGGTTTAAGAAGGAAGGAAATATATATTCAAAGAAGACAAGTCTGAGATAATAGAGTTTTCATATTATGTAACTAGAGAAAACCTTATTCTTTACTTTTGCTTCTACATTTTGTTTCCATCCTTAGCCATATTTTTTTTTCTTTGACTTTTGACTCATTGATTCTATTTTTGGAGTTCTAACTCTTTATTTCCTTTTATTTTTTTTATTCTTTTTTTTTTTTTTTATTTGGATGGAAACTACTTTTTTTCTTTCTTGCGACTAACGAATTCTTGATTTCAAAGGTTCTTCTCTTTTCTATTCTTCATCTCTAGTCTCAGACTTATTCAAAGAATTGGGTAGGTTGATTTTTTATTTTGTTTTATTTTGTAACAGGGTAAAGGATTTGTGGTTTGTGAAAGGCTCAAGAACGGCTTAGAGGGGCGACTAGCGGAAAATAATTCATAGGGTTGAATTTTTGGCTATATCGATCCAAATAGGGCCTAAATTCTCGCTTAGGATATGGTATAGTAATCAAGCAAGTGGATGTGTGATTTCTCTATCCGGATTTTACTTCTCCCTTATGTCATTTCTCCAATGTTCACTCATATAAGGCTTTAGGCTATATTCTCACAGGATTTGTAGAATAAGTACTCGTAGCCTAGATTACAAAAACTTACTACCAACAATCATAGATACTCATGTAACATATTTATAGATAGATGCAAGGATTATTACCTACATATTAGCCTAAGTTTCTAAAAACTATTCTAATGCAAAAGCTACATGAAACTTCTAGATTTTTGAGAGCATAGAGAAAGAAAAGAATACCAATATTCCTAAGTGTATAATGATAAGAGCCCAAAACTGTAGTTTTAACCCCTTAATAATCATACTGTTAGACCAATTATGTGAATAATAAGTAAGAGTTAATACTGATTACGTGTTTTTATGCATTTTAGGTTTCAAAGTCCATTATGTGCAAAAATGTGCCACTTTAGCGAAATAAAGGAGCAAAAGTCAGCGGAACTTCCGAATGCCATATCTTTGGACTCAGACCTCGGAATGAGGCCTACCTTATGTCAAAACGACCGGCGCGGAAAGAGCTTTGCAATGGTCCAAGCCTTGACCCAATCAGAGGAGCAGAAGTGGACGAAAAGTCTGTGGAAGTCAACTGCAGCTGAAGAGGCCTTTTTGGACTGAAAGAATTGGGTTTTGGGCCTGATTCTCTGGCCCAAAACATGGCTCCAAGCCCATGCACGTTTTTTGGATCTGAATGTATAAAACAAAAGCTTAGCTCTTCATTAATGGTAGCCAGTAGTTAGAAAATAATAGTTAGCTTAGAATAGAAAGTAGCCATTAAAATAGCTTCTAGATCTAGTTTTATTTAATTGTTTTTGATTAAGTATAGTTTCAATATCTAATTCATTTCATTAGATTAAACCTTGAATCTTGTTCTTCATTTGATTAGATCAATAAAGTAGTATTCTTTATCCATTTCGATTTTGTCAATTCCAATTCTAGATCTAATTTCAATTCATGTCCTTAGTTCAATTTAGTCATTAAATTAGATTTCATTATTGTTTAATTAAATAAATTTCAATGCTTTATATTATGTTTAGTTTTAATATAAATGGAAATGATTTGGAATGATTCAAGGCTAAACCTCCATTAGAGGGGTTGTGAAGCCTTGATGAAAGCTTGATTCGATTATCGTAGAGTCGTATTATTTTCTATTCCACTCTAGAAATGATTAGTTCACCATGAGAATGGGTTTAATTGTTCACATGCTAGTTATGAATTGGTAGAAATGCCATGTATAATTAGGGATTAGGAATAACCAAATTGTTCTCCGGCGATTCAATTCGATTTCTGACGATTCGTCGTTAGTGGATTAAGTTGAGTTATGGTGGAATCAATCCCCTCTAACTCCTTATCATAGAATCAACGTAGCATTCCCTTAGTATTCGATAACCCGACTAGTTGCATCTTGTGGGTAGTTGCATCGTAGTATAATTCCCTTCGTAAAACTCTCATAGACTTAAAAACGACTAGTTAGATTAGAAAACATCCATGCTAGAGCACTAGGAGTGGAACGAACTTATCTACTCCACTATATCTCATAGGATTGAGAGTAGAATTCTTTGATAAACAAGATAGCATCAAAATAGTTATAGTTTACTTACGTTGAGAATTCATCGTTCATTTCGTAGGTAAATTATTCATTTTACATTTATCATATAACATACTTTTTATTTATATTTTTTAAAGTTTTTGAATTTTTTAACTAGAAAACAATTGCATATTATACATATCTATATCCTCACAGATGCCTTAATTAAATGTGTTTCTATCCCCCCCCCAAACAAGAAGCATGCTTTGTCCTCAAAGTATTTAAATAACTAGGGTAGAGAAATACCATTGAAACGCGTGAAATTCTGGAGCATCTGCAAAATAAGGTTAAACATACTAATATAGAAAAGAAAAACTGACGCAACTCTATGAGAAATAGATTGCTTGGGACATAAGCAAACACTAACTGAAATAAAAACTAACCTTAACTCCCGTTTAAGCATTTTCCTTGTTTCACTCTCTAAAGAGAGGAGGTTCCTTCGCATCCTACCATGCCATGATAACTTGCTAAGCCCGCCGCCGTGTGTCGTCAACTTGTGCTAACCTGTCTAGTGTTACTATGTCTGTTGGGGTGTAAGGAGCAACCAAATGAGGTTGCACCTGCCATCCCGGCCAAGTCATTACTCGAAATGAGCGAACCACCCAATTGGTGGGTCTCATAACTTCAACCCTTTTCCTATCCGTGAACTGGGTACAGAATTCAGGTAGACAACTAAGCATGTTGTAGCAAACTAAAACAAGCATAAGAAGATACTTATGTCACATGCTTTGGGATCTCTTAAGACTAGCCACTAATACTCGGGGAATGTCATATCGACGACGTCCCTCAGCTAAAGCAAGGAAAACGTCACTAGCGGTACTATTTGCAGAGCAAAATTGCCAATCCCCTAAAATATTCATCAGGATGAATAACATAGTGGTGCCTACATTTAGGGACAGGCTACCAAGGGCTATGTTGTAAAGCCCTTGGTCCATTATACAAAATACCCCTCCCCCATAATACTAATGAAAATATGTATAATCATAGAGGTATGCATTGTCAGTCATATGTCCCCACGTGTGAATAGGATCAGGTATTGGTATTCCCAAAACTAATGCTACTATATACTTATTGAATTCTAGTGGTGTGTCATTGACCGTGACAGAGAATTCTTGTTCTCCATCTTGGTTACAATAGAACTTAACATTATTGTAAAAAAATTCAGTAAGCTTAGGTGAATACGAGTCGTCTTCACTTACCAGAAGATGCCTCTATCCGAACTGCATGATCCTTTTGCGGAACTAATGTCCATAAGTCTCGCTCCCTAACAAGTGTTCGAA
The DNA here is from genome assembly GCF_015680905.1 of Coptis chinensis. Classification (NCBI taxonomy): domain Eukaryota; kingdom Viridiplantae; phylum Streptophyta; class Magnoliopsida; order Ranunculales; family Ranunculaceae; genus Coptis; species Coptis chinensis. Next base: position 60,164,715 of record NC_141461.1, on the reverse strand, counting down.
AGACTGCTCCGGTATTACTATAGGAGAAGTCATCACAAAACTACTGTTTAGAACAACTGTAACAATCCTGGAACAACCCACAGAATATTGGAATTTTTCTTGCCCACCGGGTTCTGGGCGCGGGGTGTGCTCCACCTATGCCTGGATAGGGCACGAGGTGCGCCTTGGTGATTTTTGAGTTCCAGGCACTTGGGCGTAGGGCGCGCTCACTTTGTGCCTAGGATGGGCGCGGGGCACGCTCTGGATGAAAACTGGAATTACAGTGTTGTAGGCGCAGGTCGCGCTCAGCTCAGGGCTTGGTAGGGCGCGGATCGCGCTCTGATGAAATTATGTCTGAGAGTGTTTAGGGCGCAGGTCGCGCTCCACTGGAGCGCAAGCATTCTCCGAGCTCCTGATAGTGCTAAAATGGATAAGAAGATGGGAATCGTGGGAGTGAAAGGTGAGAGATGAAAGTGAGGTGTAGTGTGGGTTGTGAGTATAGAATGAATGAAGTTTTTATAGGTTTTAAGTTGCTAAACTGAATCGGGAAGTTACCAAAAAGTTTTAAGGCAATTGCCAAAAACAAAAAATTTCCAAACCCGAAAATGGAAACAACCCATATTCTCTATTCCAAAACAAACCTAATATCTTTTAGGTTGAATTTGGGATAGATACTGCCTAATTCATCGAGATTTCATCCTATCACAATATCTATTCATAGTGATGCCCATATCGACAATATTCTCAACCCTCACTCCAACACAAATTCTAAACCGGAGGATCATATTAAAAATCATGCTAGAATACATAATACCACCCTCAAACAATTCGGGAAGGTGGGATTAATGATGAAAACAATGAACAATTTAAAAAGAACCGGATTATATTAAAATGGAATTCAAATACAATTAACTACCAAATTTAAATTTAACTACTAAATTTAAATAACTTAATATCTGAACTAAGGAAAACAATATAAACAACTAAATAACCTTGAAACCACATATTTTTAGAAAACCTAGCCACGTGATGAAGATGGACCCTGAGATGGAGATTGGGCCTAGGATGAAGAAGGGCCTGAGCCATCCGTCCTTTGATGACGACGCTCATGCCTCTCAGATTCATCTGAAACAGAAACCTCTAGGGGTGGCATGCGTCGTAGAATCTCTACTCGGAACAGGTGCTGTGCTTCCATTTCTACCTTCATCTCTGTATAATGCTAACCCAGGTGTAGAATTTATCTCCATGTTATAATGGAGATCCGACTGGCTCTTGTCGAGCATTTCAAAATTCGTCTGAAGGGTATTTTGTTTCGTTCGAATTTTAATCTGCCTATCTCGTATATCTTCACAAATAGCATAAATGCAACGCACGCCAGTATGCAACACTAACATGTGTTCTGAATCATACGTACACCTCTCCAAGGAATCTTCATCCAAACATGTCATGTCTTCCCTTTCCTCATCCGAATCAACCATCCTGTCCTCCGGCAATATCCAAGTCTTTTGGATACACTCCGTATAAATAATTTCGTTTGAATGCAATTTCAACATAGTCCTTTCAGTTTTGGTTTCCCCCCCCCGCCCCCCAAGACAACATTATCTTCGTAATTAAAGCAGCGAATGGTGTAATACTCTTCCCAACTCCTCTAATCATATCTATCAAGAACTCGAGGATACAAAATTCATACCTCTTCTCTTGCAATTCCAGATAACGTGCAGACATGTCAAACCGATGTCGCTCACTTTCTCTTTCCCAATGACGTTCTTACCAATCCACTAAGCTACAACCAGTTGGTTGGTTCGCAGAGATGACTGTCGAGCACAATGAGAATTCGTATTGTATTGACCTTCTATGAGAGTGTCGTTCATTAATGCAGGAACTCCAGTATACTGGGATTCTTGCACGGTGGCATCGAGGTGGCATTCAGGCGTAATGCCTAGAATCTCAGCCAACTTCTCTCTCGATAATTCTCTCCTAACCCCAGTCATCTTCAAGAAAACTTTCCGACCATCCAACTCTCTCTTCTTATCGAATTGTTCGACCAAATTGGAGTGGTAGAAATTATTTGTCAAGTACCACAACCTATTCCAATTCCTCCTAATCATCTCGTCATGAGAAAACGGCGCAAAGCGGTCGGCCGTAAAAGCTTGTTCCGGCAGGATTCTTCATCTTAGTGCCATTAAAAGTTTTGAACTGATTTGGGGGTTTGTATGTGGTGTAGGAAACGATATGAAACAACCCTACTTAAAAAAAAAAAATGATGGTGGAAGGACAGCTGTGGCGCGACAGTTCAAATATTTTTCGGTTTTTCTGTAATTGCCGGTGTTGGGGATGGTGGTGGGAGTGTTTTGGTTAATGTTTTGAATTTGGGCGTGGTTGTATTTAGGTTTCTCTTTTTTATTTTTTTTTGTTTTTTTAATTTTAGGTTATGGTTTTGAATTTGGTAATGGCGGTTTTGGAAGAGGAACGTGACTGTTGTGTTGAGGATGGCGACGCACGTGTGCACGAGATTGGGCCCAAGCCCAATTTGATTTTTTAAATTTTTTATTTTTTCGTGCAAGTTCAAACTAAATTTGCCGCTTCGTTACTAGTCCGATTTTTGCGAATGATATATAAAAATGATCAGGAGAGAAATTCTAATCCAATGATCCATAAAACACTCTATTCCGACCATGGATGGCATATTAGAAAATGGAAAATACCTAGAAGTGCGTGCGTGACGTAAGTTATACGAACGAATGAACTCTAATTTCATAGATAAAGTCTACCCGAATTGAAATACAATTAACCAGCCTAAGCAACACAAATGGAAAGTTGAACAATCCAGTACAGAAACGAACACCCACCCCCAAACAAATTTTGGGCAACTAAGTTTCGAAAATTTGTTTTAAAAGCGGGTCTTTTAAAGTCAGATTCCCGAGACTTCCAAAATTACTATTTTTATGATTTTAACAATTTTTATTTTTATGAATAAGGTTTAATATAAGAAAAACAATAAAGCAATAAATGAATAATTCACACCATAGAAGAACATGACTCAAAATCCGAGAAAACATGCAATAGTGGAAAATGTGAATTATGTTTAACGTGGACTTATGATTCGGCACTTACAGCCACACACTCCATAAGGAGGGCCCAGTTACCTGAATGGTGCACTTACCAATATATGGAAATGAAAGGAAGTACACCAAACAACAAAATGAGCCGTTTATAGTCAGATACTCGAGACTTGAACAAATAACTGGATATATATATATACCCTTCAGTTTTTCATATATCAATAGTCTAAAGAGTTGGGGGTCTTTCCATAAATAAATAACATGGAATGCACCCCCAAACAGAATCAAGCCCCAAGATTCTCTACAACGTAACTTATTGAAATGAAAACGAAGTATGATGGATCTAGAATGTAATCGCGCATGCACCTTCTTTTTTCGCCTTTGAATGAGAGGGTGTCCAAGTGAATGATCATGAGAAAATGGATGTTTGTGGAAGATATGGTGGATATGGATGAATTTTAGACGTAAGGAATGGAAGAAATGAGAATGTAGGTTTGGCACAAAATTCATTTATGGTGTAGGTGGGAATTGTTTCAATTCTGAAAATGAAGGTGTCAAGTGACTTTCCCTTGGGAATTATTTCTGTATGAAGAGGATTTAGAAAATCATTAAGTACAGAAGAAACAAAAGAGTCAAGTGCAAACTACATGTTCCTTTGAAAGGGTGGAAGGTGGGGAATATTGGTGAGGGAAGATGAATGAGTGTCAGCTAGAGCTCTCAGGTCTAGATCATTAGAAGCCTTGAGATATGCCAGACATTCCTCAATAGGTAGGTCAAAAGAATCACTGGGATAGAGGGTGAGTATCCCCTAGGGTGCATTGTATAGTAGGATGACCAGGGTCCTTGTACTTAACGATTCCATTGTGTTCCGTTAAAGTTGAAAATTGTTCTGTTAAAAAGGCGTCTTTAGGAATCTTTGTCTTACGCCTAGTAGTGCACAACTCTTTAAGAAACTTAGCATGGTGAGGTAACTTTTTAATTGCTTTAAGGAAAGATAAGTTTATCGTTAGATTTTTAAAAACTTCTTTAATCTCATCAAAATTTGTATCCTTGTTTAACATAGCTAATTTATGAGGAAACGATGGTTTCTCTCTATATTTAGCGTATGAATCAACTGGATGTCTAACCTTTGCTTTCTGTTTCTTAGGTTGTGGTTTAACTGGTACCTCTATAGGGGTAGGATCTTCAGTTTCTGTTTTGGTATTTAGTATAATATCTAGTGTAGGGACTACTAGTGGGGTAACTATAGACATAGTTACTTTGTTATCCACCACTCTGCCTGAACGGAGAGTGGTGATGGAATTTATCTCCCCTACGTTTGCATTTTTGTTAATAGTATTACCGTTTACCTCAGAGGCTGTGTTTGGTGTTTTAGGATTACGTATCGTTTGTCCTGGAAACACACCTTTGGGTTGCACTTTTTTTTTAGCTAACTGCTGTAAGGAAAGTTGGATGGCTTGTAAAATCTGTTGTTGAGATTGTATAAAGGAATCAAAATGATCCGATTGTGGAGTAGTATTTGCTACTGGTTGTGTGACAGGAACTATGTCACGTTGATTATTAATGGGTGGATTTTGGTAGTTATTATTTATCGGAACGATACCTCTATTAGTATTATAATTATTATTGTTATAATTATTATAATTACCCTGACCTTGTCCTTGTCGTGTTTGAGCTTGGTTGTTATAATTATAATTACCCTAACCTTGTCCTTGCCTTGGTGGACCTTGGTTGATATTGTTTGTTGGCCTAACATTTGGGTTAAACAACCTTGGAGTTTATTGATTATTTCGCCAACCGAAGTTGGGATTTTGTCACCAAGCTGAGTTAGGTTCGCAATTAATGGAACAAATATTATCTTGTTGTGATTGTTGTTGTTTATATGTGAAAGGACAATAAGAGTCGGGATGCTCTGGACTCAAACAAAAATTATATGGATTGGAGTTGACATTCATGACGGGGATATGCATTTGTTGAACATAAATAGTATCTACCTTTTTAGTTAGATATTCGATGAAAATTTTAAGTTCCGGATCGGGTTTCATCTCAAACATACCGGAGGCCCTTACTGTTGTAGAAGAACTAGCGTTGCGGGAGACGTCGTCACTACCCCCCAGTTATTATTACGCTTAGTTTGATCTTCTAAAAATTTATAAGCCTCTGAGGCTCCCTTACTTAGGAAACTACCCCCATTCATTATGTCAAGCACCTCCTTGTGGTGGTGTAACAGTCCCTTGAAAAAGGCACGAACTAGCGTGTCTTTTGCGAGGTTATGGTGTGGACATTCTATAAGTAGGTCGGTGAAACGATTCCAAGCCTCTGAAAATGATTCATGAGGATTCTGTCGAAAGAAATGAATCTTGGAAAGTATTTCATCGGTCTTCAGTGGTGGATAAAAATGTTCCATAAATAGTTGAACAAGTTTAGCCCACGAGTCCATAGAATTTGGCGCTTGGGCAGTTAACCAAGACGCCGCCTTATCGGCTAAAGTGAAGGGAAATACCCTTAGTTTAATTTGTTCAGCACCAACAGTAGGATGGTGGAATGTAGTAAAGACTTGGTCAATCCTACGCATGTGCTGATAAGGCTTTTCATGGTCTAACCTATGAAAAATGGGTAACAAATTAAATATATTTGGGGGGATTCGGAAATCCCCCACTGGGTTTGATAGAACGATGCAAGATTTAGGGCTATCGTTCAAGGCTTTGTAAAAGTCAGAGAGAGGAGACTCTCTTTCTTCAGCCATTACTTCAGGTGGTGTGTGTGGTATATTAGTTAGAGGTGTAGTGAGTGGTATACTAGAAAGGCGTGTTTGTTGACGTTGCTGGTTGATTACGTTAGGCATTTTTCTTCGGCCTGACCTTAATCTCATGCAAGGCTAAGCCAATCTTAATGAACACAACAACACTCCAAACAATCCTGATATGCTAGTATAAACCTCTAACAGGAGATGCGAGGTGTGGAAGAAAAGAGTACCTGAATGCCTCCTTGCTTCACTTTTAAATAGCGTCTTGTTTACGCGTGCTCAGTGTGTATAACAAGTTAAAACACTGAAAACTATGAAGAAATGGAAATTTGAAACAAACCTGTGGAAATCGGGCAGTTTCACTAGAAGGCGCAGGTAGCGCTCAGAATAGGCCTAAGTAGGGCGCAGGTAGCGCTCAGGTTCAAGCTGGAGTTCCAAGCTCTTGGACGCAGGTAGCTTTCCAATTTAGCCTTGATGGGGCGCAGGTAGTGCTTAGGGAAAACCTCGAGGTCCAGGCGCTTCAGCGCTGGGGGCGCTCGTGTTTTGCCTTGGCAAGGCGCGGGTCGCGCTCAGCTAAAGAGTGGAGTTCCAAGCGCTTGGGCGTGGGGTGCGCTCCAATTATGCCTACCCAGGGCATGGGTTGCGCTCCGTGTAATTTTTTGAGGAAAATTTTTAGTGCTGAAATGGACAACCACAGTGAGAATCAAACAAGGGTGGGTGGGTTTTAGGACTTTGGAAAATTAACAATTCTAAAGAAAACAATGCTGAAGGCAACTAAGATGGCAGCGGCGCCATTTGATAATAGTAAAATGATAGTTTTATTACTGAATAAAAAGATGAAACTCTAAACGCAAGTAAAACTAAAAATTGAACTTGTACTAGACTTATCAAAGATTTCTACTCTCGATACTATTAAAGTAGAGTTAGAATAGAAGATTCGTTCCACTCCTAGTTCTTTAGCATTCAAGTTTCCTACGACTATCAATCCTACCAAGGTCAATGAGAGAATTGCGAATTATACTACGAAATGCTACGGAATACGAAGGTTGAATCTAAAATAAGAATTAGGGGGGAAATGAATCCACCTTGAATCCAACTTAAGAAACTAGCATAGATTGTTGTAATCCAATTCTTACGTTCTTACAGTAAGAATTGGTCGTTCTAATCCCTAATTATACATAGTATCTCTACCAATTCATAACTAGCATGTGATGACGTCCACCCATTCTCATGGCGAATCAACGACCTTCTAGAGTGGAATAGACTCTTACAACGATTCTAAGCTAACAAAATTAAGTTTTCATCAATGCTTCATCAAACCCCTCTAATGGAGGTTTAGCCTCGATTCATCAAACTATCATTTCCAAATGAAATTGAATAAGACATAATATAAAAATTCTAACTTTATTAAATTTAACTAAACAATAATTGAAATCTAAATTAACAACTAAGAAATCATTAAATAACAATAATCGAAATTAATCTAAACAATCATTAAATAACAAGATCGAATTTAACAAGAACTGGCTATTTTATTTATCTAATGAATGATATTCAATGATTCAAATAACTAATCTAAAACAAGGAATGAAACTAATTAATGGAATGGAAACTAATTAATTAAATTCAAAAACTAGATCTAGAACTAAGCTTTTTAATGGCTACTCTAATGGCTACCTTCTAACCTAAACTAATTGATTCTTAAGAGCTAAGTCTTGTGTGTGGAAATGGAGGAGACCAGATCCACATTTTCATGCATGGGCTGAGGGTCCATGTTTTAGGCCGGAAAATCGAGCCCAAATCCCAATTTCTTCAATCCACATGGCCCTTTTCAGCTGGCTTTGACTTCAATAGGCTCTTTGTCCACTTTTTCTCCTCTGATTGGGTCAAGATTTAGACCATTGGAAAGCTCTTTCCGATCTGGTCATTTTGACATAAGGTACGTCCAATTCTGAGGCTTTAGTCTAAAGATACGATCTTCGGAAGTTCTTCTGACTTTTGTGTGTTGTTTCTGCCCGTCTTGGCCTTTGCTTCTTTCTATCGCCAAAGTGGCACATTTCTTAGCAACCAACCCTTTGCTTCTTAGCAACCAACCCTTTGCTTCTTTCTATCGCCAAAGTGGCACATTTCTGCACATAATTGACTTCAATGCCTGAAATACATAAAATCACATAATTAGCATTAACTCTTATTTATTACTCGCATAATTGGTCTAAAAGTATTATTGTTAAGTGGTTAAAACTATAGTTTTGGGCTCTTATCATTCTCGGTCACCATTGAGGATGAAACAATGGGTATAACCAAGTTCTCATTGGCGTTTGCTATTGGGCTTTCTATGCCTGCTGAAATTCAAGACCCATGGGGTTACTGGGTAGATAATATGTATGTCTACACTTATGAGTTTTTGCATGAGGCTTATGGGGTAGGAATTTTCCGTGTAGAAGACCAAGGGCAATATATCGTAGCCCTTGGTATCTTGTCCCTTAATGTGGGCATGGTGATGTTTTTTATCATGCTAAACATATTAGGAGAATGCCATTTTTCTTCTGTGAATGACGCCACTTGCAACGTCTTCATTGCTTTAGCTACAGGACGTATGCTCTATGACCTTCCCTGGACCTTAGTTTCTAGTTTAGCACGAGCCCACAGTATGAGGCATAAGTATCTTCTTATGCCTGTCTTAATTTGTTGAATAGTGCTATGTTTCTTTCCGGATTTTTGTGCCCGTTTCACAGATTGGGTTGGGGTTGACATTGTGCGACCCACCAACTGAATTATACGCTCATTTCGTTCAATGACTTGGCCGGGGTGGAGGCTACAACCTAATTGGGTTGCCCCTTACAGCCCATCCGATCAAGTGGCGCTTAACCGGTTAGCAATTATAGATGATAAATGGCGTGAGGCCTGGCAAATTATCATGGCGTGGCAGGATGCCAAGGAACCTCAATTCTTTATTGTGGAGGAGGAAAACGAGTAAATATGGGATATGAGGTAAGTTTTTATTTTTGTTCGTGTCTGTTTATTTCCCAAGCAATTTACTTCTTGTTAACCCCATAACGGGTGGAACTCATATAGAGTTGCTTCAATTTTTATTTATCTGTATTAGTATATTTTAAAATTGTTTTGCAGGTGTTCTTCAATTTTCTCGCGTTTCCATGGTATTTCATACCCTTCTTATTTTAATACTTTGAGGACAAAGCATGTTCTTGTTTGGGGGTGGCATAGAAACATGCATAAATTAAGGCACCTATTAGGATAATGTATGTATAATATGTACTTGTTTTATAGTAAAAAATTTTAAAAAAAAATCATAAATATAAATAAAAAGTTTATGCTATACACTTAGGAATATTGGTATTGTTTATTTCTCCATGATGATATTAGTCTAGATATTCACATTAGCTCTTATATTAGAATAGTTTTTAGAAACTTAGTTTAATATGTTGGTAATAATCATTGCATCTTTCTATAAATATATTGCATGAGTATCTATGATTGTTTGGCAGTAAGTTTCTGAAATCTAGGCTAGAGTACTTATTCTACAAATATAGTGAGAATATAGCATAAAGCTTTATATGAGTGAAATATTTGAGAAATGACACAAGGGAGAAGTAAATTCATAATAGAGAAATCACACGTCCACTTGCTTGATCACTATACCATATCCTAAGCGAGAATTTAGGCCCTCTTTGGATCGATATAGCCAGAAATTCAAACCTTATGAAATAATTTTCCGCTAGTCTCCCCTTTGAGCCTTTCTTTAGCCTTTTATAAACCGCAAATCCTTTACCCTTTTATACAAAACAAAATAAAAATAAAAATTAGCCTACCCATCTTTGAATGAGTCTGAGAATAGAGATGAAAAGAAGAATAGGAAAGAGGAAGATCTGTGAAACCAAGAATTTGTTATTTGCTTCAAATAAGAAAAGAAAGTTCCATCCAAAGAAAAGAAAAATAAAAGAAAATAAAAAGTTAGAACTCCAAAAATATAATCAAATGAGTCAAAAGCCAAAAGAAAAAGGGGGGAAATGGCTAAAGATGGAAACAAAGTGTAGAAGCAAAGTAAAGAACAATGCTTTCTCTAGTTACATAATATGAAGACTCTATCATCTCAGACTTGTCCTTTTTGAATATCCATTTTCTTCTTTCTTAAACCATCACCTAATCCTCGCAACACCTAATAAAGACCTCTAGTTCAATCAGGAATAGGTTAGCGTGATAGTAAGTGGTAGATGTGTTTGATCGACTTCGACTTCCTTGTGTGTCATTGAGATTGTAAGGTAAAGTGTGCCTACTGCACACTAGAGTGAGCGAAACTTGAGTGGAAAAATCAAAGTGGTTTTTGTCTTGACATATATGTGAGGACCTACTTAAGGACGCTATTCCAAAGTTTCAGAAACGAACCTATTATTGCATTTCATAGCATAGTTCATTATATATATGCTTATTCATAGATGATTGATTATTATACACGTATTAGCTTAGATTTCGACTTGATTATTTTTTATTCATTGCTAATGAGATGTATAGATATTTGAGAATAAAGTAGGAAACAATAATTTTATTTCTTAGTCATTGTAGTATAGATGAAGTTTGTGAGTACCTCCTCTGGAAAACTCTCACGAGGCTATAACTCATCCACTAGGGAATTCTTAGTGGTTTAAGGCCTTATTGCATATGGTCAATGCAATCGCACTCGGCGAAAAGAGATTAGTTAGAACTCCATTTTTGGCCACTTATATTAATTTGTCATATTTACTTAAGGACAAGCAAAATGCTGTTTGGGGGTGGTCAAATCATTACATTTAGATAAATTATGTGTATAATAAATATGAGTTAGTACTGTTTACGTGCGTTTATGTATTTCAGGCATTGGAGTCAAATATGTGAAGAAACATGTCACTTTTACGAGATAAAGGAGCAAAGGTTGGTTGCTAAGAAGTTCTATGATTAAAGGCCAAGATTCAAGGAGAAAAAGCCTTTTTAAAGGTCGGTTAAAGCTGAAAAGTCAAAGTCAACGCGGGCAGAAATAGAGTAGAAAAGTCAATAGAACTTCCGCAGGCCGTATCTTTGGATTCAGACTTCAGAATTAGGCCTATTATATGTCAAAATGACCGGATCGGAAAGGGCTTTCTAACGGTCCAGAACTTGGCCCAAGCAGAGGAGCAAAAGTAGACAAAATGATTATTGTAGTAATTTCCAACAGAGAAACCCTTTTTGGACATATGTAATTAGGTTTTGGGCTTGATTTAAGTGGCCAAAACATGGCTCCAAAGCCCATGCACGAAATTGTAAACCTAGCTCTCTCTTATATAAAGAGGACTAAGACATAACTCTCATATACTTAGACTTAGATAGAATACTTAATTAGAGATAAATAGTTAGAACTTAGTTATTAGTTTAAACTTAAGTTTTAATTCATTAGATTCTTCATTACTGTTGAGTTAGTTATTTTTTCTTCATTATTCGATTAGATTAATAAAATCCAAGTTTGTTCTTCATTATGTCTTCTTCTTATTTATATAGTAATGATAGTCTAATGACTTCTAGCTAAACCTCCATTAGAGGGGTTTGATGAAGCTTGATGAAGACTTGATGTGTTAGTTAGGATTATTACATTTTAGAGTTTCCTCTAGTAGGTTAGTTGATTCGCCATGAGAATGGGTTGGACTTCCTCACATGCTAATTATTAGTTGGTAGAGATTGCCATGAGTAATTAGGGATCAAACACTTAATTTTATTTGATTAGGATTGCAATAATCTACACTAGCATATTTTGAGTACATCAAGTGGATTCAAATCCCCCTAATCCCTTCTCTATATTCACATTTTAATATTCAATTATCATAGTATAAGTTAAACATCTTATTTAAGTTCAATCGCCATATTAGTATAATTTCAATTCATTACTCTCATTCGTTTTGTTAGAATCGATTAAACTAGTGGAAACTTACGTTTAAACAACTAGGAGTGGAACTAATTCTCTACTCCACATATTTCTCGATAATCGAGAGTAGATAACTTTGATATATAGCAAACCATAAGCATTTAGTTTTACTTATTCACACCATAAATAGTTAAGAGTAGGTAAAACTAGTGTTTTACGATTATCAATCAGCGATACTTGCAAAGAAACCAATTATCTGTGATCCAATGGCTAGCTCATAATGTGCTCGGCACATCTAAGACTTCCAAAATAACAAAACCCCTCCTCCATCTACTCTTGGTACTGTAGACTAAATGCAATGATTTTTGCATAATTCAATTTCTCTGGACCGCAATCGCACATGCTAGGAAAAAGTCAGCTCCTTTACCAACCATTGTGACACTTATCATGGTGCGTTGGGGTTTTCCTATTACTTCTCCTACTACGTACCTCAGAATAGCTAATATTCTCACCATTCACTCTGTCTGCATGAACGGTTTTTGGACTCCCAACGTTGCAAAGAAACATGCCGGTGCAGAAACTGGGGAAGCTTGTTCCGCTGTCAACATATTCACTGAAAATGCAATACACAACATATTTAATCCTATGGAAGGCCTTTGTTTAATTCACCAAGGACTAATGACATTATACACACGTCAGAACATCATCATCACGAGTCTTCTTGAATTTCATAACCTGGGGACAACACAAGACGAGGAACAAGCACAATTCTTGCACAACCACAACCAGTTCTTGGCAAATCACACTCTCATAATGGAGAACCAAGCCGAGATTTACTAGACACGGAGCGCCCTGTTGCAACGGGCTATTACACAAATTGACTTTATCGAGAATCTTATAAATGGATTTCTCTCACCTAAGGATCCTCGCCGTTACCCGGGCCATGACCCAAATTAAATTTTGCAAATTTATGTTCTTTGTCATTTTCTTTTTAGTTTTTAGTATAGTGCAATTTTCCGATGGTAATAAATGTCATTTGTTTTTACTTAGTCATTTCCATCGTATTCTAATTTTTGGTTTATCTTTGTCTACAGGTGGTATCTTTCATCACACGTCTTCTACAATGACATCTCCAAAGATTATTCCTGAACAATCTTTCCATGCTTTGCTGAATTCTCCTACATATGGACATCTGTTCAGAGACTTCATCACCCAAATTGGTTGGACCTCCTTCATTCTGCACCCTGAGTAGACATACTCTCCAGGTTTGGCAACTTACTTTTATGATCATATGGAGGATACACCTGCTGCACGTGGTTTCGTTTTGAACGGATTTGCAATCCGTATAGGTAACGGCGATGGCCTCGCCCAAGTCATTGAACGTGAGGAACCTGGCCGATGGCCAGACTACACAATTACCCTAGCCAGTATGACAATGAATGTTGGGACTGCCATGTTGTTTATCCTTTAGAACATCATGGGGGATTGACACTTTTCCACTACCTCTGAATCAGCTTGCAAGACTTTCCATGCTCTGGCTCAACAACATACCTCCTTCGACATCACGAACCTAGTAATTGAGAACTTGAAAAGGGCTCGTCTTTTTCGACAACATTATATCACTTTGCAAGTTATCGCATGCCAAATAATGAGGACATTCTTCCTATAGTTTGCGACTGCTTTTCATGACTGGGTACAAGTAGATTCTATGTGTCTGACGAACAGGATAATTCGTTCTTTGAGATTTTGGATTAGGCGTCGGCACTCTTCAAGGTACCTGAGGAACGTTCGTTGCTTCCCTAATGACGTAGACATGATAGCTCATCTGGACACTTCTAGAAAGAGGAAATGGAGCGAAGTCTGGCAGACTATGATAAACTGTCGTGACGCAAAGGAATGTCATTTCGATAAAGATGAAGCTAGAATGGACATACCCCTAATTCATGATTAGGGCAGTGTAAGTTAATGTGAAAAATATTTGTTGTTTTATTTTTTGATGTGAAAAATAAATAACCTAACAGTGTCCTTTCCTTTTTGTGTTGTATACTATATGTGGTGTTAACATAATTTTCTGTTAAAGATATCAGCTTTATTTTTGCTCAAGCCTCTCAAGTATATGCTTTCTTCCTCTTGACACTTTGAGGACACAGCGTCCTACTATTTGGGGGTGGTGAGAACCTTTCGCAAAAATTAAACATTCATAGTTGTATATAGTTTTATTTTATGTCTAAATAAGTGTATTTAGTGACAAAGTTTCGTTTCCTTTTCTGTGATGAAAGATATTTAGAAATCTCACCCTAGCATTATAATTAGGACTTGTTCTTAGAAACTTAAGCTAATACGTATGCAATAGTTTTTACATATTTTCATGAGCATTCTTGCACTGACTATCATTAAATGTACATAGTAGTAAGTTTCTGGGACCCACGGTTAGACAACTTAATTTCCATATCTTGTGAGAATCTAACTAAATAGTCTCAAAATGTGTGATATGTGAGTAATGCCTCAGAGGAGTAGTTTTTCCGAATAGAGAAGTTCACACATCTACTTACTTGATCACTACCCGAATCCTAGGTGAGAATTTAGGCATTCTTTGGATCGATATAGCCAAAAATTCACATCTGTAAAAAAAATTTACCGTTAGTTGCCCAACTGAACCTTTCATTAACCCTTTCTATTTCACCAAAAATTCATTACCCATCTATTAACCACAAATAAATAAGCCCACCTAGATGATGAGTATGAGAAATAGGATGAAGTGCAGAAAAATGAAGAGAAAAACTTGCCACAAATCAAAATCAATTACCTGCTTCAGAAGAAAAGAAAAAGAAAAATAGAAATATGTTTCCAAAAAATTCAAAAGAAAATTCAAAGTTAGAAATTCCCTCAAAATCAAATCAAAAGGGAATACAAAAGCTTAAAAAAGCCAAGTATGGAAACTCATGTTAGAAGCAGGAAAGAAAATAAGGATTTCTCTAGTATAAATATCTCAAATATCTTATTCTCTCCTACTTATCATTTTTGAATTTTCCATTCCATTTTCTTCTACACTACCACCTAAGCCCCATAATATCTAATAAAGACTTCTAGCTCAATTAAATGTAGGGTGGTGTGATAATAAGTAGTAGATGTGAATTCTCAATCTCGGCTCCTCTGACTGTCATTGAGTATGTGAGGAAAATGTGTGCCTACTGCACACTGGAGTTAGGAATACTTGAGTGGAAAAATAAGAGAGAAATTGTGTTTCGACACATACCAGTGAGAACCTACTTAAGGAAGCTATCTAGAGGATCCAGAAACAGCCCTGCTCGTACATTTCATTATAAAGAACACTGCATGCATGATCATATGTAGATGTTTTGATTATTGTATGTATATTAACTTGAATTTCGAAAGAATTAATCCTTGTTTCCCCCACTAGTGAGATGTATAGATATCTGAGATTAATTCAGGGAATAAAACCTTTGTTACTGAGTCGTTGTAGTATAGATGAAGTTTGTGAGTATCTTCTTTGGAAAACTCTCACGAGGCTATAACTCGTCCACTAGGGAATTGCTAGTGGTTTAAGGCCTTGTTGTATACGGTCAATACAACCTCACTCTGCGAAATGAGACTTAGTTTAGGACATCACATTTTTGACCACTTATCATTTTAATGTCGCTTCTTTACTTGAGGACAAACAAACTGCTGTTCGGGGGTGGTGTGACAAACACCCAAAACTGTAATACTAAACCCCGAGAGACATAGCATTTTGGTTAATTATATGTTTAATAATCATGAAATAATTATATTTTCGTACTTTTGCAGGTTTTCGCAGTTAACGTGAATATGATAATAAAATATGTATCAAAGTAAGGGAATACTATGTATACTTGAAATCTTCCCACTCAGCCCCAGTGAAGCCCAACAGAGCCTAACTAGAGCCGAAGTTTCCAAAGGGACGAAACCAGTGCAAAACAGCTCCACGTGTAAAGAAGCAACAAACTTCCGAAGCTCACATCTTTCAAACCTAGACGCCGATTTCGGCAATTGAACTACCAGAGCAACCATGGCGACGAGCTCTATGCAAAGACATAAAGTTGTAAAAACGCCAAAATTTGAGCCGCCACTCGACGCAGCACGTAGACCCAATCTGTAGGTCCACAAGACATGATGAGTCATTATGCATCGATAAGTGGCAAGACACTTGTGTGCCACCTTGCAAATTGGAAAAAGACAAAACAAAAATCAATGCATGATTTGATGTTGCAAAGGAAGAAAAAAACAAAACAAATTAAAACAAGAAAAGACAAACTTTGTAATACAAAGTTTAGATTGTTGCAAATTGGATAAAAGACAAAACAAATAAAGAAGGGGCTTCACGTGGGAGGGGATATATATTTGAGATATGAGAAAGGGACTTTAGTTTTTAGATTTTAGTTTTAGCTTTACATTCCTGCTTTCATTTCCAATACGTGTTTTTGTATTTCCCTTCCAGTAGCTTTTCATTCCAGCATCTAGTACTGTAAGTCTTTTACTTTAATAAAATTCATTTCTTTTCAAGTTAAATTCCTATTCTTCTTTTAATTATTTATTGTATACAGCAATATCAATTAATCATCCAATGACCATGAGCTAAAATCCTCCCAAGGGGGAGGGTTAATGATGCTCATGTGAGGATTCAGATTGACACTTTGATGTTCCAGAATCACTACTTAGGAATTAGGTGTAGATTATGCATCTAGTCCCAAAATGATTGAGATTGTCCAAGTTTGGAGTGCTGATACTCCAGAATAGTCTCGCGAGAGACCCAAAATGTCTCGCGTGATACCCTATGGTAGCCGTTAGCTCTCTGGTTTGTCCAGTTGATGTCGAATCGAACCAGGAGCTGAAATGATATTCTAGAGATGGAATATTAGTTCAACTCCTTATGCTAGTGAGATTAGCTCAGAGATGCGTGCATCTCACTAGGGATCGATACTTAATGCCGTCTCGGGTTTGTCTATGAACTCGAGACGGATTAGAGCTGTAGTGATATGGTACTCTAACAATTGAAACTGATTCTTGCATGAGTATGGTTAACCCTTTTTCATGTATCTCTATCCTTGTTTATTTTACGTAGAAGTCAATCGTTATTATTTTACATTACTTGCATTACTATTAATTTATCTAAACTTGAGAAATAACCTAAAATCCTACTCACTAAAAGCTGTAAATCCAATTGTGAACCTTGCCGAGCCCTAAGGTATGGAGGATCCCTTACTCGACCTATCCTATTAACCCACGTGAGTAAGGTAACTTGACTAATTGGATGTTTACGGACTTTGGACTTTGGACTTAAAATAATCAAACCCTGAAAATACCGTTTATTAGAAATCCACGAGGGAGAATGCGGAAACCACACAGGAGGTCACTCTCTGGCCCACAAAGCGATCTCACAAGGATACTTCTGGCCACGAATGTAGATCGATGCCAAGAAATATGTACTCAAATGCATTAAGTGCCAAACATTTGGCCACAACATCATTCAGCTAGCTCGTGAACTGGTAAACATTGCCAGCCCTTGGCCATTTCACATGTGGGGCTTGGACATCATGGGTCCATTCATTCCACATAAAAGCACAGGTTTTCGGTTCGTCCCAGCTACAACAGACTACTTCACCAAATGGATAGAAGCGATTCCCTTGGCTCATGTCAAAGAGTCTAATGTCAGAAACTTCAGTTGGACTAACATCATTACCATATTTGGCCTTCCCCACACATTGGTGATGGACAATTACTCTCAGTTAAAGGGAAAAATAGTCAATGAATTTTTGGCCAAGATTAAGATTGTTCACGCATTCTAACGGTCAAGCAGAAGCTAGTAACAAAGCAATTTTGGAAAACTTGAAAAAGAAGATCGAAAAGAACAAAAGCTAGTGACCAATGTAGCTAGAAAACATCCTATGGGATTAGAGAACGACAGCTCGTTCTAGTACAGGTGAGTCACCATTCTCACTACTCTACGGTATTGAGGCCATCATCCCTACCGAGATGACAATTACAATGACTCGATCTGAGATCATCGAATATGGACAGAACGACTCCATTCTTGCTCGTGTGGTCGACTTACTTGAAGAACGACACGACCTAGCAGCCATTCGAGTGGCATCCTACCAACAAACTCTGAGGAAGACATACAATAAGCAAGTTAACCCTCACAGTTTCCAACCAGGTGACCTAGTCTTGAAAAAGAATAAGGATGACTCGGAACTGGCACCAACATGGGAAGGCCTTTACATAGTGGAACGAGTCGTTGGCAATGGAGCATATTGGATCAAAACCTAAGATAGACAGCCACTTCCATGTCCTTGGAATACTTTCTTGTTAAAAATATATTATCAATAAAAATTCCATTTGTATGAGTCTTACTCTTAGCATTTATACACATTATTGTCATTTTGCATCAAGCACTACCATCTCTTAATGTTACCAAGTCAACATAGAACTCGCTCTCTAAGAAAAGAACGCTCACTCGAACTAAAACGCTCTACAAGGCTTAAACGTTCTCCACATTAAAACGTTCACTCGAGCTCAGGGCTACATAGCTCACAGGCTACTTAGCCTTAACACTTCTCGCTAGTTGGAGACCTATACTTTTAGGGTCAACTAAGTGCAGAATGCTCTCTAAGAGCAAAACATTCAAACGAACTTAAACGCTCCCCAGAGCTCAAATGTTATGGACGATCAAACGCTCACTCGAGCCAAGGGCTACATAGCTCATACATCTCTCACTAGTTCAAAACCTACATTTTTAGGGTTAACTAAGTGTAGAATGCTCTCTAAGAGCAACACGCTTACTTAAGCTACAACGCTCGCTCGAGCTCAAAGGCTTCACAGCTCCAACACTTCTCACTAATTGAATATATTATACCTCTAGGGTCAACTAAGTGTAGATAGTTCTCTAGAATAGTCAAAAAGCTCTCCGGGGCAGTACGCTCAATCAAACTCAAGCGCTACAGAACATCATACATTTTCCTAGACAATGGGATATCTTTCTAGGTCAAATTCCTACAAAAATGTCAAAACAATATGCAACAAGCATTCAGACAAAAGTAGGCTATTACTTTAAAGCAAACATGCATTCCATAGTGCAAATATGAACTGCCTGAACATACTCAGGAAACCAGTTCTTCAAAATAGCCGAACGGCCACTTATGTGTACACCTGTTCGCTATGTTATCAATAACACGAACTGCCTAGGTTTCCCTAGGGTATCATCTCTTAACGTATATGGGCCACGCCCCAACCATTTTAAAAGCAAACTGCCCAGGCAAGCCCAGGAAACCAGTTATATTGTTTTACAACCACTTACAAATCTTAAATTAGAGAGAAGTATTCAAAACCTCACAACTTATACAAAGGAAGAAGAAATCCATAAGCAATGGTCAGGCACCAGGAGTATCATGCTTATCATCAGCAGGCACGTCAGCTCGCTCAGTAGGAATAGTACTAGCATCTCCAAGTACGACAGCTCGCTCAGTTACTGCACCCAGTCTTTCCTGCAAGTCACGCATCAAACTATCCATCGATGACCTCCCAGATACAGCGTCCTGATGCATTTTCCTCAAATCCCCCAATTCCTTCTTGTCAGCCTCTCCAGCGAGTTGCAAGCTCAACAGTTCATTCTTTATCTTGCCCACATTGCTTTCCTTAAATTCCATAAACTGGGCCGTTTTCTTCAATTTCTGATACCCAGCAAGGAACTACAAAAGAAACATCAATGTTACTCTTGCCAATAAGACATAAACGAACCAGAGAAGATTAAAAGCTTACCAAACCGCAAGCCATATCCATGGTCTCCAAAGTCTTGTCCAAATCTTGGCCTTCCAACTCTTCTTTATCACCATCCAAGACAATCCCTTCCAAAAGACAATTATCTATGGGTGCGGACCCGAAGTTGTAGTCAGATTGTTTCTTTGCACGTTTCTTCCCCGTCTTCCCAATACAGATGAAGTCGCTTCCCAGGTCGCCACCCCGCCTCCCCAAGGTACCAATTTTAGAACTTTCTCCAGTAGCAGCTTTTCCCTTGCTCGCCACACCACGGTTGTGAGCGCTCAGGTCGACCCCACTCTTAGAACTCAGGCACTTGAACACCACACCTCCAGTTCGCTTGCGCAAACCAGAACTAGAGCGACCCACAGTTTTTTTCCGCTTAGTGGTCTTCGAGTCAGAAGCGATAGCCTTCTACTTACCCAGATCAGCCCTACGACGCGACAAAAAATTAATCTCATCCAAAACAAGAGGAGTGCACTCCCTCACCCGATCCATTGGAGAAACCAAAATTCCATCGTCATCACCAGTTAGCCTAGCCATCCTACACTCCACTGACAACGCAACTTTCAACAAAAGAAGTTAAAAGGAAAAGAAGTTGAAAACTAACCTGAAGCGCTCTAGAACTTTGGCAAGAAATTGGGAAAATAGCTTTAGGGAGATAACGAACCAGTACCCCTAAACCTCTCACGAAAAGTTTTTAGGGTAAACCATTTCACTTCCCAAGACATACCATTAATACAACAAAACCTTAACCAACGTGCTGCATGACCCGCCATCTTTTCAAATTCCACAACACAAGGCAGTTACTATTTTCTGCTACCAAACATTTCACCTCCTAACACGTGCAAAACATGTGCTAATATCCTCTCTCAGTAGAACGCTCTAACATGGAAAACGCTCTGTATGAGCCAGACGCTCACTCGAGCTCACATGCTACATAGCCTTAACACTACTCACTAGTTGAAACCTACAACGCTAGGACGCGACTCAGTGAAGAACGCTCTACAAGAGCAAGACACTCACTCGAGTTCAAATGCAACATAGCCTGGACACTTCTTACCAGTGGGAACCTACAACGCTAGACAAGTGCAACAATATTAGGCAAATTGCATTCAAGACATCAAGAAAAATAGCAAGGAGAATAAACATGTAGTTCATAAATGTAAAAGTACGAACTGCCTGAACATGTTCAGGAAACCAGTTCGTCTACTAACCGAGCGGCTGGGACATCCCAAAAAACCAACTCGGTTAGTAAGCATTCGTCATATAACGAACTGCCCAGAACAATCTGGGAAACCAGTTCGTCCTATTCTTACACAATACCCATTATAGAAGCGAACTGCCCAGATTTACCCAGGTAACCAGCTCTAATGTTTCAGGCTCAAGGCCAATCACAGGAAGGTTACTCATACAAAGTTTTTAAAGAATATGCTGAAAAGATTCAACCTGAAGAGGATCCAGCTCAATAGCGGAAAAAGGTTCGGTTTAGGTCGCCGCAGGCGTGACTACAAAATTTGTTCCCAAGACGTCATCAACAGGAAGGTCAGCAACAGAAGGAGCGATAACAACAGGCACCATGTCAAGAGCAGCACTGACATCTATAGGCGAGGGAGCCTCCTTCCCACTGGCAACCAGATGAGCATGCTCCTCTTCGAGCCGCTCATACTTCTGCTCCAACTCCTCCAGTTTGCTACACATCAAAACATACGCCTCCTTGGCATGTAAGGTCATAGCTTTGCACTTCTCAGCGAAGCATTAACTGTGGCCATCTACCCCTTCAGATCACTCAGCTCGTTAACCGCGGCTGTTCTCTCCAAGGTCATAGAAACGAGCTGAGCTTTCAGATCAGCCAACTCCTTCTGCTCGGACAGCTACACCACCCAAACAGTTTCCAACTCGTCTTTCAGTCTTGCGAGCTTGCCTTTCTCCATCTCTATGATTTGAGCCGTAGTCTTCAATTTTTGGTAGCCAGCTATAAGCTGCATCCAATCACACAAGGTTACAAACCCAACACACAGCACGTACAGGTAACAAAATCATTCAAGCAGCGGAAAAACTTGGTACTTACCAAATAGTAGGCCAGGTCCATCATCCTCAGATTCTCCTCCAGGTCCTTTGAGTCTAGGTCCCTCCTATCCCCATCCAGAGTCATCCATTCCAGCAGGCAGGCAGCTATGGGTGCAGACTTGTAACTACAGTCCGAACTCTTAACAAGTCGCTCCTTCCCTGTGCCCTCATCTACGTACACCAAGTTGTTTTCTAGGTCGTCTTTCCCCTTAACATAATGACCCTTACCAGCAGTCAATTTCTCCTTCCTCTTACCACCAGCAGAACCTCCCACTGCGGCAGATAGCCCAGTCTCAGTGCCACCATAACCCAGGACAAATTGACCTGGGCCCTTGACCTCGGGACACGAGCTACCTTCCCTCCAGTCTACTCAACACTACCAGCACCCGAGCTGCTCCCAACAGCGTGCCCAACCCCTTTAGCAACTTTCACAGCTCGCCCGTCAGACTCCTCAGCCTTCCTCTTCAGAGTATTTTTCTGCTCAAGAAGACTGGCGGCAATGTCATCTAGGTCGAAAGGGGTGTCCTCCTGCCTTCTCCCCCTTGCAGCGACCCCAGACCTTTCACTATCAGGTTGCCTCAACGACCTATGACCACCATCCCCACCGCCAGGTCGCTCCTGAGTAGCCCGACTCTTCTTCCTAGCCTCCCGACTCACAATCCCACTATTTTCACGCTCCATACTCGAACCACTAGATGACCTGATAACATCCTGACCTCTAGACCTATTTTTCTATTGCTTCCTCTTTGCCCTAATCATGCGCCCTCTTCTTTCAACAAAGTAGTTGGCCACTTCAGGCAATTTCTCTCGCTTCTCAGCACGAGTCAGACGAGCAAACTTCTCTATCATATTACGCCTATTCTTTCTAGCAATATCGACCTCTGCAACATAAGAAAGTCAAAGGTCAGTTCGTTATAGCATATACTTATCAACATACAAAACAGAGGTATGGTTCAACCAAACAACCTAGTACGTACCAGTAAAATTACAAACCCGAGTCTCCACACTAAAACCAGAGGTGCAATAATTCCCAACTATCAAAGATGGCCTCTTCTCCCAGGGTTTGTTACTAACCCCATCCAGAATGCTAGACTTTCCAGTCAAAGTCTGTAAGCTAAAATTGTTAGCTCTAGATTGTTTCACAACAAAATGCTCAACAATATCTGCAACACCAATGTTGTATTCTCCACTCTTCTTCAAAAGATCGAACACCCTAAGCAAACGCCATGTGTTCCCAATGAACTGGCAGGGCGCTTTCTCACAAAAATTTAAAAACTCACATGTTAGCCTTGACAATGGTAACCTCAACCTCGCTCTCAGTTGCCCCTCGCAGATAACCACACTATAGTCATAGGGGACGAATGTGTTACTAAAAATGTCAGCGTCCTCACTTAGTTCGTGAATCTCCAGATCACTTACACGAATATGATATGCACGCCTCAATTCACCAAAGCTTTTCAGAGCTCGCTTGTCTACTACCCTAGGAGGCAACCCACTAAAGGATGATGCACCAGAACGGCTCGCCACCGTGACCACAAATTCAGAACCAACCTCCTCTATCTCCTCACTCAGTGAAACCTCTCGAATCTCATCAAATTGAGTATCATCTGAATCAGACATAATCCCTCTTCTATAACAAGTTACCAACAACAATCAAACAACTACAAACGACCTCACAACCTAACAAAAAAAGCAAATGGCAGAAGAAAATCGCGAAACAAAAATGGCTGAGAAAAATAAACTAACATTACGCTCTCGTTCTCAATAGGATGCAAAGTGACAAACCCTTCAGGTCTCTAGGCGTATATCACAAGCCATCATTTCGTTTCCCAAAGAAGTGCAATCGTTCTCCCCATAAAACGAGGCAGTTCAGTAGCAACCTTTCAATTCAGTCGTCCCACGTGCCTTCCACATGCCAACTTAAATCTCTCACCAGATCGCTACACAATAATAAACGACCTGCTGAGAGGGGGCTATGTGGGGGAGTAATATACACTTATAGTAAATATTAAGCACGTGTCCAGCACAACAAGACGACCACACTTATCCAAACATCCAAGTCGCTTATGATTAGCTCATACAAGTCAAGCGACCTCATCAACACCAAAACTCTTTGCTCCCAGAATGCCCATGTCCAGAACGATAGGAGTCCAGGACGCTCACATCAGCCAGCACCACAACGGCTAGTAACGTATGGCCTGACTATCACCTTAAAGACCAGAGCTTCAGATGCGCACACCATTACTCCACCGCAGGATGCCTTCATGGCTCATTAAATGTCATCAAGTACAGAACTTGACCTGACGTGGGAGAGAAGGAGGTGCTGGCATCTTCGCCTATATAAAGAAGAGGAGGAACTAACCTTATTCAAGTTTGAGAGAGAATTTGATGCGTAGATAGTTCGTCCATACGAACTCGGTCAAACCCAATCAACTAATCCATCTCCCCCAAATTACCTACTCCAGTAAGGCTAGACGAAACATAATCTTTACACCCTTTATCCGAACTAGAGTCACCCCTAGTGAAACATTATACAGTGGATCAATACTAAACAAAACAACAATGCATTGGACATTCCAAGTAATCAGAATGAGAAATAAACTTAGAAATGTAGTTCATGTATAAAATATGTCCGCAAGTTCGGAGCGGCCCTGATGACAGTCGACACAGGCGAGTGGCTGGCCCCTCTCAAAAGTTGGTTCAAAATTAGGACCCATCCTCCAAAACAATGTAATGTATATTAGCTTAGTAAACAATAGACTTAAACTTGAACTAACTCAGTTGGCAGTTAGACTAAAATTTGATCAACTTGTTTACTCCTGAGTTCAAGCCTGCTCTAGCGTACCTCTTGGTATAATAGTCTTTGTAGCAAAATTTACAAGATTTTGTTTATGTATTGTTCGATATTTCAACATTTTATGTGCAAGATTTGATTATTACTAATTAAAATTTTGCAAAATTGAAGAAGACAATAAAAGGCTAGTCATCATACAAATCAAGAGACCAATAGGTTGAATAGGAGTTGATAGCCAAAAAAACATATCATGCATGGATACCTGAACCGGTCAAAACGATCTAGTCATGCAATAATATAATAACTAGTCTTAAAGCAAATGCTGAGTGCAAATAACTACGTACGTACGTAATATAATGTATGCTATAAAGAAAGGTCCATGACATATTGACATGAGAGAAGAGAAAGGTAATAACAAATGTCCATGCCTTTTGACCGTTAAACATTTGTCATCTTGATGGGTTTCTTTCGCTTCAATATAACGACTATTCCCTATCAACAATACATTGGTGAGGTCTTAATTCCTGTGCTTCTCTCATCCTTCTTATCTTGTATATTTTTATTGTGGGACCAATAGATACAATCGCACTCGCAAGATAAAAGTCACAAAACTAGTTAGCCTTGCTTCTCAGTTCCTGTAAGCTGTCGATCTGCGATGACTTATAAATTATCAGAATATTAATTTGTTGAAGTATGTAGTAGA
The DNA here is from genome assembly GCF_015680905.1 of Coptis chinensis. NCBI lineage: Eukaryota > Viridiplantae > Streptophyta > Magnoliopsida > Ranunculales > Ranunculaceae > Coptis > Coptis chinensis. The sequence continues at coordinate 60,139,683 of NC_141461.1, read as the reverse complement.
GTCTCACACATTCTATAAGTGTGAGACCATATCTTATTTAGTAGCTTCTATTTCGGTGAAACCTATCACCCAATATAAATATATGAATCATAGGTTAGAGTAAACAAACTCTAAACCCTACCTTCTTCTTGTGCCTTCATCTTTCTTCTTCTCCACTTCATCTCTTTAACCTAACCAGCTAACCACTATATGAATCTCCTAGCATAATTTAACATGGTATCAGGAGCCGACTCTATTTAGAGAATGCTAGGAGAAAGATCCACAGTTTCAAGGTTCCAGTTTTAGCATTAATTGTCGTCTTAATATTATTTCGCTTCCGCAATCTCTCAGTATTGATAAAGAAGAGTATGTCAGGTTTTCAGAGGGGGAAGGCGTGGTATCGCCATCTCTCTATATCTCTCAATTTATAAGTGCAGGTGCGCACATGCTCATTTTCTCCTTTGCGAAGGCGCGCATGTGCTGTATCTCGCAGTTTCTTGTTACAGGCGTGCTCGCGTTCAGTTTCTTCTTTGCCAAGGTGCGCACGCGCTCTGGGCCTGTATCTCCTAGTCTATCTTCCTTTCCATAAAGTGAGTTTTCCTTCTCTTTACAATGACTGAAGTTGTTTCGAAATCCGATGAATTTGGTAATACGTTTGTGTTCTCTGTTGGTATGACCTCTGTTAAATTAGAGGGTGTTGCCAATTACCTTCAATGGGTAGAAGAAGTTACTGTTTATCTTACTAGAAAAGGTAAGGAAAGTCATCTGACAGATTCCCCAAATGATAAAGTAAAGACAACCTGGATGAAAGATGATGCCTTGGTTAAGAATTTTCTGTGGAATACTATGGAGAAGGATGTTTGGAATACTATGCGGTTTTTCAAAACCTCTAAGGAGATTTGGGAGTATCTACATGAATCATACTCTCAATCTCATAATACTTCACGTATTTTTCAGTTATATGAGAACATCTTTGATCTAACTCAAGGCGATATGTCTATCTCTGAGTATTATAATTATCTTCATAGCAAGTGGGAATAACTGAATATTTATCACCCACTTACTATAGACATAAATCAGTTGAAGAAACAACGAGAGGAATTTCGAGTCTCAAAATTCCTATCTGGGCTACGTCCCGAGTTTGCTAATGTGAAAGCCCAAGTTCAAGCTGAATCTAAGCTCCCTACTCTATCTGAAACATATTCTCGTCTTTCTTATATCACTGCACCTCCTACAAAGCACAATGACAATGTGACTTTATTGATCCCTCCAAGCAACAATAATTATAACAAAGCCTCCTCTGGTCATGGTAATAGAGGTAGAGGGGGTAGAGCCAGTCATGGACGTGGAGGTGGTCGCAACCAAGGGAGCGGTCGTGGTCGTGGTATGGGTGGTTTTGATCCTTGTGAGCATTGTGGGCAGACAAATCATAGTTATGATTTTTGTTAGGATATAACAGGTCGCCCACCTTTGCACAAAGCCAACAATGCCACAGTAGTTGATCAGAAAGTGACCGACTTTTAACAAGTTCAAGAAGACCTTATAGCCCTGATGAAGCGGATACAAGCTATTCCAGTGAATTCATCGAGTCCATTCAACCAACCCACTGAAACCCTAGCCGACTCAGGTAAAACATGTCTTCATACGAGTGGTAACAACTCTTGGGTCATTGACTTAGGAGCTTCTGATCATATGACAGGTAATCCCCAATTGTTTTCTAATCTTGAGTATACTTATACACCATCATCTGTCATATTAACAAATAGGGCTAAGGCTAGTATTCTTGGTCAGGGTACTATTCAGTTAACTTGTTATGTGTCACTTGTCTCTGTCTTGCTTATTCAAAATTTCCCCTTTAATTTATTGTCTGTTCATTGTCTCACCCAATCTTTTCACTGTAATGTCATATTTTCTTCCACTCATGTTGTGTTTCAGGATTTACAGACAAAGACACTAGTTGGTGGGGGGGTATGAGCACGACGACATCTATTACTTTCAAGATGGTTATGGGCACTCTCACCAGAAGCAGGCTCTCATAGTCTTGGTCTCTCTTGTTCAGTGGCATAGACATCTTGGTCATCTTTCTCTGGCTAGTTTGTGAAGTTTAGTTCCTAGTATTTCTTCTAGTATTCAGTCTTTAAGTTGTGAGGTTTGTGAGTTAGCTAAACATCGTTGTGCTACTTACAAAAATAGGTTAAATAAGTGTTATAATACTCCTTTTCAGTTAATTCATTCAGATGTCTGGGGTCCTTGTAAAACCACTGGCCTTTTTGGAGCCAAGTACTTTATTACTTTTATCGATGATTTCTCTCGTGTTTGTTGGGTATATATTATGGAAAATCGTTCTCAAGTATTCTCTGTCTTTCAAAAATTCTATGCTGAGATTACTAATCGGTATTCGGCACACATGCATGTTTTTCGAATTGATAATGCCAAAGACTATACCTTTGCCATATTCAAGTGTTTTTTAGATGACCATGGCATTACACATCAAACCTCATGTGTGGATATACCTCAACAAAATGGGGTTGCTAGAGAGAAAGAACAAACCCATTCTTGAAGTTGCCTGATGCTTAATGTTCCAAACAAATCTCCCAAATTTTTATTAGGCAGAGGCAGTCCTTACTGCCACATACTTGATTAATCGTATTCCCTCTTCAGTGTTAGGTGGAAAAACACCACACTCTGTTCTTTTTCATGGTCAACCTTCTTTCCATATTCCCCATCGTATTTTTGGTTGTGTCTGCTTTGTTCATAATCTTCAACCGAGTCATGATTAATTGGACTCTCGTGCTATTAAGTGTGTTTTCCTTGGGTATTCACTTACACAGAAAGGGTACAAGTGTTATAGTCCTCATCTGCGCAAATCCTTTGTTTGTGCTGATGTTACTTTTTTGTGAAGATGTCCCGTTTTACTCTTCAGTAGGGAAGGTGTCCTCTGAACCATTTGAGGATTGTGTTCTGCCATCTGGTGTTGTTAATCTTCCTGCGACTATTGGTGTTCATGGGGGATCTAATGATCAGGTTATCGTTACTGATGTTGGAGAGCCAGCAGACGGAGCGCGTGTGCACGCCCTACAGATGCCCTTATAGGAGTAGATGCGCGCCCCTTGCCTGCAGCTGAAAAAGACGGAGCGCGTGCGCACCCTACATATATCCTTATAGGAGTGCGTGCGTGCCCCTTGCCTACAGCTGATGTTCGCGAGTTTGAGGTTGAAAGTTCAACTGCTCAACTACCCTCACCTCTTCCCACTATGTCTGTGGATCCTATTGTCGTTCCGTCTGACCTCGATGTTCCTATTGCCTTATGGAAACTTGAACGTCCACCTGCCAGTATACGTCTTCCTAGTAAGTATGCCCAGTATTCTATTTCTCAGTATATTTCCACTAATCATTTACCACCATCTGTCAAGTCTTTTGCTACGTCCTTGTTGTCTATCTCTGTCCCTTCTGACTACAGGGAAGCTCTATCCCATCCTGGCTGGAAGGAAGCAATGGACGAGGAGTTGAGTGTCTTGTATTCTAATGACACTTGGGTCCTTACAGATCTTCCTTCTGGGAAGAAAGTGGTTGCTTGTAAGTAGGTTTTCACTATTAAGCATAATCCGGATGGTACTATTTCTCACTTAAAGGTTCACCTGGTTGTAAAAGGCTTTACCTAGACTTATGGTATTGATTACTTTGAGACGTTTTCTCCTGTTGCAACGTTAGCCTCTGTGCGTATTGTTATTTCTATTACAGTTCATCATCACTGGCCTCTGTTTCAGTTGGATGTGAAGAATGCCTTTTTACATGGAGATCTCCTGGAGGAAATCTATATGGTACAACCTCCTGGTTTTGTTGCTCAAGGGGGGAAAGTCTGTTGATTAAAGAAGTCTCTTTATGGGCTCAAGCAGTCTCCTAGAGCTTGGTCTACAAAGTTTAGCCAGGTTTTGATGGCTAATGGAATGACTAGGTGTGAATATGATCATTTCGTGTTTTACCGAAAGACCCAGCAAGGAATTATTGTCTTAGTTGTGTATGTTGATGATATCATTGTCACAGGGTCTGACAAACAGGGAATTGCTTGACTTAAAGTAAATCTCTCAAGACAGTTCCAGATCAAAGATCTAGGAGAACTGAAGTATTTCTTAGGCATTGAAGTTACAAGGTTCCCTGGTGAAATTCATCTATCACAGAGAAAGTATGTATTAGACTTGCTCAGTGAGACAGGTAATTTAAGAGCTCTCCCAGTAGAGACACTTATGGATTCGAATGACAAACTCCAGTCAGATGTTGGAGAGTTGTATGCCGATATTGAAGGATACCATAGACTGGTGGGAAAGCTGATCTATGCTACTATTACTCACCCAAATATCTCGTTTATAGTCAGTGTAGTATCTCAGTATATGCATGCACCACGGATTCCTCACTACCAGGCAGTTATTCGTATTTTACGGTATTTGAAAGGTTCTCCTGGTCGTGGATTGGTATATCGTTCTAATGGAAATTTTGATGTTGTTGGATATGCAGATACTGGTTATGCAGGATCAGGTTCAGATAGACGATCCACCACTGGGTATTGTACCTTCCTTTGTGGAAATTTGGTGACATGGAAGAGTAAAAAGTAAATAGTTGTGTCAAAATCTAGTGCAGAGGCTGAGTATAGAGCTATGGCTCAGGGGATTGGTGAGTTAATGTGGATTCATAATCTGCTACATGAGTTAGGTTTCGAGGTACAACTACCGATCCCTCTTCATTGTGACAATCAGGCAGCCATTCATATCGCTTCTAATCCAGTATTTCATGAGTGAACTAAGCACATAGAGGTAGACTATCATTATGTCAGACAAAAGGTTGAAACAAAGGAGATAAGTACTCCTTATGTGGCGTCTTGAGATCAGTTAGCTGATATCTTCACCAAACTAGTGATTCGTCCAATTTTGAATTATATTGGTAACAAGTTGGGCATGAATGATATCTATGCTCTAGCTTGAAGGGGGGTATTGAAGTATGTAGAGTCTCACACATTCTATAAGTGTGAGACCATATCTTATTTAGTAGTTTCTATTTTGGTGAAACCTATCACCCAGTATAAATATATGAATTGTATGTTAAAGTAAACAAACTCTAAACCCTACCTTTTTCTTGTGCCTCCATCCTTCTTCTTCTCCACTTCATCTATTTAACCTAACCAGCTAACCACTATATGAATCTCCTAGCATAATTTTCCTCTAGTCGTACCGAATTAATTAATTGCCTCATCATGCATATGGGTGAAAGGACTTGAAAACTTGAAAGTACTATTAATACCCAAACAAACCTTAGTTTCAATAATCAAAACAATTGAAATCTAGAATCTTCAATTCATACTTCTTCTTCTGTGGTAAATAAGGTAAGTTAGTGTTACCCCCCACTAGATGAGCCAATTAGGATTTCCCCCCCACTAGATGGGCAATTAGGGTTTCCTCCCCAATACACAAAAAAAAATACGGTTAACCCAAATTAACTTTTTTTTTTGTGTACTTGGGGGGAGACCCTAATTTCCCCATCTAGTAGGAGGGAAATCCTAATTGGCTCATCTAATGGGGGGTAATACTAGTTAACCCTAGTAAATATTGTCGTTGTATCCACGAAACCGACAATTACAACGACTGTCAATAAATATCCACTTAACCTAGCTATCTAAATCCATGCTACTATACAAGTCATAGACATTGTATTCGTAACTAACTAATTAATAAAAATCCTACGAGAACTACTAGAAAGGTGCCAATACCACTCAAATCCCATCAACTCTTCTATTGCCCGATAATTAGGGAAATATCTCTTCTAGAACCAATGATTCTTCACACCGACATTTCATCAATAAGAATACCTTTTGTCTCGGGCTAAAAGAAGAAGATAAAGAGCGTCATGGTGATCACAAAGACTGCAAATACAAATAACAATCCAAACCTTGCTTGACACAATGCCCGGAGGAAAACTTGACCAATGATGAAAGTAATCAACATATTCATAGCAACGGTAACACATTGCAGAGTTGAACGAACTTAAATGGGGAATATTTAACTAAGCACCAACCATCCAAAAGAGCCCTTTAAAAAGCAAAGCCCGAGACGTAGATGTAGATCAAGATTAGCAAAAGGATGGAAAATAGGTCCGAAAATTTTCAAGTCCATTCCAGCCAAACTTTAACGCAATTATAGATCTGATCACAATTTGCATAATGCAAATGCACAGAAGTAGTTAGGAAACACAAATTTCAATCAATTGATGGTGATACACTGATCTAATATCAATCTAATTAACTTTGGATATAAAAAATAAATAACCATAGACTAAAAAAAGGAGAATAAAGAAACAAGACAATGGTTAGAATAGTTACATCACAAACGACTATTAGGACTCCACCTACGTTAAATAGAACATTTCTTCCAAACTTATCAACTGTGAAAATTGAAATGAATGTGGCAGGAACATTGACAACTCCAGTTGTCAGAGCATACAAGAGAGAAACGTTCTTTCCAAGACCGATTGTCTTGAAAAGGATTGGGGAGTAAAACATAATAACATTGATCCATGTAAATTGCTGGAAAAATGGGATGGCCAAAGCCATCACAAGTTGTGGCATGTACTTCCTAGAAAAGATTGTTTTCCAAGACTGCTCATTGTCCATAGACTCTGATTCTGCCACCATATCCTTGTACTCTTCATCAACATTGAGAGTACCACGAATGCGTATAAGAGTTTCTTTGGCCTCATCATTCTTACTGTCGTGGGAAAATATCGCCAGCTCAATATTTCAACCCAAATATCATGATTAATTATAAATATCGACATAGCGGTCGATATTTCGCGCATAATTTGTATATTGCAGGTTTAAAGCGGAAAAGGAGGAAGAGGAGGAGAAAGGACACGTGGTAGGAAATGATTGGGCAAGACTATAATTGGAGCACTATATAAAGACCGGAAAGGGAAGAAATGATTCATTCCTAATTCATTACACAAAAAACTGTAACACGAGAGCAAAGAGAGAGAGAAAAAGAGAAACTTGTAACCGCCATTGTTACTCAATAACAAAACCTTACTTTTATTCTGTCGCATTCTTCAGCTTCAATTCTTCAGTTTTGTTAATCTTAGTTTAGTTTCACCGAACACTACATTGGCGCCGTCTGTGATTCAAAGACAAGAAAAGATTGTCTTTCTTTTCTTCTTTCTTTGATGATCGAGTTCTTTTATTAGAAGTTTGTGTTCAAGAAATGTTGGTAAGATCACTGTAGAGTTGAAAAAGATAATCAAGATGCCTCCAAAGCGAGCTACAGCAAGCAAAGCGATGATGGTAAATGAAGAAAGTACTTCTCAAGCTGCTTCTAAGAATGAGGAACGAAGAACAAGACGATCAACAAGTAGAGTAATAGAAGAGGTAGAGGAGATACAGGAAGCGGATGTGTCTTTGTTTTGTTGAGAAGGTTGGAGGATTTGGAAAAGCAAAACAAGATCCTAATGGCTGAAAATAAAGCTGCAATGGAAGAGAATGAGAGGCGTGCTAAAGATGCTTTGTATGAGAAAGAGGGTGAGGCGTCGAGTTTAGGCACTCCATTGGTTAAGAAGAGTCATGTTGAGGAAAAGGGGAAAAGCTACCAAGAAGAGGTGCAATCGGTGGCAAAATCGACGCTAAAGATAATACAAGAGGAAAAGGTAAAAGCGCGAATCACGAAGGAAATGGTGCCGGAGATGATACAGAGGCAATTTGGGGACCAGTTGTTGGAAAAGGTATCAGCCTCAATACGGAAGCTAGCAGACGATGTGAGTCGAAACCCATTGAAAAAGGATATATAGAGGGTGCCATTACCTCCAAAGTTTAAGAGTCCAAAGTTCAATCAGTATGACGGGATGTTTGATCCCATGGACTATCTGTTTAGCTATCAACACCAGTTCTTGATATATCAAGGTACCGAGTATTGGGATTCTGTACTATGTCGATCATTTTCCTCGAGCCTTAAAGGCAAAGCACTAAAATAATTCTGTACAATTCCTGAGGGAACCATTTTATGTTTTCGTGAAATTGAAGAAAGATTCCTCACCAACTACGGTCACCAAAGGGTGAAGCCAAAGCAGGTGTCGGTCTTATTTCAACTGAAACAAGGAAAGAAAGAGTCATTTAAGGATTTCTTGGCTAGGTTCAAAGCCGAAACTCAATCAGTGGAAAGGCTAGACGAGTCTGAGATGACAGCTGTCATGGCTTTCCAAACTGGTGTGATACCGGGGTCATTTATGCACAAATATCTTTTGGGAAAAGAAGTTAAAAGTCTACAAGAGTTGTATGACAAGGCTGATAGAGATATTTGAGTAGAAGAGGGATTGAAAGCAGCCACGGTGCAAGCATTATTGCAAGTTTTCGACACTAGGAAGAGAGACAAAAATAGTAGTGATCGACATGAGAGTAGAGACACTCAAGGTCAGATAACAAAAACCTCAAGAGCAGTATACAAACTGAGATAATCATCCACAACAACGAAGGAAGTATGAGAGAACATTGAAAGAAGAGTTAGTGCCCAGTAACTTCATCGCCATCAATACTACATTAGAAGATATACTGAGGAGGATATCGAAAGAAGATTTCCTAACCTGGCCAAAGTACCCTCTCAGGGAGGTGAAGGGTCGGCCTTTCTGTCAATTCCACAAGGTTGAAATTCACGAGACTAATAGGTGCTTGCAGCTATTAAAGGAGATTGATAGGCTGATGAAGGATGGGAAATTGTGAGAGTTTAGAGCTGATGGCAGACCCGCAGAAGCAGCAATAATACACGATAAACCCCTTGGAGTCATAAATATGATCTACAAAGGGGAGATTCCACAGAAGAAAATCCTTCGAGATAAAATAAGAAATATTTCAACAGTAAAGGATGTGCTTGAGGTCAATGTTGAACTTGTTCTAGTAAGTCAGAGTCTGGTATCGGCAAGTATCCCAGGAGCAATTATGTTCGTCCCAGACGACCTCTAAAAGGTGATGTTTTCGCATGATAATGCATTATTAATCAATTTGCGTATTTCTGGATATGATGTGCAAAAGATACTTGTGGATTGTGGTAGTTCTGTGAATATCCTATTCTGGAAAGCATTCATAGGCATGGGTCTCGATGAGTCTCATCTAAAGCCACCACAATTCAGCTTGTTCGGTTTTAATGGAAGCTCTACCAAGCCAGTGGGGAAGATAAAGTTGTCGGTTCGAGCAGGACCCCAGACAATCATGCCGAAGTTTGTGGTCATAAAGCATCACTCTGACCACAATGCAATACTCGGTAGAAAATGGATACACGATATGCGTGTTGTTCTAAGTACATTTTATAAGGTACTTAGATTTCCCACAGTATATGGCTTGCATGAAATTAGGGGGGATCAATCAGAGTTAGAAAAGTGTAATTTCATCACGGTGAAGGGAATGATGAAGGGAAAAGGCCAAGACATTGGGGGTGTCTTGGATAACCCTAACTAGCAGTTACAGCAAGTTTTACCTGTTGATACCGATATGCAGATACATGAGCAGGTAAAGTTCACACAAGAGCTAAAGCAAAATGAAGAAAATCCTTGGGAAAGAAAAATAATAGAGGTGGTGGAGAAAGTTAATATTGGTACAAAAGAAACTGAACGTCATACATTCATCGGTACAGAAATGCATGCCACAATAAGAAATGAGTTGATGGTCTTTTTGAAAGAGAATCAAGATGTTTTTGCATGGTCAATGTCAGACCTAACCTGTATCAATCTAGCTATCTGTTCACACAAGCTTAATATGGAAGAAAATGCAGTTCTAGTCCATCAAAAGCATCAAAGGTCAGGCCGATATATGAAGAAGCGGTGCAAGTAGAGATACAGAAGATGTTAAATAATGGCATAATCAGAGAAGTGGAGCATTCTGAATGGGTGGCAAACATAGTAGTAGTGCCTAAGAAAGATGGTAGAGTTCGGATTTGTGTCAACTTTACCAATGTGAATAGGAAGTGTCCTAAAGATCATTATCCCATGTCAAGAATTAATGAGTTGGTGGATCGAACAGCGGGTTTTAAATTGATCAGTTTTTGCGATGGTTATTCTAGGTATTTTCAGATTCTAATGGCTATTATAGACCAACTAAAAATGGCGTTCTTCGTTAATGGAGGTATATACTGTTTCATCAGAATGTCGTTTGGATTGAAAAATGCTGGAGCCATTTATCAATGGTTAGTAGAAAAGATGTTTAAAAAGCTCATCAAACGAATTTTCAAGGTCTATATAGACGATATGGTCATAAAGTCTACGAAAGCTGAAGATCATATGAAGGACCTCGACATTGTATTCCGAATATTGCGCGAGTTTAATATGAAGCTTAACCCAAAAAAATGTACCTTCAGGGTCAGCTGTGGCAAATTTTTGGGGTACATTGTTATAAAGCGAGGCATCGATGCTAATCCTGATAAGATACGAGCGCTTCAGCAAATGCCATCACTAATGACTAGAAAGTAGATACAAAGATTGACTGGAAGAATAGCTGCGCTCAACAGATTCATCTCTAGAACTTCAGATCGATGTAAACCACTTTTTAAGTTGCTTAAAATGAATATTTCATTTTATTAGAATGAAGAATGTGAAGAAGCATTTTCTGAATTAAAGAAATATCTACAAGAAATGCCGACGCTTACTAAACCAGATGAAGGAGAATGTTTGCTTCTCTATCTGGCTGTATCAGAATTTGCTATAAGTTCAGTGTTGGTAAAAGTGGATAATGGTGTTGAAAGACCGGTGTATTTTCAAAGTAAAATAATGCTCGAGGCAGAAACACGGTATTTGACACTGGAGAAATACGCTTTGGCACTTTTATTCTCATCTCAAAGGCTGAAGCCATATTTCCAATCACATTTTGTGATTGTGATGACGAATCTCCCATTAAAGCAAACTTTGGCAAAAATTGCCAAATTAGGAAGAATGTCGAATTGGTTAGTACTAATAAACGAATTTAGTGTCGAGTATCGAAACCGAGTATCGGGGAAAAGTCAGGTTCTGGCTGATTTTCCATGTGAGGATGCTAGTTGTGGCATGAAAGAGGAGGAGTTCTCAATGCTGCAAGAGCCTGAGGATATTATCGATTCAAATGATCCATGGGCTGGAACAAATGGTTGGAAATTATTTGTAGACGGATCATCTGGGGGTAAGGGATGTGGTATCGGGGTTGTATTGGTTACACCCGAAAATCAAAGGCTCGAGACAGCAGTAACATTAGGCTTCCATGCATCAAACAATGAGGCTGAGTACGAAGCTCTAATCGTCGGACTGGAAATGGCCAAATCACTTAAGGTGAAAGAATTATCAATTTTTAGTAACTCGATGCTCGTGGTCAGTCAGCTTAATGGAGAATATTCAGCAAGATGTGATAACATGGTGGATTCCTTGAGTTTTATAAAGACTAAGTTGAAGGACTTCGGAAAAATAAGGCTTTAGCACCTCAATAGAAATGAAAACAGTCATGCAGACACCCTAGCTTATGTGGCAGCGATGCTAGAAAATACCAAGGGTCGCACTTTGCACATCGGTGTCCAGGAAAGGCCAAGCATTGATGTCGACAAACCAGAGGTTATGAAAATTGATACACTAGGGGCGTCATGGATGGAAGCATGTCTATCATACTTATCTGAGGGAAAAGTGCCTGAAGACAAGAATGAGTCCAGAAGAATCAAATCTGGAGCACAAAGATATGTATTGATTGATAATGAGCTATATCGAAAAAATCTAGGAGGTCCACATCTCAAATGTATATCACCTGAAGAGGCACCTTTAATCATTGCAGAATTACATGCAGGAGAGTGTGGGAACCATTCAGCTAGAAGGTCATTGACAAATAAAATCAAGAGGCAAGGATATTTCTAGCCTCAAATGTGAAGGGATTATCTTCGTTATGCTAAAAAATGTATGCAGTGCCAGATACATGGAAAGTATATACACGTTCCAGCTGAAGAGTTGCACTGTGTATCAAACCCTTGGCCTTTTGCACTATAGGGAATGGACATTGTTGGACCTCTAGCACCTGGAAAAGGCGATTCATGCTCGCGGTCACAGACTATTTCACCAAATGGATAGAGGTCATAGCCTTACAACACATAAAGGAGCAAGATGTGATAAACTTTCTTTTCGAAAGAGTAATATGTCGATATGGGTTGCCATATGCCATTATATCGGATAACGGGCCACAATTCGAAGGAGGAAAGGTAAAAGTTTTCTTGGAATCATACAAGGTGAAGCACTTCACATCTGCGCCATATTATGCTCAGGGTAACGGGCAAACAGAAGCAACAAATAAAACCATGATGGATAATATCAAGAAAAAGCTGGAAGATAAGAAGGGTCTCTGGGTGGATGAGTTAAATAGTGATCTATGGGCTTATAGAACAACACCTCGAACTGCCACGGGTGAATCTCCTTTTACATTAGCTTATGGAATGGAAGCAGTCACCCCATCAGATATAGTGGTATCGACATCCAGAACCAAAGTCTTAACGATTGGCTGAAATAATGAAGTAATGGTAGCAGAAGTCTTCAATCTCAAGGAAACAAGAGACCAAGCAAGATTAAGGCTTGACAATACCATTGGCAACTCAGAAAAGCTTTCAACTAAAAAGTGAAAGAAAGCCATTTTCAAGAAGGTGATTTGGTCTTGAAAGTGGTTACACAAGCAACTAAAGAGAAAAGGGCTGGCAAACTAGCAGCAAGCTGGGATGGGCCTTATATCATTCACAAAGTAGGAATCAATGGAGCTTACTACTTAAAACGGTTGAAGGTGTAATATTACCAAAGCCTCAAAATATAACCAATTTGAAAGCATTTTATCAATAAAGAATATTCTACGTATCATCATGTATTTTTTCTCACAATTTACACATTCAATAAAGAGTTTGTTATTTCCAAAAGCAATATCTATGCAAATACCACAGATACTTGTATATCTAGAATTATATATTCATAGCAGGAAAATCAAAAACCCTGGTGATCTGTAGATCCTCATCTCGATACCAGGTCAAACCTAAACCCTGGAGATCTGTAGATCCTCATCTCGATATCAGGTCAAGCCTAAACCCTGGTGATCTGTAGATCCTTATCTCGATACCAGGTAAAACTTAAACCCTGGTGATCTGTAAATCCTTATCTCGATACCAGGTAAAACTTAAACCCTGGTGATCTGTAAATCCTTATCTCGATACCAGGTCAAACCTAAACCTTGGTGATCTGTAGATCCTCATCTCGATATCATGTCAAACCTAAACCCTGGTGATATGTAGATCCTCATCTCGATACCAAGTCAAAATTAAATCCTGGTGATATGTAGATCCTCATCTCGATACCAGGTAAAAAAAATCTAGTTCTTGGCAGAAATGCGAGTTCGGGTAAAAAAATCCAGTTCTTGGCAGAAATGCGAGTTCGGATAAAAAAAATCTAGTTCTTGACAGCAATGTTGAGTTCGGGTAAAAAAATCCAGTTCTTGGCAGCAATGTCGAGTTCCGGTAAAAAAATCCAGTTCTTGGCAGCAATGTAGAGTTCGGATAAAAAAAATCCTGTATTAACAGGAGGATCGATATCAAGTCAAGATTATGATAAAAATCTTGGTAGTGGCAACGATGTCGATATCAGGTCAATATCGTTATGGAAATTATTGCATATGTGGTATCGTATGCTCGATACCAAATCAAAATAAAATGAGGCAGACGCCGAAGGTATGTCACAATAAGGAATACTTTTCTTTTGTATTTTCCAATTTCAACTATATCAGGGGAATAGTATCGAAATTCAATTTTGTTTCTTTTTATTATAATGAAAGCTTGAGGGTGAAGTAATAGTAGGCGGATAATCATTCATTAAAATAAGAAAAACATAGGCCAAACAAGGCTATTACACGGTAAAGGAAACACTAAAATAACATAAAGGAAAACGTTAATCTTCATTTTCTTTGTCGTCATCCTTGTCCTCATCTTCATCCTCCTCATCACCATCGTCACCATCATCTTCATTGTCACCATCATCTTCGTTGTTATCTTTTTCGTAACAGTACGGATTGTGAAGCCATTCATCATCGTATTCTTCTTCTTTTTCTCCTTCTTTTTCTTCTTCCTCTACTTGTTCTTCTTCATCATTGGTGTAATCGTTGGTAGGACAGTCTGACCAATGAGGCTAGTCGGGAAGAACCATATAAATGGCAAAAATAATAAGGAAGAGGGAAGTGAGAGACATTGTTTTTTTTAAGAGGATGATAAAAGATGTTTTAGAATCATGCAAATAATGGTCTTTTTATAGTAGTAAAAATTATAAAAATGAGGTAATTTAATGTTTATTAGCAAGAAAATGTGGGAATTTAATGATACTTATTAGGAAAACAAGGAAACTTAATGAAAAAGTAATTCTTGGGCGCGGGAAAATTTAAGGTTTAAATATTAGTAAAGTTTAAATGCTTGTTGGTTTTCATAGCCAGTTGGTTGAAATTATTTATTGCCAATTTGAAGGTTTACATTGAATAAATGTTACATGGGTCTTTACCAAAGAGGATTCAAGCAAAGGTTACAAGGTTCGAATCCTGGTATCGATATCAGGCCAAAACAGAAAATCCTAGTGATCTGTAGATCCTCATCTCGATACCAGGTCAAAAATATTACTAAGTAACAATGGATACTGCTTCTAAGTGGGGTGGTATTTAAAGTCAAATTTTCATTTTCAAAATATTATTAAGTACCAATTGATACTGCTTCTAAGTGGGATTGTATCGAAAGTTGAATTTTCATTTTCAAAATATTATTAAGTACCAATTGATACTGCTTCTAAGTGGGGTGGTATCGCAAGTCGAATTTTCGTTTTCAAAATATTACTAAGTATCAATTGATACTGCTTCTAAGTGGGGTGGTATCAAAAGTCGAATTTTCATTTTCAAATGGTTCCAAAGTATCAATTGATACTGCTTTTAAGTGGGGTGGTATCTAAAGTCGAATTTTCATTTTCAAAATATTATTAAGTACCAATTGGTACTGCTTCTAAGTGGGGTGGTATCAAAAGTCGAATTTTCATTTTCAAAATATTATTCAGTACCAATTGATACTGCTTCTAAGTGGGGTGGTATCGAAAGTCGAATTTTCATTTTCAAAATATTACTAAGTATCAATTGATACTGCTTCTAAGTTGGGTGATATCGAAAGTCAAATTTTCATTTTCAAAATATTCCTAAGTATTAATTGATACTGCTTTTAAGTGGGGTGGTATCGAAAGTCGAATTTTCATTTTCAAAATATTACTAAGTATCAATTGATATTGCTTTTAGTTGACTGGTATCGAAAGTCGATTTTTTTTAATGCAAAAGATAAATGTTACTAACAGATATATTATGAATATAAACAAACTGAAAGGGGCCAAAGAGATCTACTTCATCTGTAAATAGACAAAGTCATGGTATCAATATTACAATCTAGAACAATCAGAGAAAAATGACTAGAGCTGGGATAAAATTTTTTTTTCTGGGTTACATCACTGCATTTGGCTTCAAGAATCATATTGAGATCGGCGCGCATATCGCTTCCCTCCAAACAACTGGGTGTAACGATAAAGGAGTCAGGATTGAAAGGTGGGGTAGTCGTGGCATCGGCGAGATTTGTCTCAGTTTCAATCGCCTCAGTGACAGGGGTAGCAGATTCGACAACTCCTTTATCGACATCAAGGTCAGCAGTGTCAGACGACATATCACTCTCATTATCAGATTCAAGATTATACTGACTAATAACAGCCTTCAGAAGATAGGATCTGAAACTCTTCATGGTGGAGACACAATGGTCATATTGTCCTCAGCAGCAACTAGCTCGAGATTAGCTTTTTGAAGTTCTGTCTCAAGATCAGTTTTCTGGGCCCCCAGTTTTGTTTTTTCATTGGCAAAATTTGTTTTTTCTTGTTCGAGTTTTGCCTCCATATCGGCATAAGACCCTTACAGTTTCTTAATCAGCTAAAGATTCTCATCAATAAACTTCTTCATATCGGAGCGGGTGAGAGCATGCTATTTCTTTTCTTCTTCAAGGGATTTCGAAGTTTTTCTTGCTCCCTTTTCAATTTTTCATTATCTTCCCTAAGAAGGTGAAAGGAAGTCATATCATGCTCAGACTAACTGACAGCAACAACTTTAGCCTGAAACCAAGGGTATAGAAGATGAATAGAGTATGAATAATGGGCAAACCATTATAAGAATAGAGCAAAGGATATATACTTACTTTTTCGAGGGAAAAGCACAAGATGTCAAATCGTTCAACAATGGAAATTTCAGTCTTTGCTGATCGATCTCAAAGAAGAGTTATGTTCATAACAAGAACTTCTCCGAGTCCAAGTGTTGGAGTTTCACAAAATAGAGAATAAGATTTCAGAACTCTTGTCTGATTACGAAGGACAAAGTCAGCAACAAAAACTTCAAATGAAGAAGAAGATCCAGAAGTAGTGGATGGAGCAGTGGGTCGAGTTGTAGTTGGAATAGCTGAAGATTTTGAAGGCACTAGGACAGGTGTAGTGGTGGTGGCAGTTTTTGCAATCTTAGATACCTTCATAGCTGGTGGTGCTTCAGTGGTACAAGGTTTTTTTCTTTTCTTGAGATGAGCGCCAGTATCGACATGTTTTTCTTTGGAAGAGGTAGGAGCTTAAGAGGAACTACCACCTGTTGTGTTTTTCGAGTTCAGGAACTTGTGCACAGATTTGGTTGATTTTGCTTGACCACGAGGAATGTGAGATGCCATATCTGTGTGCAATAAGCAGTGGTGATCAAACACATCTTGCAAAAGTGGATAATTATAGAAGTCTGGAATTTCTTGTTTGATTCAGGGAAAAATATCTTCAGTCATTTTAAAACCATTTATCATATAATCAAAATAACATTGAGGAGTATTAACAGGCAATTCTGAAGAAATAAATTTTTTTATAAATCTTTTTTCAGAAGAACAAGGCTGTAAAGAACATGGAATAGTTTTGAAAGGGATAACAAGTTGGGGAGGTGAAGGATCTTGACCTCGAAGAACATTACTTTTTAAGAAATATAAAGGAGCAACATAATTATCGACATCTGGAAGATTGACATTCGAGATTGGATTTCCATATTTATCAGCACTAGTTCGAGCAGTTATTTCTTCATCAGTGCCTCTCAGAAGATCTAGTACTCTAGAAGACTCTCCACGACTGGGCGTTATTGCAGGTTTTAGTACTGAAACAAGGTCACAATTGTAGACCAATTCGATAAAAGGACTGAGATGAAAGATTGGTTCAAGAGAGGGGGTCGTGAATAATGTACCTCTAAGATTAAAAACATGTTGTACCAGGGTGGGAACAGCGGTTGAAGTGGATGACTCCCATTGACCAAATACCATGATAGGATAGAGTGGCCATCTAAAGTCACTATCTCGATTTACTCTAATGATACCTGGTCGATGGTTTCATTTCTTGGGATAGAAATATCCACTGGGCTTCGGTTGACCATTTTTGTTTTTCTCGGTGCGTTCGACAAAGGTATAATGGTTTTGAATGTCGATAAGCCGGATTTTTTGGGATCTCCGCACATCGGGTTCAAGATGAGAATTATAATAGTTGCAAATATGTAGCAGTCTCCAGAAATTGGTAGTGCCTTTGACCAGGAGAGATGGTCAGGTGGTTCAATACCTCTCGATCGAGGTCAGTTAAGGGGAGTAGCAAACCAGTAGCTAGTTGCCCAACAGTGATAATGATTGTCTGGGCATTGCCACTTTGGCATTTGGTCCCTCTCGCTCCTACATCCAGCATAGTGTCGAAGAGTGACAATATCTGGTATCTGATATGCAGCTCTAATTATATCTAGGTTGGGTCTTTTTGGAAAGTGAGGATCCAAACCACCACTCCATATGTTGTTATCGTCCATAATGTCGCGCTTTGATCCCGGGGCAACAGTCTTGAAAGGATGGCATGCTAGGCCATCAGAAAGATACGATGGGCCAGACGGGTTCATCAGTCTCAGTACGTTGTGACGTTGAGGCTAAGGAAGACGAGCTGATTCGAGTTGCAGACTCGATATCGTCATTGGACATATTGGTATCACTCGAAACAATAAATTTTTTATTAGAATTATATCCTTCATCGGTACTACTATCGCTATACTCAGTATAATTGTATAATATTTTATTTGTTATACTCATATTGAGGTTTCGTGCTAACAATGTCGGGTTTCGAGGTGAGGATGTGTCTCAAAAGCAAACGTTCTTGATGTCGAAGCCAGGATTGTTTCGAGAGTATTTGCCTAAAATTAACACAAATTTTCCTCCTAGCCATACAGAAACAGATCAAAGATTATAATTAAAAATCTAGTTAGTATAGGGGTTTGTACAGATAAAATATTTAAGTTCAAACCCTAATCCTAACCTTAAACCTCAAAATTTTAAAAATGAACAGATATGGTTTCACAATAAATAGATGGAAAGATATGTGTGTTTATGATAATAAGAAGTATATTTAAGGTTGATTTTAGCTGACCTAACAAGTGTGCAGAGAAATTTGGTGAAGAAGACAGCGAATAAAGCCAAGATGAAGCTTTTCAGGTATCGTTAATGGTGGTGGGGTTTGAATGTCTCAAGCTTTTTTGCGAATAACTAAAGAGAGAGAAAGAGAATTTTTTTTTATGGTTGATTTTTTTATCTGACTTTTCAAGAGTAACCGTTTGGAATTTTGAATTTTGAATTATTTCAGTTTGAATTTTCCCAGTTTTTTCTCGAAACATTCAAATTTTCGAGATAGAAATTTAAAAGTTTCGAGAGGGGGCGATGTCGTGGGCAAATATCATCAGCTCAATATTTCAGCCCAAATATCATGATTAATTATAAATATCGACATAGCGGTCGATATTTCGCGCATAGTTTGTATATTATAGGTTTAAAGCAGGAAAAGGAGGAAGAGGAGGAGAAAGGACACGTGGCAGAAAATGATTGGGCAAGACTATAATTGGAGCACTATATAAAGACCAGAAAGGGAAGAAATAATTCATTCCAAATTCATTACACAAAAAGCTGTAAAACGAGAGCAAAGAGAGAGAGAAAAAGAGAAACTTGTAACCGCCATTGTTACTCAATAACAAAACCTTACTTTTATTCTGTCGCATTCTTCATCTTCAATTCTTCAGTTTTGTTAATCTTAGTTTAGTTTCACTAAACACTACACTTACCACAATTGATCATCGATCATCGATCATGGATCTCGGTGTGTCAGGAACGAAAAAGGATCCAATGATGATAACAACAACAAGACCCAAGCTCAAACGCCATCCCCAACCTCATTTAATCGTATTAGTTTTGTAATTTACTAAATTAGCCAAACAAATCCCAATTTTGATCATCAGTTGAAAGATATTGTCAAGTTTACCGCGGTGTTGGCAAAGAGCCATCTCCGAAAGAAATAGAGGTACCGCCTGTAAATTTGACCAAAGAGTGTGATTGTGATTAACACTATATGTAAAACATAATGAATTGAGAGGAAAATACAACAAATAATAAACAATAGGCTCAGTTTTTTGTTTGAAATTATAATCGTTAATAATATATGGGGCATCAATTATAATAAAAGAGATGGTACTTCAATTATAGTACATTTGCTCAACGGATAGTTCAAACCTAAAACGCTGCATATTTTTCGTAAGATTTTAGTTTAAGTCATTTTACATCCCGTAATTATGAATAATAAATTGAACTAGAAAATAGGATTACAGAACATGCAAAATAAATAAACTACATCAAAGACCAGTCAATACAACATACGATGTTGTTTCATAATATTTCTTCTCATCTATTTTGTCTATGTGTGTTTTCTAGGTATTTTATCTAATACAACATTATATAAGTCAATATATTAGTTAATACATATACAAGTACATTAGTTTAACTAGGTTATAAAACATTCAGTTGTAACATGAGGCACATAAGCAAGCCCAAGGTTAGCACCAGATAATATGAAATTAAATTATCTGGCTTCTTAATAATGCTCCACATATATATATATATATATACCAACATGGCACTACATACTTATGTGGTGACAAAGTTAGGTGAAGCGTAGGAGTTAGTTTGTGGATAGTAACCAACAGGGTTGCAATCTCAACAATACTATTCTTGGGCAATTAGGCAAGAGGTAGTCGTGCTAGCGGTGAAGGTTTTTCTAACCACAATTTGAAAATTTGAAAGTTAGCATCCAAGCTTAAGAATGAATGTTCAGATCTAACGATATATCAGTCGATCTGCTTGTAACAAAAGATTTAAGATTCTAACAATCAGTCGGTTTGGTCCAATTCGGTTCAAAACCGGTTACGAAAACCATGCTCAAACCCATCCCCTTTACTATTTTATTATTCCTCGTTCTCTAACCACAAAATATCGGGACGATATTCTCAATATATCAGCAAGTTCCAATATATAGACAGAACAAAGATCACACCCTTTCTAAACAAAAGAAAAAACATCACACTGTTCCTAAGTTGAGAACTGAAAAATACTTATTTTTTCCTTTTCATTTTGCTTTTGGTACCATTTTTTGGTGAGTTTTGACAACTGATACTTAAACAGAAGAGATAAATACTTTAAAATAAAATTAATATATCTTATGTAGGAAAGGAAAACAAAATGTTAGTATTTTGGCCACCACATCCCCCTTTCGAAATTTTCAAATTTTATAAGTGAAAATTTTAAAGATTTCGAGAATATATATATATATTTTTTTCCAATCGATTGTATATTGATACTGTTCATCGATATACTGTTCACCGATACTGTTCATTCAATAATATTCCTTTATCCGATACTACGTATTGACACTGTAGACATAACACTGTTCATTGATATTATTCATCCAAGATGTGAACTTTTTGTGAGTAATTTTTGGAAATTCGAGATGGCATTTTTGTAAATAATTTTTCAAACTCTGAGATGACAATTTTCAAAATCCGAGATGGCATTTTTTTCAATTAATTTTTTAAAATTCGAGATGACATTTTTTGTAAGCAATTTTTTGAAATCTGAGATGGGCAATTTTTCGAAATTCGAGATGACATTTTTATTTTTCAATATTGACCTGGTATCGATATAATTCTACAGACATCAGGATTTTTTGATATTGACCTGGTATTGAGACAATATGCTACAAATACCAGGATTTTTTGATATTGACCTGAATATGGATATAATTCTACAGATACTAGGATTTGAATTAAAATTGAAAATTTTGAATTTGAAGTAGAATTTTGATATAAGGAATTTTTAAATCCGAAAAAGGATTTTAACAATATAAATTTTTGAATTTGGAATAAAATTTGATATAAGCAAATTTTTTAATTCGAAATAAATTTTTTGAATTCGAAATAGGATTTGATTTTGATAAAAGGAATTTTTAAATCCAAAATAGAATTTTGAAAGTTAAAATTTTTGAATTCGAAATAAGATTTGATAAATAAAAAAAAATTTATAAAAGAAAAATTTCGAGCTCTTCATCCAATCTCCACTGATCGATCCATATTGTCATTAATACAATATCAGAAAATATTGGCCTTGAGGTGAATAGCCTTTCATCCGCAATAAAAGTTTTTTTGTCCTTAAGTGAATTGTTTACCTCAGTCTCGATTGGTATACATCTGTTTTGGCTCAAAGTGATTTTTCTGTATCGGCCCAGTTCCAAGAAATTAGTTGATATCGGGCTCCAAATAGTTTTTCTATATCGGATATCGACATATCAACCCCAAGTGCCAAGTGGTTCTCTCTAAACCGGCAGTGAAATGTTAGCCCAAATGGTTTATTGTACCTCTAAGACTCTAAGTCATCATTTTTGATACCATGTATCAACATATTCAAGCGTCAAAATATTTAGACCAGTATCGGTATCGAATTTCATTCTTTCGCATGAGTATATCTCTTCTTCTCCAAAAGCTTATATATTATTCCCATCTCTATATTTTTCCAATTCTTCATTGATTTAATAACCAAGAAATGAGGCTCAACCCCTTGGTTCTAACTCGGTTGAGTATAAACTCTCTCCCATCGACCCATATCACAAAACCTTCCTATTATTTAGGTCTCGTTAAATAACCTCCCTGTTTTCCAAAAAAGAGATAAAATCTGGTATGTTTTTATTTTCCATTTTATCTTATTTTCTTTTTTACCCTTTTGGGATTGAAAATTTCCTGACTATATGTAAATGTATTTTTACATAGTCATATATATATATGTAAAATTATATGTGTATAGTTATTGGAGCTATAAAAACTTAAATTTACATAGTAACTTTTGGGATTGAAAATTTCCCGACACCTAACAGAATATATGTAAATGTATTTTTACATAGTCATATATATGTAAAACTATATTTATATAGTCATTAGAGCTATGAGAACTTAAATTTACATAGTAACTTTTGGGATTGAAAATTTTCTGACGACACCGGACAGAATATAAATTTAAATTTTCCAATGCAAAAAAAATTCATATGAAAATTTAAATTTAAATAGGTTATGGAGACTGTGTAATTTTATATTGTCATATGTAAATACAAATTTACATAGGATGATGTCAGTCCGGTTTGTCCTTAAGCCGAAATTATAAGTAAAGATTGATGACGTTAGTCCAATTTTCTTTAAATTTGAAATAGAAATTTAGAGTTCACAGGGGTATTTTGGTCTGTTTTGGCTTTGATGTTATGTTTTAAATAATAGGGAGGTTTTATGTATTTGTTCGCTTCCAAGGGTTTTTGGTGCAACCATTTAAGTACCAGGGAGATTAAACCCATTGTCTGATTTAATAACTTGGTTATTACTCCTGATTCATGACTAACCCGAACAGACAAACAAAAATCGAGAGAATCTCATCAATATAACCAAGCTTTATCAGTAAATACCCCAACATTTACCGCCAAATCAGTTTCTATTCACCAAATTTGCCTTTAATTCATTATTTTCGACCCGATATTGGCACTTAAAGTTCGAATCCAAAATTGGTATCGGTTATCCTTTTTGGTCGTATTGGTGGAGTGTTTGATGTTGATGCCAGGCTAAACATTGGTGATTGGTCTTGAAAAGATAATCAAAATCTGTGTTTTTTGAAGCTGATGTCGATATCGGTTATCTTGAGCTGCTTTCTCCTCTTCACTTCATGCTGATATTGGCTCTTAAACTGTCTCCCCCTCCTAGTATCGGTACCCAACTTTGGTATCGATCTTGGTTGTGTTTTTTGTTTGGTATGGATTTTCGGTATCGAACTTGGGTTATGGTTTTGGAGTTTGACATTAAGATCATGGAGGAAGTCGGTAATCAAAGTTGCAATGTTGGGTTGGGTATCGAAATTGGGTTGTTGTTGTGTGGTTCGGTATCGTAATTTGGTTATGATTTTGGTGTTTGAGATTAAGATCAGGGAGGAATCGAAGTCGCCCTAGTATCAGTATCGGCGATTTTATTCTCTGCACCCCTGTCTTGAGGTCGCCTCAGTATTGGTATCGATCTCGGTTTGTGTTTGATTCGGTTTCGAGATTGGGTATTGGTACTGGATTTGGTTGTTTGTATTTGACTGGGTATCGGGTATGGGTATCGGCAGTGAGGAAAAATTTAACTGATGTTCTCACCTGAAGGCTTGATGGCGACCACGTCGGTATTGAGTTGATTGTATATGGAATATCGGTATCGAAATTGGGTTGGTAACTTTGTATTGACCTCGACCTCGGTATCAAAAACGGTCAGTATCGAAGTCGTCCCCAGTATCGGTTATGAAATTGTATATCACCAAATTTACAAAATTTATATCGATACCTTATTTCATCAAAAACAGCAAAACCAATCAATAAAACAACCCATAATTTATCATCACCATAGCAGAAAAACGAACTTGAAATCATACAATTCTCAAAAACGTGTTAAACCCCATGAATCTCATGTACCAAGAAATCATTATAAAATAATTTATAGAATGGAATTGAAATTTATATAACTCAAATTTATACATGAAACTCTATGTTGCACGGACATGATGCAGACACAGCAACTCGGCTATATTTAAAAAAAATGCGACTTGGCTATATTTTTAAAAAATAGGACGCGGACGCAATTCGGATGTGGGAATTAAATAATATATATATATATATATAATTTTATCCATATATCTATTTCTGAAAAATATACTAAGCATACAATACTTAAATCAACAAATAGCAAAAAAATCATCAAATTAGGCGATCGGGATTAACACATAAAAGATTGAAGGCTATATTCCTTGGATGAAAGTTAGAAATTTTTTCCCAAAACATATAACCAAAAAAATGCACTCTCTTTCCAACATGAATGCATGTGACATATGTTGATTAGCGATAGAAGGCATGTGGCATATATCCTCATTAAAAGTTGTAAGTTTAGGGAGTAGTGAGCTACTACTATTAAAAAGATGGTTCATATACTGTTCAAATAGAAATAAAGGAGTCAAACAGAAACTGGTCTAGTAGAAGCATTATTAGACGAGCATGGCTGCTTCACATGCTCTTGTTTCTTATCTCCAACATATTCAAGTTTCTTATGTAGTTATGCGACGGCTGTTAAGGCTCATAAACATCCAAACACAAAATTTAATAAAACTTCAAAAGTATTTAATTGTTCAACCCATTTGTCCCTCTTCAAACCATAACCTTTAATTTTTCGCCCCTTCCCTTGACCAATGTTGTTTCGAGGAATTTTCTCATTTCTGTAAAAGAAAGAGAGG
The DNA here is from genome assembly GCF_015680905.1 of Coptis chinensis. NCBI lineage: Eukaryota > Viridiplantae > Streptophyta > Magnoliopsida > Ranunculales > Ranunculaceae > Coptis > Coptis chinensis. The sequence goes on along the minus strand of NC_141461.1, from coordinate 60,114,955 downwards.
GAGGAGAGGTGTGGGGATTGAAAATGAGTGGTGGATAAGTGAGAGAGGTTAGATGGTGACAGAGAAGAATTCCAGGTTTAGTTCGTGGGATTTTTCTTTTTTTTTTACCTGCGTTTTGACTTTGTTTGACCCGCGTCCTAAATGCCTCGTGACCTGCGTCCATATCAACTGACTGCGTCTTGACCATGTTGACCGCGTCGGACACGCGTCCGACGCGGACACAACCCTTTACTAAGTTCGTCCGTGCAATAGAGATGAAACTAAATTTAAATAATTCAAGAAACTTATCTCGATATTTCGATCTCTTGGTTGTTCGACGCTTTCTTGACTTGTTCATCACTTCTTCTACTAATTTCCCTCTTTGATCTCCATGTTTGAAAGTTTTTCATGAAGCTTTAATGGTGGAAAGTAAGAAAAACTCAATTGACCAATCAATCTCTTCTTCATCAGAATGTAGATTCGAAATCGAAGAAGAAGAAAAGAAAAGTTTTCTTGTCTTCGATGTACAGACGGCGCCAATATAAGATGCAAGAAGAGAATGATAATCAACAAAGCTTCTTCATTATTCATTAATGGTGAAAATGATGTTACAAGGCTCTGACTCTTTCTCTCTCTCTCTCTCTCTCTCTCTCTCTCTCTTTGCTACAAATAAGCAAAAGCAAAGCTTCTCTCTCCTAAGTGTTGTGTGGGATGATTCTTGTGATATGAATGAAGTGATTGTGATATGTCCTTTTCTCACTTGTCCCTTTCTTCTTTTTATAGCTGCTCCCACATGTGCTCCATCCAATAGTTTGGTGACGTGTTTTTTCCTTCCTCACTCTTTTGTACCTATCATAATCATTGAAATAAGGGAAAATATCGTTAGTGTACGATATTTGGCACCACAATTAATGCCTCAGTTAAAATATGGACAAAGAAATCCGAACCGAACCATTTTAGCTCGACTTGAGCACCCTAAAGCTCAAGTCGCTCAATGACCAGCCCTGATTCTGGTGCACAATAATCTCCTCAGCCAACTTCATTATTCTTTCTTCAAACTCTCAATTCTTCTAGAGCCAGCTTCCTTGCATGTTAAGCGGCTAGTAATCTTATATGGTTGGGCACTTACTATGCACAACACTGAGATACAAGTTGTGCATGCATGTTTTCTAATGTCAACATGAAGAGTTTTAGTACTTTTCACTACTAAATGTCCATGAAGATTTTTAGAGGGTATTTTCAGAGTCGGTATTCAACAACTGCCATTTAATTTCGTCTGCTTAAGAAGTTACTTGGTGATGATCATAGTGTAAGGATTTCTTCATAGCCCAAAATCAAACGTAAAGAAAAATGAATTGAAATAGGACATACCTAAAGCAATAGCAAGTGACCAAACAAATCCTATACGCAGTGGAGCGTTGTCCAAAACCCTTTTTGTATTATCTCACAATGGATGGAAAACTATGAGACTAAGAATAGGGTTTGGGGTGGGGACCTCAACTTATATATTATGGGTCTATTTCTATTATGAGCCCATCATAATAATAGAAATATGCTTAAGACCAAAAAGTATATGCACATATAGTTAAGCCATACTCACTTTATACACGTGTCATGACCTGACACATGTGATTTGAGACATGTAAATGACTTGGTCATGTTATTTTAAGATCACGGTTTAGTGAGGCTTCCCAATGTCACTCGGACGTAGTTTGATAATTAACAATTGTGTAATGTGTATGATCTATGTAGGTACACCTTAAAGAGAAAAGTTCTAACAATCTCCCACTTGTACTACATACGTCATAACTTGATATTAAACAATGTTGACCTTAAGAGCTCAAAGATCATAACTTGATTTTATTGTTGAAATAATGAGTGACGTCTTAAAAACACAATCTGGTCCATTGAAAATAAAAATATAGGATCCCAGCGGCCTTTGCCACATTTAGCATGACTAGACCCATCTGTGGTCACAATACTAATATCTCTAACGACATAAATTAAGTATGGATGTGTAGCATGAAAATAACATGTAATGTAATCCCTGAACATGTTCATTTTCAAGTGGTCCAACCTTATGACTTATAGTGATTTTCTTTATTCTACTTAATCAAACTTTATATGCGCAACCATAAATGAATAAGTAGATAACTTTATTTCAAAATAATCATCAATTACTGAAGTGACAAGCAAGAGTTACTTAGTAATACATACTCCCACTGAAATGTAATATCAGAAGGACTAACCGCTCATTTACAAGCTATAAGATCTTTTAAATGCCTTAAGTGGTAAGTCTTTAGTAAGTGAATCCATGTTTTGGAGATTAGTAATTTTAAACCCTTTCTTCATGTCAAGAAACTTTATATCAGTGTCATACGAGATGCTAATGAACTCTTGTCATTTTCAAAGAAAAAAATATAACAACTTTAGTATCACAATAAATCTTTAACAGTTTCTTAATGAAACTAACAACACAATACCAGAATCTGAATATCCAATTGGTTACCAAATGATTGGTTCTTCGACATGTGAGTGTGAAAACTTTTGTTCTTTGCAAATACCGCATAAAATCTTTTAGCTGCTTTCATATCCATTCCTGGATTTAGTATTTCCCAAGCATTCCAACTACGTACGCAGTAACTGGAGGCGTACAAACTTGAGCATATATGAGACTCCCTACTGCTAATGCATATGGGTTATCTTTCAATTGTTCTTTGGATAATTAAGCAAATTTAACTTATCACCATTACCAAAATGTGCATTACCTAGTAAATTGTTGTGCATGCCGAAACTACTTAGCACCTTATTGACGTAAGCATTTTGTGAAAGCCAAAAAATATCACGTGATATATCACATTGATCTTTATGCGTATAAAAAAATTGCTACACAGTATGTCACTTCTTGCTTGTAGGATATCATCAACATATATTCCCAGAATAAATTTGCTCCCATTGATCTTATGATATAGACAGTGATCCATGATAATTTAACTTAAAACCAGAAGAGGCAATAACGTGATCAAACTTTAAGTACCATTGATGGGATGTTTGTTTTAAGCCATAGATGGATTTTTTAACTTGCAAACCAATGTTCCAAGTCTTTGGACTCAAAACCCTGAGGTTGTCATGTATGAAACGATCTTGAATGTTGCCATTTAGAAAACCAATCTTAATATCCATATGGTGTAACTCTAAATCATAATGAGCTACAAGTGCCATAATAAGTATTCTCTTTATAATAAATGCCTTCCTTGTGAGTAAAGTCTTTTGAGACAAGACATGCTTTATATCTTTCGATGTTGCCTTTTTGAGTAATGATTGGTTTTGCAATCCCACTAGCAAACCAATTGGTTTGACTCCTTTATGCAATTCGATAAGATCCCAAACGACATTGTCTTTTACAGATACTTTAACTTATTTAACATGGCATTCATCCAATCTAAGGAGTGAGCACTTTGTTTGGCTTGAACGAAAATAATGGGATTATTTTCAATTCCTATATCAAATTCATGCTCTTGGAGATACACTATATAATATCCTGAAATAGTTAGTCTCCTCTCCTTATGTGACATTCTTTAATGTCACTTTTACTTGAGTTTGTTGAGGTTATTATGTAAAAGTAGAAGACAACTCAGGAATATTAGGTTGATTTGTAGCCGTATACTGTCCAATAATAGGTATGATCAATCCATTAAAGGAACATTAACGTGTTCATCCTCAAAAGAAATATTCCTTTGTTGTGTACTCCCACTGTCCTCGACATCCTGAATAAATATGTCATTATCCTTCACAAATAAATAGGGTATTTGAACAGGGGAAATAAAACTTGAAACCCCTGTACCTTTCCAAATAGCTAATAAAGTAGTAACTAATAGTTCTTGAGTCCAGTTTCCTTTTATTAGACCAGTAAGGCCTAACTTTAGCTGGACAACCTCAAATATGTAAATCCCTTATATTGGGTTTCATTCTAATCCATAGTTCAGCATATGGGGTTTTAGTTACTACTTTGCTAGGTACTCGACTAAGGCTGTCTATTGTAGTCTTTATGGTTTCACCTGTAGAGACTCTAGTTAGAAGTATGAGTTGTCATTCTAATAACAATGTCTTTTAAGATCTAATTTCATCCCAAATACACCATCTTGACACGGCGTCCCTGGCATGGTGTACTAAAGAATGATGTCACATTCCATCAAGTATCTCACAATTAGCTAGTCTTGGATGTTGGCTTGATTCATCATACCTACCATAGTATTTAATTACCACTTTGGTTGGTTTGATGGTTTAACTTTATAGGCCTTAAACACATCCAATTATTGTGATTTTTCACGAATTAAGCATGGATACCCATAGAAAAATTCATTTATAAAAGTGATACAATATCATTGACCATTCCATGAAACCGTAGGGAATGAACCACAAATAGCGGTATATACTTACAAAACAAATCTAAGATGCCTGAAATTCTCCTGTTGGCACCAAACTTTCGTATGTTTGTTTCTTTTCCCCTTTTATTCATTCAATACAAACTTTAAAAGTCTGAAAAATCAAGGGGACCAAGAACTCCATTTTGACACATGCTATTCAATTCTCAACTTAGAGATATGACCCAAATGCTCGTGTCATAATGTAAAAGAGTTCTTATTAATTAATCTACACTTAGTACCATAGTTAATAACATGCAAAGTTTCTTTTGACCTTAAGTGGGAGGCATCCAAGCCTAACTTACATAGATTATCCGTAGAGCATGTACTAGAAAAAGTTTGAATTTTTCCTGAGACTAAAGATTTTTTTTTTTCAAAAGAACAAGTATAACTGGATTTGTTTTAAGAGGAAATTGAAGTTACTTAATAGTCTCATTAAAATCCAAACAAAAGCCATACTTTTTAATCTAAAGACCATGATGTCCTTAACACAATCTTTATTGCCAATTCCCATGAAAATGAAACCTTTGGGTATCACTGGGCTTTTGGCTCCTTAAGCAACTTTGCATGAAAACACTAATGTGAATAGTTGCAACTGTATCTATCCGCTATGACTTAGATGGTACTTCAACTAGATTAAATTTAGAACAAACAAAACTTAAATTCATTACCTTTCTTTGCGAGTCACTTATGATATTTTGGACAATCTTTATAAAATGTGACTTGCATGTTTCTTGCAAAAGTAACAGAAGATAACCTTATCATATTTAACTTGGACGTACATTTGCCTTAGAAGTCAAATTATCTGCAATATTTTTACCCTTATTATTCCATTTTCTTTTCTCAGTGCCCGAATTGCCATTCCAGAAAGTTGTCAAGTGTGCTCTTAGTCTTATCTTGTTTCAACATTTCTCTTATTGCACATATTGAGCATGAACTCACTAAATTCCTTTGAGTATTACACTTCATCTCAATGGGACCAAATTGTGCTAAAAGAGAAACTAGAATGAGGTGCACATGGAGATTATTAGAAACTCCAACTTTAGTGTCCTCAATTTTAGCAACAAGATTAGACATTTCCATAATGTGCTCTCTAAAAATTCATATTCTAGTATATCGCAAGGTGACAAGTTTACTAAGAAGCGTACTCGCCCTCCACCTTTTCTGATGCAACATCGGTATGCAACTTGGCTTAAGAATTTCTTGGCATTTTCTATCTTATTAGGCATTGCACAAAGAATTCAGAAACAAAGTACTTTATTATCATAAGACTAAGACTATTAGAGCGCTCCCACTTTTCCTAAGTAGCATTTCATCGGCAGAACTACTACCAGTAAAAGCTTAGTAGGCACATCAACACGCATGACATAATCCCAAAACCATACATCCAAGAACGATTATAAGATGTTATTGCTATTAGCAAAGTTGGCTCAACTAACAACTAAATTGTTATTCAAATTGGCAAATATAGAATATGCATTCGTTGAAGCATAACACAAAAGATTGATATCTCACATTAATACATATGCCATCTACTTTAATGCATATACAGTAATAAACTAGAATAGTATCATGCAATCATCAGTCTAATAAATGAAAAATTATCATTGAATAGACAAAAGATAAGATGGAAAGTAATTATAATTTTAGATTTTTTAGTATTACCCCCTACTAGATGAGCCAATTAGGATTTCCCCCAACTAGATGGGGAAATTAGGGTCTCCCCCCTAAGTACACAAAAAAAAAAGTCAACTCAAGTTGACTTTTTTTTTAGTTGACTTTTTTTTGTGTACTTGGGGAGACCCTAATTTCCCCATCTAGTTTGGGGAAATCCTAATTGGCTCATCTAATAGGGGGGTAATACTAGTTAACCCTATAATTTTTTAGGTAATGGGCCTTAATGAAAAACCTAACACACCATTATAATTCAAGTTTTTGGACAAACATTTAATGTGTAAGTGGTTCTCTCTAAACACATAAGGCTAATCAACATATGTAAAACAAAGTTAGGCTTGGCAAAGCAATATAATAAGCCTTCCTTAGGGTCGACTATTGAATGCATAAGTAACTCCTAAAATTATTTTACGTATATTAATTACCTTATACCGTCACTAATCTGGCCAAAATAATAAACTTCCTTTGGGCCGATTACTACTTGCATGGATTAAGACACAACCATATACAATCTAATAAACTTTGCCATCAAACCCAAATAAAGTTTCCATGGAAGAGGCCACTTAGGCAGCGTATCACTTTGAACTTACCCAAGTTTCATGGTTTAGATTGCTAATTTTTCAAATGTTTGGACCTTGCTGTCATGCAATTCTACTATACAACATGATAATAATAGAAAAGAAACAAATTCCAATAGCAAACTTAAGAAATCCAAACATAATGAAACTGAAATTTAAGTCCATCTACTTTATTGGGCTTGAAAAACTCTTCGATTTGACTATTCATGCGCCTAAAACAGACTTAACAACGAGTTATATACAACTAAAATAAGGTAATTGGGCCCACAAAAAACCAAACATGCCTAAAAAATGGGTCAAACTAGGTCTAGTCAGCTTGAGTCAAACCCAGTCAGCTTAGTCAGACCCTATTAGTAGAAGTCAGACTAGCACACATGGATCAGATGCAAGCCCAAGCTAGTTTATAGGTCTAGTTTGGTTTATTGGGCTTTTTACCAGGCAGGCCTTTAGAAAACAAAATTAGGCCTAAATTGGTTTTAAACTCACATGAGTTGATTAGGTGAGCTGACCCAAGGACAACTCATCGTCACCAACACACAAGTTTCAATAATGGGCAACTTACCGAATCAGACCCCGAGTCAAGTTTCATACCAAAATCGGACCTCAGTATGGTAATTCATTCCAAAATAAGACATGGAACCCACTTTTGGGGCCATGCAAATTGGCATATTTGCCCTTATAGCTAAGAATTGAAAGTCTAATTGTACCCCTCCTAAATGACACCTCATTGCATGCATTAAATGCATGGGAGAGAAAAAATATCTCGCAGGAATATCTTGGCTTTGTTCGGACTGAACACTGGTTCCATTTGTTCTTCTTCTTCATCATTTATTCTGAAATTGATTGCATGCATCCTAAGTGCACAATGTTTTTCCACCAACATATTCTTAGAAGGTTCAGTCGAGGTGTCTTTCGAAGCTTCACAGTACGCTTTAAATTCTAGCATTAATAATGTCTGCTTTAAATTCTTTACTTTATGGCTCCCAATTCTTTAATGTTTGTGATAAATACGCTCATTAATAATGTATTTCATCATAAATGTGTTTAATTTATGTGCAACATTAATATCCCAAGTTAAAAGTTAGTTTTTGGAGTAAAGTTTAACTAAAGTTTCCACAATAGAGTATTTTGATTTATGACTGTTTTAACTTGTAAAGTAGAAAATTTGTAAAGTAATTGGTTCATCTTTTTGTCGCTGAAAAAATAATTAGAGTACAGTACCATCGAATACATTCTGAAAAATCTAGTTTAGTAGCCTGGAACGTTAGTATAGTGCCATTGACTTCATGCAAAAGTTGTTTACATACTCGGGACTATTCACAACTTTAGGCTTTCTTTTCAATGGACAGTAATTGGTTCATCTTTTTGTCTCTGGGTGTCATTTTTAGAATGTTAAAGAGATTTCTAAATGGAAGTAGAAAATAAGACAACCATACTAATTGGCAATAACAGGCACTACAATGGGCTGCGACGATAGTAAAGTGGGTGCAAACGATAGTACAATAGCAGACCAGAAGGGACATTTTATTTGTAAATGGGGGGCGGGGATAATGTTAGAACTCTTGGCAGTGGAGTTGTGACATATGTAGGTGGATTAACCAAGCTTAGGTCTTACAGTATGAACATATGTTTTAGTGACTTCAAAGTTTTTTTGGAACAAGTAATGAAGATCAAACCTCTTTGATTTAGCTACCTAGTTTCCGGACACGCTTGCACAATTGAAGATGGGAACGATTTCATTGAGATGATGGACGTGCATAAGAAGAAAAGCATTAGAGAAGGTAGTTTGTTGATATTAAGACAAGAAAATGAAGATATGATGGAGGAGGATGTCCCACAATCATGCTCATCACCTGTTTATGAGAATAGAATAAGAGAATGTATGTTTGTGATCCTCATTGTTCTTTATTTAATGGATTCACTTGAAACTAATATTCTGATTGACCAAATCATTTTGCAGATATTTATGAGCCACCTCAATTGCATGAAATCGAATTGGGCGAACCATCCGTTGTGCCCGATACTGGGTTAGTTGGAGGTGTTTGTAAGTTTTGAACTTTAGTTCGAAAGCAAGTAAAACAAGATATATACATCTGTCAACTGTTAACTGTTAAATAGACATGTTTTCTCTTAAACGGACAAGTTCGTTGGGAAGCTAATATAGTGATTGTAAGAGCTTATAGAGTGTGTTAACCAACTTCTGAATTTACACGTATTAAGTTGTTCGTGGGGAGCTTATATATAACTCTATATAGGTTGTCCATACATAACATGTCCATAAATGCCCAATCTATTTTAGAGAAAGCCTCATGATATGGTGTTTTCCTTACAAAGTAGTACTTGAAACATATATGTTTATGCATATTGGCTTGGACGATCTGAAGTTGTGGACAACGATTATACTGAATCATCCTAATTGCCTATTACGAAAGAAGTTGATGGTAAGTGCGCTTTTGGTTGTTACTGGCAGTATGAGCAAATTTTAAGTAACATATGTGGGTGTTTTGGAATCTAACATATGGTTGACGAAAAGTTTGTGTAGATGTTATAGTACCCTACCATGTCGCTGAAATGGTCCTTGCTGAAGCATCATTTTTGCCTGAAATAAAATATGGAGAAGTTGGTGGTAAGTGTTTTACAGAACTGTGAAATAGCATGACAATGACCGTTGATAAGCACAGGAAGACACTCTTGCAATAACTAAATTGTTTTGCAGTTAGTATTATTGGAAGTGATTGGCCTTGAACTCAGATAGGTGAAACATCCCGTGTACCTGACATTTATGGTGGTAAGTGTGTTATTGTGGTTTTCTGACTTATCATAACTGTAGGACGGGGTAAAAACGATCTATGACATTATATAAGGACTATCAGATAGTATATATAATTTAAGGAATCACTATATAAGGTCTTTCCAAAAACAATGTTTATGTGGTTTGTCAGTTGCGATGGTAAAATACTGACATGTTTAGTAAACGAATCTGTGCAATTGACTAAATTCTTGTACAGTTAGCATTGTTGGAGGTGAGACACTTTAAACTCAGTTTTTGGAAGCATCCCATGTACCTGACACTTATGGAGGTAAGTGTGTTATTGTGGTTTTCTAAATTATCGTTACTATAGGACGGGTAAAGAAGATCGAGGAAACTATCTAAGAATTTTCATACAATATATTTGATTTATGGAATCACTATAAGGTTTTTCAAAAACAATGTGTCTGTGGTTTTTCGGTTGCAATGGTAAAATACTAACATGTTTAGTAAACAGACATGTACAATTGACTAAATTCTTGTGCAGATAGCATTGTTGGAGGTGAGACACTCGAAACTCAATTTTTTGAAGCATCCCGTGTACCTGACACTTATGGTGGTAAATGTGTTATTATGGTGTTCTAAATTATTGTGGCTGAATGAGAGGTAAATAAGAGGACACTTTCTAAGGTGTCACTTGCCGTGTATTAGATTTATGAAATCACTTGGAGGATGTGATATTATATAATATTGACATGTATATCAAACTGACTTCTTCAATTGACTAAATTCTTCTACAGTTAGCATTGTTGTAGGCGAGACGCTCCAAAATCAGTTTGTTGAAGCATCCCTAGTACCTGGCACTTGTGGCGGTAAGTGTGCTATTGTGGACTCCTGTATTGTTTTGCATTAAAAGAAGTGACTAAAACGGTACTAAAGTAGAGCATTTTGTTGTTCGCAGCTGGAGTAGATGTTCTGTCTTCTCAACACGTGCGGGAACACCAAAAATCTTGTCTTCCCAGACCCGATCAAGTTGGAAGCGCTTCTACGCTTATTATTCCTGATATACCAACTGACAGAGTTATTGTAAATGGTTTGGGTAGCGAATGTACTCCTGGAAAAGAGCCGAGTGAGTCTGAAGGGAAAGGTCATGTGTCGGTAGGCCTAGGAGAAAGTAGCCTCACACCAGGGGCCTTTACTTCCCTTATTCAGAAAGTGGTGAGTTGGAGGAATACTGATGTGGGTCGAAGTAGATCGAATTGGGAAGGGACAAATTGAGATGAACTTATGGACAGTTCTAGTTGGTGCGAAGACATTGGCCTTTTGCCCAGGGATGATGGTCCAAGTGATTATGAATCTAATGATAGTGATGACCCAAGTGATGATGAATTAAGTGATAGTGATGAGCCTATTGATGAGTCAGGTACTATATGACATGTCCCTCAAGAGAGAACTTGATATGTTTGTGGGAAGCTTATATAGTGTCTTTATTGGCTTATACAGTGCCTGTCTCAGCGTGTTAATTAAGTTACACTGATTAAATAGTTAAAAGGCCGAGACTATATAAGCTGTGAAGGGCAGTATGTTTAGGAAGTTGCCCCAGTATATAAGCTGATCAAGATACTATATGACATGTCCCTCAAGAGATGCAATATACCAATGAGTAAATTGTTGTGCATTAACTAGTTGATTGTCATGTTCGTAGGTAGTCTGGATATTTCGGGAGTGGCAGAAACGGTTCTTGTCCAAAGTAGTTGTATTGGAACCGATTTAATCTGAATCGCTTCAATGGGAAGGCAACCACGTTCAATGTTGAGCAACTTCCAAGCACTTTGAGGCTTATTATTTCGGACATACCAACAGACAGAGTTATTATAACTGGGTTGGGTAGCAAACGGACTCCGCTCGAATTGCACAATGACTCAGAAGGGGAAGGTCATGTGTCTATGGATGTGGCAGGTACGTCTAGGATGGATAGAGATATGAACCCAATGGGTCCTATAGGTATGGACTCTATGATTGCGAAGGATACAGATAGGGATGATGTTATGGACAGTGATTGTATGCTTGAAGATGATGGTCTAGTTTATAGAGAATTTAGTGGTAGTGATAGCCCAAGTTGTGTTACAGTATGCTTCGGAATGGCTGGAGTCGTATCTGGTGTGGAAAGTGGTTGTCATGCTGAAGAAGTTAATGAAGTTGATGGTGTGTGCATGGCAGGGGTAGAAAAAAGTCATGGTCATGCAGAAAAGGTTAGTGGTGTTGCTGGTGTTGCGGCGGGGGAAGAAAGCAGTGGTGGTCAGGTGATATGTGTAGGACGTTACGGTGGAGTATTATACCAGCACGTCCTTGGAACTCCGCACACCGCTCCTGGAGTGTGCCCATTTGGTCCAATAATGCTTCCTTTTGAGTATATCCGCCCCCAAGTAATGGATAACGGTGTGTGTACGCAGGACAATGGTGGCGGCGACAATCCAAATATCAGTGGTGGTACTAATAATGACATATTTGACAAACCACTAGTCGTTTTACCGGCATTTGGAAGGGGTATGGGTGATGGAGAAGGAGCGCAGATGACAGAAGAGAATCGGTGCAGTAGTGAACGAGTTGACCGTTTGGAGGAAAGAAGAGAGAAATCCTAACGCTACAAGGAGGTTGTGGTTGACGAAGGTCGCATAGAAGATGCACTTCTAGCTGAGTAGGTAGCTCCAGATCCAAATTTACTGACTGTGGGTTTGGAGTTCCCTGAAAGGAGTTTGTTTATTTTTCACATGAAGACTTTTGCAATTAAACATAACTTTGAACTATTAGGATTGAAAATGGACTGGAGAAGGGTGCAGTTTGGATATAAAGGAGTTGAGATGAATAGTTTGAGTTCCACATGCCCGTTTAACGTGTACTGTAGCATGAAAGGTTCATATATATGGGGTGTGAGAATCGTATATAACTTTCACACATGTGGTTGCCAAAAGGTTGGTGAGTTTAACCATGAGGTGTCAAGCAGTTATGTTGCCATGTCATGTAAAGACCTTTTGCAGAATGACAGAACATATAAGGCAATGCACATGAGAGCAATGGTTAAAACGCGTGGACTTCGAGAGATATCGATTCTAACTGCGTGGCGGGGAAGGGAAAAGGCTCTCGAAGAGGTGCGTGCGTTGCAAGACGGCCAACTTATGTTCCTATTTGAAATGCCTGTCATATAGGCAGCTTAGATATGTAACTGATCAAGTTGTTCGAGACACTGTATACACTGTAAACAACACTATATACGCTGTATACGACACTATACAGGTTGTGTAAGACACAATGTATGCCCCTAAAGACATGATATAAGATATACACATTTTAGACCTAATAGACTGTGATTCAGTTCAACACTGTAGTCAGATATGTTATTGTATTCCCATAGGAAGAAGTTGTATTAACTATAATTATAATGTTAACAGATTCAAGGTAGTTTCGGCCAGTCCTATCAACTACTCAACACCTACAGTAAAGAATTGAGGAAGGTTGATCGCTTCAGCTTTATAGAGCTACAAAGAGTGGGAAACACATATCGCTTCAAGTGTTACTTCTAGAGCTATGGGATTACTGTGAGGAGCTTCCGTCACACATGTAGGCCACACATAGAAATAAACGGCACACATTTGAGGGGGAGAGCAAGAGGATGTCTGATTTCAGCCATTGCTATTGATGGTGATAATCATTTTTTCCCTGTTGCTTTTGGTCTGGTTAGCGATGAAGATAACGAGAACTATGATTGGTTTTTGCGTTGCCTAGGAGACCAAGTGATTGGGTATGAGACTCTGTTAGTTATCATATCTGACCGACATCCCAGTCTGGTAGTCAAAGTCCCTGAGGTGTTTCCTCGGGCGAAACATGTCTTTTGCATGAACCACATTTGTAAGAACATGTCGGGTTTGACTCTGTCACTTCCGCTTATGAGGAAAATTAAGACAACAGCTAAGACAACTCAAGAGTGGTTTTTCTGTGTTGTGATGAGAGAGATTAAGAAAATGAACTCAGGTGTCTACCATAAGCTTATGGAGATTCCGCTGGATAAGTGGGCATGTCACGCCTCCATAGTAAAGAGATATGACATTGCCTAAACTAACCATGTTGAGTCCTGGAACAACATGATTAAGGATGACAGAGCCCTTCAAGTTGTTTGTTTAGTGGAAGCAATTAGGGAGAATCTCAGTGCGCACTACTGCAAGTATAGAAAAATGGCGGATGACAGGGCTGCTCGTGGTGAGAGGTTCACACCCAGGGCTACTAGTTTGGTGCGAGCCAACATCACCAAGGCATTGGAATTCACACATTCAAGAGCTGGGACTGGGGAGTATCTAATAAAGACCGACCGTTGTCGAATATTTCATGTCAATCTTGAAAATAGGGTATCCTTATATGGGTATTTCCAACATATGGGAATCCCATGTGCGCATGCATTCAAAGCCATAAGTGTGAGCTGCCAAGCTTTTCATATGACATATGTCGATTCGTACTATAGTACTGCAAACTGGCAATGGTGTTATTGTGAGGTGTGGGTTGGCATTCCGAGTAAGGAGCAGTGGGATATTGATGAGGAGGAATAACACATCCTGCCCTCTCCCTTGAAGCACAAACCTGGTCGGATTTCTATGAAGAGAATGAAGATAAGAGAAGAGTATAAGGGTCCAAAGTGTAAAACATGTTGCACTTTGTGCAACATGGAAGGGCACAACAGACCTACATGCAAAAACTTCGTCGATGAGAAGGGGGCTGAACACCGTCCTGCGAACCCCGAAGCGGTTGACAAACGTCTCAGGCTATGATAGTAACAGTTCTGATTTTGTCGCCATTTAGGACACAAGATAAAGCAGTTAACATTTTTTGCCCTTCTTCCCTTTTGGAATTGCAACTATTTGTTATTGATATTTTGGTTGTTCCAAGAATGGGATTTTGTGGGTACTTTTGAACTTGTAATTGGTTATGGCTTCAACTATTTTATCTTTAATTTTGCAATTATATGATGTGGCTTCAACTGTTTATAGTTTCTCTTGAAGATACTACGTAGTATATAAGTGTATATAGCACGATATAAGCTATTGACAATATTAAATAGTCTTCCGAGTATTCTATATTAGGTCCATGCAAAAGGTATCTTGGCAAACAATTTGGGAGATACTATTGCGATTTTAATGATTTTAACTTGTGCAGTTGCTCAATTGTTGTGTAGTTAGTATTGTTGAGACATTTCTTATTGAGGTTGTAAATGAGGTGACTAAAACGGTGAAATTATCGTCCTCTTACTGTACATGATGATCTTGAATTCAAAGTATCATTTATCGCAATTTTTTATGTGAATTTCGTGCAAGTAACAGATGGAATTTGTGGGAATAACCGGTGCCCCGTTTTTATCTCTTATATATTTGGGCCAATATTTATTTTGGTAGTTGCAAGAGTTGGATTTTGGTACTTGTAAACGGTTCGGGGCCGTAAATGGTTACACTGACTTGTCCTTGGTAGAACTAATTTATGTATTAAACGGACATGTTTGCGCAGCTTATAATGCAAACTGACATCATATATATCATTCCTTCTCTTAAACGGATTATCCGTGAATAGACATGGAGTCTTAAAGATCTTATTGACTGGCTTGAACAATGTATATAGTGCCTTGAACCACGTTCATATACGCTTATTAACATGGTCATATTATTGACACTAATTAGGTTATTCATGACACTAAATAGGTTGTGGACATGCACTATATAACATGGTCGTGGGAATTCCTGCATATATAGTGCCTTGCGCAGCTTACAATATACCTTGAACGCTTATATAGTGTTGATAAACCATTTCGATAGTACTATTGCTATTTTCTAGAATCTAACTTGTGAATTTTAAATAAGCGGACCATAAATAAGGCAATAATCCCATACATAATTGTTGGGTTCAGTTGGGTATAGGATTACCATCGTTTAGAACCTTCCCAGAGAGTGTCTGTTAATTGACTGTCGTCCAAGGAAGGTTTTAATAGCTATTGCTCTATTACTTGATCAACGGTTGAGATTAAGATCTTGAGGTTGGACGACCTAAGATAGCCTTGTGAAATAGCTTTCTTATACGATATGGTTTGTGACTTACTTCCCCAATACCGATATCCTTAACTATAAAATAATAGTTCTCTTTCTCGATGTCAACTTCGTCAGTGTCGTCTCGTTCCCTAATTTGGTTGGTGAATTTACTCGAAGACATACTAACTACGATCAATAGGATAAATAAGCAAGTGAATCCATCAACAATGAAGGAGGTTGATATTCTCTTTAGGAAGATGGATAATTTTATTACTGATAGTGATGTTCTAATGAAAATGAAGGAAAGAAAATTGTGTCGTTACGGAAGAAAGTGAAAAGATGTGAGCGTAAGATGGAAGTCATCCAATCTTTTTGGTTAGATTTAGAGAACAGTTCTGGAGGGAGCCCAATTTGATTCATTAGGGAGACTGTTCATCTGTTTCATATTCATATTCATGGCTTGTATTATGTTGTTATGTTTTTATCCATTTATGTATAAATTGTATGTGTTTGACGAAATGACTCCTACTTTTCTCTAACTTTTTCTAGTTTGTTCTTTCTGCTTCTTTATCCCATTTGCAAAATAACTGAATTGTTTGAAGTGATGCATACAAAATAATAACCTCTTAGAAAATAAGTAGATTATTTAAAGTGATGCATGCATCCTTTGGAAGAGATTCCCCGAAGTGATGCGTCCTTTGGAAGTGATGTGTCCTTTGGAAGTGTCCTGTGGAAGTGAAACGTCCTTAGGTTGTTGGTGACTTTCCACCTTCCAGTAAATAGTAAACATGCGCTATATAAGCATGGGTGTTGGTGCATGAACTATTGGTGACTTTTCATAACGATGGCCCAATCTTCTAAAACAAAGGGGAAAGATGAAGGTTGCGTTCTTCCTTAGGAAATGTGCCGACAGATTCTTCTCTATGCTCCATTCCCACTGTTCAAAAAATCAATGCTTGTTTGTCGTGAGTGGGAAAAGAGTAGGTTTGACCCCTCATTCATTAACGATTATGTTTTGAAGACGAGAACTCTTCTAGGTTACATAATTCAGATTGCACACGGTTGGGAAATGTATACATCCTTCGCTTCGAACGTTGAACACATTCCACCACTTCCTACTCCTACTCTAGACTTCTGTGGATACTGTTTCAAAATCTTGGCGTCTTCAATGCAAGGTATCCTTTTAGGTCACAAGGAAGTTAAAATGAAGGACGTGTACTACCTTTGCAAACCCACGACGCAGCAAATGCTTATGTTGCCTAGTCCTAAAACTAGATTTTGGACACAGTGTATGGGTTTGTATGTGAGTTTTGTTGAACTGTTGGAGTTTACGATACTGCGATCGTCAGAAGACTGCAGAAACACTATAAGACAGTCCAAAGTCAACAACCGCAGGGTAGTCATTTGCCATGTGGTTGAAAAGTTCGACTCCCGCATACGCAAATAGAGAAGGTTGGAAGATTTGAAGTTGTCTTTCAATAGTGAGCATAATGAAATGAATCTGGGTATTGTGGCGAAAGGATGTTTTCATTGGCCTATTTGTGAGGGGGGTATTTTGCGATTCAATATTGTCACCAAGAGATGGAGTAAGATTGCACTATCGTTGACAGGCTACCGGTGGAAGAGTTTCAAGCTTTTCCAATTTTAGGGAACAATTGCAGTTATGTTCTCCTTTATAGGGGTTGGGTATTGTACACATGAATTAGAGCTTCGACTTTTAATTGACAACTGTTGGGATGAAGGTCGGAGGTTTAAGTTAGACAATTTGTATGCGAAAGGCATTCGTCGCATTTTATGGACCTAGTAGATAATGGTGTTGCAGTTTTTAACCGTGGAAGGCAAATGGTGTGGTATAATTTAACAAAAACCGAGGATTTGATAATCAAAGAAATCCCAAAGGTTGATTGGAACCACGTTCATAAACTAATGTCAAATTTTGTGCCAAACGAACGCCTTATGGGTATTTCAAGGTATGGTTGGGAGTCGAGTTGGGGCAAATGGAAGGAGTTTCTGGATGAGAATTTTTGAAGCCGTTTTGAAGATGCAGTAAGAGATTGTTCTCTCCCGGTATCAAATCTGCATTCTTATAGTTGGTTGCTGATAAAGCATAAAATGAGTAGTTTACCTACGAAATGAGCGATGAATTCAAAACGTAAGTAAACTAAAACTTATCTTATGAGCCTATGTTTATCAAAGATTCTACTCTCAATCCTATGAGATATAGTGGAGTAGAGTGATTCGTTCCACTCCTAGTCCTTCCGCATGCTGTGTTCTCACGTGTAAGTATTCTTCTTAAAGTCTAATGAGAGATTTACGAAAAAGGCAACTAGACTACGATGCAACTTAGTAGACTATAAGGATAACTAAGGGAATGCTACGTTGATTCGATGATAAGGAGTTAGAGGGGGATTGATTCCACCTTAACTCAACTTAATCCACTAGCGACGAGTCGTCGTAATCCGAATTGAACTGCTACACAGAACAATCGGTTCTTCCTAATCCCTAATTACACATGACATTTCTACCAATTAATAATTAGCATGTAAACGATTAAACCCATTCTCATGGTGAACTAAACGTTTCTAGAGTGGAAAGGAAATTACGACAATCTCCGATAATTAGAATCAAGCTTTCATCAAGGTTTCTCAACCCCCCCTCTAATGGAGGTTTAGCCTTGAATCATTCCGCAATCATTTCCATTTAGATTAAAACTAAACATAATATAAAGCATTGAAATTTACTTAATTAAACAATAATGGAATCTAATTAATAACTAAGAATTGAATGATAACAAGAATTGAAATTATATCTAATAAATTGTAAATGACAAAAACGAAATTGAATAATAATAACTATTTATTTATCTAATGAAATGAAGAACAAGGATTCAAAGGTTTAATCTAAACAAGGATTTGAAACTAATTAAATAAAACTAATTGAATTAAAAAAAAACTAGATCTAAAACAATTAATGGAGGCTAACTAATCTAGGTCTCACTATCTACCATCATCCATCTACCATTAATAATTTCTTCTAACAAAGAGCTAAGCTTTTGTTTTTATACTTTCAGATCCAAAAATCGTGCATGGGCTTGGAGCCATGTTTTGGGCCAGAGAATCAGGCCCAAAACCCAATTCTTTCAGTCCAAAAAGGCCTCTTCAGCTAGATTCGGCTTCAACAGACTTTTCGTCCACTTCTGCTCCTCTGATTGGGTCAAGGATTGGATCATTGCAAAGCTCTTTCCGAGCCGGTCGTTTTGACATAAGGTAGGCCCAATTCTGAGGTCTGAGTCCAAAGATATGGCATTCGGAAGTTCTGCTAACTTTTGCTCCTTTATCTCGCTAAAGTGGCACATTTCTGCACATAATGGACTTTGAAGCCTGAAATGCATAAAAACACGTAATCAGTATTAACTCTTACTTATTATTCACATAATTGGTCTAACAGTATGATTATTAAGGGTTTAAAACTACAGTTTTGGGCTCTTATCAAACCACCCCCAAACAGCATTTTGCTTGTCCTCAAGCAAAGATGAGAAATTAGAATAAGTGACCAAAAATGGAGTTCTAACTACTCTCGTTTCACTGAGTGCGATTGCATTGACCATATGCAACAAGGCTTTAAACCACTAGGAATTCCCTAGTGGACGAAGTTATAGCCCTCGTGAGAGTTTTCCATGAAGGTACTCACAAACTTCATCTATACTACAACGACTAAGAAAATAAAACTATTGTTTCCTTATTCATGCTCAACTATCTATACATCTCTCTAGCAATTGAATAAGAATAACCAAGTCAGAAACCTAAGTTAATATATGCATAATAATCTATCATCTACAATAAACATATACATAATGAGTAGTACTATAAAATGTTTAGCAGGTTTGTTTCTGAGAACTCGGAATAGCGTCTTTAAGTAGGTTCTCACAATAATAGTCAAGAAACAACACTCTGATTTTTCCACTCAAGTTTCGCTACTCCAGTGTACAGTGGGCACACTTTACCTTACAATCTCAATGACACACAGGAAGCCGGAGTCGATCAAACACATCTGCCACTTACTATCACACTAACTTATTCCTAATTGAGCTAGAGGTCTTTATTAGGTGTTACGGGGATTAGGAGATGGTTTAAGAAGGAAGGAAATGGATATTCTAAAGGACAAGTCTGAGATAATAGAGTCTTCATATTATGTAACTAGAGAAAACCTTGTTATTTACTTTTTCTTTTCTTTGGCTTTTGACTCCCTTTTATTCTATTTTTGGAGTTTTTATTTTATTTCTATTTCTATTTTTCTTTTCTTTGGATGGAAACTTCTTTTCTTTATTTTTGAAAGCAACTAACTAATTTTTGTTTACATAGGTTTTTCTCTTCTTCTTTTTCTTCATTCATTCTATTCTCAGACTTATTCTAAATTGGGTAGGTTGATTTTTTTTTTTTTTTTGTTTTTTTTTTAACAGTGGTAAAGGAATTGTGGTTTATGGAAGGGCTAATGAAAGGCTCGATTAGGCTAACTAGCGAAAAATATACTTAGGTCAGAATTTCTAGCTATTTCGATCCAAAAAGGTCCTAAATTCTCGCTTAGGATATGGTTTAGTGATCAAGCAAGTGGACGTGTGATTTCTCTATCCGGATTTTACTTCTCCCTTGTGTCATTTCTCAAATGTTTCGCTCATATAAGGCTTTAGGCTATATTCTCACAGGATTTGTAGAATAAGTACTCTAGCCTAGATTTCAGAAAACTTCTCGCTAACAATCATAGATACTCAGGTAATATATTTATAGATAGATGCAAAGATTATTACCTACATATTAACCTAAGTTTCTAACAATTATTCTGATGCAAAAGCTATGTGAGACTTCTAGATTGTTAAGAGCATAGAGAAAGAAAACAATACCAATATTCCTAAGTGTATAGCATGGACTTATTTATTTATATTTTTAAATTTTTGAAATTTTAACTAGAAAACAAATGCATATTATATATATTTATATCCTAGCAGATGTCTTAATTACACGTGTTTCTATGCCCCCAAAACAAGAAGCATGCTTTGTCCTCAAAGCATTTAAATAAAGAGGGTAGGAAAAATACCATTGAAGCGCGTGAAATTCAGAAACATCTGCAAAACAAGGTTAGAACGTACTAATATAGGAAATAAAACTGACGCAACTCTATAAGAGTTCCACCCATTATGGGGTTAACAGAATTAAATTGCTTGGGACATAGCGGACACTACTGAGAAACTAAAACTTACCTCCACTCCACTCCTGTTATTCCTCATCTTCGTCATCCTCTACTTCTATAAAGAAGTGAGGCTCCTTCCAGCGATCTGCCATGCTATGATAATTTGCCGGGCTTCACGCCATTTATCATCTATGGTTGCTAACCTATTAAGTGCCACTTGGTGCGATGGGGTGTAGGGTGCAACCTGGTGAGGTTGTATCCGCCACCCTTGCCAAGTCATTACACGGAAAGATCGAATAATACTATTGGTGGGTCGACCGCGTCTACCCTAATCCAATCCGTGAAACGTGTACAAAAACAGGAAAGAAACATAGCATAATACATTGAAATTAGAACAGGCATAAGAAGGTACTTATGCCTCATGGTATGGGCTCGTGCTAAACTAGACATCAAAGTTCGGGAAGGTCATAGAACGGGGCCCCGTGGCTAAAGCAAGGAAAACGCTGCAAGTGGCGTCATTCACGTAAGAAAACGCCATTCCCCTAAAATGTTTAGCATAATCCAAAACATAACAGTTCCTATGTTCATGGACAGGCTACCAAAAGGGCAACGTTATAGTCCCCTTGGTCCTCAATACGGAAAATGCACGCCCCATAAGCCTCGTGCAAAAACTCATAAGTGTAGACATGCATATTATCGAACCAATAGCACCATGGGTCTTGTATCTCACCGGCATAGCAAGTCCAAGAACAAATGCTAGCAAGAACACGGTAATTTCCATTGGTTCATCGTCAATGTTGATGGAGAACACTTGTTCTCCATCCGGTCTCTCAAAGAAAATGCAGTTATTATAAAAATAAGATGCAAGTCTTTGCCGGAGAATAAAGTTCAGCCGGTCTTACCATAAGAGGTTCCCAGCCAACGTATGTGATCACCTGCAAAACCAAACACCGTAAGTAGTGCTTTGGAACAAATCTTCAAAGACTGTTCGGTATTATTATAGGAGATGTCATCTCAAAACTACGCCTGGAATACTGCAAAACAAACCGGGCACAACTTCGCGGAAAACTGGAATTTTTGGTCCACGGAAGTAAAGGCATGGCGAAGGCCATTAACTAGAGGCGCGAAGTCGCTCTTTGTATTTTGGAATTCCAGTGTTTGAAGCGAGTCGCTTTGACTTTGACTTAAGCTGGCGTGCTCGAGCAAAAATTTTTCGTCGGTGAAGTGTGGAAGCGGCGCCTCCTCCAGCGAGGCGGCAGGCCCGAAAAATTGCAGCGAAAATGGAGACGAAAACGGGAATCGCGGGTGTGAAGGGTGCGTGATGGAAGTTAGATGTAGTGTGAGTTGTGAGTGTAGAATGTATGAAGTTTATATAGGTTTTAAGTTGCTAAACCGGATCGGGAAGTTGCCAAAAGTATTTACGGGCAGTTTCGGAAATCCTAAAATTTCCAAAACCAAAACGGAAACAACTCATTTTCTTGATTCTAATTCAAACCCCAAGATCTTTTAGGTTGATTTTATGATTGAATGTACCTATTTAATCTAGATTTCATCCTACAATGATTCTCAATCATAGATATGCCTAAACGGCCATATTTTCATCTTACTCCGCAATAAATTCTAACACTAGGGTTATATAAAAATAAAGCTTGAATTGATAAAACCACCCCCAAACAAGTTGGGAAGGTGGGATCAATATGAAACAACCACACATACTGAAAATAACCCCTTATATTAAAATTTTCATTCGGAGTACCTTTCACTACAAAATTCAAATTACGAAAATAAAAGTTACATTACAATAAAAACAACAAAAATAAATAAAACAACAACCACTATCAATCCTCACACTCTCTAAACACCTCGCCACTGGTGGCGGAGGGCACACTCTCTAGTGGTGGCTCCTGGGCTCTCGAAGGTCCAAAGAAGCAGTCGCCCTTCGCCGACGACGCCATGCCTCGTAAGTAGTGTCCTCGGCGAGTCCGTATGAGGTGGGAAGCATGCAAGCATATCCACTTTAAACCGGCACTGGGCTTCCATCTCAGCCCCTCGCCTGTTCCCATCTCTCATCCTCTCCGGGTGCGGAGCTCGAAGTTGTGATGAATAGTCGCCGTCGAGTCCGGAGGTCTGCACAGATAGTGTTTAGTGAACGATGCCCCTATGAAGCGACCATGCGTGCTCGCATCCGACCAACACCTCTCGAAGGCATCCGTGATCAAAGCAAGTCACGCCCTCCTCATCCTCCTCCCGAATCATCCTCATCCTCCTCCTCTACCTCATCCCGTTCCCTATCCTCGGCAATTTCCAGACTTGTTGGACACACTCCTATAGATACGCGCGGGTTACGGTGCAGGGGTAATGTAAATCCTATCGACGGAGTGCTTTCATCTTGAAAGATGATCTTGGTAATTAACACAAGAAGAGGTGCCAAAGACTTTCCGACCCCCCTAATCATGCTCAAAAAAACTCCAAGATACAGAAATCGCATTTCGCTCTGGAGTGCCCATAAGATGTGGAGGCAGGTCGGACCGATGTCACCGACCTTGTCCTTCCCTAGGACATTCGACCAATCCACCGAAATGTAGCATGTACCGGTTGGGTTGGTCCGAGGGATGCCTGGCGAACACAATGGGAGTTTGTATTGTTGCTCCCATTGATGCCGATCCACGCCCATCAAAGGCTCTACCCGTCAAACTGGGGCTCCTGTAAAGTGGCATTCAGATGGATTCTAGGCGGAATGCCTAGAATCTCAACAACGATCCAAGAGTCAACTCCTTCCCTTCTTCTTTACCAACACAAAATCCTACTCCCCTCCAACTCCCGGTGTTGTAGAACCGTCGGACCAAGTCTTCGTGGTAGAAGACTTCGGTCGAAAGTACCACAAACTACTCCGTCTCTACTAGCCATTTCGTCACCGTAAAACGGCGGAAGCGAAGTGGTCGGCGATGAAAACTTGCTCCGGTAAAATTCGGCGTTGTTGAGCCATCTAGTGTTTGGAATGGGTGAGGGTTGAAATATGATGTGGTGGTGGGATTTTAATAGGCGGTTGAAGCAGTGGTGGTGGTGGTGGAGTGGTGGTGGCAAAGACACCAAAATTATGAATTTTCGGTGGGTTTTAGTGATGGAAATCGGTGGTGGTTGTGGTGGTATTGTTTTAGAGAAGATTTGGGGTTATCGCATTTGGATTTTTGGGTGGGTTGATTAGGTTTTCTTTTTTATTTTGATTTTTAGGTCGGTCGGAAGCTTTGTTAATGGAGGTTTGTGGGAAAAAAAAAAAACGATGACCGATGGTGAAGGCAAAAGGCTGTCGCTGTTAGTTGGGCGCATGGTTGCGGCGGGTTGTTTCAAGCCCAATGCGAATTTGTCGAATTTTACGATTTTTTAGCGATTTCAAACTAAAATTGCCGCCGTTATCGGGTCCGATTTTGGTGAATGAGATATGGACATGATCAGGAGAGAATTTCCTATCCAATGATCCATAAAACACTATATTCCGACTTCAGATGACATACGAGATAGTGGAAAACGCCCGAAGTCGTGCATGACGTAAGTTATCTTAACGAATTAACTCTAAATTAATAGATTATGTCAATCCAAATCGTAATACAATAAAACGGCCTAAGCAACTCTAATGGGACATAAAACATTTTAGTGCGGAAACATTTAACACCCCCCCCAAACAAATTTTTACAACGAAGCTTAGAAAATTTGTTTTTAGAAATGGGTCTTTTAAAGTCGATTCGAGACTTCCTAGATTACTATGTTTATTTTTTTTTTTATTTTTTTATTTTATTTTTAGAAGGAAAAACAATAAGCAATAAAGACATAATTCACACCATAGAGAAACATGACTCAAAAAATCCGAGAAAAACATGCAAGAGTGGAAAACGTGAACTATGTAAACCGTGGACTTAGGGATCCGTACTTACAGCCACACACTCCATAGGGAGGGCCGGTTACCTTAATGGTGCACTCACCAATATATTAAAGTGAAAGAAAGTGCACCAAACACAGAAATTGAGTCGTTTATAGTGGATACTTTCGAGACTTTATCTAAAACATATGTATGAACATGCAGTTGATCATATATCAACAACCGAAATAGTTGTGGATCATTCCATAAATAAATATCATAGAAAACATATCCAAACACAATCAAGCACCAAGATTTCCCCTACGATTTTGACCCTAGTGGAATGAAAACGAAGTCGGATAACCCTATTGTGTAACCTATCATGCACCTTCTTTTTAATTTTTGAATGAGTGGGTGTTCTAGTAAATAAGTGTGGAAAAGTGAATGGTTGTGGAGAATATAGTGGATATGGATAAGTTGTAGAAAGACACACTGTACACAATGAGGATGTGGTTTTAGCACCGAACTCATTCATTCATTGTGTGTGTGGGGATCTCAATTCTTCTGAAAAATGAAGGTGTCAAATAGTTTGTCCTCATGAAGTATCTGTTTGCTAGGAGGATTTAAAAAATTATGAAGCACAGGAGAAACAAAAGGATCGAGTGCAAACTCGAGATTCTTTTGAAAGGGTGGAAGGAAGGGAGTCGAGGTGGATGTTGTGCAAGTTAGTTCTTGATAGGGTGAATTGTCACCTACTCGAAGAAACTCATCGAATTCCTCATCTAGATTGGTCATATCCACATTACTATGGTAGTCCTCTACATCTTTGAGAAAGTCATCTATCCCGTCCTCATCAATAATATGTGTATCGACTAGTGTAGGAATGAAAATGTTGGAGTCTGACTTTCCAAAGGAAAGAATTTTGGGCATATGATTATCAGGGAACGTGTTGTTGAAATAATCTCGAGCAACGCTTTCGATCATGCTAATCTCTCCATCTATATCTACGAATCGGGTAACTTGTGTCCTTGTTTTAAAACATTGACTTCAAATGACAAGATGGCCAAAAACATGGACATTGAACCATCACGGCAATTAATGAGCGCATTGGCGGTTGCCGGAAAGGGCGCCCTAAAAATCGGGACAGAGTCGTTAGCGACTTCGTATCGAGGACTACAAAATCAGCCGGATAGTAGAAATCCACGAACTTTTACCAAAGACATTTTCGACTACACCCTTAGGATACTTAATAGACCGATCAGCTAATTGCAACGTCATTTTAGTGGGTTGCATCTTGTCTAGACCTATTTGTCTATACAAATAAAATGGGAGTAAGTTAACACTAGCCCCCGTGTCTAAATAACGCGGTCGTCGATAGGAATCTCCTAAGGTGCATTATCTGATGGGGCGACCAGGGGTTCTTGTACTTAACAATTCCATTATGTTCAGATAAGGTTGGGAATTGTTCTATTAAAAAGCGTCTTTTGGTATATTTGTCTTCGCCTAGTAGTACATAATTCCTTAAGAAACTTAGCATGATGTGGTAGCTTTTAATAGCTTCGAGGAAGGGAAGGTTTATAGTTAGATTCTTGAAAATGTCCCTAATCTCCTCGTAATTTGTATCCCTAGTTAACATGGCTAATTTTTGTGGAAAGCGGTGGTTTCTATCTATATTTAGCAATGGTATCACTGGATGTTTAACCGTGGCTTTACGTTTCTTAGGTTGTGTTGAATCGGGTACCTCTACGGTGGTAGGCTATTCAGTTTCTATTTTGGTATCTAGTAAAATAGTAGGTGTAGGGTTACTCTTGGTGGGGTAACTATAGGCATAGTTACCTTGTTATCAACCACTCTTAAGCGGAGAGTGGTGATGGCATTTATCTCGCCTACATTTTCATATTCATTACTAGTATTATCGGTTACCTCAAAGGCTGTGTTTGTTGTTTTAGGATTAGGTATTGCGTGACTGGCAACACACCTTTGGTTTGGGCTTTATCTTGAGCCATTTGTTGGGTTAAATTATTAACGGATTGTAGAAGCTGTTGGTTAGATTGAGCCATGGTTTGGAAAAGTTTTTGGCTCACTTGTATGAAGGTGTCAAAGGCGATCCGGTTGTGTGGGTGTAGTAGTCACGGGTGGTGTGGATTTGGAACTATTTCACGTGAATTATTTATGGGTGGATTTTGATAATTATTATTGACAGGAACGATACCTCTATTAGTATTATAATTATTATAATTACCTTGACCTTGTGCTTGACCTTGTCGAGGTTGCACTTGGTTGTTATAATTATTAAAATTACCCGACCCCTTGTCGTAGTGGAGCTTGGTTAAAGTTGTCGTTGGCCTAACATATTGATTATTGTACCCTTGAGGTGTGACTTGTTGGTTATTTCTCCAACCGGAGTTGGGATTTTGTCTCCAAGGGCGTTAGGTTCACTATTAATGGAACAAGCCTGTTCATAGGCTATAGGACAGTGGGAGTCGGGATGCTCAGGACTCCAACAGAAACTACATGGGTTTGAATTTACATTCATGACGGGGATAGGCTTTTGTTGTCTGAAATGACCTCTACCTTTTTAGTGAGTGATTCGATTAGAGTTTTAAGCTCGAATCGTGTTTAATTTCAAACATACCCGCGGCCTTAAGCGTATTAGTAGAACTAGCGAGCCGGGGAGTAATCGTCACTACCCCCCCAATTATTATTTCGCTTAGTTTGGTCCTCTAAAAATTTATAAGCCTCCGAGGCTCCTTTGCTTAAGAAACTACCCCCATTCATTATGTCAAGGACTTCTTTATGGTGATGTTGAAGTCCTTTGAAAAAGGCACGAACTAACGTGTCTTTTGCTAGGTTATGGTGTGGACACTCTATAAGCAGATCGGTGAAACGATTCCAAGCCTCTGAAAATGATTCATGAGGATTTTGTCGAAAGAAATGAATCTTGGAAAGCATCTCATCCGTCTTTAGGGGTGGGTAAAATGTTCCATAAACAATTTGAACAAGTTTAGCCCACGAGTCCACGTAATTAGGCTTTGGGCGGTTAACCAAGACGCGCTTTATCGGCTAAGGTGAAAGGGAATACCCTTAATTTAATTTGTTCCATTACCAACCGTAGGATGGTGGAATGTTGTTAGGACTTGTTCAATCCTACGATGTCCGATAAGGTTTTTCATGGTCTAAACCATGAAAACGGGTAACAAATTAAAAATATTTGGAGGATTTCGAAATCCCATTTGGGTCTGCTAGAACGATGCAAGATTTGGGGCTATCGCTCAAGGCTTTGTAGAAGTCCGAGAGAGGAGTCTCTCTTTCTTCCCCATTATATCGGTGGTGTGTGTGAAATAGTAGCTAGAGGTGTAGTGTGTGGTATACTAGATAGACTTGTTTGTTCTTTGTTGTTGTATTTACGTTAGGTGTTTTGTTCGACCCGGACCTTAATCTCATGCAAGACTAAGTTGAGCTTAACTAAACATGCAACACTCCAAACAATTCGATATACTAGTATAAACCTCTAACGGGAGATGCGAGGTGTGGAAGAAAGGAATACCTGATTGCGTCCTTGCCGGCTTATGAATAGCGTCTTGTTTACGCTTGTTCAGATGTATAGAGCAGGTTAGAATACTGAAAAATATGAAAGATCAAAGTTGAATCAAAACCGTCGAATTCGGAAAAATCAGCTAAAGTGGCGGCTCTCCTTGGAAGCGTAGGTCGCAAAGTGTAAATTCAATTACGGTGTTTGGCTGGTCGCTTTTGGTATGAAGCATGGCTTCGATGTGGTAGATGAAATTCCAGTAACTTAGCGCTGGTCGTATGGTATAGCGCTGGCCGATTGGTGGTAGATGAAATTCCAGTAACTTAGCGCGGGTCGCGCTCTCCTTGGGCGCGTGCGCGCTCCGTGTATTTTATCACGGAATTTTTCCAAAGCTGAAACGGGCAACCACAGTATGAATCAAACAAGGGTGGGTGGGTGAAATGGGACTTTAAGAACAGTACTAACACTACGAAAACAATACGAAAGTGAAACTAAGATGGCAGCGGCGCCATTTGATAAAGCATAAAATGAGTAGTTTACCTACGAAATGAGCGATGAATTCAAAACGTAAGTAAACTAAAACTTATCTTATGAGCCTATGTTTATCAAAGATTCTACTCTCAATCCTATGAGATATAGTGGAGTAGAGTGATTCGTTCCACTCCTAGTTCTTCCCAAGATTTGTGTTCTCACGTGTAAGTATTCTTCTTAAAGTCTAATGAGAGATTTACGAAAAAGGCAACTAGACTACGATGCAACTTAGTAGACTATAAGGATAACTAAGGGAATGCTACGTTGATTCGATGATAAGGAGTTAGAGGGGGATTGATTCCACCTTAACTCAACTTAATCCACTAGCGGACGAGTCGTCGTAATCCGAATTGAACTGCTACGCAGAACAATCGGTTCTTCCTAATCCCTAATTACACATGGCATTTCTACCAATTAATAATTAGCATGTGAACGATTAAACCCATTCTCATGGTGAACTAAACGTTTCTAGAGTGGAAAGGAAATTACGACAATCTCCCGATAATTGGAATCAAGCTTTCATCAAGGTTTCTCAACCCCCTCTAATGGAGGTTTAGCCTTGAATCATTCCGCAATCATTTCCATTTAGATTAAAAATAAACATAATATAAAGCATTGAAATTTACTTAATTAAACAATAATGGAATCTAATTAATAACTAAGAATTGAATGATAACAAGAATTGAAATTAGATCTAATAAATTGTAAATGACAAAAACGAAATTGAATAATAATAACTATTTATTTATCTAATGAAATGAAGAACAAGGATTCAAAGGTTTAATCTAAACAAGGATTTGAAACTAATTAAAAAAAAACTATATCTAAAACAATTAATGGAGGCTAACTAATCTAGGTCTCACTATCTACCATCATCCATCTACCATTAACAATTTCTTCTAACAAAGAGCTAAGCTTTTGTTTTTATACTTTCAGATCCAAAAATCGTGCATGGGCTTGGAGCCATGTTTTTGGGGCGAGAATCGGAGCCCAAAACCCAATTCTTTTCAAATTCCAAAAGGCCTCTTGACTAGATTCGGCTTCAACAGACTTTTCGTCCACTTTTGCTCCTCTGATTGGGTCAAGGCTTAGACCATTGCAAAGCTCTTTCCGAGTCGGTCATTTTGACATAAGGTAGGCCTAATTCCGAGGTCTGAGTCCAAAGATATGGCATTCGAAGTTCTCACGACTTTTGCTCCTTTATCTCGCTAAAGTGGCACATTTACACATAATGGACTTTGAAGCCTGAAATGCATAAAAACACGTAATCAGTATTAACTCTTACTTATTATTCACATAATTGGTCTAACAGTATGATTATTAAGGGGTTAAAACTACAGTTTTGGGCTCTTATCAGTTGCTGCATAAGTTCTTGATAAAATTCCTAAGATAAGGCATGTCCGTGAAACATGTTCGTGTATAGCGTATACAGTGTCACGGAAAGCTTATATAGTGTCCTTAACAACTTTAATATAGTTTACTAACTTGTTTATATAGGACACTACATAAGCTTTCGACAACAGTAGATAAGTACTCGAGGAAATATGTTTTTATAGTATATTTGTAATGCTTCGAATATTATTACATCTGACATTTTTGAGATATTTGAGATTATGTTGGTAGGTAGGTATAATGATTTAGGTAAATCTTAAGACAATGATATATTTATATCATACAATGTTTCTATGTTTTATCACTAACAAATATTAAGATTAACATTATAGGGCACATAACAGTAGCCTGATTAGTAGACAATTGACCAAAATTACATTAGGGTGAACTAGTGTTATCCCCACTAGATGAGCCAATTAGGGTCTCCCCCCCCTAAACACACGGTCAACTTGGTTTGACCGTTAACTTTTATGTCAAACAACTGAAAATGACATAAATGCCCCCACCTAATTAAAATTGAACATTTTCTTTTTGAAAACAATGAGGGTATTTGTGTAATTTTCAATTGTTTGACTTGAAAGTTAACGGTCAAATCAAGTTGACCGTGTGTTTAGGGGGGAGACCTTAATTTCCCATCTAGTGGGGGGAAAATCCTAATTGGCTCATCTAGTTGGTGTAATACTAGTTAACCCATTACATTATAACAAACAAGTCTACTGATAAGAGCCCAAAACTGTAGTTTTAACCCTGTAACAGACATACTTTTAGACCAATTATGTGAGTAATAATTAAGAGTTAGCATTGATTACGTGTTTTTATGCATTTCAGGTTGCAAAGTCCATTATGTGCAGAAATGTGCCACTTTAGCGAGATAAAGGAGCAATGGTTGGTTGCTAAGGAGTTCTATGATTAAAGGCCAAGATTCAAGAAGACAAAGCCTTTCTAAAGCCCGGTCAAAGCTGAAAAGTCAAAGTCAACGCGGGCAGAAACCAGCACTCAAAGTCAGCATAACTTCCGAAGGCCGTATCTTTGGACTCAGACCTCATAATGGGGCCTACTTTATGTCAAAACGACCGGCTCGGAAAGAGCTTTCCAATGGTCCAAGCCTTGACCCAATCAGAGGAGAACAAGTGGACGAAAAGTCTGTGGAAGCCAACTGCAGCTGAAGAGGCCTTTTTGATTTGAAGATTGGTTTTGGGCCTGATTCTCTGGCCCAAAACATGGCTCCAAGCCCATGCACGATTTTTGGATCTGAATGTATAAAAACAAAAGCTTAGCTCTTTGTTAAGGGTAGCTAGTTAGACCTAAAATATTATAGATAATTCTAGATCTGTTTTCATTAATTAAATTAAGCTTTAGTTCCATTTTCAATTCTTGTTTTAGATTAAGTCTTTGAATCATTGTTCTTGATTGATTAGATAAATAAAATAGTTATTTTCTCAATTTTGAATTGTGTTATTTCAATTTATAGATCTAATTTTAATTCTTGTTGATTATCATTCCGTAGTTTAAATAGATTGAACCATTGTTAGTTCATTTAGTTAAGTTAGAAATTTAATATGATGTGTAGTTATAATTCAATGGGAAATGATGGTTTGATGACTCAAGGCTAAAACCTCCATTAGAGGGGTTGATGAAGCCTTGATGAAAACTTAGTGGTATAGTGTAGAAACATTGTAGAATCTATTCCAATCTAGAAAGGTGGTTCGGCCATGAGAATGGGTGGGCGACCTCACATGCTAGTTAGTACTTTCGGTAGAAATGCCATGAACACTAGGGATTAGAACTTCGAATTTCTTGCCTTAAGAACGTAAGAATCGAGATACAAGAATCTATGTTAGGCTATTAAGTTGGATTCGAGGTGGATTCAATTCCCTCTAATCATTTATCTAGATTCAAAACAATCATATTTCCATAGCATTAGTAGTTTAAAAGTCAAGTAATCAAATTCGGTAAGTATCGTAGTAATCACCTTCATTAAAGCTCTCATTGACTTAAGACCGACTAATTAGATTAGAAAATAATCCATGCTAGAGCACTAGGAGTGGAATGAATTTGTTACTCCACTCTATTTCGATAGAATTGAGAGTTGAAACTTTGATAAAATAGACACGTAAATAGTTTTAGTTTACTTACGTTTTGAGTTTTATCGTTCATTTAAATAGGTAAACTATTCATTTTACATTTATCAAAAATATTTGCCATCTTAGTTGCACTTTAGCATTGTTTTCATAGTAGAATTAGTCATTTTTAAGTCCCATTAAACCCACCCACCCTTGTTTGATTCATACTGTGGTTATTCGTTTCAGCGTTGAAAAAATTCCGGAAAAAAATACACGGAGCGCGATCGCGCCTATAAGGAGCGCGCCTGCGCCCTATAGTCTGGACCTTGAGCGCGACCCGCCCTAACTTACTGGACTTCGAGCGCGACCCGCCCTCTTACCAAGCGCGACCCGCGCTCACGTGCTGGACTAGGAGCGCGACCGCGCCCTCTCCGAGCGCACCTGCGCCCTAAGCAAAATTTTGCGGATTTCTACAGGTTTGTTTCGAACTTCGATTTTTTAAGTTTTTCAGTGTTCTAACTTGTTATTTACACTGAACACGCGTAAACAAGACGCTATTCATAAGCGAAGCAAGGACGCTTTCAGGTATTCCTTTCTTCCATACCTCGCATCTCCAGTTAGAGGTTCATACTAATATATCAAGATTGTTTGGGGTTGTTTTTCGTGTTTAGACTTAGACTTGCATGAGATTAAGGTGCGTGGGAGAAAAACACCGAGCGTAATTAACCAATCAACAAACAAACATATCGAGTATACCAATCATAACACCTCTAACTACTATTCCACCAACCATACGACATAATGGGTGAAGAAAAGAGACTCCTCTCTCCGACTTCTACAAAGCTTTGAAAGCAATAGCCCTAAATCTTGCATCGTTCAAGTGAGACCCATTGGGATTTTTGAATCCCCAAACATATTTAATTTGTTACCTGTTTTCCATGGTTTAGGCCATGAAAACCTTACCAACACACGTAGGATTGAACAAGTCCTTACAACATTCCATCATCCTACGGTTGGTGCGGAACAAATTAAAGCGAGGGTATTTCCCTTCACCTTAGCCCGATAAAGGCGGCGTCTTGGTTAGCTGCCAAAGCCTAACTCGTGGACTCGTGGGCTAAACTTGTTCAGCTATTTATGGAACATTTTTACCCACCCCTAAAGACGGATGAAATGCTTTCCAAGATTCATTTCTTCCGACAGAACCCTCATGAATCATTTTCTGAGGCTTGGAATCATTTCACCGATCTGCTAATAGAGTGTCCACACCATAACCTAGCAAAAGACACGTTAGTTCGTGCCTTTTTCAAAGGACTTCAACATCACCATAAAGAAGTCCTTGACATAATGAATGGGGGTAGTTTCCTAAGTAAAGGAGCCTCAGAGGCTTATAAATTTTTAGAAGAACAAACTAAACTTAATAACAATGGGGGGAGTGATGATATCCCCGCTACGCTAGTTCTTCTTCAACGATTAAAGGCGCGGTATGTTTGAGATGAAACCCGACCCGAACTTAAAATTTAATCGAATCTCTAACTAAAAAGTAGAGGCTATTTCTATTCAACAAAAGCTTATTCCGTCATGAATGTCAACTCCAACCCATGTAATTTCTGTTTGAGTCCCGAGCACCCCGACTCTATTGTCCTCTCGCCTATGAACAACAACAATCGAGCAAGATAATGTTTGCTCCATTAATAACTATCCTATTCCTAATGCCCCATGGAGACAACATCCCAACTTTAGTTGGCGAAACAATCAACAAATTACACCTCCAAGGTTTAATAACCAAAATGTTAGGCAAACAAACAACTATAATCAAGCTCCACCTAGGCAAGGGCGGGGGACAAGGTCGGGGAAATTATAATAATTATAACAACCAAAAGCAAACCACCGACAAGGTGTAGCACAAGGTCAGAATAATTATAATAATTATAATACCAATAGAGGTATCGATCCGGTTAACAATAGTAACTATCAAAACCCACCCATAAATAATCAACGTGAGATAGTTCCAGTCGCACTACCTATGACTACTACACCTACACAACCGGACCGTATCGACGCCTTTATACAGGTTACCCAACAACTTTTCCAATCAATGACTCAATCAAACCAACAGATATTACAATCCATAAATCGGGGCATACAACAGTTAGCCCAAGAGAAAGCCCAACCAAAAGCGTGTTTCGGGACAAGCGATACCAAACCC
Organism: Coptis chinensis; assembly: GCF_015680905.1. NCBI lineage: Eukaryota > Viridiplantae > Streptophyta > Magnoliopsida > Ranunculales > Ranunculaceae > Coptis > Coptis chinensis. The sequence continues at coordinate 60,080,728 of NC_141461.1, read as the reverse complement.
TAAAACAACAAACACACCTTTGAGGTAAACGGTAATACTAGTACGGAAACGACTATAGTAGGTGACTGAATGCCATCACCACTCTCCAGCTCTGGAAAGGTGGTTGATAACAAAGTAACTATGCCTATAGTTACCCCATCAAGATACTCCCTACACGGATATCGAACTAGATACCGACATAGAAATGAAGAACCTACCCCGTAGAGGTACCAGTTAAACCACAACCTAAGAAACAGAAAGCCAAGGTTACACATCAAATCGAGCCATACGCTAAATATAGAGCGAAACCACCATTCCCTCAAAAATTAGCCATGCTAACTAGGGATACCAACTTTGAGGAGATTAGGAACGTTTTCAAAAATCTAACGATAAACCTTCCTTTTCTCGAAGCTATTAAAAAGCTACCTAATCACGCTAAGTTTCTTAAAGAGTTGTGCACTACTAGGTGTAAGACCAACATACCTAAAGACGCCTTTTTAACTGAACAATTCCCAACTTTATCCGAAAATAATGGAATTGTTAAGTACAAGGACCCTGGTCGTCCTACTGTAAAATGCACCTTAGGAGATTCCCACACGACGACCGCTTTATTAGACCTGGGGGCGAGTGTTAACTTACTCCCGTATTACTTGTATAAACAAATAGGTCTACAGGAAATGCAACCTACAAAAATAACGTTGCAATTAGCGGACAGGTCTATTAAGTATCCTAAGGGTGTAGTGGAAAACGTGCTTGTTAAGGTTCAGGAGTTCTACTATCCTACTGATTTTGTTATCCTTGATACAGAAGTCGCTAATGACTCTGTACCGATCATCTTAGGACGCCCCTTTTTAGCAACCGCCAACGACTTATTAATTGCGATGGTAAGATGTCCTTATCTTTTGGCCATCTCACGGTTGAGGTAAATGTTTTAAAATGATGAAACAGATTACGGATTAGATCTATAGATGGGGAGGTTAGCATGATCGAGAGCTTAGCTCAAGATTATTTTAACAACACGTTTCGAAAACAATATGTACAAATTCCTTTCTTTTGGAAAGTCAGATTTTGTAAATGACTCTACTTAGAGGAAGTCAACACCATCCTTGAGTCCACACCAATTGTAGACGCCGGGTTGCTCCACATATTGAGTATGAAGACTTGCTACCCAAGCAAGTATTCATTATGCAAAATGAGGACCCCGGATTTAAACATCTATTGATTTTCCTTCCACCGATGCTTAAACCCCTTCCCCGAATTAAAATATATACAACTTTATCCGGATGGTAATCATCCGTAATTATATCTTCTCTGTTATCTAAGAATGAAGAGACAAGTTTAATCCGGGTGATTAGGGAACATCGTTTAGCGATTGGTTGGTCCCTAGCTGACATTAAGGGAATTGACCCTAATGTTTGCACTCATCGTATCCATTTGGAGGATAACGCAAAGACTTCGCGCGAACCTCAGCGTCGCTTGAACCCCGCCATGAAAGAGGTGGTTAGGGAAGAAGTCTTATGATTACTCGATGCGGGTATCATATACCCAATCTCTGATAGCGAATGAGTTAGCCCCATTCATGTAGTTCCTAAGAAATCGGGAGTTACCATGGTACGTAACGAGAATGGTGACTATGTTGTCACACAAGGTCCCATGAAATGGAGGATCTGTATTGATTACAGACGGTTAAATGCTATGACACGAAAGGATCACTTCCCTTTACCCTTTATAGATCAAATGCTTTCGAGCGCCTAGCTGGTCATGCTTTTATTGTTTTACGGATGGCTACTTAGGCTATTTTCAGATTATCATTGATATTGATGACCAAGAAAAGACCACCTTCACATGTCCCTTTGGAGCGTATGCCTATAAGCGAATGCCTTTTGGCCTTTGTAATGCTCTGGTACCTTCCGGTGGTGTATGCTTCATATATTTAGTGACATGGTAGAGCTTTATGGAAGTTTTCATGGATGATTTTTCTATCTATGGAGACTCCTTCACGATCGTTTTTCTAACTGTCTAAAGGTTTTGACACGGTGTGAAGAAAAGAGCCTCGTTTTTAAAGCTGGGAAAAGTGTCATTTCATGGTGAAAAGGGCATAGTACTAGGTCACATTGTATCTAGTGATGGCATCAAGTAGATAAGGCCAAACTAGATAAGATAGCGACTCTACCTAAACCACGGACTGTCCAGGTGATATTAGAGCCTTTCTAGGCCATGCAGGTTTTATAGGCGATTTATCAAAGACTTCTCGAAAATAGCTAGGCCTTTAACTAATCGCTTTTGAAAGATGCAATCTTTGATTTTAATTTTAATCAGTCGCGTTGGGCTTTTGAAACTTTAAAAGCGCTAACTAACCATGCACCCATTATACTGACCTCGATTGGTCTAAACCTTCGAACTCATGTGTGATGCTAGTGACTATCACGGTTGGTGTAGTCTTGGGAAAAACTAGATAATAAGTCCACCGTTATTTATTATGCTAGCAAAACCTTAAACGATGCTCAACGGAATTATTCAACTACCGAAAAAGAATTCTTAGCTGTCATTTATGCTTTAGATAAGTTTCGTCCTTATTTGGTTGGTTCTAAAACTTTAGTTTACACGGACCATGCAACCCTTAAGTACCTTCTTGCAAAGAAGGATGCTAAGCAGAGATTAATCCGATGGATCCTTCTCCTGCAAGAGTTCACATTAGAAATAAAGGACAAAAAAGAGGGTCGAAAACGTAGTTGCCGACCACTTATCTAGACTCACAAACAACGATCGATCGATTACGAGTCCATACCCGGACTCTTTCTTTTCACGATGAGCATCGTATGCCATTTTTCAAAGACACCATGGTATGTTGACATTGTCAATTATTTAGCGGCCGATGTTATGCCTTATAATTGGTCAAGAAATGAGCGTAAGAAGTTCTTGGCCGAGTTAAGTTATACTCTTGGGATGAGCCCTATCTTTTTTAAGTATTATGCGGATCAGATTATTCGTCGTTGTATTCCCGGTGGGAATACAATGAAGTTCTATCGTTCTGCCATGACAAAAGAGTGTGGTGGCCATTTTAGTGGGATGAAAACAGCCGCTAAAGTTCTTCAATGTGGATTTTATTGGCCTACCCTTTTTAAGGATGCCCAAGTGCATTGCAAGGCGTGTATTCGTTGCCAACAACTTGGGAGAATCCGCTTAAACGTAATATGATGCCATTAAATCCAATCTTAATAGTAGAAATTTTTATGTTTGGGGCATTGATTTCATGGGTCCTTTCCCAGTTTCCACGGTTTCATTTATATTCTAGTTGTCGTGAGACTACGTGTCAAAATGGATCGAGGCCCTAGCTTGCCGTAGCAATGACCATAAGACCGTTGTATTTTTTATTAAAGAATATATTTTGTCGGTTTCGCATTCCTAAAGCCATCATTAGTGATGGTGGAACACATTTTTACAACAGAGTGGTTGCATCCCTAGTGAAAAAGTATGGAGTTACACACAAAGTAGCAACTCCTTATCATCCACAAACTAGCGGACAAGTAGAAGTTTCTAATAGGGAAATCAAAAAGATTTTAGAAACAACTGTAAACCCTGATAGGAAAGACTGGTCAAAGCGTCTATCGGATGCCTTATGGGCGTATCGAACTGCTTTCAAAACTCCTATCGGTATGTCTCCCTTTAGACTTGTATTTGGGAAACCATGTCATTTGCCCGTTGAATTAGAGCACCGTGCTCTGTGGGCTATAAAAAGCCTTAACTTCAATATTGATGAGGCAGGTGTCAAACGCAAGTTGCAATTGAATGAGCTTGAAGAAATCCGTAGCGATTAAATGCGATCTCATGAAGGATTATAAAGCTAACATGAAAAGCGTGTTCATGATAAGCATATCTTGCGAAAGAGTTTGTGGTCGGACAAAAGGTTTTGCTTTACAACTCCCGTCTACATGTTTTCCCGGGCAAACTAAAACCCGTTGGTCTGGCCCTTTTAAGGTTTGAAGTCACCCCCTTACGGGCAATCACCTTGGTAAATCCAAATGACAAGCGGTACCTTTCAAGTTAATGGTCAACGGTTAAAACATTTTCACGAACTTCTGTCCCCTGATGTAGAGGAAGTCCTTTTACAGGACCCTGTCTATGAGGACTGACCCTTGTCAATTGGTGTACTTACTTTTATTTCCATATACTGATAAGTACACCATTCAGGTAACCGGGCCCTCCCTATGGAGTGTGTGGCTGTAAGTACCGGATCCTAAGTCCACAGTTCACATAATTCACGTTTTCCACTTTTGCATGTTTTCTCGATTTTTGAATCATGTTCCTCTATGGAGTGAATTATGTATTTATCATTTTTCGTGTTTCTTATAATAAACAAATAAAAATTAAATTAAAATTCCTAAAATCATAGAAATAGCAATCCAACAAGTCTTGGGAATCGATCAAAGCATCTACGTTGTAAACAAATTTTGTGTTTAAAATTTGTTTTGGGGGGGGCAGTCGATCTTTCCATCGGGGATTGCTCGAACTTTCCATTGGTTTTGTTTAGGCCCATTAGTTCAATTGGGTTGACGTAATCTAAACTTAGATTTCCTTCGTTCGCATAACTTACGTCACACACGCACTTTGAGGCGTCCTTCCTCCCTCTTATACGTCACCCATGGTTAGAATTGAGTGTTTTATGAATTATTGGATTGGAAATTCTCTACTGATCATTTCCATAACTCATTTTCAAATATCGGACCGGTAACGAAGCGGGAAATTTAGTTTGAAGTCGCGCTAAAAATCGACAAAAGTCGAAAAATCGAATTGGGCTTGCGCCAACTCAACTTCAGCAAGACCTACAGTAGCCAGCCTCCTTTCCACAAACACAATCGCAACTTCATCTTCTCAAACCGCTTTTCAAAAATTTGAATTAAACCCTAGCAACCAAAATAAAAAATAAAAAAATAAATAGAATATATCAAAATAGAAACACCACCCCCGTTTGTGTAACACCAACACCAATCTCCCACACAATCTCCAACCGTTTCCATCAAGCAAACACCCAACAATTCAAGTCTCCAACCTCCACCATACCCACCACCATCATTTTTTAGGAAGTTTTCATCAAACTCGTCTCCTCCACCTTATACAAACCTAAAAACAGAAACTTCATGGCGCATTTACTGACGTAGAATTTTGCCGGAAAACGTTTGCTCCCGACAGTTTCATGCCATTTTATGACACGGAGATGTTCAAGAGACATTGGAAAGGCCTGTGGTACTCAACTGAGGAGTTCTATCACTATGATTTGGTAGAACAGTTTTATAGAAAGCGAGAATTGGAAGGGGATAAGATTTTCATAAAGTTAGGGGAACGGAGAGAAGTGGTTGGCGGTTGTTGGCTGAACTGTTAGGAATTACGCTTGAAAGCAACCTAGTAATCGACAATTCAGGAATCGATTATCTTGGAGTTCTGCTTTGATGAAGGATACTTGTCGTGGAGGGGAATACAATCCGACATCCCATTCGTCCGCCCGGACCACCCGAGAACCAATCAACCGGGTCAGAGCTCGGTGGATTGGTAGGAATGTCCTCGGAAAAGACAAAGTCGGTGATATCGGCCCGCAATGTCGCGACGTTCTCTGCGGATATTGCAAACAAAGAAGTATAATTTCTGTATCCTCGATTTAATGTTTAATGTGATTCGAGGAGTGGGGGAAAAGTTTTGGCGCCTCTTCCCGTATTGATCACTAAGATCATGCTCTCCTTTAGAGCTGTCGCAAAATCTGCTCCTATTAAGATCAAATTGCATTCTAATGCAAGTATCTATACGGATTGCATCCAAGAGACTTGGCCGTTATCTGAAGAAAAAATGGATGAGTCGGAGGATGAAAGGGAAGATATGACATGGATGGATGAAGATGCATTAGAGAAGTGTAATTCTAATGTAAAACGTATGCAAGTGTTGCAAACTGCCTTGCGGTGCGTTTATGGTATTTGTGGAGATATCCGAAATAGACAGATAGTAGTTCAAAAGAAGCAAGGGAACCTTCAGAGGAGATTTGAAATACTCGAAGGGGTTTCGGGGGGTTCTTGACGATATCTTGTATAACATGGAGACTATCCACCAGCAACAACAAACCCAGTATGCAGTACTCGGTACTGAGATGGAAGCCCAACGCTTGTTCCGAATAGAGATGCTACGACGCATGCCACCCGTGGAGGACTCTGTTTCAGCCGAGTCCGACAGGCATGAGCGTCGTCGCCGAAGGACAGATGGTTCAAGCCATTCTCCATCCCAGAGCCAATCTCCATCTCAAGGTCCATCATCATCACAAAACTAGGTGTTCACCCCAGTTGGAGTTCGCTGTTATTTCATATTTCGTTTTATTAGAAGGATTTTAATTCAGTAGTTAAATTTAAATAGTAATGTGTTTATTTAATGTTGTTTGGATTTATATTTTATTTTGTCTTTAATATAATTGGTTATTTTCGAAAGTCTTGCTTGTTTTATCATTTATCCCACCTTCCGACTTGGTTGGGGGTGGAAATATTTAGACCGAGCATAAGTCGTTATATGATCATATATATGTTACGTTGTCTTGGAGGAAAGGTTGATAATTTGGCCGATATCGGCATATCTATGACTTGTGTGGTGGTAGTATGAAATCTAGGAGAGTTTAGAAGTTACTATTCTAAATCCAGATGAAAGATACCAGGATTTTTAGGAAATCATGAAAATGGCTTGTTTCGTTTTCGGTTTTGGGAATTTTCCTATTTCCGGAAATTGCCTTCAAACAAATAGGGAACTTCCCGATTCATTTTGGAAGCTCATAACCTATTTAAACTCCCTTCTTTCTACACTAACAAACCACAATACATTCCACCATCATCCCGCACCATCCACTCCAAGTTTTACTTTCTTTTTCATCTAAACTCCGGGTTCGTAACACACTGGCGAAAGCCTTCAAGGCTTTGTCGAGCGCTACCGCGCCGCCTTACTTTTTTTTGAAGAATTTTGTCAGAGCGCGACCGCCCTCATACTGAGCGCGACCCGCCCTCATCTACTGGACCTAGAGCGCGACCCGCCCTCATACCAAGCGCGACCCGCGCCATAACACTATAATCGCATTTACACAAAAAGAGCGACCGCGCCTACAAGCGTCTTGGCGTGCCACCGGTTTCGTGAACGTGGAAATTTCCAATTTTCGGGACGGTCATTCCAGGATTTTGTGAAACTGTTCAAAGAGTTATTGTGATGACATCTCCTATAGTCATACCGAACAGTCTTTCAAAGATGTGTTGGGCACCGAGACCTATGGACATTGGTTCCGACAAAGAATCCTGCAGATTAGGATGGCGTCATCATCGGTAAGTGATGACGATTCATATTCACCACCACTTCTCGCTTATTTCTATGACCACGTCAAATTCTATTGTAATCGGGATGGAGATCAAGAATTCTCCGTCGTAATCGATGACACGACACATGAATTCAATAAAAATTTGGTCGCTTTAGTTTTAGGAATACCAATACCGATCCCTGTTCACACATGGGCATATATGGTGATAATGCATATCTTTATGATTTTACATATTTCCATGATTTTTATGGGGAGGGTCTTTAGAGTAATGGACCAAGGGGCGATATAGCATTGCCCTTGGTAGCCTTTCCTTAAACGTAGGCACCACCATGTTATTCATCCCGATGAATATTTTGGGGAATGGCGGTTCACTACAAAAAAGATCTGGCTGGTGACATTTTCCTCGCTTTAGCTGAGGGACGTAGCCGCTATGACATTCCCCGAGTTTTGGTCACTAGTCTTAAGAGAGCCCAAACCATGAGGCATAAGTATCTTCTTATGCCTGTGTTGGTAAGCCGCATCATGCGTAGTTGTTTACCTGTATTCTGTGCACAATTCACAGATTGGAAAAGGGTTGAAGTCATGAGACCCACCAATAGGGTGGTTCGCTCATTGCGAACAATGACTTGGCTGGGATGGCAGGTGCAGCCTCATTTGGTCGCCCCGTACATCCCATCAGACACAATAACACTTAACAGGTTAGCATTAGTGGATGATAAATGGCGCCAAGCTTGGCAAGTTATAATGAACTGGCAGGATGCGAAGGAACCTCATATCTTTAATGAGGAGGAGGATGCTTAAAAGGGAGATAAGGTAAGTTTTTAGTTTTGTTAGTGTCTGCTTATGTACCAAGCAATTTAATTCAGTTAGCGTTGCGTCAGTTTTATTCCTATATTAGTACGTTCTAACTTTGTTTTGCAGATGTTCCTGAATTTCACACGTTTCAATGGTATTTTTCCTACCCTCTTTATTTACAATACTTTGAGGACAAAGCATGCTTCTTATTTGGGGGCATAAAAACACGTGTAATTAAGGCATCTGTTAGGATAGATATGTATAATATGCATTTGTTTTCTAGTAAAAATTTCAAAAATTTCAAAAAATAAATAAATAAATAAATAAGTTTATGCTATACATTTAGGAATATTGGTATTGTTTTCTTTCTCTATGCTCTTAACAATCTAGAAGTCTCACGTAGCTTTTGCATTAGAATAATTGTTAGAAACTTAGGTTAATATGTAGATAATAATCTTTGCATCTATCTATAAATATATTACATGAGTATCTATGGTTGTTAGCAGTAAGTTTCTGAAATCTAGGCTAGAGTACTTATTCTACAAATCCTGTGAGAATATAGCCTAAAGCCTTATATGAGCGAAACATTTGAGAAATGACACAAGGGAGAAGTACAATCTGGATAGAGAAATCACACGTCCACTTGCTTAATCACTATGCCATATCCTAAGCGAGAATTTAGGCCCTCTTTGGATCGATATAGCCAGATATTCAAACCTATGAATTATTTTCCACTAGTCGCCCCTCTGAGCCTTTCTTTAGCCTTCCATGAACCACAATTCCTTTACCCTGTTACAAAAACAAAAACAAAAAAAAAAAAAAAAAAAAAAAAAATCAACCTACCCAATTTAGAATAAGTCTGAGAATAGAATGAGTGAAGAAAGAGGAAGAGAAAAACCTGTGTAAACAAAAATTAGTTAGTTGCTTCAGAAAAAGAAAAGAAGTTTCCATCCAAGGGAAAGAAAAATAAAAATAGAAATAAAATAAAAACTCCAAAAAAATAGAATAAGTCAAAAGCCAAAAAAAAAAAAAAAAAAAAAAAAAAAAAAAAAGAAAAAAAAAAAAAATATGGCTAAGGATGGAAACAAAAGTGTAGAAAATAAGTAAATAACAAGGTTTTCTCTAGTTACATAATATGAAGACTCTATTATCTCGGACTTGTCCTTTTTGAATATCCATTTCCTTCTTTCTTAAACCATCTCCTAATCCCGAAACACCTAATAAAGACCTCTAGCTCAATTAGGAATATGTTAGTGTGATAGTAAAGTGGCGGATGTGTTTGATCGACTCCGACTTTCTTGTGTGTCATTGAGATTGTAAGGTAAAGTGTGCCCATCAAGCAAGACTAGAGTAAGCTTAAACTTGAGTGGAAAAATCGAGTGTTGTATCTTGACTATTATTGTGAGAACCTACTTAAGGACGCTTATTCCGAAGTTTCGAGAAAAACGGATCTGCTAGACATTTCATAGTATTACTCATTGTATATATGTTTATTATAGATGATTGAGTATTATGCATCTATTAGCTTAGGTTTGTGACTTGGTTATTCTTGTTCATAGCTAGTGAGATGTATAGATAGTTTGGAGCATGAATAAGGAAACAATAGTTTTATTTCTTAGTCGTTGTAGTATAGATGAAGTTTGTGAGTACCTTCACTGGAAAACTCTCACGAGGGTTATAACTTCGTCCACTAGGGAATTCCTAGTGGTTTAAGGCCTTGTTGCATATGGTCAATGCAATCGCACTCAGCGAAACGAGAGTAGTTAGAACTCCATTTTTTGGTCACTTATTCTAATTCTCATATTTGCTTGAGGACAAGCAAAATGTTGTTTGGGGGTGGTTTGATAAGAGCCCAAAACTGTAGTTTTAACCCTGTAACAGACATACTTTTAGACCAATTATGTGAGTAATAATTAAGAGTTAGCACTGATTACGTGTTTTTATGCATTTCAGGTTGCAAAGTCCATTATGTGCAGAAATGTGCCACTTTAGCGAGATAAAGGAGCAATGGTTGGTTGCTAAGGAGTTCTATGATTAAAGGCCAAGATTCAAGAAGACAAAGCCTTTCTAAAGCCCGGTCAAAGCTGAAAAGTCAAAGTCAACGCGGGCAGAAACAACACTCAAAGTCAGCAGAACTTCCGAAGGACGTATCTTTGGACTCAGACCTCGAAATGGGGCCTACTTTATGTCAAAACGACCGTCTCGGAAAGAGCTTTCCAATGGTCCAAGCCTTGACCCAATCAAAGGAGCAGAAGTGGACGAAAAGTCTATGGAAGCCAACTACAGCTGAAGAGGCCTTTTTGATTTGAAGAATGGGTTTTGGGCCTGATTCTCTGGCCCAAAACATGGCTCCAAGCCCATGCACGATTTTTGGATCTGAATGTATAAAAACAAAAGCTTAGCTCTTTGTTAAGGGTAGCTAGTTAGACCTAAAATATTATAGATAATTCTAGATCTGTTTTCATTAATTAAATTAAGCTTTAGTTCCATTTTCAATTCTTGTTTTAGATTAAGTCTTTGAATCATTGTTCTTGATTGATTAGATAAATAAAATAGTTGTTTTCTCAATTTCGAATTGTGTTATTTCAATTTATAGATCTGATTTTAATTCTTGTTGATTATCATTCCGTAGTTTAAATAGATTGAACCATTGTTAGTTCATTTAGTTAAGTTAGAATTTTAATATGATGTGTAGTTATAATTCAATGGGAAATGATGGTTTGATGACTAAAGGCTAAAACCTCCATTAGAGGGGTTGATGAAGCCTTGATGAAAACTTAGTGGTATAGTGTAGAAACATTGTAGAATCTATTCCAATCTAGAAGGTCGTGATTCGCCATGAGAATGGGTGGACGACCTCACATGCTAGTTAGTACTCGGTAGAAATGCCATGAACACTAGGGATTAGAACTTCGAATTTCTTGCCGAAGAAGCGTAAGAATCGAGATACAAGAATCTATGTTAGGCTATTAAGTTGGATTCGAGGTGGATTCAATTCCCTCTAATCATTTATCTAGATTCAAAACAATCATATTTCCATAGCATTAGTAGTTTAAAAGTCAAGTAATCAAATTCAGTAAGTATAAGTAGTAATCACCTTGAAAAGCTCTCATTGACTTAAGACCGACTAATTAGATTAGAAAACAATCCATGCTAGAGCACTAGGAGTGGAACGAATTTGTTACTCCACTCTATTTCGATAGAATTGAGAGTTGAAACTTTGATAAAATAGACACGTAAATAGTTTTAGTTTACTTACGTTTCGAGTTTTATCGTTCATTTCGTAGGTAAACTATTCATTTTACATTTATCATCTACAAAAAAGACGAAAGTCCCCCCGAATAAAAGCTATACAGAGTATTTCATATTTTTGTCGATGTCGAGGAACTCATGTTCAGTAATACCATAGTCAACTAGGTCCTTTGCCATGGTATTGCGGATGCAATTTGCAGGTCTTTCGAATTGGAGGTGATCACCTCTGATTAATTGGTCTGCATATGCAAGTACAAACACTCTGCAATTCCACCCATCAATTTGTTTTATACAATCAACATGTTCTATTTGCCATTTCCGTTGCAAGAACATAGGGTGTATACAATTTCGGTCATGCAATAGGATTCCATACGGGAACAAAGCACACAGCTTATCTATAGATGGGGAAGGGCCGATCACATTGGAAACCAATGAATTGTACATAAAACATGTCCAATTTTGAAAGTTGAAGGCAACAAGGATCTAGTGCTGATTGTTTCCCACGTTCAAAGCCATCATCAATCCCTTTGATTTTTCCGCGTGAGGGATGTGACTATTTTCTTGAACCAAGTCTTTGAAGGTTATGCTTAGGCTCCACGATATTACCGAACTAGTTTTTGTAAGCTTTTCTGTTGTGGTTAGACTCCCATCACTGAGGGTGCCTTGCTGGGTTCCATATAACGCCTCCATCAAAACCTAAGTTAATAGACACAGAAGTAATTTGTGTCACTATATCAAAAGAAATGAAGAAGGACGATGGTTGGGAATGTCTACTAAATTACTGGGACAAGCGTGCCAAGGATGATAGTGTATCTGGCATAATATGCCTAGAAATATGGATCCACCATTTCATTATTCCACCTATTCAAAAGTTCCATGTAAACAGAAAGAACCTGTGGGAAAAAAAAATATAACAATAATAAATAAATAAAGTAAAATAAGTTTTCCATTATGTGTACGTACGAGCGTTGACGGATTACTATAGGGTAATAATTTGTTTTCAAACCTCATCATTTAGCCATTGTTTGTCATAAAGCAAGTAGAAGCTCCTTAGATTAATGTGTAAGCCTCTGCCAAAACATCTGACTTTAATAATTGGTGCAACAACTTCCATGTTTGGTTGATCATGCTGCCACCAGCTATGTGTTGTGACATAGGCAGTAGTGGTCCTTTTCACTGGATCATCCGTAAGTTCACCTCGAGTGCATACAGTAGAGTTTCTGGCAATTAGCGCATTCTTCTGAAAAGTATGCTGAATCTTTTTTTGGCATAGTTTTGCCACTTCTTCTTCTAGCACACTAAATTTGTTCCACTGGGACTCCTTCTGTGCATTCCTTTTGTGAACTGGTCGTCCACAATATTGTTTGAGGACAGTACCTTCAAATACATTCTGACTAATCCAGATTAGTGGCATAGGCCGTTAGTACAGTGTCATGGACTTCATAATAAAGCAGTATACATACTAAAGACTATCCACAACTTAATGCTTTCTCTTCAACGGACATTTCCGTGAAGAGACACGTTCACGAGGGAACGTATATAGAATCTTGAACAACATATATAGTGTCTTGAAGAACTTATATAGTGGCTTCCATAACTTTTAAATTCTACTTATCAACTTGTTCCTGGTAAGCTTACATATGACACTAAATTAGCTGTGACAAGACACTATATAAGCTGATCAAGACACTATCTGACGTGGGTGAACGTACCAGGTTATATAGTCTCTTGAACAGCTTATATCGAGTCTTCAATAACTTTTGAATTTCCTCTTAAGAACTTGTTCGAGGGAAGCTTATATATGACACAAGATCAGACGTCCGTGTATGTACGACGTTATATAGGGTCTTGCACAACTTATATAGTGATATATATAAGCCTAAATTAAAACGTTAGTAAGTGTACATTAAAACGTTGTTCACGAAACTAGATAAGGTGTTTGAAGAGATTATATAAGCTGCCCCCACAATCATGATTAAGCTAAATATTTAAGTGAAAAAGCAAATAAAATTATCTTTGACATTTTGAATATGAATCATACTCTTGGTTTGCACCTTATCATTAGTCTGGGTTTCATCCACTTCCTTTTCAGTACCGTCACCACCATCCTTTACAGTACCTTCTCCGTCGTCATCGAAGTCCACTTGACGACAACCAGTAGCCATCTTAACATACTCTACAATAGTAATTCCACACTCCAATAAATCCTTTGCAATTCTCTGTCTGATGTATACTTTGCGCCTAGGGTCAAAATCTGGTGACCTATTCCTGAGAAGACAGTCAGCAAAGGTCAATGCATAGGCCCCATAACTGTTATCATCATTTTGTTTGCAGCAATCAACGAACACAAACTTCCACTTGGTATGTAATTTGGAGTGATCGATAGAGTCATTGTTGAAAGCCAATATCCCATAAGGCAATACGGAGAGTACCTTCTCCAAAGTCGGCCTGGGGTCAAGCTCCCACTCCTCACCACTCTTAGCAGCCTCCAAAGAATCAAAGATCTGAACAGACCAGTCTCTGAAGTTGACTGCAACAAGAATCCAATGGATGTTGCCAATATTAACCATCATCATCAAACACGGCTTGTTCGCTATGTCGTTAACAAATGAAAGGAAAACCCTTGTCATGTTGCATGTGTGTAAAAAGCCTCCCAATACAGAATGTGTGACTTCTTTGATCTTGGTTTCCAAATCAATTTTGTCATCATCAAGGGTCACTGCCAAACTATTGTGGGAAAACTACATACAACGTTGTAGTCATGGAAAGGAAAATTTATTAGTTAAGGGCGTCATTCAGCCTTTCTCATAAACGGACTTCATGGTGGGTCAACTTTTATATGTCCTTAACAATTTTAACTTGTTAACTTGCTTGGGAAAGCTTTTATATGACACCATATACCCAGTGGAAGACAGTAGATAAGATTCTGAAGACCCTATATAACATTTCCGTAAACACAATACTGTAAGTTGTGAAGATTATCTAGAAGAATGATGCAAATATAATGTGGTACTTTGGTTCATGTACCATGTCCATGTACCAATGCCGTAACAATCATTGTCCATGTACTTTGGTTTTCACCTTTTCTAGAGTGGAAGTTTCTTTGCCATTCTCGTCAATTGTCTTTACTGCATCACCATCGTTTAGACTATTCAGAGCATTGTGATCATTAATGTCCATGTCCTTAACAGCTTCACCTTTTTCCGCTCTCGCTTGCTCGGACTGATTTTTTTGCAAAAAGTCATTGCAGATGTGAGCATTAGATATGCCTTTCGTTAAGTGATCACCTGCTCTTCTCTCCAGCTCTGGCTGACTCCGATTCAAATAGCAATCTAGGTTTTTGGAATCGGATAACGGAGGTATCAAGTGAAGTCCAACACCTTCTTTGGGGTTGGGTTGTCTACCATTCAGTATATGACGAGGACATTGACTGGAGATCGGCTACTTTGCATGGAGATCTCAGCTTCTCTACTATGGTAATGTTAATGTCTTCCAAAGTGTCCATAACGCTTTGCTGGGCTTCAACATCATTTTCGTCCAGGGTCTGAAAATATACAATTTTTTAGTGACATTTATTATGTACAATATCACCGCTTATATATCAAATTAAGCCTGTAAATGAAACAATGGAAATCATACCCGTCCATTGATGGTCCCTCCAACAACACCAACGTGGTCCGAAGAAGGAATGGTGTTATCCAGAACAACATGTAACATATGTGTCTTGCCCCAACTAATATTAGCTTCATCTTCGGGCATGTCATGCAAACGACATAAAGGACTCGATAGAGACTCTTCTTCAATGACATTAGCAATGGGGCTGTCATCGGGAAGAATTTCCTCAAAAGTTACATGTTGCTTGCCCACAAATTTTACTCCTTCGGCCTTCTTCTTCGAGGGCGACTTCTTTGAAGGGGCATAACTTTTACAGCTTATGCTTTCTTGACCGGGGGCGACTTTCACTTCTTCTACTTTCTTCTTCGAGGGTGACTTCTTTGAAGGGGGCACAACTTTCACAACTTTTGCTTTCTTCTCGGAGGGGGGGACGACTTTTACTTCTTCTGCCTTCTTCTTCGAGGGTGACTTCTTTGAAGGGGGCACAACTTTTAGTGCTACTACTTTCTTCTAGGTGGGGGGGACAACTTTTACTGCTTCAGTTTTCTTCTTAGAGGGGGGGATGACTTTTACTACTTCTGTTTTCTTCTTTGAGGGGGGTACGACTTTCACTGCTTCTGCGTTCTTCTTCAAGGACGCCTCAGCTATAGCTGGTTTTTTGTCTTGCTTAAGAACACCTCTAGCTCTTTTAGGAGGTGGCTGTTTTTCAACATCATCCTCACCACTATCCCCTGTTTCAAAGTCTTCCTCACCACTATCCTGCCCTGTGTCCCTTGTTCCAATGGAACATTTTCTTTTCACATAAGGGTCCACTATAATCTGGTCGAACTGGAGTTTTTGGCAACTTTCAAAGAGGACATCCATGATTTTAAAGGTAAGGTTCTGCTCTGTTTCTCCCTTTTCTTCCTATAAAATAGCAATACAGTTATATATGATCAAATAAAAGTGAGGAGACATCCAATAGGAGTGAGAAGATAACAAATAGGAGGGAGACTATATCAAATAAAAGTTACAAACCATCAAAGAAGAGTTAGACATACAATCAGAGGGAGGCGTCATAATATAAGAGTGACAAGCCATCATGTACTACTGAGAACACTTTAAAACTAACCTCCAATGCAGCTCTAACAGTGAGACGAGCTTTCACATCTTCTGGTACCTTCAACACATTCCTGAGAAACAGTTTCTTGTTGACAACCTTCGACTCCCATGTATTCCCCCTTGTGCTTTTCCCAGGGAAAGTTGACCACCCAAGAAACCATGGGAAGTTCTTATCATCCACCCTTCGCGGGCCCAACTTGGGAAAGTGTAGGTAAATCCAAAGTGTAAAATCCATAGCACAACCATGTAGACACTCAGTGAAGAGTTCATTCAGCTCTTCCCTAAAGTGGTCCTCCATTTTATCACACAATTCGTCGGCGCTTTGCTTGAAGGTATCAAAAGCAACCCATCCCTAAGGGAACTGATCAAACTTTTCCACATTGCTTGCAAGATCAATATGTATGACACTCACTCCTTTGTGTTCAGTCGGGATCAGAAACACCCCAAGCACATACAACCTACTCAACCGATAGACGTCCTCTAGTAAGCTATGGTTTGCCTTGGCTTCCTTCCTTGCAGCCAAAATCTCTTGCAATTTAACCGCACATTTGAACGTCTTCCGCATTTTCTCTAAGCAGGGGAAATACTTTTGGCGGAATTCGGATGGATCCAACTCATCCATTTCAAAATATTCTTCGGGAGGATAAGCTGTAGAGAGGCTCGTAAGTAGGGTGAAATATGATTTTTTAAATGTCAAATATTCTCCTTTCAACCTGTACGTCAGCTTAACAACCCTCCTTGTAAAAACAGACACAATGAGATTGTCTTGCATAACTATATCTTCTTCTATATCTAGCAGAAAACCAAATGACGACTGCCTAAAATCGTCTACCTCCTCCTGACTGAAATCTAAGAACAACGACTGCATAATTTTTGTACAACTGCGTATTGTTATCTTTACATTGATCTTTGGCTTCGCATTTCTTTTACGTTTCACAGTGTCACTGTTCTGGCCCCCCCTCGCCTTCCCAATTGGTGCCACCACTTTGACCTTCTTCTCTGTAATACCCTTCCTCTCTCTAATCTTCTTCTTCATCCTAAAAGTATTGAAACAAGATTGCTTAGATAATTTATCAGAAACAGCAAAAAACCCAACTTAAAATGTTTTCTGACCCTAATATACTTTATTGGAAAAACAAATTAGTGTCCCGAATAGCTTATATAGAGTCTGCCAGTAAACAGTTGTGTTCAACAAATAACTCAACAAATAACTCTAATATAGTTTAATTTTCAGGCTTTACTGTCTGTTCAAGGAAACAATACAAATATGTGTTGACTATAATGTTTGCTCAAGGAAAAACTCAATTTAAATTCTAAAGCTTTAAACCATTTTGAGGACAAACAATATAGAGCAATATTTATATATATATAGAACAATACAAACAATATATATATATATATACAAATATAGAACAATACAAACAATATATATATATATATATATATATATATATATATATAATACTTCGAGTTAAAATACATGGTTTATACTATGTCATCTCTGTCGAACAAATAAATAAAGAGTATGCAAGTAGACTATGCAAGTAGAGATAAAAACGGCCCAGATAAAAAACATACCTTTTTGATAAATAGTACCCCTCATCTTTAAATAGAATAGAAATTATTTGGGAATGTCGGTCGTTATTTCGAATTCGAGTTTTGGTTTTGAGATTGGGTTGAGATTAGCTTTGAAGAGAGATGAATCAGATGAGATATGATAGACCGATCAAAATATAATTTATATATAAAAGTGGTTTAGATATTTTTCGTTCGGTTTATTTTGGGCAAGTGTTTTCCGCCCAAAAACATTCGTCACGTGGTAAGTTGCATCCCATATTCCATCCGATTTAAAACACTAATAGTTATTAATTTATTAATTTATTATTGTCTAACAGATTATATCAAATCATAAACTAATAATATAAAACTATAATAACAAATAATAATAATAAATGACAAAAATATATATTTATACTAGTTTTTATAGTGGTAAAATGAATTATTCAAAGCAAATAAAATTTTAATTAATATTCATTTTCCGATCGTATATTTATCCGCTATCAGATTCGGATAAGATTTATAATCGCATATGTCGGATTTGAATATCGGGATAAATTTTCAGATTCGGATTCAGATACAAGCATATCCGAATCCTAGTACCTCTCTATTTGCACCCCTACCCAAGACAATCCACCACCACTATACTAAATCCATACTAAATTTACTAAGTACTACAAATGGACATGTTTCGAAACAACTGTATAGTTTGAATAACCTTTTTATAGTACTACTTGAATAACCTTTTTATAGTACTAATTGAATAACCTTTTTATAGTTTGAATTTAGCGTGATCTACATTTTCTATGCAGTTTCTATGTGCCTCGCCTAGGGGTGACTTCGGATTGGATTGAAAGAAGGGCTTTAGGAAAAATATCAAATTTATTTCGAATCGCAATATTCGATTCTGATCCTTTTTTTTTCGGATGGAACAATTTTTTTCCCGAATTAGAAAATTTTGGAAAATCAGCAAAAATCATAAATATTCGGATATAATTTGTGGTTAGGTCCATTGTGGTTATGATTTAGCTACTATATATGAAATTGACATATAATATATGTTCAAAATTCTGAAAATAATCATATCGGATTTGAAAACACATCCAATTCCTATCCAATTATTTTTGGGAAAAATCGGATATAAACTTTTTGATAATCAAAACACAAATATCCTTGTCAAATTCAGAAAAATATCGAATTGGATTTCAGAAAAACACAGATTATTGGAAATAATTGGAACCATTCTAAATAAATTATTCATAATTGTGAGCCATCTTGAGAAAAGTGGATCTTCAAGAATAAATTCTCAGGATGGTTATATATAGGGGTGACTTATAAAGAATATAACCATCCTGACTAAAATATTCTTTACTAAAAATACATGTCACTGGCAACTTCTGAAGAGTACCTGTCACAGGTATTTCTGGTAAAGGATACTTTACTCAGGATGGCTATATGCCCTGTTAGCCATCTTGAGAAAATATCCTTTACCACAAATACCTCTTACTGGTAACTTTTGAAAAATACTTGTTACAGGTAACTTCTGAAGAATACGTGTCACTGGCAACTTCTGAAGAATATATTTTACTAGTAACTTCTAAAGAGTACCTGTCACAGGTATTTCTGGTAAAGGATACTTCACCTAGGATGGCTATATACCCTGTTAGCCATCCTGAGAAAATATCCTTTACCACAAATACGTGTTACTGGTAACTTCTGAAGAAAACTTGTTATAGGTAACTTCTGAAGAATACATGTCACTGGTAACTTCTGAAGAGTACATTTTACTAGTAACTTCTGATGAGTACCTGTCACAGGTATTTCTGGTAAAGGATATTTCACCCAGGATGGCTATATACCCTGTTAGCCATCCTAAAAATATATCCTTTACCACAAATACTTGTTACTGGCTACCTGAAGAATACCTTGGCTACCTTTTTTATCACCAAGGGTTCAGGCTACTCCTCTTGTAGTGTCCAATATAATGTCTTCTTCAGCCATTATGATATCTCACATAGCCATCTTAAATTAAAGGGAAACTTGTCTAGTAGTTGCGAAAATAAATAAATAAATGTTGAGAAGAATCCAATACGACAGAGTGACTACCCTTGCTTGTTTCTTTTTATCACTACCCTAATCTTAGTCTTCATTATCTGTACCTCCACCTTTACTGTCCTCATCTTTCTCACTATCGGATTCATCACTACCCTTCACCTTCGGCACCCACCTAGCCTTTTCTTTTATGCCCCCCCCCCCCCTATGATACCCACCTTAGGAGGAGGACTATCATATGTAATATCTTCATCACTCTCGTCATCACTAGCTTCAGTTTCCGCCGTGTTCTTTTCTAGCTCAGACTCAATATCACTGACAGAGTCATTCTGACCACTACCATGACTAATACCGGCCTTCTTTTGTTCAGTATCAGGAGTACTTTCACTACCAATTGTTTTCTTCTCTTCCTTAGAATCAATAGGACTATCCTCATCACCATCCTCATAACTTACTTCCTTGGCAGTCTAAGCACTAGCTTATGGAGCAACTTTCTTCTTTTCTACGTCAGACTCAATTTAATTGACAGACTCACTTTCCTAAAACCAAAATGATAACTTAAAGCGTCTATACAGTCTCCTATTATGCAACTCAAGTACACTAGTACAATACAATATTTAACAATTAATAGGCGATAACTTACTTCACTATCAACTTCATCAGCAATATCCTTAGCAAATGACATGGCAGCCAATGAGGGTTCAGTAGCTGTGCCAGGTTCAAAACCCACCATATTATCTTGAGCAAATGACTTGCCATCTCCTTCATCACATGATGTGCCAGGTTCAACAAGGCCAACATCATGCTGACCAACAGACATGTCAACATCCTCATCAGTAGCTGGTTGAAGAAGCACATCATCATCTGAACCCATCAATCTAGTGCTCCTCCTCAGCTAAGTGCCAACACGAGTAACATGCAACTTTTTCCTTCCAGCTATAGGTTTCTTCTTCAAAGGGTCTTGGTCACCCTCTATGACCTCTATCCCGCTAGTTGCTATGACATCTTTCCCGCTAGTCGTAAGACATGCTTTCTTGGCAGAGGTAGTTTTAGCACTAGCTTGCGGTGCAGCTTTCTTCTTTCGGCCCTTCTTTTTTTCTATGTAAGACTTAATTTCATTGACAGACTTAGTTTCTTGAAACCAAAATGATAACTTGTTGCATTTTTACAGTCTCCTATTATGCAACTCAAGTACACTAGTACAATACAATTAATTGACAACAACTTACTTCACTATCAACTTCATCAGTATCTATAGCTTTGCCAGGTTCAACTTCCACATCACTATCCTCAACATATGACATGGCACCCAACTCTGCTTCAGTAGCTGTGCCAGATTCAAAACCCACCACCTTATCCTAAGCAAATGACGTGTCATCTCTTTCATCACTTGATGTGCCATGTTCAACAAGGCCAACATCATTCTGACTAACAGACATGTCAACATCTTCATCAATAGTTGGTTGAAGAAGCACAACATCATCCAAACCCATCAATCTAGTGCTCTTCCTCAACTGAGTGCCAACACGGGTAACATGCAACTTTTTCCTTCCAGTTGTAGGTTTCCTCTTCAAAAGGTCTTGGTCACCCTCTATGACCTCTCTCCCGCCAGTCACAACACATGCTTTCTTATTCAAAGGAGCTTCAGTGTGGTTACCATCTTTAACACTCTTACTGCTGCCATCCTCTTACGAGTCTGGGTAACACCGACTCCTTTATTTGAACTACTCTTCCCCACTAGTGGCACCTTTTTCTGCTGTGTGCTAACTCCCTCCAACGCCACCGTACTCTTCCCCACTGGTGGCACCTTTTTCTATCGTGTACTAACTCTCTCAAACACCACCATACTCTTCCCTACTGGTGGCACCTTTTTTTGCCGTGTACTAACTCCCTCCAACACCACCGTGCTCTTCCCCACTGGAGGCACGTTTTTCTGCCGTGTACTAACTCCTTCCAACTCCACCTCTTCTTCACTCTCTACGTGCTCCCATGTCTCTTTATCTGAATTTGAAAACCAAATAGTCAAATTGTTGTCAATGTACGTAGTAAGAACTTCTAATATTTAAACATAATGAGTTACAACAACCACTTACAAAAGTTGGGGAGTTGTCCACCATCGCATCTAAGACGTCGTACAACCACGATCGATCACTCTTTTCCTCCTATGGAAGAACAACAAATTAAAACTATGAAAATGTTTATACATACTACTCATAGGAAATACAATATAAGGGGGGGTAATGTGATCAATTTCATTGTGTTATAGAACACTGGACTACACAAGCATTGCAGGACACTATGTTTGAGTACATAACATTTATACAATCGGAGGACTCTATATAGTCTAGGCAGACCACTGTATAAGAATTTTCAAAAAAATTAATCTGCGCCATCGACAAAACTATATTGTCAACTATTGACATGGTAAGGACACTAACTTGTGTAATGACTAATAAAGAAACAAACAAACCTCTAGCATGAGCCTTACGACATCCTCAGAGTTCACGGAGTTTGGAAGTTCCAACAGTTTCTTCACTATGAAATTTGCCTTCGCCAACCTAGCCTCCCAAGTACTTCCACGGGTGTTTTTCCCAGGAATTTTAACCTACCCAAGCACCCAAGGGAAACTGTTAGGATCTAGTCGGCGAGGCCCCAAAGATGGAACGTGGAGGAAAACCTAAAGAGTGAACAAGATTGCACAACCATGAATGCAGGCTCTAAATATTTCTTGAGGAACATTTTCGATTCCTTGATTCCTTCATAGACAAGGTAACCCCAAGGGAAAGAATCAATGCTATTAAGATTATCAGCAAGGTTAATATGTTTTACATTAACACCCTTACTCCCTGATGGAATCAAGAAGGCACCAAGGACATACAACCGGTTCAGTCGGTAGACATCCGAGAGTGCTTCCAGATGTGACTCGGCTTTTTTCTTCGCCATCTCCCTGGTTTCCAATATCAGGTTTAGAAAAACTGCTCCTTTATTCATCTTGTTATTTTTTGGCTTTTTTATTCAGGAGAAAATATTTAAGCCTAAAGGTGTGGGCTTTGTATCCGCTATATTCCAGTATTCATCGGGAGGTTCTGTGGTGGATAGTCCAATCAGTATTGCAACATCGGACTTTTTGAAATTCAAATGCACATCTTTAATTCTGTAAGTAAGCCTACAAACCCTCCAGTTCAAAATCACAACAATTAAGTTGTTGTGGGTTACCCACGAGTACACCTTGTCATCTTCTAGATCTTTTTCCTCTGTGGTGCGAAGAAGGAAATTAAACAGACAAGTTTTGAAGTCATTTAATTCATCTTCATCGAATGTTTCAAAAAACTGTGCATGTAGCTTTTTTGGACTACAACGCGCCGTGATGTCAATCTCTGGTCCACCTTCTGATCCAGAATCTTCCTCCTCTACAAGAGTCTGCTTCCCCTTCCCTTCTACTCCCTTTTTCATCCTAAATATATTGAAACAAGATTGCTTAGATAATTTATCAGAAACAACAAAAAACCCAAGTTACAAGGTTTTCTGAACCTAATATAGTTTATTGGTCAAGTTATTTACTCTCCTGGATAGCTTATATAGTGTGCCAACAAACACTTGTGCTCAACAAATAGCCCTAAGGCCTTGTAACTTAATTTAATAATCGTAACTTGGAGGGAAGCGAACTTCTCGGCAGATCAAGCGGCAAAAAAAGCAACAACTATGTCGTCTGAGTCACGTTTTCTATATCATGGCAAGCCTCCATAGTTATATAAATGGGAGGCTTGCACAAGTACTTAATTTAGATTGGACTGAATGGGTGAGGTGCTTGAAGAAGTGTTGTATTGGAGTCCTACCTAGTAGGGTTGCAATTCACTCCCTCAAATACTATAACCTATGACGTATCACACTGTGATTATGGTTTTCCTTTTCTTTCTTTTACACTTTCACCTTTTGTAATTTTCCTCCTCTTTTTCCTATACTTAATCAAATTCTCAACTCACTTAGCAAAAAAAATAAAAACTTAATTTAATTTTCAAGCTATGTCATCTCTGTCTGCCAACAAACACTTCGAGTTAAAATATATAGTTTAGACTAGGTCATCTCTGTCGAACAAATAAAGAGTAGGATTCAAGTAGAGATAAAAAAAACATACCTTTAAATGTCAGTTGTTCTTTCAAATTTGAGTTTTGATTTTGATATTGGCTTTGAAGAGAGATGAGAGATGAGAGACACTCAGACACGTTGGGTATAAAATAACGACATAAAATAAAACAAATGTATTGGGCTCCGCACTGTATTTAAGGGGATCCGTAGGTCTTTTTTGTCTGGCTTATTTCCAAAAAAAATATTTTCCCCCCAAAAAATAAACATTCATGACGTAGTAAGTTGCAAGGACCAAAATATTGAATTCGGTGAATATCTCGATGTACTCAAAAACCGAGATATATCATATATAACAGAAATATCGGAGATATCTATTTTTTTGTTAACCAGTCAAGATTTTGTTTTGTATGTCGATATATCGAAAATATCGTCGATTATATTAGAAATATCGTCAATATATCGGTCAAAGTCAACAATTTATATCTAATATATCGGCCGATATATATCGTTAATTGCGAAATATATCAGAAAAAAATATATTCAATATTCGTTTGAGATATATCAGATATTTCCATCTCGGTTTACCAAAAAAATGAGATATATTAGCGATATCTCGTATATCTCACCGATATTTTGGGCCTTGGTAAGTTGCATCCCATAATATTTGATCCGATTTAAAAAACTAAATAGTTATTATATATATATATATATATATATATTATATTTATATATATATATATATATATTATATATAATATATAAATGTTTAATAATATAAAACTATAATAATCATAAATAATAGTAATAAAACTATAATAAAGTAATAAGTGAAAGTATTTATTTAGTGGTAAAGTGAATTATTCAATGGGGCCATTATTCAAAGAAAATAAAATTTTAATTAATATTCATTTTCCGATCGTATATGTATTCGATATCCGATTCAGATATCCGAAATCGGATTCGGATAGGATTTATAATATCCGTCGGATTTGGATATCGAGATAATTTTTCCGATTCGCATTCGGATACAGGCTTATTCGAATCCCAACCTATCCGTTTGCACCCCTAACCAAGATAATTCATGGCTACTATACTATATTTACGAAGTACTATAAATGGACATGTTTCGAAACAAATGCATAGGACTAATCTTTATTTGAATAACCTTTTATAGTACTAATTGAATAATCTTTTTATAGTTTGAATTTAGCTTGATCTACATTTTCTATGTAGTTTCTATGTGTCTCACCTAGGGGTGACTTCGGAATTGATTGAAAGAAGGGCTTTTGGAAAAATTTCAAATTTATTTCGGATCGCATTATCCGATTCGGATCCATTTTGTTTTTTCATATGAAGCAATTTCTTTTCCGAATTTGAAAATTTTGGAAAATCAGTAAAAATCATAAATATTTGGATATAATTAACCAGAAAAATCGGAAATCAGACATTGACCAGATACAAGCATGCCATCGGATATAGACTTTTTGAAAATTAGAACACAAATATCCCTGCCAAATACAGAAAAATTTTGGATTGGATTTCACAAAACATAGATTATTGGAAATAACTGGAACCGTACTCTCGGTGTCTAGCCATTGGCCTTCTAACTAGAATCTTAACTGAGAACGCAATTTTAAATGGAATTAGAAGATGATAAACGTAAAAAGTATTGTTTTATCTAGATTTAACTAATTAAACTCAAGAACAAGTAAAACGATTAAATTTTACTCTATTGATCAAAGTTCTACTCTCGTTATCAATGCAATATGTGGAGTAGAGAATTCGTTCCACTCCTAGTTCGTTTAAACGTAAGATTTCCTAGTTAATTAATTCTAACAAAATCGATGAGAGTAATGGATTGAAATTATGCTAAGACGGTGATTTAACTAATTTAGATGTTATGATTTAAAATACGGCAATTCAAAACTACGATGTGAATATGGGAAGGAATTAGGGGGATTTGATTCCACCTTGAATTCGACTTAATACACTAGCATAGAATTCGTTGTAATCCTAATCTTTACGTTTTCACTTAAAAGTTGGGTATTTCTAATCCCTAATTATTCATGGAAATCTCTACCAATTAATAATTAGTATGTGAAGCAATTAAACCCATTCTCATGGTGAACTAATTACTTTCTAGAGTGGAATAGATTATTACAACTATTTCTACGCTAGCACAATCAAGTTTTCATCAAAGCTTTATCAAACCCCTCTAATGGAGGTTTTAGCTTTGATTCATCAAATTATCATTCATAGAATAAAAACAATAAGAACAAGACATTATTGAAAGAATAATAATTGCTTTATTAATCTAATTGAAAGAGTCTAATGATTCCAAACTGTATTAAAACTAAGTATTGACTAATTAATTACATCTAATCCATATTATGGATCTAATAATGGATATCCTAAGAGTTTGGCCTTAGTCCTCTTTATATAGAAGATGCTAGGTCTACAAATTTGTGCATGGGCTTTGGAGCCATGTTTTGGGCTATAAAATTGGGCCCAAAACCTCGTTATTTCAGTCCATAAAGGGGTTTTCTATAGGAAATAGCTTCAACAGCCTTTTCGTCTACTTCTACTCCTCTGATTGGATCAAGACCTAGACCATTATAAATCTCGTTCTGAGCCGATCGTTTTGACATATGGTAGGCCCAATTCCGAGGCCTGTGTCCAAAGATACGACCTTCGGAAGTTCTACTGACTTTTATGCACTATTTCTGCCCGCGTTGACTTTGACTTTTAAGCTTTGACCGGGCTTTAAAAAGGCTTTTTCTCTTCAAATCTTGGCAATTAATCATAGAACTTCTTAGCAACCAACCTTTGCTCCTTTATCTCGCAAAAGGGACACATTTCTACACATAATTGACTTCAATGTCTGAAATACATAAAAGCATGTAAACAACACTAACTCTTATTTATTAATCACATAATTGGTCTAAAAGCAAATTGTTAAGGGGTTAAAACTATAGTTTTGGGCTATTATCAAACCACCCCCAAACAGCATTTTGCTTGTCCTCAAGCAAATATGAGAAATTAAAATAAGTGACCAAAAATGGAGTTCTTACTAATCTCGTTTCGCCGATTGCGATTACATTGACCATATGCAACAAGGCCTTAAACCACTAGGAATTCTCTAGTGGACAAGTTTTAGCCTCGTGATAGTTTTCCAGTGAAGGTACTCACAAACTTCATTTATACTACAATGACTAAGAATTAAAACTATTATTTCCTTACTTATTTTCAGATATCTATCCATCTCACTAGCAATGAATACAAAATAGTCAAGTCAAAACCTAAGTTAATATATGCGTAATAATCAATCATCTACGAATAAACATATATATAATGAACTATGCTATAAAATGCAATAACAGGTTCATTTCTGAAACTTTGGAATAACGTCCTTAAGTAGGTCCTCACATATATGTCAAGACAAAAACACTCTAATTTTTCCACTCAAGTTTTGCTCACTCCAGTGAGCATTGGGCACACTTTACCTTACAATCTCAATAACACACAAGGAAGCCGAAGTCGATCAAACACATCTGCCGCTTACTATCACACTAACCTATTCCTAATTAAGCTAGAGGTCTTTATTAGGTGTTGCGGGGATTAGGTGATAGTTTAAGAATAAAGGAAATGGATATTCAAAAAGAACCAGTCTGAGATAATAGAGTCTTCATATTATGTATTTTAGAGAAAACCTTGTTCTTACTTTGCTTCTATTCTTTGTTTCCATCCTTAGCCATTTTTTTTTTTCTTTTGGCTTTTGACTCCTTTGATTTTGTTTTTGGAGTTCTAACTTTTTATTTTATTTATTTATTTTCTTTGGATGGAAACTTTCTTTTCTTTTCTTATTTGAAGCAACTAACAAATTCTTGGTTTCAAAGGTCTTTCTCTTTATTCTTCATTTCATCTCTATTCTCAGACTCATTCAAAGATGGGTAGGCTAATTTTTATTTTTATTTTGTTTTGTAAAAGGGTAAAGGATTTGCGGTTTATGAAAGGCTAAAGAAAGGCTCAGAGGGGTGACTAGCGGAAAATAATTTCATATAGGTTTGAATTTCTTGTTATATCGATCCAAAGAGGGCCTAAATTCTCACTTAGGATATGACATAGTGATCAAGCAAGTGGACGTGTGATTTCTCTATTCGGAATTTACTCCTCCCTTGTGTCATTTCTCAAATATTTCACTCATATAAGGCTTTAGGCTATATTCTCACAGGATTTGAAGAGTAAGTATACTAGCCTAGATTTCAGAAACTTACTACCAATACAAACATAGATGCCTATGCAATATATTTATAAAAAGATGCAAAGATTATTACCTATATATTAACCTAAGTTTCTAAAGACTATTCTAATGCAAAAGCTAACGTGAAACTTCTAGATTATTAAGAGCATAGAGAAATAAACAACACCAATATTCCTAAGTGCATAACATAAACTTTTTATTTATATTTTTTAATTTTTTAATTTTTTTACTATAAAACAAGTGCATATTGTACATATCTATATCCTAACAGGTGCCTTAAATTATGCGTGTTTCTATGCCACCCAAACAAAAGCATGCTTTGTCCTCAAAGTATTAAAATAAGAAGGGTAGGCAAATATCATGGAAATGCGTGAAATTTTGGAACATCTGCAAAACAAAGTTAAAACATACTAATATAGATACATAAAAATAGACGCAACTCTATATGAGTTCCACCCGTTATGGTGTTACAGAGAAGTAAATTGCTTGGGACATAAGCAGACATGAACAAAAATAAAATTTACCTCCTATCCAGCATTTAGGCGTCATCATCCTCTTCTACATAGAAGCGAGGTTCTTTTGCGTCCTGCCACGCCATGATAACTTGCCAAGCCTCTCTCCATGTATCATCAACCTGTGCTAACTTGTTAAGTGTTACTCAGTCTAATCGGGTGTACGGAGCAACCCATTCAGGTTGTACCCTCCATCCCAGCCAAGTCATAACACGAAACGAACGAACAACGCAATTGGTAGGTCTTATAATATCAACCCCAACCCAATCCGTGTAACGGGTACAGAAATCAGGGAAAAAATAGCACATGATACGACAAACCAAAATAGGCATAAGAAGGTACTTATGCCTCATACTATGGCCTCTAGCTAGACTAGCCACTAAAACCTTGGGAATGTCATATAAGAAATGTCCCTCAGCTAAAGCAAGGAAAACATCACCAGCGGTATTATGTGTTGAAGTATACTGCCAATCCCCTAAAATATTCATCATAATGAAGAACATGGTAAGGCCTACATTCAGGGACACGCTACCAAGGGCTATGTTATACTGCCCTCGATCCATTAGACTAAAAACTCCTCCCCCATAAGTCTTGTGAAAGTACCAATAGTTATAAAGGTATGCATTATTAGTCATATATCACCATGAGTTTGTAGGAATAGGCATAGGCATTCCCACAACAAAAGCAACCAAAAACTTGCTGAAATCCATTGTCGTATCATTAACTACGATAGAGAACACTTGTTCTCCATCTAGTTGACAAAAGAACTTTGAATTATTATAGAAATATTCAGTAAGTTGAGGTGAATACGAGTCATCAGAACTTACCAGTATATGCTGCCATCTTGACTGCACGATTCTATCGCAGAACCATCCTCCATAGGTGTCGCTTTGGAACAAAAAAAGACTGCTCCGGTATAAGTGTAGGAAAGTTCATTTCAACAAATACACTCTAGGACTGCTGGAAACAACCTCGAAAAAATCCACAAAAAATCAGAAGTGAAACTGACTGCAAGGGCCAAGGCGTGGGTCGCTCTCTTGAATGGATGTGGAAGGGCGTGGGGCGTGGGGCGCTCTTGGAATTTGCCTATGAAGGGTGCAGGGCGCGCGCTTGTCTTGGTCGATGTCCAGGCACTTGAGGGCGTGGCGCGCTCGGTGTACCTAGAGTGCTCTGACTTGAAAAGTGGAAAAGAAAATAGAGATAACAATGAGAGGTGCAAGGTGAGAGGTATGGTGTGGAGTGTAGAGTGAACCAAGGTTTTATAGAAGTTTTGTTTCTTAATTGAGTTCCACAAGTTGCCCAGATTGTTAAGGCAAATTGATGAAAACAAAATATTTCTAAAACCAAAATGGAAACAGACAAGATTCATTGATAAAAGTAATTTTACGTATTCTAACTATCTATGCGTAAACACAAATAATCAAATTACGTAAATACGTGTTTATATCAATATTCATACTCTCAATAATGAAGTAATATCAGAGAGTCAGGATTCGTTCCACTCTCAATCTATCAAGACTAAATAGAATTCAACTAATCAAACCAAAAGGAACAATGGTGAGAGTGATGTGTTTGGTGTGAAATTTCTATACTACCATTCCCAACAAATGAACAATAATAACAATAAGACATAATTAAATTAAACTGAAATTAAAACTTTATAAATCTAAATTTAACAATAGTCTAAGAATCAAAATGAAGACAACCTAATTTATGAATTTAATGAACAATAATCCAACCCAACATCAATAACTACGAAATGACTAACAACCAAGAAATGAAATTAGATCTAAGCAATAGATAAATGACAAAATTGAATTTGATCAATAATAAACTACTTTATTTATCTAATGAAGCAAGAACAATATTTTAATACTTTAAATTAAAACAAGGGAAATGAAAACTAATTAAAATAGAGATTTAATTCTAGATCTAAAAATTATTCTAACCCTAAACTCCATTAACATTAGCTTCCTAACCTAACTACTTTTGCTACCTAACCTAATTGCCATTAACAAAGAGTCAAGCTTTTGTTTTTATACTTCCAGATCCAAAAATCGTGCATGGGCTTGGAGCCATGTTTTGGGCCGGAAAATCGGGCCCAAAACCCAATTTCTTTAGTCCAAAATGGGCTCTTCAGCTACAGTTGGCTTCGACAGATGTTTCGTCCACTTCTGCTTCTCTGATTGGGCCAAGGCTTGGACCATTGGAAAGCTCTTTTCGATCCGGTCGTTTTGACATAAGCTACTCCCAATTCCGAGATCTGAGTCCAAAGATATGGCCTTCGGAAGTTCTGCTGACTTTGTGTGCTGTTTCTGCCCGCGTTGACCTTGACTTTTCAGCTTTTGACCGGGCTTTACAAAGGCTTTGTCTCCTTGAATCTTGACCTTTATCACAGAACTTCTTAGCAACCAACCCTTGCTCCTTTATCTCATCAAAGTGGCACATTTCTGCACATAATTGACTTTGAAGCCTGAAATGCATAAAAATACGTAATCAGTATTAACTCTTACTTATTACTCACATAATTGGTCTAAAAGTATGATTGTTAAGGAGTTAAAACTACAATTTTGGGCTCTTATCAAACCACCCCCAAACAGCATTTTACTTGTCCTCAAGCAAATATGAGAAATTAGAATAAGTGACCAAAAATGGAGTTCTAACTACTCTCGTTTCGCTGAGTGCGATTGTATTGACCATATGCAACAAGGCCTTAAACCACTAGGAATTCCCTAGTGGACGAGTTATAGCCTCGTGAGAGTTTTCCAGTGAAGGTACTCACAAACTTCTTCTATACTACAACGACTAAGAAATAAAACTATTGTTTTCTCATTCATGTCTCAACTATCTATACATCTCACTAGCAAATGAATAAGAATAACCAAGTCAAAAACCTAAGCTAATATATGCATAATAATCCATCATCTATAATACAAATATATATACTATGAGTAATACTATGAAATGCCTAGCAGGTTCGTTTCTGAAACTCGGAATAACGTCCTTAAGTAGGTCCTCACATCAAAGTCAAGACAAAAATCACTCTGATTTTTCCGCCCAAGTTTTTACTCCGGTCAGTGGGCACACTTTACCTTACAATCTCAATGACACACAAGAAAGCCGAGTCGATCAAACACATCTGCCACTTACTATCACACTAACCTATTCCTAATTGAGCTAGAGGTCTTTATTAGGTGTTGTGGGGATTAGGAGATGGTTTAAGAAGGAAGGAAATGGATATTCAAAAAGGACAAGTCTGAGATAATAGAGTCTTCATATTATGTAACTAGAGAAACCTTGTTATTTACTTTTGCTTCTACACTTTGTTTCCATCCTTAGCCATATTTTTCTTTTTCTTTTCTTTGGCTTTTGACTCCCTTTTATTCTATTTTTGGAGTTTTGATTTATTTCTATTTTTCTTTTTCTTTGGATGGAAACTTCTTTTCTTTATTTCCTGAAGCAACTAACTAATTTTTGTTTACACAGGTTTTTCTCTTTTTCTTTCTTCCTCATTCTATTCTCAGACTTATTCTAAAATGGGTAGGTTGATTGATTTTTTTTTTTTATATATATTTTTTTATTTTTTTTTTTAACATGGTAAAGGAATTGTGGTTTATGGAAGGGCTAAAGAAAGGCTCAGAGGGGCGACTAGCGGAAAATAATTCATAGGTTTGAATTTCTGGCTATATCGATCCAAAGAGGGCCTAAATTCTCACTTAGGATATGGTTTAGTGATCAAGCAAGTGGACGTGTGATTTCTCTATCCGGATTTTACTTCTCCCTTGTGTCATTTCTCAAATGTTTCACTCATATAAGACTTTAGGCTATATTCTCACAGGATTTGTAGAATAAGTACTCTAGCCTAGATTTCAGAAACTTACTGCTAACAATCATAGATACTCATGTAATATATTTATAGATAGATGCAAATAGTATTACCTACATATTAACCTAAGTTTCTAACAATTATTCTAATGCAAAAGCTATATGAGACTTCTAGATTATTAAGAGCATAGAGAAAGAAAACAATACCAATATTCCTAAGTGTGTAGCATAACTTATTTATTTATATTTTTGAATTTTTGAAATTTTTACTAGAAAATAAGTGCATATTATACATATCTATATCCTAACAGATGCCTTAATTACACGTGTTTCTATGCACACCCCCAAACAAGAAACATGCTTTGTCCTCAAAGTATTTAAATAGAGAGGGTAGGAAAAATACCATGGAAACGCGTGAAATTCTGGAACATCTGCAAAACAAGGTTATAACATACTAATATAGAAAAGTAAACTGACGCAACTCTATAAGAGTTCCACCCATTATGGGGTTAATGTAATTAAATTGCTTTGGGACATAAGCGGACACTAGCGAAACTAAAAACTTACCTCCACTCCAGTTTATTTGTCATCCTCCTCTTCTATCAAGAAGTGAGGTTCCTTCAGCGTCTGCCATGCCATGATAATTTGCCATGCTTCACGCCATTTATCATCTATGATTGCTAACCTATTAAAAGCCACTTGGTGGGATGGGGTGTAAGGTGCAACCCGACGATGAGGTTGTATCCTCCATCCTTGCCAAGTCATTGCACGGAAAGATCGATAATATAATTGGTGGGTCTCACAAATGTCGACCCTAACCCGATCCGTGAAGCGGGCACAAAAAACAGGAAAGAAACATAGCGTATCACGGGAAACTAATATAGGCATAAGAAGATACTTATGCCTCATGCTATGGGCTCGTGCTAAACTAGACATTAAGGTCTTAGGAAGGTCATATAGCAGCGTTCCTCAGCTAAAGCAAAGGAAAACATCGCAAGTGGCATCATTTGCAGAAGAAAAATGCCACTCCCTAATATGTTTAGCATGATAAAGAACATTACCGTATCACATTAAGGGACAAGCTACCAAGGGCTACGTTATATGTCCCTTGGTCCTCTACACGGAAAATGCGGACCCATAAGCCTCATGCAAAAGTCATAAGTGTAGACATGCATATTATCTACCCAATAGCATCATGGGTTTTGTATTTCAGCCGGGCATGGCAAGTCCAAGAACAAATGCTAGCAAGAACCATAAGCGGTTCCCAGCCAAAATTTTACGTGTGTGATCACCTCGCCAAAACCAAGCACCATAAGTAGTGCTTTGAAACAAATCTTTGAAAGACTGTTCGGTATTATTATAGGAGATGTCATCTCGAACTACGCCTGGAACGACTCTGAATGAACGGGAACAACCGGCGGAAAACTGGAATTTTTCTGGTCGAAGGAAGTCAGGTGGCCGCTGAAAGGCCTTAACTAGGCGCCGAGTCGCTCTGTGTATTTGGAATTCCAGTGTTTGAGCTCGAAGTCGCGCTGACCTTGCTGGCGTGGGCTCTGAACAAAATTCGACAAAAGTGTGGCGCTGGCTACATTCGGAAGCGTGGCGGCCCGAGGTGTTGATTCGTGAAAAATGCGAATTTTAAACGTGGGAGTGAAAGGTGAGAAATGGAAGTTAGGTGTAGTGTGGGTTGTGAGTGTAGAATGAATGAAGTTTTATAGGTTTTGAATTGTTAAAAACGAATCGGTAAGTTGCCAAAAGCTTTAAGGCAATTTCCGGAAACAATAAAATTTCCGAACCCGAAAACGGAAACAACTCATATTCTTGATTCTATAACAACCCTAATATCTTTTATACTGGATTTAAACTAGTAACTTCTAAACTCTCTTAGATTTCATCATACCACCACATCTAATCATAGGTATGCCAATTATGACAATATTCTCAACCTTCACTCCAAAACAAACTCTAAAATGGAGGATCTTCTACAAATCATGATAGAATAAATAATACCACCCCCAAACAATTCGGGAAGGTGGGATTAACAATAAAAACCATGCACAATTTGAAAAAGAACAACATTATATTAAAATTGAAATTCAAACAACATTTAACTACCAAATTCAAAGTTAACTACGGAATTTAACAACGTAACATCCTATCTACTAAAAATAATAAAAGACAACATCAAAACAACAAACAAAGAGAAATCTAGCTACTCTTAAAGGGAGGCGAGGGGGAATAAGAATAGGAAGTTTAGTGATCAAGCATGGAAAAACCAAACACCCCATTCCCCAAACAAATTTTTGAAAAAACAGGTTTGTAAAAATTTGTTTTAAAACGTCAGGTCTTTTAAAGTCAGATTCCCTAGACTTATATATGTATTTACATGCAGTTTCCCATATATCAATAATCTAAACAATTGTGGATCTTTCCATAAATAGTTAACATGGAATGCACCACCAAACAGAATCAAGCTCCAAAACTTTCTCGACGCAACCGTTGAATAAGAAGGAGTCCAAGTGAATGATCGTGAGTAAATGAATGGTTTTGGAAAATACTTGGAATGTGGATAAGTGTTAGAAGAAAAGGGTGGGAAGAATGATTGGATTTTATGAGGGATTAACTAAGGTGGATGGTAGTAGGGTGGTGCTCTAGGTAGTGCTTGAGAAGGTGGATCATCACAGGCTCTTAGAAACTCGTCGAATTCCTCATCTAGGTTGTTCACATCCATATAATTATGGTATTCATCTCCATCTTTGAGGAATTCATCTATCGATCTATTGTGAGGTGTAGTCCATCTCTTGTATGGTCGAAGGCAGGGTTGAAAATTCTTTCTCTAGTTAGGTTATGATCAAAGAGTCAAAATTGTGATCTTTGTCTTCTTCCATAAGAGGGGATATGTACTAGTGTAGGGGACGACATCGTCGGAAGCACTAATGTGATATACAAAACTCTCAATAGACTTAACTTCACCTTCTATAGGAAAATCTAGTTGTTTATCGCGGTGTTTTATCCCTATACCTAATATGAGGGGAACATATTTGTTAACCGTTGCTTTATCTTTTATCACTTTCCAACTAGGTTTCCATATTGGAACCTCTACAGCGTAGGGTCTTCAATTTCTATGACCGTGATTTGGTATGGTATCATTTATAGTTTCATGGGTGATCTTTAGGCATAGTCACTTGGTTATCAACTACTCTCCCCGAGCGAAGGGTAGTATGCCTGTAGGTCCCCTTTGGTTTTATATTACCATTACTTTGAATACTTTTTATTTCGGGCGGTGTTTGTTAACTTAGGATTAGGCATTGCTTGACTTGGAAACACGCCCGGTTTGGTTATTATTTTGGTTAGAAGACATGTCAATAACCTTTTGGCACAAAGACGCATCATTTGCATCGTTTGTTTCATCATATTAGAGTTTTGATCATGCCGATCTTTCATCAAGTTGGAGTTTTGTTGCATAATTTGATTTTGTTTCTCCAACAAGGTCACTACTACTTTGTCGTAGATGGTTGTATTGGAATTAAAGCTTGTTGGCGTTCATGTCTTGATGTTTATAGTTCTGGTTTATGGGTACTAAACCTCTATTCTGGTCACCTAAGTTCCCTTGTCCTTGATGTTGAGTTAATTGGTTGAAGTGTGATGGTTGTGGTGGTGTTTGTGTATAGACAAGAGGACAATAGAAGTCGGAATGCTCAAGACTACAACAGACATTACAACGAGTAGAGTTAATGTTCATGACTGAAGTGGGTTGTTGTTGAACAGAGATGGCATCTACCTTTTTAGTGAGGGCATCGATAAGAGTTTTAAGCTTCGGGATCATGTTTAACCTCAAGAGAAGAAGGAGAGAGAGCCGGGAGGAATCGTTACCTCCCCAATTGTTGTTCCTCTTAGATTGATCTTCTAAGAATGTATAAGCCTCCAAGGCTCCTTTACTAAGAAAACTACCCCCAGTCATGATATCTAGAACCTCCTTATGATAATGTGAAAGCCCCTTGAAGAAAGCACGAACAAGCGTGTCTTTTCGCAAGATTATGATCTTGGGCATTCAATGAGAAGATCGATGAAACGATTCGAGGCCTCTGAAAAGGATTCATGAGGATTATGGTGGAAGAAATGAATCTTGTGAAGCATTTCATCTGTCTTTAGTGGTGGGTAAAACTGTTCCATGAACAATTGAACAAGTTGAGCCCATGAGTCCACAGAGTTTGGCGTTTAGGCAGTTAACCAAAGCGCCGCTTTGTCGGCTAGGGTGAAAGAACAACACCCTAAGTTTAACTTGTTCGGACTTACATTTAGGATGATGGAATGTAGTGAGAACTTGGTCTATCCTACGCATGTGCTGGTAAGGCTTCTCGTGGTCTAAACCATGAAAAACCGGTAACAAGTTAAATATATTAGGGGGGATTCGAAAATCCTCCTCCAGGTCTGCAAGAACGATGCACGACTTAGGGCCATCGTTTAGGGCTTTATAAAAATCAGAGAGAGGAGTCTCTTGTTCTTTAGCCATTGATGCAAGTGTAGTGTGTGAAATTCTAGATAGGCGTGTTGTATTTATTTCTAGGAAAAACAAGCCTGATTATACTAGAATTAAAACTCCTCTGACAGAAAAGGCGAGGAGTGGAAGAAGGAGTACCTGAATGTCTCCTTGCTACGCGTTTGAATAGCGTCTTGTATATGCGATTTCAGTATATTTAACAAGTTAGAAACACTTTATAACTTTAAGGAATAGAAATTTGAACTTTCCTGTGAAAATCGGGCTGTTCACGATGAATTTTCCTTGTAGGGCGCGGGTTGGGCGCGAGTGGGCGCGAGTGCCCTCTGTTTTGTCGAATGTCCGGTGTTTTTGGGCGGTCGCGTTTCGGTTTGAAGCTTGGTCGCGCTCCAGGGTTTTCAAGTTTTAGGCCTTTTATTGTTCTCCAAAAAATCTGAAATTTTTACAGTAATTTGCTAAGACGTCTATCAAGTATCCTGTACAATTTCAGATCAATCGGAGCTGTGAAAGTCCCTCTACAGCCCTTCAACGTTTGCGAAACGGTTTTCGGACACAATACAAACAACCGAATGGTTAACCCATCAAAACAAATCTAAAAATTTCCAAATTTTTACTGGAGACTCCTGACAGATCCTAATTGTTCCTGTAAAACATTTAGAGCAATTGGATTCCTACAACCTCTCCTTATTGGCTGGTGTTCCAGATATTAAGTGTTTGCAACACTGCAGAAACACACTGGAAACACTCTACTATTTAGGAGGTCAAAACAAATCAAAAACTTGTCAAATTTTTACTAAAAACTTCTGACTTAGGATAGATACTCCTGTTAAAATTATAGAATTTTTATAACTCCCTAAGTAACCTTATTCGTCTGTTTTTCAAGAACATACGGTGTGAAAACTGAAATGCAGCACTGTAAAGATCGTATTTGTTTCACAAGGTAAACCACCTTTGAAGAATCTGAAAATATTCCAGTAAATCAACAACACATTCAATAATATGTATGAAAATTTTCAGAATTTTCAAAAATTTAGAAATACCTTCACCGCAGTGTTTTTCTCAGTGAATCCGCAGCCCCTATGCCTGAAAAATTGAAGCGATTACCGAAAATCAAGAAATAAGAATGAAAAATTAAAAAAGGGTGGGTGGGTAGAGAATGGGGGATTGCCCTTGGATTCAAGCAATTGAATTCTTGTCTTGAGCGAGATTAAGATGGATGGCAGTGCCATTTGATAAAAGTAATTTTACGTATTCTAACTATTTATCGTAAACACAAATAATCAAATTACGTAAATACGTGTGTTTATATCAATATTCCTACTCTCAAATAATGAAGTAATATCAGAGAGTCGGGGATTAGTTCCACTCTCAATCTATCAAGACTAAATAGAATTCAACTAATCAAACCAAAAGGAACAATGGTGAGAGTGATGTGTTTGGTGTGAAATTTCTATACTACCATTCCCAACACAAGAACAATAATAACAATAAGACATAATTAAATTAAACTGAAATTAAAACTTTATAAATCTAAATTTAACAATAGTCTAAGAATCAAAATGAAGACAACCTAATTTATGAATTTAATGAACAATAATCCAACCCAACATCAATAACTACGAAATGACTAACAACCAAGAAATGAAATTAGATCTAGATAAATGACAAAATTGAATTTGATCAATAATAAACTACTTTATTTATCTAATGAAGCAAGAACAATATTTTAATACTTTAAATTAAAACAAGGGAAATGAAAACTAATTAAAATAGAGATTTAATTCTAGATCTAAAAATTATTCTAACCCTAAACTCCATTAACATTAGCTTCCTAACCTAACTACCTTTTGCTACCTAACCTAATTGCCATTAACAAAGAGTCAAGCTTTTGTTTTATACTTCCAGATCAAAAATCGTGCATGGGCTTGGAGCCATGTTTTTTTTGGAAAATCGGCCCAAAACCCAATTTCTTTAGTCCAAAATGGGCTCTTCAGCTACAGTTGGCTTCGACAGATGTTTCGTCCATTTCTGCTCCTCTGATTGGGCCAAGGCTTCAACCATTGGAAAGCTCTTTTCGAGCCGGTCGTTTTGACATAAGCTACTCCCAATTCCGAGATCTGAGTCCAAAGATATGTCCTTCGGAAGTTCTGCTGACTTTGTGTGCTATTTCTGCCCGCGTTGACCTTGACTTTTCAGCTTTTGACCAGGCTTTACAAAGGCTTTGTCTCCTTGAATCTTGGCCTTTATCACAGAACTTCTTAGCAACCAACCCTTGCTCCTTTATCTCATCAAAGTGGCACATTTCTGCACATAATTGACTTTGAAGCCTGAAATGCATAAAAACACGTAATCAGTATTAACTCTTACTTATTACTCACATAATTGGTCTAAAAGTATGATTGTTAAGGAGTTAAAACTACAGTTTTGGGCTCTTATCATTCATTATTCCAAAAACAAACCTAATAGTTTAATGGTTTGAACTTAAAATAACAACTTTCCAATTCCATTCCTTAAAATTTTCACCACTCCCACACTAGCTAATCCTAGCTATACCAAAATAGTAACATTCTCACATTGTCATATTCTCACAAGCTTGCAACAATACTTCCAAAACGGTGGATAGAGGAAACAAAACAATGCTGAACCATTAATGCCACACCCCTCAACAAATCAGGAATTTGGGATTCATGAAAAACTATATCATGCTTGGACAAAAATTTAATTAACTTAAAATTCAACTACAACAAAACATTCGAAAACAATTACGTAATTCAAAATGAACTACTTAACTAAACAACTAAAAATAAAATTCTACTAAAAATAGGGAAAATATCCTAAACACAATACAACTACACTACGAGCCATGAGATGAGGATGGTTCCGAGTCATCAGTCCTGCGTCGACGACACTCATGCCTCTCAGACTCGCAGAAATAGAACTCTGATAAGGTGGCAAACGTTGTAGAACTTCCACTGACTCTCTAGATATGTGTTCATGGAATCCTCGCGCTCCTTATCATGCTGGATTAGGGTCTCCATGGTAGCCTGGAGCTCTTGGTTACTAGAACTGAGCCCCTAAAAATTATGATGGATGTTTACCTACCTAATCCGCAGATCCACACAAATGGTATTAGGAGAATGCATGCCACAATAAAGCAATGCCATGCGTTCTCCATCAAAAGTAGCCTTCTCCAAGGCATAGGCCTCAAAACAGGCCGTATCTTCCTCATCGTCATCCGAATCAACAACCCTATCCTCAGGCAACCACCACGTCCTCTGAATACATTCCGAATAAATCTTTGCATTTTAATGCAACCTTAACATAATCCATTCAGTTTTCGGAACATCATCAAATAATAGCATGAACTTAGTAATCAATGCAGGGTAGGGTGCATAATGGTTTCCAACGCCTCTAATGATACTTAACACAAAGTCGAAGATGCAAAAATCATACCTCTTCTCCTACAATACCCACAGAATGTGCAGACAATTCAAACTGATATCACTGACTTCCGAGGTGCCAATGATGTTCTTACCAACTCACTGAGCTACAGCTAGCTGGTTGGTTCTCAGAGACGACTGTTGAACACAATGCGATCTCACATTGTACTCTCCTTCCAAAACAATCTCTCTCATCAAAGGCTCTATTCCACCCTACTGCGATTCCTGAACTGTGACTTTGAGGTTGCATGTTGGCTCAATGCCCAGAATCCTACCTAACATACCCGTACAAACTTCTCTCCTCGTTCCATTCACCTTAATAAAAATCCTCTTACCCTCAATTTCCCTCTTTTTGTAAAAATTCAAAACCAAATCCGGATGGTAAAAATCATTGGTCGAATACCACAACTTCGTCCACCTCCTATGCCTCATCTCATCACCATATAAGGGGGAAATTTGGTCGAAGGTGAAAACTTGTTCGTAAGAATTTTGCAATTTTTAGTGGCCATTGAGGTTTTTGAATTCGAAAATGGGGTTAGGGTAAGGTGGGGGAGAGATAATCTAACACGGAATTGAATTTTGGTTTGAGTGGAGTGGCGCGCGATTCTCTTTTTTTTTTAGGTTCATTCGAACTGATGGAGGCGTGAAGAAGATGAATGAAGGGTTTCGCTCTCTCTATTGAGTTTTGGGAGACCCACGTGCGAGGCACGTCACCGCGAGGTTTTGGGCCCAAGCCCAAACAATTTCAAAATATGCTCATTTTGTCCCTTATGCTCGCAAACTTAAAACTAAAAATCTCGATTCGTTAACGATCCGATTTTTGCAAATGAGCTATGAAAACGATCAACAGAGAATTTCCAATCCAATTATCCATAAAACACTCTATTCTAACTATGGTTGACATATAAAAAGATGGAAAATGCCTCAAAGTGCGTGAATGACATAAGTTATGCGAACAATTGAAATCTAAATTCATAAATGGAGTCAACCCGAATCAAAATACTATTAAACGACATAAACAACAAGAATAAAAAGTTGAGAGATCAAGAAAAGGAAAGACCAAACACCCCACCCCCAAACAAATTTTAGACAACAAAGTTTTAAAAAAAAATATTTAAAAACGTGGGTCTTTTAAAGTCAGATTCCCGAGACTTGCTAGATTACTATTTTTATGGGTTTCTTTATTTTTTTTTACTTTTTATGAATATGGATTAAAATAAGGGAAAACAATAAATCAATAAAGACATAATTCACACCATAGAGAAACATGACTCAAAAACCGAGAAAACATGCAAAAGTGGAAAACGTGAAGTATGTTAAACATGGACTTAGGATTTGGTACTTATAGCTACACACTCCAATGGTGCACTTACCAATATATGGAAGTGAAAGGAAGTACACTAAACAACAAAGGTCAGTCCTCATAGACAGGGTCCTGTAAAAGGATATCCTCCACATTAGGGGACATTAACTCGTGAAAATGTTTTAACCGTTGGCCATTGACTTGAAATGTACTGTTATCCTTGGGATTTACCAAGGTGATTTCCCCGTAAGGGGTGACTTCAGTAACTAGAAAAGGACCAGACCAACGGGTTTTTAATTTCCCTGGGAAAATATGCAGACGGGAGTTGTAAAGCAAGACCTTTTGACCAACCACAAACTCTTTATGCAAGATTTGTTTATCATGAACACGTTTCATGTTAGCTTTATAATTCTTTATAAGATCATAAGAATCATTGCGGATTTCTTTAAGCTCATTTAATTGCAATTTGTGCTTGACACCCGCCTCAACAAAATTGAAGTTAAGGCTTTTTATAGCCCACATAGCACGGTGCTCCAATTCAACCGGCAAGTGACAAGGTTTTCCAAAAACAAGTCTAAAGGGAGACATACCTATAAGAGTTTTAAACGCAGTCCTATACACCCATAAGGCATTAGTTAGACGCTTAGACCAATCTTTCCTATCAGGATTTATAGTTGTTTCTAATATTTTTTTAATTTCCCTATTAGAGACTTCTACTTGGCCACTAGTTTGTGGTTGATAAGGAGTTGCCACCTTATAGGTAACTCCATACTTTTTAACTAGGGAAGCAACCACTTTGTTGCAAAAATGTGTTCCGCCATCACTAATGATGGCTTTAGGAATGCCAAACCGACAAAAATTGCATTCCTTAACAAAAAACACAACTGTCTTATGGTCATTGCTACGGCAAGCTATGGTCTCTATCCATTTCGACACATAGTTCATGACAATAAGAATATAAATAAAATCGTGGGAAACAGGAAAAGGACCCATGAAATCAATTCCCCATGCATCAAAAATTTCTACTACCATGATGGGATTTAATGGCATCATATTACGTTTAGTGTTTCGCCCAAGTTATTGGCAACGAACACACGTCTTGCAATGCACTTGGGCATCTTTAAAAAGGGTAGGCCAATAAAACCCACATTGTATAACTTTAGCTGCCATTTTCATGCCACTAAAATGGCCACCACACTCTTTGTCATGGAAAAACGATAGAACCTCATTATATTCCCACTGGGGAATACAACGACGAATAATCTGATCCGCATAATACTTAAAAAAGTAGGGCTCATCCTAGTAGTATAACTTAACTCTGGCCAATTATTTCTTCTGTTCATTTCTTGACCAAACATCAGGAATAATATCAGAAGCTAAATAATTCACAATGTCAGCATACCATGGTGCAGAAAAAATAGCATACAGATGCTCATCAAGAAAAGAGTCAGGTATGGACTCAGAATCACTATCATCGTCATTTGTTAGTCTAGATAAGTGGTCGGAAACTACATTTTTGACCCCTCTTTTATCTTTAATTTCTAAGGTGAACTCTTGCAGGAGAGGAATCCATCAGATCAATCTCTGTTTAGCATCCTTCTTTGCAAGAAGGTACCTAAGGGCTGCATGGTCCATGTAAACTAAAGTCTTAGTACCAACCAAATAAGGATGAAACTTATCTAAAGCATAAACGACAGCTAATAAATAACAGTGGACTTATTATCTTGTTTCTGTGCCAACACAGCACCAACATCATAATCACTAGCATCACACATGATTTCGAAAGGTTTAGACCAATCGGGAGGCTATATGATCGGTGCATATATTAAAGCAAATTTTAAAGTTTCAGAAGCCTATTTGCAGTTATAATTGAAATCAAAGATGACATCCTTTAAATGCAGATTAGTTAAAGGCCTAGCTATTTTTGAAAAATCCTTGATAAAACGCCTATAAAAACCTACATGGCCTAAAAAGGCTCTAATATCATGGATAGTCCATGGTATAGGTAGAGACGCTATCTTATCTAATTTGGCCTTATCTACTTCGATGCCATCACTAGATACAATATGACCTAGCAATATTCCTTTTTTAACCATAAAATGATATTTTTCTCAATTTAAAACCAGACTCTTCTCCTCACACCGTGTCAAAACATTAGACAATTTAGTCAGGCAGTCACTGAAAGAGTCTCCATAGATAGAAAA
Source organism: Coptis chinensis (assembly GCF_015680905.1). Taxonomy (NCBI): domain Eukaryota; kingdom Viridiplantae; phylum Streptophyta; class Magnoliopsida; order Ranunculales; family Ranunculaceae; genus Coptis; species Coptis chinensis. The sequence goes on along the minus strand of NC_141461.1, from coordinate 60,036,918 downwards.
ATCATCCATGAAAACTTCCATGAAGCGCTCTACCATGTCACTAAAGATATGAAGCATACACCGCTGGAAGGTACCAAGAACATTACAAAGGCCAAAAGGCATTCGTTTATAGGCATATATTCCAAAAGGATATGTGAAGGTAGTCTTTTCTTGGTCATAAATATTAATAATAATCTAAAAATAGCCAGAGTAGCCATCTAAAAAACAATAATAAGCATGACCAGCTAGACGTTCGAGCATCTGATCAATAAAGGGTAAAGAAAAATGATCCTTTCGTGTCATGGCATTTAAACATCTGTAGTCAATATAGATCCTCCATTTCATAGGGACTCGAGTGGAAACATATTCACCCTTAGCATTACGCACCATAGTAACCCCCGATTTCTTAAGAACGAATGGGACTTACCCATTCGCTATCTGAAATGTGATATGTGATACCCGCATCGAGTAACCATAAGACTTCTTCCCTAACCACCTCTTTCATGGTAGGGTTCAAGCAACGCTGAGGTTTGCGAGAAGTCATTGCATTATCCTCCAAATGGATACGATGTGTGCATACATTAGGGTCAATCCCCTTAATGTCGTCTAGGGACCAACCAATCGCTGAATGATGTTCCCTAACTATCCTAATCAAACGTGCCTCTTCATCCGCAGACAACAAAAAAGATATAATTACTGGATGATTACCATCCGGATCAAGTTGAATATACTTCAACTCAAAAGGAAGAGGTTTAAGCACAGGGGTGGGAGGAATGTCGATAAAGGCTTCTGGAGGTTCCTCATCGTGAATAGTGAAGACTTGTTTAGGTATCAAATCTTCATAGTTGGTAGATGGAGCTACAGAAGGATCTAAGATAGGTGTAGACTCGAAAAGGGTGTTGACTTCCTTTACGTTGGAGTCATCGTCAAAATATGAACTTTCGAAAGAAAGGAATTTGTGCATATGATTTTCTGGAAATGTGTTATTAAAATAGTCTTAAGCTAAGCTCTCAATTATGCTAACCTCCCCATCTATAGATGAATCTGGTAACTGTTTCATCATTTAAAAAAAAATTACCTCAACAGAAAGATAGCCAAAAGACATAGACATCGAACCATCGCGGCAGTTTATAAGCGTGTTGGCAGTTGCCAAGAAAGGACGCCCTAAAATAATAGGAACAGAGTCGTTAGCGACTTATATATCGTGGATAATGAAATCAGCCAGATAGTAGAAATCCTGAACCTTAACAAGCACGTTTCCAACCACACCCTTAGGATACTTAATAGACCGATCAGCTAGTTGCAACATCATTTTAGTAGGTTGCATCTCATGTAGATCTATTTGTTTATATAAATAATAAGGGAGTAAGTTAACACTCGCCCCCAGGTCTAATAGCACGGTCGTCGTATGGGTATCCCCTAAGGTGCATTGTACAGTAGGACGACCAGGGTCCTTGTACTTAACGATTCCATTATGTTCGGATAAAGTTGGAAACTGTTCAGTTAAAAAGGCATCTTTAGAAATATTTGTCTTACGCCTAGTAGTGTACAACTCTTTTGAGAAACTTAGCATGGTGAGGTTACTTTTTAATTGCTTCAAGAAAGGGTAGGTTTATCATTAGATTTTTGAAAACTTTCCTAATCTCATCAAAATTCATATCCTTGGTTAACATGGCTAATCTCTGGGGAAACGGTGGTTTCTCCCTATATTTAGCATATGGATCAACATTATGTTTAACCTTGGCCTTTTGTTTCTTAGGTTATAGTTTAACTGGTACCTTTACAGGGGTAGGATCTTCAATTTCTAGTTCGGTATCTAGTAAGTTTTCATTTGTTATGACTACTGGTGGTGTAACAACGGGCATATTTATGGCGTTATCAACCACTTTGCCAAAACGAGAGAATGGTGATAGCATTACTAGCATTACCTTTTACCTCAAAGGCTGTGTTTGGTGTTTTAGGATTAGGTATCGCTTGACCTAGAAACACACCTTTTGGTTATACTTTCTCTTGGGTTAACTGCTGTAAAGAAAGTTAGATGGACTGTAAAATCTATTGTTGGGTTTGCATAAAGGCGTCGAAATGATCCGGTTGTGAAGGAGTGGTTGTTACAGGTTGTGTGACAGGAACTATGCCACGTTGATTATTAATGGGTGGGTTGTGATAGTTATTATTTACCGGAACGATACCTTTATTAATATTATAATTATTATTGTTATAATTATTATAATTACCTTGTCCTTGTCCTTGTCGTGGTGGAGCTTGGTTGTAATTGTTTGCTTGCCTAACATTTTAATTATTATACCCTGGAGGTGTAACTTGTTGATTATTTCTCCAACTGAAGTTGGGATTTTGTCTCCAAGGGGCATTAGGAATAGGATAGCTATTAATGGAGCAAACATTATCTTGTTGTGGTAGTTGTTGTTCATAGGCGAGAGGACAATAGGAGTTGGGATGCTCTAGACTCAAATAGAAATTACATGGAATAGAGTTGACATTCATGACAGGGGTAGGCTTTTGTTGAACAGAAATAACTTCTACCTTTTTAGTGAGGGATTCAATTAGAGTTTTAAGCTCAGGATCGGATTTAACCTCAAACATACTGATAGCTTTAATTGTTGAAGAAGAACTAGCAGAGCGGGGGATATCGTCACTACCCCCCTAGTTATTATTACGCTTTGTTTGATCTTCTAAAAACCTATAAGCCTCTGAGGCTCTTTTACTGAGGAAACTGCCCCCATTCATTATATCAAGAACCTCTTTATGATGGTGTAAAAGCCCCTTGAAAAAGGTACGAACTAACGTGTCTTTCACAAGGTTATGGTATGGACTCTCTATAAGAAGATCAGTGAAATGATTCCAGGCCTCTGAAAAGGATTCATGAGGATTCTGGTGGAAAAAATGAATCTTGTAAAACATTTCATCTGTCTTCAGTCGGTAAAATTGTTCCATAAACAATTGAACAAGGTTGGCCCATGAGTCTATAGAATTAGGCCCTTGGGCAGTTAAACAAAATGCCGCCTTATCGGCTAGGGTGAAAGGAAACAACATCAGTTTAATTTGTTCTGTGCCTATCGTAGGATGATGGAATGTGGTAAGAACTTGTTCAATCCTACGCATATGCTGATAAGGCTTCTCATGGTCTAACCTATGAAAAATTGGTAACAAATTAAATATATTCAGGGGGATTCGGAAATCCCCCACTGGGTCTGCAAGAATGATGCAAGACTTAGGGCTATCGTTCAGGGCTTTGTAAAAGTCAGAGAGAGGAGTCTCTCTTTCTTCAACCATATCTTCAGGTGCAGTGTGTGTTATACTAGATAGGTGTGTGCGTTGATGTTCATGATAGATTATGTTAGTCGTTTTTTCCTTACCTGACCTTAATCTCATGCAAGGCTAAGTCCAAAGTTAAAGAAACACGACAACAGTCAACACAATCCTGATATGCTAGAATAAATCCTCTAACAGGAAAGGCGAGGAGTGGAAGAAAGAGTACCTAAATGTCTCCTTGCTAAGCATTTGAATAACGTCTTGTATACGCGATTTCAGTGTATTCAATAAGATAGCAACACTGAATAAATTGAACAAATGAAAGTTTGAACTAACTTGTGAAATCGGGCTAATCCAGAAGAGGGCACGGGACGCGCTTGGAATTAGCCTGAAATGGGCGCGGGGCGCGCTCTTGCCTTGGACGCTGTCCAGGCACTTTAGCACGGGGCGCGCTTAGAATTTGGCTAGGAAGGATGCGTGGCACGCTCTTTGTATTCCTGCAAAAAAAAATTAGTTTCTAAGCCAAACAAACATAGTTAGAACCAAACAAGGGTGGGTGGGTTTAATGGGATTTTGGTAGGATTAACAATATACTAAAGGAAATGAATTTAAACAAAACTAAGATGGCAGCGGTGCCATTTGATAAATGTAAAAAGTATAGTTTTACCTAGACTTAACTAATTAAACTCAAGAATAAGTAAAACAATTAAATTTTACTCTATTGATCAAAGTTTTACTCTCGTTATCAATGCAATATGTGGAGTAGAGAATTCGTTTCACTCCTAGTTCATTTAAACGTAAGATTTCCTAGTTAATTAATTCTAACAAAATCGATGAGAGTAATGGATTGAAATTATGCTAAGACGGTGATTTAACTAATTTAGATGTTATGATTTAAAATACAGCAATTCAAAACTACAATGTGAATATAGGAAGGAATTAAGGGGATTTGATTCCACCTTGAATTCGACTTAATACACTAGCATAAAATTCGTTGTAATCCTAATCTTTACGTTTTCAGGTAAAGGGTGGGTATTTCTAATCCCTAATTATTCATGGCAATCTCTACCAACTAATAATTAGCATGTGAAACAATTAACCCCATTCTCATGGTAAACTAATTATTTTCTCAAGTGGAATAGATTATTATAACTATTTCTACGATAACACAATCAATTTTTCATCAAAGCTTTCTCAAACCCCTCTAATGGAGGTTTTAGCCTTGATCCATCAAACTATCATTCATAGAATAAAAACAATAAGAACAAGACATTATTGAAAGAATAATAATTGCTTTATTAATCTAATTGAAAGAGTCTAATGATTCAAAACTGTATTAAAACTAAGTACCGACTAATTAATTAAATCTAATCTATATTAATGATCTAATAATGGATATCTTAAGAGTTTGGCCTTAGTCTTCTTTATATGGAAGAGGCTAGGTCTACAAATTCGTGCATGGGCTTTGGAGTCATGTTTTGGGCCATAAAATTGAGCCCAAAACCTCGTTACTTCAGTCTACAAAGGGGTTTCAATAGTATTTTCGTCCACTTCTACTCATTCTATTAGATCAAGACATGGACCATTAGAAAGTTCGTTTCGAGCCAATCGTTTTGACATATGGTAGGCCCAATTACGAGGTCTGAGTCCAAAGATACGGCTTTCGAAAATTTTGCTGACTTTTATGCGCTATTTCTGCCCGCGTTGGCTTTGACTTTTGCTTTGACCGGGATTTAAAAAGGTGTTTTCTCCTCGAATCTTGGCCTTTAATTATAGAACTTTTTAGCAACCAACCTTTGCTCATTTATCTCGTAAAAGGGACACATTTCTGCACATAATTGACTCTAATGCCTATAATACATAAAAACACGTAAACAACACTAACTCTTATTTATTAATCACATAATTGGTCTTAAAACAATATTGTTAAGGGGTTAAAACTACAGTTTTGGGCTCTTATCAAAAGCCTAGCAAACTTATAAAGATAACCATTCTTTTTAATGATGTTTAGCATATTAATGCCGAAAATGATTTCTATGGCAAGAAGATTCATTAAAATAAGCCCAATTAAATTACTATGGCAGTATTGACACCCCATGAAATGAGACTAGCACCCCCTTTTGGATGATATAGGTCACTAAATAAGCTATTCAAGATACTACATAAGATGTGTCAAGACACTTTATAACATCCAAAAAGGGGGGCTAGTCCTATTTTATGGGGTGCCAATACTACGACCCTTTATGACGTGTCATAAAAGTTGAGGGGCATTGTTGAGGGGCATAATGAGGGTCGAGCTTAGAGCAGTCACTTCTATGGGTCGCACTGTTATTATAGTAGTACTATAGCAGTATATCATAGCTACAGGTAAGTTCGACCCTCTCATTGAGAGTGGGCCTTCCCTGTGTAAATGGGCCATCCTATAGTTATTAGGGCTCCGTTGTGTTTAAGCCAACCTCATATCATATAAAACAAACCTCAGACCTAACATTGCCTTCACCTCACAACCTCAGATCTCATTTACTTTCAGTGTAGATCCATACAGTAGAGAGAGATGGTGCAAAGAATTCAGTAAAAACAAACCTTTGGTCCTGAAGTAAGAGAAGAAGAGGTTGCTAACTGATTAAGGCAGTGGCTATTAAGGAGAACAATGTGTCCAGATCACCCAGAATTTTGGTAAAAATTTCGTTTTTTATGGCAAAATAAATTTTATTGATTTCTTACCACTTTGCCAAACGAATTACCAATTTTGTAGCCATAAATTTAGTCCAAAACATTTTGTAAATGATATTTGAAGTGACTGTCCACATTTTGTTGAAAGTTTAACTTAATAACTTACTTCCCCATTCAAGAAATGCAGAAAACAAAGTATGATAACATATAATGGAATGTATATGACACAATTGATGTTTTTGACGTGGTTACTGGCATATACTTATATAGTGATTTACTAGGCTTGTATAATGTATTGTTGATTCATATTGTTATCCACATGGCACAAGAATGATATGACACCATTCCACACTTTTTTTACAACGTTGGTTTATAACATAGCAATGACAGACAACAAACCATGAACAAATTAAACCAACTATTCAAAATATGTCCCAAATACTACTTTTGGCAACATTTGCTTAGATTTCAGAACTAAAATACATGGTCAGTTTAGGTAGATTTTTTATAATACGGAGAAAGGTCTGCTATGCGGTCGTTTAGGTAGACAAATATACAGTCTCTGCAATCGGTCCAATTTAGGTAACCTAAAGGCAACATGATCAGTGTCACATGCTTTACTTGTGGACTTCTCAGTTTCACAATTGGTATTATGAACGGTTGGGAAAGGGTTATTGGGTTTGGGGTGGCGGTACAAGCCCACCAATTTAGAAACAGACCGCCACCCAAACCAATAAGTTTATCCCACTCCTGGAGAACATCAATTGTTAATCACTCTTGAGAAGTCTACTAGTGAAGCATTTGTCACTATTCTCCCATTTAAACTTCGGGTTCCTCCACTATGCATACTGTTCTATGTTCCATGTGACCCACCAACAATCGAAAAGGTATGAAAATATTTGAAAAGAAGGTTATGATAGAGTTGGCTATACGGTGCTTGTTTTGTTATAGTGTTTTTTCTTCTCAAATTGAAAACACTTTCAATTTGAGGGGATAAATCATTATAACAAAACATCCACCAGAGAGCTAACTCTATTAAGTCCAACTTTTCAATTATTTCCTTACATTTTAGGTTAAGTTTGGGGAAAAGGTTGATGATAGAGAAAAATAGTGAAAATGGTGAAGAATGTAGAGAGAGAGAGAGAGAGAGAGAGAGTGCTTAGTTGTTCGAGATGTTTATCTTTGTACTCTTCATTATTATTTTGTTTAATTATTATTATTATTATTATTATTATTATTAGAGTAGTGAGTGAATGTCCTATGACACTTCACTGTCTCCCAACTAAATAAAATCCTTCATACTCGAACTTCATTCTACACAACTTTTTTAGTAGCATTACATTCTGTTTCTCTAAATCTTATGGCAAAGTTCTGCTACACGGTCATTAGAGGGTGGCAACCAGGTATATACAGCCACTAGAGTAGCTGCAGGGACTAGGTAACTGAAATTCTCTCCTTCCAATGTTTTTCGAACCGGATTCTCATTATTCCATTTACTTTCTAAATCCCTTAGTACACGGGACTGTGAACCATTTCATCAACAGGTACACAAATTTGTTGACCAAGACTACATTGGATGTAATTCTATCAAAGAGGCGGAGTTACTGCTTAGAAAGAAAGGAATCAACAATTACTACAATGAGTTCAATCAGACATTAGAAGAGACAACCGTACAACCCATACCCACAGTTAACACTACTACAGGGGAGACTTGCGTGCAAACCGAGCACAACAACCAATCAGTTTTACTTAGGAACATGGCTCTCGTCATTATTAGCTTACTTGTTGTTCTTATTTGCTCTAATGGTTAAGTTGATTTTCCTGTTGTAGGTGCAAAAACTATGTATATGGATATTTTGCCGTTTTGATTATGTATATGTATTTCGCCATGTATGTACGTACTAGGTTGATTTGCTATGTACTTGGCTATTTTACTGACACCTTTCTCTAACTGCACTCTTGTGTAAGTGTGCTTCAAATATACTACAACAGAAGATATGGGCTCAAATACTAGGCTCTCTGTTAAACTGACTTTCTGTTTACAGACATGTTATATAGTGTCCTAAACAGCTTATGTAGTGTCATATATACATAAGCTAGCCACACACTAGCTAATAAGCGTAAATTAAAAAGGTGTTCAAGACACTATATACGATGTTTAAGAGATTATATAAGCTTCCCCACGCACGTGTCCATTAACGGATATGTCCGTTTAAGAGAAAACTACACATTCACATCACTTAATTCGTCTAGCATGGGTTACCATATACAATTGAGTCCTGATAAGGAGAGATCACTCTCCTTTGAATTAGAGCGCAACTTTTTACCATCCGTCGAAATAGAGATGAGTATTATCTCGAGAATCCATGTGGCTTAGAAAACTAAAAAAGTTAAGTTTGACAAGACCATCTACAGATAATAAAAAAGAGAAAATAAAGTACAAATAAGTCTTCTCTCTCGTCTCTACTCCCGCCACAAGCTGATGAATATGATTTAAGTTTTCCCGTCGGTCAGTAATCTCGCCATTTTTATATGATTAGAGATTAAGAAAATTCGAAAAAATACTATCACTGCTTCATCTTCATAATCTCAACTTTAGTTTCGAAGCCATTGTATGAAGAAAGAAAGAAAGGGGTGACAATGGGATAAAGAGTAACCATTGAGTATACCTCTTACTTGCAGTTTGTGAGTTTGGAAGTTGACGGTGAATTATGATAGTGGGGTATAGGGTAATAGGGACCATAGAGATTACCAAGTGTTAGCAATAAATAGAGTGTGGGAAATGGATAAGAAGATGAAAAGATGAGTGCTGTCCATTGCTAATTCTGATCCACTGAACTACGAGATTTTCATATCAATTCAAAGAACTACTAGCACCGCTTCATCTTCATAATCTCCATCATCATCTATTTCAATAGTTTGATACCCATGTATATTGTTTAATTTTCAGCAACACCATCCTTGGCTTCATTAATAATTGTAATTTCCATCCCCATAAATCTCTTCGAATGATCTGGGTCAGTTGCCAAAACTAAAAGAGAGAACTTATGGCGGGAACATAAGTTTTTCCCACTCTATTATGTTGGGTTTGCCTTGTCATAGCTTTTTTAGTTTTAAATCCCACTCGGGTATGAGCTATCTTTTTAGATGGTTATAAGCAAAGTGCACACTAATTGTAGGAGATAATGTTCTCTCCTTATCAGTTGCCTATACAATTTACTTTCCTCTGCCCGTTTATTGCAAATTTCTACGCACTAAAAACTTATGGATGGAAAAGATGGTTTATTATTGGAATATCCTTGTAGAGGAATTCTCTTAAACTGGTTATCCGTTTATGGAGATATTATATAGTGTTTTGACGCAGCTATGTAGTGAATGGACGAGCTTAATTAATGGCTTTCCCAAGACCAAGTAATAAGCGTAAATGGAAAAGTTAGGAATGACACTATATAAGATATTAAAGATACTTAATACGCTTTCAAAGAGATCATGTCCATTAACGGATAATCCCTTTAAGAGAAGGCATGTAACCTTCTATCCTTATACATCAAATAGGAAATGATACTCTGAATCATATAACTATAATGAAATATATGATCAACCAACATTTATCAAATTTGAAAAAGAGTCAGAAGAAATGGTTCGATCCTTTTATATCTCGAACCGAGAGATCCATGAATCGGGATCCTGTTGCATATAGATACAAATGGTCCAATGGGAGCGAGAATTTCCATGAACATTTGGAACATTTTGTTTCTAAGCAGAAGAGTTGTTTTCAAGTAGTGTTCCATCAATTACATATTAATCAATATTGGTTTGGTTGGTCCGAGGTTGTTGACAAACAAGATCTTTCTAAGTCACTTTGTTTCTTTTTGTCCAAGTCGCTTCCTTTCTCTTTCATGTGTTCTACACTGTTCTATGGATGTTGATAAGAGCCCAAAACTGTAGTTTTAACCCCTTAATAATCATACTTTTAGACCAATTATGTGAGTAATAATTAAGAGTTAACACTAATTACGTGTTTTTATACATTTCAGGCTTCAAAGTCCATTATGTGCATAAATGTGCCACTTTAGCGAGATAAAGGAGCAAAGGTCGGTTACTAAGGAGTTCCGTGATTAAAGGCCAAGATTCAAGAAGATAAAGTCTTTCTAAAGCCCGGTCAAAAGCTGAAAAGTCGACGTGGGCAGAAACAGCACACAAGTCAGCAGAACTTCCGAAGGCCGTATCTTTGGATTCAGACCTCGGAATGGGGCCTACCTTATGTCAAAACGACCGGCTCGGAAAGAGCTTTCCAATGGTCCAAGCCTTCACCCAATCAAAGGAGCAAAAGTGGACGAAAAGTCTGTTGAAGCCAACTGCAGCTGAAGAGGCCTTTTTGGATTGAAAGAATTGGGTTTTGGGCCTGATTCTCTGGCCCAAAACATGTCTCCAAGCCTATGCACGATTTTTGGATCTGAATGTATAAAAACCAAAGCTTCACTCTTTGTTAAGGGTAGATAGTTAGACCTAGATTAGAAATTAGATTAGTAGCCTCCATTAATTAGTTTTAGATCTCAGTTTTAGAATTTCATTTCCTGTTTTAGATTAAAACTTTAAATCATTGTTCTTTATTGATTAGATAAATAAAATAGTTATTCTTGTCAATTTCGATTTTTGTCATTTACAATTTATTAGATCTAATTTCAATTCTTGTTATCATTCAATTCTTAGTTATTAATTAGATTTCGATTATTGTTTAGTTAAATTTCATAAAGATAGAATCTTTGTAATATGTTGTATTCAATTTCAATGGGAAATGATGGTTTGATGAATCAAGGCTAAAACCTCCATTAGAGGGGTTGATGAAGCCTTGATGAAAACTTAGTTGTATAGTGTAGAAGCGTTGTAGAGTCTATTCCATTCTAGAAGGTAGGTGTTTAGCCATGAGAATGGGTGGACGACCTCACATGCTAGTTATAATTGGTAGAAATGCCATGTTAATTAGGGCTTAGAACGAGCAATTCTTACCGTAAGAACATAAGAATTGGATTACAACAGTCTATTCTAGGTGATTAAGTTGGATTCGAGGTGGATTCAATTCCCCTCTAATTCTTTATCTAGATTCAAGAACATTAGTATTTCCATATATTTCGTAGTGACATTCAACATATTGCTTTTCATATTGCATCGTAGTATAATTCCCCCTTCGTAAAACTCTCATTAGACTTAAGACCGACTAATTAGACTAGAAAACATTCCATGCTAGAGAACTAGGAGTGGAACGAATCACTCTACTCCACTATATCTCATAAGATTCGAGAGTAGAAATCTTTGATAAGCATATAGCATCATAAGATAAGTTTTAGTTTACTTACGTTTTGAGTTTCATCATTCATTTCGTAGGAAGACTATTTCATTTTACATTTTATCAAATGGCGCCGCTGCCATCTTAGTTGCACTTTCGCATTGTTTTCATAGTAGAATTAGTCATTTTTAAGTCCCATTAAACCCACCCACCCTTGTTTGATTCATACTGTGGTTATCCATTTCAGCGTTGAAAAATACCGCGACAAATTTACAGCGAAATTGCGCTGTAAGGAGCGCACACGCGCCCTATAATTCGGAACAAGCGCGACCGCCCACCGGACCGGCGCGACCCGCTCTATTTTACTGGACCACAAGCACGATCCGCCCTCACACCGAGCGCGACCCGCTCTAAGTCACTGAACAAGGAGCGCGACCGCGCCCTATCCGAGCGCACCTGCGCCCTCAGCAAAATTTTCCTAATTTCTACAGGTTTGTTTCGAACTTCGATTTTTTAAGTTTTTCAGTGTTCTAACTTGTTATTTACACTGAACACGCATAAATAAGATGCTATTCTTAAGCGAAGCAAGGACGCAATCAGGTATTCCTTTCTTCCACACCTCGCATCTCCTGTTAGAGGTTTATACTAGTATATCAGAATTGTTTGGAGTGTTGACGTGTTCAGCTAAGTTTGGTCTTAGCCTTGTACGAGGTTAAGGTCTGGCCGAAAAAAACCCCGAACGTAATTACACAACAACGTCAACAAACAAGTCTATCTAGTATACCACCCACTACACCTCTAGCTAATACTTCACACACACCACCTGATATAATGGCTAAAGAAAGAGAGACTCCTCTCTCTGACTTCAACAAAGCCTTGAGCGATAGCCCCAAATCTTGCATCGTTCTAGCAGACCGATTGGGGATTTTGAATCCCCAAATATTTTAATTTGTTACCCGTTTTTCATGGATTAGACCATGAAAAACCTTATCACATTACATCGCGTGGGATTGAACAAGTCCTAACAACATTCCACCATCCTACGGTTGGTGCGGAACAAATTAAACTCAGGGTATTCCCTTTCACCTTAGCCGATAAAGCGGCGTCTTGGTTAACTGCCTAAACGCCTAATTCTGTGGACTCGTGGGCTAAACTTGTTCATTTGTTTATGGAACATTTTACCCACCCCTAAAAGACGGATGAAATGCTTTCCAAGATTCACTTCTTTTCGAGAATCCTCATGAATCATTTTCAGAGGCTTGGAATCGTTTCACCGATCTCCTTATAGAGTGTCTACACCATCACCTAGCAAAAGACACGTTAGTTCGTGCCTTTTTCAAAGGACTTCTACACCACCATAAAGAAGTCCTAGACATAATGAATGGGGTAGTTTCCTAAGTAAAGGAGCCTCAGAGGCATATAAATTTTTGGAAGATCAGACTAAGTGTAATAATAATTGGGGGTAGTAACGATTGCTCCCGGCTCCACTAGTTCTTCTTCAACAGATTAAGGCTACCAGTATGTTTGAGGTTAAATCAGATCCTGAGCTTAAAACTCTAATTGAATCCCTCACAAAAAAGGTAGAGGCCATTTCTGTACAACAAAAGCCTATCCCGTCATGAATGTAAATTCAAATCCATGTAGTTTCTGTTGGAGTCCTGAGCATCCCGACTCCCACTGTCCTATAGCCTATGAACATTCTTGTTCCATTAATAGTGAACCTAACACCCCTTGGAGACAAAATCCCAACTTCGGTTGGAGAAATAACCAACAAGTCACACCTACGAGGGGTACAATAATCAATATGTTAGGCCAGCGACGGTTATAACCAAGCTCCACCACAACAAGGACGGGGATCGGGGTAATTATAATAATTATAACAACCCAAAGCTTAACCTCGACAAAGTCAAGCACAAGGTCAATGTAGTTATAATAATTATAATGCTAATAGAGGTATCGTTAGGTAAATAATAACTATCACAATCCGCCCATAAATAATCAATGCGAGATAGTTCCGTCCACACCACCCGTGACTACTACACCCACACAACCGGATCGTCTTGACACCTTCATACAAGTGAGCCAACAACTTTTCCAAACCATGGCTCAATCTAACCAACACATTCTACAATCCGTTAATAATTTAAACCAACAGTTAGCCCAAGAGAAAGCCCAACCAAAAGGCGTGTTTCCAGGCCAAGCGATACCCAACCCTAGAACAGCAAACACAGCCTTTGAGGTAAACGGTAATACTAGTACGGAAACTACATCCGTAGGTCAGCTAAATGCCATCACCACTCTCCGTTCTGGAAGAGTGGTTGATAACAAAGTAACTATGCCTATAGTTACCCCATCAGTACTCCCTACACCGGATATCGAACTAGATACCGAAATAGAAACTGAAGAACCTACCACTGTAGAGGTACCAGTTAAACCACAACCTAAGAAACAGAAAGCCAAGGTTACACATCAAGTCGAGCCATACGCTAAATATAGAGCGAAACCACCGTTCCCTCAGAAATTAGCCATGCTAACCAGGGATACTAACTTTGAGGAGATTAGGAACGTTTTCAAAAATCTAACGATAAACCTTCCTTTTCTCGAAGCTATCAAAAAGCTACCTAACCACGCTAAGTTTCTTAAAGAGTTGTGCACTACTGGGCGTAAGACCAACATACCTAAAGATGCCTTTCTAACTGAACAGTTCCCAACTTTATCCGAAAATAATGGAATTGTTAAGTACAAAGACCCTGGTTGTCCTACTGTACAATGCACCTTAGGAGATTCTCACACGACGACCGCGCTACTAGACCTGGGGGCTAGTGTTAACTTACTCCCGTTTTATTTGTATAAACAAATAGGTCTAGAGGAGATGCAACCTACTAAAATGACATTGCAATTAGCTGATCGGTCTATTAAGTATCCTAAGGGTGTGGTTGAAAACGTGTTGGTTAAAGTCCAAAATTTTTACTACCAAGCCGACTTCGTTATCCTCGACACAGAAGTCACTAACGACTCTGTACCTATCATTTTAGGGCGTCCCTTCTTGGCTACTGCCAACGCGCTCATAAACTGCCACGATGGTTCGATGTCCTTGTCTTTTGGCCATCTTTCTGTTGAGGTAAAATGTTTTCAAAACGAGGACCAAGATATCGATTCATCTACAAATGGCGAGGTTAGCATGATCGAGAGCTTAGCTCAAGATTACTCAAAAAACATGTTTCGGAGAAACAGATTAACAAATTCCTTTCGCCGGAAATTCCGACTTTAACAATGACTCCACGGTAGTAGGCGAAATCGAAGAAGAATTCCCGCAACTCTTTTGCACCGCTTCTTTACCAACAGCGAGTCCCCCTTGCCGGCAACCATTCATCCCTTGATGTTATGACGGAAGATGAATTTTTCAATCTCTATCCCAGTGATCCTTTTGACCCACCTATTGAGGAATGTTTTGCATATATCAAGATTTCTGATGATATGGACTTGAGAGCTCTAGCTGAGAATCATTCACCTTCCATCACCAATATTCCCCACCCTCCACCTTTTCAAAGGAACCTCGAGTTTGCACTCGATCCTTTAATTTCTCCTGTGCTTCATGATTTTTTAAATCCACCTAGCAAACAAATACTTGCCAAGGATAAACCACTTGACACCTTCATTTTCAGACTTGAGACAGTCCCTAACTACACCATGAATGAGTTTTGTGCTAAACCCACATCCTCATTTTTCCCATGCTTTCCCTCTAAAACTTATCCCAATCCACCATATTTTCCACAACCATTCACTTTTCCACACTTATTTACTAGGACACCCTCTCGTTCAAAGATGAAACATAAGGTGCATGCTCGGTTATGTTATAGATCTATCCGACTTCGCTTTCATTCCACTAGGCTGCATCGTAGGAAATCTTGGTGCTTGATTGTGTTTGGATATGTTTTCTGTGATATTTATTTATGGAATGATCCACAACTATTTCGGTTGTTGATATATGATAAACTGCATATTCATACATATGTTTAGATAAGTCTAGGGAATCTGACTTTAAAAGACCCAAGTTTTCGTACAATACCAACTTTCTGGAGTATAGGCCAAACAAAATTTTCAAACTTAAAAAGAGTTTTCCAATTTTGTTTGGGGGTGGCATATTTTGGTATTCATTTCAAATCATGTTGCCACCCTAAGCTGTAATGTTTACTCCAATTAGAGTTTGTGTTAGTTAGTGCACGCACCGGTTTAATTGTGCTTCATATTATCGTATCATCTTTACAATATTTTACATTCACAGTAACGCTAATTTTTGCCACGTTTCTATGGTAAATTCTTTCCTTATCTCTTTACACTTTGAGGACAAAGCGTTGATTGTTTGGGGTGGGATAGAAACATTTGCAAAAATTAGACACTTTTAGGATGTAAATTACGCACTTTTATTTATAAAATGTTAAAAATTATAAAAATTAGTTAGTTACATAATTTAATTGTGCTATTGAATTGTTTCATGAACCCCCTTCTCCCAAATTATTTGGGGGTGGTATAGAAACACGATGTAAATGTTAAGCACATATTAGGTTGTATATTACGTATTATTTGTCTTAAAAATAATAAAAATAAAAATAAAAATAAAAGGTTTATGCTATACACTTAGGAATATTGGTATTGTTTCTTTCTCTATGCTCTTAATAATCTAGAAGTCTCACGTAGCTTTTGCATTAGAATGGTTTTTAGAAACTTAGGTTAATATGTAGGTATTATCTTTGCATCTATCTATAAATATATTACATGAGTATCTATGATTGTTTGGCAGTAAGTTTCTGAAATCTAGGCTAGAGTACTTATTCTACAAATCCTGTGAGAATATAGCCTAAAGCCTTATATGAGTGAAACATTTGAGAAATGACACAAGGGAGAAGTATATTCCGAATAGAGAAATCACACGTCCATTTGCTTGACCACTATACCATGTCCTAAGAGAGAACTTAGGCCCTTTTTGGATCGATATAGCTAGAAATTCGACCTAGTATATATTTTCCGCTAGTTAAGCCTAATCGAGCCTTTCATTAGCCCTTTCATAAACCACAAATCCTTTACCCTATTACAAAACAGAACAAAATAAAAAAATTCAACCTACCCAATTTAGATAAGTCTGAGAATATAATAAGGAAGAAAGAAGAAGAGAAAAACCTGTGTAAACAAAAGTTAGTTAATTGCTTCAAAAAAATAAAGAAAAGAAGTTTCCATCCAAAGAAAATAAAAATAAAAATAGAAATAAAATAAAAACTCCAAAAAAAATAGAATAAAAGGAGTCAAAAGCCAAAGAAAAAAAAAAAAAAATATGGCTAAGGATGGAAACAAAGTGTAGAAGAAAAAGTAAATAACAAGGTTTTTCTAGTTACATAATATGAAAACTCTATTATCTCGGACTTGTCCCTTTTGAATATCCTATTTCCTTCCTTCTTAAACCATCTCCTAATCCCCGCAACACCTAATAAAGACCTCTAGCTCAATTAGGAATAGGTTAGTGGGATAGTAAGTGGCAGATGTGTTTGATCAACTTCGCCTCCCTTGTGTGTCATTGAGATTGTAAGGTAAAGTATGCCCACTGCACTTTGGAGTAGCAAAACTTGAGTGGAAAAATCAGAGTGATTTTTGTCTTGACTTTTATGTGAGAACCTACTTAAGGACGCTTATTCCAAAGTTTTAAACGGACTCATATTGCATTTCATAGCATTACTCATTGTATATATGTTTATTCGTAGATGATTGATTATTATGCATATATTAGCTTAGGTTTCGACTTGATTACTCTATATGCATTGCTAGTGAGAGGTATAGTTAATTTAGAGCATGAATAAGGAAACAATAGTTTTATTTCTTAGTCGGTGTAGTATAGATGAAGTTTGTGAGTATCTTCACTGGAAAACTCTCACGAGACTATAACTCGTCCACTAGGGAATTCCTAGTGTTTTAAGGCCTTGTTGCATATGGTCAATGCAATCGCACTCAGCGAAACGAGAGTAGATAGAACTCCATTTTTGGTCACTTATTCTAATTTCTCATCTTTGCTTGAGGACAAGCAAAATGCTGTTTGGGGGTGGTTTGATAAGAGCCCAAAACTGTAGTTTTAACCCCTTAATAATCATACTTTTAGACCAATTATGTGAGTAATAATTAAGAGTTAACACTGATTACGTGTTTTTATGCATTTCAGGCTTCAAAGTCCATTATGTACAGAAATGTGCCACTTTAGCGAGATAAAGGAGCAAAGGTCGGTTACTAAGGAATTACATGAGTAAAGGCCAAGATTCAAGAAGATAAAGCCTTTCTAAAGCCCGGTCAAAAGTTGAAAAGTCGACGCTGGCGTAAAACAAAGACACAAGTCGTGAGAACTTCCGAAGGCCGTATCTTTGGACTCAGACCTCGGAATGGGGCCTACCTTATGTCAAAACCACCGGCTCGGAAAGAGCTTTCCAATGGTCCAAGCCTTCACCTAATCAGAGGAGCAAAAGTGGATGAAAAGTCTATTGAAGCCAACTGCAGCTGAAGAGGCCTTTTTGGACTGAAAGAATTGGGTTTTGGGCCTGATTCTCTGGCCCAAAACATGGCTCCAAGCCTATGCACGATTTTTGGATCTGAATGTATAAAAACCAAAGCTTCACTCTTTGTTAAGGGTAGATAGTTAGACCTAGATTATAAATTAGATTAGTAGCCTCCATTAATTAGTTTTAGATCTCAGTTTTAGAATTTCATTCCCTGTTTTAGATTAAAACTTTAAATCATTGTTCTTTATTGATTAGATAAATAAAATAGTTATTCTTGTCAATTTCAATTTTTGTCATTTACAATTTATTAGATCTAATTTCAATTCTTGTTATCATTCAATTCTTAGTTATTAATTAGATTTCGATTATTGTTTAGTTAAATTTCATAAAGTTAGAATCTTTGTAATATGTTGTATTCAATTTCAATGGGAAATGATGGTTTGATGAATCAAGGCTAAAACCTCCATTAGAGGGGTTGATGAAGCCTTGATGAAAACTTAGTTGTATAGTGTAGAAGCGTTGTAGAGTCTATTCCATTCTAGAAGGTCGTGTTTCGCCATGAGAATGGGTGGACGACCTCACATGCTGGTTATAATTGGTAGAAATGCCATGTTAATTAGGGCTTAGAACGAGCAATTCTTACCGTAAGAACGTAAGAATTGGATTACAACAGTCTATTTTAGGTGATTAAGTTGGATTCGAGGTGGATTCAATTCCCCTCTAATTCTTTATCTAGATTCAAGAACATTAGTATTTCCATATATTTCGTAGTGACATTCAACATATTGCTTTTCATATTGCATCGTAGTATAATTCCCCCTTCGTAAAACTCTCATTGACTTAAAGACCGATTAATTAGATTAGAAAACAATTCCATGCTAGAGCACTAGGAGTGGAACGAACTTCCTACTCCACTCTATTTTGATAGATTTGAGAGTTGAAACTTTGATAAATATAGACTCATAAGAAAGTTTTAGTTTACTTACGTTTTGAGTTCATTGTTCATTTCGTAGGTAAACTATTTCATTTTATCATTAGCAGATGCAATATCAAATATCAATGTAAATATGATTTGTCGTCTTTCTCGCCACTTTTTAAAAATTGGAGTGAAATAACTCTTATAGTCCCTTCTCTTAAACTGACAACGGACATGTTCTTCTCCACCATTCAGACCTTAAATTGCTGTGTAAGCCTATATAGTGTCGTCTAAGTCTTATATATGTAGGAACTGTTATGGTTGCATCGAATGATTTACAAACCGTGAAAACCCATGCACAGCGGAATAAGGGGTGTTCCCGATTTTGGTTAGAATCATACCTTTGATCAACTATGATATCTCTGAGAATACAAATCAGCAACATCTTGATCTTCTATTGTATTCCTATCCTTAGAGTGGACGTTGTGTGGGCAACAATCTACCAACCCTTTCTTTCCTCCTTGGCCTCTCTCACTCACAAAGTTGGAACCGAATTTTGGAACTCACTTTTCTTGAGCAATCAATCAGTATTTTGGCCAGAAAGAAGGGTTTCTTTTTATAGGCTACAATAGGGACCATGAGGAGAAATTAGGGTTAGGTCACCTGATGGGCTTGGGCTTCCCATGTTCGCCCAAAACACACGGCCCAAGTCCGTCAACAAATGGCTTATTCCACTAAAGGCCATTGTTACACTACCACCCTAATCCCAAATTACGTGTATGGGCTCCATATTATATGCTTGTTGATCTCCCCGTATTAAGATATCGAATGCCAGTTGATTAAGTCAAGTTACTGACAACTACATTAATCAACTTCTTATATCCTTGAGTAGTACTACTCAACCTCATTGTCATGTCGGATTAAATCTACCTGTCGGGTTTACATGGCAATCCTTATGAGCTCCTCAAGGGGACATCATCAACCCAACTTCCTGCGGGTCACAAATTCCTTCTATAATCAACAGCACACCTTACATACAATGTCATTACCCAATCCATCGAGTTTGTTGATTCATAAATGAATCTCACTCATTGATGATTTAAAGCAATGTACAATACACGTAAGTGCCCATTATTATATCCAAATTAAGAGGACAAGCATCCATAATAATAGAGGTGTTTGTTCTCTTATATAGTCAGTATAAAGAGAAATAACCTCACTTGAAACTGTTCAATACACATAAAGTGTACTAGTGTAATCCTGTAGTCAAAATAGACTAATACCAGATTATACTACAACCGTCCCAATGGTTTGTCCAAATCCATCTAGGTTGTGAAAGTTTACTTATACTTTATAAGGTACTGATGATATGATCTTCTGTGTGTCACCACACACCATATCATCTACAACATAAAGTATTAGACGCATGCATATAACTAATAACATATATAATATGCATAACATTTGCCCATATGATTCTCATTCAAAATATGAAGAATTAGAGTTAATACAAAAGTAATGCTTTTAGTATATAACTCTATCAATATAGTGTCGGTCGTTATAGTAGTTAATAAGGCACATATAAAAACATTTTGGGGGGTACTGTATAAGCTTTCCAAGACACCGCATAAGCTTCCAAAGAACATATTTGTTTAAGAGAAGGCCAGCTCAGGACTAAACCAATTTTTTTTTTGGATGATCAATAACTAATTACTACTAACTTTATACATAATAATTCCTATTTACAAGCAGCAATTCCTATAAAAAAAAAACTACAAGGCATCTGTCAAATTGAAAATTTAAGCATATCAAGGCTGAGTCTGAAAATATAACCATTTTTAGACACGTAACATGAAGATATGAAATGTGCCATGAAGATATGTAATACATACGCTAAAAATAGAACATAGAATAAACATTAGTGTGTGGAATGGTTAATATGTGGACATGATTGATAACATAAAGACTCAAAAAATTCAATAAGTCTGGAATGTTCAATACAATATAAATACATCATTAGATAAAGACTGGGAACAAAATAAAATATATAGTAATTCTGTAGAACTGGTTATAAACTTGTAACAAGTTTACATCCATGGTTAGTTCAAAACTCCTCCATACGGAATGAAGTCTGACATTATGGGTAGGATTTTGCTGCTGCCTGATTTTTTTAATTTTTTTGACCGACACAACTTTATTAGTACGTAAGTTGTACCACACTAGCAAGGAGTCGCACTTGAAGATGGCAACATCGATGGAGAAAAGGTCAACAAATTCTGGGTGAGGAAATGTCGGATACAGGTGATCCAAGAGAAACTCCAGCGGTTGGCTCCGCACCCTAGCGTTGTAGTCTTGCAATATATGGAGTTCGATTTGTCTAGCATGAATTGGACAATTCCAGAAGGTGTACATGATAGCAATAGTGCCTTGGAAGTGAAAGAGCTTGTAACCATCTGGGGTCGAGGTCGTAAGGGGAAACACCACCTTTGTCCACTCTTCAGCACCAATATGGAATGTCAAAATTCCAGTGTCCCAAAGAGACTAGTGTAAATGTCCCTTTGCTAAATTTCCAGGCTGCATCTGAATGTGTTCAGTGTTGAAGGACAAATATAGGTTTTCCAACCTTCTCCACTTCAAAATGTTGGAGTTGAAAATTTCAACGAAATGGATAATGACACTCTTGTTTTTATTGTCTCGGCTTCAAACTATAGTATGGTGGTTTAGTTTAGACAATCGGACTATGGTGAATTGTAAAGGTTCAATTGAATGCACCGACATGCCCATACACTCTGTCCAGAATTTAATTTTATGCCTATGCAACATATGCAATTGATGAGTTGTGGGTTTGCATATATAAAATTTGGTGTCTCTAGAAAGCTCCTCACACAAACAAATAATACCTTGACTAGAAGATGCCATGATCCGAACACAGTTTGGGCAGAAGTCCAAATTTGGAGTAGGAATTGGTGGAATGTGAGAAATGTTTGACAGGAAGGAAGTATAGAGTTCAGCAAAGTGCTGGGTCTGAATCACGTAGCCCAGACATGTTTTGTTGTTCATAACAAAATCGTTTATAAATGTACTCTCAAAACCAAGCGACTCCCAATCATTGCATACAAATTTGGATTTCTGAAACAATTAGAGAGGACCATGTGCAAGTATCTTTTGGCATAATTCTAGGGGAATGTAGAGCCTTTGGTTAGCGTCTTCTTCTTCTGCTCCTGGAGATAGTGCCATTGTGTGAGAAAAAGTTTCAGTCTATCTTAGTAATGAAAAGGTTTTCAGTTAATCGCCTTTGTGTGAGAAAAACATTTCAGTCTATCGTAGTAATGCAATGCATTGGTAACTGAAAAGGTTTTCAGTTAATTGCCTATCCCGCCCAATTCCCATTGTGTGAGGAAAAAGTTTTTGTGTATCTTAGTAATGCATTGGTAACTAAAAAGGTTTTC
This sequence comes from Coptis chinensis, assembly GCF_015680905.1. Lineage (NCBI taxonomy): Eukaryota > Viridiplantae > Streptophyta > Magnoliopsida > Ranunculales > Ranunculaceae > Coptis > Coptis chinensis. Next base: position 60,014,808 of record NC_141461.1, on the reverse strand, counting down.
AGTTTTACTAGGCCTTCAATTAATGTTAATGGAGATAGTGCCATTGGCAACTAAAAATGTTTTCAGTTATTATTCTGAAATTTTAATGTGCAATTTCGACTGTATTTCGATATATAATCACATAAATATCATGGATAGGTGGAAACATTATGGACTTTTCTAATGTGCAGTAGGAATACAAGTTTGTGGGACAACTTATCTAGTGTCTGGGACAGCTTATATCGTGTCGTTCATAAATTTCTAATTTACACTTATTAACTTGTTAGTAAGCACCTGATATAAAACACTCAATAAGCTATGAACGACACTATATAAGCTATGAACAACAAAATCTATATAAGCTATGAACGGCACTATATAAGCTATGAACGACACTATAAGTGTGCTTCAAAGTATATTGCAACAGCACATATGGGCTCAAAATACCACCAAATGGATTACATCTTCACAGTCCCCACTTTGCACATCACAAAACTACACATTCACACTACTGGGTCATCAAAGAATGCATCCACGATACAACAAAATTTGCACAATAACATGATGGTTGGGCTACCACCGTACCAAAACTTCAATCCACCACTAGTAGTGGTTTTCCAATTCCACTCTTCCACAGGGGAATGTATAAATTATGGAGCACTTCTTTAGCATTGGAGGATACCAGACGCCTCAGACAATTTCTAGTCTACATCTTGTTGTAAGCAAAAAAGTATCAAATTCTATCTCCTCTGAAATGCTCATCTTTGAATCCATGTCAGAGTGTTTTCGTTTCATCGACTGTAACAAGTAACAACAAATAATATGACTAATTAATATATACCAACAATAATAAAATTACAACCTAACATTATACAGAACCTCTCTAAAATGGTAAAGTAACAAGGAAATAGAAAATACCATCAATCTAGCACAAGGTGGGAGGATATGGTTGGGGTGTAACCTCTAGAAAAGGTGCAGACAAACCAAATTCTTCTGGAGTATCGAACCCCCCTAGAAAGCTAAATGCTGAAATGAAAGCGGGAAAGCAAAGAAACATCACTGTCATAGCCATTTTGATATTTCTGGCCTCACAAAATAACTCAACTCTAACAAGATTAGTTTCTTTTCCAAGTCCACCAACATGACATTTACCTAACATACCATCTGTTAGAATTTGTACCCATCACAATTTCTATATTGTCATAGACTTGTGCTTACTTTCTATCTTTGTTAAACCAACTGAAAACTTTATATAAAGTACATTTAAGCTCCTAATAATCTTTTCAATACAATAAGTGTACATGTCCAAAACTTCTTCACAATCACATACCATTTCCCAAAGATATTTAGCCATGAAATTGACATCAAAACCCCAGTGATAGGGTTATATACTAAAAGCATTACTTTTGTATTAACTCTAATTCTTTATATTTTGAATGAGAACCATATAGACAAATGTTATGCATATTATATATGTTATTAGTTATATGCATGTGTCTAATACTTTATGTTGTAGATGATATGGTGTGGACACACAAAAGATCATATCATCAGTACCTTATAAAGTATAAGTAATCGTTCATAACCTAGATGGATTTGGACAAACCATTGGTACGGTTGTAGTATAATATGGTATTAGTCTATCTTGACAATAGGATTACACTAGTACACTTTGTGTGTATTGAACAGGACCAAGTGAGATTGTTTCTCCTTATACTGACTATATAAGAGAACAAACGCCTCTGTTATTATGGATGCTTGTCCTCCTAATCCGGATATAATAATGGGCACTTACATGTATTGTACATTGCTTTAAATCATCAATGAGTGAGATTCATTTGTGAGTCAACAAACTCGATGGATTGGGTAATGACATTGTATGTAAGGTGTGTTCTTAATTATAGAAGGAATCCGTGTCCCGCAAGAAGTCGGGTTGATGATGTCCCCTTGAGGAGCTCAAAAAGATTGTCATGTAAACCCTGTAGGTGGATTTATTCCGACATGACAATGAGGTTGAGTGGTACTACTCAAGGACATAAGAAGTTGATTAATGTAGTTGTCAGTAACTTGACGTAATCAACTGACATTCGATATCTTAAACACGGGGAGATCAACGAGCATATAATATGGAGCCCATAAACGCTGACACGTAATTTGGGATTAGGTCGGTAGTGCAATAATGGCCTTTAGTGGAATAAACCATTTGTTGACGGACTTAGGCCGTGTGTTATGTTCGCCCAAGCCCATCAAGAGGCCCAACCCTAATTTCTCCTCATGGTCCCTGTTGTAGCCTATAAATAGAATACTCTCTCTCTGGCCGAAATTGACCATTCACTGTATTAGAAAAAGAGGCAAGGAAAGATAGATCCAAAATTGGATCTAGCTTTGTGAGAAAGAAAGGGATTGGTAGATCGTTGCCCACACAACGTCCAATCTGTTCTAAAGGAATACAACAGAAGATCAAGGGGTTGATTTTGGATTTGATAAAGCTTTGATTCTCAGAGATTACATCTAAGCCAATTCTCAAAAGGTATGTTCTCTATTCAAAATCGTGAGAACCCCATTGATTCCGCTGCGCGAGGGTTCTCGCGGTTTGTAGAAATTTTACATTCTGAATAACGGTTCCTACATGAATTTGTTCAGTTTCTGCCCACAAAGAGAATACCATAAACACTGATGAATGGACCTTATATAGGGAAAATTGCCATTTGAGTTTGAATATTGGTACTCGGTTGATCTTTGAGTCTCTAGAAAGGATCTAATATAGAACCATCTCACTTTTTGCATCCACAATCATGCTATTATTCTAAGCCAACATCACTAGCCACATGGCTTCTGTTGCAATGGGCACATCATGCTTGATTCCGAGAAGATGTCCAAGTCGATCTACTTGAAATTTTAGGACCTTGCGCCAAGCTATTAAGGAATTTTTTGCTGACGGAACTTGATTTTCCGTTGCTGATGCCGGTAATGGAATGGATGATGCAAACTTTGTCTTTGAGACTGCAAATGTCGTTATCCTGGAAGCACATCGAAACTTGTATTCTCGAGATGTGCAAATTTAAAATCTGACGGCCACATCAAAATGAGAAGTCAAATGTCGACACGAGTTGAATAAATTTTGATAAAACTGGAAGCACGAGATGTTGCATGCGAGGGGTATTATTGCCATTTAAAAAATATAAGCAGATTGACCACAGTCAACAACCAAAACTAATACTAAACCCTAATATTCAAGCTTTTCTGGACCAAACCCTAATAAACAAACTATTGTTAGGACCAAAGTCTAAACAACCCTTGTTTATACTCTTCGACGGCAACCAGTAATACTAATCAGACCCCCGAAGCTTGTGGGGAACATCATGCATCGCAGCCCATCATACCGAGGTTCTTGCCATAACGGCGTCTGCTGTCGAAAGTGCTGGATGTGATCCGCTAGATCTACCTTCCCATTATACCTCTCAAATCTAGGGCTGGTTGAACTGCTTTGGAGCCTCAGACTTCCAAATTACGTCAGCCAACGGGTTACAATTTAGCCCCACCACCACTTGGTTCGCCGCTCCACCTATGCCCTTGGCTTGCTCCAGATTCGCTTTCAGGTCACTGGCAATCATTTCCCTAACTTGCTCCTTCGTGAGTCCAACCCCCTCTTTATCTACCCAGTTCGTCCTCCCATCCTCCTCTTTCTCCGACTCTGACGCCTCTCTCTCAAATTCCTTTATGGTCTCCTTCTCCCTCCGAAGCCCGTCATTCTCTTCCCTCAATCTCACTATTTCCTCATGTAACAGCCTTGTTCCTTCTGAAACCGACGCTGTGGTCTCTTCCCCGCCTTGTTCTCCCATGTCACTCCTCACTGACTCCCCCTCCTCCCCTGTAACCACCACCTTTCTCGGTCTTCCTACTCCTCTCTTCACCCTTTTGACATTTCTCTAGTTGTTTTGATCTCTCCCCACAGACGGCGCCAAATGTTGGAGCTCTTGGGTCCCTCTCTTTATCCCTAGCCCAAGCCTCTCTAGTTTTTCCTCCTCTTTTTTTCTCTCTCTCATTGTTCTCTTTCTACCCTATTGTCTTTCATCGTAGTCGTCCACCTGTCCTCTCATCCCTCGCTCACTCCTCTTCCACATGTAGGGTTTCTACCGCACACCTTCAAGACCGCGGACTGATACCATACGCCCGAGTTCTCCGACTATTGTGCTTCGGGCCCATCCTATGATTGATCCTCTACACCCCGAATTCCACTACCGCAGCTTGAATCGGGCCCATATTACCTCTGACCCTTTATGTCATAGACCCTACCACCATAATGAGCCCATCATGATAATAGAAATATGCTTAAGTTTCACTTCGGGTGCGAGAGGTCGCGAGTTCGATTCTTGCAGCACCCATGGATTTTGTTTATCGAAAAAAAGAAAAGAAAAGAAATATGCTTAAGCCCAATCTCACTTTATACACGTGTCATGACCTTGACACATGTGATTTGAGACATGTAAATGACTCGGTCATGTTACTTTAAGATCACGGTTTAGTGAGTCTTCCCAATATCACTTGGACGTAGTTTAACAATTAGCAATTGTATAATGTGTATGATCTATGTAGGTACACATTAAACAGAAAAGTTCTAACACATAGAACTCTGATATTTGGAGATGGTTGTTGTGTTTGGAAGATGTGTTATTCATCTAAATAAGAAAACTAAACAAAACTTTTTTAACTGTAATCTATTTGAGCACACAGAAATCCATCTCGACGCGTGTCTTACTGTCAGTGACGAGAAGTTTCTCTCTCTTGGCAATCCCACCCCTGTCGGCATGGTTTAATATGTGAAACCTCTTTCGATGGGCACAGCCTGGATACAGCCATACATGCTTCTTGCGTCCATTATTGTACCCTCTTATTGATGGGATATTGAAGGTTTTTAGATTTATATTTACTGTAAATTTCTGTGAAGATGGAAGAGAGCCTCATCCCGTTGGGTCCATTTAACTATCAAGGGATAGCTTTAGTTCGGTCACTATAAGAGTTTATATCTTATTCTAATGCAGTGTATACAAACTACAGAGTGAATCTATACAAATTGCCTCTGCTGCTACTTTTGTATGTTTGATAGGAAGGAGAACATGATACTGCTGGGTAAATGTAATGGGAGTTCAATTAGCGAACCATGGCTTGGACACATGAATAAAGAATCAAAGTTTCACTTGGATGGCCCTAGGTAATATTTGGGATTGTTACCATGAAGTGACTGCCTACTCTTCTGAGACGTGTAGTAGAGCCATCCTAGTCTCGCGCCCAATTGTTCCTCTGAACAGGGCATAGTAAAATATAGACCAAAACAATTATTTTCAAAAAAAAAAAATGAATTTCTACTGTTTGTGCATCATTATTGATTGAGCATTAATGTCTTATCAATATGCATAACAACCGTCATGGAATTATAATGCAAACTCAGAACCTTGTTCTTTTTGAGGTAGTCCTTATCACTGGTTATTCTATTGTCTATTATATACCAAATTCGAGTCTCCTACGGGAAATCCTTTCAATTATGAACCTCAATTTTCAAACTTCTCGAGTACCCAATACACTCAAGAGTTTTCTAATCATGTCGACAATTCATGGAGTTCCACCACAAATAGTCAACCACCATTTATATATCCACCTGGTCAGTCAGAGTACAGTTTCACCCAAAACCCATTACCATTTACATCACCATCCATATCAAATTTATATTCCACTCCACCGTCCATCACAGATCAACTCTACCAAGAAATGGTTAAGCAAACAATACTAAATCAGCAAATAGTGACTACCTTATATTTTCTCCAATCCGATTCAAACGATGCCACATCTGAGACTAATATTCTTCCCACCAGTCCAAAACCCAACCAACAAGAGAAACAAGGTGTTACTATAACAAAGCTCATTGCTAAAGCTCATCCTGATATTAATGACCAATCCCATCACCATCCATCTGACTATTGTGTGAATTCCAGATCTTATGACGATGACTATTTGCCTAAAGTCATAGTTTCTCTCACATGCCTTAATGCATCATTACCTATAAATGAGAAAACTCCAGTAGAAGAAACTCAAGAGCATGTATTAGACTCAACACAGTTGTACAATGGCATTGAGAAAATTTATGAAGATCTAGGCAGAGAGGACAAAGAAAATGAAGTGCTTGGAAAAGAGGGAATAAAATCTATGGTGGAAAGTGGATTTCAATTTAGTTTGGTCGTTAAAGACTTATCGATGGAACAAATTTGTGACATCCTTATTATTACAAATATGAACCACAATCTTGTGGAAACGCCAAAACTAGATGGAAAATTCTCTGAGTTCTCGAGATCATGTGAAGAACCACCACCCAACCATCACAATCCCAATTTAACACCTCTTGAAATCCAACCTCCATTCATAAAAAATTTACCAATTTCTAAGGACTGCACCATGAAACCATTCAAAAGAAACCTCAAATTCACACTTAAGTCTATTGCCTTTGAAATGATTCATAATTTTCTAAACCTTCCAAATATAAAGACTTTTCCCGATATACAAACGCAAGAGTCCATCATTTCAATAGTTGAGAAACCTGGTATGTCTGATTCCCCATCATCTGTGCCTCATAAAGGACCTCTACCACCAACCTCTCACTCTTTTGGACAATTAAACTATGACGGGTTATTGCATAAGTTCCATGATGGGTTACACAAACATCATCTTATCATTCTCCACATGTATCATCTCATTCTGTTTATGGGTGTATGCTTTTATATGTTTTTATGGATTAATCCTAAGTTGTTTAGGCTATTAATTTATAGCAAGCATAAAGGTTTCTCACGTAAGAAAGCACATCGTCTTATCTAGTTGTGCGAGCCGAAGCAACAAGTGATGTGAATGAAGCTGGAGCGGTAAAGACTCTTTCTTAATCATCCCATCTACGAGGATTGACTCCTCTTTTCTGATGTATTCCTTTCCCATTCCATTCCATCTTTTACTTTAAGGGGAACATGAATAAGGTAACCGGACCTCTCCACTTGGAGGGTGTGGTTGTAAGTGTCGGAACCTTAGTCCACAATATTTCTCGCATATTCTTTGTAAAATACGTTTTACTCATCGTTGGAGTAAGTGTGAACCTGTAGAGTGAGTATACAATTTTTCTTTTATTTATTTTACACTTCTTTTTCAAAAATGTTTGTTTTCTTTGTGCTGTTAATGATAGATTCTCGATACATCAATAGTTAAGTGATTTTTCAAAACATGCAATGGATTTTACACAAACCAACCCCTAGAACAACGCAATCTAGGGGTGGTGTGAGATCAGCTTTGCTTACTAAGGGTCGCTTATATCACCGAGCTATTCACCAGGTCAGGACATTCTATGTCTTGCACAGTAAATCCCTCAACTGGCATAGCTGAAGCTCTGTCTATCTAGATTGGGTTTAATAAGAGCTCAAAATTTTTGTTTTAACCCCTTAACAAGAATACTTTTAGACCAATTATGTGAGTAATAAATAAGAGTTAATGCTGATTACGTGCTTTTATGTATTTCAGGCATTGGAGTCAATTATGTGTAAAAATGTGTCACTTTTGCGAGGTAATGAAGCAAGGGTTGGTTGCTAAGAAGTTCTGTGATTAAACGGCAAGATTCAAGGAGAAAAAACTTTTTTAAAGCCCGGTCAAAGTCAACGCGAGCAAAAACAGAAGACAAAAGTTAGCAGAACTTCTAAAGACCGTATTTTTGGACTCAAACCTCAGAATTGGGCCTACCTTATGTCAAAATGACCGTCTTGGAAAGAGATTTTCAATGGTTCAAACCTTGACCTAATTAGACGAGTAGAAGTAGACGAAAAGTCTGTTAAAGTCAAATCTAGCTAAAAACACCTCTGTGGATTGAAGAATTTGGGTTTTGGGCTCGATTTTCCGACCCAAAACATGGCTCCAGGCCCATGCACGAAATTGGGGATCACTTTCTCTTCTTGAAAGGAGGAAAAAGGGTAGACTCATAAGCTAGACCTAGATTAGAAAATAAATTAGCTTAGACTCCATTAATTAGTTTTATTTACTTGTTTCTAATTCAGTTGTTGAATCAATACTCTTTTATTTCATTAGATCAATAAAGTTAGTTTGTTACTCATAATCTAGTTTTAATTATTAAATCACTTAGATCTAATTTCGATCATTTAGTTATTATTCATTTCTTAGTTGCTAATTTAGTTTTGAATTCTTGATTAGATCAATATAGTAAATTTATAATCTCTATATCATGTCTTGCTTAAATTCATATAGAAATGATAGTTTAATGACTCAAGGTTAAAACCTTCATTAGAGGGGTTTGAGGAAGGATTGATGAAAACTTGATTTTGTTAGCTTAGAAATCGTCGTGATAATCTATTCAATTCTAGAAAGTAAGTAGTTCACCATGAGAATGGGTTTGATTGTTTCCCTGCTAGTTGTTATTTGGCAGAGATTGTCATGTGATAAGAGCCCAAAATTGTAGTTTTAACCCCTTAACAATAATACTTTTAGACCAATTATGCGAGTAATAAATAAGAGTTAATGCTGATTACGTGCTTTTATGTATTTGAAGCATTGAAGTCAATTATGTGCAGAAATGTGCCACTTTGGCGAGATAAACGAGCAAGGGTTGGTTGCTAAGAAGTTGTGTGATTAAAGGCCAAGATTCAAGGAGAAAAAACCTTTGTAAAGCCCGGTCAAAAGCTGAAAAGTCAAAATCAACGCGGGCAGAAACAGCACATAAAAGTTAGCAAAATTTCCGAAGACCGTATCTTTGGACTCAAGCCTCGGAATTGGGCGTACCTTATGTCAAAACGACCGGCTAGGAAAGAGATTTCCAATGTTTCAAACCTTAATACAATCAGAAAAGCAAATGTGGATGAAAAGTCTGTTGAAGTCATAGCCAGCTAAAAAGGGATCTGTGCACTGAAGAAATTGGGCTTTGTGCTCGATTTTCCGGTCCAAAACATGGCTCCTCAACCCATGAACGAAAATGTGGATCTAGTCTTCTCCATTTCCACACACAAGACTTAGCTCTTAAGAGATACTTAGGTTAGGTAGCAAGTAGCCATTAAAGATAATTCTAGATCTAGTTTTGAAGGTTTTATTCCATTAATTAGTTTTCAATTATTATTTTAGATCTAGTTTTACCTTTCAATTAATTAGTATTAGAACAAATAGATTATTATTTTAGAATCAAATATTAGTTTATAATAAATTATTCAATTTCATTCCAATTTAGTTATTGATTTAAGTCTTGTTAAGTTTTAGTATTGTTAAATTCATAAATTAGTTGTCTTTATTTCCTAATTAGTTAATCATACTCTAGTTTAATTATTAGATTCATTAGAATCAATTTCAATCTTAGTTATAAATCATTTCTTAGTTGTTAATTTGGATTTGAATTATTGATTAGTTAAATTAGTAAAGTTAGAATTTTTATATGATGTCTAGTTTAAATTCATATGGAAATGATAGCATAATGATTCTAGGCTAAACCTCCATTAGAGGGGGTTGAAGAAGCCTTGATGAAGCTGGATCTTTGTTAACTTAAAAATCGTTGTGATAATCTATTCAATTCTAGAAAGTAATTAGTTCACCATGAGAATGGGTTTGGTTGCTTCACATGCTAGTTATTAATTGGTAGAGATTGCCATATATAATTAGGGATTAGAATTACCATTTTGATATGCGAAAGCATTGAAATTTGGATCACGACGAATCTTTGTTAGTTGATTAAGTCAAGTTAAGGTGGAATCAATCCCCCCCTAATTCCTTATCATATAGAATCAATTTAGTATTGTCGTAGTTGAATTATCTTGTTTAGCATTTGAATTCACATCGTAGTATAAATTCGTAAAAGTTTCATTGACTTTGGATAGGACTGATAATATTAGAAAACATTGAATGCTAAAGAACTAGGAGTGGAACGAATCTTTTACTCCACTCTATTTAGATAGATTCGAGAGTAGAAATCTTTGATAAATAATCGACTACTTAGTTCAGTTTTAGTTTTACTTTCGTTGGAATTTTATCATTCTATTCTTGAGTAGAATTATTCAATTTTACTTTTATCAAATGGCGCTACTGCCGGGGATTCATTAGTAAAACTATCAATTTTACTTTGATAAATCCTTAGTAGAAAATAGCTTTAGTTTTACTTGCGTTGAGTTTCATAGCTTCTTCGTAGGTAAAACTATCATTTTACGTTTATCAAATGGCGTCCCTGCCATCTTAGTTCTCTTTAGTATTGTTTTCTTTAGAATTGTTAGTCTTCCAAAGTCCCATAACCCATCCACCCTTGTTTGATTCTAACTGTGGTTGTCCATTTCAGTACTGAAATTTTTCTCGCAGAATTACACGGAGCGCGACCCGCGCCCTAGGCAAGCTAAATTGGAGCACCACTCGCGCCCAAATGCCTGGAACTCCAGTTTTTAGCTGAGCGCGACCCACGCCTTGCCAAGGCAAAACTCAAAGGCCCCCCGTGCCCAAACGCCTAGAACTTAAAGTTTTTACCTGAGCGCGACCCGCACCCTACCAAGGCAAATTTTGAGCGCCCCCGCGCTAAAGCGCCTGGAGCTCCAGTTTGACCTGAGTACGACCTGCGCCCTACCTAGGCCTATTTTGAGCGCACCCCGTGCCCTCTTCTGGAGTAGCCCGATTTTCACAAGTCAGTCCAAACTTCCATTTCTTCAAGTTGTTCGGTGTTTCTAACTTCTTCAATACACTGAGATTGCGTATACAAGACGTTATTCATATGCGTAGCAAGGAGGCATTCAGGTACTCCTTCTTCCACTCCTCACCTTTTCTGTCAGAGGAGTTTCAATTCTAGTATAATCAGGTTTGTTTATCGTAAACATCAACGTACATGCCTATCTAGAAATTTATAGTTAGAGTTTTGGTTGCATATTAATTGTCCTATAATATATTTGTAAAACCAATATGGCATATCAATATATAGACCAACAATCATATGATTATTATGCAAACCCTTCACCATGTTCATGCTGTGGTAGTCCTTACCATTGGGCTTCTCATTGCCCATCATACCAAGAGTTTGGACCTACTATAGAATATAATAATAATTATGAGCCTCAATTTTCAAATTTTCATAGTAACCAATACAATCAAGAGTTTTCTAGTCCTCTAAACTGTACATGGAGTCAACCTAACCCATCACAGTACGATATCAACCAAAGTCACTCAAACGCCAATAACTATGACTATCATACACCATATTAGCCATACCTTTCCACCATGCCAGAAATCACCCACCCATCTAGTTCGCCACCCTTCCCAGACCAAATTTCCCAAACTATGCTTCAGAACATAGCCCAGATGATTTCCATGATCTCCTCACCTAACAAAGAACTTTCAACCTTGTCAGAGATCGACACACAACTAGAACAACCTATTCCTATAACCACACCATTCGACCTAGTTAAGACCTACCCTAAATTTCATGAATCATTACCTTCCCATGACCCTCCCATTAACCATTATGTTGACTCCACACCCCACCTAGATGAGAAAATTCTTGAAGACGACTCTTTAGGACATGTTTTGGATGACCACTCCAAATTGAGTGATGCCACCGAGGAACCTCCCATTGATCCATCTGAAGATGAATATAAGGATGACACATTAGAAGATATTTATAAAAATGTGAAGGAGGAAGAATTTGATAACTATTGGCATTCTCTTAATATGGACCCTCCTGTTGAGCATGTCCAGGCCTTTGAGTTTACTAACTAAGACTTTAAATTTGGATGATTCTTCGACATATTCGAATGATGCCATTGAGGATACTTATAGTGTTTTAGAGGAAGAGGGTGAGAAAATAGAGATTAACAATTCTAATCTAAGGCATGAACAAGTTAATGTGCAAGAAAAAGAGGAAGTTACATCTTTAGAGCAATGTGAATCTCAATTTAGTTTGGCAGCTGAGGAAATAACAATGGAAGGAATAGATGACTTTCTTAAAGATAAAGCCACGAACAACAACATTGTAGATTTAGCCAAGACAGATGTAAAGTTCTTAAAAGCATGTGAGGATCCACCAACTGACCACCAACCACCTGAGTTACCACCTCTTACAATCCAACCATCTACCACAACTAAGCCATCCATTCACCCACCATTTTAAAAGAACCTCGATTTTGCCCTTGAGCCAATTGCCTCAGAGACCCTCTATAATTTTTTCAACCCTCACGGTGAAGTGTGTTTGCTTAGCACACAATCCCATGAGTACACCATTCTTATAGTTGAGAACCAAGCTTTGACCGAGTGTAGTGAGACACCTAGTTTGTCTTATTTTTCCTCATCTGAGCCTCATGAAAGACATCAAGATCCATACTTCATTCCTTTCTCACCTAAAGTATCGCTAATTCATCTTTTGGGTCATTCCAACTTTTTAACGCAGCTACAACATGATGTTTTGCATATGTTCTTTGATGGGTTGCATAAGTTTTCTTTCATTCTTCTACATTATTGCTTCCAATTATACAACTTCATTCTGTTTGGAGGTGCATTTAGTATCATGTTTTTATGGATAAACCCCCAACTCTTTCAACTATTAGTTTATAGTTGACCACGCATCATCTATTTTGTGCCACCCCAGTTTTTGCTTGTTTAGGGGTGGTGTGGTCTAAAACAACTGACTTAAAACGACCCCATATTAAGTCTAGGGGAATCTGACTTTAAAAGACCCACGTTTAAAACAAATTTTCTAAACTCTATTCTATAAAATTTGTTTGGGTGGGGTGTTTGGTTTTTCCATTCTTGATCACTCAACTTCCTATTCTTATCCATTCCTCATCTCGTAGCTAGATTTCTTGTTGTTTGTTGTTTTGATGTTGTTTTTATTATTTTTAGTAGATTGGATGTTAAGTTGTTAAATTCAGTAGTTAAATTTGAATTCAGTAGTTAATTGTATTTGAATTTCAATTTTAATTTAATTTGGTTCTTTTCAAATTATGCGTTGATTTTAGTGTTAATCCCACCTTCCCGAATTGTTTGGGGGTGGTATTATTTCTTTTAGCATGGCTTTTATATAATCCACAATTTATTATGTAATTTTGCGATGATTGTTGGGAATGTTACTGATATTGGCATGACTATGAGTAAATATTGTGGTAGGATGAAATCTCAATGAGTTAGGCAGTTACTACCCTAAATTCAACCTAAAAGATATTAGGTTTGTTTTAGAATCAAGAATATGGGTTGTTTCCATTTTCAGTTTTGGAAATTTTTGTTTCCGGCAATTGCCTTAAAACTTTTTGCCAACTTCCCGATTCGTTTTGGAAACTAAAAACCTATATCAACTTCATTGATTCTCCACACACAACTCACAACTCACATCTCTCACCTTTCACTCCCAAGTTTTCCTTCTTTTTCCTTCTTACTTTAGAATTTCAAGACTCGAGAGTGCGCGCTTCGATTGGCGCCACCTGCCCATAACACCGCCAAATCCAGTTTACCCCGAAAGACGACCCGCGCCCTACCCAGGCATAGGTTGAGCGCGACCCGCGCCCAAAACACTGTAAGTCCAAATTCTCCAGAGCGCGACCCGCGCCCATACAAGGCTTCAGTTGAGCGCACCCTGCGCCCTGACCCCGTGGGCACGAAAATTTCTGATATTTTGTGGGTTGTTCCAGGATCGTTTGCAGCTGTTCTAGAGGGTAGTTTTGAGATGACATCTCCTACAGTCATACTGAAACAGTCTTTCGAAGATTTTGTTCCAAAGCACCACCTTTGGTGCTTGGTTTCGCGAGGTGATCATACACGTAGGCTGGGAACCGCTAATGGTAAGACCTGATGAACATTATTCTCCAGCACTTACATCTTATTTTTCTGATAATTGCATGTTCTTTGATAGACCAGATAGAGAACAAGTGTTATCCATCAACATTGAGGATGAACCAATGGAAATTACCAGGTTCTTGCTAGCATTTGTTCTTGGTCTTGCTATGCCCGCTGAAATATAAGACCCATGGGGCTAATGGGTATATAATATGTATGTCTACACTTATGAGTTTTTGCATGAGGCTTATGGGGCAGGAATTTTCCGTATCGAGGACCAAGGGGAATACAACGTCGCCCTTGGTAGCAATGGGCCCATGAGCGTGGCACCTTTATGTTTTGGATCATGCTAAACATATTAGGGGAATGACGTTTTTCATCTGTGAATGACGCCACTTGCAGCGTCTTCCTTGCTTTAGCCACGGGACGTATGTTTTATGACCTTCCCCGAACCTTAGTTTCTAGTTTAGCGCGAGCCCATAGCATAAGGCATAAGTACCTTCTTATGCCTGTTTTAGTTTGTCGTATTATGCTATGTTTCTTCCCTGTTTTTTGTACCCGTTTCACGGATTGGGTTGGGGTGGACATTGTGAGACCCACCAATTATATTATTCGATCTTACCGTGCAATGACTTGGCAAGGGTGGAGGATACAACCTCATCAGGTTGCACCTTACACCCCATCCTACCAAGTGGCGCTTAACAGGTTAGCATCCGTAGATGATAAATGGCGTCAAACCTGGCAAATTATCATGGCATGGTAGGACGCGAAGGAACCTCAATTCTTTATAGAAGGAGAGGATGAGGAGGACGATTAAGCGGGAGATAAGGTAAGTTTTTAGTTTCAGTTAGCGTCTGTTTATGTCCCTAGCAATTTATTTTTTATTAACCCCATAACGGGTGGAACTCTTATAGAGTTGCATCAGTTTTATTTGCTATATTAGTATGTTATAACCTTGATTTGCAGATGTTCCAGAATTTCACGCGTTTCCATGACATTTTTCTACCATTTTTATTTAAATACTTTGAGGACAAAGCATGCTTCTTGTTTGGGGGTGGGCATAGAAACACGTGTAATTAAGGCATCTGTTAGGATATAGATATGTACAGTATGCACTTGTTTTCTAGTAAAAAAAATCAAAAATTTTAAAAATATTAATAAAAAGTTTATGCTGTACACTTAGGAATATTGGAATTGATTTCCTTCTCTAGGCCCTTGATAATCTAGAAATCTCACGTAGCTTTTGCATTAGAATAGTTTTTAGAAACTTAGGTTAATATATAGGTAATAATCCTTGCATCTATCTATAAATATATTACATGAGTATCTATGATTATTGGTAGTAAGTTTCTGAAATCTAGGCTAGAGTACTTATTCTACGAATCCTGTGAGAATATAGCCTAAAGCCTTATATAAGTGAAACATTTGAGAAATGACACAAGGGAGAAGTAAAATCAGGATAGAGAATTTAGGCCCTCTTTGGATCGATATAGCCAGAAATTCAAACCTATGAATTATTTTCCGCTAGTCTCCCCTCTGAGCCTTTCTTTAGCCTTTCATAAGCCGCAAATCCTTTACCCTGTTACAAAACAAACAAAATAAAAAAAAATCAACCTACCCATTCTTTGAATGAGTCTGAGAATAGAGATGAAGAATAGAAAAGAGAAAGACCTTTGGAATCAAGAATTTGTTAGTCGCTCCAAATAAGAAAAGAAAGTTTTCATCCAAATAAAATAAAATAAAATAAAATAAAAAATTAGAACTCCAAAAATAGAATCAAAGGAGTCAAAAACCAAAGAAAAAAAATATATGGCTAAGGATGGAAACAAAGTGTAGAAGCAAAAGTAAAGAACAAGGTTTTCTCTAGTTACTTAATATAAAGACTCTATTATCTCAGACTTGTCCTTTTTGAATATCCATTTCCTTCCTTCTTAAACCATCTCCTAATCCCCACAACACCTAATAAAGACATCTAGCTCAATTAGGAATAGGTTAGTGTGATATTAAGTGGCAGATGTGTTTGATCGACTCCGGCTTCCTTGTGTGTCATTGAGATTGTAAGGTAAAGTGTGCCCACTGCACACTGGAGTAGCGAAACTTAAGCGGAAAAATCAGAGTGGTTTTTTTTTTGACATTTATGTGAGGACCTACTTAAGGACGATATTCCGAGTTTTCAGAAACGGACCTGCTAGTGCATTTCATAGTATTACTCATTGTATATATATTTATTCATAGATGATTGATTATTATGAATATATTAGCTTAGGTTTCGACTTGATTATTCTTTATTCATTGCTAGTGAGATGTATAGATAATTGAGGGCATAAAGAAGGAAACAATAGTTTTATTTCTTAGTCGTTGTAGTATAGATGAAGTTTGTGAGTACCTTCACTGGAAAACTCTCACAATGCTATAACTCATCCAATAGGGAATTCCTAGTGGTTTAAGGTCTTGTTACATATGGACAATGCAATCACACTCGGCGAAACGAGATTAGTTAGAACTCCATTTTTAGTCACTTATGTTAATTTCTCATATTTCCTTGAGGACAAGCAAAATGCTGTTTGGGGGCGGTTTGATAAGAGCCCAAAATTGTAGTTTTAACCCCTTAATAATAATACTTTTAGACCAATTATATGAGTAATAAATAAGAGTTAATGCTAATTATGTGTTTTTATGTATTTCAGGCACTGAAGTCAATTATGTTTAGAAATGTGCCACTTTAGCGAGATAAAGGAGCAAGGGTTGGTTGCTAAGAAGTTTTGTGATTAAAGGCCAAGATTCAAGGAGAAAAAGCCTTTGCAAAGCCTGGTCAAAAGCTAAAAAGTCAAAGTCAACGCGGGCAAAAACAGCACACAAAAGTCAGCAGAACTTCCATAGACTGTATCTTTGGACTTAGGCCTCGGAATTAGGTGTATCTTATGTCAAAACGACCGTCTCAAAAATAGCTTTCCAATGGTTCAAATCTTGATCCAATCAGAGGAGAAAAAGTGGATGAAAGGTCTGTTGAAGTCAAAGCCAGTTGAAAAGGGCTCTGTGGACTGAAAAAATTGGGTTTTATGCTCAATTTTCCGGCCCAAAACATGGCCCCTCAGCCCATGCACGAAAATGTGGATCTGGTCTCCTCTATTTCTACACACAAGACTTAGCTCTTAAAAGATACTTAGGTTATGTAGCAAGTAGCCATTAAAGATAATTCGAGATCTAGCTTTGAAGTTTTTATTCTATTAATTAGTTTTCAATTATTGTTTTAGATCTAGTTTTACCTTTCAATTAATTGGTATTAGAACAAATAGATTATTATTTTAGAATCAAATATTAGTTTATAATAAATTATTCAATTTCATTCTAATTTAGTTATTGATTTAAGTCTTATTAAGTTTTAGTATTGTTAAATTCATAAATTAGTTGTCTTTATTTCCTAATTAGTTAATCATACTCTAGTTTAATTATTAGATTCATTAGAATCAATTTTGATCTTAGTTGTAAATCATTTCTTAGTTGTTAATTTGGATTTGAATTATTGATTAGTTAAATTAGTAAAGTTAGAATCTTTATATGCTGTCTAGTTTAAATTCATATGAAAATTATAGCATAATGATTCTAGGCTAAACCTCTGTTAGAGGGGGTTGAAGAAGCCTTGATGAAACGGGATCTTTGTTAACTTAGAAATCATCGTGATAATCTATTCAATTCTAGAAAGTAATTAGTTCACCATGAGAATGGGTTTGGTTGCTTCACATGCTAGTTATTAATTGGTAGAGATTGACATGTATAATTAGGGATTAGAATTACCATTTTGATATGCGAAAGTATTGAAATTTGGATAATGACGAATCTTTGTTAGTTGATTAAGTCGAGTTAAGGTGGAATCAATCCCCCCCTAATTCTGTATCATATAGAATCAATTTAGTATTGTCGTAGTTGAATTATATTGTTTAGTATTTGAATTCACATCGTAGTATAAATTCGTAAAACTCTCATTAACTTTGGATAGGACTGATAATATTAGAAAACATTAAATGCTAAAGAACTAGGAATGGAACAAATCTTTTACTCCACTCTATTTCGATAGATTCGAGAGTAGAAATCTTTGATAAATAATCGACTAGACTTAGTTTAGTTTATTTTATTTGGGGTTAATAGATGGGTAAGGAATTGTTGGTGAAAGTGAAAGGTTTGATGAAAGGTTCAGTGGGGCGACTAGCAGTAAAATTTGGAATAGGTATGAACTTTTGGCTATGTCAATCCAAAGAAGGCCTAAATTCTCGTTTAGGGTTTGAATGGTGATCAAGTAAGTAGACGCGTAATTTTCTCTATTCGGAAAAACTACTCCTCCGTGTTATTACTCATAATTCACACATATCGAGATTTTTTTGTTAGATTCTCATAGGATTGATAATTTAAGTAACTAACTGTGGGATCCACAAACTTACTACTATGTACAATCGATGATGCTCAGTGCATGAATACTCATGAAAAGATGTAAAAACTATTGCGTACGTATTATCTTAATTTTCTAAAGAACAAATCCTAATTCGACTGCTAATGCGAGATTACTAGACAATTTTTGTTTCGACCCCCACATACGTGGCAGACGTCCATTAGTAGGGGTCTCCATTTTATTCATTTAATCAACAGGGCTAAAGCCCAATTCGCAATATCATGGATCAATGTACAGGCCCATTAACTCATGTGTCTAAGGCTGAACCTTAGCCACATGGCTTTCCACTAATATACGTTGATTTATGTCCAGATTCATTTCTTATCAAAAAGATAACTATCAGTTGACAGTTATATTCTATCACAATTACTCAAGCAACAAGATTACTTGAGCTACAAGGACTCTCTACTCTACCTATATAAATACCACATTATTTTTCATAAGGAACTACGTTGAAACTTGATCCCTAGAGAATAGATCTTGGGTACGTAGGCAGCCATTATTTGGTTCAGTTTCATCTCCCCCCAACATCAAATTCCTCTGTTTCTTAGTGCGTTCTTTACCATTGCTCTCGTTGTGTTGAAGCAGTTTACTGCCGAAACATAATTGGCGCCGTCTGTGGGGAATTTAGAATTCATTATCACGTTAAACAATCAAGATGGTAAGCACAAGAAGTAGACCAAATAGTCGACATATTCCTCCTGCTAATAATACTCGCAACCCTCGAAATTCAAATCGGCCAATGCAAGAACCATTGAACAATCAAGTTGATCCTAGTGGTAGGATCAATTCTCAACATCCGACTGTAGCAGCGCAACCGCCACCGCCTCCGCCATCGCAAAAGGTCGTACAACCGCCGACACCAACCCTAACAGCCTTGCAACAAGAAAATCGACAAGTCAGTAATCCTCCCTGCGGTCCGCCGTCTGTCTATGTCGATCCTTCAGTTGACATAGATATGGACGTGGACACTACTCTCAGACCAACTAACGGAAAAGGTGATAGTAACAGCCAATTCACCCCTAATGCGGTTGAGCGTGAGTTACGACGAGTCAAAAATTTAAATAGGAACTTGAGAAGGAAGTTGGCAAAGAGGCAAAGGCCGGTAGACGATGCTGCAAATTCAACAACATCAAGGCGACCACGAAGGGACGCAGGCCATTCCAGTGTATGGGACCGTCTTGATGATCCACTTCATCGTCCTTAACAATGTGTTATTTCTCAAGCACAATCAACCAGTGCGTGCTCTAAGAGTAATGACCCTATTACCCGTACTTATGGATAGAATCGTATTGGCAGGGATAACTACTACCCTAGACATGTCCGATCTCAAAGGGAAGATTTACCTCTGAGAAGCAATTCCAGGGAAGACTGCCGTCCGAGATATATTTGACATGACTGGGAAGGTGGGCATCCCAGACAAGAGCAACAAACATGGAGAAGCGGTATAATTATACCGACCACCCGCCAAGGGTGACTACCGCCTAGAAAGTGGGTTCTGAGGGATAGACAAAGACAATCACCGGTTGAGCTGATCGTGCGTACGCCAAAGATCTCTAACTCCAATAAGAGATAATGGAAGGTATCCTTCTCCACATGGGCACGACCGGGCGCCCGGTTGTTCGAGCCAATACTTTAACTTTAACAGAACAACAGTTGAAAGAGTTGATTGCAAAAGAATTTAACGATAGAGAGTCAAGGGACGTAAGAATGAAAAACTTAACAGTCAATGATGGCGTACTTGATAAGTTTTCGCTCGACATTCAAGAAGCTTACCACCATCCCGACTTCAAACAACCTGATTTTGAACTTTATGATGAGTCGGAAGGAGATCCTGGCTTGCATGTTCTATCGTTCAAAAATAAGTTGGTGTTATGGGGTGGAGATGATCCGCTCATATGTAAGCTCTTTCCATCAACTCTAAAGGGAGAAAGATTACGCTAGTTTAGTGAGTTGCCTTCAAGATCAATTCACCAATTCAATAAACTAGAAAATCAGTTTGTTAATCGTTTTCGCCACAATTGCAAGACGCCAAAGGATGTCGATTCACTTTTGAACATCAAGCAACAACGTGACAAAAAGTTACGAACTTCTGTTACTATGTTCCGGAAGGCCGCAGCACCGCCGCCGCCGCTACCGCAAACGGTGGTACAAATGCCTCCGGAAGAAGGCGTCACGGAAGAAAGTATAAGGAAAACCTTCATCCCAGACTGGACCGACCTAACAGGGAAGGCCGACCTCGCAAATTTGAGGAAAATTGCCATCCTAGATAGGTCCGACCAGGCAGGGAAAGAAGGCGTCGCGAGAAGAAAGTATAAGGAAAACCTTCATCCCAATGGACCGACCGATCGGAGGGGAAGGCCGACCTCGCAAATTTGAGGAAAATCGCCATCCTAGATAGGTCCGACCAGACAGGGAAGGAAGGTGTTACATAAGCAACTAGAGGGAAGACCACAATCCCAGACAAACTACCGACCTAGATAGGTTGGTTACACGCAAAGAAAAAGACAATCTCCAGTCGGACCCGAACGTGTGTACCGCTTAAAATCTCTAACTCTTGTAAGAGGTAATGGCAGGTGTCATTTTCCACATAAGCTCGACCGGGGGCGTCTGTCTGTTTAAATCTTCTGGATAAAATGGATTTCACCCCACTTAGCACGAAGTCCTTTTAATGTAACTTCCCACTCATCATAAAGGTCATCTGAACCTTAACGGAGCTTGTCCGATTCATCCGTATCCGTTGCCACGAATTTCGGCGGTGAACGCCACCGGGCTTCCAACGCCTATCTTTCATGGATGCTTCTTCAGGGTACTACCAGATATCTTTGAATGTGGATGACTAAGAGTTCACCGCCTTCATCACCGACCAAGGCATTTTTTGCTACACTATTATGCCTTTTGGTCTGAAAAATGCCGGTGCAACCTACCAAAAGCTTGTCAATACAATTTTTTCCGATCGGCTGGGAAAAATAATGAAGGCTTATATTGATGATATAGTCGCTAAATCGAAACATACTGGTGATCATCTTTCTGTTCTTCAACTTGTTTTTGATAGGCTTAACAAGTATAACATGAAACTCAATCCGGCCAAATATTCTTTTGGCCTCTCTTCTGGAAAATTTCTGGGATTTCTCATGACTCGTAGAGGTATTGAGGCTAATCCTGATCAGATACGCGCCGTTATTGATATGCCATCACCAAAAAAAGAAGAAGAAGGAAATTCAACGACTTACTGGTCGGCTTGCCGCTCTTCATAGATTTATTTCTAAATATTCCGATCGTTGTCATCCCTTCTTCCAGACTTTAAAGGGGGCGACAACTTGGAACGTTGATTGTGAGATGGCATTGCAACAACTAGATCGAGAAATACTTGGTCAGTCCTCCTATATTGACAAGTCCTTCAACGGGTCAACCTAGTGGCATATACCTGGCAGCTACAACTCAAGCTGTTAGTGCTGTTCTTTTCATTGATGATGGTAGACCCGTCTTTTTTATCAGTAAGACTTTAACCGGAGCTGAGTCTCGTTATTCAAAGATGGAATAAATTGCACTTGCATTTGTTCGTGTCGCTCGCCGATTGAAACTATACTTCCAGGGGAGGTTGGTCATAATTATACTGAAAATCCCTTACGCAAGATCTTTCGTGATGCACAGGAATCAAGTTGCTTAGCCGAATGGGAAAGTTATCTTAGTGCATATAGCATTGTCTTCGACAGTCA
This sequence comes from Coptis chinensis, assembly GCF_015680905.1. NCBI lineage: Eukaryota > Viridiplantae > Streptophyta > Magnoliopsida > Ranunculales > Ranunculaceae > Coptis > Coptis chinensis. The sequence continues at coordinate 59,992,851 of NC_141461.1, read as the reverse complement.
TACTACTGAAAAAGGACATGCTCTGACTTCTTTGATAGTTGATTTTCCGATTAATGATTCTCCTATTGATGATTTCTTGCGCCAAGAAGAATCTATGGAAGACATTCTGCGGCCAATAACTGGGGGCGACGAAGACCAACATGAAAACACAATTCCTAATCCCATTGACTTATGGATTGTTTACTAAGATGGCTCCCATAGTAATCTGGGTTTGGAATTGGATGCATTTTTTTGTTAAACCCGGCGGAGAAAAGATTGGGAAATCTGTGCGACTTAGTTTCGCCGCTTCAAATAACGAAGCCGAGTATGAGGCTGCCATTTGTGCCTTGAGAACAGCTTTGACACTGGGGGCGCAAAAGCTCCAGTTATACACGGATTCTCGCCTTGTTTCCAATCAGTTTGGTGGGTCTTTTGAAGCAAGAGATGAGCATATGGCGGATTATCTTAGTTTGATACGTAGTCTTGCTCGACAATTTGATAGCATCTCTATCACTCAAAGACCCCGAAATGACATGCGTCATGCAGATTCATTGGCTTATCTCTCCGCCGCCGTTATAAGCGAAGGGTCAAGACACATCACTTTTGCAGTCATCTTTTCGTCAGTTTAAGTTTAAACGCGTTTACATTTCGCTTAGTTCATTACTATCATTACGAAAAAATCTGACGAAGTTACCACATTTAGCTTCGTCAGTTTACGTTTGAACGTTTTTTACGCTCGCTTAATCATTACTATCGCTACGACAAAATCTGACGAAGTTACTACTTTTAACTTCGCCAGTCTAAGTTTGAACGCTTTTAATCATTACTATCGCTACGACAAAATCTGACGAAGTTACTACTTTTAACTTCGCCAGTCTAAGTTTGAACGCTTTTACGCTCGCTTAGTTCGTTACTATTGTTCCGACAAAATCTGACGAGGTTACCACGTTTAGCTTTGTCAGCCTAAGTTTGAATGCTTTTATGCTCGCTTAGCCTAATTTTACAAAGTTAAGTATGCATTGCGGGCATTTTTCTCTACGTGGGGGCATCTCGTTCTATTTCATTTCAACTATATAAATCAACAACATTGTCAGTTTTCCACAGGTATGTTATCTATCACAACAACAACATTCAATAGCAAACGCATACTTTATTTTTATTTATTTTTCATCAAAAGAAGTTTTAGCTCTATGGTATTACATTCACACAATTACCTAATCAATTGTCTCTGTCAATTATCTTACGGTCACTCAATTAAATCTTCATTTTTTCTTCAAAATCTGCATTCGCTTCGCTTAGCACTTTCGGTTAATTATCTTCCGCATTCATTATTTTTTCTAAGGCATTGCGCCGCTCTTTCTCAACGAAACTTTCTGTCGGCTTCTAAGGCATTGGGCCGATATTTCTGAGAGACATTTTTCATCAATTTTTCTGAGCGAAAATTTTCTCCGACTTCTTTATTTCTTCTACGGCATTGCGGCGTGATCACCCTGAGCAAAACCTTTCTTCATCTTCCTTATTTTTTCTAAGGCCTTGTGCCGATCTTTCTGAGTACAACTTTCCGAGTTAAACTTTCCGACAGCTTCATTATTTAATTTCTTCTACGACATTACTTGACATCTTTCTGCGCGAAACTTTTCTCCATCGACTCTTTATAACTATATTTTGCTCGTAATTCCGCCATATCAACCTACGACAAAAATACAAATTTTTTCGTCAGTCTTTCAAACTTAACCAAAATTTTACGACAACTTATAAAAAAATACTAACATACTTGTTTCATGCTGTCAATAATCATTGGCACCGCTTAAAGTATTTTTCGAGTTCATCCACGGTGAACGACACTTTTTCTTTAGCCATTGGTTTTCGAATAGTCACCCCGACATTCTCTATCATTCTTTCCTTTACAATCCAGTTCTTTTATTTTCCGCTTTCGGTTAACTATTTTCCGCTATCGAAATATGCATTCGTTTCGCTTAGCGCTTTCGGTTAACTATTTTCCTTGATCATTCTTTTTCTAAGGCATTGTGCGCTCTTTCTCAACGAAACTTACAAACTTCTTTAATTCTTCTACGACATTAATTGACGTCTTTCTGTGCTAAACTTTTCTCCATCGACTCTTTATGAATATAATTTGCTCATAATACCGCCGTTTCTCCGTGCGGCGAGAATTCGCATTACGTCACATTTTTTCGCGAAAACTTTCTCCAGCTTCATTATTTTTTCTAAGGCATTGTGCCGATCTTTCTACGGAAAATTTTCCGAGCAAAAATTTTCGTCAGCGTCATTATTTTTTCTATGGCATTGTGCCGATCTTTCTCCGAAAAAATTTCCGAGTGAAAATTTCCGTCAGCATCATTATTTTTTCGAAGGCATTCTGCCGTTCTTTCTACGAGAAATTTACCAAGTGAAAATTTTTGACAGCTTCATTATTTTTTTAAGGCATTAAGCCGAACTTTCTGAGCGGATTGAAAATTATCTTCACCTTATTTATTTTTTACAAGGCATTGAGATCATGCGGAGTGAAACTTTTCTTCACGGTATTTTCGGAAATATTCTTTCTCCCGTCATACCACTGTTTCTACCTGCGACGACAAGAATAAATTTTTCGTCAGTCTTTCAGACTTAACCAAAATTTTACGATAACTGATAAAAAAAAATACTAACATATCTGTTTCCGACACCGCTTTGTCATATTCTCCGCACTTTTCTCCGTTTTCTTCGTCTTCTTCGACAGGCTAAATTTAAGTTTTATTGAAACTCAATAATTTAAGCTTAATATCCTAGCCGATCCAATTTGAAGCTGCTCGATCCTGAGCTAGATTATGTCGTGGCCTCGTGTATTCGATATATTTGTCACTTTCTTTCCACCTCAACAAGTCTACGATCGTCAACACATCTTCTGCTTCTCGATTATATTTCGCCCGTATAGTACGGTAGTTCTACCTATAAAAAAATTTAAAAAAAACCGGGTGAGAAAGCACCAAAACCAGGTTCACTGGACTTATTAAAGGAGCGCAGGTATGGTGCCCCTCCTTTACTGGTAGTGCACGGTATCATATTTTCTTGAACAAAGTTTTAAAGAAGAGGCGCCATCACTCCATCAGTATCGCCTTCACCATTTTTCATTTTTCTCATCAGCTCCTGTAGGAATTCGTTCCTTGCATACACCAACCACTTTTGTGTCGCCACCACATGTTCTATAGAGAAGTCATCTTAAGGAAAGATTTCCAACGTTCAAAGGCAGTACAGCAAGAAAAAAAAACACACACACACACACACACACACACACAAAACAGCATAACGCACAAAGAATGCTTACCGCAATATCTTCGCATGTTCGCTGTTGGTTCCTTTGAGGACCTTGTATGTACACACGCCTCTCACATCTTGCTATTTCAGGCAAGATGCAAAACGTTTTTTTCCAGCATCATAGTAACAGGTTGAGTTTTTTGCCGATACGCGGATTTTTTTTGGTGGTCGCTCCGATCACCTTTTTACTGGTGCGATAGTAAGAATAGATGAAGACGATGAGGAGAGGAGTTACCGGGAACCATAGGAACGTATCGGTGGATTAACACAATATCGGTGGATTAACACGTATCGGCCCCAACACCAATTACTTTTTCTGTGTTCACATCGATTTTGAATCCCCCAAGTTTAATAACCTCAATTGTTATTTTACCTTCTTCTCCTCTTGCCTATCACATGCCCATAGTTTGTACAGTGGGTGATATGGTGTACACAATACGATATCAAAACTCAAAAAACCAAGAACAGGTAAGAGAGGAGGAGAGAACGCCTAGATATCACTTAGTTTATAGTACGTACCTTATCGTCCTTCTTTTGAGAAGTCCGTGATAACTGTTTTGAATGAGAATTCTTGTCGCTCGCGACATCATGGGCACACCGCTTATATAAGGTTCGAGCTGTTTTCCAGTACCGGTGGGATTCTTTTCTGTTCCAAACTTCATCTGTCTATCAATTCTTATCTACTTTACATTCTTATCTCATCCGAAACCTTTGAGTCCAATTAGTATTTAACTTCCTTTTATTATTATTATTACTATACTGCCCCTACGTTTAATTTTCCACGGTATAATCCAAGTATCGCTATTCCGTTGGCACGCTTCATCGAATTCAACTTTCGCGTTATCACGTGACGCATTCAGTACATTTTCGCCACTCAATTTCTTTTGCAATTTTATTTATGTGCATCTTTTATTTTTTCTGTACATTTTCGGCCATATTTTCTTTAACTACGTCATTGCGTCCCGTACACGTTAATTTAACATTATTTCGTTTCCGTGATTCACAAATTTTTTCCGTTTATCCATTTTCCTATCGTTTACGTTCACACGACACTTTATTATACATTTCGCTTACTATTTTCGTATTCCATTTTTTCCTTGCTTTTTCTTCTCTTCTTTGCCATGTGAACTTTGTTCGCATGACAAAGAGGGGACGGTGTTTCGACCCCCACATACGTGGCAAACGTCCATTAGTAGGGGTCTCCATTTTATTCATTTAATCAACAGGGCTAAAGCCCAATTCACAATATCATGGATCAATGTACAGGCCCATTAACTCATGTGTCTAAGGCTGAACCTTAGCCACATGGCTTGCCACTAATATACGTTGATTTATGTCCAGATTCATTTCTTATCAAAAAGATAATTATCAGTTGACAGTTATATTCTATCACAATTACTCAAGCAACAAGATTACTTGAGCTACAAGGACTCTCTACTCTACCTATATAAATACCACATTATTTTTCATAAGGAACTACGTTGAAACTTGATCCCTAGAGAATAGATCTTGGGTACGTAGGCAGCCATTATTTGGTTCAGTTTCATCTCCCCCCAACATCAAATTCCTCTGTTTCTTAGTGCGTTCTTTACCATTGCTCTCGTTGTGTTGAAGCAGTTTACTGCCGAAACAATTTTCATCATAGAAAAGGAAACAAGTCTTTGTTAATGAGTACATTCACTAAAAAGAAACTAGAAATTATATACAACCTACAAGTTGCCTAATTTTTGCTATAGGTTTAAAGCCCACCCCCAAACAGAACGATGCTTAGTCCTTGGCAGCGGCGCCATTTGATGTTAGCACTTTGATGGATTTATATGTATGGAACAATTATAACCATTAACATACCAATATTTAAGATTTCCTTACTCATGTGTTTTCCTGTGTATGGTTAGATTAGGGGTTTTCGTTCCACCTTAATACTAGGATGATGTTACAACTGAAATTTTAGCACCTTAGATAACTATGTGAGTAGGGTGTTGATCTTATGCTAGTAAGATGGACTCAGAGATGAGTACATCTTGCTAGGGATCGATCCTAAGTCCGTTTTCGGGTTTGTTTATGAACCCAAAATAGATTTGAGATGATAGTGATCTGTTTCTAAAAACAAGTAGTTAGACCTTGCATCAGTATGATTAAACTTTTACCTTTCTCTTTCTCTAGTTTTCTAATAAAAGTTTCATAAATTACCGTGACTTACATGTTAAATTATCGTAGGAAGTAAAAATAAAGTGTAAAAAGATCAACACCCTACTCACATAGTTAGGATGGAAAGGAGTCCAAAGTTTAAAAGTTTAAATAAAGGAAACTCATGTAGAAGTAGGAAAAGAAAACAAGGATTTCTCTAGTGTAAATATTTTGAAGACCTTAGTCTCTCAAACTTGTCATTTTTTTTTTTTTATTTTCCATTCTCATTTTCTTCTACACCACCACTTAAGCCCCATAATACCTAATAAAAACTTCTAGCTCAATTAGGAGTAGGATGGTGTGATAATAAGTAGTAGATATGACCTCGGATCCTCTAATTGTCATTGAGATGTGAGGAAAAGTATGTCACTGCATACTGGAGTTAGCAAAACCTGAGTGGAAAAATTATGAGCAAATTTGTGTTTCGACACATACATGTGAGAACCCATTTAGGGACGCTCTCCAAAGGATCTAGAAACGGCCCTACTTGTACATTTCAATGGAAGGTTCACTGTATGCATGTTCATATGTAGATGTTTTAATTATTGTATGCATATTAACTTGAGTTCCAAAGGAATTAATCATCGTTCCCCGCTAGGGAGATGTATATATATCTGAGATTAATTTAGAAAACAAGTTTTTGTTACTGAGTCATTGTAGTATAGATGAAGTTTGTGAGTATCTTCACTTGAAAACTCTCACGAGGCTATAACTCGTCCACTAGGGAATTCTTGGTAATTTAAGGCCTTGTATACGGTCAATGCAACTGTACTCTATGAAATGAGAATTAGTTAGGATTACACATTTTTGGCCACTTATCTGTTTTAATGTCTTTTCTTTGCTTAAGGACAAGCAAAGTGTTGTTTGGTGGTGATGTGATAAGCACCCAAAACTTTAATATTAAACCCTGTAGAGACATAGCAATTTGGTTAATTATGTGTTTCATAAGCATGAAATAATTAGTTTTTCGTACTTTTGCTGGTTTTCGTAGTTAACGTAAAAATAATGGTTAAACCTGCATTAAAGCACGAGAATAGTGTATATAACTAAAGTCTTCCTAATCAGACCATGAGAAACTCAACAAAGCCGGATTAAAGCCCGAGGACTCAAACAGGACAGAATCAAGTCAGAACAGGATTACGTGCAGAAAAACATCAAACTTCTGAAGCTCATATCTCTTGAACCTGGACTCCGATTTCGCTAAGTAAGCTGCCCAGACAATCAGTACGACAGGACAGTTTTTACAAAAATTAATTTATGGACCCACCATTGGACGCAACACGTGGACCCATTCTATGGGCCTACAAGAATGGATGAGTCATCAATCATGGAGTAAGTCAAGACAAAAGTGCCAAATTATTGGCACAAATTGACACCTTGCATGTATTAATTACCTTGACTAGACTTTTTGTGCCAAATAGTGTTTAAATGTGATTTGCATGATTTGGAGATAAGATGGAATTAAATCTGAGTAAATGGGGAGAGATGCTTTCATGTGGGAAATGAGAGAATGCTCTCATATGTATTGAATTTGGGATTTGCGAGAATCATTCCCATTCATGCATCTTTTTTTTTAAGGAAAAACGTAAGTTATCTTGAATAGTGTTCATGGAGTCACTTGTTTTCTTCTAAATAAAAATAAGCATTTACTTTAGGTAAAATCAGCTCTTTCTATTTTTCTTCTTCTTCCATTCTTACATTATCATAACATAATTTAACATATCATTTCAATCCCATGATCATGAGCTAAAACCCTCCAAGGTGGAGGGTTAATGATGTTCATGTTAGGATCAGGCTACGTTTTTCGATTTCTAAATCACTACTTAGGTACTTCGGAGTCATTTTGCAACCTGCCACAAAAATGACAGAGACCGACCAAGTTTAGAGCTTGGAGCCCCAGATCAGGTCGCACGCACTACCCATGTGACGATGGGATGCCTCGTCTGTGCAAGCTACTGGTGAATTCATCCCCTTAAAGTTGACCAGCTGGAGTTGAATGAATCTAGGAGTTGAGATGATATTTCAGAGATGAAATATCAGTTCAACTCCTTATGTTTGTAAGATGGACTTGGAGATGAGTAAATCTTGCTAAGGATCGATCCTAAGTCCGTTTTCGGGTTTGTCTATGAACCTAAAACGGATTTGAGATGTTAGTGATCTATTTCTAAAAACATGTAGGACCTTGCATGAGTAGGATTAAGCCTCTACGTTTCTCTCTCTCTAGTTTTCTAATAAAAAGTTTCATAAATTACCGTGGCTTACATGTTAAATTATTGTAGGAAGTAAAAATAAAAAGTAAAAAGATCAACACCCTACTCTCATAGTACTCTAAGGTACTAAAATTTCAGTTGTAACATCATCCTAGTATTAAGGTGGAACGAAACCCCTTACTCTAACCATACACATGAAAAAACGTGAGTAAGGAAATCTTGAATATTGGTACGTTAATGGTTGTAATTGTTCCATACATATAAAACCATCAAAGTGCTGACATCAAGAATGCTAAAAAAAAGGTTTTTTTCCTATTCTTGGTAATAAAATAGGACACAGGATCAGAAAGTTACTTAAGTTATCTCACTCCCAGTCTCCTTTAAAATCGTCCCCATTGTTACCTAGTTGACGGATTGGATCAGAAAGTTATGATAAGTACGAATTGGATATTACTACAGAGTTAACTGGTTAAAATATGGGATGAGACATACTCTAAAACAGTAGGATTTCAATCTCAGTCAATAACATGCGAGACGTTAAAATATGAGGACGACAAAACCATTATGTAACACTTTAAAATGGATAGTTGGTTTACATTGTCTCGATGAACAGTTGGAATTATAGAAAAACTATGAGTTAACAAAAATGAAATAAACAAAAAAGCAATTCAAAACCATAAAATGAAATTTAGGAAAAGTACGTATGTCTTTTTTTTTTTTTATTAGAGTGCATTTGACACAAATCTTTTTCTATTTTTTATTTCATGTCTTATACTTCACCGGTTACGTTGAAGTATGAGATGAGCCAGGTGTGCCGTCACGAGTCGAACAAGAAAAAATTAATATTTGTTGATATATCCTTACAATGTGTAGATGATTGCTCAAAGTGTAGTTAACCGTTGCAATGATTATTCTCAATTGTGTAGCATGGTTCAATTACCTGGCTGGTAACTTTGGTATATTTGCAATTTGCATAGGTTTTTTGTTTACATTTTCAGTGTCAGCAACAGTGATGTGTTGATTCATTCCAAAGTAACAAACACAAGGGAGGTTTTGCCAAAATTCTTTGCGACATGGTGTTCATGGCCGTGTATAGATAGCACCAAAGATAAAAGATGACAACATAATTTGTGCCTTCATAGCTAGCTAGAGCATTTCATATTCATGTTTTGTAATCAATTTTTTTTTTTTTTTCTTTTTAAGTGGAAATTTTATTGATACTGATAACGATTTTTTTTTTCTTCAATATCGGAAACTAAATCATTAGGAGGGTGTATATACATGCTAGGGATACATATTGCCAAAACATGTGTGATGTATAAAGTTTGTGGACAAACACGTTTAATGTATCATATTAGTCAAAATTGTTTCGGTGGGATGAATTTTTCACAAGTACTTTTTGTTTTTGTTTTATTTCTTGAAATTGTGAAAAATACATGAATTAAAATATTTATGTCCAAGGAAAAAAATTGTACCAAAATCATAAAATAATGTATCAATAATTATTATTTAAATAAGAGACGAACAGAGAGATGATGTTTATTAAAACTATGGCTAGGAGAAAAAATCAATGAATCTAAATAAATAATAATAAAAAATAAATAACAAAAAAATAAATAAAAATAAAAATAATATTAAAAAAATCAATGAAAATCAAGAAATTCAAAAACAATCCTTGCAAAAGGCACAGGCATTACCTAGTATATATATAGGGGAGGGAACCATATACAACACTTTTTATACTATACTCGTTTTTAAAATTGATCTAAGAGCTAATACTTTGTGGGTATGATATGATCTTATCACTATATAAATCATATCCACAAAATTTTAGTTCATTTCAAAATCTCTATCCCCTTCAGATGTAGATTTGAAAATGTGATTTTTTTTAAATGCTAAGATTTGAAATTTTGCAACCCTATTTTGGCATATTTAAAATTTTCCAAACGAGCCCATTTTTTTTATAGCGATGTTCTCTATGGTGAGAATATAAAATCCACAAAAAATCAAGTCTTAAATGAATTGTAGAGTGAGATATAGACTATTGTATAAATTGTTGTATATGGATCCCTCCCCATATATTGTTTATATTGTTTACTATAGACCCCATTTTAGGAACTTGCCTAGGGCCCCTTGAAACTCAGGGCGCCCTTGTCGGCTTACTAGTATACTGAGCTATGGTGGTCAGTCGTATGTTACTTTTGCAATAGAGCATTCAACATTATTTTGATGCCTTTCTTCCTTGCATTGAAAGATTATGGTTATATTAAAGTAGTATATTACCTGGTAGATAAGAGAGAAAGTCCTGACTTTTTTTTTGGCGACTCACTTATTTTATTCCGTATTTGATGGTATTACATATATTTCACACATATTTCACATTGTTATCCTAATTTTTATTGTCGTAATGCATAAGATTTATTTAATTGCTATGAGAACTTTTTTTGTTAATTTACTTCTCATCAGTTATGATGTTCGGCATTATACACAAATTCAAAGGTAAGGGTACAAAGTTGAAAAAGTCAGGGGTACCAAATACCCAGAAGATGCACATGTAGGGACATCTTATTCTGAGTTTGATCCAAATTCTTATCAACATCTTGTTCTAGAAGTAAATACACACATATCCTTTACTCTTCGTGAAGGTGGTGGGACGAAATAAAAGTTGGTAAGAAGGGGACTTTGGCCCTTGTTATGGAATGGTTAAGGCTAGTGAATTTTGGAGAATTTCAATTGATGCTTCAGAATGTTGGTTTTGACGTCTAAAATTTCCTTCGTTTGTGCCACGGTGGACCATATTTGGAAAGAGAGAAATGCAAGGAGATTCAGGAACACTAACTTATCTTGTACGGTGGTGCTAAACAACCTGATTTCATAAATGAAAGCATACCTACAAAGCCAAATTTCAGAGATTGATGACACAATGAGAGGAAGGATTTTAATTGAAAGACTTGGGCTTCAAGCAAAGTACAAGAGAAAGGATCCGATCCCATGTCTATGGACCAAGCCTCCAGAAAATGTAGTGAAATTAAACGCTGATGGTTCAATGACAGACGAGAGATGTAGTGCAGTAGGGGTTATAAGAGACAGCGAAGGGGAGGTTCTACTTGCCTACACCAGTGGAGGAGGGTTGAGGTTGGTACTTTACCAAGAACTAAAGGGCATTCTGCTTGGGCTACAAGGGTGCCTAAAGATAAACAAGTCTGAGATTATAGTAGCTACTGACTTTCTCAGAGCTATAAGAATACTCACAGATAAGGAACCACCACCATGGTACTGCCTAAACATGGTACTTGATATTAAGAGCATCATGAACTGCCCCTGCACTGTGTCTGTGGTTCATGTTTATAGAGAATCGAACAGGGCTGCTGACTATTTAGCTAGCATATCTAGTCATCAATCTTGTAACTTTTTCATACCTCCTCTTGATGAGAAGCTCAGCGTATATGTAATAGAGAATAGAGATGCAAAGATTTATATGAGGTTTTAATATAGGTCAGGGTCAGCCATTACCCTTACTCTAGTTGAAAAAAAAACATTGAAAAATCGGATAGATAGTTAGTTGAAGCAATTGTGGAGAGATGATGGGACTCTACCCACACATTTCATTTTCCATATGGTGAGATAGGCTTTATGCCACTTGATTTCTCAATGCTTACGGGGTTGCGTGTTGGAGAAGGAAATATTGTAACATTTGATTCGAAATATGAGTTATTTGATGAGGCTGTAAAATATTTACCTTTTTTAATGGAGGGTGAGATTTATAGCAGCAACATCAAACTAAGTCATTTAGAGATGTATACAGCTTATGCAATGCAAGATGGTGTTAAGGAAAAAGAAATAGGGTTTCGTGCTTTCATATTGTATGTTATTGGAAACGTATTGTTAGCAAACTCCCACAGCACGGTTCGTTTGACACTAGTCTTACTCAGATAGATGAGATTGGTAGTTATGACTGGGGAGGAGCTGCATATACACATATATCTGATCGGGTCTTTAGATTTGGTATGTCGTTTTGGCATTAGTAAGGGTAGTAGAGTTGTTGTGGGGATGTGGCAAGTCATTGAGGTGATTAAAGTTAATAATTTTTCAAATAGACTTGATTAGTTAGTTATGTTATAATATTTGTTGTTTTTGTTCAGTACTGGTATTATTCTTATTTTCGAAATGGCATGCACATTTGGATACTTGAAGAGCTTGACCAATTTCTTGCTATATATAATTGGGGTCCAATTTACCGTTATAAGGTTGCGGGTGAAGCTCATTGTAATCTAAGTCTAGCACGACAGCATGTAAAGTCTCATACTCGAAGTTTGTTCTATTGTATGGCAGCTATGGGTAGATTCCACATGTATACGCATAAGCCATCCATATGTTTGGAGAGCATTAGAGTTGACTAGTCAGCGATGCATCTTGTTTGGACCATTAGTAAATGTTTGGTATTTAGGAGAGCTTTGTTCTCGCCAAGTCACTGGCATTCCTTCAATTCCTTTTGATCCCCCTTCTCTTATGAATCTTAACGGGTGCCAAACTGATATATTGCTCTGATGGTATAACAGTGGCTGTATTTCTGTTGATGCCTTGATTATACATGTTACACCGACTATTGGGCTCATGTCTCAATGGGGGTGTTGTTGCCCCCAACTTACAGAGGTGTGAATGTCGACTTTGTTGGTGAAACTGGTTTTAAGAATGATGTAGGTATTTCACAACCGATGGGGGCAACCCTTAATTGCTTAACATACCCCCCCCCCCTCTGTTACAGGCTGAGGCAGTTGTTACTCCCGTAGCCAATTGCGTTATCCCTATTATTTGTCGTAATGGCGAAATCTTTAATTTCCTTGATCCACCAATTGATAAAGATTTGGTGCCACATCTCCCTATTGATGCCAACTTGACACCAGTAAGTAAATTAATTAGTTTAATTTTTTTTTTCAACATCTAATTTATTTAACTATGGTATCAATTTAGGCATAATTGAAGATGGCATTAGAGGATTACATGTATGTCACTACTTCTATGGGTAGTGTTATTAGCAAAATGAATCATGGGTTGTACGCTAATATGGATGATATCTATCAATTCGTTCGTCAAGAATTGAGTAGTAATCACATTCCATATTCTTCCCCTAGTTGAGACTGAGATGACCCCACAAGTTTAGACTCAACCATCTTGAGTATCTTAAGGGATCATGTTGATTAGCTCCCAACTGTGCGTTTTATTACCCTTATATTACTGTATTACAGCCCTTCTTATGCATAGTGAAAAGACAACTCGTAGGTTTTGTTCCCTTTTTTAGGTTACAGAGCAACTCAGATCACTAATCATAAAAGATGCGTCTTAGCACCAAAAGGAGTCTTAATTATGCTTATTATGAAGACTCAAAGCTGCTATGAAAAAGTGCTAAAATGGTCAAAGTTAAAGTCAAAGTCAGAGGTCAAAGGTCAAAGACTCAGAACCAAAAAGGTGAAAGTCAAGTCCTCAACTCAGAAGACCAGAGATAGATGTCCTTAACATAAAAGAAGCTTTTCTCTAAAACCTATCTTGATCAAGGAGAAATCAAAAAGTAAAAGGAAAAAACAAAAGCATAAAACAAAAGGTGAGGTGTCTTAAATGTAATGGAGAAGGGCAAATCAATCATTTGCATAAAGTAGGGGTACAGGAACCAAAAGTTAGGGAGAGAGAATGCACCTAGACTTATTCTAGTGACATGTAGGATTTAATTTCTAGTCATTTATTTTTCAAGTATTTTTACTTTATTGTTCTTCATTTTCTTTTCATTTCAATATTGTTATTTGCTTATTTCAGTCAATCAATCAATCTTATTTTGTTGTTCTTTATTTCAATCTTAATTTCAATACTTTCTTACAATGTTTTGAATCATTTCCATCTTAAATCAATCAATCATTTTGTTGTTAATTACTTTATGTTCTTCAATCAATCAATCATTTCTTATTTGTTGTTCTTTCTTTCAATCAATCCTTTCAATTCATTCCTTTCAAGTTTGTGTTCTTTCAATCACTTAAACAACTTAAGCTTTTTCAATTTTCTTCATAAACTAGTTAACTAATACAATCATAAACTAAAGAAAACTACCTTCCTTTCTTTTAAAACTCCTATCATTCAAGCTCCAAACAATTTATGGTGAACCTCACATCAACAACTTTGAGATACTTAGCACTACATTTACTTTAAATGGCGCCGCCGTCCTTGATTGAAAGAGCAAGAATGCTTGGTTGAGCATCTAAGGAGGGAAGCATCACTCTCACCTTTTCACTTTTTATTTTTCTAATTTTTGTTGATTTATTTCATTGTTTTTCATTACTGACTTACTTTTTTGCAAATCTAGGTTCAAGATTAACATGCTGGAGAGGAGCTAAGGCTACAGCTGGAGGACGACCAAACTTCGCACACATCTGAAGGGCGACTGCGCGGGCGACCGTGAGTTCACCTCTTCACAGTGCTATCTAATTTTTTCAAAGTTCAGTTGTTTTTCATGTGTGATTGTACTGTGAAACTCGGATTTTGTAATAGAGTAGTATAAGTCAGTGGAACATGTTTGTAATAGATAGAGATAAAGATTAAAAAACAATGGAAAAAAAGAGTTTTTGATTGATTATGTGGATGAACATGAGTGAACACTTGGTTGAAGTTCTAAACTTACTAAGAGATTAGATCGAGTTTTCATTGCCTTCGGAAGTTAAAGTGTGCGAGGCGAGTCGTGAATCATACGCTCGCACACTTTGAATCAACTTGATAATAACCACTCTAACTAAGTTTAGCTCTAGTTAATCTAGATAATCTATCTAAACTAGTTAATATATTAGATTAGCTTTAGTGTTAGTTTACTTTTATGTTTTGGGCCCTTGAAGGCAAAGTTGTTTAATTATAAAAAAACCCAGATTGTGCGCTTTTTAAGTGGACCTTTTTTGTAACATAAAATAGGAAAAAGCTCGAACGGTTGGGCCTAATTCTCAGATCACACGCTAACCAACGTTGCCTTCTCCTCAAGCAGCGTGTAAGCACAACTTGAGAGGTAAATTCTAAACCTCCTTGAAGCTCATCTAAGAGGATACCTTGTGTGTTCAAGCATTCTTACATGATTGTTTGAAATTTAATTTCCACACTGCAACTTATATTCACGCATAAGGCTGAACCCGAGCCACATAACAACCATTGGGAAGCCATTCTCCAGTGTAGATAAATTGGACGTTGCTTGATTCTTGAAGCCCTAGACCAAATAAATAAATTAAAATCAATCAACTAGAGCCCAAAGTAGTCACGCTCCTCCAGAAAAGGACAAAAATATAGCCACGAGGATTTAGAGTAATTAGTTACAAGATTCCGATGGACCAACTACCTTCCTCACTCCCCTCCCCAAGATTCTTTGTGAGTGAGATTCTTGGTAGCACACCACTTGGTGAAGTAACTGCCTACACTGCTTGAAGAGAAGGCAACGCTGGTTGGCACGTGATCTGAGAATCAGGCACAACCGTTCGAGCGTTCCCTATTTTAGGTTACGAAAAAAGTCCACTTAAAAATCCCACAATCTGGGTTTTTAATAATTAAACAACTTTGCCTTTAAGGGCCCAAAACATAAAGTAAACTAACACTACTACTAAGACTAATAGATTAACTAGAGTTAATCATAATTAGAGTGTTGATTACCAAGTTGATTCAAAGTGTGCGAGAGTATGATCCACGACTCGTCTCGCACACTTGAACTTTCCAAGGCAATGAAAACTCTAACTCTTGGTAAGTTTCACAACTTCAACCAAGTGTTCAACTCATTTTCATCCACATAGTCAATCAAAAACTCATTTTTTTCTCATTTTTTCATTTTTCTTCTTTTTTTCTTTTTATCTCTATCTATTATAACAAAGTCCACTAATTTATACTACTCTATTACAAAATCTGGATTCTTAGTTACAATCGCGCACTAAAAATGAACGAACTGTGAAAAAATGAGACACCACTGTGCTGTGATTGCTGGGTGGTTGCTCGCCACCAGTAGGGCGGACGCCCAGGCAGCCCTCCGATTGGTTCTGGCCAAGTTTGTTTGTCTTCCGGCAGCAGCTTCAACTCCTCTCCAGTGGTTGAATATCGAACCTGGATTTGAAATAAAACTGATCAGTATTGAAAAATAACGAAATATATCAACGAAAATTTTAAAAAAAAAAACAAGAAATGAAAAGGGTAGAGTGATGTTTCCCTCCTTAGGTGCTCAACCAAGCAAACATGCTCATTCAATCCATGACGGCGGCGCCATTTGAAGATGTAGTTGTGGTAAGTTCAAAGTTTATTTGAGTGAGGTTCACCATAAATTGTTTAGAGCTTGAATGAATGGGAGTTTTGAAAGAATAAAGGTAGATTTATTTAGCTTTTAGGACATGTTTTTGGTTAACTCTAGTTGTATTGAAGAAAACTTGTAAAGACTTGTAGATTGAATGATTGAAAACACAAACTTGTAAGAAATAACTTGATTGAAAGGAAGAACAAACTTGAAAGAAATAAGTTGATTGAAATGAAGAACAAACTTGAAAGAAATAACTTGATTGAAATGAAGAACAAAAAGTAAAACAACTTGAATGTAAATGACTTGAAAAATAAATCATACACTACTCCTACATGACACTAGAATAAGTTTAGGTGTATTCTCTCATCCTACGTTTGAGTTCTTATACCCCCTACATTTAGAAAAGACTAATTTGCCCTTTCCCTCTACAATCAAGACGCCTTACCAAGGTTGCTTTATGCTTTTCCTTTTCCCTTTTTTCTTTTGCTTTTACATTTCTTCTTGATCAATCTAGGTTTAGAGAAAGCCTTCTTTTGTATCAAGGACGTCTATCTCTGGTCTTTTGAGTTAAGGACTTGACTTTTAGCTCTCTGGTTTTGAGTCTTTGACCTTTGACTTTGACTTTTTCAACACTTTTTCATAGCAGCTTTGAGTGTTCATAATAAGCATAAATAAGGCTTCTTTTGGTGCTAAGACGTAGCTTTTATGATAAGTTATCTGAATTACTCTGTAACCTGAAAAAGACAATAAAAGCTATGAGTTGTGTTTTCATTATACGTAAAAATGGTTGTAATGCAATAATATAAGGGTAATAAAACACACATTTGGGAGCTGACCAGCAATTACCTGGTAAAGTTAGTTAGTGATAGATGGTGGAGTGGGAAATGAATTTGACAAGAATAGTAATGGACTGTTAGTGAACCAATATTCTGACTGACCATGTGTAGCTATGAATGATGGTTGACTATTTGTGTCTGAACTCTATGAATTGTTTGTATGATTAGAAAACTCTTGTGTGTATTGGGTATTAGGAAAATTTGAAAATTGAGGTTCGTAATCGTAAGAATATTTCGTAGGAGGCTCGAACTCGGTATATGATGTGCATTGAGACGCCCAATGATAATGACTACCACAACAAGAACAAGGTTCTGGGTTTGTATTGTAATTCTATAAAGGTTGTGATGCATATTAATAAGTCATGGATGCTTAAACAAGGATGATGCACAAACAACAGGAATTCCTTTTTTTTGAATTTTATACAAAAACTTTAAAAGTCTGTAGATTTGATGATATGCCTTGTTCAAATTAGACAGTTGGGCACAAAACTAGGTTTTGGGGATCTACACGCTTCAAAAGAGAAGATCACTACTTCACCACGTGGTGTCTTACCAAGAATCTCACTCTCAATTAAATGAGGGAAAGGACTAAGTAAGGTAGTTGGTCCACTGGAATTTGGTAGTTTTCCGCTCTCAATCTTCGTGCTAAGTGTTTCTCTTGTGGACATGACTAGATTGGCTCTGCTTGGTTGATTTTAAATTTTTGTTTAGTCAATGTAGCATTTGAATCACGCATGTCCATTAACTAAAGTGGGGATTAGCCCCACTTCTTGTTATGTTATGGCTCAGGTTTAGCTTTAAGCGCGTAAAGTAAATACAATACTAAATTTTAACACGGAGTCACGCAAGCATGCTTTTGTAAACAACCAAGTATCCTCTGACTGGGAGTTGCGAGGAGGTAAAGAAATTACCTCCCAAGTGTGTGTACACGTACTTGAGGATGGAGGTGACGTGGTGGGGTTTGACCGAGTGTTGGGTGTCTTGAAAAGTCAAACCCACGTTTCGAGCTTTACATTTTTTCGGTTACAAATTTCTAAACTAAACCCACATTTTGGGTCGAAATGGTGGCAAAGCCAATAGGTTTACAAATTTGCCTCCGTGGGCTCAATTAACAGAAATGTAAAGCAAAAAGTAACTAAATTAAAATACTTAACTAATAATGATTTAACTATTAACTATGTGATTATGAAAATATAACAAGAAATGTCAAAGATTGAATTTTTAATTTCCAAGTTGATTTGTAATGCGCGAGCATATTATTACACGACTCGCCTCGCGCATTCAAATGTCCCAAGTTAACCAAATATCCAACACTTGGTAAGTTTAAAAACTTAAACCAAAAGACAAATACTTCTTATTTTTGAACCTAAGTTTGATATTATCTTAAACTTTATCTTTAAGCAAGTTGATATTATCCTAATTTTTTTAGTTATCCATAATTAATAATGATAAAAGAAAAATATGATATTTTCTAAAAAAAACTTGAACTTTATATAATAATGACAATAAACTAATCTATTTTTATTTTCTTTTGTTTATTTCTATTATTTTTTTATATTTTTGAATTTGAAGAACACTAAATGTTGGAAATCTAACTAGCTTTAAACTATTAACATTTGAACAAATATGAGTTAAGTAGAGAGATATACTGAACAAAGGCTTCAATCTATGCCAAGGGTTTGTCCTAGTGCATCAAAGTGGTGGGGTGGGTCGTGGGTAGGACCGGGCAGGCGTGAGTCGGGTGCCGACGGTCGCGTTCAGTGCTCCAGCAACTTTTGACTGGCTTCCTCCAGTTGCTTCCCAAAGTTGTTTTCAACTCAGAGTGAGACCTGAAATCATAAACAAAATTGATCAGTAAGATCCAACAAGAAAGAAAACTTGAAAATAAGAAAAAACAAGTTGAGAAATTTTAAGAAAAAAGAGAGATACTCCCCTTTTGATTCATTCTTCTTCTAATATCAGTAGATCCATGACGGCAACGCCATTTGACAAGTGTAGAAAGTGGGGTATTGGGGTTTTGAAGTTGTTCATCTTAGATCTAATGTGAGTTGAATGGTGATGGAGAAAACCTAACTTTTTATTGATTTCTCTATTGTTTTTTGTATGGTTTTTGATGTATGATGATATTAAGAACTAGTTATTATGGTTTTGATGATGAAAATCTGAAATTAAGAGTTGTTTTAGCTTGAGAAACATGAAAATTAGATAAGAGAAAGGTAGCTTGGTTAGCAAGTTATACTCATTTGATTGAGTCAAATGAGTATAACCAACTTTGGTTGGGTGAATGAATGATTGAGAAGATGTTTTGAACTATTGTTATGAAAAACAAGATTAAACACTTTGAATGGAAGAAAACCAACTAGATTCAATAATGGTTGAAGCTTTAAATTAATGAAAATGAAAAACAATGAATTAAAAGTAAATAAAAACAATTAACTAATTATGATCTCCTACTCTTACTTACTTACACTACTCCTAACTAAACAACCCTAACCAACATTCATATTTTGTGGGCATCTCTACACTTATGTAGGTGTAGAGATGTACATAATTTCCGCTCTCATATCTTATCCAACAAGTAACCTAATCTAGAAGCTTCTTGTGCCATCTTTCAGTGGATAGGGTCAAGCCTTTTGGGCCCAAGCCCATGTCTTTGGGAATTTGATCATTTGGTCTTTTGGGACTTTTGAGACTTTTGTGCTTAGTCCTTGTCTTGCAAAGGGTTGAGTCATTGGTCCTTGAAGCCTTTGAGTGTTTCCTGAGTTTTTGGACCCTTGAGTTGACTTTGACTTTGACCGTTGACTTTGACCATTGACTTTTTTAGCACTTTTTCTCAATTGTCCCATAAGGTCCCTTTTAAGCTCTTTTTGTCTCTAGAATACGTCTTTTGAGGTATTTGGTCCAGAATAGGGTTGTATTCTGAAAAAACGATAAGAACATGAGTTTTCTATATTATTGATCATATAATTTGACTAAATTGAAGCATTATAAGAGGATAAAAACTCATATTTGGGGACTAGTCAGATGATGATATTGAGTTGTTGAGAATGAAGGCTAGACACAAGTGGTCTAATAGTAATTTCACAGAGTTGTTGCAATTCCTTAAAAAGACTCTACCATAAGAGAATACACTACCTGAGAAGACCTATCCTGATAAGAACTTGATCAAACCTCTTCACATGAAGTGTGAAATTATTGATGCATGCCCAAATGATTGTATTATATACTGGGGTGACAAATATAAAGATTTGATTAGTTGTCCCACTTGTGGTAAAAACAAATGGCAACCAATGAACCCATTAAAACCAAAGGTTAAGATTAAACCATGGAAGAAGCTAAGGTATTTTCCTTTGACCGAGAGATTGCAAAAGATGTATAGCATACTATGGATTGCAGAGAATATGAAATGGAATGTAAAAAATGGCATGCAAATCCAGTTTCTAACCAACGATATATGCGTCATCCTATTGATTCTTCCATATGGCCTGAGTTTGTTGTGGAGCCACGTAATGTTAGATTAGGGATTGCAAAAGATGGATTTAATCCATTTGGGAACAAAAGCAGCACTTATAGTTGCTGGCTTGTTATGATTACTCCATACAATCTGCCTCCATCATTGTGCATACGGAAAAAGTTTACTATGTTGACACTTCTAATTCCTGGTCCAAATAGCCTAGGGGATAACATCGACATCTTCTTGCAACCTTTAATTGAAGAGCTAAAATAGTTATGGGGTGCTAGAGTTGAAATGACTCCCATACTATAGAGACATTCACTATGAAGGCAATTTGTTTGTGAGTGATACACGATTTTCCTGCGTTTCACCATCATTCTGGATGTAAAATGGCAGGAAGGTATGCATGTCCTATTTGTAGTGAAGATACAAATTCTACTTGGCTGAAGCATGGAAAAAAGTTTTCTTATATGGGTCATTGAAAGTTCCTAACAAACCGAATCATCGTTTTAGAGTTCAGAAGGCACAATTTAATGGCAAAGTAGAACATGGTAAGCTCCCTATTCATTTAAAGGGTTCTCAAGTAAAAAATTAAAATGAGTCAAATTCAGAACAAGTTTGGTAAGGTGTCGGATACACCGGAAAGAAGGAAGAAAAAGAGAAAAAGGACTAAAGAGCTAGAAAATTTGGTATTTCAAAGGATTCTATCTTCTTTACATTGCCGTATTGGGAGGTATTTTTAACATTTGTGTAGTAGTATATCATATAACTTTATGTATACATATCCATATATTCACTTATATATTTAATTCCTACAATATTTTCCTATTTTCCACAATCTAGATGTGATGCACGTGGAAAAAAATGTTGCGGAGAATCTGTTTGCAACAATCATGGGTACAAGTAAGAGTAAGGATGGACTCAAAGCCTGTTTGGACCTTAAGGCTAGGAAGATAAATAAACACTTGTGGCCGGTAATGAAGAATGACAAGTGGTCTTATCCAATAGGTGTTTTTTCTCTTTCTCGTGCAGAGAAAGTTTTGATTTGTAAAACTTTGCACCAATTGAAGGTTCATGTTAGATATAGTGGAAATTGGAAACATAATGTGGACTTGGAGGATTTTCAACTCAAGAACCTAAAATCGCATGACTATCACATCCTTTTACAGCATTTATTGCTTGTGTTATTGATGCATCTATTCAAAAAACACAAGCCATTGCATGAAGCTATTCGCCAATTGTCTTTATTCTTTAACATCCTATGCTCCAAAGTTATTTGTCGTGCAAAGCTTTCAACCATGAGAAAGCACATCATGGAAACTTTGTGTCTTTGAATAATACTTCCAGCCTTTATTTTTTTTGTTTCAATGATACACCTTGTTGTGCACTTAGTAGAGGAGGCACAAATTTGTGGACCTGTTAGATATAGGTGGATGTATCCATTTGAGAGGTGAGTAAAGTTCTTTATATATATATAATATTCTTTTCTTGTGATTAGTATGTCATTTTATATTAATTAATGGCACATGCATAGGATGATGAAGACTTCTCAAAGGTATGTGACCAATCAGACTTTTGTAAAGGGTTGCATTCAAGAGCAATACCTTGTGGAAAAGGCGATGATGTACTGCATGGAGTACATTCATGATGGCAACTTAGGAAGCCATAAGAATGGGAGAAGGGTGATCATGAATGAGGATACCGAAAGTGCACACCCTATGGATAAAAAGGGAAAGCAATATGTTCTTCCAAATGTAGAGTATCAACAAGTTCGCAAGTGGGTTTTGACGCATTCTCCAAAAAATGTTGAGTGGGAAGAGTAAGTTATGCATTTACCACTGTTTTGGTTGTCAATACTTTAGTTCTACCTGTCAATTATTCTGAATTTTTATTATTTTCGCAAGAAGTACCAAGTATACCTCCAAAGTCATAAATCAAGGGGTAAAAATTGTAGGGGCAGTCAAACAAAAGAGTTGGATTACATTCCTTGGTTAAGACTACAACTACAAAATGAAAAAGTATCTATTTTCAAGAGGATTGTTGATGGTCCATCTTTTACATCGATGTCATATAATAGATACATAGCGAACGGGTATGTTTTTTATATATCAGATTCTGAATCAACAACAACAACACAGAATAGTGGGGTCTCAATGAGGGTTGTGACTAGTTTTAGGGCAAATGTCAAGGATAGGAATTTTGTTGATGACGAAGTCACTTACTATGGAGTTGTCAAAAGAATTCTTGAACTTGATTATGTAAAATTCAAACAAATTGTGTTCTACTGTGATTGGGTGCGCAATGAGGATAAAACAAATGGTTGCATAGTTGATCCGGATACAAACTTGGTATTTGTAAATCTTGGGAGGTTCATGAGGAATACAAGTGAAGTTGACGAGCCCTTTATTCTCTCTTCTGAAGCTAAACAAGTCTTTTATTGCAGGGATTTAAGTAGAGATAATTGGCATGTTGTCTTGGAAGCTCCAAAGAGGTTAAGTCAAGAGTTAGATGCTTATGAAGACCCACTGGTCTTTGAGGCTAGAGCAAGAGCTAATGATTCTTTGCCAACAACTTTACTTGAGGTCGTTCTAGAAGTTGTCGAAGACTAATTTTAATCTTAAAACATCAAGTTAAAAGTGTAATCCTCCGTGTTAGGAAACTTATCAATGTATTATTGACTTGGTCATTTTTCAACTTTTTTTTTTATCTTCTTCTTTAAATGCTAGACAATGGGTATGTTTAGGATCAAGGAATAATCTCTTTTTTGAATTAGTTACGTATAGGTAAGTTACGTACAGAGTGGTTTTTCTAATTTTTTTTTTTTCTTTGAGTGGTGCAATATATGATGAGTTTAATTCCATGCTTTGTATTACTTTCATACAGTGAATACACTGGGTTTAATTCCGTCACCTTAAATGTATGATGCAAATGTTTAATTATGTCGTCTTAGATTTTAACCATTTTGTTGAACTCTATATTTAGGTAAAAAGAAGTCATGTCAGAAGCATATGAAACAAGTGGATTTGGAGCAAATGAATCTGAACCAAGTGAGACGAGGATGAAACCAAAAGGTAAAGTAATAAGTTTGATTTGATTATTGTTGGCGTAATTGGTTATTGAGAATATGTATATGTATATTCATTCACTTAGGTCCAAGATTCCAAGTGGAGTTCAATGCTGATGGACAAGCTACTGGACAATATCGAGCAAAGTATGCCACAATAGTCAGGCAGGTGGCTAGGACACATTGCCCACCTATGTACAAGGACTGGGCAGAAGTTCTCGTATTAACGAAGGATGAATTGTGGAAGGATGTCTTGGTAAGTTCAAATCACTCCACCTGATTTTATTTTAGTAGACATTTGAATTTAATTTGTTTTGCATCCATATTTGTTTACTAATGACTTTGACATGTCCAATTTACAGGAAGAAATTGATCTTCCACTCATCCAAAGAGAATGCACTCTTCGTAAGCTTAATACAGCTTGGAAACAAAAAAAGTATGAACTTCGTAAGGTTTATGACATGTATCCAACAAATGCAGAGCGAAAAAGAAAAGGTCCTAAAAAGGTGAAAAAGGAAGAATGGGAGGCATTTGTCGACATGTGCTCAATTGAAGAGGCTAAAACCAAGCGATGCAATGGCAAGTTGTCAAGGGAAAAAATGAAGAACCCACATACAACTGGTAGAATGGGAGCATCTCCCATTATTGAGCAATTGGTAAACATCTATTTAGTGCCTAATAATTTATCGTATGCACTAAACTATTAGTCTTTATCTACGTATTTGTTTAATATATATGTTACAGAAAAATGATAGCCTTACTAGTGTGGTTTCAAGGACACAAGGATATGTGGCCACCCATACGAGGAAAGATGGGAGTTTCATCAACACTGAAACGAGGCAATCTCTTCTAAGAGACAACAAGACATATTTGTATAGTTATTGCTTATGTTTGTATGACCAGCTATTATGTACTTAAGAAATGGTGACTTTGATTTCTTTTGTAGGAGGAAATTAACAGACTTGTTAGCATAGAGCCTGACATAGTGGAAAGGGATCTAGACAATGATCCCGTTGCAATGGTGTGATGTTTCTCCTTATCTTGTTTTGGTTTTTCAAATGGGTTTTGTTCAAAGTTCTACCCAATGTTCATGATTCCGAACGAAACCTCAGAATTCCGCCCAATATTTCAGTTTTTCAAAAAATAGAAATTCCGAATATAGAGTCAAAATATTGATTATTCCGAAATCAATCGAAATTCCGAATATGATAGGGGTCGAAATTTGATGAATTTCAGTTTTTGAATTTGTCAAAATTCCAAGAATTCCGAAATCCAGAACTATGGTTCTACCTAAACTTTTGTTTGCTTAATAGGTCATTATTCGTGATGGAAGGGGACGTGTTCGCGGTTTAGGTGGTGGTATCACAAAAACTGTTTACCATACTTCAGCTCCTTATAAGGAGATTGCTGATAAGAGTCCAAAACTATAGTTTTAACCCCTTTAACAATATTGTTTTAGACCAATTATGTGATTAATAAGTAAGGGATAGTATTGTTATCGTGCTTTTGTGTATTTCAGGCATTAGGGTCGAATATGTGTAGAAATGCGTCCCTTTTGCGAGATAAAGGAGCAAGGGTTGGTTGCTTAGAAGTTCTATAATAAAAGGCCATGATTCAAGGAGAAAAAGCCTTTTTAAAGCCCAGTCAAAGCTGAAAAGTCAAAGTCAACGCAGGCAGAAACAGCGCATAAAAGTCAGTAGAACTTCCGAAGGCCGTATCTTTGGACTCAGACCTCGAAATTGGGCCTACCTTATGTCAAAACGACCGGCTCGGAAAGAGATTTCCAATGGTCTAAGTCTTAACCCAATAAAAAGAGTAGAAGTGGGTGAAACATCCATGGAAGTTAAATCCAGTTGAAAAGGCCTTTGTGGAATGAAGAAATTGGGTTTTGGGCTCAATTTTCCGGCCCAAAACATGGCTCCTCAGCCCATGCACGAAAAAGTGGATCTAGTCTCCTCCATTTGTATGGAGAAGACTTAACTCTTAAGATAACCTAGATCTAGATTGAAAAATTAGGTTAGACTCTATTAATTAGTTAGAATAGCTTGTTTTAGATCTAGTTTTTACCTTTAATTAATTAGTGTTAGAACGAAGTAGATTATTATTTAGAATCACAATTAGTTTTAGAATTCAAGTAATTAGTTATATTACCTTGTTTTAATTTAGATTTAGTTTTGTAGCCTCCATTAGAACCATTTAATAAAAGCTTTATTATTATTCAATTTAATTGCTTCTCTTTCTATTATGCATTTAATTCATTATTTTGTTCATGATAGTCCCATGAATCAAAGCTAAACTTCCATTAGAGGGAGTTGAATGAAGCTTTGAGAGGACTTGATTTGTTAGTATAGATTTGTTGTTTAGGATTTTAAGTTTATGTTTTTCTTGACTTAGAGATAAGAAGAGTTTAACTTAAACTAGAGAATAGTGAGTTTGCCATGAGAATGGGAACAAGCTTTCTCTCATGCTAATTATTTTATGACTAGAGATAGTATAAAATAATTAGAGATCATTAAAGGTCTAGTCTTTATATTTTAATCTTGTGTGAGAATATCTAGACTAAGGTTTTCTATACAAATCTATGCTAGCATGTTAAGAACTTAAAAAGTGGATTTCAATCTCTCTCTAGCTTTCTCCATATTTGATTCATCTATATTTAATTACTTTAGGATAAATTCACATCCATAATTATTGCTCTCACCATGGTTCCTTGTGTTTGTGTAATTGAATTTGTTTAAGTCTTGAGAGTTAAGAGTGGAACGATTCCGTACTCTATATATTGCATGAATATATATGTGAGAGTAGGAAATAAATATTGATACCGTAAAAATAAAGCTAGAATAATATAATTGAGTTTTTATGGGTTATCAAATGGCGCCGCTACCATCTTAGTTACCTTTAGCATTGTTTTCTTTTGAATTGTTAATTTTCTAAAGTCCCATAACCCAACCACCCTTGTTTGATTCTCACTGTGGTTGTCCGTTTCAGCACTGAAAATTTTTCTCGAAGAATTACACGGAACGCCACTTCATACTGGCAAAGCTAAATTGAGCGACCGCTTCAAGCACTGAACTCCACTTTTGGGCCGTGGCGCAACCCGCGCCTTGCCAAGGCAAAACACGAGCGCCCCCCACGCTAAAGCGCCTGGACCTCGAGGTTTTCCCTGAGCACTCCCTACCAAGGCTAAATTGGAGTGCACCCTACGCCAAGCGCCTGGAACTCCAGCTCGAACCTGAGCGCTACCTGCGCCCTACTTAGGCCTATTTTGAGCGCGACCTGCGCCCTCTGCTGAAACTGGCCAATTTCCATAGGTTTGTTTCAAATTTCCATTTCTTCATAGTTTTCAGTGTTTTAACTTGTTATACACACTGAGTACGCGTAAACAAGATGCTATTTATAAGCGAAACAATGAGGCATTCAGGTACTCTTTTCTTTCACACCTCGCATCTCCTGTTAGAGGTTCATACTAGTATATCAGGATTGTTTGGAGTGTTGTTGTGTTTCATTAAGATTGGCTTAGCCTTGTATGAGATTAAGGTCAGGCCGAAGAAAAACGCCTAACGTAATCAACCGGCAACGTCAACAAACACGCTTTTCTAGTATACCACTCACTACACCTCTAGCTAATATACCACACACACCACCAAAAGTAATGGCTGAAGAAAGAGAGTCTCCTCTCTCTGACTTTTACAAAGTCTTGAACGATAGCCCTAAATCTTGCATCGTTCTATCAGACCCAGTGGGGGATTTCCAAATCCCCCCAAATATATTTAATTTGTTACCCGTTTTTCATAGGTTAGACCATGAAAAGCCTTATCATCACATGAGTAGGATTGACCAAGTTCTTACTACATTCCACCATGCGTAAGATTGACCAAGTTCTTATCAGCACATCCTACGGTTGGTGCTAAACAAATTAAACTAAGGGTATTTCCCTTCACTTTAGCCGATAAGGCGACATCTTGGTTACCTGCCGAAGTGCCAAATTCTGTGGACTCGTGGGCTAAACTTGTTCAACTGTTTATGGAACATATTTACCCACCACTGACGACCGATGAAATGCTTTCCAGGATTCATTTCTTTCGACAGAATCCTCATGAATCATTTTCAGAGGCTTGGAATCATTTCACCGATCTACTTATAGAGTGTCCACACCATAACCTCGCAAAAGACACGCTAGTTCGTGCCTTTTTTAAGGGACTGTTACACCACCACAAGGAGGTGCTTGCCATAATGAATGTAGGTAGTTTCCTAAGCGTACTAATAATGGCGGGGGTAGTGACGATTTCTCCCGTTCCGCTAGTTCTTCTACAACAGTTAAAGCCGCCGGTATGTTTAAGATGAAACCCAATCTGGAACTTAAAAATTAAATTGAATCTCTAACTAAAAAGGTAGAGGCTATTTTTGTTCAACAAACGCCTATCCCCGTCATGAATGTCAACTCCAATCTATGTAATTTCTGTTTGAGTCCAGAGCATCCCGACTCCTATTGTCCTCTCGCCTATGAACAACAACAGTCACAACAAGATAATGTTTGCTCGATTAATAGTTTTCCTATTCCTAACGCCCCTTGGAGACAACATCCTAACTTCAGTTGGATAAATAATTAACAAGTAACACATCCAGGGTTTAATAATCAAAATGTTAGGCCTGCAAACAATTATAACTAAGGCCCACCACGACAAGGTCAAGGACAAGGTCAAGGACAAGGTCAGGATAATTATAATAATTATAATACTAATAGAGGTATCGTTCTGGTCAATAATAACTATCAAAATCCACCAATTAATAATCAATGTGACATAGTTCCTGTCACACAACCTATAGCTAACACTCCTCTACAATCGGATCGTTTTGATACCTTTATGCAATCTCAACAACAGATTTTACAAACCATCTAACTTTCCTTACAGCAGTTAGCTCAAGAGAAAGTGCAATTCAAAGGTGTGTTTCTAGGTTAAGCGGTAGCTAATCCTAAAACAACAAACACAACCTTTGAGGTAAATGGTAATACTAGTACGGAAAATGAAAACGTAGGTGAGCTAAATGCCATCTCCACTCTCCGTTCTGGGAGAGTGGTTGATAACAAAGTAACTATGCCTATAGTTACCCTACCAGTTGTCCCTACACCGGAGATTGTACTAGATACCGTAATAGAAACTGAAGAGCCTACCCCTATAGAGGTACCAGTTAAACCACAACATAAGAAACAGAAAGCAAAGGTTAGGCATCCAGTTGATCCATACGCTAAATATAGAGAGAAACCACCGTTTCCCCAGAAATTAGCTATGTTAAATAGGGATACAAACTTCGACAAGATTAGGGAAGTTTTTAAAAATCTAACGATAAACTTACCTTTTCTGGACGCAATTAAAAAATTACCTCACCATGCTAAGTTTCTCAAAGAGTTGTGCACTAAAAGGCGTAAGACAAAGATTCCTAAAGACGCCTTTTTAACTGAATAGTTCCCAACTTTAACGGAACACAATGGAATCGTTAAGTACAAGGACCCTGGTCGTCCTACTGTACAATGCACCTTAGGGGATACTCACACGACCATTGCTTTATTAGACCTCGGGGCGAGTGTTAACTTACTCCCTTATTATTTATATAAACAAATAGGTCTACAGGAAATACAACCTACAATAATGACGTTGCAATTAGCTGATAGGTCTATCAAATATCCTAAGGGTGTAGTGGAAAACGTGCTGGTTAAGGTTCAAGATTTCTACTATCCTGCGGATTGTGTTATCCTTGGTACAGAAGTCGTTAACGATTCTGTTCCGATCATTTTAGGGTGCCCTTTCTTGGCAACTGCCAACGCGCTTATATCGAAAAACCCCCAACTCTTTAGGTTGTTGATATATCAAAAACTGAAGGGTATATATATATTTAGTTATTTGTTAAAGTCTCGAGTATCTGACTATAAACAACTCATTTTGTTGTTTGGTGTCCTTCCTTACAATTCCATATATTGGTAAGTGCACCACTCAGGTAACCGGGCCCTCCTTATGGAGTGTGTGATTGTAAGTACCGGATCCTAAGTCCACGTTAAACATAATTCACGTTTTCCACTCTTGCATATTTTCTCGGATTTTGAGTCATGTTCTTCTATGGTGTGAAGTATGTATTTATTGCTTTATTGTTTTTCTTATATTAAACCTTATCATAAAAAATAAAAATTGTTAAAATCATAAAAATAGTAATTTAGGAAGTCTCGGGAATCTGACTTTAAAAAACCCACTTTTAAAACAAATTTTCTAAACTTCGTTGCCAAAAATTTGTTTGGGGGTGGGGTGTTCGTTTATGTACTGGATTGTTTAAGCCGTTTAATTGTATTTCAATTCGGGTTGACTTTATCTATGAAATTAGAGTTCATTCGTTCGCATAACTTATGTCACGCACGCACTTTGAGGCATTTTCCATCTTCTTATATGTCATCCACGGTCAGAATAGAGTGTTTTATAGATCATTAGATTGGAATTTCTCTCCTGATCATTTCCATAGCTCATTCGGAAAAATCAGACTGGTAACAAAGCGGCAAATTTAGTTTGAAGTTGCGCAAAAAATTGAAAAATTGAAAAAATCAAATTGGGCTTGGGCCTAATCTCGCGCACACGTGAAACGCACGTGCGTCTCCATCTTCAACAATACAGTCGCGATTTCACCTTCCAAAACCGCCATTACCAAATTCAAAACCATAACCTAAAAAAAAAAAAAAAAAAAAAAAAAAAAAACCTAAATACAGTCACGCCCAAATTCAAAACCTTACCCAAAACACTCCCACCACCATCCCCAACACTGAAAATT
The DNA here is from genome assembly GCF_015680905.1 of Coptis chinensis. Classification (NCBI taxonomy): domain Eukaryota; kingdom Viridiplantae; phylum Streptophyta; class Magnoliopsida; order Ranunculales; family Ranunculaceae; genus Coptis; species Coptis chinensis. Next base: position 59,962,703 of record NC_141461.1, on the reverse strand, counting down.
AAGAGAAAACCCACAAAATATTTGAATTGCCGCGCAACAGCTGTCCCACCACCATTTTTTTTTTTTTTTTTAAGTAGGGTTGTTTCATATCGTTTCCTACACCACATACAAACCCCCAAATCAATTCAAAACTTTCAATGGCTCTAAGACGAAAAATTCTGCTGGAACAAGCTTTTACGGCCGACCGCTTCACGCCGTTTTTTCGTGACGAGATGATTAAGAGGAATTGGAATAGGTTGTGGTACTCGGCAAATAATTTCTACCACTCCGATTTGGTCGAACAATTCTATAAGAAGAGAGAGTTGGATGGTCGGAAGGTTTTCATGAAGGTGGCTGGGGTTATGAGAGAATTATCAAGAGAGAAGTTGGTTGAGATTCTAGGCATTACGCCTGAACGCCACCTCGACGCCACCATGCAGGAATCCCAATATACTGGAGTTCCTGCATTGATGAACGACACTCTCATGGAAGGTCAATACAATCCGAATTCTCATTGTGCTCGACAGTCATCTCTGCGAACCAACCAACTGGCTATAGCTCAGTGGATTGGAAAGAACGTCATTGGGAAAGAGAAAGTGAGCGACATCAGTTTGGCATGTCTGCACGTTATCTGGATATTGCAAGAGAAGAGGTATGAATTCTGTATCCTCGAGTTTTTGATAAATATGATTAGAGGAGTTGGGAAGAGTATATATTGCACCATTTTCTGCTTTAATTACGAAGATAATGTTGTCTTCGGGGGGGGGGAAACAAGAACAGAGCGGACTATGTTGAAACTGCATTCAAACGAAATTATTTATACGGAGTGTATCCAAAAGACTTGGATGTTACCGGACGATAGGGTGGTTGATTCGGATGAGGAAATGGAGGACATGACATGTTTGGATGAAGATGCCTTGGAAAAGTGTACGTCTGAGTCAGAACACATGTCAGTGTTGCATACTGGCGTGCGTTGCATTTATGCTATTTGTGAAGATGTACGAGATAGGCAGATTATAATTCGAAATAAACAAAAAAACCTTCAGACAAGTTTTGAAAACCTCAAAAAGGGTCAGGAGGATCTCTTGTGCAACATGGAGACACTCCTTCAGCGTCACAATGCGCAATATGCAGAGATGAAAGCAGCAATGGAAGCACAATGCCTGTTCCAAGTAGAGATTCTACGACGCATGCCACCCCTGGAGGGTTCTGTTTCAGATGAGTCTGAGTGGCATGAGCGTCGTCGTCAAAGGACGGATGGCTCGGGGCCTTCTTCATCCTAGGCCCAATCTCCATCTCAGGGTCCATCTTCATCACGTAGCTAGGTGTTTCGAAAAATTTGGTGTTTCGATGTTATTTAGTTGTTTTTATTGTTTTTATTAGTTCGGATATTAAGTTTTTTTAAAATTCAGTAGTTAAATTTAAATTCGGTAGCTAAAATGTTGTTTGAATTTTATTTTTTAATATAATATGGTTCTTTTCAAATTGTGCATTGTTTTATTGTTAATCCCACCTTCCCGAATTGTTTGGGGGTGGTATTAGTAGGGGTGCAGACGGATAAGTTCGGATGCGGATATGCCTGTATCCGAATCCAAATCCGAAAGTTTGTACTTACATCCGAATCCAACGGATGTATGATAATAGTATCCAAATCCGATATCCGATATCCGATATTCGAATCGGAAAATATCCAAATCCGATCACAAAATCAAACAGATGGAAATAAATCCAAATCCGATCACAAAATCAAACAGATGGAAATAAATCCAAATCCGATCACAAATCCAAATCAAACCATATATTGTCAAACCTGTCGAGCAAGTCATGAAAGAACTTAATCTTGCAACGGAAGAAGATGAATAATTGGAAAAATAGACTTAGCCTTGTGTAAACAAACTCGAGAAGCTTCTACTATTAGCGCGAGTTTAGTGGAACGTAGTTCGGAGCAGAGGAAGAAAAGTTATTGTGAGTTTATTGAGATCTGATGAAGAGACTATTGTTAATAAAAAGCTTGCTAAGGATTTGGTTTATAAGTGGCTCCAGTCAATTTTTTGTGAGAGATGTACAGATGTTCAAAAGACCAGTAGCAACTCAAACTGTTGGTAGAGAAGACGGTATTCAATTCAGGATGACAAACATTATAAAAAGCCCTAAACTAAATTTGTATTTATATTTATATTTTATAATTATAATATAATAATATATTTATATTAATTAAATCGGATTCGGATATTATCCGACGGATAGTACCAGCATCCATATCCGTATCCGAAACATGTTCGGATGTGAAAATTTATCCGAATCCGAATCCGATATCCAAAAATTTCGGATAATATCCTATTTTTCGAATACGAATACGAATTGGATTCGGATATTCGGCTATCCATCTGCACCCCTAGGTATTAGTTAGTCTAGCATGATTTTTATATGATCCACAAATTTATTATATAATTTTGCGATGATTGTTGGGATATTGCCGATATGGCCATGGCTATGAATAGATATTGTGATAGGATGAAATCTCGATGAATTAGGCAGTTTCTATCCTAAATTCAACCTAAAAGATATTAGGTTTGTTTTGGAATAGAGAATATGGGTTGTTTCCGTTTTCGGTTTTGGAAATTTTTAGTTTCCGGCAATTGCCTTAAATTTTTTTGATAACTTCCCGATTCGTTTTAGCAACCTAAAACCTATAAAAACTTCATTCATTCTACACTCACAACCTACACTACACCTCACTTTCATCTTTCACCTTTCACTCCCACGATTCCCATCTTTCTTATCCATTTTAACACTATCGCTCGGAGCTCGAGCTTTACGATGGATGGAGCGACATGCTTCTAGGCACTATCGACGAGAATTTCATCGAGCTGCCTCGTGCCCTACCAAGCCCTGAGCTGAGCACGACTTGCGCCCACAACACTGGAATTCCAGTTTTCATCCTGAGTGCAACCCGCGCCCATCCCAGGCACAAAGTGAGCGCGCCCTGTGCCCAAGTGCCTGGAACTCGAAAATCACCAAGGCGCACCCCACGCCCTACCCAGGCATAGGTTGAGCGCACCCCGCGCCCAGAACCCCGTGGCCAAGAAAAATTCCAATTTTTTGTGGGTTGTTCCAAGATCGTTGCAGCTGTTCTAGAGAGTAGTTTTGTGATGACTTCTCCTATAGTAATACCGGAGCAGTCTTTCGAACACTTGTTGGGGAGCGAGACTTATGGACATTGGTTCCGCGAAAGGATCATGCAGTTCGAATGGAGGCATCTTTTGGTAAGTGAAGACGACTCGTATTCACTTAAGCTTACTGAATTTTTTTACAATAATGTTAAGTTCTATTGTAACCAGGATGGGGAACAAGAATTCTCTGTCACGGTTGATGACACACCACTAGAATTCAATAAGTATGTGGTAGCATTAGTTTCGGGAATACCAATACCTTATCCTATTCACACGTGGGGATATATGATCGATAATGCATACCTCTATGACTATACATATTTCTATGAGTATTATGGGAGAGGGGTATTTCATATAATGGACCAAGGGCGTTACAACATAACCCTTGGTAGCCTGTTCCTAAATGTAGGCACCACTATATTATTCATCCTGATGAATATTTTAGGGGATTAGCAGTTTAGCTCTGCAAATAGTACCGCTGGTGACGTTTTCCTTGCTTTAGCTGAGGGACGTCGCCGATATGACATTCCCCGAGTATTAGTGGCTAGTCTTAAAAGAGTCCAAAGCATGCGACATAAGTATCTTCTTATCCCTATTTTGGTTTGCCGCATTATGCTCAGTTGTCTACCTGAATTCTGTACCCAGTTCACGGATTGGAAGTTCGCTCATTTTGAGTAATGACTTGGCCGGGATGGCAGGTGTAATCTCATTTGGTTGCTCCTTACACCCCATCAGACATAGTAACACTAGACAGGTTAGCACAAGTTGACGACACACGGCGGTGGGATTGGCAAGTTATCATGGCATGGCAGGATGTGAAGAAACCTTCTCTCTTTGGAGAGGGAAATGAGGGAAATGCTTAAACGGGAGTTAAGGTTAGTTTTTATTTCAGTTAGTGTCTGCTTATGTCCCAAGGAATTTAATTCTTATTAACCCCATAACGGGTGGAACTCCTATAGAGTTACGTCAGTTTTTATTTTCTATATTAGTATGTTTTAACCTTGTTTTGCAGATGTTCTAGAATTTCACGCATTTCAATGATATTTCTCTAACCTATTTATTTAAATACTTTGAGGACAAAACATGCTTCTTGTTTGGGGGGCATAGAAACACGTGTAATTAAGGTATCTGTTAGGATATAGATATGTATAATATGCACGTGTTTTCTAGTTAAAAATTAAAAAAATTTAAAAATATATATATATATATTAATAAAAAGTATGCTATACACTTAGAAATATTGGTATTATTTTCTTTCTCTATGCACTCAATAATCTAGAAGTCTCACGTAGCTTTTGCATTAGAATAGTTTTTAGAAACTTAGGCTAATATGTAGGTAATAATCCTTGCATCTATCTATAAATATGTTATATGAGTATCTATGATTGTTAGCAGTAAGTTTCTGAAATCTAGGCTAGAGTACTTATTCTACAAATCCTGTGAGAATATAGCCTAAAGCCTTATATGAGTGAAACATTTAAGAAATGACACAAAGGAGAAGTAAAATCCGGATAGAAAAATCACACGTCCACTTGCTTGATCACTAAACCATATCCTAAGCGAGAATTTAGGCCCTCTTTGGATCGATATAGCTAGAAATTCAAACCTATGAATTATTTTCCGCTAGTCGCCCCTCTGAGCCTTTCTTGAGCCTTTCATAAACCGCAAATCCTTTACCCTGTTACAAAACAAAACCAAAAAAAATCAACCTACCCAATTCTTTGAATAAGTCTGAGAATAGAGATGAAGAATAGAAAAGGGAAGAACCTTTGAAATCAAGAATTTGTTAGTCGCTTCAGATGAGAAAAGTAAGTTTCCATCCAAATAAAAAAATATATAATAAAAAAAATAAAATAAAATAAAGAGTTAGAACTCCAAAAATAGAATCAAGGAGTCAAAAGCCAAAGAAAAAGAAAAAAATATATGGCTAAGGATGGAAACAAAGTGTAGAAGCAAAAGTAAAGAACAAGGGTTTCTCTAGTTGCATAATATGAAGCCTCTATTATCTCAGACTTGTCCTCTTTGAATATCCATTTCCTTCCTTCTTAAACCATCTCCTAATCCCCACAACACCTAATAAAGACATCTAGCTCAATTAGAAATAGGTTAGTATGATAGTAAGTGGCAGATGTGTTTGATCGACTTCGGCTTCCTTGTGTGTCATTGAGATTATAAGGTAAAGTGTGCCTACTGCACACTGGAGTAGCAAAACTTGAGTTGAAAAATCGGAGTGGTTTTTGTCTTGACATTTATGTGAGGACCAACTTAAGGATGTTATTCTGAGTTTTCAGAAACGGACCTGCTGGTACATCTCATAGTATTACTCATTGTATATATGTTTATTCATAGATGATTGATTATTATGCATATATTAGCTTAGGTTTCGACTTGATTATTCTGTATTCATTGCTAGTAAGATGTATAGATAATTGAGACATAGATAAGGAAACAATAGTTTTATTTCTGAGTTGTTGTAGTATAGATGAAGTTTGTGAGTACCTTCACTGGAAAACTCTCATGAGGCTACAACTCGTCCACTAAGGAATTCCTAGTGGTTTAAGGCCTTATTGCATATGGTCAATGCAATCGCACTTGGCGAAACGAGATTAGTTAGGACTCCATTTTTGGTCACTTATGCTAATTTCTCATATTTGCTTGAGGACAAGCAAAATGCTATTTGGGGGTGGTTTGATTAGAGACCAAAACTGTAGTTTTAACCCCTTAACAATAATACTTTTAGACCAATTATGCGAGTAATAAATAAGATTTAATGTTAATTACATGCTTTTATGTATTTCAGGCATTGAAGTCAATTATGTGCAGAAATGTGCCACTTGGGCGATATAAAGGAGCAAGGGTTGGTTGCTAAGAAGTTCTGTGATTAAAGGCCAAGACAGGCAAAAACAGCACACAAAAGTCAGCAGAACTTCTGAAGATCGTATATTTGGACTCAGGCCTCGGAATTAGGCGTACCTTATGTCAAAACGACCGACTCAGAAAGAGATTTCCAATGGTCCAAATCTTGACCCAATCAGAGAAGCAGAAGTGGATGAATAGCCTATTGAAGTCAAAGCCAGTTGAAAAGGGCCCTGTGGACTGAAGAAATTGGGCTTTGGGCTCGATTTTTCGGCCCAAAACATGGACCCTCAGCCCATGCACAAAAATGTGGATCTAGTCTCCTCCATTTCCACACACAAGACTTAGCTCTTAAGATAAATTAGCTTAGGATAGAAAGTAGCCATTAGAGTAGCCATTAAAGCTTAGTTCTAGATATAGTTTTTCAATTAATTAATTAGTTGTTATTCTTGTTTTAATTTCAGTATTGAATCATTTTTTATCATTCATTAGATAAATAAAATAGTTAGTTCTTGATAATTTCGATTTTGTTATTTAAAATTGCTTAGATCTAATTTCAATTCTTAGTCATTAATGATTTCTTAATTGTTAATTTAGATTTCAATTATTGTTTAGTTAAATTTAATAAAGTTAGAATCTTTATATTATGTCTTATTCAATTTCATATGGAAATGATAGTTTGATGAATCAAGGCTAAACCTCCATTAGAGGGGTTTGATGAAGCCTTAATGAAAACTTGATTGTGTAGTATAGAATCATTGTAAGAGTCAATTCCACTCTAGAAGGTCGTTGATTCGCCATGAGAATGGGTGGACGTTCTCACATGCTAGTTATGAATTGGTAGAGATGTCATATATAATTAGGGATTAGAACGACCAATTCTTACCGTAAGAACGTAAGAATTGGATTACAACAATCTATGCTAGTTTCTTAAGTTGGATTCAAGGTGGATTCAATTCCCCCCTAATTCTTATTCTGGATTCAAACTTTAGTATTTCGTAGCATTTCATAGTATAATTCGTAAAACTCTCATTGACTTTGGTAGGATTGATAGGCATAGAAAACTTGAATGCTAAAGAACTAGGAGTGGAACGAATCTTCTATTCCAACTCTACTTCAATAGTATCGAGAGTCTATCTTTGATAATCACGAGTATAGTTCAGTTTTAGTTTTACTTACGTTTAGAGTTTCATCACTTTATTCATTAGTATATATATCAATTTTACTATTATCAATTGCTCAAAGAGATAAGAGAGCGCGTGAAAGTAGTGAGTCAGGTTATGAGGCGATCAATGCAAGACATGATAAAGGAGACAAGGCTCGCAAGATACTTGAGGATGAAGTTGCAAACCTTAAGCGACAATCTTCAGGGCTTGGAAATGCATCTCAGGTAATAATTTGTTAATTTAATTATCTCTAGACTAAGAATATGACCAGAGCATATGTCTTGTCTTGACGTGTCTTCCCAAACCCTGATTAAGTTAGGACGAAGTGGTTGGGGTTTCACCAAGTTCTCTTGCACTGATTATGTTAGATGGAAGGCAAAAAATAGGATTGTGCCTGGTGTCAATGCCAAGCTTCTTGGATGCGAAGAGCCATGATATTTTTACTTGGGCACTTTATCTGTTTTGGCTTTAACAAACCAAATATCAGGAGGACTCCATCTGACTTCCATTATACAACCTATTGGCTTTGGTTTACCTCGAATGCCATGTGAATGAAGTATAGCTATTAACCAAAAGAAGTTATATTTCCCCTTCAAAAGAGCTGATATAGGGACTGTGTCTATTGACCAAATGAAGTTTGCTATATTTGGGTCTGGCTGTCTGTAGTAGGAGTTGTTTATGTTGCAGCAAGTCAGAACAGTCTTCTTCGATCTTCTAATGTGAATGATGCAATAGATTCTCCTGACTAAATCACATGAATATAACATCGAAGCCCATATAACATTGTCGTTTGTCAGCATACTTTTCTTTTCATCCTTTGGTGTCTTTTCTGGATCTTTTCCTTGGATGTTAGTGGGAGTATGGGACTCAACTCTAGTTAAACTCGTATTATTTGTCCAACTACAGTACATAATGATTCTAATTCTCTTGTTTTGATAGGGTCTATTTAGTCGAAGGAATACTTACAGCGTAGTTCTGTATGGCCTCCATGGGATTATTATAGTTGAAAATATGGATTGTGACTGACATTTCAGAGGTTTGGAAATTGAGATACTACTGATATTTTCAAATGTCATACAATTAGTGTCAAAATTTTAGGTATTTCTCTTATTGAAATTCGGAGATACGAAGTAATATCATTAAATCTTGTGAACTTTTCTTCTATAGAGTCACTATAAAATTGGACGACATGGGTTAGAAAATGAGGTGAACAATTCTAGCTCGTTCTACCTTTCCAAGCTTGTTCTTGTTACTAGACGACTGAGCTTGAACATAGTTTATTATTATTTAAGACTAAAGCATAGGGAGTTCTTTCTGCTCTGACCTGAAGAGCTGCTTTTCTGCACGCACCAGACTTCACTTTGTTTGTACCGAGTAATCGAGGATAGAAGCTAGGTTGTTAACCGAGAACTTCTTGGAATTCATGTCATTCGAGTGTTATTATTAGAGTAGACCAAACTAAACGCTTCCCTATCCCCTAGTTTCCCAATCACTTCTTCCCCTGTGCTCTTCGTTGTTGTTCTCTCGTGCTCAGTATGTTCAGAAGCTTCTCTTTCAGAATAGCTCGAAACTTCCAAGTCCGATCCCTTTGTTGCTGTGAAATATTGCTCTACATCTTGTTGCAGTTTCGCGAGCGTATTTTGGCTGCTTGTGGCTATTTCCAATGCTACCGTGTCTACTGCCTTCCTTTCATTACCATCGATTCCCAAAGCAATATCCAGTGCTTGATCCTCAATCTTGCATTCTTCTTGGTTTTCAGATCCGAAGTTGTCTTGGTTTGAGCTTTTCATGAATCTCTCCAATGAACTATCTCCCTTCGTCTGAGTCATTCCATGTGTTGTAAAGGTGGAGCCTTGCTCATCCTCCACTGCTGCCATCTCTAACATTGTTGTAAAGATGGAGTCTTGCACGTCCTCCACTGCTGAAAATTCTTTAGTGTAGAACAGTATCCAAAGCCTTCTCCTTGATCTTGCAGCCTTCTTGGTTGGTTGCCCCCCTCTCATCATCTCCGACTTCTTTAATGATGTTTTCATCCTATTAGTATAACTTAGTATAGTTTTGGCCTTCTTGTGGAAACTGGTTTGGTTTTTCTACCATATCCAGCCTGCTTTTGGTCCAGCTAGTATATGAGGTTTTGCACAATTTAATTAATTAAGACCACCACAATTTTGATAATTGCATTTCAATTTTCACTCTTCTAAATAGGGTTTATTGATAAAGAGCTTCTTTATCTTTCTTTTCTTTTCTTTTCTGGTATCTAATTATTTGTTTGATTTGTTCAAACTTTTCTTATATTGGCCCATATTGAAAGTGCAGAACATGAACATTGAAACTTTTCTTACTGGTAGAAACACATAAAAACTTTCCAGCAAATAATCATTGGAAGTGCATAACTTTTGCCATTGCTATCTTAACTTATTGGTTTTTTCTTATTTCTTTAGGAAATACAGCAATCACCAATTCGTGGCAACTCACGCGATATCCGACCTCAATCTACAACTTGTCATTTGAAAAGTTACATAACAAAAACTGTGGTTGCACTTGGAGAAGTTTGCACCTATTTACCGACACCTCCAAGTTCGTATAATGCACCAATCGATGAGATACTTGATGATTTTGCAACATTGTATGAAGGAGATGAAAGACTTGGAGGTATCGTGCTTGGTGACGTCATTATTTGGCCAAAGAATTACGTGGTTTTTCATTGATGGAGATAGATATTGTAAGGCTTTCTCTTAAACGGACTATCCATTTACGGAAATGTTATATAGTGTCTTCCGCAGCTTATATAATATCTTGCACAGCTTATATAGTGTCATATATAAGCATAAATTAAAAAGTTAATAAGCATAAATTAAAAAAGTTGTTCAAGGCACTATATAAAATGCTCACGACACTATATAAGATGTTCAAGACACATGTCCGTAAATGGACTAGTCCGTTTAAGAGAAAGCCTGTAGATATGATATGAATCGACAAGAATGCATCTTATTTTGGTGATCCTTGTAACCTCGTAAATCCAAGTACATATATGGTGTATTATTTTGGTCTTTGGATAGTGTTTACTTAGTTGTTGAATGCTTATCTTGTAACAAGAGTTCAAATATTTTGGTACTGTGTCAGGCTTGATCTAAGGGTTACTGTATATGGTATACTTCAATGTATACATTTTAGAATGGAGTAGTTCTGCCCAGACTCCCTTAATAACTCCCTTGAGACTCCATTTCTTACATGGCATCAAAATTCTATTCTCTTTCTAAAATTTTAAAAACAAACATAGAAATAAATTAATACCAAATAACATACCTAATTAAATGACTAACAAATAATAACAAATAAATAAATAAAAACTTGCCTATATTTCTACAAACAATTCAACCAAAGAAAGAAAGAAAATAATGAAAAATAAACCTTGACTCGCAAAAAAAAACAAATTTGACATAATCATCCAAACATTTGTTTAAGTCAATAGATATATAATCACATGTATTTTTTTTTTCCATTCAAAATTAATGTAAGCTAAAGTGATAAAAAAAAAATTGAATTTTGTAACAAGAATGAGAGGGAGGGGATTGATTGAGAATGACAAAGGTGAATTTTTTGGACGCCCAACTTTTTTTAGGGCGTTGGGTTTTATTTTTATTTTTAATTTTTTTACTTTTATTTATCTTCTTTTATTTTTTGTTTAATTTGTTTGTGGAAATATAGGCAGGATTTTTGTTACTATTTTAGGTGTTAGTTATTAAATTGGATAAATTATTTGTTTTTTTTTTTGTTTCTATTTTTGTTTTTTTATTATTAGAAAGAGAAATATAATTTGGATGCCACATAAGATATGGAGTCCCTATGGAGTTATTAAGGGGGTCTAAATAGATTTTTTGTTTTGGAATGATATAAAGATGTTTTGTTCATTATTCTTATGGTTTCATAACAGTTTAAATTTAAATTATTTTGGTACCCAATCAAATTGAAGCTGCATGTGGATCGATCTATTTTCTACTAGCATGAACTGTCTGTAATGAGAAATCGATCAAAACACTTTTGATGGACCTGGACATAGCACTAGACAGCTTTGGGCTGTTGTTTTAATCAATAGACGATGGCTTATAGTTGTCTACAAAACACATTTCTTGACGGCTTATAGTTGTTGATGCAAGTCAAAATCAATGAGATTGATGGAATTCCAAAGTTTCAACCCATATGTGAGCTTAGAAATTACTTATTTTATGTATTTTCGTCATTTAGGATTCTAGGGTGTTCTTAGAAGTTTCCAAAGTTGTTTTTGAAGTGTTTTAAGTAGTTTTAAGTCCTTTTAAGGTAGTAGTATCAATTTAGATTGTTTTGGATGTTTCTATTTATGTTTTGGACTGTTTTGAAGCATATATATGTGGCTCAGAGTTGTAACACGAAAATTAACTTATTGATTAGTGAAAATTTGTTTAGAGAAATGTTTTCTCTTGTTTATCTCTCATATGTTGGTATTCTATTAGTGGAATCAACAAGTCTTGGATGCCTTTTGATTTTCAAGTAAGTTATTTGTGAATTACAATTGATTCGAAGGAAGTTCATTGAGTTTTCGGTAACATTATTTGTGATGTTCAACTGATTCGATTGAAACATTTTAAATTCTCTACCACACGCTGCATCAGTTGGTAACCAGGGCTTCTAGTCAATTCTGGTGAGTCTGTGTTGCTAAAGTTATTTATCTATGTAGATTTAATTTTTCTAAGAAGAAAAAAATATTGAGAACAAAAAGATGGATAGTAAAGATTTGATTTTTTTTATTGGAGAAGAAGAAGAGGTCTTTGTCAATTGGGATTTACCACCAGTTTATGATGTATAACCTGATGATGGTGAATTTTTTGTTTTGGGTTTTGTGGATCCGAGTTTGTCTTATGTGGAGGATAAATTAACTTATGATAGTTTTGTGCAATTGTTTTTCTATGGTAGAAAGGCATTGTTTCAAGGTTTAAAAGACCCATTCTTAGAAGACTTTGAAGACGCATTTATATCAAAGAATCACCGACTTCTTTTAGAGAGATTTTTTTTCGTGCAAGTTATGGATAATCATTACTTTATACAAGCTCTGGAAGTTAGTAAATACAATACTTTAGGAAGACTTCAATTTGTTTGTTTGTTGCTTGTCAGTAATTATGCCAGCAAAATTTGAGGACGAATTTTTTCCAAGACCGGGAGAATGATGAAAGTCAAAATCAATGAGATTGATGGAATTCCAAAGTTTCAGCCCATATGTTAGCTTAGAAATTATTTATTTTATGTATTTTGTTATTTAGGATTCTAGGGTGTTTTTAGAAGTTTCCAAAGTTGTTTTTGAAGTGTTTTAAGTAGTTTTAAGTCCTTTAAGGTAGTAGTATCAATTTAGGGGTTTTTTTGGATGTTTATATTTATGTTTTGGAGTGTTTTGAAGCCTATATATGTGGCTCATAGTTGTAACACGAAAATTAGCTTATTGATTAATGAAAAATTGTTTAGAGAAGTGTTTTCTCTTGTTTATCTCCCATATCTTGGTATTCTATTAGTAGAATTAACAAGTCTTGGATATCTTTCAATTTTCAAATAAATTTTTGTGAATTTCAATTGATTCGAAGGAAGTTCTTCGAGTTCCAGGTAACGTTATTTGTGACGTTCAACTGATTCGATTGAAAATTTTAAGTTTCTCCACCACGCCCTGCATCAGTTGTCCATTTAATTTAAATATTATACAGCCACTAACTGTCGAAAACAAAATCGACAACAGTTTTTACAACGGCCTATGAGACAGTCAGTAGCCATCGATATTGGGCAATCTCGACAGATATCAGCAATCTTAAATACACTATTATAACATAGTGATATGGAACTTAACTGTTCTAACCTTGGTCTCGGAAACTCACAACTATATACAAACAATGATGATTATGCATGACATTCATGAAAAGATACAGAAACTATTATATGTATATTAGTCTAAGTTCAAAGAATGAATCATTACTATATTGCTATAATGAGACGTCTAGACCATGTATTCATCACAGAAAAGGGAAACAAGACTTTAAGTACTAAACAAAAAAACTATTTTTGGTCTTTTCGAAAATATTTTAAAAAAGAAAAAAAATATACTAATATAAGAAATGCCTAGTTTTTGCAAAATGTTATTATACCACCCTAAAATAGGAATATGTTTTGTCCTCAAAGTATGAAGAGATAAGGAAAGAGATTACCATTTGAACATAAGCAAAAACGGCACTACATCAGTACTCTATTCTTCGTTGAAAATTTACCATCCCCAAACAAGTTTGGAGCGTGGGTTGCTGGATAAAGAACAAGAAATATATGGTTTATCTAAATAGTAATTTGTTATGTAATTATTCTACCATGAAATTTTTGGGGTTTTTGTATTTATTTTTGAAACACATATATAATGCAGAAATTCAAAATTTGGCATGATGTACTTGTATTACCCTTCTACTCATATACCAAATACTAAACATGCATACATGATACTAACATAATACTAATATAATACTAACAGGTTAAGAAATAAAAAGTGTGATACGTAAAGTATGTAAACAACTTCTAGACAAACACATATGAAATGTGTGTGTGTGGTTTTTTTTTTTTTTTTTTTTTTTCAAAAATTGTTTTTCTAAATCAAAAGATATCTCTAACCATATAGAGTTTTCTACAATAGAATAAAATCATACGTTTATCCAGTATCATGTTGGTTACTCTGGGACGTAAAATTTTCATATTGATATCCTTAAGTTTTTTAAAAACTATGTAGAGATGTTATAAAGATAACTCGTACAAAAACTGTGATTTCAAAAGCTAAGTTGAAAAACAAACCATAACAGGTGATCTTAGGCAACTTTCGTGTCGACTCTTTATTGAACCCAATCCAGTCAGACTGTGGCTTCAGTTATGTGTGTTGGGGGATTTATTGTGCAAAATGTAAGATGTCTCGTACGAATATCATGGTGATATAGCCGACCCTTAGTAACATATAATTGATCCTCAAACTGCCTTTAGCATAATGGAGATTGCGTACTTCTAAGGGTGGGTTTAAGTGGAATCCATTACCCGTGTTTGTAAAAAATCACATAATTATTGCTGTATAGAGAATCTTCTATAAATAAAACGGGGAAAAACAAACATTTTTCAAAAAAGAAGTCTAAAATAAAGAAATAAAAAATAATATACTCGCTTCATAGATATACACTACTCAAAATATGAGTAAAAGTCCAAGATATAATAGAATGAGCGAGACTATATGTGGACTAAGGTTCAGGCGCTTACAACCACTCACTCCAAGGGGAGGGCCCGGTTACGTTTAGGATGCATTCCCATGGAATGCATTGAGAAAACATAATATGAATCTTTTATAGTCATATATTCTATACTATAGGTGGGGTAATTATAAGTCAGATTCCCCAAGACTATGCATAAGATGGATGATATGTTGTTAGCTATAAACTAATAGTCTAAACAGTTGGAGATCCATCCATAAAAACATGACAAAGCATTTACCCCCAAACAGAATGAAATGATGCATTTAGAGTGTAAGATGCAGAAAGATAAGAGAAAGCTTATGTAACCCATCATGGAACTTATGCAATAACCCGTTATGTTTGAATTGTCCAAGAGAGTATGAGTGTGGTAGTAGTTGTTCTTCATAAAGCTCAGACGATACAAAGTATGATATACTAGGCTTTTCAACCACTTGAATGATGGGCTCATCATCGCATGATTTCAAGAACTCAAGGAACTCTTCATCTAGCTTGGGTGAATCTACAAAATCGGAGTCAGTGTCGGTATCTTTAAGAAAATCATCGATTTCGTGCATTGTTAAGCCTATAACGACCAAGCTAGATTGGGATCAACATTTCACCATAGATTTTGTTTCTTCTTTTTCTGGCACTTCAATCAAAGCAGGGTTCTCATCAACTAGAATGATAGGCTCATGAGTTTGTATGTTAGGCAAAGTCTCTTTACTGGGAAGGTTTAGAAAATTATGAAGGATCTCAAAGGCAAGTGGCTTAAGTGTGAATTGGAGTTTTCTTTGAAATGGTTTAGTGGTGCAGTCCTCAGAAATTGGTGGATTTTTTATGAATGGAGGTTGGCTTTCAAGAGGTGTTAAATTGGAATGGTGATGGTTGGGTGGTGGTTTTTCACATGATCTCAAGGACTTAGAGAATTGTTCATCTAGTTTTGGCGTTTCCACAAAATTGTGGTTTTTGTCGACAATATTAAGGATGTCACAAATTTGTTCCATCGATAAGTCTTTAACGGCCAAACTAAATTAAGATCCACTTTCTACCATATATTTTATATCCTCTTTTTCAGGAACTTGATTTTCTTTGTCCTCTTTATCATTGTCCAAGTGTGCAGAGTCTAACACATGCTCTAAAATTTCATTTGTTAACGTGCTCTCTTACTTTTAGTCATCATCATAGAATCTGGAATTCACACGATAGTCAGGTGGATGCTAATTGTGTTTTAATTGGTCATAAATATCATGATGGCCTTTAGCAATTGGCTCTGTTATAGTAACACTTTGTTCCTCTTTTTAGTTGGGTTCTGGACTAGTGGGAAGAATATTAGTCTCAAATGTAGCATCTATTAAACCTGGTTGGAGAAAACATAAGGTAGTTACTATTTGCTGACTTAGTATTGTTTGTTTGGTCATTTCCTGGTAAAGTTGGTCATTTTTAGATGGTGGAGTGGGATATGAATTTGACATGGATGGTGATGTGAATGGTAATGGACTGTGGGTGAAACCGCACTCTGACTGACCAGATGTGGGTATGAATGATGGTTGACTATTTGTGTCTGAACTCTATGAATTGTTTGCATGACTAGAAAACTCTTATATGTATTGGGTACTTAGGAAGTTTGAAAATTGAGGTTCATAATTGTAAAAATTTCCCATAGGAGGCTCGAACTTGGTATATGATGTGCATTGAGACGCCCAATGATAAGTGATAAGAGCCCAAAACTGTAGTTTTAACCCCTTAACAATCGTACTTTTAGACCAATTATGTGAATAATAAGTAAGAGTTAATATTGATTACGTGTTTTTATGCATTTCAGGCTTCAAAGTCCATTATGTGTAGAAATGTGCTACTTTAGCGAGATAAAGGAGCAAAGGTCGGTTGCTAAGGAGTTCTGTGATTAAAGGCCAATTTTCAAGAAGACAACGCCTTTCTAAAGCCCGGTCAAAGCTGAGAAGTCAAAGTCCACGCGGGGAGAAATAGTGCACAAAGTCAGCAGAACTTCCAAATACCATATCTTTGGACTCAGACCTCGGAATTGGGCCTACCTTACATCAAAACGACCGGCTCGGAAAGATCTTTCCAATGGTCCAAGCCTTGACCCAATCAGAGGAGCAGAAGTGGATGAAATATCTGTCGAAGTCAACTTCAGCTGAAGAGCCCATTTTGGACTAAAGAAATTGGGTTTTGGGCCCAATTTTCCGGCCCAAAACATGGCTCCAATCCCATGCACGATTTTTGGATCTGAAAGTATAAAAACAAAAGATTAGCTCTTTGTTAATGGTAGATAGTTAGGTTAGAAAATAAATTAGGTTAGGATAAGAAAAGTAGCCATTAAACCTTAGTTCTAGATCTAGTTTTAGATTAATTAATTACTTTATTTCTTGAGTATTGAATCATTGTTTTTATTGTTCATTAGATTAATAAGTAGTTGTTATTCATTCAATCATATCTTGTTCTTATTGTTCTATTAGATTTATAAAGTTAATTACTTATTCCATAATGACATGTTCTTATTATTATTCTTGTGTTGGGAATGGTAGTATAGAATTTTCACATCAAATCATTACTCTCACCATTGTTCCTTTTGGGTTTGATTAGTTGAATTCAATTTAAGTCTAGACAGTTAAGAGTGGAACGAATCCTTACTCATTATATTGCATGATTATGTTTTGAGAGTAAGAAGAATTGATTTAAACGTAAGAACGGTAGGATTACGTATTAGTGTTGTTAACATTAATATTTAGGATTCTACTATTTTTATGGTTATCAAATGGCGCCGCTGCCATCTTAATCTCGTTCAAGACAAGAATTCAATTGCTTGAATCTAAGGGGCAATCCCCCATTCTCTACCCAGCCACCCTTTTAATTTTTCATTCTTATTTCTTGAATTTTCGGAACTGTTCACTGTTTTAGGCATAGGGGCTGCGGATTCACAGAGAAAAACACTGCGGTGAAGGTATTTCTAAATTTTCAAAAATTCTGAAAATATTTAGACATAATATTTAATGTGTTTTTGATTTACTGGAATATTTTCAGATTTTTCAAAGTTGTTTTACCTTGTGAAAAAAATACAATCTTTACAGTGCTGCATTTCAGTTTCCACACCGTATGTTCTTGAAAAACAGACAAGTAAGGTTACTTAGGAAGTTCTAAAAATTCTATAATTTTTACAGAAGTATCTATCCTAAGTCAGGAGTTTGTAGTAAAAATTTGACAAGTTTTTTATTTGTTTTGACATCCTAAATAGTAGAGTGTTTCCAGTGTGTTTCTACAGTGCTGCAAACACTTAATATCTGGAGCACCAGCCGATAAGGAGAGGTTGTAGAACTCCAATTGCTCTAACGTTTTTACAGGAACAAGTAGGATCTGTCAGGAGTCTCAAGTAAAAATTTGGAAATTGTTGGCTTTGTTTTGATGGGTTAACCATTCGGTTGTTTTTATTGTGTCCGAAAACTGTTTTGCAAACTTTGCAGGGCAGTAGAGGGACTTTCATAGCTCCGATTGATCTGAAATTTTACAGGCTACTTAATAAACGTCTTAGCAAATTACTGTAAATATTTCAAATTTTTTGGAGTATGATAAAAGGCCTAAAACTCGAAAACCCTGAGGCGCGACCTGCCCTCAAAACACTGGACATTCGAAAACCCTGAGGCGCACCTGCGCCCTAAGCAAGCGCACCTGCGCTCAAAACACTGGAAGTTGAGCGCAACCTGCGCCCATACCGAGCGCAACCCGCACTCAAAACACTGGAACTCAAATTTGCACTGAGCGCACCTGCGCCCTCAGCTGATTTTGCCGGATTTCCGCAGGTTTGATTCAAATTTTCAATTTTCAAGTTTTTCAGTGTTCTAACTTGTTATATACACTCAACACGCGTGAACAAGACGCTATTTATAAGTTTAAGCAAGGACGCAATCAGGCATTCCCTTCTTCCACTCCTCGTTTCTTTTGTCAGAGGAGTTTTAATTCTAGTATAATCAGGCTTGTTTTTCGTAAACATAAATACCACATGCCTATCTAAGAATTTCACACACACCACCGATATAATGGTCAAGAAAGAGAGACTCCTCTCTCGACTTCTACAAAGCCTTGGCGATAGCCCCAAATCTTGCATCGTTCTAGCAGACCGATTGGGGATTTTGAATCCCCAAATATTTTAATTTGTTACCCGCTTTTCATGGTTTAGACCATGAAAAACCTTATCAAAGATACACGCGTAGGATTGAACAAGTCCTAACAACATTCCACTATCCCACGGTTGGTGCGGAACAAATTAAACCGAGGGTATTCCCTTTCACCTTAGTCGATAAGGCGGCGCCTTGGTTAACCGCCCAAACGCCAAACTCTGTGGACTCATGGGCTCAACTTGTTCAATTGTTCATGGAACAGTTTTACCCACCACTGGAGACAGATGAAATGCTTCACAAGATTCCTTTCTTCAGCCAGAATCCTCATGAATCCTTTTCAGAGGCCTGGAATCGTTTCACTGATCTTCTCATTGAATGCCCGCATCATAATCTTGCGAAAGACACGCTTGTTTGTGCTTTCTTCAAGGGACTTTCACATTATCATAAGGAGGTTCTAGATATCATGACTGGGGGTAGTTTTCTTAGTAAAGGAGCCTTGGAGGCTTATAAATTCTTAAAAGATCAATCTAAGAAGAACAACAATTGGGGAGGTAACGATTCCTCCCGCTCCTCTCCTTCTTCTCTTGAGGTTAAATATGATCCCGAAGCTAAAAAACTCTTATCGATGCCCTCACTAAAAGGTAGATGCCATCTCTGCTCAACAACAACCCACTCCAGTCATGAACATTAACTCTACTCGTTGTAATGTCTGTTGTAGTCTTGAGCATTCCGACTTCTATTGTCCTCTTGTCTATGCACAAACACCACCACAACCATCACACTTCAACCAGTTAACTCAACATCAAGGACAAGGGAACTTAGGTGATCGAATAGAGGTTTAGTACCCATAACCTTAACTATCAACATCAAGACATGAAAGCTCAACAAGCTTTAATTCCAATACAACCATCTACAGACAAAGTAGTAGTGACCTTGTTGGAGAAACAAAATCAAATTATGCAACAAAACTCCAACTTGATGAAAGATCAACATGATCAAAACTCTAATATGATGAAACAAACGATGCAAATGATGCAGTCTTTGTGCCAAAAGGTTATTGACATGTCTTCTAACCAAAATAATAACCAAACCGGCGTGTTTCCAAGTCAGCGATTGCCTAATCCTAAGTCAACAAACACCGCCTTTGAAATAAACGGTATTTATTGTAATGGTAATATAAACCAAGGGGACCATGAAGATACTACCTACCGCTCAGTAGGCTTAGTAGTTGATAACCAAGTGACTATGCCTAAAGATTACCCACAAACTAAAAATGATACCATACTAAATACTATAATATAAACTGAAGACCCTACTTTGTAGAAGTACCGCTTTAAACCACAACCAAAAGGGAAACATTACAAGACCCAATAATAGAAAGTGAAGACCCTACACCTGTAGAGGTTCCAATATGGACACCTAGATGGAAAACGGCTAGAGATAAAGCAAAGACTAATAATACTTTTATCCCTTCTGCTAAAAATAGCGATAAAGCACCAGATCCCCAAAGACTAGTTGTGTTTAAAAAGGACGAGAATTTTGATGAGATTAGGGAAGTGTTTAAAAATTTGACTATAAACCTACCTTTTCTAGAAGCTATAAAAAGTCTACACTGGACACGCTTAAGTTTCTAAAAAAGAGTTGTGCACCAAGAAGAGGAAAACCAACATACCCCACCTAAGCATTCTTAACTAAACAATATCCCTCTTTATCTGAACATAACGGAATTGTTAAGTACAAGGACCCGGTCGTCCCTATCAGACAATGCACCTTAGGTGATACCTTCATAACAACCTTTTTATTAGACACGGGGGAAGTGTTAACTTACTCCCTTTTTATTTATATAAACAACTAGGTCTAACAAAACTTCAACCAACCAAAATGACTTTGCAGTTAGCCGATCGTTCTATTAAGTATCCCAAGGGTGTAGTTGAAAATATTCTCATTAAAGTTCAGGATTTTTACTATCCAGCCGACTTTGTTATTCTTGACACAGAAGTTGCTCATGATTCCATTCCCATCATCTTAGGGCATCCTTTCTTGGCAACCGCCAATGCCCAAATCAATTGTCGGGATGGCTCAATAACTCTTTCTTTTGGAAATCTTTCTGTAGAAGTTAACATGTTTAGACAAAAACAGGGACAACTAGGTTTGCCTGTAGAAGGGAAAGTGAAGTCCATTGAGAGTTTTGTACCTCACATTAGTGCGGCTGACACTTTAGTCCCCACACTAGTAGATACCCCTCTTATGGAAGAAGACAAGGATCACAATTTCTACTCCCTAGACGTAGATAACATCAAGGAGGATTTCCTTTGACTCTTTTGCAACCCTTCTTTGCCGCCTCACGAGTTCTCTCCTATTGACATCCATTCATCTCTTGACACCATGACGAAAGAAGAATTTTTTGCCCTCTATCCCAGTGATTCTTCTTACCCACCTATTGAGGAATGTCTTGCATATCTCAAGGCCTCTGATGATATAGACCTAAGAACACTAGTTGAACACCATTCACCCACCTCACATCCTCATGTCACTCATTTACCTTCCATCATGAATGTTCCTCGCCCTCTACCTTTTCAAAAAACCATTGAGTTTGTACTTGACCTTGGCGTTTCTCCTATGCTTCATAACTATCTAAAACCAACTGGTGAAGAAGTAACACCCAAGGACAAGCCACCTGACACTTTTTCATTTTTTCCATTTTTTCCTTCTCAAAATTATCCACATCCTATGTATCTTCCACAACCATCAATTTTCTCATGTTCATTTACTTGGCATCCCCTTCGTGTGAGGACAAAAAAGAAACTGTATGCTCGATTAGGTTTTAGATCTATAAGGCTTTGCTCTCATTCCACTAAGCTACGTCATAGGAAATCTTGGTGCTTAATTCTGTTTAATGGTGCATTCCATGTTAATTATTTGTGGAAAGACCCACAACTTTTTCGATTGTTGATATATAGTAAACTGCATTTTAATACATATATATTAGATAAAGTCTCGAGTATCTGACTATAAAAGACTCATTTTATTCTTCGGTGTACTCCATTCCAATCTTATGTTATGGGAGTGCACCATTAAGGCAATCGGACCCTCCTTTTGGAGTGAGTGGTTGTAAGTGTCGGATTCTTAGTCTACGTTTCATGTGACTCACGCATTCATCTCTTGCACTTTTTCTCGTGGATTGAGTAGTGCTTCTCTATGGAGTGAGTTTCATTTTTATTTCTTTATCGTAATTTTGTTTTGTTTTTCTAAAAATCAAACATATAAAAACTAAATAAAATAAAAACATAAACATATATTAGTAAGTCTAGGAAATCTGACTTTAAAAGACCCAAGTTTTCGTACAATACCAACTTTCTGGAGTATAGGCCAAACAAAATTTTCAAACTTAAAAAGAGTTTTCCAATTTTGTTTGGGGGTGGCGTATTTTGGTATTCATTTCAAATCATGTTGCCACCCTAAGCCTGTCATATTTACTCCAGTAGAGTTTGTGTTAGTTAGTACGTACTAGTTTAATTGTGCTTCATATTATCATATCATCTTTACAATATTTCTGTTATAGGTACTGCCAATGTTTGCCACGTTTCTATGGTAAATTCTTTCCTTATCTCTTTACACTTTGAGGACAAAGCGTTCGATTGTTTGGGGGTGGGATAGAAACATTTGCAAAAATTAGACACTTTTAGGATGTAAATTACGCACTTTTATTTATAAAATGTTAAAAATTATAAAAATTAGTTAGTTACATAATTTAATTGTGCTATTGAATTGTTTCATAAACCCCCTTCTCCCAAATTGTTTGGAGGTGGTATAGAAACATGATGTAAATGTTAAGCACATATTAGGTTGTATATTACGTATTATTTGTCTTAAAAATAATAAAAATAAAAAGTTTATGCTATACACTTAGGAATATTGGTATTGTTTCTTTCTCTATGCTCTTAATAATCTAGAAGTCTCACGTAGCTTTTGCATTATAATAGTTTTTAAAAACTTAGGTTAATATGTAGGTAATAATCTTTGCATCTATCTATAAATATATTACATGAGTATCTATGATTGTTTGGCAGTAAGTTTCTGAAATCTAAGCTAGAGTACTTAAATTCTGTGAGAATATAGCCTAAAGCCTTATATGAGTGAAACATTTGAGAAATGACACAAGGGATAAGTATATTCCGAATAGAGAAATCACACGTCCACTTGCTTGACCACTATACCATGTCCTAAGAGAGAATTTAGGCCCTTTTTGGATCGATATAGCTAGAAATTCTGACCTAAGTATATTTTCCACTAGTCGCCCCACTGAGCCTTTCATTAGCCCTTCCATAAACCACAATTCCTTTACCCTTACAAACAAAAACAAAACAAAATAAAAAAAAAAAAACTCAACCTACCCATTTTAGAATAAGTCTGAGAATAGGATGAGTGAAGAAAAGAGAAGAGAAAAACCTGTGTAAACAGAAATTAGTTAGTTGCTTCAAAAAAGAAAAAGAAAATAAGTTTCCATCCAAAGGAAAGAAAAGAAAAAGAAAAATAGAAATAAAATAAAAACTCCAAAAATATAATAAAAGGAGTCGAAAAGCCAAAAGAAAAAGGCTAAGAATGGAAACAAATTGTAGAAGCAAAAGAACAAGGTTTTCTCTAGTTACGTAATATGAAGACCCTATTATCTCAGACTTGTCTTTTTGAATATCCGTTTCCTTCATTCTTAAACCATCTCCTAATCCCCGCAACACCTAATAAAGACCTCTAACTCAATTAGGAATAGGTTAGTGGGATAGTAAGTGGCAGATGTGTTTGATCAACTTCGGCTTCCTTGTGTGTCATTGAGATTGTAAGGTAAAGTATGCCCACTGCACACTGGAGTAGCAAAACTTGAGTGGAAAAATTAGAGTGATTTTTGTCTTGATTTTTATGTGAGAACCTACTTAAGGACGCTATTCCAAAGTTTCAGAAACGGACCTGTTACTGCATTTCATAGCATTACTCATTGTATATATGTTTATTCGTAGATGATTGATTATTATGCATATATTAGCTTAGGTTTCGACATGATTATTCTGTATTCATTGCTAGTGAGATGTATAGATAATTGAGACATAAATAAGGAAACAATAGTTTTATTTCTTAGTCGTTGTAGTATAGATGAAGTTTGTGAGTACCTTCACTGGAAAACTCTCACGAGACTATAACTCGTCCACTAGGGAATTCCTAGTGGTTTAAGGCCTTATTGCATATGGTAAATGCAATCGCACTCAACGAAACGAGAGTAGTTAGAACTCCATTTTTTGGTCACTTATTCTAATTTCTCATATTTGCTTAAGGACAAGCAAAATGCTGTTTGGGGGTGGTTTGATAAGAGCCCAAAACTGTAGTTTTAACCCCTTAACAATCGTACTTTTAGACCAATTATGTGAACAATAAGTAAGAGTTAATATTGATTACGTGTTTTTATGCATTTCAGGCTTCAAAGTCCATTATGTTCAGAAATGTGCCACTTTAGCGAGATAAAGGAGCAAAGGTCGGTTGCTAAGGAGTTCTGTGATTAAAGGCCAATTTTCAAGAAGACAACGCCTTTCTAAAGCCTGGTCAAAGCTGAGAAGGCAAAGTCCACGCGGGCAAAAACAGTGCACAAAGTCAGCAGAACTTCCGAAGACCATATCTTTGGACTCAGACCTCGGAATTGGGCCTACCTTACATCAAAACGACCGGCTCGGAAAGAGCTTTCCAATGGTCCAAGCCTTTACCCGATCAGAGGAGCAGAAGTGGACGAAATATCTGTCGAAGCCAACTGCAGCTGAAGAGCCCATTTTGGACTAAAGAAATTGGGTTTTGGGCCCGATTTTTCGGCCCAAAACATGGCTCCAAGCCCATGCACGATTGAGTATTGAATCATTGTTTTTATTGTTCATTAGATTAATAAGTAGTTGTTATTCATTGAATCATATCTTGTTCTTATTGTTCTATTAGATTTATAAAGTTAATTACTTATTCCATAATGACATGTTCTTATTATTGTTCTTGTGTTGGGAATGGTAGTATAGAATTTTCACATCAAATCATTACTCTCACCATTGTTCCTTTTGGGTTTGATTAGTTGAATTCAATTTAAGTCTAGACAGTTAAGAGTGGAATGAATCCTTACTCATTATATTGCATGATTATGTTTTGAGAGTAAGAAGAATTGATTTAAACGTAAGAACGGTAGGATTACGTATTAGTGTTGTTCACATTAATATTTAGGATTCTACTATTTTTATATTTATCAATAAGGACTACCACAACAAGAACAAGGTTCTAGGTTTGCATTGTAATTTCATGATGATTGCGATGCATATTAATAAGCTATGGATGCTCAAACAAGGATGATGCACAAACAACATAAATTCATTTTTTTGAATTTGTATATAAAAACAAAGAAATGAAAAATAATATACTTGCTTCATAGATATACACTACTCAAAATACGAGTAAAAGTCCAAGATATAATAGAATGCCCGAGACTATATGTGGACTAAGGTTCAGGCGCTTACAACCACTCACTCCAAGGGGAGGGCCTGCTTACCTTTAGGATGCATTCCCATGGAATGCATTGAGAAAACATAATATGAATCTTTTATAGTCATATATTCTATACTATAGGTGGGGTAATTTTAAGTCAGATTCCCCAAGACAATGCATAAGATGGACGATATGTTGTTAGCTATAAACTAATAGTCTAAACAGTTGGGGATCCATCTATAAAAACATGACAAAGCATTTACCCCCAAACAAAATGAAATGATGCATTTGGAGTGTAAGATGCAGAATGATAAAAGAAAGCTTATGTAACCCATCATGGAACTTATGCAATAACACATCATGTTTGAATTGTCCAAAAGAGTATGAGTGTGGTAGTAGTTGTTCTTCATAAAGCTCAGATGATACGAAGTATGACATACTAGGCTTTTCAACCACTTGAATGATGGGCTCATCATCGCATGATTTCAAGAACTCAAGAAACTCTTCATCTAGCTTGGGTGAATCTACAAAATCGGAGTCAGTGTCGGCATCTTTAAGAAAATCATCGATTTCATGCATTGTTAAGCCCATAATGACCAAGCTAGATTGGGATCCACATTCCACCACAGATTTTGTTTTTTCTTTTTCTGGCACTTCAATCAAACTGGGGTTCTCATCAACTGGAATGATAGGCTCGTGAGTTTATACGTTAGGCAAAGTCTCTTTACTGGAAAGGTTTAGAAAATTATGAAGGATCTCAAAGGCAAGTGGCTTAAGTGTGAATTGGAGTTTTCTTTGAAATGGTTTAGTGGTGCAGTCCTCAGAAATTGGTGGATTTTTTATGAATGGAGGTTGTCTTTCAAGAGGTGTTAAATTGGAATGGTGATGGTTAGGTGGTGGTTTTTCACATGATCTCGAGGACTCAAAGAATTCTTCATCTAGTTTTGGCGTTTCCACAAAATTGTGGTTTTTGTCGGCAATATTAAGGATGTCACAAATTTGTTCCATCGATAAGTCTTTAAATGCCAAACTAAATTGAGATCCACTTTCTACCATAGATTTTATATCCTCTTTTTCGGGCACTTGATTTTCTTTGTCCTCTTTATCATTGTCCAAGTGTGTCGAGTCTAACACATGCTCTAGAATTTCTTCTGTCAACATGTTCTCTTGCTTTTAGTCATCATTATAGAATCTGGAATTCAAACGATAGTTAGGTGGATGCTAATTGTGTTTTGATTGGTCATAAATATCATGATGGCCTTTAGCAATTGGCTTTGTTATAGTAACACTTTGTTTCTCTTTTTAGTTGGGTTCTGGACTAGTGGGAAGAATATTAGTCTCAAATGTAGCATCTATTGAACCGGGTTAGAGAAAACATAAGGTAGTTGCTATTTGCTGACTTAGTATTGTTTGCTTGGTCATTTCCTGGTAAAGTTGGTCATTTTTAGATGGTGGAGTGGGATATGAATTTGACATGGATGGTGAAGTGAATGGTAATGGACTGTGGGTGAAACCGCACTCTGACTGACCAGGTGTAGGTATGAATGATGGTTGACTATTTGTGTATGAACTCCATGAATTGTTTGCATGACTAGAAAACTCTTGTGTGTATTGGGTACTTAGGAAGTTTTAAAATTGAGGTTCATAATTGTAAGAATTTCCCATAGGAGGCTCGAACTCGGTATATGATATGCATTGAGATGCC
Source organism: Coptis chinensis (assembly GCF_015680905.1). NCBI lineage: Eukaryota > Viridiplantae > Streptophyta > Magnoliopsida > Ranunculales > Ranunculaceae > Coptis > Coptis chinensis. Next base: position 59,935,922 of record NC_141461.1, on the reverse strand, counting down.
CAATGATAAGGACTACCATAACAAGAACAAGGTTCTGGGTTTGCATTGTAATTCCATGACGATTGCGATGCATATTGATAAGCCATAGATGCTCAAACAAGGATGATGCACAAACAATAGAAATTCATTTTTTTTAATTTGTATATAAAAACTTTGAAAGTCTATAGATTTGATGTTATGCCCTGTTCGAATCGGACAGTTGTGCACAAAACTAGGTTTTGGGGCTCTACACGCTCCAAAAAAGAAGATCACTACTTTACCACGTGGGGTGCTACGAGGAATCTCACTCGCAATTAAATGAGGGAGGGGAGTGAGGAAGGTAGTTGGTCCACTAGAATCTGGTAGTTTTCTACTCTCAATCTTCGTGTTAAGTGTTTGTCCAGTGTAAAGTATATACAATATAGAATTTTAACACGGAGTTACACAAGCATGCTTTGGTAAACAACCAAATATTCTCTAACTGGGAGTTGCGAGGAGGTTAAGAGATTACCTCCTAAGTGTGCGTACACGTACTTGGGGATGGAGATGACGTGGTAAGGTTTGACCAAGTGTTGGGTGTCTTGATATGTCAAACCCACCTTTCGAACTTTAAGTTTTTTTTGTTATAAAATTTCTAAACTAAACCCACATTTTTTGTTGGAATGGTGCCAAAGCCACTAGGTTTACAAATTTGCCTTCGTGGGCTCAATTACCATAAATGTAAACCAAAAAGTAACTAAGTTAAACTTCTTAACTACTCAGGATTTGAACAATTAACAATGTGGTTATGAAAAGATAACAAGAATTGTCAAAGATTGAATTTTTAATCTCCAAGTTGATTTGTAATGTGCGAGCATTTTGTTACACGACTTGCCTCGCGCATTCAAAAGTCCCAAGTTGATCAAATATCCAACACTTGGTAAGTTTTTTTCAAACTTAAACCCAAAGACAATTACTTCTATTTTAAACATAAGTTGATATTATCTTAAACCTTTATTATTTTTTAGAGTTAAGCTAGGGTTAGGCAGACCCCCACCTGTATTGCTCAAGTAAAACGTACAAAAGGTGTTCCAGTTGTGTCATCCTCTATCATTATATGTAGTTCCTTTGTTAGAGGAGGACCAACAATTAACAAAGAAGGAAGGAATCCAACATTTTAACCTGTAAGGAGGTCTGCAGGTCTATTACATTCTCTATATACATGGGGAAAAGAACAAAAAAGAAAATCTAATAATAGACTCTCTATATGCACCACCATATCCAACCAACTCCTAAACCTTATCTTTAAACAAGTTGATATTATCCTAATTTTTATTTTATTATTATTATTATACTAAAAAAATAAAAATAAATAAAGAGATAATGTCAAAATATGATATAATATGATATTATCCTAAAAATCTAACATTTATCAAATAATGAGAACAAACTATTTTTTTTTTAACACTAAAAATTGAAAAGCTAACTAGTTTCAAAACAATAACAGTTGAACAAATACGAGTTAAACAGAGAGATCTACTGAACAAATACTACCACCTAAGCCAAGGATTTTCCAGGTGGTGCAACCTGAGTGGGCGGGTCACAGGTGGTCGTGTTGAACCGGGCGGGTGCTAGTCGAGCGCGGGTGGTCGCGGTTATCATTTTTGGCAACTTTTGACCAGCTTCCTCTTGTTGCTTCACGAAGTTGTCTTCAACCCAGAGTGCTATCTGAAATCATAAACAAAATGGATCAGTAAGATTCAGCAGTAAAGAAACTTGAAAAAAAAAAAAAAAAAGTTTGAAAAGTATGAAGAAAGAGAAAGTTACTCCCCTTTTGATTCACCCTTCTTCTCATACCATCAGATCCATGACAGCGGCGCCATTTGTGGAAGTATGAAGTGGTGGTATTGGGTTTTGAAGTTGTTCATCTTAGATCTTTGAAGAGAGGAAGTGTGATGGAGAATAACTAAACCTTTTTCTTAACTTTTCTATTGTTCTTTGTATAGTTTTTGGTGTATGAAGACGTAGACAACTAGCTATTGAGGGTTTGGGGATTAAAACATAAAAACTACAGTTGTTTTATGTGGAAAACATGAAGATTTAGATAAGAAAAGGTATCTTGGTTAGCAAGTTATACTCATTTGATTGATTTAAATGAGTATAACCAACTTTGATGTGTTGAATGAATGAATAAGATCGAAGATGTTTTAAAGAACTATTTTGATAAGTAACAAGATTAAATACTTTGAATGGAAGAAAACCAACTTGAATCAACAAAGCTTGAAGCTTTAAAACAATGAAAATGGAAAACAATAATAAAAACTATTTAATCTACTCCTACTCCTAATTACTTACACTACTCCTAACTAGTTTACCCTAACTTGCCTCCCTATTTTGTGGGCATCTCTACACTTATATATGTATAGAGATGTACAAGTTTGCCCTCATCATATCTTATCCAACAAACAACCTAATCTAAAACCTTCTTGTGCCTTCTTTTAGTGGATAGGAACAAGACTTTTGTGCCCAAGCCCATGTCTTTGGGAATTTGATCATTTGGTCTTTTGAGGCTTTTGTGCTTAGTCATTGTCTTGCAAAGGGTTAAGTCCTTGGTCCTTGAAGCCTTGGAGTGTTTCCTGAGCTTTTGAGTTTTTGGACCCTTAAGTTGACTTTGACTGTTGACTTTTTGACACTTTTTCTCAGTTGTCCCGTAAAGTCCCTTTTGGCTCTAGAATACATCTTTTGAGGTATTTGGTCCAGAATAGGCTTGTATCCTGAAAAAGCAATAAGAACATAAGTTTTCTACATTATTGATCATATAATTTGACTAAATTGAAGCATTATAAGAGGATAAAAACACATATTTGGGGATTGATCATTAAACTACGAGTGTTTCCCTTCACTCTAGCAGGCAAGAGCCATGCATGGCTTCTGTCTCAAAAGCCCGACTTTTTTGATACATGGGAAAAGGTAGTCTTCTCCTTCATGAAGAAATACTTTCCACCGAAGAAAACAGAAGAGATAGTAAGTAAGATACAGTTCTTCAGGCAGAGTCCGAGTGAGACATTCTCCAAAGCATGGGATAGATTCTCTGACCTACTCCAGTCATGTCCTCACCATAAACTAGAAAAATCCACTCTTATCTAATGTTTTTTCAAAGGTCTTCTCCAAGAACACAGGGTAACACTCGATATCATGAGTAATGACAATTTTTTGGATAGAGGTGCAACCGAAGCTTTAACATTTCTTGAAAACCAAGCATAAAAGAGTATTCATTGGGGAGACACAAACAACTCTAGAATATCCCAACCCATTACATTTAAAGCCAATGGTATTTTTGAAATAAAATCCGATTTGGAGATCAAGACATTAATTGAATCCCTTACAAGAAAGATAGATGCCCTCACAACCAAACAAAATATTCATTCTCCTAACCCAGTCATGAACATAAATACCCCACCATGCACGTTCTGTTTCAACTTAAATCACTTTGATAAACAACATCTCATCACTTCAACTAGAAGAAGTCTGTGCTTTCAATGTACCAAATGCACCATTGAGGCAACACCGAAATTATACATGGAGTACTAATCCACAAACCCAACCACCTCCAGCGTTCACAAATCATGTCAAACCACAAAATATATTCAACCAGTTCAGACAAGAACAATGTACCTACAACAATCAGAACAGAGTAATGGTTCTATCCAATTTTAGGCAGAACTACCAAAATCCACCAATCAACAACCAAAGAGACCTAGTTCTAATTACACCACCTATTAGTGTCCCATCAGATAAAACATCTGAGATAATACTATCTTTGATGCAACAACAAGCTCAAATCTTGGTGTCCATACGCGGCATCATGTACTGGTTGCTCTTGTATGTTGAATCAAACAACAATACATTTCCAAAGCAACTGTAGTTTGCACGTGAGGTGGAATCTGCCCAAAACACTCTAACCAGCTACCCCACCCTCATTTAAGTTATACTTGTAATGCAATAAGGGTCTCCCTTCACCTTGTTATCCATGAAAGCCAGCAGTATGTTGGCGTCACCATCAATACATCGATTTCTCTTATCAAGCCATATTTGATTATACATGTCTTTCTTCAAAAAACCAACACTTGAGAAACCTCCAGCCCTATGTATAAAAACATCCATCACCTTACATTTACGAACACCAACATCAACTAGGCTCGTAGCAAATTTCAAATCTTCTTCACTTACATTTCTATGTGATCTTAAGAACATCGAGCACGGATCTGGTACAAGTGGATGTGTGTGTTCCCCAATAAAATCGTTCACAACAGACAAATTTGATTCAAAATCATAACCAACTTCAAAGTGGGCTTCACATTTGAACCTAGTGATGGGTTTCGACTCTCTGGATTCGATGTCGCATTTTTTGGTCTTTAGATTTTGTTCACCAGCAGTCGAATATAGAAATCTCCGCTTAACACGAACACCATTTGTTCTCATTCTATAAGTATCTTTAAGAACATGGAAACTGACTAACTTTGTATATTGATTGTAAATTGCGAAAGCCTCCTCAGTGGTCTTGAACTGCATAGAATATAATGTTGTTTTGTCTTCTTTGAAAACTCTACTAGCCTCACACTCATCACTGTCTCTATCAGCTGTTCTCATGAATTTCAACATTTTCACCCTCCCCCATAGATGTCACATCCATAAAATCACTATCCTCATACGTAAAACTATCAAAACATGCATTGTAAAGCCAATCTTCTTCATCGTCAGAGATGTGATTCATCATATGATCACTACGTGAAACAAGTGTAATTTTAACGCATATTCACTCGATTCCATACTCTATGAAGTAATCACAGTGGTAATAGAAAAAAAAACATAAATGCTTGAACAGTAGAATGGTCATCACCAAACAACTATGGTGCTCAAACCATATACCACTTTGGAAAAATTCAATGTCAAGTTCATTTGACATTGGAGAAATTCAATGTCAACTTTATTTGACATTTGAGAAAAGCTCAACATGATACACCTGTCTAACTGTCATAATAATATTGCACATCACTTTTTAAATCAACAAAAGAGCAAATGTGTGTGATTTAGGGTTCAAATTGTCCAAATCACACACCATTCAATTGAGAATTTTTACCTAGACATGAGAATTCTATCTAAACAATTTTTTCTTGAATGCAAAACCCAATTATCAGTCAACCACTGGCAGCGGTTGCCTCTTAACCCACCGTTGTCGGAATTCTTCTTCTCTTTTTCTTCTGGAACTGATTCTGAATGGGAAAATTTATGGTTGTCAAGGTTCTAGTTGTCATTGGCTATAGGTTGGGTTGAGAGCTAGGTTTGATTCCTCAAAATCCGTAGAAGACATACTGAGTTCATGTTGTGTGAAAGCATTGGTCCATTATCGTGGATGTCCTTGGAGGTTGGAGTTGAGTGAGTAGAGGTTGGATCTGGTGGGAGAACTTGTAAAGTTTGGGACTTGATTCATGCTGTGCTTGGACGGAAACAAACGAGGAGTTCAAGGTAGAGGCTGGTTTTTAAACAACCTGGCCTATTCTCTATGGGCGGATACTGGCATTTGGGATCGAATTTATTTCTTGCCGATGATTTCCTGTTGAGGTTTGGTTTTTGAAGAGAGGAGCTGAGGTCGATTTTTGGTTTTTATGCTGCTTTCTTAGCATAAGCAAATATAGCAGATCTGATCCTGAGCTGAATTCGAAACTTAGATCTTGTACAATTGTTTGGAGGCTACCAATGGGTATTTGAATGTGAAATTGTATCAGCTTCGTGATTTGAAAATGTCAAAGGTTTGTGAAGGGGATGAAACTAACGAAGGTGTTGTTGCAAGTGGGTAGAGAAGGTAGACTGATCGGGTTGCACGATCCAGATCAATCTGCACGCCTGAAACATGGTAAGCTTGAAGCAGCATCTTGTCTTGGGCTTTAGTAGTCGTGGGCTTGGATATGTTTTATTATCCATAGCCACATCCCTTGGCAACTTAAAAAGTTATGGACCCGGGCTACTGCTGAGATTTCGTCCAGTGGTTTCGGCAGCAAGCAAGACATGGATCAACCCCAGAGAAAGAACACCTAGAAATTCCAGATCTGTTATACTTTAGTTACATCTAGAGTCCATACAGATCAAGTTTCTACCACAGAAATATAGCATTTGTAAGGTTCATTTTGGGCCTCCTCTAGATATAGATTTATAAACTTATGTAAAAGAGGATGCCAGTGGACACGACTATGCAAATAGTTACTGTTTTTAATACAGGTGAGGGTCTGCCTAACCCTAGCTTATTATTTTTTTTTAAATTACCTAGACATGAAAAAGAGAAGGAGCCAAAAGAGAAATCAACTAACCTCATACTTAAAATTGTGGAATATCAAAGTACACTACGAGAGTAAAGAAATGGATGTAAGAGTTCTCCAGTTGAACGTATTTTAGTGAAAGGAAAAGTTTAGTTGCGTGCTGATAAGAGCCCAAAACTATAGTTTTAACCCTGTAACAGTCATACTTTTAGACCAATTATGTGAGTAATAATTAAGAGTTAACACTGATTACGTGTTTTTATGCATTTCAGGTTTCAAAGTCCATTATGTGCAGAAATGTGCCACTTTAGCGAGATAAAGGAGCAAAGGTCGGTTACTAAGTAGTTCCATGATTAAAGGCCAAGATTGAAGAAGACAAAGCCTTCCTAAAGCCCGGTCAAAAGCTGAAAAGTCGACACGGGCAGAAACAGCACACAAGTCAGTAGAACTTCCGAAGGCCGTATCTTTGGACTCAGACCTCATAATGGGGCCTACCTTATGTCAAAACGACCGGCTCGGAAAGAGCTTTCCAATGGTCCAAGCTTTGACCCAATCAGAGGAGCAAAAGTGGACGAAAAGTCTGTTGAAACCAACTACAGCTGAAGAGGCCTTTTTGGACTGAAAGAATTGGGTTTTGGGCTTGATTCTCTGGCCCAAAACATGGCTCCAAGCCCATGCACGATTTTTGGATCTGAAAGTATAAAAACCAAAGCTTAGCTCTTTGTTAATGGTAGATAAGAGGTTAGAAAATAAAAGTAGCTTAGAATAGAAAGTACCCATTAGAATAGCTTCTAGATCTAGATTTAATTATTTATGTTAAGTTTAGTTTCAAATCCAATTCTTGTCTTAGATTAAACTCTAGAATCATTATTCTTAATTAGATTGATTAATAAAATAGCTAGTTTGTTAATTTCGATTCTTGTCATTTACATTTGTGTTAGATCTGATTTTATTTATTACTTGTTATTCAATTCTTAGTTATTAATTAGATTTTAATTATTGTTTAATTTAGATTAGTAAATTTCAATTCTTTATATCATGTTTAGTTTTAATTTAATCGGAAATGATTGCGTAATGATTCTCGGCTAAACCTCCATTAGAGGGGGTTGAGAAGCCTTGATGAAAGCTTGATTCCGATTATCGTAGAGTCGTCGTAATTTCCTTTCCACTCTAGAAACGATTAGTTCACCATGAGAATGGGTTTAATCGTTCATATGCTAGTTATGAATTGGTAGGAATGCCATGTGTAATTAGGGATTAGGAAGAACCAATTGTTCTGCGAAGGAGTTCAATTCTGATTACGACGATTCGTCGTTACTATGATTAAGTTAAGTTAAGGTGGAATCAATCCCCCTCTAACTCCTTATAATCGAATCAACGTAGCATTCCCATAGTTATTTTGATAACCGACTAGTTGCATCTTGTGGGTAGTTGCATCGTAGTCTAGTTGCCACTTCGTAAATCTCTCATTAGACTTTAGTGTCAAAAGTACTTATACTTAGAGAACATTAACATGCAGAAGGACTAGGAGTGGAACGAACTTTCTACTCCACTATATCTCATAGGATTGAGAGTAGAATCTTTGATAAAAATAGACACGTAGATAGTTTTAGTTTACTTACGTTTTGAGTTCATCATTCATTTCGTAGGTAGACTATTCATTTTATGTTTTATCAAATAGCGCCGCTGCCATCTTAGTTTCACTTTCGCATTGTTTTCGTAGTGTAAGTACTTTTCTTAAAGTCCCATTTTCACCCACCCACCCTGGTTTGATTCATACTGTGGTTTTCCGATTCATCGTTGAAAAGTTCGAACAAAAATACACCGAAGGCCACCACGCTTATAAGGAGCGCACTCGCGCTATAGCTCTATACTGGAACACGAGCGCGACCTGCCCCCATGTGGAGCGCGACCCGCCCTAAAAACACTGTAATTTGAAAATTACACGGAGTGCGACCGTGCCCTATGAGAGCGCACCCGTGCCCTTTGCTAATTTTTCCGGAATTCAACAGTTTTGACTCGAACTTTGATTTTTCAAGTTTTTCAGTGTTCAAACTTGTTATATACACTGAACACGCGTAAACAAGACGCTATTCATAAGCGAAGCAAGGACGCAATCAGGTATTCCTTTCTTCCACACCTCGCATCTTCTATTAGAGGTTTATACTAGTATATCAAAATTGTTTGGAGTGTTGATGTGTTTAGCTAAATTTCCTTTTAGCCTTGTATAAGATTAAGGTCTGGCCGAACAAAAACACCGAACGTAATTACACAACAACGTCAACAAACAAGTCTATCTAGTATACCACCCACTACACCTCTAGCTACTATTTCACACACATCACCTGACACAAGCCCGACGAAGAAGAGACTCCTCTCTCTGACTTCTACAAAGCCTTGAGCGATAGCCCCAAATCTTGCATCGTTTAGCGGACCGGTGGGGATTTCGAATCCCCCAAATATTTTTAATTTGTTACCCGTTTTTCATGGATTAGACCATGAAAAACCTTATCAGCACATGCGTAGGATTGAACAAGTCCTAACAACATTCCACCATCTTACGGTTGGTGCGGAACAAATTAAACTCAGGGTATTCCCTTTCACCTTAGCCGATAAGGCAGCGTCTTGGTTAACTGCCCAAACGCCTAATTCTGTGGACTCGTGGGCTAAACTTGTTCAGCTGTTTATGGAACATTTTTACCGACCCTTACAGAAGGATGAGATGCTTTCCAAGATTCATTTCTTTCGACAAAATCCTCATGAATCATTTTCAAAGGCTTGGAATCGTTTCACCGATCTCCTTATAGAGTGTCCACATCATAACTTAGCGAAAGACACGTTAGTTCGTGCCTTTTTCAAAGGACTTCTACACCACCATAAAGAAGTCCTAGACATAATGAATGGGGGTAGTTTCTTAAGCAAAGGAGCCTCGGAGGCTTATAAATTTTTAAAGGATCAAACTAAGCGAAATAACAACTGGGGGGGTAGTGATGATATCCACCGCTCCGCTAGTTCTTCTAATACGATTAAGGCCGCGGTATGTTTGAAATTAAACACGCGACCCGAGCTTAAAACTCTAATCGAATCACTCACTAAAAAGGTAGAGGCCATTTTGTTCAACAAAAGCCTATCCCCGTCATGAGCGTAAATTCAAATCCATGTAGTTTACGTTTGAGCCCCGAGCATCCCGACTCCCCTTTGTCCTATTGCATATGAACAGGGCTTGTTCCATTAATAGTGAACCTAACGCCCCTTGGAGACAAAATCCCAACTTCGGTTGGAGAAATAACCAACACGCCACACCTCCGTGGTACAATAATCAATATGTTAGGCCAACACAAAGTTTTAACCAAGCTCCACCACGACAAGGACGAGGGTCGGGTAATTTTAATAATTATAACAACCAAATGCAACCTCGACAAGGTCAAGCACAAAGTCAAGGTATTTATAATAATTATAATGCTAATAGAGGTATCGTTAGATAAATAATAACTATCAAAATCCACCCAAAAATAATTCGCGCTGAAATAGTTCCAGTCCACACCACTGTGACTACTACACCCACACAACCGGATCGTCCCCCGACACCTTCATACAAGTGAGCCAAAACTTTTCCAAACCATGGCTCAATCTAACCAACAGCTTCTACAATCCGTTAATAATTTAACCCAACATTTGGCTCAAGATAAAGCCCAACCCAAAGGTGTGTTTCCAAGTCACGAAATACCTAATCCTAAAACAACAAATACAGCCTTTGAGGTAACCGATAATACTAGTAATGAATATGAAAATGTAGGTGAGCTAAAGGCCATCACCACTCTCCGTTCTGGCAGAGTGGTTGATAACAAAGTAAATATGCCTATAGTTACCCCACCAGTAGCCCCTACACCTGCTATTTTACTAGATACTGAAATAGAAATTGAAGAGCCTACCACTGTAGAGGTACCAGTTACAACACAACCTAAGAAACAAAAAGCCACGGTTAAACATCCAGGTGATACCATTGCTAAATATAAACAGAAACCACCGTTTCCACAAAAAATAGTCGTGTTAACTAGGGATACTAATTATGAGGAGATTAGGGACGTTTTCAAGAATCTAACTATAAACCTTCCTTTCCTCGAAGCTATTAAAAAGCTATCACACCATGCTAAGTTTCTTAAGGAATTGTGTACTACTAGGCGTAAGACCAATATACCAAACGACGCCTTTTTAACAGAACAATTCCCAACTCTATCTGAACATAATGGAATTGTTAAGTACAAGGACCCTGGTCGTCCTACTGTACAATGCACCTTAGGAGATTCTTATACGACGACCGCGTTATTAGACTTGGGGGCTAGTGTTAACTTACTCCCGTTTTATTTGTATAGACAAATAGGTCTAGACGAGATGCAACCCACTAAAATGACGTTGCAATTAGCTGATCGGTCTATTAAGTATCCTAAGGGTGTCATCTAAAATGTTCTGGTAAAAATTCAGGATTTCTACTATCCGGTTGATTTTGTCATCCTCGATACAGAAGTCGTTAACGACTCTGTCCCGATCATCTTAGGGCGTCCTTTCCTGGCAACTGCCAATGCGCTCATTAATTGCCGCGACGGTTCAATGTCCATGTCTTTTGGCCATCTTGCTGTTGAAGTCAATGTTTTTAAAACAAAGACACAGTTACCCGATTCGTCTATGGATGGAGAGGTTAGCATGATCGAGCTTTGCTTTCGAGATTATTTCAACAACACATTCCCTGATAATCATATGCCCAAATTTCTTTCCTTTGGAAGTTCAGACTCCAACATTTCCATCCCTACACTAGTCGATACACATATTACGGATGAGGATGAGATAAATGACTTTCTCAAAGATGTAGAGGACTGTCATAGTAACGAGGAAATGACCAATCTAGATGAGCAATTCGATGAGTTTCTTAGAGCAGGTCATGATTCACCCTATCAAGAACTACTTTCCACAACATCCAACTCGACTTCCCTCCTTCCACCCTTTCAAAGGAATCTCGAGTTTGCACTCGATCATTTTGTTTCTTCTGTGCTTCATAAGTTTTGAAATCCACCTAGTAAACAAATACTTCAGAAGACAAAAGCATTTGACACCTTCATTTTCAGACTTGAGACAGTCCCTAACCACACCATGAATGAGTTTTGTGCTAAACCCACATCCTCATTGTTTACATGTTTTCCTTCTACAACTTACCCATATCCACCATATTCTCCACAACCATTCACTTTTCCACACTTATTTACTAGGACACCCTCTCGTTCAAAAATGAAAAAGAAGGTGCATGCTAGGTTAAGTAATAGGGTTATCCGACTTCGCTTTCATTTTACTAGGTTGCGTCATAGGAAATATTGGTGCTTGATTGTGTTTGGATATGTTTTCTGTGATATTTATTTATGGAATGATCCACAACTATTTCGGTTGTTGATATATGATAAACTGCATGTTCATACATATGTTTAGATAAAGTCTTGAGTATCTGACTATAAACGACTCAACTTTTGTGTTTGGTGCATTTTCTTTCATTTCCATATATTGGTGAGTGCACCATTAAGGTAACCGGGCCCTCCCTATGGAGTGTGTGGCTGTAAGTACCGGATCCTAAGTCCACGATTAACATAATTCACATTTTCCACTCTTGCATGTTTTTCTCGGATTTTTGAGTCATGTTTCTCTACGGGTTGAATTATGTCTTTCTTGCTCATTGTTTTTCCTTATAAAAGAAAAAAATATTAAATAATAAACATAGTATTCTAGGAAGTCTCGGAAATCTGACTTTAAAAGACCCACTACTAAAAACAAATTTTCTAAGCTTCGTTGTAAAAAATTTGTTTGGGGGTGGGGTGTTAAATGTTCGATCCTAAAATGTTTTATGTCCCATTAGAATTGCTTAGGCCGTTTAATTGTATTCCGATTCGGGTTGACATAATCTATGAATTTAGAGTCCAGTCGTTCGCATAACGTACGTCATGCACGCACTTTGAGGCATTTTATACTATCTTATATGTCATCCACGGTCGGAATAGAGTGTTTTATAGATCATTGGATTGGAAATTCTCTCCTAATCATTTCCATATCTCATTCGCAAAAATCGGACCGGTAACGAAGCAGCAATTTTGATTTGAAGTTTGGCGAAAAAATCGAAAAATTCACAAATTTCGATTTGGGCTTGGGCCCAACCCGCACCCACAGGCAGCGCACTTGCGCCCTTACCTTAGCCCAACAGTCGCGATCATCTTCTCAAAACCGCCATTAACGCCACCAAAGTTCCAAAAACCTAAAACAAAATAAAATTAAAAAGAAAACTAAATTTACCCACGCCCACAATCAAGACCCAACCCAAATCGACTCCAACCGCACCGCCCCACACCCTACACCGATTTACATCAACAAAAACCATCGGAAAATCAAATTAAATTAAAAATTTTGGTGCTGTCGCGCCACCGTCGCGCCACCACCACTGTTTGCTTCAGTCAGTCGAGACAAATTCCACCACCACATCCCATTTAAACCCCCACTACATTCCAAACACTAAAATGGCTCAACGCGTCGAATTTTGCCGAGCAAGCTTTTATTGGCGACCACTTTCGCCGCTTTTACGGTGACGAAATGATCGATAGAGAGACTGGAATAGCTTGTGGTACTTTCGGACTGAAGCCTATTACCACGAGGACTTAGTGCGGCGGTTCTACAATCTGAGGGAGTTGGAAGGGACTAGGATTTTTGTTGTGGTGGCGAAGAGGAGGAAGGAAGTGACGACGGGGTTGTTGGTGAGATTCTAGGCATTCCACCTAGAATCCATCCGGATGTCACGCGTTGCAGGAGTCCCAATATAATGGGGTAGAGCCATTGATGAGCGTGGCGGTTCTGAAAGGGAACTACAATGCGAGATCGCGATTGTGTTCGCCGAGCATCCTTAGGACCAACCACCGGGTGCCGCAGCATTTGGATTGGTCGGAATGTCTGGGAAGGAGAAGGTCGGCGACATCGGCCTGAATCGCCTCCACATCTTATGGATACTCCGGGCGAAGTCACGAGTTCGTATCTTGGAGTTCTTGCTTAGCATGATTAGGGGAGTAAGGAAGTCATTTGCACCTCTCCCCGTGTTGATAACCAAGATCATCTTTGAAGTTGAGCAGCTCGAGGCGTCGATAGGTCTTACATCACCCTACACCAAACCCTCGCGATCTATAAGGAGTGTGTCCAACGAGTTTGGAGGCTGCGAGGATAGAGAAGAAGACGAGGAGGATGGTGGAAACGAGAATGCCGAGGAGGATGGGGGAAATCAGAATGCCTCGGAGGATGAGGAGGACTTGACTTGTTTTAATACGGATGCCCTGGAGAGGTGTTGGTCAGATGCAGAACACATGGCTGTGATTCATCGTGGCATGCGTTCGCTCAACACTATCTACGAAGACCTCCGGACTCGACAGGCAACTATCCATCATAACTTCGAGATCCGTACCCAGAGAGAGGATGAAAGGTGAGAACAGATGAGGGCCGAGCTAGAAGCTCAGCGCCAGTTCCGAATCGACATGCTTGCACGATTCCCACCTCACGGGGATTCTCCTTCTGAGGACACACCATCGAGGCACGAGCGTCGTCGCCAAAGGACGAATGGTGCTGGCCCATCGGGAGCTCAGGAGCCATCTCCTGAGCGTGTGCCCTCCGCTACCAGTACAGGAGTGATTAGGGATTGTATAGTTTGATGCTCTATGTTTATTTGTAGTTTCATTATTGTCATTTATTTTAATGTAAGTTTTATATTCCGTAATTTGAATTTTGTAGTGAAATGTACTTCGAATGAAATTTTTTAATATAATGCGGTTATTTTCATTATGCGTGGTTGTTTAATATTGATCCCACCTTCCCAAATTTTTTGGGGGTGGTTTTATCTATTCCAGCATGATTTTTATATGACCCTCGTCTTAGAATTTATTATGAGTCAAGGTGAAAATATGGCCGTTTAGGCATATCTATGAATAAGTATCATGGTAGGATGAAATATCGATTAAATAGGTAGATTCTATCATAAATTCAACCTAAAAGATACTAGGTTTGATTTAGAATCAAGAAAATGATTTGTTTCCGTTTTCGGGTTTGGAAATTTTAGGATTTTCGAAAACCGCCAGAATACTTTTGGCAATTTCCGATCCGTTTTAGCAACTTAAAACCTATATAAACTTCATACATTCTACACTCACAACTCACACTACACCTAACCTTCATCACTCACCTTTCACTCCCCGATTCCCTCGTTTCGCTCATTTTCCGAAGTTTCAAGAACTCCGAAAGCATTTTCAGGCTCTACAGGAGGACTCGCGCACTTCGCAATTTTTTTCAGTTTTTTTTTGTCGAGGGACTTTCGCGCTTCAAGGCGAGCGCCGAATTCATCAAACACTGGATTTCAATTCTTGAGCGCGACTTCGGCTACCGACTTCCGTGGACCTGAAAAATTCCGGTTTTTCTGCGGGTAGTTTTCGGATCATTCGCAGCTATTCTAGAGCGTAATTTTGAGATGACATCTCCAACATTGATACCGAACAGTCTCTTTCAAAGATTTGTTCCAAAGCACTACTTATGGTGCTTGGTTTTGTTGAAAGCGATCACATACGTTGGTTGGGAGCTGCTTATGGTAAGACCTGATGCACTTTATTCTCCAACTCTAACATCTTATTTTTATGATAACTGCATTTTCTTTGAAAGACCGGATGGAGAACAAGTGTTCTCCATCAACATTAATAATGAACCAATGGAAATTACCGTGTTCTTGCTAGCATTTGTTCTTGGACTTGCTATGCCCATTTGAAATACAAGACCCATGGTGTTATTGGGTAGATAATATGTATGTCTACACTTATGAGTTTTGCATGAGTCGTATATGGGCGGGCATTTTTCATTATTGAGGACCAAGGGGACTATAACGCCGCTTTTGGTAGCTTTGTCCATGAACATAGGAACTGTTATGTTTTGGATCATGCTAAACATTTTAGGGAATGGCGTTTTTCTTACGTGAATGATGCCACTTGCGGCGTTTTCCTTGCTTTAGCCCACGGGATGTATGTGTCATGACCTTCCCGAACCTTGATGTCTAGTTTAGCTCGATCCCATAACATGAGGCATAAGTTCCTTCTTATGCCTGTTCTAGTTTCTCGTATTATGCTATGTTTCTTTCGTTTTTTGTACACGTTTCGCGGATTGGATTACGATTCGACAATCATGCGACCCACTAATAGTATTATTCGATCCTTCCGTGCAATGACTTGGCAAGGGTGGAGGATACAACCTCATCAGGTTGCACCTTACACCCCGTCAGACCAAGTGGCTCTTAATAGGTTAGCAATAATAGATGATAAATGGCGGGAAGCCGGCAAATTATCATGGCATGGCAGGCCTAAAGGAACCTCACTTCTTTATGGAAGAAGAGGATGAGGAAGATGATGAGTAATCGCGGGGAGATAAGGTAAGTTTTCATTCTAGTTAGTGTGCGCTTATGTCCCAAGCAATTTCATTCTTGTTAACCCCAAATGGGTAGAACTTCATTATAGAGTTCGTCAGTTTTATTTCCTATATTAGTACGTTCTAACTTTGTTTTGCAGATGTTCCTGAATTTCACACGTTTCAATGGTATTTTTCCTACCCTTTTTATTTACAATACTTTGAGGACAAAGCATGCTTCTTGTTTGGGGGGGGCATAGAAACACGTGTAATTAAGGCATCTGTTAGAATATAGATATGTATAATATGCATTTGTCTTCTAGTTAAAATTTCAAAAATTCAAAAATATAAATAAATAAGTTATGCTATACACTTAGGAATAGTGATATTGTTTTTTTTTTCTCTATGCTCTTAACAATCTAGAAGTCTCACGTAGCTTTTGCATTAGAATAATTGTTAGAAACTTAGGTTAATATGTAGGTAATAATCTTTGCATCTATCTATAAATATATTACATGAGTATCTATGATTGTTAGCAGTAAGTTTCTGAAATCTAGGCTAGAGTACTTATTCTACAAATCCTCGTGGAGAATATAGCATAAAGCCTTATATGAAATAAACATTTGAGAAATGACATAAGGGAGAAGTAAAATCCGGGAGAGAAATCACACGCCCACTTGCTTGATCACTAAACCATATCCTAAAAGCGAGAATTTAGGCCCTCTTTGGATCGATATAGCCAGAAATTCAACCCTATGAATTATTTTCCGCTAGTAAGCCCCTCGAGCCTTTCTTTAGCCTTCCATAAACCACAAATCCTTTACCCTGTTACAAAAACAAAACAAAATAAAAAAATTCAACCTACCCAATCTAGAATAAGTCTGAGAATAGAATGAGGAAGAAAGAAGGAGAGAAAAACCTGTGTAAACAAAAGTTAGTTAATTGCTTCAGAAAATAAAGAAAATAAGTTTCCATCCAAAGAAAATAAAAATAAAAATAAAAATAAAATAAAACTCCAAAAAAAAAATATAAATATAAAATATAAATATATATATATATATATATATAATATATATATATATATATATATAATAAAAGGAGTCAAAAGCCAAAGAAAAAAAAAAAATATGGCTAAGGATGGAAACAAAGTATAGAAGCAAAAAGAAAATAACAAGGTTTTCTCTAAGTTACATAATATGAAAACTCTATTATCTCAGACTTGTCCTTTTTGAATATCCATTTCTTTCCTTCTTAAACCATCTCCTAATCCCATGCAACACCTAATAAAGACCTCTAGCTCAATTAGGAATAGGTTAGTGTGATAGTAAGTGGCAGATGTGTTTGATCGACTCCGCTTCCTTGTTGTCATTGAGATTGTAAGGTAAAGTGTGCCCACCGCGACTTTGGAGTAGCGGAACTTGAGTGGAAAAATCAGAGTGTTGTATCTTGACTATTATTGTGAGAACCTACTTAAGGACGCTTATCCCGAAGTTTCAGAAACTAAACACGCTAGGCATTTCATAGTATTACTCATTGTATATATGTTTATTGTAGATGATTGATTATTATGCATATATTAGCTTAGGTTTTGACTTGATTACTCTATATGCATTGCTAGTGAGAGGTATAGTTAATTTAGAGCATGAATCTGGAGACAATAGTTTTATTTCTTAGTCGTTGTAGTATAGATGAAGTTTGTGAGTACCTTCATCGGAAAAACTCACGAGGCTATAACTCATCCACTAGGGAATTTCTAGTGGTTTAAGGCCTTGTTGCATATGGTCAATGCAATCGCTTTTCAGTAAAACGAGAGTAGATAGAACTCCATTTTGGTCACTTATTCTAATTTCTCATCTTTGCTTGAGGACAAGCAAAATGCTGTTTGGGGGTGGTTTGATAAGAGCCCAAAACTGTAGTTTTAACGCCAGAATAGATCATACTTTTAGACCAATTATGTGAGTAATAATTAAGAGTTAACACCGACACGTGTTTTTATGCATTCGTGTTTCAAAGTCCATTATGTGCGAAATGTGCCACTTTAGCGAGATAAAGGAGCAAAGGTCAGTTACTAAGTAGTTTCGTGATTAAAGGTCAAGATTGAAGAAGACAAAGCCTTCCTAAAGCCCGGTCAAAAGCTGAAAAGTCGATTAACGGAGTAAACAACACACAAGTCAGCAGAACTTCCGAAGGCCGTATCTTTGGACTCAGACCTCGGAATGGGACCTACCATATGTCAAAACGACCGGCTCAGAAAGAGATTTCCAATGGTCTAAGCCTTGACCCAATCAGAGGAGCAGAAGTAGATGAAAAGTCTGTTGAAGCCAACTGCAGCTGAAGAGGCCTTTTTGGACTGAAAGAATTGGGTTTTGGGCCTGATTCTCTGGCCCAAAATATGGCTCCAAGCCCATGCACAATTTTTGGATCTGAAAGTATAAAAACCAAAGCTTAGCTCTTTGTTAATGGTAGATAAGAGGTAGAGAATAGTAGATAGAAAGTAGCCATTAGAATAGCTTCTAGATCTAGATTTAATTAGTTTTAATTAAGTTTAGTTTCAAATCCAATCCTTGTTTTAGATTAAACTCTTAGAATCATTACTCTTAATTAGTTTGATTAATAAAATAGCTAGTTTGTTAATTTCGATTCTTGTCATTTACATTTGTGTTAGATCTGATTTCATTTATTACTTGTTATTCAATTCTTAGTTATTAATTAGATTTTAATTATTGTTTAATTTAGATTAGTAAATTTCAATTCTTTATATCATGTTTAGTTTTAATTTAATCGGAAATGATTGCGTAATGATTCTCGGCTAAACCTCCATTAGAGGGGGTTGAGAAGCCTTGATGAAAGCTTGATTCCGATTATCGTAGAGTCGTCGTAATTTCCTTTCCACTCTAGAAACGATTAGCTCACCATGAGAATGGGTTTAATCGTTCACATGCTAGTTATGAATTGGTAGGAATGCCATGTGTAATTAGGGATTAGGAAGAACCAATTGTTCCGAGCGATTCAATTCTTATTACGACGATTCGTCGTTAATAGGATTAAGTTGAGTTAAGGTGGAATCAATCCCCCTCTAACTCCTTATAATCGAATCAACGTAGCATTCCCATAGTTATTTTGATAACCGACTAGTTGTATCTTGTCAGTAGTTGCATCGTAGTCTAGTTGCCACTTCGTAAATCTCTCATTAGACTTTAGTGTCAAAAGTACTTATACTTAGAGAACATTAACATGCGGAAGGACTAGGAGTGGAACGAACTTCCTACTCCACTATATCTCATAGGATTGAGAGTAGAATCTTTGCTAAAAATAGACACGTAGATAGTTTTAGTTTACTTACGTTTTGAGTTCATCGTTCATTTCGTAGGTAGACTATTCATTTTATGTTTTATCACGTGCCATAACCAATAATGCAGTTATGTGGATGAATCTATTACTTATTGACTTGTTTTGTTACTCTGTTAATGATGACCTTCAATTAAGCTCATAACTTTTCTTCTTAGATAAAAACTAAAACAATCTTACTTTATTAGAATTGAATTATGGTACTCGCTATGAGGCACCTTCCATTTTGTGTTGGGTGGACCCAAAAAAACAAAATTTTTATTACAAGTTTGTCATTGACCTAAAAAACATATTTTGTGCCCCCCCCCCCCCAACTAGTGGCTATTTTTATCCCAAGAAATGGAGTAATCGACAGGGCATCATAAGAGTGAATCGAGATAGTGACTTTAGATGGCCACTCTATCCTCTCGTCATATCTGGTCAATGGGAGTCATCCACACCTATCATCGTTCCTTCCATAGCGCATCATGTGTTTAATCTTGGAGGTACGTTAACTATGACACCATCTCTAAAAAAATTTGACATTCCATTCCGGACCTTTTATCTGATTGGCCTATACTTGTGCCATTGTTTCAGTGCTAAGATCTGCCACTTCGAGAGGTCGTGGAGATTCTACTAGAGTAATGGAGCTTCTGAAAGGCACTGACGCAGAAATAACTACTAGAACTGGAGCTGATAAATGTGGAAATCCACTCTCGAATGTCTTCTTACAAGATGTCAACAACTATAGTGCTCCTTTATATACCTTAAAGAGTAATGTGCACGCTTAGAGGTCAAGATCCTTCACCTCCCCAAACTGTTATACCTTCCCAAGCTGCTTCATGTTCATTATGGCCTTGTTCTTATGAAAAAGGATTTAGAAAAACCTTTGATTCTTCTGAATTACCTGATAACACTCCTCTATGTTATTTTGATTATATAATTAACGGCTTTATTATTACTGAAGAACTTTTTCCCAAAATCAAACAAGAAGTTCTAGACTTCTATAATTATCCCTTTTTGCAAGATGTGTTTGATCACCACTACTTATTGTACACAGATATGGCATCTCGCATCCCTCGTGGACAAGATAAATCAACTAGCAAGTTTCTAACCTCGAATAAATCAACAAGAGGTAGTTTCTCCTAGGCTCCCAAGGCTCCCACTCCTTCCAAAGAAAAGCATACTGATACTCACTGTAAGGGGGATTTCCCGTCATTGACTAGATGACACGTGGGTGGGAAATGACCTAGGGCTATGGATACTCAGAATAAGACAAGAACCATCGGATTAGTTTTGGGAATAAGTTATCTTGTGTTTATCACGAGTGTGTCGTAAACATGTGCTAGTCACGTGACGAGCCGCCTCTGAATATACTAGTTCTCCAAGTCGTTAGGAACTGATAAGGACAGTTCCTGAACAGAAGGAAACTGAAGAGGGTGATCTTTGATGATAAGGAAGGAATCAGAATGACATATCTTTAAGAGTTACCTTTTAGATCTAATATTTCCATATGCGATGGGTTATTATGACTAACAAGGAAACCTACCTCTAATAAGATATGGTCCATATTTAGACTTCCATAAGGAGAGGATTCCTAATAGGAAGGCAAAGTCCAAAAATAGAAGGGAACTCACAAGTAGTGAGGTTAACCCTAATCCTAGGACTTTCAAAGTTCTTCCTATATAAGCAACAGGAATTCGCTCCTAG
This sequence comes from Coptis chinensis, assembly GCF_015680905.1. Classification (NCBI taxonomy): domain Eukaryota; kingdom Viridiplantae; phylum Streptophyta; class Magnoliopsida; order Ranunculales; family Ranunculaceae; genus Coptis; species Coptis chinensis. The sequence continues at coordinate 59,915,163 of NC_141461.1, read as the reverse complement.
GAACTACGCAAAATAGGGTTTGATTCTTCTAAATAAACAAGGAGATACGTAGGCAGCCGCAAGACGGTTCAACCCTGAACACTAAATCATCTCATCCTTTCTCCATCGAGAAAAAGTTCTGAATCACAAGGTATAAAGGAGGATTAGGGGATACTCAGAAAATCCCCTACACTCACCATCATCAAAAGAAAAGAAAACAACCTTGTACCACTGAAGTGTTTACATACTGCGGATGTGTCCAAGACTGCAAAAACTACCACCTCTACTGCACCTGCTTCTGTGCGATTTAAATCTTCAGCTGTTCCAGCCCCTGTTCATGCCCCTGCTCCATCAACTGTTCGTGATTCTTCTTCTTTAGCTGAAATTTTTGTACCCAATCTTATCCTCTGCAATAATAAGAGGGTTCTAAAATCTTCTTCTTTATTTTTTGATCCTCTGACACCTGGACTCGGAGAAGCTCTCGTTCTGAACACGATTCTTCCTCGAGATCGATCAACGATGGCTAAAATTCCAATCACTAAACGATTTCAAATTATGTGTTCTTCACTCGAAAAAGTACGTATATACCTTTTGCCTTGCTTTTATACCTGTTTGACCATTATTTATAATGCCTCAATCTGCTGTATTCTTGATTTCAGGCTAAAGTTGCTGCTGTCAGTCAATTTGAGAACGATATGGCTTACTTCTGCCGTTTTAAGGAAGAAAATAACAAATTGAAGAAGGACAATGAACACCTCCAACACTCTTTTGAAGAGGAAAAAAGAAACCACGCTCTCACCATCACAAAACATGACTCTTCAGAAGCAACTAGACAAACTGTTGTTACCGATCTGAAGAAATTTGTTGATGAGAATACCTTATTAATTGAAGGACTGAACTGCTCTTATGCAGAGATGGAAGTGAAACTTGAGAAGGAAAGAACTGATTTTGAGAAAGAGAAAACTGAGCTCGTGGCCCAGATAGCCCAGGCCGATGCTGAACTGGTTGAAGCTGATGAAAATATGAATTACTGTGTCTCTACCATGAAGAGCTCCAAGCAATATCTTCCTTAAGATGTTATTGATCAGTACCACCTTAATTCTGATGATGAGAATGATATTCCTTCTGAAGCTGCCATTAATATTGACAAGAAAGCTGTTGAGGCTGATACCGAGGCTATCGAGACTGAAAAGAAAGTAGTGATGATAACGTGGAGACAATTAATCCTGCCAATGTCACGACTACCCCACCTTTCAACCCTGACTCCTTCATTCTTACACCCAGCTGTTTGGAGGGAGTCGATATGTGTGCTGATCTTGATACGATTCTCAGTGATCTAAACCAGACCAAAGACTCATCCCAGCTCTAATTTTTTTTCTATGATTTGTTCGAGATTGTAATATTAATACAATGACTTGTCTGTTTTGTCTTATTCTCTTAAACTTCCTTAGAATCTTGAAATATATCCATTTTGCTCCTTTTGGTTTGCTTATATCTACAATATATCTATTAGTAGCCTTTGACACTTAAAAATATATCTGAAAAGAAAATTAGAATTTCGATACCATTCCACTGAAAGGTAGTATCAATTGATACTTAGTAAGATTTTGAAAAAGAATTTAGACTTTCGATACCACTCCAATTAAAAGCAGTATCGATTGATACTTAGTAAGATTTTGAAAAGGAATTTAGACTTTCGATACCACTCCAATTAAAAGCAAACGCTAATGTAGTGATCAAGTTCTTCTTCTAATACCAGTTATGAATTGAATAGGTTTGGACTAAATTGAGAATCAAGAAGAAGTAAAATTTAAGCTTCTGGATTAATCAGTAATGGCGGTTACAAAGTTGCTCAAACTCTCTCTATATTGCTTTGGTTTTACAAGTTTTTCTGGAATGAATCGAATGAATCTTTCTTCTTCTTTCCAGTCTTTATATAGTGTTCCAGTTGTAATCTTGTCCAATCAAGTCCTAACACGTGTCCATTCTCTTCTTCCTCCTCTTCTTCCCGCTCAAACCTACAACATATGAAACTAACCAGAGACATTTCGAATTAGTTATGGTATTACTGGCTGAAATATCGGCTTGATGATATTTGCCCATGACATGAACCAATCTTGTGTTCAACAAATTTGGACTTATTGTAGTCTGATCAAGTTCTAGTGTGAATTGTCAGCCGTTGTTCGGTCAATGAGTCTTTACCGATTTTCTTTTATATTTTGATACTAACAATGCTTCTTTCTCCTGCACTGCGCAACTAACTTTCTAATCTAGAGAGTTAACATTCTAATCTAGAGTATAATTTCATAATATAACGTTCATATGTTGATGGACATCGACTTGCACTAAGACTTTACCTAACATACAGTGGTGGAGTTAGCAATTCGAGTGAGGGTGAGCCACCAGACAACCAAGTATATGAAAAGAAAAAATAAAATATAAAAAAATAAATTTTTTAACTAATAATTCAAACCAAAACAAGTATATTTTGAACATCAAAAACATATAAATAGATTGCATGATGGATAGAGTGTTCTAGCTTTCTTTGAGGCTTGCTTAGGTTGGTTCTTTGGATGCACTAGATCATGTTCAGTGTAAGCGCCACACAGGTCAGAATTAGAAAAGGTGCTTATGGGAGGACGACATAACATCTTTTAAAACATTTATCTATTTATTTTCAATGGATTTGACAACTAAATTGGAAACTACAACGATTTAGTTTATTGCAAAAACTTGTAGACGTTCTAATTTGTTTACTCCCATAGCAATTTTCATTAGCTGCTTGTAAGGTAAGGCTGGTTAGCTAACTGGCTTGGCTCCACTCTTAAAATCCGACTTTCTTCCTTTCACTTTTTTGAGTAATAGTCACATTGTTGATAAATTCATTGACAATCTAACACACAAAATCTTAAAACTAAGTAATTGTCTTGTAGACGCTAAGATTGAACTCACTATAGGTCTAATATCTAGCCAGGTTAATAGTAGTTAGTCTCCTTCAAATGCCACATCCAAATAGCGTCGGGCCACTTCAGTTGCTAGTTCTAGCGCCTGCTAGTTTCATACATTATGCCTGGACTTTTTGTTAGGAAAATGGATTTGCACAAATCCATTGAGATATGAATGAGTAATTTGTCTCCCAAATTATCACACTTGAGATGAAATGGGTTTCACTTGAAACAATACGTAAAGAGAGAAAAACCTTTTTCGAAAGGGTGCAATGGTTCGAAACAGTGCATTATGCCAAAAATGTGCGACCTTTCAAAATAGGTACTAGTTCAAAATAGTGCTTTATGCTGAAAAAGTGTGACTTTTTGAAATAGGCACTGGTTCAAAATAGTGTTTTATGCCGAAATGGTGCGTCCTTTCGAAACATGTGACTTTTCAAAGAAGTGCCTAACTTTTTTATAGAGTCACTGTGTTGTTTCGAAAAGGCATTTCTCACCTATAAATAGTGGATGAATTTGGAGAGAAAGACACACCAGATTACACATTTATGATTTTTCTCTTCTCCCTCTGTTCTTAGTCAAATACTATGTTGTGTTCGTTGATTCTATAGAATTGAAGTGCTAGCTTTCTATAGAAGGAAATCCGTTCTATCTTGGGAGACAATTATTTCCCATCACCATTCAAGCACCGTGAGGGGGAAAATCTGTCTTAATTAAGGACATAGTGGTTCTACACTAGGCTCGGATTTAACAAAAAAGTACAAGACACTTACAAGACAAAATGTTTGTAATGTTGGTGATTGGTAAAGAGTAAGTACAATTAAGTTGTATATTCCTAACAACTTAAGATAGATTTCAATGGATTTTTGGTTATTATAATTATTGTTAATGCACTAACAATCTTGAAGCGGGTTTTGTTCACGTTTCGTTGAGAAGCGATGGTCAAAAAATTGATATGTGGCAGAAACGTTTTCTTGCCATAGTTCATCACTATGATCTTTCCATGCGATGGGACAGGTGTGTATTTCTAGTTAATTACACACTCAGAAATTATATTTTGGCAGTTCTTTAGTAGTGAACGCTAAAGTGACCTTCGAAATTCCTTCAATCCATTTGAAGAGATGTGAAAGAAGGGAATGGTTCACGTACTGATTGAATGGAAAGTCGATTTGCGTCGATAAAGTGCTTCAAGCACACTAGTTTGTGTCCAGTTTAGTGGACGTCCAGTAACTTAAATAACCACCATGGTCTTTGTAATGGTCTTGGTGCCATATGGTTTGGGTTTAAACAAAGATGGTTCATTGAACATGGGTGAAATTAAAGTGAACTTAATGAAGAGGTGCGACTGTTTGAAAAGGCAAACATTTGGAAGCGGAACCAAGATATTTTGAACAAGACACCGGCCTGTTGGTAAGATAAGGTTCAAGACTTTGAGATTTTGTGACTTTTTGTGAACATAACCAATTACCAACAGAAGTACTAAATGGTTGACTATATTCAGTCTTGTGAATGTCAAGATACTTATAAGCAAATTGAGGTCTTAGAAGTGTTTAGACACTATATGAATGATATGTGACATTCTTTAACAAGACGCCTCACTTGAAAAACATATATCTAAATGGTTATCCAATTTATTGACTTTGTCATGAGAAATTAGAAAATATGGGGGATTATATATCTCCTTGAATTAATCAATTCAAAATTGGAAATTTGTTGAAACATTACTCAAAAGACATCAAATGTGGTGTTTTACTCTAGGAGAGATGCATAAATTTCAAGGAAATCCTCAAAACAAACGTGCATGCAAGGTCCACTATGGAATCATAATTCATAGTGTTGGACAAGAATAGAGAAGAAACTAAGTGACTTCAAAATTTCTTAGAGGATATTCCAAATTGGGCTAAACCTATGCCAGCAGTGTGTGTTCACTGTGATAGCTGATAAGCACCCAAAAGTGTAGTTTAAACCCCTTAATAGTATTCAATTTAGGCAAGTTATGTTTATAATAAATAAAAGTTAGTAATATTTACGTGTTTTTGTGTATTCCAGGTCTTGAAGTTGTTTATGTGCTTAAAGACGCCATTTTGCATGGAAAACGAGTCAAGATGATTGCTAGAAGAGTTCTATATTTAAAGCCTAAGAATCAAGAAAATAAAGCTTTTTCAAGCCCAGTCAAAGATGGGAAGTCAAAGTCAATTCGGGTAGAAAAAGAATAAAAAATTCAACAGAACTTCAAATGGGCATATCTTTGTACTCGGGCCTCGTAATTAGGACCTACTTTATGTCAAAACGACCAGCTCGGAATAAGCTTTCCAATGGACCTAGACATGTCCCAATTAGATCTATAAAAGTGGACGAAAAGGGCACTGAAATAATTTCCAACAGTTATGGCCTCTTTAGGAGACCCAAAGTCCCCCTTTTTGGCCTATACACAAAAATGTAACCCTAACCCTCTCCTATATAAAGAATGTTAAGGCTAAAATTATTCTCTCTTTCCCCTTCTTAGTTAATAATTAGTTTAGTGTAGTTGCAGTTTAGTTTAGGGTTAAAATTAGTTAATTAGTTTAGTATTGTAGCCTCCATTAGAAACATTTCAATAAAAGTTTGTTTATTTAATTCTTCTTTACTTTATTATGTCTTTCTCTTATTGTTTAGTTAAATTTGATCAAATGATACAAGGCTAAAACCTCCATTAGAGGGGGTTTATGAAGTCATGTGAGGATGATTGATTAATTAGAATGGTTGTTGCTTAGAATAGAGTTTCAAGTTTGATTCTTATGGTTGTTTAGAGATAAAAACCATAAGAGTTGAACTAGAGTTTAGAGCCACCATCAAAGAGATTTGTGGTAGAGCTAAACTCTCATGCTAGTGAAACCTTGATAAAAGATGACTTGGTTTTCACTAGAGATCAAGAAATTGATTCGATGACTAAACTAATAGCCAATCGAATCGCGTGGTGAATTAACCTCTCTCTTTATCTTTCTCACCTTTAAATATATTGTTTTCAATCTTATATTTACTGTTTTTATATTATAAATTGCTCTCTCATTAGTGATTAGTTTAATTAGACTAAATTCGTTACAAGTACGTACAAACAAGAGTGGAGAACACGATTACTCCTCTTTATCACAACTGTTTTAGAGAGTATTATTATTATTGATTAAGAATGATTTTAGCATGTTAGAACTACTATTTTCACATCTTAATTTATTTATATTGTTAATAGCCAATCTGTTATTGGTAGAGCACAAAGTAGCATGTATAATGGAAAGTCTCAACACATACGTTGTAGACATAACACCGTTAGACAATTGCTCTCAAATGGAGTTATCTCAATCAACAATATAAGGTCAAAAGATAACATTGCAGATCCGCTTACAAAAGGTTTAACAAGAGAGCAAGTGGAAAGATTATCAAGGGGAATGGGCTTAAAACCTTTGAGATAATCAACCAAGAGTCCTCATAATGGAAAAACCAACCTAGTTGACTAGAGATCCCAAGATCTAGGTTCAATGGGCCAACTAAATTATGTATGTGACTCAATAGGCATTGAAGAGAAATACTATACTCTAACCCATTCCTATATAAGACAATGCATATCTGCCGCGAGACCCAGGATAAGTCAAGTTCTTAATGATTTACTATATCTTGGAAAGTTATGTTATCCAAGTGGAGTATTGCAGGATACTCTTTATAGAAATCACGTATGTTAGTGCGAACTGGGGCCGCTTCTATGAGAATTTTAAAGGCAAATGTCTCAAAAGCACTATCTGAAACCAAGAAGTGTTCAAGGCCAAAATAAACACAAACGTGAGAACCAACAGTATTCGAGAAGGTAATGCGTAAAGATGATTGTCTAGGTTTATACAAACATAAGACAGATTCCAATGGATTTTTGGTTATTATACTTATTGTTAATGCATTAACAATCTTGAAGTGGGTTTTGTTCACGTTTAATTATTGAGAAGCAGTGGTCAAAAGATTAATAAGTGCCAGAAAGATTTTCTTACCGTGCAGACTCGGTTTTGTGCAGGTGTTGTTACCCTGGCATATCAACATTATTGTGATTTATGTCGAAATGGTGTGTGACCTTATGTTCGTAGAAGTGGAACTCAATAACTACGGGTGTCTACTAGCAATGATGGATACTGGTTCAACTCATACGTTAATATCTGAGTATGTATCCGAGGTTATTGGATTGAAACTCACAAAATGTAAAGGCTATATGAGTGGTTTGAACCAAGAAGTCGAACCGGTGAAAGAACTCGCTTTAGAAGTTGACATTAAGATGAACAACTAACGAGGAAAAGTGGATATGATGGTAGCTCGCTTAGACCATTTTCAAGTCATTCTTGGTCCTTCTTGGAATGGACTTCTTGAAAGCAAACAAGATGGAGGTAATGCCACACTTAGGGGGGATTATGATCCAAGATTCCGAAAATCCTTGCTTCATTCCAGATGTTAGGAATGGCGGGTGCTAAAAGAGTTCTATAAGTATATTTTTGTTAATATGAAAGTGTCCACAAGTACATACTAGTACATTTCAGTAACACGTAGAAAGTTTTGGTCCAAAAATTAGGTATGTTTTCGGGACCTTGTTCATATATTTAATGTGAACAGTACACATACACTACAGGAAACACCATTGTCTATTAGATTACTTGTGTATTTCCTTCAAAGGGTTTTATTCCCTTAAGGATACGTATGTGTTCATTGGCCACTTTGCGCAGCTCTTCTTGGATGTTATACGAAGGGTTCATAATGAACCGTTGCAACCTTTTAAAGGTTGGATGGTATCTGCCCACGCACCCATTAACAGTTACTTTTAAAAGTGGCAGTTGGGATTGCTTGAACACAAAAAGCCAATGGATGACATGTGTAGTGAGTTTGACTCACTTGGAAAATAAGTTTAAAGTAGAATTTAAGTATGTGTTAACAAAAAGTACATCAAGATCTCTTTTAGTAGAATAACGCACCCATTTCACTATACAAACGGCTGACAATTCAAGGACATTAATTGAAGTCTACTGATTGTCCAATTAAATCCGATCGTCTTTCACTAAGGCAAGTTCAATGCCTCCCATGCTACTTGACCTGATGCGGTATCTTTTCATTTGTAAAAAAACAGAAATCCGATGTTTATGATAGAAGAAGCCAAATCTTCATTCATGTAGGGGATTGTTATAAAAATGGATTTGCACAAATCCATTGAGATATGAATGAGTAATTTGTCTCCTAAGTTACCCCACTTGAGATTAAATGAGTTTCACTTGAAACAGTACGTAAAGAGAGAAAAACCCTTTTTAAAATGGTGCACTGGTTCGAAATAGTGCATTATGCCAAAAATGTGTGACCTTTTGAAATAGGCACTAGTTTGAAATAATGCTTTATGCCGAAAAAGTGCGACTTTTCGAAATAGGCACTGGTTCGAAATAGTGTTTTATGCCGGAATGGTACACATCCTTTCGAAACATGTGACTTTTCAAAGAGGTGCCTAACTTTTTCATAGAGTCACTGTGTTGTTTTGAAAAGACACTTCTCATCTATAAATAGTGGATGAATTTGGAGAGAAAGACACACCAGATCACACATTTATGATATTTCTCTTCTCCCTCTGTTCTTAGTCACATACTATGTTGTGTTCGCTGATTCTATAGAATTGAAGTGCTAGCTTTCTATAGAAGAAAATCCGTTCTATCTTGGGAGACAGTTTCCCATCAACCTTGAAGCACCGTGAGGGGGAAAATCTGTCTTAAGGACATAGTGGTTCTACACTAGGCTCGGATTTAACAAAGAAGTATAAAACACTTAAAAGACAAAAGGTTTGTAATATTGGTGATTGGTAAAGAGTAAGTACAATTAAGTTGTATATTCCTAACACTTTTTGCAACAAGTACTCCATAGTTTAATATATATCATCATGTATTATCTCAGCAACATCTCCAATTTTAGATTACCTAAAGAACTTTTAGCGTCAAAAATTAATATTGATCCACCCTGGTGGAGCTGGGATCAAAACGTTGCTTAATGAAGTCTTTGTAGACAAATGCACAATAGGCGAAACAAAATTCTTGTGGTTAGCTGATATAGGAGAGTTTATGGTCTTTATCCAATTGAATTTAACCATTGTAATATAAGGATTATAGGCTATCTGGGGCTTTATTCATAGCAAAAGGACTGAATTGTAGAAAACTAAAAGAGAGAAGGGGAGTACGTGTAACGTTTGGGTTTCCTGTTTGTTTGGGTTTCTTTTTTTCTTGTTTTTTTTGTTCGATTAAGTAATTATTGATAACAATATTTATTTTTTAAAAAGTTGAAGGTATGCCAGGGTGTGCCCTGGCTCCCCTGGCTCTGCCACTGCTAACATATGGTATTTTTTTTTTAAACAATAATAGCTCTTGCGCGCGTTTGATAATAAACTAGAGAGCACGTCTAAGTTCCTACTATAGTTTCTTCATTGGTTTCTTATGTTTGAAAATTCTTCAACGGAAACTGGAGTAATGGCACCCCTTCTTTTGGATATGGAGAACTGCGGATATATGTAAAGCAGGGATTACAACCCAAGGACAAAGCTCAACAATAGTCTCGCAATAAGTCCAAGACCGAACTGAATTTTGGCTCAAGGACAAATCTGGGCGGACATTAGCAATCTTTATTAATAATTTCGATTTTAGGACAAACCGGGTGGACGTCACCATATGTAAACTTACATAGTTTTTTTTACCCATATAAATTTACATAGTATTTTACATATATACATTTATATTTACATATGACAATGTACATTTACATGTGAAAATTTAAATTTACACAATATTTTTCGCAATTGAAGAAGTTTGTAAAATTATAGTTACATAGCTGTTTTGTATCAATTTAAATTTACATAACATTTACATTCCTTACGTCAGCTCGTGTTTTTGTCATAAATCTGTAATTAAAATTCATAGTAGACTTGGGGAGAAACAAATTCAGCCCTATTACTTGTATGCAAAGTATAGGGCTGGCAACGGGCCGGATTCGAGGCAGACCCAGGGCAGGCTCGATTGTCCTTCGTTATAATTTCAAATTAGAACTACTAACTCGAAAATGGGCCTTCGGCCCAATTTCGTGTAATACTTTATTCCTTGTCTCTAACCACAAAGTATCGGTCCGATATTATCAACATATCAGCCAAAGTCCCGACGATATATAGGCAGAAAAAAACATCTTACTGTTCCTCAAACCACTTCAGAGTTGAGAACGGAAAACTATGTTGGCGGCTTTAAGAAAACGAGGACCATCACTTTTTCTCCCATCAACAACAACGAAGAAGTTTTTAGTATTTCAACAACGTACTATATCTTTCACAGCGGATAATAATAATAATTTGGAATATTTAAACTTAAAAGAAGTGGAAAAGATTCTAAACGATGTGAAAGCAGACGATATAAAAGTAATCCCCGTTGACCATCACTGTGACTGGACTGATTTCATGGTCATAGCTACTGGTCGTTCCACGTGGCATGTTCGTAACATTGCTGAAGCCTTAATTTACCAGGCAAGAAGAAAAAGTTCATTTCCTTTTAATATATATAGTTTTGTTTGTTTGGACTTATTTTTTTGTGTTTTTAGGTGAAGGAAAAGCAAAGGGGTGCTCAGAGGATGTTGTTGCCAAGTGTACAAGGACGTGAAGGTGGGAAATGGGTTGTTATTGATGCAGGTTTGTTTGTTTATTTTACGTGTGTTGTTTTGAGTCGTGTTTATTGGTTTGATATGTGGGGCATTGTGGTTAATATAGGTAGGGTGATTGTTCATGCATTGGATGAAAAGGCTAGAGAGTACTATAACTTGGAAAATCTTTGGACTAGACAGAGTTCTGCGAGTGTATCGAATCAGGTTAGACTTGATTTGTTTGTTGAATATTTGCTATAGTAGGAAAATGATGCTGGTATTAGTTTTAGATGATATAGTAGGAGAACCGTGCCAAGCTGGAGGTAGAGAGCTGTGTCAGTCTGTATTCCGTTGAAGAAAGTGGTAACTTACTTTTAGGGGAAGACGTTAGATAACCTTTGAGAAAGGATTATGCAACCCTTTCCCTTCTGTTTGGCATGCTTGCTATTTTATGTGTAATTTGGGATGAAGGATCCACAATTGTATGATTTCATAACAAGTTTTGACAAGGTTAAACTTCTTAGAATGACCTGATTTTTGGGGAGCATGTTCTCCATGGAGAGGAGATAATGTCCACAAAAAATCAGCTTTTAATTCATCTTTTAAGTCCACATTCTCCTTGAATGTGTACACAATGTGGTTCTATCCCTCCCCTTTGTATTAACATTTAGTAAACTTACTGTTTAGGATTGAAGGGTTTGTTCAGAAGGGTAGAAAAGGGAAGCATTGTTGTAAATCACGTGATCCAACTCCAATTTCGATGGACCATGAAAGAACTGTATAGCTGTATGCTGCGCATCTGAAGCCAAGGATCTAATCCTCTAGCTAATTTAAGGATCTCAATACTTCAATGAACCCCTGTACGCAATGACGTATTAAAATGTTGCATTGGTCAAATCGAAAATTCCTAGGCCACATATTTTTTTCGATCTGTATAACCTTGCTGATAAATACTTGAGTCTGAAGGTTGCTCTTTTCTAGTTTGACGCAAAAATTTATGAGACCGTGGTTGGGTTACTCAAAACCAGTGGACACTAGGCCAATATAGAGTTATGGAAGGAGGGCATTCCTGATTCCATTACCAGCTGTCTAGCAATAGATACCGTTTTACATCCTGTTCTGTGCTAAGATTTTGTGCCATCTTCAGTTTCAAGGGGTTATATGAAAAATGTAACGACTCATATAGGATCGTGAACTGTATACGAAAACAATAATGGGCACACGGAAAAAGGTATTATATGCGAAAAATCAAAGGCAGATAAATCCTTCAACTTCTAAAATAGTCAACTATTAACAACCAACACTTGCAGTAAATAATCAAACAACAGGAGATATACCAGTCTTAGGCTGAGATGTAAGATTAATTCACTAACTAAAGTTATGAAGAAGTTTTGGAATTAGACAACATTTGGGATATACCAGGACGAATATGGAAGTGTGGTTGTGAGAACAAGATTCAATCGTAGAATTCACATATTCGTGGTGAATTTTTGGACTTCAAAGTTAGTAAAACAGAAAGAAGAGGGGAAAAAGAACTGAAGGCAAATAATTTTAACATTTTCCCTGACTGCTTTAAGCTTCTTCCCCTTGTGCCTCCCCACACCCCCTCCCCCAGGCGGTAGTGTTTTGTTTTGTACCATACAGGATTCTAATTTAGTAATATTGTATTTAGAACTTATAAATGCGGTGTTTCAAAAGCACCGTGCTGTAGCACATACACTTACACAGCATATGAAGGCTGGAATATTTCTAAAACGAGATTTACCCAGTGCTATAGCAAAGTATATTAAAGAAATTCACAACTTGGTGAGTATTTACATCGGGAGGTGCTGCTGTATCTTGGGGATCCAAGAAGCTGACTTGTATTTCTTACTCAAGCATGATGTCAAAATCTTTTGCCTTGGTGGACGTATCAAAGGAAGCTGAATGGTTAAGTACTTTGTTAGTGGACATACCATTATGGTGAAAACCAACTCCGGCAGTCTTGAGAAACTGAGATAACCAAACTACATTTTATAAGGTCCAGTAAAGCTTACAATGGAAAGTCAACTCCTCGAGTCATGATAAACTTTGATAGCCAACCTTACATTGTATAAGCTAGCCAGTAAAACTTAAAATGGAAAGTCAAAACACATTAGTCTAAGGCACCAATTTTTGAGGCAATTACTCAAGAACGATAGGCGGGTTTGTAATAGACCTGGCCTACTGGCCTAGTGCTTAAAATTGATCTGATAGAAGCGTATGATCCTGTTAGTCGAGTCTTGTCAGAATGTGATGAGACATATGAGTTTTGGTTGGAAATGGTGCAGATGGATAAGGGGATGTATCTCGTAGCCTTCTTTTTCCATCTTGATTAATGGTTCTCCTGCAGGTTTTTTCAAGAGTACGAGAGGGACAAGACAGGGTGATCCCTTATCACCACCACTGTTCTTATTGGTGATGGAGGTCTTGGGCAGAATTATCAGAAGAGCTAATGAACTCTGATTGATTGGGTTTTAGGGTAGGGCAAGATCAGGTCCTCGTATCTCATTTGCTGTATGCAGATGATATTGTGGTCTTCTTAAGCAGGACCTCATACAACTTCGATACCTTTACGGAATTCTTTGTTGTTTTGAGGCAGCATCTGGCCTTAATTAATATGGCCAAGAGCAAGGTTTTTGGGTGGTTGATACAAGTGGCGTAGATAGGATAGTAGAGTATTGGGTGCGGTACTGAATCCTAACCATCGGGTTATCTCGGGCTTCCACTTGGTGCCCAACGCAGGTCGGTTACTTTGTGGGAATCTGTTGTTGAGAACCTCTGTCGGACTTTTGGAAGGATGGCGATGTAGGGTTGATAGCGAGTCAGTTAATCACACTCTCATCGATGGCCCCTTTTCATGGGAGATTTGGAGTAATTTGGAGTGTATTGGGTCAATGGGTTGTTCCTAGATCATGGAAAGAGTTGTTGGTCTCTTGGGAACTAAGGGTCCATTCTCCTGAAGGGTCTTGATTGTGGAGCATTCTACGCTTTGCTATCATGTGGACTCTATGGCTGGAAAGGAATATAAAACACTTTTATGGTTGTGTGGCATCTATGGCAGTGGTAATTATATTGATTAAAGGGTTTATATTCCTTTGGTCAAAATTTTGGGAGTGGGGAGACACCCCGTTTGGAGACTTTATGTCCAGACGAGATTCCTTGCTCGTTCAAGATAGGGGGGGCTTAAGCCATTTGGGGGCCCTAAGCGATATTTGTAAAGCAGCCTTTTACCATTGATTACACTCACTTTTATCTTGTTTATACCTCTAATATTTTGTTTATATATCTATTGTGTGTGGACATCCTAATGCAGGGTAAATAATTGCTACAAATAGAGCCACAATAAATAAAGAAATAGTTTTTTTTTCGGTACTTGAATACTCTTATTACTTGGGGAAATTAAAAGTTTTTTGTTGGAGAAGTGAGGGGAACGAGGAGTTTGTATATTGAAAATAATTGTACTTTTTTGTGTTCAATGCATTAATATTTTTCCAATTGTTATTATAAATTCTTAACTATTATAAAATAATTAAAAAATATTAAAAATAATAAATGAAATCCAAATAAATTATTAGTGGGCTGCCTATTCTGCTATAGGGTAGAGCCAGCCTTGACTGTATATATATATGGTCAAGCTACGTTGACAGCCCTAAATGACACCTCAAATTGACACCTCTTCCAAAAAGTGCACTTCCACAATGAGTTAATCGTTGAGTTTATGTGAATCTAATCTCCCCACGATCCGCATATCATATATTCAGAATAGATCCATAGGTCATTAATTTTTTTTTTTTTTTGATAAATATGCATCTTATTCACATGAAAAGAAAGAAAGAAAAAAGTGAGTAAGAGACTCACCAATACAAGGAGGTGTATAACAAAAAGTAACTTAGAAGTGAAAATCCTAGCTAAGATACACCTGAAATAACAGATCCCACTCTAACATTAAGTTCCCAAAGCAGTATCCCCTTCTCTCCGAAAGCATCGATGTCCAAAGCCACAAGTTCGCTTTAATGTTACGAATAGTGGTTTCAAGAGATGCGGGCTTGCTGTTAAAGATGGCATCGTTCCTTGTTCTCCAGATAGACCACCACGTGGCATAAGGAACTAAAGGCCAAATGCCTTTCCCATAGGCCGTAGTATTTGGCGATACCCAACTATGAAGGCAAGAGACTACTGAATGAGGGCAGATAGCCTGGTTGATATCAATGCCCACTGGTTGTAATATGTTTTGCCACACACCTTTACTGAAGCTGCAGTGTAGCATAAGGTGGTCTGCAGTTTCATTAACTTGAGAGCACAACACACACTCTGCCTCCACCTCCTTACCCCTTGTGCGCAGTTGATCCGTTGTCAGTATCTTTCCTTGTAGTAAACACCAAAGGAAGAACTGCACTTTAGGAGGTACACCACTGCGCCACGCCATTGATAAGAGCTTCGGAGTTATAGGTTGTGGTGGGTAGGGCATGCTGCTGGCTAGTAGATTGTAAAATGATCGAGAACTGAAATTACCGTTGCTAGACTGCTTCCATACCCATTTATCCTCTTCCACCGAAGGGGTTAACCCTGCAAGAGCATCCAACATGCGAATGACACCGTCTATGTGCCACTCCCTTACACCATGCCTCAATTTGAAGTTCCAAGTCAACCCATTGTTCTCCCTAACCATATGATCTTTTACAAGCCCATCCTTGTCACTTGTATATCGAAAAAGCTCTTCAAAATCTTCTTGGAAAGGTTTATCCGTGCACCAAGCATCCTTCCAGAATTTTTCTTTGTCATTAATTTCTTATCGCCAATCTCTATTGTAGGGGGCTTATCAATAGATTTGGGCCCGATCCCTAACTAAGTTACTACTTTGATGGATGGTAGAAATCTAATCAAATTAGGAAAGTAGGTCCTCTCCCTACCTATTTATAGATGATTGATTTCCATCAATCAACATCTTCTTCAAACCCAAAAGTAAGGCTTATGGGCTAAGAGAGAGATACCAGTTTCTCCATTAAAGTTTTTGTCATTCAACTACCATCAAATAGATGATCATGACTTCAGACAAAGATGTCTTTACTTTAATTAGACTTAAACAAATAGTGATTATGCATGTGATTTGAGATCTTCTCTTATGTGTTATAACTAACTGTATACATTAAAAACAAGTTAATGGGCTTAATAGTCAAACTGGGTTCTTTAATTGGGTCTGGATATCGACCAGTCCTTTTGGATCAGCCCTGACTCGGTCAGCAAGGTCAAAACAGACCTGATCCAGTAGGTTAGATCCAAGTTACTAAGGTTCATGGGCTAGGTTTGTACACTTTAGGCACAGAAACAGTTAACACTTTTTGGGCTTTGGCTTTTAGTTTCTATTAGGCCCAACAAAATAGCATGGATGATGTCATCATCATCTTCTTCAGGAAAACACAACCGACCAGGACCTTCAATGGAAAATCCTTAATTCAACTAATGAAACAGATGCATACCACTCATTCAATAGCCATCATAAAGCCCAATAGCTTATTAATTATAAATTCCAGTAAAACCCTTGATATCAAATCACCAGAATTTGGCGCTAACTATTACCAATAACACACTGTATTACTGAAACACCGGAATTCTAAAGCAAAATAGATGTAAAACATATACATTAAATTTAATGCTGGTGACCACTTACCACTTATCATGTGAGAGAAACAACTTTAAAGGATATGGCAGTAACTATTGTCATCTGTTTTTAAACATTCGTGGCAATTAAACATGCAAATCGTACAATAATACAGAGAGTATTAGTCAAGCTTTATCAATAGGACAAGAGAAAACAGGGTTACAACATGGCTGAACAATATTACAACTTTAAGACACTTTAGGCAACGAGTCGTCGTCGAACAATATAAGTTAGAGTCGTCATACGATATAAGTTGTGACTTTAAACTATGACATTAATACAAGAGAAACATCATGGTATTGTTCACGGAAATTAACATAATACAAATCTTGATTAATATAACCCTGCATGATTTGATAATGCGGACACAATAATAATTTTAACATGATTCGATAATGGGATGAAACATATGATTATAACCTGGCTTTGGTACCACATATAATGTATTTCTTAAATTTATATAACCATAAGAGCGGATCTTTAATCACATGTATAATCACTGTTTGTTTAAATCTCATAAAAGTTAAGGCATACCTTTGTCTGAAGTCGTGATCATCTCTTTGATGCAAATTGAATGACAAGAACTTTAATGGAGAAACTGGTCTCTCTCTCATATCTAATAAGCTTTAATTTTGTGTTTGAAGAAGATGTTGATTGATGGAAATCAATAATCTATTTATATGTAGAGAGAGGACCTAGTTTCCTAATTCGATTAGATTTCTACCATCCATCATAGTAGTAACTAAGTAATTAAGGAAAGATTTCTTGAACAAACCAACTAATAGAAGCAACTTCTAATTAAACCAATATTCTCTATGGACCACAATATAGGGTTTCTATTATGATAAAATTTCTACTATAAGAAATTCCAACAATGAGGCTAAGGTCTATGAATAAAATAACATTAATGAGAACGCAGCCTATATTTAATGAGTCATTTGGGATGAAGGATTTATAGGACTTTAAATATCATGATGTATGGGGTGGAAGCTTTGTCCTTAAACTTTAAGCAACTTTTTTATGGTTGTTCATGAATTTCCAATGTTTGGGGATCTCAGGTCATTTGGGGTGCCTTACTTATATAGCTCTTAGGCATCATGGTGGGTGGGATACTTCAAGCCATTCTGTTGCTTGATGTGTTTGTTATTTCACAAAGGATTCTCCTTAGTTGTTACTCCCTGGTGTCTTGGTTCTTTCCTGACCCATAAGGATAGTCTTTAATTCCATTTCATGGCCATTTTATGGTTTGTCCCTGGCGGTGTTTGGGGTGTGGAGAGTGCAATTATCTATGTGAGCACCAATTAGTGAAATATATGTTTTAGCGTAAAAAGTAAATCAGCGGACCAGATAGACAAGCTTATGCTCTTTACATTTCTTAGTTGTTGTGTTTTTGTCTTGTTTGGAGGTTTAGTGAATTTTAGCCTCTTGTGTACCAAATGTATTATGTGAATTGGTGTTGCACCTTGCATAACAGGTTCAATATGTTCATCTGCACAAGTCATTGAGAATGAGTGGCTAGAATGGCTTTTTATATCTTCTTACCTTTACTTCGTGTCATCTTGTGGTTGTGTCAAAAAAAAATCATTTACTTTGAAAGACACAATAGAAATACAAAACTGATGAATTATGAGCTGTTGGTTTTGTTCATTAATTCCCTGTGAAAATGAACATAATAGTAGAGGTCAAGGGCTCCAGAGAAAGACATTAAGCGTTCCCGAGCTTCTTGGACATAGTTAAGAGACCTGGAGTTTCATTGAGTCTTTGAAGGGCTATGGACATATTGGAATTGGAAATTCAAAGAATCATCTAGGAAGGCTCCCTCATTTGTTATCTATATATTTGGTAAAATTTCTGTTAAGGATTTAAAGTTTTGTTCAGAAGGTAGACAAGGGAAGTATTGTTCTAAATCATGTGGTCCAACTCCAATCACTGATGGACAATGAAAGAACTGTATAACTATGTAATGCACCTTGCAGAGTAAAGTTTTATACCTGAAGGAAAGGTTCTAGACTTCTAGTCTTTTAGCTATTTTAGGGATATCCTTCAATGAAACCTTGTACACAATGACACAATGACACAATAAATGTTGCGTTAGTCAGCGAAAAAATTCTTAGCATAACTTTTTTCGATGTGAAACCATGCTGATAAATACCCGAGTCTAAGGTTGCTCTTTCTCAGTTCGAAGCAAATATTCACGAGACAGGGTTGGGTTACACAAAGCCGACGGACACTTGGCCAATAAAGAGTTAGGGAAGGATGGCATGTTATTCCTGACTCGGTCTCAAGCTGTCTACTTAATTCAAGAAATAGATACCGTTCTATATCCAGTTATATACGTCTATGTTAGGATCCCTGAGCCATCTTCAGATTAAGTTACGATCTGGCATGGAAGATATTATACCCTGTACTGGATACGTAGCTCCACTCATCAGTTCTTATCAGACCTGTGTTATTCCTGACTCGGCCGCAAGCTGTCTACTTAATTCAAGCGATAGCTACCATTCTATATCCAGTTCTATACTTCTATGTTACGATCCCTGAGCCATCTTCAGATTCAAGTTATGATCCGGCATGGAAGACATTAGTCCCCCTACAGGATACGTAGCTCCATTCATCAGTTCTTGTTAGACCCATATAGGATCATGAAATATATACAAAACGATTATTGGCACACAGAAAGAAGGGATTATATGTGAAAAAACACAGACGAACAAAATAATGAATTTTTAAAATAGTGAATGTACCTAACTATTGACACCAACACTTGCAGCAAATAATCAAACAACTGGTGATATTTTAGGTGTACTTGTATACTAGTACACCTAAAATCTTATTTTGGGATGTCTGAAATTCAAACATTCATGGTGTGTTTTTGGACTTCAAATTTAGCCAGATAGAATGAAGCGGGGAAAAATAGCTGAAGGCGAAGAAGTCCAAACAATCCTATCGTTTTGCTCATAGCTTTAAGTTTCTTCTGCTAGAGTACATGTGTCATGTGTGTGCTCTTTGGTGCCTTAAACTACACGAGAAATATTCACTCCCACCCTTAATAGACAATAATTTGAAAATTTATTTTCATCTGGTCAACACAAGAAGTATCCCCCCCACCCCCTCCTATTGTTTTGTACCATACAAAACATTAGTTGTATCTTTATTCTAGAATCCGGTGTTTCGGAAGAAGCTTTTAACCTCAACTTGAGAAACCATTCTCTGAAGGGATGCTGTCTTTGGGGCATGTTTCTTTTTACGATCCTATGGGGTATAGGGTTGGATAGGAATAACCGAATAACAGACATTTTGAAGACACTTCGTTGTCTACGGGGGATGTGATTTTGGCCATTGTGTGCAAATGGGAGGAGTCTATAATGAGCTGATGGGAGGTTTTTTCTGTTTTTTTCGTTTTCATTTTCTTTTTCCCATCCAATGTATTTAGTTTAGTGATATTCTATTTAGAACTCATGAATGCGGTGTTTCACAAACACTGTGCCTTAGCACTTAAGTCGATAATGTTTTGACCGCGAGATTTGCCTAGTGCTATAGCCAAGGAAACAATTGCTTCTAGCTTATGTGAGAACTATAAATTTTGCTTTGCATGCAAAAGTTTGCTTCGCATTGAAAATTAGATTGTTTATGATGTAGGAGCATGGAAGTATTCTATATTAGTTTAATTAATTTGGTTTGTCTTAATTATTTTTTAATTTTATTCTATATTACATGGACATGCCATATTTTTTAAAATATTTCGTGTCTATCCACGTGTTTGTGTTGGACACATATTATGCGTGATATACCTTAAATTTTGATATTTCGCCGTGTCAGACACTTCGTATCTGTGTCCAATACGGACACTCCCATCTGTGTAACCTACTTTTATTAGGTTATTAGTAGCTTCTATTTCAATTGCAATTAGATTTAGAATTAGAAATAGGGTTTATGAAATAGGTTACAAGCCTCACTGACTCATTGTACTTTGGTTGATTTAGTTTTATTCGACGGAATTGTTCAATTTGTTTCTCGTTTGAAGCTCTAATTTTGGCTGTTTATCAACCCTAAGTTATTACTTGTTATTGGAGTTTAGTCTTTTTGCTGTATATGGCATCATCCACTTTTTATACAGTACAATGGTAATTACGTACTTGCATCGTCCTCCTGTATTTCACCTTATTCTGTCATTTTACCGATCCTTCTTTTTTTCCCTCAAAAAATCAGGATCTGGAAAAGGCTTTTGTGAAGACCCGTCCCAAGAACAACTCCAAGAAGAAACCTATAGAAGAGAGTTCATGAAACTCGTCCTCCCTGTTTACGAATTTGGGTATATCCTATATGCTGGCAACCGTAACTGAACTGGATGTATGGTAAATCTTTATTACATAATACACATTGCTTGCATTAGTGTCCTCATTAACAGAAATTCTGCTGTCTTCGGTCGACTAATTTAGTCTGTTCTCTTCCTGAAAGATTGTAAATGTTGGTTGTACTTTCTTTCCTGAAATGAAGATGTTATATTTTAATATGCCGTACGTGTATAAGTAGTTTGCTGTAATTTGAGTTTATATATGTATTTCTGACAAAACTGGAAAAGATGGACTCTTGAATATATTCCATAGGCAAACATGTTCTTTCTCATGGGATTTTATCTGTTGTTTGCAATATCCAAAATGTTGATAAAACCCTAGTTTTGAGCGCTTCACCATGGAATGAGAAAATGCTAGGTGGTGGTCTCTCTCCTCTTCTTGCAGTTTTGGGCTGCTCTTATCCACTTCTTTTTTTCTCCTTTCATGCCCTGTTGGTGGCTCGTAACCTTTATCTTGTTTTATCTGTTGTGATTTTAATTTGCCCTGTATCTCTGCCTCTTTCAACTTCATTTTTGGTGTGGCCATCGCCCTGGTCATGACACCTCGGACTGTGCACATTTGGGGTGTATTCTGGGACTCTGGTGGATGAAGCCATGAATGCTTTGATTCGTGCAACCCCAAGTCGTTCGCGTCTGAATCTAGCTTGTGTGTGAGAGAGAGACAGAGATCGTCTTGCATATGGGCTCCCTTTTTTGAGTTTTTTCATACGTCTGATGTGGAACTAAGATTGGAACTCTGGTTTTTAGTAGATTGCTTATTTTTTAAGGTCTTTGGTGCTACTTTCTCCCCAATCGTGGTTTCCCTTTTTCCTTTTCGATGTATACTGTATTTTTTTTTTTGGTGAATTCCTTTTTCAATATGCTTGTGTGAATTTTGCTTGATATAGTTGACTAATTCATCACTTGATATGGTTGTTTGTGTATGAATCATGAGAGAGATGTTTTGTTGGAGAACTCTTACACATTTTAAGGAAGTTCCTAGCGCCTAGGCTGCCTAGCGCTTAATAAAACATTGGATCTGTTTTCCTAATTCCTATACCGTCCACAGAAGGAAGAAATCATTTTTCTTGTTCTGACCATATGCACTCAGTTTGTTGTGGAAGAACCAGCTTGAAGTTTTGTCGGGTGTTTGATTAGGACAAAAGTCATATTCTGTTGTGGATGGTAGCGTCTCTCCGTCAGCAATTCTTCTTACTGGTACAGGGTGACCCTGTACCAAATCAGAGTACAGATAATGGGAGACAAGTAATCATGCAGTTCTCGGTCTCATCTATACTTTTATGGATGAAGAGATTATGACACAAGTCATTATTAGACTACAAACTTCAGAACAACTCTAGGCTGCTCCTAAAATTCTTTACTGTACTAGTCAAAAGCTAGGGAGTTGTTACAGTTTTCGGGAGTTCCAGTCCTCGTGAAGAAGTAAAATGTGCACCTTTACGTTCTGGCTGGCTTAAGAAGCACAAAGAAACGTGAGCCTAAAGCAACTGACCAACCTGTTAAGGATGATGAAAAGGTTTAATATCTTCGAAAATGCTTGGGCCCTAAATACCAGATGTTTTTGCTATGTCATCTCAACCACCAATTCCTTCAAGAGCTTTTATCAAGCTCATTATCCACATTATCACCCTTTCAAAGTTCAAACTACAATCTCAAAGAGGGTATCCATTATCACAAGGAAGCAAAGGGGGACATGGTAGCACATTGGTGCTCGTAGGGGGCGTTTAACTTCTCCATCTCCATTCTTTACACCTACTTCTTCATCAACTCCCAAGGCTTCTTAAGTACTGGTAAAGGACAACTTTGCTCTTTCCTAGCAACCTTGTGAACAAGGCTTGTTGGTACGAGTGTCGTAAGAGATAATGGGTTCACTTGATTGTTGATTGCCTTAGGCTAACCCTACATTTTACACAATCGGCATTTGTTGAAGTTTCTCATATAGGGAATTAGGGATAGAAATAAGCATGAACGTAGTCTTGCATGGAAATAGTTAAAGGAGCAGACCACGAGATCTCTTCGGCCTGGCGGGTTCGAAGCCTTAATGTTAAGCCCAGTAAGCCCCGGTATATTGAGTCCAATAGTTGGGGATTGGGCTTACAGTCTTAAAAACCCTGTAGGGAACTTGGAATATGGGCAACAAAGAATTTCCTTATATGCTACCATGCTGCTGAAGTGTTGAACGTAATGTTATACCATATTTGAACTTGTGAGGAAACTCGTAACCCTAGTTTTATCTTTAAAAATAGTAAAAGTAAAATAGTTTCATGTCCTGCTTTAATTAATACCAATGAAAGAATCATCCGGCAAGCTAAAGAAGATGAAAAAAAAGCAATGCAATAGATGGAATCAATGCTCTTCCAGATGAATTACTTCATCATCATCATATCCTCTCTTTTGATCTGGACATGGTTGAAGTAATGAACACAACCTTTATTTCAAGGGTTAAATAGTATTACCCCCACTAGATGAGCCAATTAGGATTTCCCCCCACTAGATGGGAAATTAGGGTCTCCCCCCTACACACATGGTAAACTTGGATTGACTGTTAACTTTTAAGTCAAACAACTGAAAATGACAAATGCCTTCATTGTTTTCAAAAAGAAAATGTTCAATTTTAATTAGGTGGGGGCAATTGTGTCATTTCCAATTATTTGATCTAAAAGTTAACCGTCAAACCAAGTTGAAGGTGTGTTTGGGGAGGGGGGGAGACCCTAATTTCCCATCTAGTGGGGGGAAAATCTTAATTTGCTCATCTAGTGGGGGTAATACCATGGTACAAAATATTAGGATATGAGTATTTATCGATATTCAATTTCTGGATATGTATCGTGGGTATATCCCCCTCTTTGGAGATATTTGACATTGTTTCACATGTAAATATCATAGATATATCCCAAATATCGACAAATATCGTGAATATTGTAGATATTTTTTGATATATCATGATACATTATTTATATTTACTAGTTTTCAAACCCGTCCTACAAACGGGTGCTGTTATATTATAGTGATCACTCATTCAATTTTTTTGCAATGTGAAAACCCATAAAAAGAAACAACCCAGTTGCCGATTTCCCGTTAATTAATTATTCCTTGAGCACTTGCTTTGAGTTTTCGATTTCTTGTTAATTATTTTTTGAGGTTAGTTCGATGTTGTTGCATTCAGTTTTCGATTTCCCGTTAATTTTTCTTGGAGATTAGTTTGTTGCATTTGTATCCTATTTAGAAATCCCGTTAACTATTATTTTATATTAGTTCGATGCATTTGCATTCATTTTCCGATTTCTCATTAATTATTTTTTAATGTTAGTTCAATGTAATTACATCCAGTTTCCAATTTTGCCATTAAGTATTCTTTGAAGTTATAGTTCAATATAGTTACATCTAGTTTCTAATTTTCCGTTAATTATTCTTTGAGGTTAGTTATATGTAGTTGTATCAAGAATTTGCCGTTAATTATTATTCAATGTTAATTCAATGATTTGCATCAAGTTTCTAATTTCTCGTTAATTATTCTTTGAAGTTAGTTCAATGTAGTTACATCCAATTTCCGATTTTCAGTTAATTATTCTTTGAAGTTTGTTCAATGTAGTTACATCTAATTTCCGATTTTTCGTTAATTATTTTTTGAGGTTAGTTCGTTTGAAGCATTTGCATTTATTTTCTTATTTTCTATTAATTATTCTTTGAAGTTTGTTCTATGCAGTTGCATCCAAAATTTCCCGTTCAATGTGTATGTAGTTACATCCAGTTTTCAATTTTTCGTTAATTATTTTTTTGAGGTTAGTTTGATGCATTCACATCAAGTTTCCAATTTTCGTTGAGGTTAGTTCAATGCATTTGCATTGTGAGTTTCGATTTTTAGTTAATTATTCTTTGAAATTAGTTCAATATAGTTGCATCGAAGTTTCTCATTTCCGTTAATTATTCTTTAAGGTTAGTTCAATGCTTCTCAAGATCCGGTTTTTGTCGATTTCCGTTAATTATTTTTTTGAAGTTAGTTCAATGCATTTTTCGTCTAATTTCTTATTTTCCGTTAATTTTTCTTTGAAGTTAGTTCAATGTATTTTCATCTAGTTTTTGATTTTCTGTTAGTTATTCTTTGAGGTTAGTTTGATGCATTCACATCAAGTTTCCAATTTCTCGTTGAGGTTAGTTCAATGCATTTGCATTGCGAGTTTCCGATTTTTCGTTAATTATTCTTTAAAATTAGTTCAATATAGTTGCATCGAGTTTCTCATTTCCCGTTAATTATTCTTTGAGGTTAGTTCAATGCTTTTGCATCCAGTTGTCGATTTCTCGTTAATTATTTTTTGAAGTTAGTTCAATGCATTTGCGTCTAATTTCTTATTTTCCGTTAATTTTTCTTTGAAGTTAGTTCAATGTATTTTCATCTAGTTTTCGATTTTCTGTTAGTTATTCTTTGAGGTTAATTCAATAATTGTCTCAAAAAAGACATGGGCAATTGTAAGAACTTCTGAAAGAGAGTAGATAGTAATGACTTTAACTACGATGTTGCAGGTATATTCAAGAACATGAGCACTGATATGTGTACTGTGTAGTACCTTAATCCATCAAGATTGTTCCAATGTCCCATTTGCCAAAGAACTCAAGAACTCCTCTTCATGGTTTAGTATTTTAAGACCATCTACTCAATGTAATTCTTATTAGTACCATTAGAACGTAACACACATATCTAATGAACGTAATTCTTTTGGCTTGCTACGTATATAGTTGATGATCAGCTGATTGAAGTACCCAACCATTTTAAAAGAAAATGCAATTATATTATTAAGGTGTATTGGGTTTTCAAATTGGTTTGGGCCTTTCAATTATTTTAGTTGTCAAGACCTTTTTCGTTGAAAAACGCATTATTTGTGTAAAAATGCACAAATTTGTGACCGGGAGTTGCTACATTAATTAGCACATACGTACGTTAAATCAAATAAACAACTGCAAAATACATATTTAGTGAGGATCAAATTATATTTTCCATTGAACCATAGATAAACTCGACATTCCTTCGACACTAACTATAAGCACCAAAAACGAAAATCATTATAAGTGGGAAATCTGGAAAGAATATCTCCACTATTTTTCAGAAGGCTGCAAAGACAATTTGCATTCATTGAATCCGGCATCATAGCTGCACAAATGTGTCCAATAGTAATTCGAGATGCCAAAATGACGTCATAATCTAAATAGACTTAAACATAGAAAGACATCAATACAACCAAATGAAATACAAAAAATATGAGAAAGAGAACACATAAATAGTCTTTCCTGGTTTCAAAAGTGAGGACGGTACCAAAAAGGGGTCACATTGTAAGAGCAACCGCCAAAGTATGCCCTCAATAGAGTACACAACATTATATACGATCATAACTTTCCCATAAACCCCATAAGAAGACCCTAATCACACATCCAATGTCAGGCGTCATATTTGTAAATCTGATTCCTTGAGGAAACTTAATCTTGAAGTAGGTAATTGCCTGTTTTAACACCGTTAAAGAGAGTTAGTACAAAACGTAATAAATATTGAAGAGAATAAGAAATTGAATATTTAGAATAAGTGAAACAAAGACAAAAAACAATCTTATTCACCTTTATATTCGCCTCATTGAATTCTTCCTCTCATGGGTTCAAATGCAGTAACACCTTCTCATAGAGACAAAGGAATAACTTGCAATGAGTAATACATAAGTAGAAATAGGCGCAATGCCGTGCACAACTATGAAGAAAAAGATAATTACTGTACATATTAAGATGGATTAGCCCATGCAAGAAAAATCATAAGCGGACAACAAAAACCGGCAAGAAGTTGAAGTAGCACCTGAACTCCAGTGGGGAGGTTGAAGGTTCAACCCATCTCGATCTGGACTCGAACAAAAGTAAGGTTCTTTTGGTTTAAACGATCTTCGGAAGGGTTCATTGGACGCATGCCCCTGTCCGCCATTTGGAAAGTTGTGAGGCGTTTTTTCTTTTAGTATATAACAATGAACAATAATGAAGTTGACTCAAATATATATTTAAGTAATTAAGCTTGGTCACCAATAAGAGGAATCATATTGTAGTGGATGCTAGAATAAAAAAAAGGTAGGAAAGATGTAGCTACTCTATAATTGCATTTTATACTTAGACTATGCTTAAATAGAGGTCTTAAAGAAAGTCTCATACTCTTTGTACCTTTTTTTGAGCACCTTAGCAGATCATGTGCATTGTTGCATATTGTCAGTTTAAAATTTTGATGCTTTTAATCTATTTGATATAGTTTCATGATCAGTATTAACTTGTGTCCTTACTCTTCTACCTCATGTGACATCATCTTCTAATAAAAATATTTCCAAGCTTTCCGGTATTTCGTTACAACAAATTCCCAACCTGCATAGTAAGAAATAACCCCTTCTACAAATTAAATCCAAACCCATAGAGAAGTCATATTTACACCATTTTTTCTTTTATTATATTAGGAAAACAATAATTTAAAACAATTAAAATTGGTTTACACCATTTAATCGTTTAGTTAGTAGTTTCAAGTTTGAAAATGGAACGGCTCAGCGCGACTAAAATAGGAAATCAGCAGCCGTAAAGGAGTAGGAAAACTGGATCCAAGTCAATTCATTTTACTTGGTCAAGACCATTCACCTATTCTTTTCCACCTGTTTTATCAAAGATTTTATTTTAATACTAACCAAACACTCTATGACCACCATAATTAGCGTAGTACACAAAGGTTTAGTCATCAGGGTCACTACCAACAATCTTTCCAATAAACCAAGTAGAAGCAGTTTTATTTCCTAGAAGAATTGTCAAAAAGCTTCGAACGGTGACTTCTTCTCTAAGTATGATCCTATAATTAATTAGGAGATCCAATAACATAAGACGCTGAAATAACGCTTAAAAAAATCCCCTTTGGTACTATCCAATATAAACATCCTCACCGTGAGACTATGACCCCTCTACAGATGAAGTCCTTCTAAATATCATATCCATGTTATAGGCTAATGACTACTCATCTGGTGTTAGCTATTACATAATCTTTCAATAATTTCAAGTTATAGAAGAACCATGAGAAAAAGGAAATAAGATCAGTGTGAAAGGTACATGGTAACAGAAATTTGAGATAAAAACAGTGTACCTAGATAATTAGTACTTGGAGTTGCCTGCTTGCATATTAGATTTTCTCGATCTCTTGGCTGGAATGCTGCACTACTTGATACACTTAGCAGAAAAGGTGACAATCTAAACATTTTGAAATCCAGCACACTCAAATGACCATTTGCTCATTACAGTGACCACAATTTCCATAGCCAAATCCATAGCGGATCCCCTGAATGACCTACATCATAGAGATCACTATTATCTACTAACAAATGTTAAATTTCTTAATAATTTGAAAGAACAAAAGAAGACTAATAATACATGATTAAGCATAACTTGCCTACTGTATAAGCATATTCTACTATAGATTATGGTGCCTAGATTTTCTTCAATTGCCAAGCTAGAAATAAAGGGTTTGCTTTTATGTATTTTTGTGTCTCAGATACGGTTTGCAATATCTTTGCGGCTTGGATTCAAGTGAAAAAAAAAATCAAATGCATCAAATGCAAAAAACATACTCACTACCACTGCAAACTGATTTAGAAACAACAAACTAATTCAGAAACTGTGTAGAATATTAGGTGTTTCTCTTGTGAATACTAGATCATTTAAATATAGTAATATACTACAGTTGGACACTTTATCATGTCAAATATACTACTCGGGTCGTCTCTATATTTTCTTTTTCTTAGATATAAGTATTAAATTAAGTGACCTACTATGAGACAAAATTAAGTAAAAGGAAAATGACTTGACCAGTTACTTGATTCAAAATTAAAAAATAAACTTAATACACTCTTCTTAAACTGCTCACCAGAAGTTCATCGGAAAAATAAATGCTCACTATCCACAAAGAAATAATAATTCAATGAAAATCCATTGTATAAACAACAACTTTCAAGTAAATATATGTTTATGTTAAAATGAAGTCTCTTGCATAATTAATTAAACTCAAACAAAATAAACATTTGAACACTTTTGTTTTAACCCAACAACTTTGAATCCCATAAATAATTGTTTTTTCCACTTTGTTTTTCTTCACTTAAGATTGGGTTTGAAGGTTATACAATCTCAAACATTTTTTTTTTTTTTTTTTTTGAAATTTAAAAGAATTTGGAAAAGGTGTGTAAACCCATTACCGGATCTGACAATCGACAAAGTTATTTGTGTCTTGGATGGCACCTTTGCAATCACTACTTTATGAAAATCAAATCTGTACCATTCGCCAGTGTTGGAAAGTCGTTGGTGGTGTTTGGAACAATGGTGGCTAGATTGGGTTCTAACTAACTGTTATTTGGTTTGGAAGAATATAAGTGAGTCAACTCACTGATTTATTTGTTTTTTCTTATTGAAAAATAGAAACTTGTGTAAAATGTCAATGGTAATTTATTTTGTCACGTAGTAGGTCAGGACGCTAGCAATTCTCTTCTTTTAATCTTTTTTTTTATGGTACAACAATGACTATTGATTTACAAACTGGAGCAAAGTTGAGAAAACAGGTAATTAAGAAAAATCAACTTACCTTACGTTGTAATGATGCAAGAATGTGGTCTACTCGACTTTAGCTTCAAAGGTAGCAGTTTCAGACTCGCTATCAACTGCATCACATATAACATTGTGGCTGCATCATAGCATAGAAAGGTAAACATTGACGTTTAGTAGCAACAAATAACGGGACGTGAACAATAAGAAGAGGGCAGCATTAAGTGTCATAATGGATGCTAACTTTGAGCCCATAAATTTTATTTGGTTATATCTAGCATTTCTAGTGCTGAAAGGAAACAGGTGGTATTGATGTATCATACTCTTATCCATAACCCACATGCTAGTTCAAAGTAATAGCATAAGTAATTCCACGGGATAAATTTTATATGTACCTGTGGTGACTGACATTAATGCTCTTAAACTAAACTCACACTCCAATTCAAGGTAAAGAAAGGGTGCAATGAATCCAACACATGATGCCTTGTTGCATCCACATTGATAAGTTGAATTGCCTCCAAAATATTTGCATCGTTCATCATATGTACCTGCGAAAAGGAAGTGAAGATGCATGGTAAGTTTTGTTAAAAGAATTTGGTGAGCTTCCACTGTAGCACCCAACGCATACTACTCACAATGACACAATATGATTCCATTCAAGAACTGATATATAACTATATCGTTACAAAAAAACTGATATAGTAATATGTGGAATTACGCCCCCATGAGAAATTTCTAAACCAATTGTAATATATTGGGTGAAACGCTTAACAATTTCAGAGTAGTTATTATCAAGTTGTATTTCATTGTATTCTTCGTCCATAATAGCTTGCATGTTTTGTTGATGTTGTTATGTTAGAATAACCCGCTACATAACCAATT
Organism: Coptis chinensis; assembly: GCF_015680905.1. NCBI lineage: Eukaryota > Viridiplantae > Streptophyta > Magnoliopsida > Ranunculales > Ranunculaceae > Coptis > Coptis chinensis. Next base: position 59,885,090 of record NC_141461.1, on the reverse strand, counting down.
ATGAAGGTAATCGGAGGTTTCAGATAGAGGCAAAAATAGTTATTTTCTTGATTAATGAACACGCCTTCAAAAGTCACTATGTTAAAATCGATTGTGTATAATGAAGTGTTCCACCAATTGATATACCAAAACTTAGATATCTATCACTTGACTTAGTAGTATTGATATAAACAATGCACAACTAATATCCCCAATACCATTACTCCTAATACTATTTGTCATATATATAAGCTAAGCAAATGCATCCATAGCTTACGTGATTATCTTCACAACCCGCTTATTTGTTATTATGAAGTGATTGAGGGGCAAAATGGGAAGCCAAGGGGATATTTTTGTCTAAGTACATAAAAGATCGAGTGGGGGGAGAAATACCAAATCCAACACAAAATTATGCACATAGGCGTGGATAGTCTCGAGAGAGCTTGAAAAATTTGCTATTATATAATTTTTTTGGTGGGACGGTTTCATTTCGGTGATCTTCGGTGAAACACCCTAATGGCTATATAGAGATTAAGGATAGGTCCAAGGACATCATTATATTCGGGGGTGAAAATATCAGTAGCTTGGAGGTAGAGAGCTTTCTGTATCAACACCCTCCTTGTGTTTGAAGCATCAGTGGTGGCAAGACCAGATGAGCAGTGGGGAGAGTCACCTTGTGCCTTTGTCACATTGAAGCTAGAAGTAGATGGATCAAAGTCTAGTTCTTTGGGCGAAGATATCATGAAGTTTACAGTTAAACCAACCCAAAATTAGATCTGACTTCTTCTTCTCCACCAAGTGAAATCGACACCCTTTCTCCTCCAGCAACCCAACTCCCCTACTCTCCAACACTTTTTTTTTTAACTCTATTTTTTTGTCTTCACCATCATGACTACTGAAGAAGTTAATAACCCACCTTCTTTTCGTCATTACTCTGAGTTAAGTAAATATTTTTCCTTAGTAAGTAAACAAACCTTTTTAGTGTAGGTTTCTCAAGCAATCAATAAAAACTGCAAAAGAGCAGAAAATCTCCCCTGAAAAATTCCTCACCAAACCCCTAGAGTCTAATGAGGTTGAAGAGAGAAATTAATGACTTCTCTAGGTGAGTGATTCGTTGATGCAGTGGCCAAAGTGTGGGATTTAACAACACTTTGAAGTGCAAAGTAACCGGTGAAGATTGAAAGAGTTCCGGAGTGGGGTTTAACCGAAAGTTTTTTTTTTTTTTTTTTTTTTTTTTTTTTTTTTTTTTTACTCGAGGCTCAAAAGGAGTTAGTAATATTCCTGTTTTTTTCTCTCTTAATTTTTTGTGAGTAAAAATCTGACGTGGACACCCTAAGAGAGCTTAAAAGGGGACTGCTATGATATATACTTGAAATGCCTGACTCTGTTACAGACATAGCATGCACTTCTTAAAAAAATTCCAAGCTACTCGGCATTTGTAATGCATACTACGTAAGTATGTACATAGTGTGGGTGTGGGTTGGCACTTCATTAACTCAAAATGAGTGACCCTGCCTTAACTCTACAATCAATAACAATTAGCACAATACTTAAAGTGCTCATGGAACACTCTAAACCATATATTTATGTGTCCCTCGATGCTCTATAGTCTATACTAAATTAGAAATCACGTCCGAGTACGTAATACTTGTATTAAGTAAAAGCATATAAATAAAGATTAATAAGAAAAATAAATAAATAATTTTATCTTGATTAATTTGCAAACAAAAAACAAAGTAAATTGGGTAGAACAATCATTTGAGAAAAACTATATATATGCTAAGAACATGGCAAATGAGAAAAACATTAAGGTAGCACTATTAAATGAACTTCTTAACAAATAAAGAGAAAAAAATATATAAGGTAGCACAATTAAGGGGGTGTGTAATATGCAACTAAGAGGAGTCCTCCGAGATCAATTAATTAATATGCAATTGTATATTAAGTTGGTTACTTCAAAAGATTCCCAATCGACTACACAAAATTACCTGATGGCTAATCCATTCTAAAACAAATAGTATACCTAATTTACTTATTAAAAAAAAACACACACAAATTAAGTATTGAAAAAGTGTCAAATTATTTTTTCCAGAACAGTGATGGACTCTAGATAAAGAAGTTTCTCCCACTTTCTCTCCCCATAAATCACATAGCCTTTTATGTTACCGTCCATCAATTTATCTACAAATTTAATAATAGCAAAAAAAAAAAATTAAAATTAGAGATTCGTTACCTTGAAAGACAAACACAGTACCAATATCATTTTGGCAGCTCAACATGAGTAAAGAATTGTTTTTCATATATCCCCATAATTGGTTCCAAGCCAATACAAACAAAAAATCCTCTGGAAAAATAATAACAGTTGTTTGGAAAAATAATTACCTGAAGTGAACCATATGAAATATCTTCTGGAATCCGTGAAACTTCCTCCTTACTCTTGCACAATAGAGAAAGATTTGTGTCTTCAACTGCAACCATGGCAAAACAACACCATCCATTTCAATAGGAAGAGAAGTAGATCTTGTAGAGCACTCAGCAGCTTCACTTTCCGCATAATGCAATATAAGGTCTGTGTCTTCAACATTTGAAAGGAAATCATCTATGTATCTCTTTGCATCCTCGGTCAAACACTTGGACATCCAACCTCTACCATTATTTTGGTAAAGAAGGAAAAATACACCAGGCGTATCAGGAAAAAAAGAACCAAGTGAAGTAACGTTTACCACAGTTCAAATCCTTAAGTCTTGCTAGCAGCTCATAGTTCAGGATGGAAGATTGCCGGTTTGTAATCGGTAACTTTAAAAGGCTCATAAAATAATTGGGCAAAAAGAGCCAATCAACAATGGTCGAACTAAAAAATTTCATGTTAGATTTGTATCTATTAAATTGAATTAATGAGGATATATACTTGATATTGGAAGTCTATCAAAACCAAACATACATTTTCTTTAGGTAAAATCAGAATCGATACTTGACTGCTTTGTTTTTGTAGTAAAAATGCGATATAGGGATCAAAAATTCATTTGAATACTCCGTAGCCCACAAAATGCGTGTTTTTATTTGTATGTGGTAACAAACGAAAGAGTTAATTCCAGTATAATTGAATCAGTTCTTTGGAGTTGGATGTTTGTTCTTCAAAACACAAAATTCTCCAATTAACTAGTTTTTCTTCGAAGAAATACCAATGCCCTAAGCTTCAAACATAACTAATAATTAAAATCAATCTAGATGTGTTATGAGAGGCCTACCTTTCTACCAAGTGACGACTTTTCTTGAACAGGAGGATTTTTTCTCTCATAAGTGAAGACCTTGAATATCATGCACAGGAGTCCCACATCAGAAATGTTACACTTATCAACAGTCACGGGGATGAAATGTGATGGGATGGGAAGATGAAGTGTTGTTTGGGTTTTGGAAAGAGGTGCGGTGGGTTTTAGAGTGTTTTGTTTGCCGTGAATTCTTAAAAAAAAAAAAAAGATTCTCTATTAGATGTTGTTTCTCTTTTTTTTTTATCTGTCAATTCATTGTTTCCTCTCTTTTTTTCTCCTGATTGCTCATGACTATGTACCATGAGAGAATCTCAAGGGTTGTTTTTCATTTTTAGTCGGGTTTTTTTTTTTTTTGGGGAAAATGTGGGTTTTTAGGTGGGTTTCCATTCTAAGTGGGAGACATCTATCTTAGTTTTTTTCTCCATTTTTTTCGTAATCCCTCTCCTGATTTCTCGTGAGTAAAATAGGGTACTTAAAATTTGCTGACGTGGACACCCTCATAGCGCAGCAAAAGGGATGCTATTATATATATATATATATATATATATATATATATATATATATATATATATAAAAAAGTATATTTTTTAGTATTGATTAAAAATGACTAAATAAAGGACCAATCGGCCTAACACATATGAGAGAAGATACCAAAATGAAGGTCAATCAAACAATCACTAATTCACTATAGTCCAAGATAGATATTCATTTGAATACTTCGTGCAAGAGGTGAAAAACTAAATACAGGTAAGCAAGTTCAATTCTCTTGGAATCCAAAGTAGAATTTCAGAATCTAAGATATGAATCCACTATAATAGATACTACATCGTAATAGGCAGTTAGGACATGACATACCTAGAACTTTTGAAGCAGTGAGACGTTGGGTGGGATCAGTACAGAGCATTCCAGTGATCAAGTCCTTGGCGGATGCAGATATGTGATTAGATGGAAACTGCAAATTGGCAGCCCTGATAGAATCGAAAAATCCTCAACTTAGTTTTCCCCAAAATGGTGGCATCCCAATCGAGAAGAATGTAAAGAATAACCCCAAAGACTCCGGACATCGCCAGACTTGGTTGTAGCCCCCAGCTAATAAATACCTCAAGGGCTATATATAATGGACTTCCAACTGTCCCCTGTAGACTTTTCCTTGTTCGTAAAAAAAACCAAATTGTTTACACCCCCACTACGCCTATTATAAGTTCGGGTTGATTCGATTCCCCCGCTTGCATAGTATTGTGATTAAACTTGATATAAAGTGAGCTATGCTAAAGGGTTTTTTGCAGCTATCCTGCTCTTACTCTAAGCATACTCGAGCGTGCTGCCACTGTACTTGTCTATCTTGCTCTTGTTTTAAGTGGAACCCAAAGTGCTGCCACTGTACATGGCCATCTTGCTCATGTTCTAGTTGTTGTCGGTTTTATCAGAAAAACAAAACTGGAGGAAAGTTCACTGGGTAATAGATAATGAAAACTACGTGTAGTTCTTATTTGTAGTTAAAAAGACCAATATGAAGCACACAAATCAGCAAAAAATAGATATGAGTTTTGATGATTTACAATCACTTAAGATAAATAAAAGATCCAAGCCTTGTAACTTATAAAACAATTGTCCAGCTCCAACTCAAGGAAATCACTAAAGGCATTAAGCATAACGGTGACAATTGCAAAAAAATGGTACCCATATAATTTCCTCCATCTCATTATTGTGTTATGTTTCATCTCGATGCGTAGGAAGATAGTCATTTGCGATGAAAGCGACAACAATGAGCTGAAATCAGAAAAGAACATGCGATATGTTAGAATTTGAACATTTAATAATATAGTTTCTTGTTCAGAAAATTTGAACTTCGTGAGGGTCGAGCCGATCGAGGTATGTTCTAATGGTTGTTAGAACAATGAATTATATTGGAACTTCCAAGTAACTCACTTCTACTTCCTTATAACTACTGAGGTATTAAAATGGGCTCACAAAGACGCCCATCTTTACATTACTTTCCTCTAACAGTCCACATCTTGAGCATGCATAGTGCCTATCGTCCAACTTTTTCCTTCCACAAATAGAGATCCCGTATAGAATGTAGAAATAAATATTTCAAAGCAAACAATTGGTAAAAGAAAAAAAAGGGTTATATTTCTTCCGGTAAGCACTCCACTCTGTCGGTCAAAGCCAATAGCCATTCCAATCCGACCGACGGCAATTATGATAAATAAACTTTTCTCCGGCGTTAGGATTCGCAATAGTCCGACAATTTCAAGCTGGCGAGGGAAAGCATGTCTTTGCCGAAATATGGAAGTACCAAACCAGTTTTTCGAAAATCTTTTTCCTAAGCGCCATTGGCGATTGGAGGACCTCAACTAATCAATCTCTCCTTCCTCTACATCCGTTAAAGGGTCCACGAAAACTATTGGGCTCACATTCTTCCTCCTCTTTCATGTATAAGCCAAGTTGCTCCAAGGGGTTAGTACATCCTTGGAGCTTAAAGCCACCCATGCCATCTTCTGAGTGAATTGGACTTGTTTCATCTACAGAACAGGTTATCTTTGCGTCCAACTTTGATTTTTGTGTCGGTGGTAACTTTATTTTGGACTTGAAATCACAGATTTTGACTTAAAAGTCTTTCAAAAAAGAGTAATTGAGTTACATTTGACAAACTTAAATGAGTCTTCCGTGGATTAGAAAAAATATGGTAATTGTGTAGTTGTTATGTCTCTGCGTATCTCTGTTTTGAGCTTGTTCATATTTCATGTCTTCATTGTGTTGAAAGAGTTTGCTAAACAACAATAATTTCACCGGCCGCTAACTCGAACAATTTGGACTTAATTTAGTTAAATTTCTTTGTCGATTTAGAACGCGTCGATATAAGCTAATGATGCATTACAAATTTTAGGTACTCACTTGCATCATTTTGAAGATATATACAGAGGAATTCCTCTTCATCAAAGAACCATTCCCTTGAAAAGCAAGCTTTCAAAAGCTCTTTTTGTTGACACCATACTTTCGGAAGTTATCGGGCGGCGGCCAGGGTGGCTCTTTCTCTTGTCAAAAGGGGTCTTTGAGTTCTTGCCCTTGCTTGCGGCCAACATGGAACGACTGGAATGCATCTGCGAATTCACTCGGGTGAAACATAGGAATAGGGTTCGTCTTTATTGGCCCAAGATCTTTGGTCGATCTTTTCTTGATGTTACCTGTATGAGAAGAAATTACAGGTCAGATCTTAACATTCTACTTAGTTAATTTGACATAATTGACAACTTAAAATGCGTACAAAATTTATAATTCAAATGATAGGAATAGAATGTAATTGGTTGAGTTAGGAAATCTTACTTCTTGCAAGAAGTCTGCAACCTCTTTCTTTCAGGACAACTAAAACCCTTGGCTTCAAAGAACTCGAGCACGTTCTCCCGAGGACCTTGGTAGACGATCTGTCCGTCTGAAAGTAGAATAATATCATCGAAAAGATCATAAGTTTCTAGTGCTCGTTGGAGCTTTTCTACGTGAATTCAGAGGCGGAGAAAGAAGGTTTTCGGAGACTCGTGGGGTTTAGACTCTTATTTGTGGGGGACTCGTTGTATAATTGAACTTTTTCCCTCTCCTGATTTTCTCCTGATTTCTCGTGAGTAAAAAGGGTACTTAAAATTTGCCGACGTGGACACCCTCACAGACCAAGAAAAAGGACTGCTATTATATATATATAAAGATTTGAAATATAATGGTAAATATTAAATAAAATTGTTATATATACAAAATATCATCAAATATCTCCAAATATCACAAATATCATTGAAATATCACCGATATGTGCAGTCCTATATATCTCTGAACATATCATGATATTTATATATCTTTCTCTGAAATCTAGATAGATATCCCCAAATATCGCGATATATCCGAATATTTTGTACTGTAGGTAATACTACTTAACCTTATTTCAAAAAGATGGAGGTATCTGTGGATTTCTGTTTCAAATCTGAGCTTCAGTTATGATCTCTGGACTACAAGGAAACGAAAAAATTGTACATCTCATGATCGAAACAAAATAACGTTCGGGAATTTTGTAGACAAAGTTCTGAATGTCTGTGATAGTGATCGTTCCAATATAAACAAATTCCATCTCTCTGGTGTGTACTTTTGTGATGTAGCTCGCATAAAACAGATGGTTGAGAGTCGCATCAAGACAAAATGTTCAGCATGTCGTCCTTGATGTCATTCCAGATAATTGCAAAGAAATCTCTGGCTTTATGTTTTCATCATCTATCTCAACCTTAAAATTGAGATCACGTTATCATGTGGGGTCGGAACTTCCAACTCCCCAACAGTAAGTGTTCGGCTTAAAAACTCAGAACTTTGAAATTGGAATTTGTTAAACTTCCACAAGGTAATTACAAGAGGGAAGTAGTGTTCGATTTTCCGTTTTGAGAAGACTTGGAAATGGTAGATTTTGAGTACAGTCATCTCTCTAGTATCAACGTAAGTACTCCTCAACTTAAGAAGTTGGTAATGAGAAATAATCATGCTTCCTTCGGTGTTTCTTGTAACATCAAGTTACATGCTCCTAGTCTTATATCACTCCAGCTCAATGGTTGTCATTTCATGGATTATTCTCTAGAGAATCTTAGGTCTCTAGTTAGTGCTAAGATTGACCTACACGGGTGGCATGATCCGATTATGGTGAACTCAATTCTAAAAAGTCTCAGTAATTCAACAACTCTTGAACTATCCCATGATTGGGTTAGTTTTTCTAATTTTTACTTTTTTTCTTCTGTCTGTTTGGTTTCTTTGCAATGCAGCTTTTATTGTTGGAGAACTTTGTATAGGCTACGTATTTTGTTAAACAAAGAATGTCAAGGTTTCATTTGTTTGGATCGTAAGTTTGACTATTCTACTTTGTTTCTAAGATTCCTGTAAAGACTGCTTTATAGTTCCAAGATATGTTGGATCAGGAGGTAATATTACCTAACGTAAGGCATTTGAAGCTAAGCAGATCGATGGGCCAACTGTTCTTGTTTGCACGCTCTACCGAACTTGATAAAACTAACTCCGAATGTAGAGTCTCTAGTATTGAATGTACATCAGGTACTGACCAAGCAGATGATTTTATATTCTTTTATTTATCCTGAATTTCATTTTTGTTATGGTTTACACTTTACAGTTAGTTATACCTGACGATATCTTAATCACGAATTTTTATATTTTGTTTTGCTACAACTACTAGTTCACCTTGCAAGTTGTATTCAAAATGGGTGGTTAACTTTATTGTTCTTGGGACTAGGGAGAAGTGTTTTCATCTCACTGCATGTTATACCACCTTAATTAAATCTGTCGAGCTCAAGAAGAACTGTGGATGCGGCGAAATTGAACTCAAAATTATTGAATATGTACTGAAGATTGCAGTGGTCTTGGAGAACCTCATCGTCACGACAGCCTCTTTCATCAATACCAAGGAATTGAACAAATTTAATAAGAAGCTTCTTGCTCTACCTAGAGCCTCCAAAAGTTTAACAATATTTCCCCCCACAAAATCAGAAGATGATGTGTACTTTTTGTTGATGAGTAAGTGACTTCACTTGATTATGCTATGATAATTGACTTTAGTTTCCTTTTATTATTATTATTAATTATTATCCATAGACCATGATCGATAAAGTTAATGTATAGTACTAGCAATCAGGTTCAAAGACAAGCTGATAAAATCAGGTGAAACTTGAAAGGAACCAGCTCCAAACTGCATGAACCACATGATACATATCTTATTTGATATTCTATTCCAGAGCGATTTTTAAGTAAAATCAGATATCCAATTAGAAAAACATAAAATTAGGTTCAAAACCCTAATTCCAGTCTTTATTAGCAATTACGTCTAAAACCCACCCGGTTTTTAAAAGTGCGAAATAAAGGTTTCATTTTCGGTAAGTCGCAAGAAAAAACCAACTGTACTTTATTTGTTTTTTCAAAATACCGTATATACCCTTTTACGGTATTTCTTATTCATTTCTTTAAAATCCAAAAATTGAACATATTAAACTTAAATTCCAATGACAAAAACGAAAGAAGAAGAAGAAAAGAGTGTCATCCAATTAGACGAAGAAGTAAAAGAATGAGACTTCAAAGAATTAGAAGACTTGTTTTTCAAAAAAATTGGTCATTCCATTCCTTTAAAACCTCAACCTTTCACTTTCGATCTTCAAAACCCACCAACACATCCAATAGCAGTATCAAAAAACCCTCCAGCTCTATTTCTCGCTCATTCTCAAGGTAAAACTTTTTATTTATTGTGAATTAGGGTTTTATCTTTTTAATTGAATTGCAATTTTCTAGGATTTTATGTGGCGAGAACTAAGGGTGTTATCGAAGGGGAGAAAGAGAAAAAGGGTTGTTGTATTGAGGAGATGAGTGTTGTTGATGTACAAATTGGTAGAGTTCATATTGTAGCTGTGTCCAGAGATTGTTCGACATTGGCGGCTTTTGAATAAGGTAATAATGTTGTTGAAATTTTGAATTTGTTGTTGTTGTTTTTGATTTTGTGGTAATTATTTTTCTGTATTTGTGACAGATATTAGATTGGAAAATTAGGCAAATGCATACTTCCGCAGTGCTAGATACAGTGAGGTATGCTCGACACTAGCTGAATGTTTCAATGCATGGATCACTAAGGAGCGTTTTCTACCTATTACTCCTATGCTTTTTGGAATCATGGAAATGAGTTGGAACAGATTGGAGGAGTCTATGAAATGGAATTCCATTTTATGTCCAAAAATGGAGATAATTTTGGCTAGCAAGGTTGAAGCTGCAAGAACTTTAAATGTGGTTAGATCCAATGAAAATCAATTTCTAGTTCATAGCAACGTTATTCATTCAGACTTGGAATATTTTTATCAGCAATGACTTACGTGGTAGTATAGCTTTTCAAAGTTTAGGAGGTGAATAGAACATGTACTTGTAACTATTGGCGTATCGGTAATTTCTCTTGCATACATGTTATCGGTTGTATTGGTAATGTATGATGATTTTTCCTAATCTAGAAACACAAATATTTTGTTGATGATCAAAGAACAATGAGAAGTATTAGATAAAGAAGAAGAAGAGATGTAGAAGATGATGAGTTGAACCACGTTCTTTAATGACTGCCTATGTATCCTGTGAATAGGAATCAAACTCAAAATGTAGTTCAACTATTCTATTTATAAGAATAGATTAGGTTTCCTATAATTACTTGTGAATTAAGTAATTAGTGTTTAACTAGAAAACAATCTCTTGTTAAGTCTTATCCAGACTCTTCTAGAAGCTCATGTTTCCCAAGTCAATAAGTCTCATTTATTGACTTGAACAACAAGGAAACATGTTCAGGTTCGGATTGGGAGTTGGAGTTCCAAACTAAGTAGTTCCAGATTTGGTGTTCCTAGTCAGGAGTTGGTTCTCCGAGCCTACAACTCGAACTAGATCCGAAACTCCAGTTTTCCGAGCCTACTACTCTAACCGGATCCAAACCTCCAATTTTCTGAGCCTACTACTCTAACAGGTTCCGAACATCCAGTTCCCCGAGCCTACTACTCCAACCAGTTCAGAACCTCCTCTTCTTATTTCACTCCCGAACCTAAGAGGTGAGTTAGTCAGGACCTGGACTTAAAGTGTGTTCTGGTACTTCCTACCCACACTAAGACCATACCCCCGAGCATTAAGAAGATGCTGCTACATGTCACATATTTATTTGCTAAAATATGTACACACAGGTAGTAAGGGTGATGAAGGATATACGATGATCGCGTTTAGGCAATATTATGGCTATATTATTGAAGGATATACGGTGATTGTGTTTAGGTAATGTTATTCACATTCTATCAAGCCACTTCCAAATGGTTTTATGCTAAGACGAATGCTTGATTCTCCTGTGGTTTATCCGTGTAGTCCGAATATTGATCCTGGTAGACCTAAGAAGAAAAGAATTGAAAGAACCGGTGTGATTCGTTAGTCTGTGATCTGTTTTGATGTTCTCGGTAAACCATATTTTTTTTGTTATCTTAATTAAGATTTTTAAGTTTGGTCTTCTGACATTTGTTAATAAGAAATTGAAACTCATTGTATACTTTTATTGAATGTTGATACTCATTTGAGATTATTCGCTAGTCGGTTTGTTTTATTTTTCATTTGTTATAGTGGAATTTCATAGTCTGTGACTATGAAATGATTCATGTTGCAGCCATCATTGACAATGCAACATTTATGTTGCAGCCATCATTGACAAGGCAATATTCATGTTGCAGTTGTAATTGATAATGCAACATTCATGTTGCTGTAGGAGTTGAGAGTGCAATATCCATGTTGCAGTCGTCATTGACAGTGCAACATTATTCATGATTGTAGAAAAAAGAAAAATCAAACGAACCGCCTAACAACAAGGAAACATGTTCAGGTTCGGATTGGGAGTTGGAGTTCCAAACTTAGTAGTTCCAGATTTGGTGTTCCTAGTCACGAGTTGGTTCTCCGAGCCTACAACTCGAACTAGATCCGAACCTCCAATTTTTCGAGCCTACTACTCTAACCGGATCCGAACCTCCAGTTTTCCGAGCCTACTACTCTAACCGGTTCCGAACCTCCAGTTCTCCGAGCCTACTACTCCAACCAGTTCGAAACCTCCTCTTCTTATTTCACTCCCGAACGTAGGAGGTGAGTTAGTCAAGACCTGGACTTAAAGTGTGTTCTAGTACTTCCTATCCACACTAAGACCATACCTGAGCGTTAAGAAGATGCTTCCACATGTCACATATTTATTTGCTAAAATATGTACACATAGATGCCCCCTTTTTCTTCACGGGTTGTAACTCAAACCTTTAAGGAAAAAGGATAAAAAGTGTTTGTTCACGTTGCGTAAAACCACATAAAAATTACTGAGCAATATACCATGATTTTCTCCTTGGAATTTATGCCCAAAATCTCGCATTATTTCAACTCAAAGAATTGTGTTATCTGTACAAGCCACAACCATAACCCGAAGTTGTCTTATAATAACCCAGATGTGAACATATCAAGACTTTTCCAAATCACCGTGACCCGGACTTGGATAAATAGATCACGAGTGTCAAGGTGTAGGAACTAAATTTTTTCCTGGTCCGGACATGTCTTATTATATGACCCGGACTTGAGAAGATCCAGACCGAGCCTTATCATAACCTGGACCTATCATGCCTCACAAATTATATTGATCCGAATCTCTCATACCTTATAACCTAAACTAGATCAAATAAGCACATGCCGCACAAGACCCGGACTTGAGATTAAGAACAAGACCCGGACTTAAGATTAAGAATGGAATCCGAACCTGTACCAATGACCCAAACTTGCCAAGTGTTATAATGACCCGAAAATGGCTTGCCTAATAATGATAATGATCTAATAATAACCCGGACCTGTACCAATGCCTCACCATGACCTGGAGTTGAGAAATCACTCAAAGCAGCACATGTCAAACTAATCCATCCGGACTTATTAAAGCAGCACATGTCAAGCTCAGGAATTAGACTTTCTCAAATAAGAACATGTATTAGCTCTTATTAATTCACCCGGACTTGACTTTAGAAATCAGCACATGCGAAGTTGCAAACCACATCCGGAATAGGTGAATCCCATACTCATCCGGAACTGAGATAAAGGAAATTCGGAAGCCTGACTTTCTAACATACTTGCTGAATTCCTTTGTTGTTTCTATTAGTATAACTTCTTTACCCACTTGTTTCTATTAGTATAAACTTACTATCTCATCCACATGTAAACTTAAGCACCCACTTCCACAAAGTCCTTGCTGCCACTAGAACCAATTTGGTTGTGTCTGCCCTTTGAAGCATCCTATACATCTCTTTAAGTTTGTAGCATTGTGCTTACATCCAATCCAACGTCTATCGATCTCGCCAAAAATAAAATAGTAAGCTCAAATTTTGGCTCCAACAATTTACGCTGGTCTAAAGATTCGATTGTTTCTTTTCTATTAAACCACCATTAATGGGTTGTTGAAGCTGCTTGGTCGCCACACAACGCCTTTCTCTTTGCATTCGGTTGTCTTCTTTAAGTTTGTACAAGAGAAAATTGAGGCTTTTGGTGTAAACAGCCACGTCTTTTTCTTCAAAAACTAAACTGTCAAACTCAGTGATAAGTGCTCAAAAAGTGCTATTTAACCCTCGATTATGCCTCTTGTTTAGCCATCTTAGTAGACTAATAGTGTTTGTAAGTTATGTTTTAAGATTCTACAGGTGAAAAAGAGAGTTTTGTAGAATATGAGAGAAAAAGGGGTAAAACGGAGCAATTCGGAGCATTAAGGATCACATGGGAGGCCCGTGGACAATCATAGAGAAGGCCAAGGAATTGGAGCTATTAAATATGCGACTTGGACCTATTTTAAAGCCTATTTCGAAGCCCAAGGCCAAAGGATTCGTTACTTGGACCAAAGCCCGAAAAAGAGGATAGAAGGATAGAGCAGAAGAGAGAAAATAGGCTTATGCGTCTGGGACGCATGGATCAAGCATCCAGACGCATTGATTGCGTCTGAGACGCATGAATAGTGTGTCCAGACGCATGGATCGACACTGTAGCCAATTTCTTCTCAGTTTTGGAGACGAAGTTGGACTCTAAAAGAAGTCTATTTGTATTAGGAAACAAATGACGGTTTGGAATGCTTTTAGAGCTCATTGTAACCTCTATAAATAGAGGACCTAAGTGCCTCATGTAATTTGCCAATTCACTTATATTCTTGTCTCCAGAGCTTGAGGCAGAGAGAGATTAATAATAAAAGATCGGTTTTAACTAGCTGAGTCTTAATAAATTAGTCTTTCTAGTCTTATGTTCTTCGACTCTTCTTCTTGTTCTTCCTTCTCTATGGAAGGCTAATCTTCTCCTTCAAGGGAGGAGATGAAGCCAGTGCTTAAGGTTTAATGATTCTTCTGGTTCATGGTGTTCTTCAATTAGGTTAGTTCTTTATGTTTTTAGTTATTAGTTCCATTGCCCACACCAGGGGATGGAAGAATAGAATAGGGTTTATGTTTTGCAATATTAATATCATGCTAGTGTTCTTTACTTTTCTTCTAGTAGTATGATTCTTTAGAGTTAGGGAAGTATTCTTTGTGTTGCCTTAGAAGGGGTAGCTCAGGGAGTGGCTGCCTAGGGGAAGTATTCTTTGTGTTTACCTTAAGTGGTGATTCATTGAATGGCCGCCCTATTAGGAAGTACTCCTTGATGTTGCTCTTGGTAATACATAGAATGGTTGCCCGAGCTTACATAAAAGGAAAGAAGATATTAATGGCATAAACATAGAAACAACCTTAAGTAGAAATGGTTAACGATGTTTCGTCCAAGAGGGCATCGGCACTCGCTCGATTGCCTAATTGTAGTCTACTTGTGAGAATAACCATGAAGCAAAAGGTCATTGAATCAAAAGTATTGGTGGATTATAATCTCTTGAATTCTCTTCCTTACAAATTCTCAATAGTTTAGTTTAGTTTAGTTTAGTTTAGTTTAGCATTATAATCTAAAATATATAATAATAGTTTTTAATCCCTCAAACCCCCTTTTCAGTCCTGTTCTTCACATAATATACACTTAAAAGTGGAACGATACCCTACTCATCCTTTACTTATTGAGGGATAATTAGGTTTTGATACGCTTCTATTTTTGTTCAACGACCATCATCTATCTACATCATCCATATACCATCTACATACACAAAAAATGAGGTATTGTCAAATGGCGCTGCTGCCGTTTTAAGTTGTTTATGTTTAACGTTTTCTTTCAAGATTAGAATTTTGGATCTTGAGGTAATTTTAGCCGCATCATCCATCCTTTTAAGAAAGAAAGAAGCTTGAAGGACATCTCGAAGACAAGATCTACCATCCAGGTTAGTCGAATATTCATTCTTTTTATTTCATTCTTAGTATAGCTATATCGTAGTTTAGTTTTATTGTTTTCTAGTATAATTGCATTTAGGACCTTTTCAACAATTGAACTTGTAAGCCAACATAATGAAACATCAAACTCTAGTGTTTCTTGTCTGAATCTTGACAAACAGACTATTGTCTATGGGCAGTGGTACTTGAGCAATCCAAGTGATTCACCATAACCCTAGAAGAGACAGCTTTAGACAACGGGCGAGATACTAGCTGCAAAGCCCAACCCAGTTGAAGGAAAGTTGTTTTACATTTTAGTATAACTTAGAATAATTGCATACTATTCAAGCATAGTAGGATAGTTTTTCGTTATTTTCGCATATCATTTTCTAGTATATTCCCCGTCGTCCATATCATCGTCTGGTAAGAACACAACAGTGGATAAGGTTTAACAACCGACTCATAAGAATACTAGACAAGATTGATATAATGGCCGCACGCAATGATAGAGGTGTTGTGGACACCAATAATCCTGAAGCTATCCCACCCATGCAAGCACAACAGAGGAAAAAGCTGAGTGATTTCTATTCACCAATCATTGGAGACCCACCAAGCAGTATTGTTTTTCCAGAGATAGAAGCTAACTAGTTTGAACTTAGAGCATCAGTAATCTCTATGCTTCCAAAGTTCAATGGTTCAGACAATGTTCAACCTTATGTTCACATGAACAAATTTCTATAAGTCCTCAGAGCTTTCAAGAACCAGAATATCAGGGATGAAAGTATCAAGTTAATTCTTTTTCCACTCTCACTCGAAGGTAAAGCATCGGAATGGTTAACTATACAGCTGATCAATTCAATCAACAACTGGGAGAAGTTGAGAACAAAGTTTATGAACAAGTTCTACCCACCCCAGAAGACAGATGCCATGCAGCAAGCCATCAACAATTTCAAAGAGAATGTGATTGAAGAATATCATCAAAGCTGGGAGAAATTTAATAATCTGCTAGTCTCATGTCCACATCATGGTTATGGTAAGAGCACACTGGCTCATTTTTTCTTTCGAGGACTTTCTACTATGAACAAGCAGATGATATAGTCAATGCATCAAGGTAAGTTTACATCAATGTATGGAGAGGAAGCCTACAACTTTCTTGAGAATTTAGCTGAAGACACTCAACAATAGAGTACTAGCAACGAGGGTGTAGCTAGAGTGGAGGGGGTGCCGAAGCAATTTGGTAACCAAATTCAAGAAGACCCAAATCAAGCGATGATATAAATTATGGCAAGCCTATCAACAGGACTTGAAACTCTGAACAAGAAGTTTGATCAGTTCTCTATGAATCCTCCAAAAGCAAACAATTTCCAAGCTAAACCTCAGCCAACCAAGCCTTGTTATGCCATTTGTGAGCTATGTTCTGATGAAGGCCACACCACTGAAGAGTGTTCATACTATTTGGATACTAATGTAGAGGCATGTAGTATCAACTCTTTTCGAAGAAATAGGCAGTTCAATCAGGGACAAAATTATTGGAAGCTACAAAATATAAATTAGAGGAATTTTCCTCCAGGATTCCAAAATCAGTCAAATCAGTTCCAGAATAACCAGTATCAGTTCCAAAACTGCCAGCAACCATACAGAAATCAATAGTCACACCAGAACCAGCAATACTAAACCAACACAAATAGAGAGTTAGTATCAGATCTTATGAGTGGATACATTGCCCCTACGCCTCAGTCGAGCAAAGCAGTTATCCCACATCTGGAAGAAGCTATCACCACCATTGTCAATGAGCTGAAACAAACAAATCAAAGAACCCAGAAGTTGGAGAGTAAATTTAGTGTTATTCAAGGCCAGATAGGGCAAATCGCTGCCGCCTTGACGGAAAAGATCGAAAGGAGCATTACCAAGCCAGCCGGAGCCAAATCCAAAAGGAAGAGGTGTCCTGCAGGTGGATAACCTGGAGATTACTCAGTTGAATGCCCAAGTTAATTCTGTCATCACTCTGAGGTTAGGTAAGAAAGTTGATAACAAGATTGTCTATGAACCAGGAAAAGATTCTGCGGAGCCTAAGGTAACTTATGTCCCTACCATCCCACCCAGTTCTAACATTCCAGATATATATAGTGTTGTGCCACCTGCTGAAGTAACTGTTGAGAGAGAAGTTGAAGGAACTACTGTGGACGTAAGTAAGAAGAAGCCATCACGAGTAACTCCACTTGTCACTCCATTATCTATTACCCAGCCAACCAAAGCCGAAAGAAGAGAACTGATATTGAAGAATCTGCCAGCACCGTTTCCTTCAAAACTAGTGAATACCAGGAAGGATAACCAGTACAAAGAGATTTGCGATGTATTTCAGAATTTGCATATTAATATCCCATTTCTGACCACCATCAAGCAAGTTCCCTCGTATGCCAAGTTCTTGAAAGATCTTGTAAAGAAGAATACCAACATTCCGAAAGAAGCTTTTCTCGCTCAAAGATGTTCATCGTACCTACAGAATCTATCGGTTGTGAAACTGAAAGATCCTGGAAGTCCAACTGTTACATGTAGAATTGGAGATTCTTTGGAGGAGCAAGCTTTATTAGATTTGGGTGCCAGTGTGAATCTTCTACCATATTTCATCTATGAGAAGTTAGGCTTGAAGGATCTAAAACCGATTGATGTTACTTTACAGTTTGCAGATAGATCAGTAAAGATACCTAAAGGAATCATTGAAGACGTCATAGTCAAGATCAAAGATTTCTATTATCCGATTGATTTCATAGTATTCGACACAACACCTACATCTGGTAGGCAGATACCAATAATTCTAGGCAGACCATTTTTAGCCACTGCAAATGCACTCATCAACTGTCGAAACGGTAATATGACGTTATCCTTTGGTAATATGAGAGTCGAAACCAATATTTTCATACACTACAACAACCACAGGAGGTGTGTTCTGTGAACGAGATATGCATGATTGAAGCGTTAGCACAGGATTATCTGACTCATTCATATCCTGCTGATGAGTTGTTGAAAGGTCAGATAGACTCAGATTATGAGGAACTTAATGTCGAGGCAATCAATGCGATTTCAGATTCATCACCTGTCATGGATGATAGCAAGTTCAGAGAAAAGTTTGAATCGCCTATGCCTGATGGACCATCTAAAGAGCTTAGAAAGGAGCTGCCTAAGCTAGAATTGAAACCTTTGCCGTCTACACTCAAGTATGTTTTCTTGGGAGATTTGGGAACCTACCCAGTAGTCATTGCATCAGATTTGACTGAGGAGCAGGAATCCAGGTTAGTAGCACTTTTAAAGGAATACAAGTCAGCCATAGGTTGGACAATTGATGATATCAAGGAGATCAACCCTATGATAGTTCAACATTGGATTCATTTGGAAGAAGATTCCAAGACTTCTAAGCAACCACAAAGGATGCTTAATCCGAAGATGAAGGAAGTAGTTTAAGAAGAGGATGTCAAACTCCTTGATGCCAGCATTATCTACCCTATTTCTGATAGTCAATGGGTTAGTCCAGTTCAAGTTGTGCTGAAAAAGTCCGGAACCACAGTAATCGAGAATGAGAACAATGAGTTGATTCCAACCGAGATGATCCGACCGGATGGAGAGTTTACATCGATTCGAGGAAGTTGAATAAGCGTATCGAGGAAAGATCATTTTCCATTGCCTTTCATCGATCGGATGTTAGAAAGATTATTTGGACAAGCTTACTCTCGCTTTCTTGATAGTTACTCGGGATATTTTCAGATCCATATTCACCCCGAGGACCAAGAGAAGACCACATTCACATGTCCTTTTGAGGATTGTCGCACCATCTCTCCTTAGCCCTTAAACGTTCGCGATACCAACTTAGTTACGGCGGGAAAAGTGCCACTTCATGGTAAAGGAAGGGATAGTGTTGGGTCACCAAGTTTCAAAGGAAGGAATTCTAGTAGATCAAGAGAAAATGTCTACGAGGAAGTAAGCTAGGTTCTTTCGTAAGAATTGCCATTCAAACTTGTCCCGGGTTCTGACCATTAAGAGAAAATTGTTGGTACAACATATACTTTTGTCAATCATATGCTGAGAGAGATCAGAAGAATTCCTACAAAGTGGAACCTAGTGGGTGGGAGATGTTGAAGGTTTCGATTCTTCACCCTCAACCCCAACCCCTTCAACGCCTTACTCTACCCCTTCACCTTCACTGTACTCGGAATACGATCCTAGCAGTACCGAAGATTTTTTGGAGAGGTCGGTCGGTAGGAAGCAGAGCAAAGAAATTGAGAAGAACAAGAAAGTTTCTTCTACTGTCGAGGGTAATGTTGCATCCACTGCTAAAAATATAGATGAATTTCTTGAAGCTTTTAAAGAAAGTCGAAGATATAAAGAAGAGATTCTAAATGGGCAATTTCAAAGTATGATGAAATTGAAGCAAGAGAAGACACAAAAAAAGTTATTTTTGAAGCAAGAAAAACTCCGTGTTAGAGAGGAGGAAAATGAGACTAGGTTGTTGGCAATGTCACTCGACAAAGTAAATCCTCGTTTGCGAAGGGTTTTAGAGCTAAAACAAGATGCAATTGTAGCTAAATATGAAAAAAAAAAGGCTGGAGCAAGTAGTACAAATGAAGCTTTAAACAACGAAGAAGCCAATGATGAAGAAAATGATGACAGGCTTGATAACTAGAGTAACTCTAGTAGTATGTAATAAGGGTGATATATAATAGTTGTCTTTTATTTATTTATTTATTTTTATTTTATGTTTCATGTATTAGTTGTCGTTTTATTAATAAAAATTGCAATTCATTTTCTAAATCAAAGGAAGTAAATTAGAACATATCAAAATGATCAAATGAACAATTCTAAATCACACAACATAATAATAATTGTTATACAACAACCTCATCGACTGTCCTACATACACCTCCTCTGCCGTGAACTCCTCCTCAATTGTCTTTATGCTTAACTCTCTGTCTGGCCATGCTGTGATGAACTCACCCTTGTGCGATCAATCTAAGCCTGTAACTCATCAACCTGACATTGCAAATCGTCATAATCCACATGACCTTGGGAAAGAAGTCTCTCTCTCTCAACACTGTAGGCGAATACCGAGGAGCGCAAGCCATCATTTACACGAATGCTTGTCTCATATCTCATGCGTAGGTCATCCTGAAATAATTATTTATTAATAATTTATGACATTTTCATAATAAACAAAAATAATAAACCAAAACCAATAAAAATAATTACCAGAGATAGATGTCCAAGGTCAGGCTCTAACTGTACGACGCGAGTGTCATCAATAGAAGAAATGAGCAGGTAAATCGTCTGGCCACTCGGATCACTCAAACTAAAAACCCAAGGTCACTCTGACTGAGGGGGATCTGGTGCTGGAACAAATGTGTGTACAGGTCCATGCTAAAATGTCGGTTGTGATGGCTGGCCAATTTGGAATTCACATCTGACACCTAAATTGCTAACCGTATGAATGTTGCTTGTACGACCCACAGCTGGGAGCAAATGACCAATAGATTCCCTAAATTAATAATGGTAGTACTGCTCATAAGTCTGTAATGTAACTAGGTCAGAAGCCTGTAGCCAAGTCCAATGCACGTTACTCTCGATGACTTGCTCTAAGGTCATGTCCTTAGCCTCTAATACCTGGGTAGACGGATCAGGGGGGATACCAAAGTATTGTGTGAGCTGTCTGTAACATCTATCCCCTAAATACCACTCCATATCACTCCTATAAGTGAATACTATCCTCCTATGAGAAATGAACAATGCATATCTACAGTCATTCGTGCCGATGTGTACAGATGTCCTCCAAGGCCTCCAAACAATAGAAGCATGTGTGCTAAGCTCGATCTGGGTTCGGACAGAAGTTATGTTATGACTGATCTCACTAGTCAGACGAGCTCGATGAGGTTTGTGCCAAGCCCTGAGCCTAGGCCTCTCATCGGTATACTCTATGAGGATAGGATTTGCAGCACGGAAATACTCATAAAACCATACCTCTAAGAGAATGACAAACCCTCCCATCTGGGGACTACTGACAACACCAGTCTGCCGAGAAGCCCTATCTAAACAACGCAACAAATGACAGTATATGGCTCCACCAAAATCAATACCGCCTAACTCATGCAAGTGCTCAAAGTTGGCTAGATACCCCAAGTTAATCGTGGAATGGCCAGAAGGAAAAAAGAAGACACCCATCAAATACATACAGAAAGCTCTTACATACTCATCAACATGTGCTTGACCATTATCAGAATCAAGTGACAAATAATTTATCAAAAACTGCAACCCTGAATCAGTAGTCAACGGTGTAATGTATGCAACCTTGATACTAGAAATCCTAACACCAGCACTGTCATATGACTCCTCGGTTAGACAAGGAAAGAAAGTCATCATTTGGGCACAACTCTGGAATTCAGTGCTACATCTCAACGGATTACCTAATCCTATACTCAAACCAGATATCATGCAAAAAATCTAGTGGAGTGAAGCCCAACTCTCCCTGAGGGAAGTGAAAAGTATGTGTACTATCCCACCATCTCTCAACTAAACCATTAATAACTCCCTGAATGTCAGTCTTATTGTAAGGGATGTCAACTAGATGAGCAAAGGGAGACGCTAAAATTGCATCTCTAAAATGGTCAAGTGCACCGACTTTTTTAATATCATCCCACCACGTCTTAAGCGCAAGTGGAGTGCATCGAACCCGATACATAACACATCTCTGATGTACGCAAAACGAAACTAAAATTAAAAAAATAAAAATAAAATGTACGTATTGAACTACTAAAATTAACTACTACTACTACTAATATATGAAGTTAAAATACATACCTGTTGTTCAAGAACAACTCTTGAGACATGCCTATCATGAAACCTCTTAGACACCGGAATAAGATGGCTGAAATCAATAGCCTCCGCAGGAAATTCAAAATCGATTTGTCGATCATCGAAGCAAAGAATGGATCGTCGACCCTCGACTCCACGATTTCCAGCTCCAGAAGTGGTTGGTTCATCATCTAAATCACCAATGGGATTGTTCCAAACGTATGCACTATTACCACTGTTTTCTTCTTCCTCACCATTACCACTCCATCGTGTTTGGTTATTATAGACGTATTCATTTTTTTCCTAGAACTAAAGTGACTAAGTTGAAAAAAAAGTTGTGAAATGACAAAAGTCCGACTATCGCGCGACATTATATTAAGCATAGCACGCGACATTAGTACTGGCGTGCACCAGTACCACTGTCGCGCGCCAATACTAATGTCGCTGAGGGTGGGTTCTACAAGTGATTTTGCGGGCAAAATTTGCGACCACCTAGAGTTGGTCGAAATTTGCAACCAACTTCTTCAAATTTTTTCTTCAAATATGAAGAGTATGCTACCACCACCTAGAGATGCTCTTAGATAGAAAGAAGAGAAAATTAACACTACCGATGTATTATTACTTTCGTCAATTTGTGCATGCCCATGCTCCTTAATGGCTTCTTACAAAACAGTTATGTGCCGAGTTGGAGTTATATTAGTCAACCCTTCCTTGGTTAATTGTTGGTGATTTCAATTGTGTCCTAAGCTGTGCTGAGAAGAGAGGTGGGCGCTCTCCTAATAATAGACTTGCCATGGAAGAATTTTCAGCCGCTATTAACAAATGCTATCTTATTGCTGCTACCATGCCTGTTGGATAATAGGTCAGGAATTATGGCTGAGAGCTTTTTTAACCCATGGGCTGGGGCGGACGGGAAGGGCCGAATTTTTTTTTACACCCCTAAAGGAAGTGTTACGGACAATGGTGACACTATGGAAACATTTTTTTTTACACCTAAGGGAAACATAGCTACTGCCATTAGACGGATATATCTTTGATAAGAGCATTCCCAATGCAGGTGGTGTTTGGGGGGGTTTGTGACTATAGTCACCGGTTTTTGTTCAAAAGGGTTGTTCAATGCAGAGGTGAAAAAATGGTGACTATTTTCCCAAGTCAAAAACCAGGTGAAACCTTTAACCGAGATAGTGGATGACTTGTGAATTTCGGACCGGATGTTGGATTTCGTCTCATGTGTTTTTTTCGATTTTTTTTTCGGACGGAATGTTTCATTCCATCTCGCGTGTTTTTTCAGTTTTTTTTTTAACTTTAGACAAAATACCGGACAGGATGTTACATTCCGTCTCAATCAAAATGCCTCCAGACAGAATCTAACATCCCGTTATATTCTGTCTCAATCAAAATGCCTCCATATGGAATCCAACATCCCATCCGGGATTATTTTTCACCTTTGCATTGGGCAGCCTCACCTTGATTTTTACCAAAACGGTGAAAAACTTGGGAAATACTGCCTATGTGGTTGTGATAAGAGGGGAAATAAATCCGCTTGCATTGGGAATGCTCTAATGCACGCGGGCCGCGGAGAAAGTGATCTTGGATGCGTGGACCATTCCTTACAGGTTTAATTTGGGCCGGTCCCTAACACTCTTTACTGCATTTTCTATCCTCTCTCAGTTACAGTTCAAAATCAATACTAATGGGGCTGCTAGTTGTGCTAGAGATAATCCTGGCCCTGCCGGATATGGTTCTTTTTTCGGAGACTCATATGGGAGGTTTTTGCTCATTTATGGTAAGGGACTGGGTGTTACTTCGAACTAATGGGCCGAGTCTCTAGCCATTGTTGAAGGTGTGGAGAAAGCAATTACTATGGGGTGGCTCAATTTATGGGTGGAATCTGATGCTTTGGCTATGTTTGATAAGAGCTGTGGCAAATGCAAATTTTGTCACCATTTGCCACTGACAAATTTGCTATATGGCAATTGCAAATAACTTGTGACAAATTTAATAATTTGATGATACTGTGGTAAATATCATTTGCCTTGATTTGCAACCATTTGCTGCTGTTTGATTGTCCAAATTTGCCGCAGCAAATATTTCATTTTTTTATTTTTTGTATTTTTAAAATATTTAAGATTTAAAAATTATAGCTACTCTTATTTGTAAATTTATTTTATTTATATATGGTTCCATTGAAAGACACGATGTTAATCTCTTAGCTACTACCTTTGTATGCAAGTCACAAGTTTACTGTGTAGATGGATTTGATGAAACATTTAAAGTCAAAATCCCAGGTAAATCTCCTTTTGAAGCTTCCAAATCCAAAGTGATAGGTTCATGTAATGGGATAGTTTCAACACTTTAAATCAAAGGTATATACGCATACTGCATGTCTCCAACATTACAAAATTAATCGTCCCTAATTTCTAGTATTTTTCTAAATCGTAATTGAAAAGTTTCCAACATTCATGTACTCAGTAGTGAAAGGTCTAAAAATCAGCAAAGGTGCTCTCGAGTGTGCAGTTTGTTTAAATGAATTCGAAGATGATGAAACGCTTAGATTGTTACCAAAATGTGGATCATGTCTTTCATCTTGAATGTATTGATGTTTTGTTAGCTTCACATACTACTTGTCCAATTTGTCATTACCGAATTTCGAACGCATTTAGGCAAGGTGGAATAGGTTTGATAAAAGTGAAATTCACAGTTTCGATTTCACATAGTGATCTCGATGAATAATATATTATCAATATGCATCACAACAAATTATCAAACATATGCTCAATATACAGTTGAGAGAGTAGACAACAAACTTGTATTATTGTATTGACAGTGTACATTTCCAAAGAAGTTGAATAAAGAAAAGAGCTTACAGCTTTGCCATTGACACATGTTATCAAATTGTTTTAACCAATGCAGCTCCCCCTTAATCAAACCTACCTAGACCTCTATCAAAATATATCAGAAGTGTTCAAATATTTTCAGCAGTGAGACAATTGCATCCTGCAGTCGTTTTAGCAATGAGACAATCGCAGCCTGCAGTCGTTATAAAAGCTCCATAAGAAATGGAACTGAGACATCA
The DNA here is from genome assembly GCF_015680905.1 of Coptis chinensis. Taxonomy (NCBI): domain Eukaryota; kingdom Viridiplantae; phylum Streptophyta; class Magnoliopsida; order Ranunculales; family Ranunculaceae; genus Coptis; species Coptis chinensis. Next base: position 59,860,065 of record NC_141461.1, on the reverse strand, counting down.
AAAGAACAACACCTGCATGTGTCCAGAAAACCTCAAATAGATCCAACAATAACAGATATGAAAATCCATAAACACAATGGAACAACAGCTGCACTCATAGGAACCATATCAGACAGCACTCAAAACAGAAAATACTACAGGCTGAAAATACCCTCAACTTAGCAGGAAGTCCTGTACATAACCAGTAGGAGTTAGAAGACACGATTGGTACCATTGGAAATCTTGAGAAGTCTATTTTCAGGAACAACAAACAGTTTGTAAAACAAATAAGAGATCAAAAAGTTATGTGCAATTTACTAACACATGGCAGAATCGATGCCCTGAACAATTGAAGGCATGAAAGAAAAATGCAATCAAATAATCAAGAAACAAGAATAAAACAAATAATAGAGCAAACCAGCCAAGAAAGCTCCTAGTGCCATAGAAAGGCCAGCCTGTCCAAGGAACAATCATCAATTTATAGTTCGAAAAATATGTCGATGAAAACTAAACAAGTCTACATACCCTTGCAGTAAGAAGACTCGTCCCAAGAAAGAGAATGTGAAAAATATTAGCACTTTACATTTACCAAAATTCTCAATGTCACAAAGTTAACTGGCTATCTGAAAGAGAATGTGATGTTGGACAGAGCTATACTTTTGGTATCGTCAGCTGTATTGTGGGGAGTCGGGATCGATCTGACTACCCACACTAACATTTTCGGTCCTACATCAGCATGTGTTAAATTTATACTTATAATTATTTGACATGATTCAAATTTCCAAGATATTAGGCCACTGTAATAAGGGAAACCTAGATTGAGTCTACTAGATTCCTAACAAAACACAGTTCCTTATAGAAGCACAAAGTACTCTTCCAGTTTGGCCAGAAAACTGTTAAATCTCACCACAGATTCAGGTTCATGAATTTTTATAAGTGCTTTTTGGGAGGTCCATATTATAAGGATATGTATTATGGTTTTGGGAGGTTGTTGAGCTCCACTATGTCCTAAATATTTAAGAAATCATATGAAGAGGAAGCTAAAAAAGGTAAAACTCAAGGATCACATACCTGCAAAATGTCATTTTCCCGATCCTTTGGTCTTTGGTAAGTAACTTTCAGAAGAGAGGTGATTTGTTTTTCACTCAATCTTTTTGTGTACCATTGCCCCTTAACAATTTTGCAGGCCTAAGAAATTATCATATTTTACAAATTTTAAATAAATCTGTAGTTGGATACTCAATCAAAATAAGTTTAAATACATACGCATAAGCTATGAGACTCAAACACAAGTAAAACTAAAACTAATTTCGTGCTTAATATTATCAAAGTTTTCTACTCTCGATGCTATTGCAATAAGTGGAGTAGAGAATTCGTTTCACTCCTAGTTCTTTAGAATTCTAAGTTAACTATGATTATCAGTCTATCAAGGTCAATGAGAGTAACGATAGAAATATACTACGATGGGAAACTACTAATCAATATGCGAATAACGAAATGACAGAATTTAAATACTAACTTGACAATAGAGAATGAACTAGGGGAATTCGATTCCACCTTGATTCGACTTAATCAACTAATAAAGAAATGTCGTAATCCAAATTTCAATGCTTTCGCATAACAAACTGGTATTTCTAATTCCTAATTATTCATGGCAATCTCTACCAAATAATAACTAGCATGTGAAGCAATCAAACCCATTCTCATAGTGAACTAATTACTTTCTAGAATTGAATAGATTATCACGACGATCTCTAAGCTAACAAAATCAAGTTTTCATCAAGGCTTCCTCAAACCCCTCTAATGGAGGTTTGAGCCTTGAGTCATTAAACTATCATTTCTATATGAATTTAAGCAAGACATGATATAAAGATTATAAATTTACTAATTTGATCTAATCAAGGATTCACAACTGAATTAACAATTAAGAAATGATTAACAACTAAAAACAGAATTTAGATCTAAGTAATTTAATAAACCAAAACTAAATTTATGAATAACTAACTACTTTTATTAATTTAATGATGAATTATCAATGATTCAATAACTAAATTAAAAACAAGGTAATAAAACTAATTAATGGAGTCTAAACTAATTTATTTTCTAATCTAGGTCTAGCTTATGAGTCTCCTCCTTTCTTCTTTTCAATAAGAGAAAGAGATCCCCAATTTCGTGCATGGGCCTGGAGCCATATTTTGGGCCGAAAAATCGAGCCCAAAACCCAATTTCTTCAGTCCACAGAGGCCTTTCCAGCTGGATTCGACTTCAATAACCTTTTCATCCACTTATGCTTCTCTGATTGGGTCAAGTCTTAAACCATTGGAAAGCTCTTTCCAAGCCGGACGTTTTGATGTAAGGTAGACCCAATTCTGAGGTCTGAGCCCAAGAATACGACTTTCAGAAGTTTTGCTGATTTTTATGCGCTGCTTCTGCCTGCGTTGACTTTTGACTTTTCCACTTTGATCGGGCTTTAAGAAGGTTTTTTCTCCTTGAATCTTGGCCTTTAATCACATAACTTCTTATCAACCAACCCTTGCTCCTTTATCTCGCAAAAGTTATACATTTCTGCACATAATTGACTCCAATGCCTGAAATACATAAAAACATGTAATCAGCATTAACTCTTATTTATTACTCGCATAATTGGTCTAAAAGTATTATTGTTAAGGGGTTAAAACTAAAATTTTGGGCTCTTATCACACATCTAACAAATTAGCAAACCAATCAGTACCGCAACACAGGAATATCAAAGTTAAGGACTAAATCCTGCCTCCATTGGCAAATAATTTGCTTTCTTCTGGTTCCCAACTTGAAGGCATGGAAGATGTGTATGTTGGATAATGAAACCATACATCTCTTGGAAATACTCTACCACTGATTTCATATTTGAGTGGTCATCAATAGGAAATCTACGGGATACAAAAAAAAGCAATAATCAAATTACTAGTCGTTGCTTTACAAAAACTATAGGTCTCCAGTATACTACTAAATTTTAACAGGGAGAATGTAAAAATTGTACTCTAGTGGGTAACGGGAGAGAAAGAATCTTACACAAGTTCTATGGTGAACAATTTCTCAAACAAATGAAAGCTCAAGTCAAAGCATATTAGATGGACCAAATAACCAGAGGGTAAATATAATACACCTTTATGCGATTAGAATTAGATAATGGCTTTGACAATACATCCTTGCTAAGAAGTTGAGTGACAAACTCAATTACAGGGAGTGGCTTAATGAATGCAATTGAAGACATATCTACTAAACACAAAGAAGGTCCAAGAGAAGAATAAGAAAATGGAATAGTAAAGTGATAAACAAATAAACAACTTCTATCAGCTTATACAAATGGATTGAACTTACAGACCTATATTTAGAGACAAACCCATCTGCGTAGGCCTTATACTTTGGTAGAATCCACACCATGACTCTAATCCCTCCCCAAGCCGTTGTGGCGTTCGTATATCAAGGGAAAAGAAGGATCTCCCAACAGCACAAAACCTGATAAATTCAACAGGGCTTAATACAACCTTGACAAAGCCAATTATATTTGTACAAGTGAATATCAAGAAAACACTTTATGATAGTATACCTTTTAGTTGATAGCTCCCTCAAAACAATGTCAAGAATCTGAGAGGAGAAGAGAAGGAGAGGCATGAGAGAGAGAGACACAGAGAGATGAACATACCTTAGAGGAGAAGAGAAGGAGAGAGACCATTGGAGACTGCAGCTGACTCTATTATTGTTCTTCATGAAGGGAGAGAGAGTGAGATTTTGTCGGGCTTTTGTTTTTCTTTTTTGGTTTGTGGCAAATCCACCACAAATTTGTGTGCTAATTTGTTATGACAAAATTTACTCACCTCCCCATAGAGTAAAATTTTCCATCAAAATCATGGCAAATCATAACTTGTGGAAAATCCAAAAAATATTTGCCATGGTAAAAAAACACATCAAACACTGGCAAACAAATGAATAGTGTCATTTATTTGCTTTTGCCATGGCAAATAGGGCTATCAAACACAGCCATGACAATTGAGGAATAAATGAGAGATATGCATCAAGGACACACAATCTATTTTCATATCCCACATTTGGAGGGAGGGGAACCTTGTTGCTAATAGAGTGGTTAAGGAAGCATGTAGAAAAAGTATTTACGAAATCGTTGAATGTACATGCAGACCCCAATGGATTATTATTATTATTATTATTATTATATGGAGGACACTTCCAAAATTTAGGAAGTTTCCTACAAAGTTTGCATCATCTACACATAACTGAATTATAGATCTTGTCGTAGTAGGATTCAAACTAAAACAAGGAGGAGCTATCCTACGGCCTACCCCTACTAGCTAGTGCATGACCAACAAAATTAGAATCCCTACGGATAAAGTGAAAAGTACAGACATTCAACAGTGAAGTACAAGCATAAATATCATGTGCTACTGAGGTAGCTCCCCAAGATAAACTTGTTCCCTTGTTTTGCAAAATTTCAACTAAGTTTTTGCAGTCCGTGAAAACAGCGATTCATTGGATCTCCAATCGCCTAGTCAAGTCTAGTCCTCCTCGGATAGCTCGTGTTTCTGCATTTTCTGGGTCAAAGGCTGTGTCGTGCACCAATACAGTAACCAAAGTTATTCCATAAGGAAAAACCTATTCCTACTTGGTTTGTGTTACAATCCCAAGAGGCATCTGTGGTAAGGTAGTGCCAATTGTTGTTTATTTGTGGCCACATGTATAAATAGTTATTTTTGGAGAAGGGTTTTTCGTTGTTTGTAATGAAAGTTGTAGCTTTACGTATAATGGTGAAAACATTTGTATGTTTTTGGTTGAAAACAATGTCATTTCTACTAATCCAAATAGAAAACATAGTAGTGGCAAAATTACTTATAATGTTCCTTAAAATGGTTTTATTATGTAAGTTAGAACAAATAGTACTAATAATAGTATTGATTGAATTAGTTTGGTTTCAGTGGTTTGTTATAATGGAAAGTTTAATTTATAAGCATACTAGATGTGTCTTAGCATATTGCATTGCAATGGAAAAGTGCATGAGAAGTAGATTCCATCTGGTTATTGCAGTGCGGGCAAGTTATAGAGTTAGTAATAGTTTTATTCCTCAAGTTCTCCTTTGTGGGAAGATTGTTTGTAACAGTTTTCCAGAGGAACAACTTGACTCTTTCTGCTGTATAAATATTCCATATTTGTTTCTAGAGGTGCGGATTTTGCTAGTTTTCAACTGTCTTTGTGCTGAGACATTTGTAGACAGATTTTACGCTCAGTTCCCTATTTTGTTCCTTCATCCATCTGATGGTGTCTACATGTTCAATCTGACTGAGCGGTATTTTTAGAATTTCCCTCACAATATTAGGAAGAAAGATGAAATCCATAATATTTGTTTTCCTTGTGCGGTTTTTCAAGTCTATTAGATCTGCTACTCTCTTGTAGGGGTTATTTGATGGTGGGGGGTCAAAAGGTTTTTTGTTTGGCAAGGTAGGTATCCAGGGATCCATTTATATGTCTATTTCATTTCCTGGTCCAATGTGCCAGCATAACTGAGGGAGGATTTCATCTCTTGCTTTGATAATGCCTCTCCAGATCTTTGAGGTGCCCTTTGGGCATTTAACTGAAAGGATTGGTTTCCCTTCGGCATATTTCTTTAGGAGACTAGAGGCCCATGATTTGTCTGGTTCTTTTACTATTCTCCAGAATAACTTTGCTTGTAAAGCAGTATTATGGTGTGAAACAAGTCTGATTCCAAGTCCACCAGAAGATTTAGGTTGACAAATCTTGTTCTAACATGTATAATGAATCTTGTTTGTATTGTCTTTTGTTTTTCCCCAAAAGAAATTTGCATTCAAAGAGTCTAGTTTATCACAAGTCGAAGTGGGTAACGAGAAGATAAACATGATGTACGAGGGCATAGCTGAAGTGACAACTTTGATGAGGGTAATCTTTCCGCTTGGGATAAGAGTTTAGCTCTCCACCTTTCCATTCTCTAAAGAACCCTTTGGAGAACTTAATCAAAATCAATTCTACCTTTCCTGCTTAGAATCAAGGGGGCTCCAAGATATTTTTCATGGGTGATGGTTTTTTTTAAAATTTTGAGGATTCTTTTGAGAACTTGTTTGTGTTTGGTGGTGAGTGTTGTGGCTGAAGAAGATACCTGACTTTTAGAAGTTTATCTCTTGCCCGGAGAAAATTTTAACAGTTTCCAAAGTATCTTTAAGATGATTAGTCTCGGAGAGTTTTGCTTTGCAAAAGATGAAACTGTCATCGGCAAAGAGGAGGTGAGATATAGGTGTGTTACTTCGACTGATCTTTACTCCATGTATCTTATTTTCTTTCTCAGCTTTGGTAAGAGGTGTGATAGGGCTTCAATGCAAATGATAAATAAGAAAGGTGAAAGAGGATCTCCTTGTCTGATGGCCCTCTCTGGCTTGAGAAAACCTATAGGTGACCCATTAAGCTTGAGGAGAGGGACGTAGTAGAGATTCTTTGGTTTGCCCAATTTCTCCATTTTTTGCAGAAACCAAGAGCTTCCATAGTTTCTAGAAGAAAGCCCCATTCTACTATATCAAAAGCTTTGCTTAGGTCTAGCTTTATAGCCATACAGCCCGACACACCTTTTTTCTTCTTCAACATTCTGATTATCTCATGAGCAAGGGCAATGTTGTCAAAATTTTGTCTTCCTTTTACAAAAACACTTTGGGATGGAGATATAAACTTATCAAGGAAAGGTTTAATACGGTTTGCAAAGATTTTTGTGATGATTATGAGGCTAACATTGCAAAGGCTTATGGGACAGAATTGGTCCAAAGTTTTCAATAGCTCACATTTGGGGATTAGGGTAATATTAGTGTGGCTCATCTCAATTAGAAGGTCGTTAGAGTTCATGAAGCTTTTGATGGTATTTATAAGCTCAGGGTGGATGATATCCCAAAATTTCTGGTAAAAAAGCGAGGTAAAGCCATCTAGGCCCGACGCTTTGTGAGGGTCCATGGAGAACAAAGCATCTTTGACTTCTTCTAATGTGATCTCTTTGATGAAGTCCTCGTTATCATCGTCTGTAATGACGAGGTCAATGATATTGAGCTCATTTATGTTTCTAGGGTTCGAAAAGGTAAAAATACCTTTGAAATGTTCTTCAATAACATTATTGATAGCATGTCACTCGATCTTCTGCCCAAGTTCCATTCGTCTTTTTTAATTTGTTAATCTCGATACGGTTTCTTCAAATAACAGTTGACAGGTGAAAATATCGAGAGTTCGTTCCATCACAGTGTAGCATAATATCCCTTGATTTGTCCCTCCATAACTTTTCTTCAAGTGTGATTGCTTGGTTAAGTTCTTTCGGGAGCCTACTTTCGAGGAATGGGCTGGATTTTGGGTTTGACTGACACTTCCTTATCTATTCTCATAACCTTTTGATATGATAGTGGATATTTCCAAAAACATCTTTATTCCACTTTTTGAGGTTACTCTTGACTTTCTTCAACTTAGTGCCAAACCGATAAGGTTCAAATCCTTGAGAGAGAGAGTGTTCTAGGCTTTGGAGATCACATTTTTACAATCCGGTTCATTTGCCCACATTGATTGGAAGTGAAACGGTTTGGGTGCAGGGAGTGTATGTTGTTTAAGGTATACAATTATAGGTCCATGGTCTGATTTGATGATCGGCAGATTTACTGTTCTAGCATTTGGGAAAAGAGTTCGTCATTCTGTGTTTACAATAGCTCGGTCTAATCTCTTTTTTATAAGATATGCTCCATTATTCTTGAATCTCTTGTTTGACCATGTGAATGGTACCTCTTCGAAACCTAAATCTATCAAATCAGCTGAGAACATAAATTGCATGGAATGAGTAGCTTCGGCAAAACTGAAAGGGGTTACCCCATATCTTTCTTCTTGACATGCCGTTTCATTCAAATCCCCGACAATGAGCCATGGATAATTATGATTAGCAGCAAGATCAGAGAAGCTATTCCAAAGTTTTGCTCGACATGTTTGGTCAGGATGCCTGTAGGCAAAAGTGCATAACCACTCGGTGTCTGCGGCATTATTTTTTACGAGGGCTATAATGTAGCGCTCACAAGAATAGAGAATTTCGAGCTTCGCATTGTTATTCCAACGAAGTCAAAGACCACCACTACGTCCATTAGAGGGAAAGTTTGCAAAGTGTTGAAAACCAAGAGGAGAGAATATGTCAAGAATGGTAGATGCATCTACCCTTGTCTCGGACAGAAAACAGATATCGGGTTTGATTGAGCACGTGTGTTTGGAGTTCAAATTGTTGCAGAAGCCCCGCTTCTGCGACAATTCCAGACAAAAATACTCATGACTCTTAAAACTATATAGAGATTGCTACCATAACCCCACAAACTTTAAATAAAAACAATCACATACTAAATATATAGGGGCATATACCACGGTGTACAAGTTTACAGAGAAGTAATATATATGAAACTGAAAATTCTTAGAGTGGTGTGTGTCAGTGTGTCAAACAACTAAATATGATATAAGAAAATTAGCACCAGTGTCTAAACATATATAAACATGTAAGGAAAAGAGATAAAAAGAGTGTTTAGGAAATTTATCTGGTTTGCTGCATAGAAGAAACCAATAAGATAAAAGAGATTATCCGAAGGTTTGAGATGAAAATCACTGATTTAAAAGAGAGTCTCGGTAGATGGTATGCAACGGCGATGGTTGTTTGTCATCTAATAAACAGAGCCCAAAGTGTGATGGTAAGTGCTGCTAAGCTAATTGTTCACTGTTGATGACAAGATAACTGCTAACGGTGCTTTTAGAGGTGGCGTCAAACTCCAAGGAACAGTACACTGTGAAACTAGTACTTAATTCTACACTATAAATTGTGAGAATTTAAGCTCACAAGGAAAGAGTATGAGAAAACACTTCTCAGATTAAGAAATATGATTTGCTCAAAATACCAAATAACAAAGTCCTATCACAACCACTCATGGCAGTATAATTGATAAGAACAATAATACTTTTAGGCCAATTATGCAAGTAATAAATAAGAGTTAATGTTGATTACGTACTTTTATGTATTTCAGGCATTGAAGTCAATTATGTGCAGAAATTTGTCACTTTGGCAAGATAAAGGAGCAAGGGTTGGTTGCTAAGAAGTTATGTCATCAAAGGCCAAGATTCAAGGAGAAAAAGTCTTTGTAAAGCCCGGTCAAAGCTGGAAAGTCAAAAGTCAACATGGGCAGAAGCAGCGCACAAAAGTCAGTAAAACTTTGGAAGGCCGTATCTTTGGACTCAAACCTCAGAATTGGGTCTACCTTACATCAAAACGACCGGCTTGGACAGGCTTGGAAAGAACTTTCCAATGGTCCAAGCCTTGAACCAATCAAAGGAGTATAAGTGGACGATAAGGCTGTTGAAGTTGAATCCAACTGAAAATGCCTCTGTGGACTAAAGAAATTGAGCTTTGGGCTCGATTTTCCGGCCCGAAATATGGCTCCTCAGCCCATGCACAAGAATGTGGATTTGGTCTCCTCCATTTTAACACACAAGACTGAACTCTTAAAGAATAGTTAGTTTTAGGTAGCAAGTAGCCATTAGAGCATAGTTTTAGATCTAAATTTAGACTCCTCCATTTAATTAGTTTTCATATCTTGTTTTAGATCTAGTTTTACCTTTCAATTAATTAGTTAGAATAAGTTGATTGTTATTTTAGAATCGAATTTAGTTTACAATAAAGTATTAGTTTTTCTATTCAATTTCATTTCATTAAATCATTGTAGTTTCAATTCCTAGATTTAGTCATTTGTTATTATTAGTTCAATCAAATCTTGCATGAGTAGTTTCCATTTGAATTCAAATAAGCAAAGTGATAATCTTTATATTATGTCTTGTTCAAATTCAATTGGAAATGATAGTTTGATGAATCTAGGCTAAACCTCCATTAGAGGGGGTTGAAGAAACCTTGATGAAAACTTGATTTCGATTAGCGTAGAATAGTCGTAATTTTCATTCCATTCTAGAAAACAATTAGTTCACCATGAGAATGGGTTTGATTGTTTCACATGCTAGATGTTAGTTGGTAGAGATTACCATGAACAACTAGGGATTTGGAAGAACCAATTGTTATGCGAAAGCATTTCAATTCGGATTACGACGATTCTTCGTTAGTAAATTAAGTCGAGTTTAGGTGAAATTAGTCCCCCCTAATTCTTTATCTAGTATCAATTTAGTATTCCGTAGTCATATAAATTCATATCTTGTTAGTTAAATTTCCATAGTAGTATAAATTTCATAAAACTCTCATTAACTTTGGATAGACCGATAGTCGTAGAAAACATTGAATACTAAGGAACTAGGAGTGGAATGAATCTTTTACTCAAACTCTATTTTGATAGAATCGAGAGTAGAAAATTTTGATAAATAATACACTCAAGTCTAGTTTTAGTTTTACTTGCGTTAAGTTTAATCGCTTAAGCGTAGGTAAAACTATTCAATTTTTACCTTTTATCAATAATGAGACAAAGGAGTGGTAATCTAGTACGCTTGACAAAATCAACTATTTTTTACATTGTAATGTTTGGTGGATGAGGTGTGAAACAAAGCTTCTCTTAGAGATGGTGGTGAGAGTAAGCATTAGTAAGGAGAGGAGAATGGATTTTTTTTATTTTTTTTGGATAAAGGTAAAAGAGATTTTTGGACAAAATCCGTTTAGGATTGACCTCAAATAGGACTAGCCTCAGATGGAGAAGTTTTCCTGATGATGCTGGAAGTGGAGGGTAACTCCGACGATTCTCCGACTAGCGGGCGGTGGTGCTCAATAGAGTCGTTATAAGCTTAAAGAGCCGTTGGGAAAAAGTCCTCGGACAGGAGAGGACCTCATGGATTACCAAGTGGGAAATGCCTTATGCTTCTTTTATGATTTGCTTGAATAGGTAGTAGGTGTCTCTATATGTACCCTTTACGTACACCACATGATACCTTTGTATTTGTATTTTTTTCATTTTCCACTTTTATTACAAATTTTAATTTAATGAGCAAAAAAAGAGATTTTAACCAATGCTTTGGTTTTGGAAACAAAAGTTAGGAATCATGAAATATATTTCCCGGTCAAAAATTGGGAATCATATTATATGCTAGTCTCTATGCACGTGCTTCGTTTTCACTTATTAGATTGTATGTTGTAGGCAAGGTACCTACGTGGTCCAGTGGGTCCACTGTCAAGGTCTTTATGATAGGAATTATATATCACACTAATCCCGACTAACTACAATTATCCTCAAGATCTTGGAGTTAATGATAAAACAGGAACACCAATACAACTACTAAAGCAATAATTAAATAACAAAGAATAAACGAACACAAGGAACTTACGTGGTTTGGCAATTGCCTATGTCCACAAGTGCACCAAAATCCACTTTAATTAAAGAGTTGCTTACAATGTCACGAGCCTCACACAAACACCAATCTCTCTCTCACACGCACACACTTTTGGCACTAGCTCACAAATTTATGCTATTGCACTGTAACAATGCACTCACAAATTTGGCTATTGTACGTCTTACACTAATTATCACTCCAATAACGTACTCGCAATGCGCCCTGTACCCTATGAGTTCTCTTAGTTGTGTCTTATAAAATCTAACAAGTAGTGGGGTTTATAGAGAAACCCGATTGTTGAAATCATGTGAATAGTTGGTTTCCAAAACCAATCTACGTGCTAAAGAAGTAGATGGGCGGTGCTCATATTTCCAATTCCAACTTGGAAACCCACGTGTGATCAGGCTCCAGACTTAACAATCTCCCACTTGGAGACTGATAACTATTGTAAATCAACTCCATGCATTTTTTAGTGAATCCTGGTGCGCTTCATCCACGATCCTCAAGCTAGAAGACCAACTGAAGCTAGACATAGCTTCAGCTTCTCAATAGTCTTTGTCTTTGTCAATTGTGAGTCCCAGCTAACTGCAGTAGCTCTCACTGTAAAGACATAACCAGTAGTGTCTTTCCTACGATCAATTTCACCTGCAAAGTTTGTGTCCACATAACCTTGCAAGTACACGTTACCCCTCACATCAGTAGTACCGCTTAGATACCGCAGTATCCACTTCACATCCCAGTACTGCACCATGATTGGCCGTCAACCTGCTAACAACTCCCACTGCACGGGAAATATCTGGATGCATGCAAACCATGTAACATTGCCTAGGGAATTGTGTAAGATTACACAAGCTCTTTCTCAGCTTGCACATCAAATTCTCTTTACCAAACTTAATGAAACACATATGTTGTTGCACATACATCTCTTTTTCTTGGTCACCATGGAGGAAGGCAATTTTCCAATCTAACTACTCAATGTGTAAATCTTCTGCTGCAACAATGCTCGACATTGACATCATAGTATTTAGTTTCACAATTGGAGAGAATATCACTATGTAATCAGAGATGAGGGACTTCATCTCATTCTTCAGTGTAAGCTCCCACTGGCTCGCATCATCAACCTCCAATGCTTTATCATAACACTGGGGTATACCACCATCAGTACATAGCAATGATACTGGCAGTTCTCTGTTGATTAGGTAAGCTATTGTTCTAATGGCCTCTGCCCATAACTACTTGGGCATCCCTGCTAGTATACACATACACTTAGCTCTGTCTGTCAGTAATCTGTTCATACACACTCTACCACCCCATTATGTTGAGTCATCCATGACATAGTATATTCCATATTCATTCCATTATCTACACAATCAATCTTGAAACCTGCATCAACATACTCTCCTCTTTCACCGAATCTCAGCTCTTTCACCCTCAAGCATGCCTCATTCTCAACTTTGGCCTTACACTTCTTGAACACTTCATAATCCTCAGATTTATGTCTTAAGAAATATGTCACACCTTTCTAGTATGGTCATCAATGAAAGTCACAACATATGACTTTCTACCATGGGAGGAGACTGTAGCTGGCCGCCAGACATCTATATGGACTAACTTAAATTTTTCTGCTTTCAAGGTTTCACCCACTGACCTTGCCTCTTTTTTGTGTATGTAGATGGTGTATGGTCCCTGAACAAAATAGAAGCGTATCAAAACCTAATTATCCCTCAATAAGTAAAGGATGAGTAGGGTATCGTTCCACTTTTAAGTGTATGTTTATATGAAGGACAGGACTGGAAAGGGGGTTTGAGGGATTAAAAACTATTATTATATATTTTAGATTCTAATACTGAACTAAACTAAACTAAACTAAACTATTGAGAATTTATAAGAGAGGGAATTCAAGAGATTAGAATCCACCAATACTTTTGATTCAATGACCTTTTGCTTCATGGTTGTTCTCACAAGTAGACTACAATTAGGCAATCGAGCGAGTGCTGATGCCATCTTGGACGAAACATCGTTAACGAATAACTCTACTTAAGGTTGTTCCTATGTTCATGTTACTAGTATCTTCTTTCCTTTTATGTGAGTTAGGATAGCTATTCAATAAATCATCATTTAAGGCAAACACAAGGAATACTTCCCTTACTCTAAAACATTACATAACTAGAAAAAAAGTAGAGAATAATAGTATAATATTTAATTACAATAAATAAAACCCTATTCTAGCATTATATTCAATTGCAATAAATAAAAGCATGTCACTAGCAAATATTCAATTGCAATAAATAAAACCCTAAACTAGCATGATATTCGATTGCAATAAATAAAAACCTTAATCTATACTTCCATCCCCTGGTCTGGGCAATGGAACTAATAACTAAAAACATAAAGAACTAACCTGATTGAAGAACACCATGAACCAGAAGAATCATTAAACCTTAAGCACTGGCTTCATCTTCTCCCTTGAAGGAGAAGATTAGCCTTCTATATAGAAGGAAGAACACGAAGAATGAGAAGAAGAAGAGTCGAAGAACATAAGACTAGAAAGACTAATTTATTAAGACTCAGCTAGTTAAAACTGATATTTTGTTATTAATCTCTCTCTGCCTCAAGTTATGGAGACAAGAATATAAGTGAATTGGCAAATTACATGAGGCACTTAGGTCCTCTATTTATAGAGGTTACAATGAGCTCTAGAAGCATTCAAAACCGTCATTTGTTTCCTAATACAAATAGACTTCTTTCAGAGTCCAACTTCGTCTCCAAAATTGAGAAGGAATTGGCTACAGTGTCGATTCATACGTCTGGACGCACTATTCATGCATCTCAGACGCAAGCAATGCGTCTGGACGCTCAATCTATGGGGTTAGCTGATTTTGTCTCTTCTGCTCTATCCTTCTATCATCTTTTGCGGGCTTTGGTCTAAGCAACGAATCCTTTGGCCTTGCGCTTCCAAATATGCATTAAAATAGGTCCAAGTCGCATATTTAATAGCTCCAATTCCTTGGCCTTCTCCATGATTGTCCACGGGCCTCCCATGTGATCCTTAATGCTCCGAATTGCTCCGTTTTACCCCTTTTTGTCTAATATTCTACAAAACTCTCTTTTTCACCTATAGAATCTTAAAACATAACTTACAAACACTATTAGTCCACTAAGATGGCTAAACAAGAGGCATAATCGAGGGTTAAATAGCACTTTTTGAGCACTTATCACAACTCCCAACTAGCCTTTGCTAGTCTCTTAGCAAATAAGATAAAAAAATAGATAAGTGATCAAAATCACATCCTAATAACAAAAATAAAATCCTAACTCATTTTCGCAGGCATTGCGATTGCATTTACCATATGCAACAAGGCTTTAAACCTTTAAGTTCCCCAAAAAGGATGAGTTATAGTCTCGTAAGGGTTTTCAGGTGATATACCCACAAAATCAATCAATAGCATGTTCAAGAGTGATAGTATTTTTCAGAGAGAGAAATTCCTTACCTATTTAGTGCTTACTCCAACAGACGGTCTCCATTGCTAACTATATTGCTGCAAAGACTCATAGATTATGATGGGAGATTGTAAAAATTGACAAAATTCTCAATCAAGGCTTATGTGTGTACTCAGTCAATCTCCTATCCAAGAAACGGAATCCCTAGTTTACCTTTAGACATATAATCTCGACTGTCAATCCTTACCGGTCATGCTCTCAGAAAAGAATCTCTCAGAAGATGGTTTACTATTTTACCTCATGTATGTGGGGAAAAGAGTAATGAATACGAACATCCCACATACTACCTTGAAAAATAGACTTCTGGATGAAATTAGTCTCATGGAAAAAATGTCAATCACATATAAAGTGTTGGGTCCTTCACTTTAGCATCATCTCACCTATTCTAGACTTCGTACCATACTGTAGTGATAAATCATGGGTTGTAACTTGGTTTGGGTATTGGTTTATGAAGGAAAGGTAAAAAAGATTTAAAGGTTGTTTCTGAAAACACTAAGGGTTTTGCTTTATTCTTTGGAAGATTTCTTCAAATTCTGTATTACAGAGAAAATTCTTCCTTTTTCTTAGCTTTTCCATCCATTATGTTCAATTTTATTTATTTATTTATTTTTTAGCTCAGTGGTATATCCTTGATTAGTACTGGATATGCTTTTTTTTTTCACTAGCTTCTTTCACTTAGAACAGAATGATGGTCTTCATTGTATCTCTCTGGTATTTCCTTGTAATCTTTCTTTTGTGCTCTTTCTTCCTCTTTATGCTCCTCATATTCTCAGAAACATGTGGGTATGGATGATAAATATTTTGGCTATACTCCTTATCTGGAGTTGGGTAAAGGGTAAAGGGTAAAGGGTTTTATGAAATAAAATGGCTTATTGTAAGGCTCAAAAGGGTTTAACATAATGATCCAACTAGGTGGGATAAAGGCTGAATGGGTTCACTACTTGACTTATCAGTATGATACTCTGTTTCGAATAGACTACAAGACCTAATAGCTATCTCCCCAGTTGATGTCACTTCGTGATTAACCAAATCAACAAATAATGAGACTATATTATAACGACATAAAGAACTGAAAGATGTTGAGTCACGAAGACTTGGATTTTTCGTAAGAACTCTCCAAAGAATGGGTATAAAGCTCAAGTCTCACGGGCTGAGTCTAAAAATTCTACTTCCAGTTTACTAGGGGCTTAAATCTCTGTTCTAGAAAAAGTACACAAAACTGACCAAGTACTATGGTGGCTCCTTGATAAAGAATTCTGTTAACAAGAACTATGTCCGAGCATAATAAAAAGTCTAAGTGGTAATGAAATCAACAATATCAACTATCTATCAAACTCAACACTAAGCAGTATTGAATCTATATCCCAGATTCATCATTAAAATTCATTTTTCTCATGCTACTGATATAGAAACAAAAATATTTTTGTTTTTGAAAACTAATTTTTGAAATTCATTTCTCAAGTACTTCTCAAATACACCTTCCCCCAACTTAACATATGCATTGTCTTCAATGTATAGAAATTAAGTAAATGAAATGAATGAGAAAAAGGGAAGATGTTACCATTGATGCCGAATATCAAAATTAATCCCAAAAATAAGAACATTTCCTTTTACCAAGATTTTTTTTTTTTTTTGGTTAGGTCTTTTTAAGTCAGATCCCTAAGGCTATATATCATGCATTATCAATTTGGAGTGAGGAGATCAGATTATCTTACCCAAATCTGACGAATGTTTGAAGGACGAGGAGGTCTCACCTTGTGGGTTGTCAAAAATACTCCTTGATATGCCGGAAAGATTGCTGGTAAAGTTGCTTCTCTACCTTGAACTATTTCAGGTCTGATGATTGTGTGATAGGCCTTGTGGTTCCTCTGTGTAGAAGATTGACGAAAATCTTTCTTTCTAACAGGACAATAGTATTTGATGTGCCCTTTAACACCACAGTAATGATAATAGATATCTAGCTGACTATGCTCAAGGTGGGTGGTAGACTGGTTCACATACTTCTCTCGTTCAGACAATGATGGTGTAGAAGAGGCTTCAACAAAGGTCAAAGGTGCTTTATCAATATGGTCCACTTTCTGCTTCAGAAGACTCATTTCAGTTTCTAGATTTTGTTGTTTTTCCAAAAGTTCTTTTAGCTGATTCTCTAGCAACTGATTTTTTTGGGCAGAAGTCTTTTGTGCATCCTAAAATGTAGAGTTCATCTTTTCAAGATATGATACTCTCTCTGTCAATTTTCCATTATGCTCACTTAAATCCTGAATTTTCTGCAGAGATTCCAAGAACATGGCTAGCAACGCCTCTATGGTGGGGTTCTCAGGTTTATCACAGTTTTTTGTAGATTGAACACTCTCAATTGTATCTTGGAATGGGAAGGATTCTTGTATCATGCTATCAAGGAAGTACACCTCTCCACCTTCAGTGTCATCACAATCCTTATGCAACAGGTGAAAGATATTTATGTCCATGGACATCTTACCAAAGTTGATCTTCATTTCACCGTTATGACAATTTATCAAAGCTTTTGCGGTAGCGAGGAAAGGTCAGCCTATAATAATTGGAATTTTATCAAAAGCCTTCTGGGTGTCTATCACAATGAAATCCACTGGATAGTAGAAATCGGCTACTTGAACAAAAACATCCTCAACTATGCCTCGGGGAATCTTGGTAGAATGGTCAGCTAACTTCAATTTAACTTTTGTAGGCTTTAGGTTCTCCAGGCCCAATGCTTGGTACACATGATATGGCAATAGATTAACACTAGCACCATGGTCTAAAAGAGCATTACCTGTGAATTTTTCTCCTATCTTGCATGATATTGTAGGACTTCCTGGATCTTTGAGCTTGACTGGTGCTTGCTGATGGATAATAGATGTTGTTTGTCCAGCTAGAAACGCTCGCTTTAGAACATGAGTACTTCTCTTTATGTTGCATGCATCCTTCAAGAATTTGGCATATGATGGAAACTACTTGATCGCTTTGAGAAATGGGATATTGATGTTATCTTTCTTAAATGCCTCCTTCATCTCTAAAAATTGCTTGTCCTTTTTGCTTTGAGCAAAAAACATAGGAAAAGGTGCCTTTGGTACAAACATATCAAGGCATGTGTTTTCTCTTCTTTCTCTTTGGCATTCTTGCATATCTTGTCTTGGTCATCTTGACAAATGGGAGTGGAAAGGATTTCCCCCACTTCCTTTCGAACTTCATTTGAAATCTTGACCGATTGCTTTGTAGCAATGTCATCATGAGAAGGTAAGTCAACCTTGTGTTGTCTATTTTCAATCCTGATCTGAGAGTAGTAACTGAGCTGACATGATCATGGAGGTGATCAATACTAAAAGTTGTCCCAATGTGGCATACATCTTCACTCTTCAATATTGGTTCCAATAAGCTAGGTTGAGTGGCTTGTGTCTTTACAGACAAAGCAGTGGTGAGTTGGTTGACCTTAGCCTCTAGAGACTCCATTCTAGAACATTGACTTGCCTGAGATTGCTGGAGATTGAGCTGAGACTGTGCAAGAAGCTCTAGAACACTTTCAAACTTATGATTTTTCTGTGATAGCAAAGTAATTGCATTCTCTAGGTTGGCAGGTGTGGCATAATTTCTCCTAGGATTAGGCACTAACTCTCCACTTATATTGGAATTCTGTTCAGAGTATAATTGTTGTTGAGGAACCAACTGTGAAGCTTGACTTGTCTATGGAATATAACTTTGATCTTGAGAACTTGGGGGTCCAGCGTTCTGTCTCCAATAATTGCCTTGAAAGTTATTACCACCTTGGTTGGGCCTTTGAAATGAGTTCACAATGTACTCTGCAACTGATGCATGTTGATAGTAACCAGGACATTCTAGAGTTGCATGGGAAGTGTCCGAACAGACTTCGCAATATTGGCTAGTTTGCATGATTGGGAGAGATTTAGCTTGAGACTTGTTGATCTTGGAGGGATTCATAGAGAACTGGTTAAATTTCTTACTCAGAGTTTCAATGCTGGTGGCCAGGCTGGCCAATGTAGACTTCATTTCTTGATCTGATTGTTCATGTGCTTGGTAACCAAATTGCTTTGGCTTCCCCTCCATGCTAGCAACATCCTTGTTGCTAGTAGTCCATTGTTGTGTTTCTTCAGCTAAATTCTCGAGAAAGTTGTAAGCTTCCTCTCCATCTATCGATGTAAACTTGCCTTTGTGCATTGACTGTATCATCTGCTTGTTCATCATCGAGAGTCCTCGATAGAAAAAATGAGCAAGTGTGCTCTTATCATATCCATGATGTGGACATGAGACTAGCAGATTATTGAATTTCTCCCAGCTTTGATGATATTCTTCAGTCACCTTCCCTTTGAAATTGCTGATGGCTTGTTGCATGGCATCTATCTTCTGGGGTGGGTAGAACTTGTTCATAAACTTCATTCTCAACTTCTCCCAGTTATCTATTGAATTGATCGGCTGTGCAGTTAACCATACAGAGGCTTTACCTTCGAGTGAGAGCGGAAAAAGAATCAACTTGATACTCTCATCTTTGATATTCTGGTTCTTGAAAGTTCTGAGGACTGATAGAAATTTGTTCATGTGAACATATGGCTAAACATTGTCTGAACCATTGAACGTTGGAAGCATAGAAATTACTGATGCTCTAAGTTCAAACTAGTTAGATTCTGTCTCTGGAAAAACAATACTGCTTGGTGGGTCTCCAATGATTGGCGAATAGAAATCGCTCAGCTTCTTCCTCTGTTGTGCTTGCTTGTGTGGGGATAGCTTCAGGATTATTCAGGTCCACAACACCTCCATCATTGCGTGCGGCCATTGTATCAATCCTGTCTAGTATTCTTGCTATGCGAAGATGATGAAAACTATCCTACTATGTTTGAATGCAATTAAACTAATATGCAACTATTCTAAATTATACTAATATGCAAACCTACTTTCCTTCAACTGGGTTGGATTTTGCAGCTAGTATCTCGCCCGTTGTCTAAAGCTGTCTCTTCTAGGGTTATGGTGAATCACTTGGATTGCTTTAAGTACCCGACCACGCATCGATAGTCCGTTTGTCAAGATTCAGACAAGAAACACTAGAGTTTGATGTTTCGCTGTGTTGGCTTACAACTTCAATTGTTGAAAAGGTCTTAAATGCAATTATAGTAGAAAGCAATAAAAGAAAACTACGATGCAACTATACTAAGAAAGCAATAAAACTAAACTACGATGCAACTATACTAAGAATGAAATAAAGAGAATGAAGATTCGACTAACCTAGATGGTAGATCTTATCTTCGATATGTCCTTCAAGCTTCTTTCTTTCTCAAAAGGATGGATGATGCGGCTAAAATTACCTCAAGATCCAAAATTCTAATCTTGAAAGAAAACGTTAAATATAAATAACTTAAAATGGCAGCGGTGCCATTTGACCTTCTTCTAGGGCTACAATTAATTATATCCCCGGCTGCGGCGCCATTTGACAATCCTTCCAGGGCTACAATTAATTATATCCCTAGCAGCAGCTCCATTTTACAAGCTTCTTTTTATGTTATGAGATGATATATGGATGATCGTTGAACAAAACATAAGCGTATCAAAACCTAATTATCCCTCAATAAGTAAAAGATGAGTAGGGTATCGTTCCACTTTTAAGTGTATGTTTATATGAAGGACGACTGGAAAGGGGGTTTGAGGGATTAAAAACTATTATTATATATTTTAGATTTTAATGCTAAACTAAACTAAACTATTGAAAATTTATAAGAGAGGGAACTCAAGAGATTAGAATCCACCAATACTTTTGATTCAATGACCTTATGCTTCATGGTTGTTCTCACAAGTAGACTACAATTAGGCAATCGAGCGAGTGCCGATGCCCTCTTAGACGAAACATCGTTAACGAATAACTCTACTTAAGGTTGTTCCTATGTTCATGTTACTAGTATCTTCTTTCCTTTTATGTGAGTTTGGGTAGCTATTCAATGAATCACCATCTAAGGCAAACACAAGGAATACTTTCCTTACTCTAAAACATTACACAACTAGAAGAAAAGTAGAGAATATTAGTATAATATTCAATTACAATAAATAAAACCCTATTCTAGCATTATATTCAATTGCAATAAATAAAAGCATGTCACTAGCAAATATTCAATTGCAATAAATAAAACCCTAAACTAGCATGATATTCGATTGCAGTAAATAAAAACCTTAATCTATACGTCCATCCCCTGGTTTGGGCAATGGAACTAATAACTAAAAACATAAAGAACTAACCTGATTGAAGAACACCATAAACCAGAAGAATCATTAAACCTTAAGCACTGGCTTCATCTTCTCCCTTGAAGGAGAAGATTAGCCTTCTATATAGAAGGAAGAACACGAAGAACGAGAAGAAGAAGAGTCAAAGAACATAAGACTAGAAAGACTAATTTATTAAGACTCAGCTAGTTAAAACCGATATTTTATTATTAATTAATCTCTCTGCCTTCAAGTTCGAGACAAGAATATAAGTGAATTGGCAAATTACATGAGGCACTTAGGTCCTCTATTTATAGAGGTTACAATGAGCTCTAGAAGCATTCCAAACCGTCATTTGTTTCCTAATACAAATAGACTTCTTTCAGAGTCCAACTTCGTCTCCAAAACTGAGAAGGAATTTGCTACAAGATTAATCGATTCACGCTGCCTCGTGACGCTTAAGCAATCGCCGGGACTTTCGATACATGTGTCCCGTGAGCGTTAGCTGATTTTGTCTCTTCTGCTCTATCCTTCTATCCTCTTTTGCGGGCTTTGGTCCAAGCAACAAATCCTTTGGCGTTGCACTTCCAAATAGGCTTTAAAATAGGTCCAAGTCGCATCTTTAATAGCTCCAATTCCTTGGCCTTCTCCATGATTGTCCACGGGCCCCCCATGCGATCCTTAATGCTCCGAATTGCTCCGTTTTACCCCTTTTTGTCTAATATTCTACAAAACTCTCTTTTTCACCTGTAGAATCTTAAAACATAACTTACAAACACTATTAGTCCACTAAGATGGCTAACCAAGAGGCATAATCGAGGGTTAAATAGCACTTTTTGAGCTCTTATCACCCACGTCCTAAAAACTCACCTGCTTCTGTTCTCCAACTCAGTATTCATAGAAGCCAAATTCAGTCAAATGTAACATGGGTAGTTTTCCAACTGAGTGAAGGACTTGCATTCCTTTCTCACTCACGTGACCAAGTATGCAGTGCCATACATCCGGATTTTCTTTGCTATATGCAACAACAATTGAATCACATGCATTTATGGTCCTATAGGGAGTGTCATTCTTCTTTCCTTTTTCCACTGTCATAGAACCCCTGGAGACCCTCCAGCAAGCATCACCAGTAAAGGTTGTCACATAACCTTCATCTGCCAACTGCCCTATCCCACATAAATCAAGTTCTTCCTCAAATCAGGAACATGTCTCATATCTCTCAATTCCCATTGATAAATGTAAATTTATTAATTGTTATGTAAAACATAACACTAAACCTACACTTGTATCAATACCTTGCTCACAAAATCATGTTGTCGTATAGCTTGAGCAAGAATTCATACCCATACCTAAGAATTGAGCATGTTATGACAATAGAGATGAAATATTCTCTTGGGAAACCTTGTGGTGAGAAGGATTTTGCAAAAAAAATTTGTACTACTCTTGAATTCGTTTTAAGTTAACTTACAAATTACATAAACTTTACTTTTAAACACTTATACAAAGAGAATGAAGAGAGAAAGAGAATTGTGGAGAGTTAAATCCACTCATGTAGGTTACTCCTATACTACTTACAATTTGTCTTGCATCTCTAATCTCTCCTTTGATTCATAAACAAATAAAAGGCGAGTGTCGAGTTGTGATCCCTAACACGATGAACTCATCTACGAGAACACCCTGTTAGCATGAGGAGTATGTTGAACAAATACCTAATCTCCGAGAGTATTTTTCAACTCCTAACTTAACCTTACGCCTGTCGTTCAAAGATGGGAGTCTGATCTCACAAAAGAGTCGCGAGCGCTACTAAAGTAGTCACGCCCCGCTACTAAATTTTGGAACCAGGTCCTCAAATTTGGCTGGTTGCTACCATGTTGTGATAGGATTAAGATCAAGCTTGAACACCCTAAGCAAATGACTGAAGGTAGAAACAGAGTCAGATTCCTCACATAAGCTTCATCAACCCTCCACAAGGGAGGGTTTAGCTCATGATCCTAGGAAATCAAGAACTAGATAAGAATGAAAATGAAGAAGAAGAAGAAGAAGAAATTTCTTATTTCCTAAACTATAGAGAGGACTCCATTAACAAGTTACAAGCTCTCAAACTAAAATATGGAATTATTTTCCTAAAAATGAAACTAAAATAGAGAGAAGAAAAGAGTGAAAGGCTACAAGGCCACAAATCACAAGTAAATTGGCCAGTTTATTTAGAGCAGCACCCCTCTTATTTATAGTTACAAATGAGTGAAATGGGTGGCCAAGATTACTTCTCACATTTTCAATCCAAATGTACATTACAAATTAATCTACTTTTATAATGTAATTTATTTAATCTAAGTGGAGAAAGTGGGTAAATAGTAATTCCCATTACAAGATAAATAATTATGAGTGGTTTGTGCATTTAATTATTAAGTAGGGCTGTCAATAGGCCGGGCTAGGCCCGAAGCCCGATTGGATCCGAATCGATAACATAGGGACTTAGACTTAAAATTAGGCCCGATAGCCTTAATGGGTCAGTTCTGGACACACCTATGTCCTGTCCGTTAGTGGCCCGGCCCGACATTTTGATACTTGTAGTTGTATAACAAATAGAATGTGTAGTCTGATGGATAACTTTCTAGTTGCCAGACATGAGACCGAGGTTCGATTCCCATGACCAACAAAGAATTTTTTAGACCATGATGAATAGTAATTGGATTTTTACTTTGTCTTGTTTCGGACCTATTTTAATTCCAAGTCTAGTCAATTGATAGAACCTATATACCATTGCGTTGAGTTTGTCGCGCTGATTGTTTTGATAGGTCACATGCATAAAACGGAGTTCCGAGTCAAAAGATATGATTTTCTGAAGTTTCGTTGATTTTTCTACAAGATTTGACCAAGATTGACCCATAATTGACTATTTTGACCAGGCTTCATGGGCTTGATTACGATCTTTTTAAGCTTCCAATGGGCTTCTTTTGGACTTGATAAAATGTTTTGTTTCCAATTAGCATATTCACCATGTTTCCATGCTAAAATGCCGTTTTTTTCTGAAATTTTATCATTACGTGTCATAATCTGCAAAAGCATGAAAATACAATTAATTTGCATTTAATACACACATAATTAACAAATATGTAATGTCGGTTTATATTACAGTTTTAGGTGCTTATCACCCATGCAAACCCTTTCAATTTGATCTGCACATCACCCTTGTCAACAATGTTACAAGGTTGATCATCACCAAGGAACACCTTGCCTAGGTCACCTTTGGTGTAGTTGATAAATCTAAAATTGAATAGTTTACCTACGAAATGAACGATGAACTCAAAACGTAAGTAAACTAAAACTAGATTATGAGCCTATATGTTTATCAAAGATCCTACTCTCAATCATATGAGATATAGTGGAGTAGGAAGTTCGTTCCACTCCTAGTCCTTCCGCATGTTAATGTTCTCTACGTATAAGTACTCTTAACTCTAAAGTCTAATGAGAGATTTACGAAGTGGCAACTAGACTACGATGCAACTACCCACAAGATGCAACTAGTCGATTATCAGAACAACTATGGGAATGCTACGTTGATTCTATGATAAGGAGTTAGAGGGGGATTGATTCCACCTTAACTCGACTTAATCCTACTAACCATTTAATCGTCAGAATCCGAATTGAACTGCTTCGCAGAACAATATGGTTATTCCTAATCCCTAATTACACATGGCATTCCTACCAATTCATAACTAGCATGTGAACGATTAAACCCATTCTCATGGTGAACTAATCGCTTCTAGAGTGGAAAGGAAATTGCGACGACTTCTACATAATCGGAATCAAGCTTTCATCAAGGCTTCTCAACCCCCTCTAATGGAGGTTTAGCCGAGAATTATTACGCAATCATTTCCGATTAAATTAAAACTAAACATAATATAAAGAATTGAAATTTACTAATCTAAATTAAACAATAATTAAAATCTAATTAATAACTAAGAATTGAATAACAAGTAATAAATGAAATCAGATCTAACACAAATGTAAATGACAAGAATCTAAATTAACAAACTAGCTATTTTATTAATCAATCTAATTAAGAATAATGATTCTAGAGTTTAATCTAAAACAAGAATTGGATTTGAAACTAAACTTAACAAATCTATTGAAAACTAGATCTAGAATTCTATAAATTTTTAGGTCTAACTAGCTACCATTAATTATCTACCCTATCTACCCTATCTACCATTAACAAAGAGTGAAGCTTTGGGTTTTTATACATTCAGATCCAAAAATCGTGCATGGGCTTGGAGCCATGTTTTGGGCCAGAGAATCAGGCCCAAAACCCAATTCCTTCAGTCCAAAAAGGCCTCTTCAGCTGCAGTTGGATTCAACAGACTTTTCGTCCACTTTTGCTCCTCTGATTGGGTCAAGTCTTAGACCATTGGAAAGGTCTTTCCAAGTCGGTCGTTTTGACATAAGGTAGGCCCCATTCTGAGGTCTGAGTCCAAAGATACGGCCTTCGGAAGTTCTTCTGACTTGTGTGCTGTTTCTACCCGTGTCGACTTTTCAGCTTTTGACCGGGCTTTAGAAAGGCTTTATCTTCTTGAATCTTGGCCTTTAATCACGGAACTCCTTAGTAACCGACCTTTGCTCCTTTATCTCGCTAAAGTGGCACATTTCTGCACATAATGGACTTTGAAGCCTGAAATGCATAAAACACGTAATCAGTGTTAACTCTTAATTATTACTCACATAATTGGTCTAATAGTATGACTGTTACAGGGTTAAAACTACAGTTTTGGGCTCTTATCAGTAGTTCTTAAAGAACTTCTAATTTGAAATAGCATGGAACAGTGTGCCGTAATCTATCACCCAAGACTCCCAATTGTTCTTCTCTATGAAACATATCAATGCGTCATCATCCACTTCAACAACATTAACATTTTGATTCTTGTTCTTGTTGTTATTTCTTGGAGCTTTACATTCATAGCTGTAATGGCCTAGCATGCCACAATTGTAACATAAATCAACACTTCTATCTATAGGTTCATGTTCAATATCAAGGGAATGAGATTTCCATCTCCTCCTTCTGTGTTCTGACCGATGTTGGCCTATGTATGAACTCCTTCCTTTACTCTCTGTGATCAATGCAGACTCTGAAGTGAGGCACTGTCCAACTGCCTTCGGATTTCCTTGGTTAGTATCATAATAACAACTTCATCATATTTCAAATTAGATTTACCAAAAGAACCACTAATAATTGTAGAAATGGTGGCTTTCCAACTCAATGGCATCTGCCTAAGAATTGCACAAGCCATCACCTCGTCACTAAAAGTGATCTCAACAGGCTCAAGTTGGTCTTTGGTCTCATTAAACAAATTGAGAGATTCTCTGAAAGAATCTTCCTCAGATATTCTCAACGTAAAGAGCTTTGTTATAAGATGAACTTTATTCGCCACAGAGGGTTGTTCATACATACTTGAGAGAGTTTTCATGAGAGACACTCTCATCTTATCGTTCTTGATGTTAAAGGTTACAAACTTTGTCAAACTCAATCGGATTGTCGCTAATGTTTTTCTGTCAAGCAAATCCCATACTCCTTGTTCCATCGTTGCATGTTTCTTTCCTACCAACGGTTCATAGAGATCTTTCTGATAAAGATAATCCTCTATTTGCATCTTCCAAAAGCCAAAATGTGTACCATCAAACATCTCAACCATGGTTTTCGTCTTCTCGGTTGTCATTGCTCCCACTTGAACCAAACTACGGTGGAGTAATCTTTACTCAAGAAATTTCTTCAAACACCTTGTCTCAAACAACGGCGGAGTTCATCACTTAATAATTTCTTCAAACACCTTTGATAACTATAATTTAATAGATATAAAAACAATGTTTAAAACAATACTAAATCATGCATATCAATATATAATAATACTTTCTAAACATCATAGAATAAAGAGGAGTAATCGTGTTCTGCACTCTTGCTTGCACATACTAGTAACGAATCTAGACTAATCAAACTATTAACTAATAAGGGAGTAATAAGTGATGTGAAAACAGTAAATAAGATGTCAAAATAGTAGATATAATGATGATAAAAGGGTATAGAGAAGATTCAATCCACCACGCAATTCGATTGACCATTAGGTTGATTATTGAATTGCCTATTGATCCCTAGTGAATACCAAGTCCTCTCGGATCAAGACTTCACTAACATGAGAGTTTAGTTCCACTACAAATCTCTTTGATGGTGGCTCTAAACTCTAGTTCAACTCTTATGATTTTTATCTCTAAACAATCATAAGAATCAAACTTAAAACGCTAATACAAATCAACAACCATACTAATTACCAATCATCCTCACATGTCTTTATAAACCTCCTCTAATGGAGGTTTAGCCTTGTATCATAGGAATCATATTAGCTAAAGATTGAATAGAAGACATAATTAAAAGAACAATAATTGAAAGTAAACTAAAGCTTTTATTGATCGGGAATAATGGAGGCTACAGTTAAACCAAATTATTCTAACCCTAAAACTAAACTAAACTACTCTACACTAAAGAAAAAAGTGCTAGAAAAGGAGTATTAAATTTAGCCTTAACCCTCTTTATATAGGAGAGGGTTAAGGTTACATTTTCGTGCATGGGCTAAAAAGGAGGACTTTAGGCTTCTAATGTGAGCCCAAAGTCTATTAGGTTAAGCCTAAAAAAGCCACAACTACTAGAAATTACTTTATTGCCCTTTTTGTTTAATTTTATAGCTCTGATTGGGGCAAGGCTGGGTCCATTGAAAAGCGTATTCTGAGCCGGTCATTTTGACATAAAGTAGGCCTAATTCTGAGGCTCGAGTGCAAAGATAAGCCCATTTGAGGTTCTGTTAACTTTTCTGTTCTTTTTCTACCCGAATTGACTTTGACTGGGCTTGAAAACAAATTTTCTTCATAATTCTTTGGCTTTAAATGTAGAACTTCTTCGGCAATCATCTTGACTCGGTTTCCATGTAAAATGACATCTTTAAGTGCATAAACAGCTTCAAGACTTGAAATACACAAAAATACGTAAACAATACTAACTTTTATTTATTATAAACATAATTGGCCTAAATAGAATCCTATTAAGGGGTTTAAACTACACTTTTGGGTGCTTATTAACCACTCCCAAACAATATTTTGCTTATCCTCAAACAAAGATGAGAAATAAAAATAGATAAGTGGCAAAAAATGTGGTCCTAACTAATCTCGTTTCGCAGAGTGCAATTGCATTTACCATATGCAATAAGGCTTTAAACCATTAGGAATTCTCTAGTGGACGAGTTATAGCCTCATGAGAGTTTTCCAGAGAAGATACTCACAAACTTTTTTTATACTACAACGACTAAGAAATAAAGGTAATTGTCCCCTAATTTTATCTCAGATATCTATACATCTCACTAGTAGTTAAATAAGGATCATCAATCTAACTCCTAAATTAATACATGCATAATAATTAAGTCATCTTAAGATAAACAACTATATAATAAACTATGCAATGAAATGCAATGGCAGGTCCGTTTCTGAAACTTTTGGGTATCATGCCTAAGTAGGTTCTCACAAGGAATGTGTCAAGACACATAACACTCTGATTTTTCCACTCAAGTTTGCTAACTCCAGTGTGTAGTGGGCACATGTTTCCTTATAATCTCAATGACAATCTAAGGAAGTCGAGGTCTATCAAACCCATCTACCACTTACTATAATATCAAATTAATTCTAATTGAGCTAAATGTCTTTATTAGGTGATGCAGAGTTGAGGTGATGATTTAAGAAGAAATAGAATGAATATTCAAATAAACAAGTTTGAGATAATAGGGTCTTCAAAATATGTAACTAGAGAAAACCTTGTTCTTACTTTGCTTCTATACTTAGTTTCCATCATTAGCCTTTTTATTTTGGCTTTTTGACTCATTTTATTATATTTTTTGGAGTTTTTATTTTATTTCTATTTTTCTTTTCTTTTCTTTTCTTTTCTTTGAATGGAAACTTCTTTTCTTTTTCTTTTCTAATACAACTAACTAATTTTGGTTTTCCACATGTCATTCTCTTTATTTTCTTTACTCATCCTATTTCTCAGACTCATTCAAGATGGGTAGGCTTATTTTTTTTTTTATTGGTTTAAAAGATAGGTAAAGGATTTATGGTTGTGAAAAGGCTAATGAAAAGGCTCAGTGGGGCGACTAGCGGATAATTACTTATAGGTATGAATTTTTAGCTATATCGATCCAAAAATGGCTTCAATTCTCGCTTAGGATATGATATGGTGATCAAGCAAGTGGATGTGTGAATTCTCTACTCGGATTTTACTTCTCCCTTGTGTCATCACTCAAATATTTCATTCTTATGAGGTTTTTAGGCTAGATGCTCACAAGATATGTATTAAGTACTCTGACTCAGGTCTCAGAAAAATACTGCCAAGTATAATCAAAGATGCTTATGCAAGATGTTCGTGAAAAGATACAATGACTATTACCTACATATTAATATAAGTTTCAAAAATTAAATGCTAATTCAAGTACTACGTGAGATTTTGAGACTAATATCATCATGGAGAAGGGAACAATACCATTATCACTAAGTGTATAGTATAAATTATATTTATAATTTTATACTTTTTATACGACAAATAATACATAATATACAACCTAATATGTGTTTAAACATTTACAAACCACCCCCAAACAGAATCATGATTTGTCCCCAAAGTATGGAATGAAAATAAAGGATAGAGAGTACCATAAAAACGTGCTTGTAAATAGGAGCACCTGAAAAAGAAGGTTAATCTATACTAATACAAAGAAATAAAAACATACACAACTCCTATATGAGTTTCTTGAAATAATAAATAGCGTTTGGGACATAAGCGGACTCTAATATATAAGTAAATAATAATACCATATGTTCACAAATCAAGCATGCACATATCATGGGTTCTATAGAATTAACTTCTAAAATTCAGCAAAATAATGAAATTTAACGAAATTAAGGTACCTAATTACATTATGCATGGCCCATGGGTTATATATTTTGATATTTATACATGCAATTTTAATACGTGAACGTGCAATGTGCTAAAATTAAATAGACCACACCCAAACAATTTAGGAGAAGGGTTCATGAAATAGCACAATTAAATTACTTAACTAATTTATTTACCTAGAATTCAATAGCATAATTTAATAGACTCGACTGGAGTAAACATGAAAGGCAAATGTGGCAAAAAGTTTTGAAATGAAAGAACAAAATACGCCACCCCCAAACAAAATTTGAAAACTCTTTTTAAGTTTAAAGAATTTTGTGGTCTATACTCCATTAAGGTGGTATGTTACAAAAACTTGGGTCTTTTAAAGTCAGATTCCCTAGACTTACTAATATATGTTTATGTTTTTAATTTTTAATTTTTTTTTATCTATTTGATTTTTGGAAAAACAAAATTACGACAAAATAAAATTGGAACTCATGGTATGCTCCCATAATATAAGAGTGGAATGGAGTACACTGAAGAGTACTATGAGTCATTTATAGTCAGATACTCAAAACTTTATGTGGGGTTATTTTAAGTCAGATTCCCCAAGACTGTGCACACCCCCAAACAAGCAAGAAATTAGGGTGGCACAAGATGGATGATGCGTGGTCAACTATAAACTAATAGTCGAAAGAGTTGGTGGTCTAGCCATAAAAACATGATACTAAATGCACCCCCAGACAGAATGAAGTGGTATAATTGGAAATAATCATGTAGAAGAATGAATGAAAATTTATGCAACCTATCAAAGAACATATGAAAACCATCATATTGCAGCTATTTTAAAGAGTTAGAATGACCCAAAAGATGAACTAGTGATACTTTAGGTGAGAAAGGAATGAAGTATGGATCCTGATGTCTTTCATGAAGCTCAGATGATGAAAAATAAGACAAGCTAGGTTTCTCACTACACTCAGTCAAAGCTTGGCTCTCAACTACAAGAATAGTGTACTCATGGGTTTGTGTTCTAGGCAAAAACTCTTCACTGTGAGGGTTGAAAAAATTATAGAGAATCTCTGAGGCAAAAAGTTCTAGTGCAACTTTAAGGTTCCTTTGAAATAGTGGAGGAATGGATGGCATAGTTATGGTAGATGGTTAGATTTCTAGAGGTTGTAACTCAGGTGGATGGTGGTGGGTTGGTGGTTCATCAGTCTGTGGATCCTCACATGCTCTTAGAAACTCGTCGAATTCCTCATCTAGGTTGTTCACATCCACATAATTGTGGTATTCATCTGCATCTTTAAGAAATTAATCTATCTCGTCCATTGTGAGATTGACTCCATCTGCCAAACTTAATTGAGATTCACATTGTGCTAAAGATGTTACTTCCTTTAATTCTTGCATATTAATTTGTTCATGCCTTAGATTATAATTGTTAATTTCTATTTCCTCACTCTCGTCCTCTAAAATAATATAAGGTTCCTCAATGGCATCGTTCAAATTTATTGAGTGGTCATCCAAAACATGTCCTAAAGAGTTGTCTTCATGAATTTCCTCATCTAGGTAGGGTGTGGAGTCAATACAATGGTTAATGGTAGGGTCATGGGAAGGTAATGGTTCATGAAATTCAGGGTAGGTCTCAACTAGGTCAAATGGTTTGGTTATGGGAATAGGTTATTCTACTTGTGTGTCGATCTCTAGCAAAGTTGAAAGTTTTGTGTTAGGTGAGGGGATCATGGAAATCATCTGAGATAGATTCTGAAGCATAGTTTGGGTGATGGCATTTTGTTCCCTAATTGAGTCGGCTATTTGTTCATTAAATGTTTGTTTTGAGTCAGTCTTTTGTTCCCTAAATATGTTTCTTGAGTCGGCTACTAGTTGGGAAATTATTTGGTCTGGGAAGGGTGGCGAACTAGATGGGTGGTTGATTTCTAGCATGGTGGAAAGGTCTTGCGTAGGTGTGGTTAGTATTAAACTTGTCCGTTCTAGGTTCTGAAGTATTATTTTGTTTTGGGCCATTATTTTGTCAAATGTTGTTTGCAGAGGGGAAGATTGGTTGTGTGGTTCTAGTTGGTATGGTGTTTGATAGTCATAGTTATTAGCGTTTGAGTGACTCTGGTTGATTTCGTACTATTTTAGGTTTGGTTGAGGTTGAATGGCTGGTTGATTGTTATTGGTCGAACTCCATGAATAGTTTGGATGACTAGGAAACTCTTGATTGCATGGGTTACTATGAAAATTAGACAATTGAGGCTCATAATTATAATTATATCCTATAGTAGGCCCAAACTCTTGGTATGATGGGCACTGAGAAGCCCAATGGTAAGGACTACCACGGCATTAACATGGTGAAAGATTTGCATAATAACCTCATGATTGTTGGTTTACATATTGATATGCCATATTGGTTTTAAATATATATTCTATTGTAATAAATATACAAAAACTCTAACGATAAATTTCTAGATAGATGATTATTTTTGCGTGTATAAGAAACTAATATGGAAGGTTTATGCGTACTAGATTGTAATCTCATGCAAGTTTTAAGTCTAATATGCAATTCCTAATGAGCATGCAAAAGTAGCATGATAATTACTAGAAAAAGAATCCTCTGACAGTAGATTCGAGGATGGATAGAGGTGTTACCTGGAGCGTCCTTGCTACGCGTATAAATAGCGCCTTCAACAGTCTTGAAGAATGTCTATGTTACTTCAACAATTATACGAGTACTGGTCTTGGTATATGGTGTGGATTGTGGAGTCCTGTAAATAGATTAACCTTATTAGTTTTAAAATTTTTAAGAATTAAGAAAAGGCTTTTTACTATGGGCTTCGTGTTGGGCATGGATGTCAAGCCTATGAAATGGGCTTGGTAGTGGGTGGGTTTACTAATTTAACTACGATTAATTAATTTTTTTTGGTATTTTTCTATCAAACCAACGGCCAGGTCACTTAGGAATTTGAGGGAGGTTGTCCATGCGTGCACGCTCCTTAATGAGAGAACCCCAAATTCTATCAGTTTTCCAGACACCGTTTAGAATGAAGAAAAATAATTTTTAAAATTTTGTAATTTTTAGCATACGAGTATTGTACTGTACTTTTGAGATAATTTTGGAAATAATATTAAAAAATTAAGTTACTGTATTTAACCTAGAGCACATGCGCACTTAGCAGCAAGGTAATTTGGGCGCGGGTCGCTCTTGATATGTGAAAGGCGGGTCGCGTTCAATGAAGGCAAAATGAGGGCGCGGGCGCGCTCTCAAGTAGAAACAGTAGGGTGAACTTTTTAGGGTTAGGTTACGTGAGTACAAGGAGTTGGTTACGCAACTCGTATGCACTCGGGTAGTAGCAAAAAAAATTTGAAAAAACCTGAACAGTGAAAACAGTGTTTTGGTGTGTGAATAGTGAAAACAGTTTTGCTAATCTAAACACATAATACGTAACAAAGCAAGATGGAAAGCGGCGCCATTTGATAACTATAATTTAATAGATGTAAAAACAGTGTTTAAAACAGTACTAAATCATGCATATCAATATATAATGATACTCTCTAAACATCATAGAATAAAGAGGAGTAATCTTGTTCTCCACTCTTGCTTGCACATACTTGTAATGAATCTAGACTAATCAAACTATTAACTAATGAGAGAGTAATAAGTGATGTGAAAATAGTAAATAAGATGTCAAAATAGTAGATATAATGATGATAAAAGGGTATAAAGAAGATTCAATCCACCACAGAATTCGATTGACCATTAGGTTGATTATCAAATTGCCTATTGATCCTTATTAAACACCAAATCCTCTCGAACCAAGGATTCACTAGCATGAGAGTTTATCTCCACCACAAATCTCTTTGATGGTGGCTCTAAACTCTAATTCAACTCTTATGATGTTTCTCTCTAAACAATCATACGAATCAAACTTAAAATGCTAATACAAATCAACAACCATACTAATTACGAATCAACCTCACATGGCTTCATAAACCTCCTCTAATAGAGGTTGAGCCTTGTATCATAAGAATCATATTAACTAATGATTGAATAGAAGACATAATTTAATGAACAATAATTGAAAGTAAACTAAAGCTTTTATTGATGGTGAATAATGGAGGCTATAATTAAAATAAATTATTCTAAACCTAAAACTAAACTAAACTACTCTACACTAAAGAAAGAGGTGTTGGAAGAGGAGTATTAAGTTTAACCTTAAACCTCTTTATATAGGAGAGGGTTAGGGTTATATTTTCGTGCATGGGCCAAAAAGGAGGACTTTGGCCCTCTAATGTGAGTCCAAAGTCCATTAGGTTAAGTCTAAAGAGGCCACAATTGTTGGAAATTACTTTATGACCCTTTTTGTCAACTTTTATAGCTCTGATTGGGGCAAGGCCGGGTCCATTGGAAAGCTTATTCCGAGCTGGTCGTTTTGACATAAAGTGGGCCCAAGTCCAAAGATACACCCATTTGAAGTTCTGTTGACTTTTATGTTCTTTTTCTATTTGAATTGACTTTGACTTCCCAGCTTTAACTAGACTTAGAAAAGGCTTTTCTTCATGATTCTTGGGCTTTAAATGTAGAACTTCCTCAATAATCATCTTGACTTATTTTCCATGCAAAATGACATCTTTAAGCGTATAAACAGTTTCAAAACCTAGAATACACAAAAACACGTAAACAATACTAACTCTTATTTATTATAAATATAATTGGCCTAAATAGAATACTATTAAGGGGTTTAAACTACACTTTTGGGTGCTTATCAACCTTCACTAATTCGATTCATAAACCAAAGCTCTGATACCAGTTGTTAGGAATTAGAGATCACACTAATCCCGACTAATGACAATTATCCTCAAGATCTTAGAATCAATGACAAAACAAGAACACCAATACATCCACTAAAACAATAATGAAATAACAAAGAATAATCGAACACAAGGAACTTACGTGGTTTGGCAACTGCCTACGACCACAAGCGCACCAAAATCCACTTTAATCAAATTGTTGCTTACAATGTCACGAGCCTTAGACAAACAACAATCTCTCTCTCAAACACACACACTTTTGGCACTCACAAGTTTATGCTATTGCACTATCACACTGCACTAACAAATTTGGTTGTTGCCTTACATTAATTATCACTCCAATAACGTACTCGCAATACGCCCCGTATGCTATGTGCTCTCTTAATTGTGTCTTATAAACTCTAAGAAGTAGTGGGATATTTATAGAGAAACCCGATTGCCGGAACTGTAAGAATAGTGGTTTCCAAAACCAATCTGATTTCTGAAACAATATACTTTTCTAATCTCATTATCGTATCATGTTTGGATTCTAAACTGGAGGGTTTAACCATAGCTTGTGCA
Source organism: Coptis chinensis (assembly GCF_015680905.1). NCBI lineage: Eukaryota > Viridiplantae > Streptophyta > Magnoliopsida > Ranunculales > Ranunculaceae > Coptis > Coptis chinensis. The sequence continues at coordinate 59,824,673 of NC_141461.1, read as the reverse complement.
AGATCTTTGTGGTGATACATCTGCAGAAATCAAAAATGGTAATTGGGCAGGGTTAACAGTAACACTTATTGAAATGATTAAGGTGATACATGTGGAAGATTATAGAGGAAATGAACACTATATATTCTCATCAATATGGCTTCTTGAGAGCCATCTCTACAGTTGTTGTAGGGGAAATTCTGAGTATGCCCTAATATTCTTCTGTGCCTTGTGATCTGGAATCCTTTGCTGATAAAGAAGGGATAAGATGATGGTGAGTTCAGGGTTAAACCGTCTGACGGCTGCCTACGTATCTCCTTTGTTCTATTGGAGAATCAAATCCTATTTTGCGCAGTTCCAAAGAGCGAATCCCTATAGTTTATATAGGAAGGGTGACGAGAGTCATAGGGTTAGGGCTGTCCTCACCGCTTGTGAGTTCCTTTCCATCTTTGGACTATGCCTTCCTATTAGGATTCATCTTCTTATGGAAGTCTGAATCTAGACCATATCTTATGAGAGGCAAGTTTTCTTGTTGATCATAATGACCCATCGTGTATGGGAAGATTATATCAAAAAGGTAACTCCTAAGATATGTCATCATGATTCCTTCCTTATCATCAAATATCGCCATATTCAGTTTCCTTCTATTCAGGAACTGTCTATATCAGTTCCTAACGACTAGGGTAACTATTATGTTTGAAGGCGGTCAATCATGTGCCTGGCACATGTCCACTAAACACCCATGCTAAGCACGAGATCACTTATTCACAGAACTGATCCGATGGTCCTCGTCTCATTTTGGACATCTATAGTCTTAGGTTATTTCTCACACACGTGTCATTTGTTCAGTGACGGGAAATCCCCCCTACAGATGCCCCCTTTCGTGCCATCTAGCACGTGGGTGCTTGAAGCGACGCTGCTTTTGACATGAGAATCCTTTTCCAAAACTGTTGTTGGAACTGCTGACGTCTACAACTAATTAAGGCTCTAAAAAGACGGCTCGAACAGACACGCCATTTCCTGAAAAAGGTAATGATGGCAGTTCTATCCCAAAAAGATGCACCGCTTGGGCTCATCCTAACCGTCCATCTTATCTATATATAAGAGATCTAGTGAGAGAACTTTCATTATCTCTTCTGATACCTTTTTCTGCATACTGAACCTTTTGATATCTCGTTAAGGTTTAACCAAAGCTTGAAACTTTTCTTCTTTCTCGATCATGAATCCAAACTGGTCACTTGTAAACTTCGGAGAACTTTCCTCCCTGGAACTTATCCACGAGAAATTTCACATCCCTGAAGATATCGGCCTGGAGTGGGGGAGGTTATATGATGAGTTGGCCTACAAGGAGGTGGCACTCATCACTATTGGTCAGCTTAGGGCCAGACTCACTCTTCCCCTCCACCCATTGCTAAGAGAGTGTTTGATTCATTTCAGTCTTGCTCTTGGTCAAGTATCACCTCTGTTTTACAGAACTGTTATGCACTCAGCCCTTCTTGCCAATAAACATGGGTTTGCTCTAAACCGTAGGGTGTTCAGTTACTTTTATGAGGTCCGATGTATTCGAGACCAGTCGTACTATTACCTCATGACCAGAGAAAAGAATTCTCCGATCATCTTTTTTAAGGGGAAGCAGAGCGACGAAGGTTGGGCTAATCACAACCTTCGTGTGTTGGGTGATGCGTGGAACGTTCACCCTTCGATGCTGATGGTGAGCCAATAGGAATTCCTATTCCTAGAAAACACACCCATGCTCCAACCAGTAAGTCTTCCTACTTAGGTACTTTATAACTTGATATAAGAGTCTTTCACTTGAATATCTTTTGCTATTATTCTTTAGATGACTCTTCCCCCCTGGAATCAACTAACTGCAACTGATGATGTTACGGTGAACATTATCAAGAAGATCAACATGGAACAGAGGATGCCTTGGGTGATAGTTCCTGATCCCACCCATCTTTTTGAATATTTTAACATGTCTACTGAAGAATTGCTACAACTTGTCCCTGGCTTTTCCCTTTTTGGGATAAATACTGTGAGTTCTGGGCGCACAACACTTCCTCCTCCTATTGATCATGATGCCAGACTTTTTCCTCCTCCAGTTCAGGATAAATCCTCTTTGATTACTAGAAGAAGAGGAAACTACAAGGAGAAGAGTTCGGAGACCATCTCCAGTGATACTGCGACGTCGGGTTTAGTTTAGGAGCTTGCTGTCAGTGATGATTGTGTGATCACTGGCGGGAGGGGCCTGAACTGCCTTATGAACTGTTGGCAGCCTACAATTTTAAAAGGGGAGTGAGTGCGTCCAACTGTTTTAGATTGAAGAGATCTGATACTGCTTCTGATGTTGCCCCATCTGGTAAGAAAACGAAATTTTGTCCTCTCACCGTAAATGAGGAAACACTTTTCAAGGTCCCTGCTAGTATTCCCCCACCTGTTAAGTCTTGTAAGAATATAGTTGCACCATTATCAGTTTTAGATCCTTTTACAGGTTCTAAACAAACTGGTGATAATGTCCTTCTGACTGTCGACCCTTCCCTTCCTGATAATCGCAAGGGGAAGGGTATTGCTGAAATCACTACTGTAACTGTCGCTCTCCCTCCTCCTCGATCCAGTGATAGGAGTGGGGTGAGTGACAACATTCCCTTTTCGCCAAGATTTCTGGATTCCCCTGAGAGGGAGATGATTGTGGAGATGAGGCATTGGGGCCGAACTGATAAACTACCTGTTACCAACAAGCACTCTGTTAAAGATGTTGATATCGCGCTTGGAGTTCTAGAAGCTACACGACTTCCTGTTGACAAGGCTGAAGCCAACATAGCTGGGACCTTGGACCTATCCTTTTGCCGATCTGTTGTTCACCTTGCCAAGGTAAGACTTTCTTCTCTGTTCAGTGTTCGATTTCTCTCATTGTGTTTCTTACACATCTTATATTCTTTTCCAGTTAATGAATAACTTTTTGGCTATGAAAGAACCCATCTTTGCGGCCTCTGTCGATTCATCCACTGATGCCATAGCTACTGGTGAGCTGATCTGGGTGAAAGAGGCTGCTGAGAAGAGAACTGCAGAGCTGTAGATCCAGGTTGACCAGCTCTTGGCGAAATAAAAGAAATCTGATACTGGCTTCAAGAATATGAGAAACACTATCTCCAACCTTCGGAGCTCTCTGGAGAAAGCCCAAAAAGGAGCTGCTGATGCTGCCGCTGGGAAAGTGAAGTTCTAGGAACTGCACACCCACTTCACTACCCTGCAAATAAAACATGACCAAGTCCAAGGGGAACTTAACTGTAGGAAGACCGAGATGAGGATCCTTGAGCAAGCCATTGCCCATGCAAATGAGGTCATGTCAGGCTATGAGAGGGCTCTAAAAGAGAAACATCTTCGCTCTGATAAGAAGGCTGGTGACCTCTTGGCGAAGACCTCTGAGTTCTATTATCAAGTGGTGAAGGAGGTGAAGAAGAGGTTAGCTGAAAATACCATTTGCTTTGCTCTGAGAGTACTTGATGTTTCTCGAGAGTCTTTTGATAAGAGTCTAAAACTGTAGTTTTAACCCCTTAACAATAATACTTTTAGACCAATTATGTGAGTAATAAATAAGAGTTAATGTTGATTACGTGTTTTTATGTATTTCAGGCATTAGAGTCGATTATGTGTAGAAATGTGTCACTTTTGTGAGATAAAAGAGCAAGGGTTGGTTGCTAAGGAGTTCTGTGATTAAAGGCTAAGATTCAAGGAGAAAAAGCCTTTTTAAAGCTCGGTCAAAGCTCAAAAGTCAAAGTCAATGCGGGCAGAAACATCGCACAAAAGTCTGCAGAAATTCTGAATACCGTATCTTTGGACTCAGACCTCGGAATCGGGCTTACCTTATGTCAAAACGACCGGCTCGGAAAGATCTTTCCAATGGTCTAAGGCATAACCCAATCAAAGGAGCAAAAATGGATGAAAAGTCTATTAAAGAAAAATACAGCTGAAAAGGCCTCTGTGGATTGAAGAAATTGGGTTTTGGGCTCGATTTTTTGGCCCAAAACCTGGCTCCTCAGCCCATGCACGAAAATATGGATCTGGTCTTCTCCATTTGAGGACACAAGACTTAACTCTTAAGTATTCCAGTTTTTAGGTAGCCATTAGTGAATAATTTTTTATCTAGTTTTAGACTCCATTAATTAGTTTCAATAGCTTGTTTTCGATCTAGTTTTTTACATTCCATTAATTAGCTTTAGAACAAAATAGATTATTATTTTATAATCATATTTAGTTTTATAATAAAGTATTAGTTTTCATTTACATTTAGTTCTTGATTTCATTCTTATTTATAATTAGTTTGTCTTCATTAATAATTAGTATTTATGATCTTAGTGCTAATTTAGTTTCAATTCTTGTTTAATTCGATTGAAATCATTACTATTGTAGTTCAAATTAGTAAATTTACAATCTTTATATCATGTCGTGTTTAAATTCGTATAGAAATGGTAGTTTTATGACTCAAGGCTTAACCTCCATTAGAGGGGTTTGAGGAAGCCTTGAGGAAAACTTGATTGTGTAGTATAGAAATAGTTGTAAGGTTCTATTCCACTCTAGAAGGTAGTTGATTCATCATGAGAATGGGTAGAACTTCTTTACATGTTAGTCATTAGTTGGTAGAGATTGCCATGAATGATTAGGGATTAGAACGACCAATTCTTATCGTAAGAACGTAAGAATTTGATTACAACAATCTATCCTAGTTAATGAAGTCGAGTTAAGGTGGAATCAATCGCCCCTAATTCCTTATCATATAGTCAAGTTTAGTATTTCGTAGTCGAATTATTATATCTTGTTAGTATAATTTGCATCGTAGTATAATTCCATTGTTACTCTCATTAATTTTGGTAGGACTGATAATCTTAGAAAATGCGAATTCTAAAGAACTAGGAGTAGAATGAATCTTCTACTCCAACTCTATTGCGATAGCATTCGAGAGTAGAAAACTTTGATAAAACTAAGCGTAAAATAGTTTTCGTTTTACTTGCGTTTGAGTCTCGTACTTATGGGTAGGTAAAACTATCATTTTACATTTTATCATCTTTCGATGCTGCCAGACAAGTTAAGTTTGAGGAGGCTATTGAGGCTACTGGATATGTCTCTCAGTTGGATGCTTAAGGGTGAGTGACCAACCCCTTCATCTTGTTTCCTGATCTAGACACCAGTATCTCAGCTATCTAGGAAGAACTTATACCTGATGCCTCCTCATTTGCTTATGAAGACACCGATGATGACATGCCTCCCGTTCAACTTCCTTTTCTGTCAGTTCTAGTTTTAGGTGAGTGTTCTATTCAGCCTTCAACCGTTCCAGCTAATCCAACCACACAGTCTGTTCTTGAGAGTGAAACACGAGTTCCTGATAATGGTGAAACAGAAAGCACTGATGGTGAACCGAAGTTTGATTCTACTCCTACTTCATAAGCTTTTTAGTTGATGATTCACATAAATAATTATTTTTAAACAATGATTCTATGGATCTATAATATTGAGCTATGTAGCTCACATACAATTTACTTACTGAGCTCTACAACTCTTCTATTTTATGCATGTGTACTATTTACTTACTAAGCTTTGTAACTCTTATAGTTTATGTATACATTAGAAGCACTTTATGTTATATGACATGTGTTACTATGCATACTTTACCCCTGATGCCCCCAAAGTTCATTTGGAACAACAATAGGTGACCCTAGTAGGCTAAACAGATTAAAATAAGGCATGACCAGAATCTGATCAGGATATCATGGGAGCCATTCAAGTTAACTGTAATTAGGAGTTCGATCGCAATAAAGTCATATGTCTTTGCCAAAGTAACTTGGTGCCATGAGAACGACATTGTGTTAATAATGATAGGTCCTATTTATTTAAAAAATAAATAGGTAATCGCCAGAATAGTAGTGGGGGAGTTTTTCTCAGCGCCATCATGCAAATACTGTTCCAAGCTCATGATTTGCGTGTTAGGATTTGGATCCAACCCAGATCTTTCCAGCAACTCCTATGTTGATGTTTCGAGAGTGCTAGGAACTGGCATACAGTTCAGGCTCTGAAGAACATTATCTCTTGCTCCAAGTCAAGCTGGCATATAGTTTACTGAATAGTTAGTGTGGTCGGATTCCCTAAAAGCTTAACCCATCGAGGATAATTGCAGTTTGAAAGAATTGGCGTATAGTTCTAGCTGCGTGGGAATGGGAAAGGATCTGGCATACATTTCAACTTTCCCATACTCAGTATCACTGGTTCTAAAGCAAATTAGCATACAATATTCTTGAACAGATAGTGAGAAGATAATTCCTTAAAGGATTAGTCCATTGTGGATCATAAATAAAGAATTAATGCAAGGAAAAAATTCGATTGCAATGTGGAGCACTTTATTGATGAATTGGAGAGAAGTGAATAATGCATAGAAAAGCATAGAATGACAATTTACTGATAGTACTTGTGAAGGTGCTGTGCGTTCCATGGTTTGACAAGAACGTCCCCTTCAACAGTATGGAGATAATAAAAACCAGTTCGACCAACCTTGTCGATGATGTAAGGTCCTTCCCAGTTGGGACCAAGCTTACGGTTGGGCTCTGGAATCTCACGCAAAACTAGATCTCTAGATTTGAAAGATCGAATCCGAACTCCTTTGTCGTATGATCTTTTAAAAATCTGCTGGTTAACATCTAAGCGAAGTGCGACACCTTATCGGTTTTCATCTAGGAGATCCATTTATCTACATAACAACTCCTCATTGTCTAGAGTGTGTACAACATCTAACTTCTGAGTGGGAGCTACCAATTCTGGAGGTATGACAGCCTTTGTTCGGTAGGTCAGTGAAAATGGTGATTTACTAGTTGACCATCTGGGTGTAACTCGGTATGCCCATAGGACCTTAGGTAGTTTCTCAACCCATAAACCTTTCTCGTCGTCTAATTTATGTTTCATGCTATCCAAGATAACCCTATTAGAGGCTTCAGCCTGGCCATTGCCTTGTGGGTACCTTGAAGTTAAGAATAGATGGGTAATGTGAAACTCCTCACAGAGTTCAGCAACCAATCCTCCAGCGAACTGTTGCCCATTATCTGAGATGATAACTTTGGGTATGCCGAACCTACAGACAATGTTGTTCCAAATGAACTTTCTGACGTCATGTTCTCGAATGAAGACAAGGGGAACTGCTTCTATCCACTTGGTGAAGTAATACATCACAACTAGTAGGAATCGAACATTACCAGGAATAGGTGGTAGAGGTCTTATGATATCAGTTCCCCACTGTGCAAATGGCCATGGACTGGCCAATGGGTGTAGTTCTGTTGCTAAAGCATGGATTAGTGGAGCATATCGTCAACATTTTTCACATTTGCAGGCAAAAACCTATACATCCTTTTGCATATAAGGCCAAAAGTACCCTTGCCTTAGGATCTTGAGAGCTAGTGTTCTGCCCCCAGCATGGTTGCCACAAATTCTTTCGTGAATATCTCGCATAACCTATTCAGCGAGGTGTGGGGAGAGACATCTAAGATGAGGTCCCATAAAGGACTTCTTGTACAGATCGTCCCCAACGAGGGTGAATCTTTGTATCTTTGCAAGCAGATGCCTTGCTACATTCTTATCCTCAGGGAGTGTTCCGTCTTTGAGGTAGGACTTAAATGGATCCATCCAACTTGGAGTAATGGTTGGAACAACACAAATTGTTGTAACTGGGATCTAAATGCTAGATTTCTCCTGGAAATTTATAAGGATAGAACGTGACTCACTGCTGCCCAACATCGAGGCAACATATGCCAAAGCATCTGCGTGTTGATTTTCAGATCGAGGCAGTTGATAGAACTTAATGTTCTCAAACTTTCCTTGAAGACCCCTTACCAGTTCCAGGTATTTGGCCATTCGTTCGTCCCTGGCCTCATACCATCCATCAACTTGGAACACAACCAGCTGTGAATCACTAAAAATTGTGAGGTGTGTTAGGCCTAGGACGAGGGCCATTGTGAGGCTAGCAAGTGTCGCCTCATACTTTGCCTCATTGTCAGAGGCGTTCCAACCTAATCAGATGGATTTCTCCAGCCACATATTGTCGGGAGTAACTAACACAGCTCCAACTCCTGCACCTATGTCATTTGAAGATCTATCCACAAACAGCCGCCATCCGGAGCTCGACTCCCATGGGTCTGGGCGGGAGTTTGGAGATTCAGGCAGGATGCCATCATCGGAACTAGGGGTGGTTGAATCGTACCACATGTAGGTCATTGGGAAATCTCACAAGAATTCTGCTAGTGCCTGACCCTTCTCTGAGATTCTAGGGACGTAAATAATATCATATTCTAACAATTGCACAGACCATTTAGCTAGCCTTCCTGATCTGTTCAGTAATTCCAGAACTGATTGCAACTGGTACTCTATGATCACTCTAATGGTGTGGGACTGGAAGTACGGTTGTAATTTCTCTGCGGCAAAAACAAGTGCTAAAGCGACTCTTTCGAGCTTTGGGTACCTTGTTTCTACTGGTAAGAGCATCCGTCTCAAGAAATAGACAGGTTTTTCAACCTTCTTTTCATCCATGCATATCAGTATAGAAATGATGTCGTAGTCTGATGAACAGAGATAAAGACCCAGGACTTCTCCCTCAACAGGCTTCGAAAGGATTGGCGGTGCCCCCAGGTATGTTTTGAGTTGATCGAATGCCTTTTGGCACTTTTCCGCCCATGCGAAGGAGGTGTTCTTTCGCAGTAACGGAAAGAGGGGTTTGCACTTATTTGAACTCTTAGAGATGAACCTGTTCAAAGCTGCTAACCTACTTGTAACTTTTTGAACCTCTTTCATGTTTTTAGGTGAGGGCATTTCTATGAGCGCTTGGATCTGATCTGGGTTCGCCTCAATCCCCCTCTTAGTAACTAGGTACCCTAAAAACTTTCCTGATGATACAACAAAAACACATTTTGCAGGGTTGAGCTTCATGTGATATTCTCGAAGAACGTCAAATGCACGTTTCAAGTGGGAGAGATGATCTCCCCATTTCAGACTCTTGATCAGGAGATCGTCCACATACACCTCCACAATGTCGCCTATTAATCTTTCAAACATCTTGTTTACCAAACGTTGGTATGTGGCTCCTGGATTTTTCAATCTAAATGGCATGACCTGATAGCAGTGCGGGCCATCCTCGGTTGTGAAATTGGCATACTTGTGGTCCTCCTTATATAAGGGGATCTGGTTGTAGCTTGACGACCTATCTATAAAGGATAACAATTTATATCCAGCTGTCGCATCCACCAACTTGTCAATTCGTGGCAGAGGGTAGCTGTATTTCGGACATGCACGGTTCAGATCCGTGAAGTAAATACAGATTCTCCATGACCCATTCTTCTTTCTTACTGGGACAATATTAGAAATCCAGGTGGGGAAATTGATTTCCCTGACAAAATTAGCTGCCTTTAGTTTTTCAACTTCAGCTTTTACTGCTTTAGACCTGTCAGCGCCTATCTTTCTCGGTTTCTGCTTGACTACTACTACATCACTACGGACATTGAGCTGGTGGCATGCCACATGGGGGTCAATTCCTAGCATTTCTTCGAATAACCAAGCAAACACATCTCTGTGCTCTCAGAGGAACTGTATCAGAGCTTGGCGCTCTTCAGAACTCAACAAGGTGCTGATGAAAGTGGCTTTTGGCGAGCTACCACCTATAATTTCCACTTCCTATAACGGCTCCAGTGAAGGGGGATCCTCCCTATCTCGTGGAACTAGGTCCGAGAGAGGTGGATCCAACTGTAATTACTATTTGGTAGGTCGCCTCACCTCCATTGGTTCAAAAGGGAGTGGGGACTGCTTCGTTGCCAGCGTGTAGCATGCTTTGGCTGCCACCTAATCCCCTCTAATTGTATCAATTGTCCCATTATATGGGAACTTCAGACATTGGTGATAGGTGCTAGGAATAACTCGGAGTCTGTGTAGCCAAGTCCTGCCCAAGATTATATGATAGGGTGTGTTAGCTTTTATTACGACAAAGTTTATGATGAGAGTTACCGAACCAGTAGCTACGGGTGGTTGGATTTCCCCAACTGTCAAAGCTTCGTCCCCACTGAATCCATATAGGTTGGAGTTGGTGGCAACCATTTCAGAGTCAGGAATTTGCAGCTTTTTGAATGCGGTGTAGTATAGCACATCTGCTGAGCTACCCGGATTAACCAATATGCAATGCAAATCATAATCTCCAAAAGGAAGTGTTAAAACAAGCGCATCCTCATGGGGGCTCTAGATGCTACAACAGTTAACCTCAGTGAAGAGGATGAGCGGATCTTTGTGGGGTACCGTGTTAACCTGAGCTCCTGTAGTCAGCTCGTTGTTCATGATCCTCATCTGCTTGGCGATGCACATTTGATATCGCACACCCTTTTTAGTGATCTGTCCATTCCGTTTACTTGCTTTTCCAGAAATCATATTTATCTGGAGTTGCCATTGAGTGGTCCAGTACCTGGGGGATCCTGAACTGACATTCTGATCTCCTCAGGCTATATTGCGTTCGCCTGTTCATGTGCAACAAACTGCTTCAAATACCCCCTTTCAATCAGATCCTGAAGTTCATTTTTCAGGGTCCTGCAGGCTCTGGTGCTGTGACCCTTACTCTTATGGAACTTGTAGTAGGTCCTTTGGTCTCTGGTACCCAGGGAGCCTGGCTTTAGCAGAGCTGGCCATTTGAGGTAGCTCTGATTTTTTATCGAGTCCAGAACCTCATCTGGCATTTTGTTCAGAGGGGTGAAGTTTTTGTACACCGAGGGAAGAGCTTCTTTAGTTCCTTCCACACGTGGCTTCTTCTGTGGTTTTTCATTTTCACTACTGGCTACATTTTCGTATTGCCCAGTCGTCCCTTAGGTGGAGATTCGGCCCTTTGGCGATTACGATTACGGTATCTCTTCAATTTTTGAGGGGAGTGGTAATCCGATAAAATTGAATATAATTCTACTCCAAATAAATAATGAATATCAAACCGAAGTAAAACTAAAACTTTATCGTATACTATTTACCAAAGATTTCTACTCTCGATACTATTGAAGTAGAGTTGGAATAGAAGATTCGTTCCACTCCTAGTTCTTTAGCATTCAAGTTTTCTACGACTATCAATCCTACCAAAGTCAATGAGAGTTTTACGAATTATACTATGATGTAATTTATACTAACAAGATAATGGGATTATAATGATTCAACAATGAAATGCTACGGAATACTAAAAATTTGAATCTAGAATAAGAATTAGGGGGGGAATTGAATCCACCTTGAATCCAACTTAATAAACTAGCATAGATTGTTGTAATCCAATTCTTACGTTCTTACGGTAAGAATTGGTCGTTCTAATCCCTAATTATACATGGCATCTCTACTAGTTCATAACTAGCATGTGAGGAAGTCTAACCAATTCTCATGGCGAATCAACGACCTTCTAGAGTGGAATAGACTCTTACAACGATTCTACATTACACAATCAAGTTTTCATCAAGGTTTCATCAAGCAAATATGAGAAATTAGCATAAGTGACCAAAAATGGAGTTCTAACTAATCTCGTTTCGCCGAGTGCGATTGCATTGACCATATGCAACAAGGACTTAACCCACTAGGAATTCCCTAGTGGACGAGTTATAGCCTCATGAGAGTTTTCCAGTGAAGGTACTCACAAACTTCATCTATACTACAACGACTTAGAAATAAAACTATTATGTCCTTATCTATGGCTCAATTATCTATACATCTCACTAGCAACGAATACAAAATAATCAAGTCGAAACCTAAGCTAATATATGCATAATAATCAATCATCTACGAATAAACATATATACAATGAGTAATACTATGAGATGAACTAGCAGGTCCATTTCTGAAAACTCGGAATAACGTCCTTAAGTAGGTCCTCACATAAATGTCAAGACAAAAGCCACTCTGATTTTTTCGCTCAAGTTTTCCTTCTCCAGTGTGCAGTTGGCACACTTTACCTTACAAACTCAATGACAGACAAGGAAGCTGGAGTTGATCGAACACATCTGCCATTTACTATCACACTAACCTATTCCTAATTGAGCTAGAGGTCTTTATTAGGTGTTGCGGGGATTAGGAGATGGTTTGAGAAGGAAGGAAATGGATATTCAAAAAGGACAAGTCTGAGATAATAGAGGCTTCATATTATGCAACTAGAGAAACCCTTGTTCTTTACTTTTGCTTCTACACTTTGTTTCCATCCTTAGCCATATTTTTTTTTCTTTGGCTTTTGACTCCTTGATTCTATTTTTGGAGTTCTAACTCTTTATTTTCTTTTATTATTTTATATATTTTTTTATTTGGATGGAAACTTACTTTTCTCATCTGAAGCGACTAAGGAATTCTTGATTTCAATGGTTCTTCTCTTTTCTATTCTTCATCTCTATTCTCAGGCTTATTCAAAGAATTGGGTAGGTTGATTTTTTTATTTTGTTTTGTTTTGTAACAGGGTAAAGGATTTGTGGTTTATGAAAGGCTAAAGAAATGCTTAGAGGGGCGACTAGCGGAAAATAATTCATAGGTTTGAATTTCTGGCTATATCGATCCAAAGAGGGCCTAAATTCTCGCTTAGGATATGGTATAGTGATCAAGTAAGTGGACGTGTGATTTTTCTATCCGGATTTTACTTCTCCCTTGTGTTATTTATCAAATGTTCACTCATATAAGGCTTTAGGCTATATTCTCACAGGATTTGTAGAATAAGTACTCTAGCCTAGATTTCAGAAACTTACTGCCAACACTCATAGATACTCATGTAACATATTTATAGATAGATGCAAAGATTATTACCTACATATTAGCCTAAGTTTCTAAAAACTATTCTAATGCAAAAGCTACGTGAAATTTCTAGATTATCAAGGGCCTAGAGAAGGAAATCAATACCAATATTCCTAAGTGTATAACATAATTTTTATTTATATTTTTAAAATTTTTGAATTTTTTTAACTAGAAAATAAGTGCATATTATACATATCTATATCCTAACAGATGCCTTAATTACACTTGTTTTATGCCCCAAACCCAAACAAGAAACATGTTTTGTCCTCAAAGTATTTAAATAAATAGGGTCGAGAAATACTATGGAAACACATGAAATTCTGGAACATCTTCAACACAAGGTTAAACATACTAATATAGAAAAGAAAAACTGACGTAACTCTATAAGAGTTCCACCCGTTATGGGGTTAATAAGAAATAATTTGCTTGGGACATAAGCAGACACTAACTGAAATAAAAACCAACCTTAACTCCCGTTTAATCATTTTCCTCCTCATCCTTAATAAAGAAATGAGGTTCCTTCGCATCCTGCCACGCCATGGTAATTTGCCAGGCTTCACGCCACTTAACGTCTACTATAGCTAACATGTCAAGCGCCATTTGGTCGGATGGGGTATAAAGCGCATCTTGATGAGGTTGTATCTTCCACCCTTACCAAGTCATTGCACGGAACAATCGAATAATACAATTGGTGGGTCTCACAATGTCGACCCTAACCCAATCCGTAAAATAGGCACAATAAACAGGGAAGAAACATAGAATTATACGGCAAATTAAAACAAGCATAAGAAGGTACTCATGCCTCTTGCTATGGGCTCGGGCTAAACTAGACATTAGGGTCTGGGGAATATCATAGAGTGTACATCCCCTAGCTAAAGCAAGGAAAATATCACAAGTTTCCTCATTCACAGAAGAATAATGCCATTCCCCTCTAATGTTTAGCATGATCCAAAACATAACAGTGCCCACGTTCATAGACAGGCTACCAAGGGCGACATTATAATCCCCTTGGTCCTCTATTCTAAAGATTCCTGCCCCATAATGCTCATGCAAATCAAAATAGTTATACATGTACATATTATCTACCAAATAGGCCCATGAGTCTTGTATTTCGGCCGGCATAGCAAGTCCAAGCACAAAGGCTAGCAAGAACCTAGAAATTTCCATTGGTTCATCCCCAATGGTGATGGAGAACACTTGTTCTCCATCTGGTCTATCAAAGAACTTACAATTATCATAAAAATAAGATGTAAGTGTGAGAGAATAAAGTTCATCAGGACTTACCAATAGTGGCTCCCAGCCTGCTAGAATAATCACTTCGCGAAACCACGCACCATAGGTGTCACTTTGGAACAAGTCTTCAAAAGACTGTTCCGGTATTATACGAGGGAATGTCATCCCCATAAACTTGCTGGAATAGCTGTAAAAGATCTAGGAACAACCCACAAAAAATCGGATTTTTTCGTGCCCACGGGGTCAGGGCGCGGGGTGCGCTTAACCTATGACTGAGATGGGCGCGGGGTGGGCTTCGAAGAATTTCGAGTTCCAGGCACTTAGGCGCAGGGTGCGCTCACTTTTTGCCTGGGATGGGCGCGGGTCACGCTAAGGATGAAAACTGAAATTCCAGTGTTTTGGTAGGGCGTGGGGGGTTTCTCGATGAAATTTCGACCGACAAGGTTTGCAGGGGCTTCCATCAAGCAGCAGCTCTCTAGCTGCTGAGTTGCTAAAATGGGGAAGAAAAATGGGAAACGTGGGAGTGAAAGGTGAGAGATGAATGTTAGGTGTAGTGTGGGTTGTTAGTATAGAATGAATGAAGTTTTTATAGGTTTTAAGTTGCTAAAATGAATCGGGAAGTTGCCAAAAAGCTTTAAGGCAATTGCTGGAAACAAAAAATTTCCAAAACCGAAAACGGAAACAACTCATATTTTTTATTCTAAAACAACCCTAATATATTTTAGATTGAATTTAGGATAGAAACTGCCTAACTTATCAAGATTCATCCTACCACAATATCTATTCATAGCGATGCCCATATCGGCAATATTCTCAACCCTCACTCCAAAACAACTACTAAAATGGAGGATCCTATAACAAATCATGCTAGAGTAAATAATACCACCCCCAAACAATTCGGGAAGGTAGGACTAACGATAAAAACAATATGCAATTTGAAAAGAACCAAATTATATTAAAATTCAAATTTAAATACAATTAACTACCGAATTTAAATTTAACTACTGAATTTAAACAAGTTAATATCCGAACTAAGAAAAATCATAAAAACAACTAAATAACATCAAAACCACATATTTTTAGAAAACCTAGAACCATGATGAAGATGGACCTGAGATGGATATTGGGCCTGGGATGAAGATGGGGCTTGAGATGAAGAAGGGCCCGAGCCATCCGTCCTTTGACGACGATGCTCATGCCTCTCAGACTCATCTGAAACAGAAACCTCCAGGGGTGGCATGCGTCATAGAATCTCTACTCGGAACAGGCGTTGTGCTTCCATCTCTGCCTTCATCTTTGTATAATGCGCAACCTGACGCTGTAGGACTGTCTCCATGTTATAATGGGGATCCGACTGGCTCTTGTCGAGCATTTCAAAATTCGTCTGAAGGGTATTTTGTTTTGTTCGAATTTTAATCTGCCTATCTCATATATCTTCACAAATAGCATAAATGCAACGCACGCCAGTATGCAACACTGACATGCGTTATGAATCAGACGTATACCTCTCCAAGGCATCTTCATCCAAACATGTCATGTCCTCCCTTTCCTCATCCGAATCAACCATCCTGTCCTCCGGCAACATCCAAGTCTTTTGGATACACTCCATATAAATAATTTCATTTGAATGCAATTTCAACATAGTCCGCTCAGTTTTGGTTCCCCCCAAGACAACATTATCTTCATAATTAAAGTAGGGACTGGTGCAATACTTTTCCCAACTCCTCTAATCATATTTATCAAAAACTCGAGGATACAGAATTCATACCTCTTCTCTTGCAATATCCAGATAACGTGCAGACATGTCAAACTGATGTCGCTCACTTTCTCCTTCCCCATGACGTTCTTACCAATCCACTGAGGTTCAGCTAGTTGGTTGGTTCGCAGAGATGACAGTCGAGCACAATGAGAATTGGATTGTATTGACCTTCCATGAGAGTGTCGTTCATCAATGCAGGAACTCCAGTATATTGGGATTCCTGCACGGTTGCATCGAGGTGGCATTCAGGCATAATATCTAGAATCTCAGCCAACTTCTCTAGCAATAATTCTCTCCTAACCCCAGCCACCTTCATGAAAACTTTCCAACCATCCAACTCTCTCTTCTTATAGAATTGTTCGACCAAATCGGAGTGGTAGAAATTATCTGTCAAGTACCACAACCTATTCCAATTCCTCCTAATCATCTCATCACGAAAAAATGGTGCGAAGCAGTCGGCCGTAAAAGCTTGTTCTGGCAGAATTCTTCGTCTTAGAGCCATTGAAAGTTTTGAACTGATTTGGGGGTTTGTATGTAGTGTAGGAAACGATGTGAAACAACCCTACTTAATAATTAAAAAAAAAATGATGGTGGTGGGACAGCTGTTGCGTGGCAGTTCAAATATTTTGTGGTTTTTCCCTAATGTTCAGTGTTGGGTTGGTGGTGGGAGTGTTTTAGGTAAGGTTTTGAATTTGGGCGTGGTTGTATTTTTTTATTTTTTTTTATTTTAGGTTATGGTTTTGAATTTGGTAATGGCGGATTTGGAAAGAATCACGATTCTGTTTTGTTTGGAAGAAGGAAACGCATACGCATCACACGTGCGTACGTTGGGCCCAAGCCCAAATCGATTTTAAAATTCGTCGATTTTTCGCTCAACTTCAACCTAAAATTACCGCTTCGTTACCAATCTGATTATTGCTAATGAGTTATGGAAATGATCAATAGAGAATTTCAAATCCAATGATTCATAAAACACTAATTCCGACCGCGGATGGCATATAAGAAGATGGAAAATGCCTCGAAGTGCGTGTATGATGTAAGTTAAGCGAACGAATGAAATTTAAATTCATAGATAATGTTAACCCGAATCGAAATACAATTAAACAGCTTAAGCAACACAAATGGAAAGTTGAACAATCCAGTACAGAAAAACGAACATCCCACCCCCAAACAAATTTTAGACAACAGAGTTTGAAAATTTGTTTTTAAAAGTGGGTCTTTTAAAGTCAGATTCCCGAGTCTTCCTAACTTACTATTTTTATGATTTTTACAATTTTTATTTTTTATGAATAAGATTTAATATAAGAAAAAACAAGAAAGCAATAAATGCATAATTCACACCATAGAGGAACATGACTCAAAAATCGAGAAAATATGTAAGAATGGAAAACGTGAATTATGTTAAACGTGGAGTTAGGATCCGGTACTTACAGCCACATACTCCTTAGGGAGGGCCCGGTTACCTAAGTGGTGCACTTACCAATATATGGAATTTAAAAAAGTACACCAAACAACAAAATGAGCCGTTTATAGTCAGATACTCGAGACTTTAACAAATAACTGAATATATATATATACCCTTCAGTTTTCCATATATCAACAACCTAAAGAGTTGGGGGTCTTTCCATAAATAAATAACATGGAATGCACCCTCAAACAAAATCAAGCACCAAGATTCTCTACGACGCAACTTATTGAAATGAAAGTGAAGTCTGATGGATCTAGAATGTAACCGTGCATGCACCTTCTTTCTTGCCTTTGAACGAGAGAGTGTCCAAGTGAATGATTGTGAGAAAATGGATGTTTGTGGAAGATATGGCAGATATGGATGAATTTTAGACGTAAGGAATGGAAGAAATGAGAATGTAGGTTTGGCACAAAACTCATTCATGGTATAAGTGGGAACTGTCTCAATTCTGAAAATGAAGGTGTCAAGTGCCTTTCCCTTGGGAATTATTTCTGTATTAAGGGGAATTATAAAATTATTAAGTACAGAAGAAACAAAAGGGTCAAGCACAAACTCCAGGTTCCTTTGAAAGGGTGGAAGGTGGGGAATAATGGTGAGGGAAGATGAATGAGTGTCAGCTAGAGCTCTCAGGTCTAGATCATTAGAAGCCTTGAGATATGCCAGACATTCCTCAATAGGTGGGTCAAAAGAATCACTGAGATAAAGGATGAAAAATTCATCTTTCGTCATAGCGTCAAGGGATAAATGGATGTTGGCAGGGTGGGACTCGCGATGTGGTAGGGAAGAGTTGCAAAAGAGTTGAATGAAATCTTCCTCAATTTCCTCTACATCCAAGGAGTATTTGTCAAAGTTGGAACTTCCAAAGGAAAGGAATTTGTGCATCTGGTCATACGGAAACGTGGTTTTGAAATAATCATGAGTTAAGCTCTCGATCATGCTAACCTCTCCATCGATATTCGTATAAGGCAACTATTTGATCATTTTAAAAACGTTAACCGCAACGGAAAGATGGCCAAAGGACAAGAACATCGAACCATCGTGGCAGTTTATAAGCACGTTGGCAGTTGCCAAGAAAGGGTGCCCTAAAATGATCGGAACAGAATCATTAGCTACTTCTGTATCGAGAATAACAAAATCCGCAGGATATTAGAAATCATGTACCTTAACCAGCACGTTTTCCATAACACCCTTAGGATACTTGATAGACCTATTAGCTAATTGCAACGTCATTGTTGTAGGTTGTATTTCCTGTAGACCTATTTGTTTATATAAATAATAAGGGAGTAAGTTAACACTCGCCCCGAGGTCTAATAAAGCAGTGGTCGTGTGAGTATCCCCTAAGGTGCATTGTACAGTATGATGACCAGGGCTTTGTACTTAACGATTCCATTGTGTTCCGTTAAAGTTGGAAATTATTCAGTTAAAAAGGCGTCTTTAGGAATCTTTGTCTTACGCCCAGTAGTGCACAACTCTTTAAGAAACTTAGCATGGTGAGGTAACTTTTTAATCGCTATAAGAAAAGGTAAGTTTATCGTTAGATTTTTAAAAACTTCCCTAATCTCATAAAAATTTATATCCTTGTTTAACATAGCTAATTTCTGAGGAAATGATGGTTTCTCTCTATATTTAACATATGGATCAACAGAATGGTTAACCTTGCTTTTCTGTTTCTTAGGCTGTGGTTTAACTGGTACCTCTACAGGGGTAGGATCTTTAGTTTCTGTTTCGGTATCTAGTATAATATCTGGTGTAGCAACTACTAGTGGGGTAACTATAGACATAGTTACTTTGTTATCCACCACTCTACCTGAACGGAGAGTGGTGATGGAATTTATCTCACCTACGTTTGCATTTTCGTTACTAGTATTATCGTTTACCTCAAAGGCTGTGTTTGGTCTTTTAGGATTAGATATCGCTTGTCCTGGAAACACACCTTTGGGTTGTACTTTCTCTTGAGCTAACTGCTGTAAGGAAAGTTGGATGGCTTGTAAAATCTGTTGTTGAGATTGCATAAAGGTAACGAAACGATCCAGTTGTGGAGTAGCATTTGCTACTGGTTGTGTGACAGGAACTATGTCACGTTGATTATTAATGGGTGGATTTTGGTAGTTATTATTTACCAAAACGATACCTCTATTAGTATTATAATTATTAAAATTACCCTGACCTTGTCCTTGTTATGGTTGAGCTTGGTTGTTATAATTATAGTTACCCTGACCTTGTCCTTGCCTTGGTGGACCTTGGTTGTAATTGTTTGTTGGCCTAACATTTGGGTTAAACAACCATGGAGGTTGTTGATTATTTCGCCAACCGAAGTTGGGGTTTTATCGCCAAGCTGTGTTAGGTTCGCTATTAATGGAACAAACATTATCTTGTTGTGATTGTTGTTGTTCATAGGCGAAAGGACAATAGGAGTCGGGATGCTCTGGACTCAAACAGAAATTACATGGATTGGAGTTGACATTCATGACGGGGATAGGCGTTTGTTGAACATAAATAGCCTCTACCTTTTTAGTTAGAGATTAGATTAAATATTTAAGTTCCGTATCGGGTTTCATCTCAAACATACCGGCGGCCTTTACTGTTGTAGAAGAACTAGCATTGCGGGAGATATCGTCACTACCCCCAAGTTATTATTACGCTTAGTTTGATCTTCTAAAAATTTATAAGCCTCTGAGGCTCCCTTACTTAGGAAACTACCCCCATTCATTATGTCAAGCACCTCCTTGTGGTGGTGTAACAGTCCCTTGAAAGAGGCACGAACTAGCGTGTCTTTCACGAGGTTATGGTGTGGACACTCTATAAGTAGATCAGTGAAACGATTCCAAGCCTCTGAAAATGATTCATGAGGATTCTGTCGAAAGAAATGAATCTTGGAAAGCATTTCATCGGTCTTCAGTGGTGGGTAAAAATGTTTCATAAACAGTTGAACAAGTTTAGCCCACGAGTCCACAGAATTTGGCGCTTGGGCAATTAACCAAGACGCTGCCTTATCGGCTAAAGTGAAGGGAAATACCCTCAGTTTAATTTGTTTAGCACCAACTGTAGGATGGTGGAATGTAGTAAGGACTTGGTCAATCCTATGCATGTGCTGATAAGGCTTTTCATGGTCTAACCCATGAAAAACGGGTAACAAATTAAATATATTTGGGGGGATTCGGAAATCCTCCACTGGGTTTGATAGAACGATGCAAGATTTAGGGCTATCGTTCAAGGCTTTGTAAAAGTCAGAGAGAGGAGACTCTCTTTCTTCAGCCATTATTTCAGGTGGTGTATGTGGTATATTAGCTAGAGGTGTAATGAGTGGTATACTAGAAAGGCGTGTTTGTTGATGTTTCCAGTTGATTACGTTAGACGTTTTTCTTCGGCCTGACCTTAATCTCATGCAAGGATGATATGCTAGTATGAACCTCTAATAGGAGATGCGAGGTGTGGAATAAAAGAGTACCTGAATGCCTCCTTGCTTCGCTTATGAATATCGTCTTGTTTACACGTGCTCAATGTGTATAACAAGTTAAAACACTGAAAACTATGAAAGAAATGGAAGTTTGAAACAAACCTGTGGAAATCGGGTAGTTCCAATAGAGGGCGCAGGTCGCGCTTAGAATAGGCCTAGGTAGGGCGCAGGTGGCGCTCAGGTCAAGCTTGAGTTCCAGGCGGTTGAGCACGGGTCGCGCTTAGGGAAAACCTTAAGATCCAGGTGCTTCAGCGCGGGGGGCGCTCGTGTTTAGCCTTGGCAAGGCGTGGATCGAGCTAAGCTAAAAAGTGGAGTTCCAGGCGCTTGGGCGTGGGTGGCGTTCCAATTTAGCTTGCCCAGGGCGCGAGTAGCGCTCCGTGTAATTTTTCGAGGAAAATTTTCAGTGCTGAAATGGACAACCACAGTGAGAATCAAACAAGGGTGGGTGGGTTATGTGACATTGGAAAACTAACAATTCTAAAGAAACAATACTAAAGGGAACTAAGATGGCAGCGGCGCCATTTGATAATCCGATAAAATTGAATATAATTCTACTCCGAATAAATAATGAATATCAAACCGAAGTAAAACTAAAACTTTATCGTATACTATTTATCAAAGGTTTCTACTCTCGATACTGTTGAAGTAGAGTTGGAATAGAAGATTCGTTCCACTCCTAGTTCTTTAGCATTCAAGTTTTCTACGACTATCAATCCTACCAAAGTCAATGAGAGTTTTACGAATTATATTATGGTGCAATTTATACTAACAAGATAATGGGATTATAATGATTCAACTACGAAATGCTACGGAATACTAAAAATTTGAATCTAGAATAAAAATTAGGGGGGAATTGAATCCAACTTAATAAACTAGCATAGATTGTTGTAATCCAATTCTTACGTTCTTACGGTAAGAATTGGTCGTTCTAATCCCTAATTATACATGGCATCTCTACCAATTCATAACTAGCATGTGAGGAAGTCCAACCCATTCTCATGGCGAATCAACGACCTTCTAGACTGGAATAGACTCTTACAACGATTCTACACTACGCAATCAAGTTTTCATCAAGGTTTCATCAAGGTTTCATCAAACCCCTCTAATGGTGGTTTAGCCTTGATTCATCAAACTATCATTTCCATTTGAATTAAAACTAGACATCATAAAAAGATTGGAACTTTGCTTATTTAAACTCAAATGGAAACTACTCATGCAATAATTGATTTAAACTAATAATGACAAATAACTAAATCTAAGAATTGAAGCTAATAATTAATGGACAACGAAATTAGAATATCAAGAACTAAATATTTTGTTGATCTAACAACTAAATAACAACCATTCAATACTGAAATTAAAACAAGAATAACAACTAATTAATTAATTGAAAAAACTAGATCTAGAACTAAGCTTTAATGACTACTTTCTATCCTAATGATATATGCTTGGAGACCACTTAGAGTTTTTAACTCTCTAAATTGGTGAAAAAGCACTCAAAGTACCTTACTCAGGATCTTCGTTGAGTTGAGTTAGAATAAGGATTCGAACTACCTAAAGTATAGAACAACTACAAATTGGATGTTACAATAAGGGAACTAAGGAGTAAGGTTATAATACTAGGTTTCTTCCTAACAAACATTAAAGCAAAACATTTAAGTTTGAAATCATGCACTTAAACAAAATACAAATTACTAAAAAGAAAGGTGGAGAGTTAATCCTCCTCATGTGAAACTATCATTAGTTGTTTATTTGAAAAAGGTTTTGATTCTTCCTAGACTCATAGACAAGTCCCTAATGGAAAAATAGAATTGATCCCTAGCATGCATGGCTCACTTAAGAGCTCATACATGCTAGCAAGTGAAACCAAACAATGACTTATCTCTAAGCTCATTGTTTGATTCCTAACTAGACACTACACCAACTATCATTTTGGGATAGGATGTAGTGTTAGTTGTTCATCCTAAAAACCTACCAAACTCACAACCAATGTTTTTCCCTCACATGAGTTGGATTAACTCCCCAAAAGGGAAGTTAGCTCATGATCCTTGGGACAAGGACTTATGAACTAATAAAAACTCAAAAGAGAAAGAGAGAGAGAGAGAGAGAGAGAAAAAAATCGACAACCAAACTCACTTCTATTATTTCTTAGAAGAACAAGTGTTCCTCCATTAAAACTATTACAAGCTTTTCAATAATATCAAAAACTAAAAACTCCTTTTCACTAAGGAACTAAAATAATGTCATGTGAGGAAAATAAGTCAAGGGAGTAATTGGAGTGTCCCCACATTTGTCTAATTTCTTCTCCATTTGAGAGAAATCTCATTTCCTCCCACGTGAATTATCAAACCACATTGATTCATTTTTATCTACCACATTAAAACAAAGTGACACCTTGCTTTTTTTCACTATTAACACCTAATCTAATTTATTACATGCAAGGTGTCAACTTTGCACCAATAATTTGTTATCTTTGTCTTGACATGCTCCATGATTGATGACTCATCCAATCTTGTGGCCCCAAGATAGTGGGTCCCATGTGCATCCGATGGGATCCCGTATTTTTGGGGCGTTTTACAACTTCCCCTATGCATAGAGTTCATCGCATGCGATTGTCCGAAAGCAGCTCTCTTGTCGCATTCGGAGTCCTGGTTCGAGCGGTAGGAGCTTTGGAAGTTTGATGCTTCTACGTGGATTTGGAAGAATTTATATATACGCCGTTCCTCGTGCTTTATTGCAGGTTTAACCAATATTTCCATGTTTACTGCAAATACCTGCAAAAGTATGAAAACATATTTATTTCATGATTATTAAACACATAATGAACCAAATTTATATGTCTCAATGGGATTTCATAATACACTTTTGGGTGCTTATCACACTACCCCAAACAAAGACTTTGCTTGTCCCAAGCAAAGAAGAGACACTAAAATAGATAAGTGGCCAAAAATGTGTAGTCCTAAACTAATTCTCGTTTCGCAGAGTGCGATTGCATTGACCATATGCAACAAGGCCTTAAACCACTAGGAATTCCCTAGTGGACGAGTTATAGCCTCGTGAGAGTTTTCCAGAAAAGATACTCACAAACTTCATTTATACTACAACGACTCAGTGACAGAAACTTGTTTCCTAAATTAATCTCAGATATCCATACATCTCCTTAGCAGGGAACGAGGATTTATTTCTTTGAAACTCAAGTTAATATGTATTCAATAATTAAAACATCTACATATGATTATTCATGCAGTGAACTTTTCATTGAAATATACTAGCAGGGTTGTTTCTGGATCCTTGGAGAGCATACCTAAATGGGTTCTCACAGGTATGTGTTGAAACACATATTCACTCAAAATTTTTCCACTCAGGTTTTGTTAACTCCAGTGTGCAGTGGGCACACGTTTCCTTACATCTCAATGACAGTCAGAGGAGCCGATGTCGATCAATCACGTCTACTACTTATTATCACACCACCCTACTCCTAATTGAGCTAGAGGTCTTTATTAGGTATTGTGGGGCTTAGGTGATAGTGTACAAGAAAATGGAAATGGATAATCAAAATTTACGAGTATGAGAGAATAGGGTCTTCATATATTTACACTAGAGAAATCCTTGTTTCCTTTCCTTCTTCTAACCGAAGTTTTTCCAACCTTGTTCTTAAGCCTCGGATACTTTTTTTTTTTTTTTTTTTTTTTTTTTTTTATAAAGCTTAAGAACATGATTCTATTTTCCTTTTCTCAAGCAAGTAACCGACTTATATTTGGGACAAGTCTTTCTCTTTATTCTTTCCACATTTCATCCTATTTCTCATACTCATCACTTAGGTAGGTTCTTTTATTTGGTTTAATAAATGGGTAAGGAATTTTTGGTGAAAGTGAAAGGTTTGATGAAACGGTTCGATGGAGTGACTAGCGGTAAAATTTGTAATGTAAGAATTTTTAGCTATGTCGATCCAAAGAAGGCCTAAATTCTCGCCTAGGGTTCGGGTGGTGATCAAGTAAGTAGATGCGTAATTTCCTCTAATCGGAAAAACTACTCCTCTGTGTCATCACACACAAATCACTCATATCAAGGCTTTTGGTTAGATTCTCACAGGGTTTATAGTTTAAGTAACTAACCGTTGTTTCCAGAAACTTACTGCTATGTACAATCAATGATACTCAGTACATGAATATTCATGAAAAGATGTATAAACTATTGCATACGTATTATCTAAAGTTTCTTAAAAACAAATCCTAATTCGGATACTAATGTGAGATTTCTAGACAATTTTCATCATTGAAAAGGAAACAAGACTTTGTCACTAAGTACAATTATTAATATGAAAATAAAAACTATATATAGGCTACAAGATGCCTAATTCTTGCTATAGGTTTAAAGCACCCCCAAACAGAATGATGCTTAGTCCTCGAAGGATCAATAATTAAAGAGAGAAAGTACCTGAGAACCGTGAGCAAAATTAGGGCTAGATTGCTGGAACCGAGAGGTTGGAGATCATAATATATTATTCAGAAAGAACAAGAAAATGTTCAATAGCACACTAAAACATAGCACACCATATAATAAACCACAAAGATACCTAAACATGAAAAACAATAGCACACCAAACAAAAGGTTTAGCTAGATATATGTACAATGGCAAACTCAAGTTTACCATCCAGCAGGATGTGAGGGTCTGGCGTCCTCTTTAAGGAAATACATTTCCTTAGCATCCCGCCAATAGATAATAGTCTGCCAAATTTCTGCCCATTCTTTGTCTCCCGATTCCCTCAAATTGGTCTTCATCTTTTCGTCCTTTGGGTAACATCAACATGCCTCGTATCGAGGGACGCTTCCATTGATTTAAACCTTAATGAGCTTAATGATTCGTTTTGTCGGGCACATGGAATCCACCTTGACCCCGTCATGAAAAGTAGCCGCAAACCGTGAGAAATGTGTCTTCATGATTCGCAAGCGTGACCGGTAAAAGTATATACTTATCCCGAAAAGTCGCGAGCTCGTTTCAGCCGAGACAACACAACCTAAAATGTTAAATAAAGCATGACCCTCGAGCTAGTGTAATCAATACAACTTAAGCGACCTCATTGGCAAGAGAGAGAAATGCCAATCTCCCATAATGTTCAGGAGTACAAATAACATGGCAGTCCCCATGTTCATGGTCATGCTTGCTAATGGAATGGTGATGTTGCGCCATGGCACATGGCCATCTCCTTCGTTTGATCTCAAGACCATCACCATAAGAGTCGCGAAACGCTTTGCCACTGAAAGGAACGGTAAGAATTATGAAAGATGTACTGCCAAGATGCAGAAGGTTCGTGATATGGAAGGTCCAAAGTTAGAGCAAGTTGTTGTTCAGAAAAGATATGAGGTGTGTCACCAACTCGGATTGTGAATCCGTCTAAGTAGAAACCATGCGCATGGTTGAATGCTGGTGTGTCATCCATATTAGCATAAAAGTATGCAGCCAAACTAGGAGAATAAGTTTGGTCAGGTTGAAGAATTAGGGAAGACCACCCAATGTTTGTGATGTAATCATGGAAGAGATGGCCATAGGCATTGGAATCCATCATAGACTGAAAGGATTGCTCAGGAATGATTTTGGGAGGGACCATGGATGATGAAGATGCTGTGTTTGATGAAGATGCCATAGTGGATGAAGTAATAAACTAGGTACGGCAACTGGATGGAAAAATGAGTATGTAAGAAAATAGACCCTCCCAGAAGCACATGTTAAAATTATATTAGTCACAATGGAAATGATGACAATCCTACTAAGCATTTCATACAAAATAAAACAAAAAGATAAGATAAAATACATAGTACGACGGAAAAATGTAATAACATATATGATTATATACTTATTGACTTAGTAATATCATGGATTCTCGATATTGATCTAGGAGATGCATATTTTGCACCGTGATCGTTTAGGTCATCTATTTGTTGGCCGAAATGCGATCCGAATGTCCCCTTGGTCGAGCAGAGAGTACGCTTTGATTTTCCATTAGAGAGCATGATTTTGCAAGAATTGAGAATGATTTTCCAAGATCTCCTCCTCGTTTCAACATCATGCGTTGTTTGACGATCTTGGAAACTCAAGAGTTGTGATGATGATATTTCGACGAGCGTGTAGTTCCCTCAAACCCCGATGAAGAAGTTTCATGCCTTCCATGGGATTAATAATATTCAAAGATGGCATTTTCATCAAATAAATTGTCGAATTTGAGCTTGAGGTGTTCTCGCTTCATCTATCGAGTATCGTGGGTCCAAAACCAACGGAGTAATCTGTTTGAAGTACCTTTATATATGCTCTTTGAAGGGTGTCTCTCGAGATATTATTGGATAACCCCAACGAATCATAATCTCGCGAACCAAAGTGGGTAGAAACCGCCGACCTTCTTGTTTTCTTGGTGATTACGCTCCGAGGTGTTGGATCGTGACAAAAATCATCTCTTTGAGTTTGCAAAATCCAAAGTAGGTGAAGTCGAGGCTTTGTGACTTCAGTTTGGTGTGATTTACCTACCACATTATGTCCCAACCAGTGGAGCACAACACGCTGATTCTCGTTTCAAAGAGCGTTGAAGAACCATGTGATGTGTATGTTCGACGCCGCCATGAGATACTGGTAGCTCGCAGCAAAAGTTTTTTTATGAATCGAATGATGACTCTTGAACAAGGGACTCCCCGGTTTTTATTGGGATTTGAAGTATGTCGGAGATCATTTCCTTATTCAATTCCAATCGTTGTCCATAGGCATTGAAGTAGAATTTCCCATCTTCATAACCGCTTAAATTGGTAGAACATCAAAACCATTTCCGGAATAACTAGTCTGCTGAATGATATAGAAGAGGCGCCCATCCTCGACGATGATTTCAGTGTCAAAATAAGGAGAAAACCGGCCTTCTTCGAAAGTTTTTAGGTAGTCTTTCTCTGCCGTTATTTTTCTTGGTTGAGCCATTGCTGAGGGAAGGATAGTGAAAATTGTATGAATAAGAATGGCTTAAAAAGAAGAGATTTATAGGCAATCTATGAGGCTATACCAATCTGGAGTCCAAGTGTATTTAATGACCCATGTGATTATGAACAGCATCATAGGGGATCCACAGTAAGTCTTTGTCATGTCAGATATCCAAATACAATTAATGAGATGGTTTAATGTTTAGAAAATACGGAGGAAAGTTTCACAGGATAGTTAGACTTACACGTAATTTCAGAAATGATGATCATAACTCAAGAATAGAATATGGATAGAATAATCGAAATGCATGTGTGACAAGTGTTATGTGTACCTTGTAGCGCATATGCCGATTTTCTCCTCAACACTATGTGTATCCATTAATTATTTTCGTGAGTTCGGATGGTCTTTCTTTGTTATGGTTTGTTTATTTATTTACTTATTATCATTTTTTATTTTTTTATATATATATATATATTTTTTTTTTTTTTTTTTTTTTTTTTTTTTTTTTTATTTTTTTTTTATTTTTATTGTTATATATATATATATATTTTTATTAGAGAGGAAAAGACAACTAATATACACAACTAATTAATACGGAACTTCTCCATTTAATACGTAACCCGTACAAATGTGTGAGAATTATTTAACACACCATACTAATATACAAAATGAAAAATAGAAAAAGGGAGGGTTACATAGATCTAGATGTTCTGGATCAAGTTATGCATGAGTGACAAGAGAATAATGATAAACACTGTTATCACGATTAATGTGATAGCCCATTCTCGCTCCTTTTCCCATCGCTTCTAGTTTATTCATTATTGTCAAGAAATTGAAAATTTGTGAAGAAGAAGTTTTGAAGATTGAGAGAAGGGAATGAGTGAAAGAGGAAAGGAGAGTTGTATTTATAACTTGGTTTTCGACCGTTGGGCATGTGACCGTTTTGATCATCCATTGGTTCTTACCGTTGGGCTTTGAGAGTAGGCCCAATGAATCAAGGAGCAAACTCATATTTTTGAAAGTACTATATTCGTGATAACATAAATAATTTCTCATTTAAACCGTCTCGAGATACAAAATTATGAGAAATCAACCGATATATAATAATTTAGCACTAAAAATAAAAATGCAATGCATTAGGGAAATAAATGACATAGTCATTTTAAACCAAAGAAAATAAACATCTATCGGGAATCCTCCGGGTTAGCGTAAGATGAACCCGGTTTCTACGCCTTCGCCACTAATTTAACTTCAGCCGAAATGACCGGGCAGAATGTGGCATATAGATCAGAAAGTAACCGATCTTTGAATTGCCGCCGATTAGCCATCATCATTCTCCTCGAATTGGCCTTGGCGATTTCTCATTTCTTGCCGGAATTCATTCGAAGTAATCATCTCTTCCCCGGCGAAGAAACATCCCGCAAGATACTAGAATTCATGTTCCTCAAGGCATCCATAGGAGTATTGATTCGGGCGATGGTATCTTCATTAAAACAACCGTGGTGAAGGCGGAGGAGGAGGTACGCGTTATCATGCTCAATGTCATCTCTAGCTACGGGTCCCAATGGTCTAAAACACAAGTCTCAAAAATTCCAAAATTCTCGAAAGACCTTGTTTCAATGAAAGGAGTAGCAGATCGAACCCTAAGTTAAGCATAAGCCGAAAGTAACAAGTACAAAGAAGAGGAGTGACCTATTTGACGCGGGTCGTAAGAATATGGCCCGTGAAGTGGACCATACAGAAAGTGTGCTTCCTCTCCCCGTAGGATCCACAGCAGGTGCAAGAAAGTCTTGTTCACGCCGACGCCTTTGAAGTTCCAATGACGCCAGGCGCCAACCATCGAGTGACGGCTAATTGGTTACGCCCGAGCTTTAACGCCGGTACACGCAGTTCGAGCCATGTTGTTGTCCCCTCGAGAAGCGGTCAAACATCAAATCCCTCGTGGTCGGATACTCGACAATAATGTGGTCGGCTATCGAGTTAATCGGAATCATCGCGGTATTCAAATCAACTCCCGCCATGAGTTCACGCTCCATCCCATCCGCCGTAATCCAAAATTGCCACCCCGAAACCTCCATTATTATAAAATTTCAACACCAATTCTTCGAATATTGAGCTGGGATTCGATGTAATAGATATTCCCACTCTCTACTTTCAATTTCCTCATCAAAAATGGGTGAAACATCCCGAATTATAGAGATTTGTGAAATTTCCCTCGACCGTAATTGCCTTCGTCGCTGCCATGCCATAGCGGTATAATTTAAATTTTGATGGTGCAAATGGCAAGAGGAGGTGGAGGAGGTGGTGCCGGAGGAAGGGGTTGAGGTTGGTGGAGTTTGGCCAGCGCGGCGGCCTAATTCTCTCACGGGTATGCCGCTACGAAAGTGGATGGTGAGGGACCAAGATCCGCTTTTGTGGAAGAAGAAGTGAGGGGGGTGGACGCGTGGGTTCCCCGCGCGTGGGCTTTGTACCCGGATCTTGGGTTTTTGGGTCGGGTCAAAATTTTGGCCCAAGTACAAATGAATTACAGAAATTCCTCTTATGTCCCGAAAAGTTCCGAAATTTCAAACGTGGAAATTCGATTCGTTTCAACTCGAATTTAACGGATGAGATATCGAAAACGATCAAGATTAAAATTCCATCCACTAGAATATGAAAAATCACATTCAAACATCAATTTTTTTTATTTTATTTTTATTTTATTTTTTTGTTTTTTTTTTTTTTTTTTTTTTTTAACAATCTTTGGTTTTTATTTATTTATCCTTTATATACAAATGTACAAGTCGAGAAGAACGTGTCAACAACACCGAAATCCAAATAAAACAACACATCACAAACAGCCTTAACTCAGTAACTTTCATGTCGGCTATGGGTGAACCAATCCAGCCCGGATCGCGGGCTTATCCTTTATGTTTTGGGGCCTAGGGTTTAGGACGGTACCATCCTTGACCAATGTGCAATGGTCTAATAATAATATTACCCTTAGTACATATGGTATAGCCTCAAACCGCCAAAACAGTCACATAGAAAAACTGAACGGGTTGGCTGGGGAATCCATTGCCCGCATTTAACTATGAAATGTCCGATGGTGCATATCACGACTCTCTTTTTGGGCACCATGCCGGGTGCTAATAAAACAAAACGTGTATATACATGTTGAGTCTTTTAACGCCGATCCTCAAGACGAAAAGTGAGTCTTTTAACGCCGATCCTCAAGACTTAATGTGAGTCTTTTAACGCCGATCCTCAAGACGAATGTGAGTCTTTTAACGTCAGATTCTCAAGACGAAATTGAGTCTTTTAACGTCAGATCCTCAAGACGAATCCCAACCTATGGGATTAACGGGACGACGACGAAGTTTATCCTGTTGAGCTGGTGTCGATAATAATATACCTTATACCGCTCATCTCGGATAAAAGATCAAGACCGACGTAAAGGAGTTTGATTCCATACACCACCCCATCCTTTTCGCCGCCGCTGAAAGCAAAAGTACTACCACACCATTACCAATTCGAGATGGGTGAGATTTGGACCAAATGATGAGTTGGAGTTCGCGAGGAAGAGAATAGAAAAGGGAGGAGAAAGAAGGATTTGAAATTTTTGGTACCCATTGTTTTCCTGGAGGCACGTTTGCTCGATTATCAGAAGACATTTATACTCAGTTCTGAAGTAGAGTTTTCGTGGACTAAGGTTCCGGCGCTTGCAACCACACACTCTAAGGAATTTTAGAAAAGAAAATAGAAGAGGGCCCGGCTACCCTAATGGCATACTTTTCCCTGTTTAAATACATGGAAAGAAGTACACCAAATAATCTATTAGTCCAGGTAGACTGGATCATCGAGAAGAGTCTCTTCGACATCCGAGAGAGCTTAACTCATGATAATGTTTTGGCCGCCATTTACTTGGAATTCGCTACCATCATTTACGTTTTTTTCACAGAGATAGCCCCATAAGGGGTGACAGCAGACAAATGAAAGGACCGCACCATCGAAGTTTTTAATTTTCCGAAAAATGTGTAATCTCGAAGTTGTACATCAAAACTTTTGACCGATTTTGAACTCTTTTTCGCAATATGTGCTTGTCATGCACTCTTTTCATGTTGGCTTTATAGGATTTCGAGAGATCATAGGCATCACTCTGAATTTCCTCAAGCTCATTTAACTGCAATTTTCTCTTTTCGCCCGCCACGTTAGTGTTATAATTGAGGCTTTTGATGGCCCATAGAGCACGGTGCTCAAGTTCAACCGCGATGACAAGGTTTTCCAAAAACGAGGCAATACGGAGACATCCCTATAGGTGTCTTAAAAGCTGTTCTGTATGCCCACAAGGCATCAGATAATCATAGAGACCAGTCTTTCCTAGATGGATTGACAGTTTTTTCCAAAATGGATTTTATTTCTCGAGAGACTTCTACTTGACCACTCGGTTTGAGGATGATACGGAGTTGCCACTTTGTGCGTGACTCCATATTTCTTTACTAATGATTCAAAAATTTTATTGCAGAAATGTTTTCCCCCATCACTAATTATAGCTTTTGGAACACCAAATCGAGAGAAAATATTTTCTTTTACAAACAAAACTACCGTTTTATAATCGTTAGCACGACATGCCAATGCCTTAATCCATTTTGACACATAGTCAACTACTACAAGTATGTATAGGAAGCCATGAGAATTTGGAAATGGACCCATGAAGTCGATGCCCCATACATCAAAGATTTCCACAATTAGAATGGGATTTAAGGGCATCATATTACGTTGAGTAATGCGACCTAATCTGGCGGCAGCGATTGCATGCTTTGCAATGCTCATGTGCATCTCTAAACAAGTGTTGGCCAATAAAACCACATTGTAGAACCTTGGCCACAGTTTTCTTTACCACTAAAATGACCACCACAAGATTGTTCATGGCGTAGGATAACACATCGTTGTGTTCCTATCGGGATGCAACGGCGGATTAGTTTGGTCCGAACAATACTTGAAGAGGTAGGGATCATCCCGAAATAGAATTTCACAGTGGATAAAAACTTTTTCCGGTCATTACGAGACCAAGATAAAGGAAATTCCTCGGTAACTAAGTAATTTACTATGTCTGGCGTACAAGGGACGAAAAAATAGAGTACAAGTGTTCATCCGGAAAGGAATCATAGATAGGTCAAAGATCAAGATCAACATCATCGACAAGTCTTGATAAATGGTCCGCAACCACATTTTCGCTACCTTTTTATCTCTAATTTCGAGAGTAAACTCTTGCAAAAGGAGAATCCATCGGATCAACCTTTGTTTTGCATCTTTTTTTTCGCTAATAGATAAACGGCGCCGCATGGTCGATGTAGACAATAGTTGGAGAACCCACTAGGTAAGGACTAAACTTATCTAACGATATACAACGGCGCAGAAACTCTTTTTCGGTGGTGGTGGTATAGTTTCGTTGAGCTTCATTAAGGGTTTTACTC
Source organism: Coptis chinensis (assembly GCF_015680905.1). Lineage (NCBI taxonomy): Eukaryota > Viridiplantae > Streptophyta > Magnoliopsida > Ranunculales > Ranunculaceae > Coptis > Coptis chinensis. Next base: position 59,791,562 of record NC_141461.1, on the reverse strand, counting down.
GCATAGTAAATGACAACCGGCTTATCTTCTCGGCGTTGCCCTAGTACAGCTCCAATAGCATAGTCGCTCGCGTCACACATTAATTCAAAAGGTTTAGACCAATCAGGTGGTTGAATTATGGGAGCGGTAGTTAATGCGGTTTTTAATACCTCAAAGGCTTGTTTGCAACTGAAACTGAAATCAAAAGCGGCATCTTTAAGTAGGAGATTGGTTAAAGGTCTAGCAACCTTTGAGAAATCTTGAATAAATCTCCCTATAGAAACCTCGGCGGTCCTAAGAATGTGAATGTCTCGAACTGTTTTTTGGTATAGGAAGTGAAGCATTTTTTCTATCTTAGCTTTGTCGACTTCGATTCGTCCTTTGAAACGATATGTCCTAAAACTATTCCTTTAGTAACCATGAAATGGCATTTTTCCCAATTAAGAACAAGGTTTTTCTCTTCACAACGCGTGTAAATACTTTTTCAAGATTTGATAAACAAAGCTATCGAAAAGAATCTCCATAAATTGAGAAATCGCCCATGAATACTTCCATAAACCGTTCAACCATATCATCGAAAAATATGAAGCATGCGTTGGAAAGTACTGTGCATTGCAAAGGCCAAAAGGCATTCGCCTATATGCAAATGTACCAAATGGACCGGTGAACGTTGTTTTTCTTGATCGCCAGGATCTATGACTATCTGAAAATAACCGAATAACCATCAAGAAAACAAAGAATAGGCATGACCGCAAAACGCTCGAAAGCATCCGATCGATAAATGGAAGTGGAAAGTGATCCTTACGAGTGACGGCATTAAGTTTGCGATAGTCAATGCATATTCGCCATTTTACTGGGATACGAGCGGAAATGCATTCATCTTTATCATTTCGCACAACCGTAATGCCGATTTCTTTGGAACTACGCGGTACGGGACTCACCCAAACACTATCGAGATAGGGTAAATAATACCCGTGATCTAGTAATTTTAACACTTTCCTCTCGGACCACATCTTTCATGGTAGGGTTTAGGCGACCGTGGTTCACGCGACGCGTCTTTGCATTTTCTTCCGGTGTATCGCGATGGGTGCACACATTAGGTTCAATGCCTTTAATGTCATCGAGGGACCATCCAATAGCAGAACGATGTTGTTGAATGAAATTAATTAAACGAGCTTCTTGATCATCAGTTAATTGTGAAGAAATAATAACTGGGTGACGACCATCAAAGCATCAAGTCATGCATTTATTTTAATTCGAAGGAAGTGGTTTTAATCGGGGGGGGGCGGTGGGTATTAAAGATTCTTGATGAAGGTCATCATCCATGTAGTAAACAGATTGATGATCATCCAAGTTACTTGACATCACTGTTGTAGGGTCAAATAATGGTACTGACTCTAATAACTCATTTACTTCTTGTGTATAATCATCGTCCTCAAACTCAGAGTCGCTAAAGGAAAGAAATTGGTACACTTCATCTTCAGGAAAAGAGTTTGTAAAATACTCTTGCGGAATGCTGTCAACCCTGTTAACCTCACCATCAATGTCAGGCTCTGGAAGTTGTTTCATCAACTTGAACACATTCACCTCGACCGAAAAAGATTTCGAAGGACATGGTCATGGAACCATCTCGACAATTAATAAGAGCATTAGCGGTGGCAAGGAACGGACGCCCTAAGATGATAGGAATAGAATCACATGCAACCTCTCAGATCCAAAATAACAAAGTCTACGGGATAGAAGAAATCTTGGACTTTTACAAGGACGTTTTCCACAATTCCTTTTGGATACTTTATGGAACGATCTGCTAACTGTAGAGTCATGGTGGTAGGTTTAAGTTCATGAAGACCTAGTTGTTTAAATAAATAATATGGAAGTAAGTTCACACTAGCTCTCGAAGGGTCTAGTAGAGCAAAGAGTCGCGGTATTTGTCACCTAAGGTGCATGGAACCGTTGGTCTACCGGGGTCCTTGTATTTTACTATACCATTGTGTTGGTGATGGAGGAAACTGTTCAAATGAGGAACGCTTTGTTGAGGAACATTAGTTCTCCTTTTTGTGGTGCACATATCTTTTCAGAAATTTTGCATGTTTTGGTAATAATTTTAAGGCATCGAGAAAAGGTAAGTTTATTGTTAAATTTTGAAAAGTCTCTCGAATTTCAAAGAAAATTGTCATCGGGTTTATTCTTTGCTAAAGCGTCTTTGAAACGGTGCCTTATTTATTTATTTATTTATGAATTTGGCAAAAAGGGTCTACCTTCTTGGTTCCTACATTCGAGGTGTTGTCTTTGTTGAATCTGGGGAATCTTCCGTGAGGTTCATTATTAGAAATAGATTCCTTGGAACCCTCCCCGTTCTTTTGGTTGATTATCCGGAATAATGATCGATTGTCGCACGATTTTTTCCAGATCGTAAAGTAGTGATTGCATGCACCTCACCTTGGTGGGGGTGCTTGTACCGAGGGCATTGGTGAGTTCAAAGGTCGTGGTTTCTTTGGTTTAGGGTTGGGAACTGCTTGTGGAGGAAACGCTTTTCTCGACTCTTTTCTTAGCCAATTCTTTGAAGTGATTGTTGGATAGACTTTAAAATTTGAGACCGTTGGTTCATGTAAGCCGGGGAAAGTCTCATTTGTCCTATCCATAATGGTTGGCGCAGTCAGGCAAACGGTAGTAGTTCTCGATTATTGCTTAGAAGTTGTTGATTATAGTTGGGATTTAGATTAATTTGGAACAAGGTCGCGGTTGGTCCGATAATTAGCATTAGAATTATTTTGAAATTGACCTTGTTGGTATTGTTGATTATTTCCTTGGCGGTATGGAATAAAATTATTGGTAGGTCGAACGGGTTGATTAGCTAAAACCGGAGGAGCCCCCATTTGTTGGTTATTTTGACGCCAAGTTTAAATTCGGATGTTGTCTCCACGGTGCATTGGGAATGTTGAATGCACATGCCTCCTCCGCTTGTTGAGTAGGGGAAGCATATAACAAAGGACAATATGCATCGGGATGATCGGGACTAAGACAAAGGACACAAGGAGTGGTGTCAACGCGTTCATGACCGGTTTTGGTAGTTGATCGTTTACTTGAACCGCAAGGGCATCTACTTTTTAGTTAGGGATTCTATCAAATTTTTATTTCAGGATCGGGTTTTACCTCAAAAATAGATGTGGCTTTTGTAACAAAGATCCTTTGATGATCTAGACGGCCGTTGTTACCCCGGTGTGTACCTTTTTTGCTTGTTTTTCAAGAAAAGTATAAGCTTGATAGCTCCTTTGTCCATGAAGCAACCTCCGTTCATTATATCAAGAGTTTTCTTTTGATGATCGCATTGCACCATTAAAGAATGAATGAACAAGGACAGCTTTTTCTAGTTGGTGGTGAGGACATTCTAACGTAAGATCAAAAAACGACTCCATGCTTCCGTAAAAAGGATTCATGAGGATTTTGACGGAAGAATTGAATTTTTGAAGCATTTCGGTTGTTTTCTTCGAGTGTAAAACCGGAAGCATAAAAGCTTGAACTAGTTTATTCCATGTGTCTATGGATTGTGATTGTTGTCCCGCTAGCCGATTGATGCTTTTTCCGCTAAAGTGAATGGAAAACAAGAAGCAAGAGTTGTTCCTTAGAGAGATTTGGATGATGAAATGTTGTTGCCACTTGTTGAAGTCACGAAGATGATTATGCGGTTTTCGTGTTCCAAACCATGATATATTGGTAACAAACCGAAGACATTTGGTGGGATACTGAAAATCACCGACAATGTCCTCAAGTTTGATGCGAGGAAGAAGGTCCTTCCCCCAGAATGCAAAGATAGAAGTCCGAGGGGCTTCTCTGCTGGTGGAGGATCGTCGGCCATAATGACTGAAGTTGATGGCGGCGAAGATTGTGATGAAGGTAATTAGCGAAGAAGAACAATTTTTATGTGAGAACTTACGCAATTGCTTATCGTATTTTTTCGACGATAGGTTTGTTCAATTTCTTTAGTAGAACCGGACCTTAATCTCATGCAAGCATAAAATTAGATCTAACTTACGTAAGGAATTATGAGGACTCGAATTTTATTATTATCTTAAGCATTAGGGTTGAACAACATATGGCCTAAGTTGCCGCTAACGGTGAAGCTAGGAATACGTGTGTATAAACCAACAGCCAGTCACAAGATAGATATGAGGGAGGATTTCCGCAAGCAAACGGTTCTAATTAAGTAACCTCAATCTTTCAAGTTTCCTAGACACCATTGGAATATGATTAAGATTTATGGAATTAAAATTTATGCAAAGGTGGTATTAAATTAATTTTAATTTAATTTAATTTAATTTATTTTTATTTTTTTATTTTTTTTTTAAAGATTTATGCAAGGTTTAAAATACAAACATACAAATACGATCTACTCATACAATACTAGGTAGCATGTGAAGGTACTCTACTCATAATGATATAGCTATCTGAATAGGCAAGCTTGTGTCATCGATAAATATTTCCATAATGCATGCAAATATACATCGAATAATGATATGTACGCTAATTTGTAAATCGATATTACGTAAATGTATATCAACAAGAATGTGAATTTGAATCACTCATAATGATCTAAATACCTTAGCATACCTAATACACGATATACATACAGAGAATAGATGACAAAACTAAACATGCAAAGTATTATACCCAAACTAAAAATCGACTCTTGTATTGCATAATAAATCGATTTCGACAATACTCATTGAGATTGCGAATGTCCTATAGAGAGCAGCTTTACCCGTGGGTTTAAAAACAACTTACCCAACTAAGATTTTAACCCTCGTTGGAATGTTCTCCTCTTTCTTGACAAAATCGACATATTAGACAATACCGCTTAAAAGTAACGATAATGAGAGAAATATCAAACATTTAACTAGCAACATTTATAATGAGAAAGACATATACCCATGCAATACAATACCATTAATATGTAAATATACATTCATATGCAATTCATGTCCGTGTAATCGTGATATAAATATTTACCGGTATACCTAATTTGATTCATGCATAATTCGAGGCTAAAGCTTAAATAATAATCCACAAATTTTTCCTAATACTATATACATGGCATACATGCAGAAAAACATAATAATAATAATATAAATAAATTACAATAATACTGAAAATTGGAACCTGTAGCTTCCCGCGTTTTCGCCAAAGATATGAAACAGACGTTTCGATTCGTCGACGCGATTAATCCCAAAGGATTATCGAATTTTTCCGGTACTGGACCAAATATTTAGGCCTGGAAATGGATCAAGGTGGATCGAGGGAGATCTTTGGTGGCTGAAAATGAGCAATAATGAAGAAATTCACCCGAGGGACGCTGGTCCCACTCACAAGACGCGACTCCACCCACCCAAGACGCTGGTCTTTTTTTCAGAATGACTTCGAATTTTCACAGAAGTCTTATAATTTGCTGCAATGATGTTTCCTAGTCCTAACTTTTGGAACCTGGCAGTGGAACGAAATTTTTTTTAGCGAACAGGTTGTTTACGAGGCAAAAAATACGAAAAAAAACAAAAAAAACGTAAACGCAAATGAAACGTAAAGGAAGAAAGAGAATGGGGGTTCCCCCTTGATGCAACTTCCGATCTTTAGCACAAGTTCTATGGCTTTAGAACAGCAGCGGCGCCATTTGATATATGCTTGGAGACCACTTAGAGTTTTTAACTCTCTAAATTGGTGAAAAAGCACTCAAAGTACCTTACTCACGATCTTCGTTGAGTAGAGTTAGAATAAGGATTCGAACTACCTAAAGTATAGAACAACTACAAATTGGATGTTACAATAAGGGAACTAAGGAGTAAGGTTATAATACTAGGTTTCTTCCTAACAAACATTAAAGCAAAACATTTAAGTTTGAAATCATGCACTTAAACAAAATACAAATTACTAAAAGAAAGGTGGAGAGTTAATCCTCCTCATGTGAAACTATCATTAGTTGTTTATTTGAAAAAGGTTTTGATTCTTCCTAGACTCATAGACAAGTCCCTAATGGAAAAATAGAATTGATCCCTAGCATGCATGGCTCACTTAAGAGCTCATACATGCTAGCAAGTGAAACCAAACAATGACTTATCTCTAAGCTCATTGTTTGATTCCTAACTAGACACTACACCAACTATCATTTTGGGATAGGATGTAGTGTTAGTTGTTCATCCTAAAACCTACCAAACTCACAACCAATGTTTTTCCCTCACATGAGTTGGATTAACTCCCCAAAGGGAAGTTAGCTCATGATCCTTGGGACAAGGACTTATGAACTAATAAAAACTCAAAAGAGAGAGAGAGAGAGAGAGAGAGAGAGAGAAAAAAAAATCGACAACCAAACTCACTTCTATTATTTCTTAGAAGAACAAGTATTCCTCCATTAAAACTATTACAAGCTTTTCAATAATATCAAAAACTAAAAACTCCTTTTCACTAAGGAACTAAAATAATGTCATGTGAGGAAAATAAGTCAAGGGAGTAATTGGAGTGTCCCCACATTTGTCTAATTTCTTCTCCATTTGAGAGAAATCTCATTTCCTCCCACGTGAATTATCAAACCACATTGATTCATTTTTATCTACCACATTAAAACAAAGTGACACCTTGCCTTTTTTTCACTATTAACACCTAATCTAATTTATTACATGCAAGGTGTCAACTTTGCACCAATAATTTGTTATCTTTGTCTTGACATGCTCCATGATTGATGACTCATCCAATCTTGTGGCCCCGCGATAGTGGGTCCATGCAGATCGATGTGATCCGGGTATTTTTGGGCAGTTTTACAACTTCCGCCTATCGCAGAGTTCATCGCATACTGATTGTCCGAAAGCTCTCTCTCTTGTCGATTCGAGTCCCGGGTTCGAGCGGTAGGAGCTTTGGAAGTTTGATGCTTCTCGTGGATTTGGAAGAATTTATATATACGCCGTTCCTCGTGCTTTATTGCAGGTTTAACCAATATTTCCATGTTTACTGCAAATACCTGCAAAAGTATGAAAACATATTTATTTCATGATTATTAAACACATAATGAACCAAATTTATATGTCTCAATGGGGTTTCATAATACACTTTTGGGTGCTTATCACCTAACATAATTGATACTTAAAAGCTAAGTCTTGTATGTGGAAATGGAGGAGACCAGATCCACATTTTCGTGCATGGGCTGAGGTTCCATGTTTTGGGCCGAAAAATCGAGCCCAAAGCCCAATTTCTTCAGTCCATAGGGCCCATTTCAACTGGCTTTCACTTCATCAAGCTTTTCATCCACTTTTAATCCTCTGATTGGGTCAAGGTTTAGACCATTGGAAAGCTATTTCGGAGATAATCGTTTTGACATAAGGAACGCCCAATTCCGAAGCCTGAGTCCAAAGATACAGTCTTCAGAAGTTTTGCTGACTTTTGTGTGATGTTTCTTCCGCGTTTACTCTGATTTTTCAGCTTCTGACCGGGATTTACAAAGGCTTTTTCTCCTTGAATCTTGGCCTTTAATCACAGAACTTCTTAGCAACCAACCCTTGCTCCTTTATATCGCGAAAGTGGCACATTTCTGCACATAATTGACTTCAATGCCTGAAATACATAAAAGCACATAATTAGCATTAACTCTTATTTATTACTCGCATAATTGGTCTAAAAGTATTATTGTTAAGGGGTTAAAACTATAGTTTTGGGCTCTTATCATGGAGGAATTTCCATTACCTTCTCGAGGAAGCCCAGGAACTGTCCGACTAGCATTCTTCGCTTCCTGACGTCTATTCAGGACATTTTCTTCCCACCTCGCATGAGTTTCAACCCTATCAAGGTGTTCCTCTAAATCATGGAGTGGTTTCCTAGAGAGAGATTCGAATAAGGTGTTGTTTTCATCCAACCCTTATTTGAAAGCTATTATAGCAGTCTGTTCATCACAAGACTCTATTTGGATTGAAATTTCCATGAACCATTGCATGTAGGATCTCAATGCCTCTCCATCCTTTTTCTTGATGTTGAACAGTGCATCGATCCATTTTGGCTGATGCTTGTTACATGATTACCTTTCTATGAAGGTCCTAAATAGTTATTCTGAGGACCTAATATGACACTCAGGTAATCTGTGATACCACTGGAGTGTATCTCCAGACAGGGAGGCTTTGAACTCCTAACACATGACATGGTCATATCTCTCATATTGTCCCATAGTGGCACGATACCTGAATATGTGATCGACCGGATCTGACTTGCCACTAAAGACACTGAACTTATGTTGTCTGTACCCATGGGGATATGGTTTCCTCATCACTTGTGATGCAAAAGAAGATTTGCCTACTCCCATTATGGCAGATTGAATAAGGGAGTCTTGCATTTTTCTCCCCTTGCCTGTCATTCGATGCATCTGATGGATCAGGTCATTCTTCTCAGTTTCCCATGCACTTTCTTTAGTAGAAAGTTTCCTGTTTTGAGTTATTTTTTAATGTCGAGGGTCGACATCATGATCCTGGTCAGTAGACTCCGACTTTGAGGCTATTCCAGAGTCTTCATCTGAGTTGTTGTATTCTGACTTAGATAGCTCACGCCGAACTGGGTCTCCATGCCTTGGGTTCCTAGCATGACCACCTTCCGGAGGGTCGTCATCATCGAGATCAATGAGTGGCTCCTTCCCAGTGTCGGACTGATATAAGTTCCTTAGCATCTGTAATTCTTGCTCAAGGTTACTCTTTTGCTGTTCCAGAGCCTGCACCGCCTGACTCACCTGAACAGACTCTGGTTTGGTGAGGACAGCATTCTCGCCATTTTGACATTCCTCCTGAGCATTATTCCTGGGACCTGTTGTGGGAACAACTGGTTTATCGGTGCTGGTCATAGGTGCTTGGGGTGGATCATTCGCATCTTGGCGACCAACATTCTCACCCCATTTAGGCATCTCGTGCACTTCTTCTTTGATGGTGACACTGCGTGTGGTAGCGCCACCCTTTGTTTTCTTTGCTCTTGCCATCACAACAGTAAGAGTTTTTAGAATAAATCGATCATTTGGAACGAATATTTACCTGCTTTCGTCCCCACAGACAGTGCCAAAATATGTAGGGGAAATTTTGAGTATCCCCTGATCTTCCTCTAAGCGTTGTGATCTAGAATCATTTGCTGAATAGAGAAGGGATGAGATGACGGTGAATTCAGGTTTAAACCGTCTGACGGCTGCATACGTATCTGTTTTGTTTTATTGGAGAATCAAACCCTATTTTGCGTAGTCCCTAAGAGCTAATCCCTATGGTTTATATAGGAAGGGTGACGAGAGTCCTAAGGTTAAGGTTGTCCTCACCGCTTGTGAGTTCCCTTCCATCTTTGGACTCTGCCTTCCTATTAGGATTCCTCTTCTTATGGAAGTCTGAATCTATACCATATCTTATGAGAGGTAAGTTTCCTTGTTGATCATAATGTCCCATCGTGTATGGAAAAGTTATATCTAAAAGGTAACTCCTAAGATATGTCATCACGATTCCTTCCTTATCATCAAAGATCGCCATCTTCAGTTTCCTTCTGTTCAGGAACTGTCTATATCAATTCCTAATGACTGGGGTAACTGTTATGTTTGAAGGCGGTCAGTCATGTGCTTGGCATATGTCCACTAAAACTCGTGCTAAGCACGAGATCACTTATTCACAAAACTGATCGGATGGTCCCGTCTCATTCTTGCTTTTAACCACGTAGTCATAGGTTCGATCCCCACAGATGGCACCAAAATATGTAGGGGAAATTCTGAGTTTCCCCTGATCTTCCTCTGTGCCTTGTGATCTGGAATCTTTTGCTGAATAGAGAAGGGATGAGATGATGGTGAGTTCAGGGTTAAACTGTCTGACGGCTGCTTACGTACCTCCTTTGTTCTATTGGAGAATCAAACCCTATTTTGCATAGATCCTAAGAGCGAATCCCTATGGTTTATATAGGAAGAGTGACAAGAGTCCTAGGGTTAAGACTGTCCTCACTACTTGTGAGTTCCCTTCCATCTTTGGACTCTGCATTCCTATTAGGATTCCTCTTCTTATGGAAGTCTGAATCTAGACCATATTTTATGAGAGGTAAGTTTCCTTGTTGATCATAATGCCCCATCGTGTATGGGAAAATTATATCTAAAAGGTAACTCCTAAGATATGTCATCACGATTCCTTCCTTATCATCAAAGATCGCCATCTTTAATTTCCTTCTATTCAGGAATTGTCTATATCAGTTCCTAACTACTGGGGTAACTGTTATGTTTGAAGGCGGTCAGTCATATGACTGGCACATGTCCACTAAACACTCGTGCTAAGCACGAGATCACTTATTCACAGAACTGATCCGATAGTCCTCGTCTCATTCTAGACATCTATAGTCTTAGGTTATTTCTCATACATGTGTCATCTGTTCAGTGACGGGAAATCCCCCCCTATAGTTGTCATTTCTCTTTCCGCTCTTATATTTCCTGTATCTTCAAGATGGGTTTTGATGTTAAAGGCAAATCCCACATTACCGACTCAAATTCTAATCAGATCAATAATCTCTCAACAATGTTTGCTAGCAAAATGAGGTTACCTATCCAGGCAATTCCAACTGTCACTTTCAACGATCGCATGAAATACAAGGTTAGGGAGTGCAATCGCTTTAGCATGGTGGGCCGAGTCCTTGATGGAAAACTTAATTACAAGACTATAAAGACGACACTAGAAATGTTATGGAATGCAAATGCAATTCTGCATATGGAGGCAATCAAGCCAGATTTATATCAAATATGGTTATCCTCTCATGACCATATGGAATCTCTACTCAAGGAGCAACTTTGGATAGTGTCAAATCATATTTTCCAGATCGTATCCTGGGAGGAATTCAATGAGTCTGGAGAATAAGCTTTTTTAAAATTTAATGTGTGGATTAACTTGCTGAACTATCCATCTATATTTATGGACTCCCATATTGTGATGGATAATATTTTCGATTCTGAGCTATTAACTCCAACACAGATCAAGTTAATTAAACTATATAAACAACAAGGTAATGAACCTGCTTTTGTGCGAATCAAGGCTGCGTTAGACGCAAGGGGTCCTATACCACCTAGTTTTCTTATGCCAATCCTTTTCAAAGGCAATCAAACCTAGTGGATACAGTTTGCATATGAATACCTCCCGATGTTTTACTTCAGGTGTGGTTTTTTGGGACATATCATCGCAAACTACGATGTCGGAGCTACAACAATGCCAACTTTAGCATTATCTAGCAACTCTGAAGATAATGTTGAGTTATACAATCCTCGTAGTAGGGTTATACCTCGATCACTAGTACATAGGAAGGCTGACCGGTTCAATATTGATGATGAATTTACTGCCCATCCATAACAGTTTAGTGGATTAGGTCACCACACTAACATGCAATGGACTAATGCTGAATTAAGTGGTGCACGCCCAAATATTACTCCACCGCCCCTTGTTGAAATGCACTTTTTTGCACTACTGATAAGAGCCCAAAACTATAGTTTTAACCCCTTAACAATAATACTTTTAGACCAATTATGCGAGTAATAAATAAGAGTTAATGCTGATTATGTGTTTTTATGTATTTCAGGCATTGGAGTCGATTATGTGCAGAAATGTGTCACTTTTGCGAGATAAAGGAGCAAGGGTTGGTTGCTAAGAAGTTCTGTGATTAAAGGCCAAGTTTCAAGGAGAAAAAGTCTTTAAAAAGCCCGGTCAAAGCTGAAAAGTCAAAGTCAACACGAGCAGAAACAGCGCATAAAAGTCAACAGAACTTCCGAAGACCGTATCTTTGGACTCAGACCTCGGAATTGGGCCTACCTTATGTCAAAACACCCAGCTCGGAAAGAGCTTTCCAATGTTCTAAGCCTTTATCCAATCAGTGGAGCAAAAGTGAACGAAAAGTCTACTGAAGTAAAATCCGACTGAAAAAGGGTATGTAGACTGAAGAAATTGGGCTTTGGGCTCGATTTTTCGGCCCAAAACATGGTTCCTCAGCCCATGCACAAAAATTTGGATCTGGTCTCCTCCATTTGAAGACAGAAGACTTAACTCTTAAGTATTCTAGTTTTTAGGTAGCCATTAGTGAATAATTTTAGATCTAGTTTTTAGTCTCCATTAATTAGTTCAATAGCTTGTTTTAGATCTTGATTTTTTTCATTCAGTTAATTAGTTTTTCAATTCTAACAGATTAGTTAGAACAAGTAGATTGTTATTTTAGAATTGAATTTAGTTTACAATAAAGTATTAGTTTTTCTATTCAATTTAGTTTCATTAGATCAATAAAGTTAGTTGTTACTCGTAATCTAGTTTTAAGTATTAATTCATTTAGATCTAATTTCAATCATTTAGTTATAAATCATTTCTTAGTTGTTAATTTAGTTTTGAATTCTTGATTAGTTTGTCATTAGTAAATTTACAATCTTTATATCATGTCTTGCTTAATTTCGTATAGAAATGATAGTTTAATGACTCAAAGCTAAACCTCCATTAGAGGGGTTTGATGAAGCCTTGATGAAAACTTTATTTTTGCTAGCTTAGAAATCATCGTGATAATCTATTCAATTCTAGAAAGTAATTAGTTCACTATGAGAATGAGTTTGATTCCTTCACATGTTAGTTATTATTTAGTAGAGATTGTCATGAATAATTAGAGATTAGAAATATCATTTTGTTATACGAAAGCATTGAAATTTGGATCACGATGAATCTTCGCTAGTTAATTAAGTCGAGTTAAGGTGGAATCAATCCCCCCTAATTCCTTATCATATAGTCAAGTTTAGTATTCCGTAGTCGAATTACCGTATCTTGTTAGTATAATTTCCCTCGTAGTATAATATCCTCCATCGTACTCTCATTGACTTTGGATAGATTGATAACCTTAGGAAATGCGAATTCTAAAGAACTAGGAGTGGAATAAATCTTCTACTCCAACTCTATTGCGATAGCATTCGAGAGTAAAAAACTTTGATAATTAGCATCGAAAATAGTTTTAGTTTTACTTGCGTTTTAGTCTCGTACTTATGCGTAGGTATTGATGATATGTTTGAGATGAAACACGATCCTGAACTTAAAAATTTAATCGAATCTCTAACTAAAAAGGTAGAGGCTATTTCCGTTCAACAAACGCCTATCCCTGTCATGAATGTCAACACCAATCCATGTAATTTCTGTTTGAGTCCAGAGCATCCCGACTCCTATTGTCCTCTCGCTTATAAACAACAACAATCACAACAAGATAAAATTTGTTCCATTAATAGCGAACCTAACAAAGCTTGGTGACAAAACCCCAACTTCGGTTGGCGAAATAATCAACAACCTCCAAGGTTGTTTAACCCAAATGTTAGGCCAACAAACAATTACAACCAAGGTCCACAAAGGCAAGGACAAGGTCAGGGTAATTATAATAATTATAACAATAATAATTATAATACTAATAGAGGTATCGTTCCGGTAAATAATAACTATCAAAATCCACCCATTAATAATCAATGTGACATAGTTCCTGTCACACAACCAGTAGCAAATACTCCTCCACAACCGGATCGTTTTGATACCTTTATGTAATCTCAACAACAAATTTTACAAGCTATCCAAGTTTCCTTACAGCAGTTAGCTCAAGATAAAGTACAACCCAAAGGTGTGTTTCCCGGACAAGTGGTACCTAATCCTAAAACATCAAACACAGACTTTGAGGTAAACGGTAATACTAGTAATGAAAATGCAAACGTAGGTGAGATAAATTCCATCACCACTCTCCGATCTAGGAGAGTGGGAGTGGTTGATAACAAAGTAACTATGCCTATAGTTACCCCACCAGTTGTCCCTACACCGGAGATTGAACTAGATACCGTAATAGAAACTGAATAGCCTACTCCTGTAGAGGTACCAGTTAAACCACAGCCTAAGAAACAGAAAAGCAAGGTTAACCATCTTGTTGATCCATATGCTAAATATAGAGAGAAACCATCATTTCCTCAGAAATTAACTATGTTAAACATGGATACAAATTTTGACGAGATTAGGGAAGTTTTTAAACTTACCTTTTCTTGAAGCAATTAAAATATTACCTCACCATGCCAAGTTTCTCAAAGAGTTGTGCACTAAAAGACGTAAGACTAATATTCTTAAAGACGCTTTTCTAACTGAACAGTTTCCAACTTTATTAGAACACAATGGAATCATTAAGTACAAGGACCCTAGTCGTCCTACTGTAGAATGCACCTTAAGGGATACTCACACGACCACTGCTTTATTAGACCTGAGGGCGACTGTTAACTTACTCCCTTATTATTTATATAAACAAATTGGTCTACAGGAAATGCAACCTACAACAATGATGTCACAATTAACTGATAGGTCTATCAAGTATCCTAAGGGTGTAGTCGAAAATGTGCTGGTTAAGGTTCAGGATTTCTATTATCTTGTGGATTTTGTTATCCTCGATACAGAAGTCGCTAACGATTCTGTTTCGATCATTTTAGGGCACCATTTCTTGGCAACTGCCAACGCGCTTATAAACTGCCGCGATGGTTCAATGTCATTGTCCTTTGGCCATCTTTCCATTGAGGTAAACATTTTTAAAATGATCAAACAGTTGCCTTATACGAATATCGATGGAGAGGTTAGCATGATCGAGAGCTTAGCTCATGATTATTTCAAAACAATGTTTTCGATTGACCAGATGCACAAATTCCTTTCCTTTGAAAGTTCCAACTTCAACAAATACTCCTTGGATGTAAAGGAAATTGAGGAAGATTTCCTTCAACTCTTTTACAACTCTTCCCTGCCACCTCGCGAGTCCCACCCTCCCAACATCCATTTATCCCTTGACGCTATGACAGAATATGAATTTTTCACCCTCTATCCCAGTGATTCTTTTGACCCACTTATTGAGGAATGTCTGGCATATCTCAAGGCTTCTAATGATCAAGACCTGAGAGCTCTAGCTGACACTCATTCATCTTCCCTCACCAATATTCCCCACCTTCCACCTTTTCAAAGGAACCTAGAGTTTGCGCTTGACCGTTTTATTTCTTCTGTACTTAATGATTTTCTAAATCCTCTTAATACAGAAATAATTCCCAAGGGAAAGGCAGTTGACACCTTCATTTTCAGAATTGAGACAATTCCCACCTACACCATGAATGAGTTTTGTGCCAAATCCACATTCTTATTTCTTCCATTATTTACGTCTAAAATTCATCCATGTCCACCATATCTTCCACAAATATCCATTTCTCACTATTATTCACTTGGACACCCTCTCGTTCAAAGATGAAAAAGAAAGTGCATGCGCGGTTACATTCTAGATCCATCAGACTTCGCTTTCATTCTGTTTGGGGGTGCAGTCCATGTTAATTATTTATAGAAAGACCCCCAACTCTTTAAGTTGTTGATATATGGAAAACTGAAGGATATATATATATATATATATATATATATATATATATATTTATATAAAGTCGATTATTTGTTAAATCGACTATAAACGGCTCATTTTGTTGTTTGGTGTACTTCCTTACAATTCCATATATTGGTAAGTGCACCACTCAGATAACCGAGCCCTCCCTAAGTAGTATGTGGCTGTAAGTATCGGATCCTAAGTCCACGTTTAACATAATTTACGTTTTCCACTCTTGCATGTTTTCTCGATTTTTGAGTCATGTTCCTCTATGGTGTGAATTATGCATTTATTTCTTTCTTATTTTTTTCTTATATTAAATCTTATTCATAAAAAATAAAAAAATTTAAAATCATAAAAATAGTAAATTAGTAAGTATTGGGAATCTGACTTTAAAATACCCACTTTTAAAACAAATTTTCAAACTCTGTCGTCTAAAATTTGTTTGGGGATGGGATGTTCGTTTTTCCGTACTGGATTGTTCAACTTTCCATTTGTGTTGCTTAGGACATTTAATCGTATTTCAATTCGGGTTGAAATTATCTATGAATTTAGACTTCATTTGTTCGCATAACTTACATCATGCACGTATTTTGAGGTGTTTTCCATCTTCTTATATGTCATCCATGATTGAAATTAAGTGTTTTATGGATCATTAGATTGGAAATTCTCTCCTGATCATTTCCATAACTCATTCGCAAAAATCGGACCGGTAACGAAGCGGCAATTTTAGGTTGAAGTTGAGCGAAAAATCGACGAATTTCGAAATCGATTTGGGGTTGGGCCCAAGGTACGCACGTTTCCTTCTTCCAAACAAAACAGAATCGCGATTCTTTCCAATTCTGCCATTACCAAATTCAAAACCATAACCTAAAATAAAAAAAATAAAAAAAAATAAAAAAAAAAAAAAAACACAAAATATTTGAACTGTCGTGCAACATCTGTCCCACCACCATCGTTTTTTTTATTAAGTAGGGTTGTTTCACATCGTTTCCTACACCATATACAAACGCCCAAATCAGTTCAAAACTTTCAATGGCTCTAAGAAGAAAAATTCTGCCGGAACAAGCTTTTACGGCCGACCGCTTCGTGCCATTTTTTCGTGACGAGATGATTAGGAGGAATTGGAATAGGTTGTGGTACTCGACAGATAATTTCTACCACTCCGATTTGGTCGAACAATTAAATAAGAAGAGAGAGTTGAATGGTCGGAAAGTTTTCATGAAGGTGGCTGTAGGAGAGAATTATCAAGAGAGAAGTTGGCTGAGATTCTAGGCATTACTCCTGAACGCCACCTCAATGCCATCGTGCAGGAATCCCAGTATACTGGAGTTCCTACATTGATAAACGAAACTCTCATGGAAGGTCAATACAATCTAAATTCTCATTGTGCTCGACAGTCATCTCTACGAACCAACCAACTGGCTGTAGCTCAGTGGATTGGTAAGAACGTCATTGGGAAGGAGAAAATGAGCGACATTGGTTTGACATGTCTGCACGTTATCTGGATATTGCAAGAGAAGAGGTATGAATTCTGTATCCTCGAGTTTTTGATAAATATGATTAGAGGAGTTAGGAAGAGTATTGCACCATTTCCTGCTTTCATTACAAAGATAATGTTGTCTTGGGGGGGGGGGGGAACCAAGAACTGAGCGAACTATGTTGAAATTGCATTCAAACGAAATTATTTATAAGGAGCGTATCCAAAAGACTTAGATGTTGTAGGAGGACAAGATGGTTGATTCGGATGAGGAAAGAGAGGACATGACATGTTTGGATAAAGATGCCTTGGAGAGGTGTACATCTGATTCAGAATGCATGTCAGTGTTGCATACTGGCGTGCGGTGCATTTATGCTATTTGTGAAGATATACGAGATAGGCAAATTAAAATTCGAACGAAACAAAATACCTTCAGACTAATTTTGAAATGCTCGACAAGAGCTAGTCGGATTTGTTACTCTAGCATGATTTGTTACCCTTCTCGAATTGTTTGGGGGTGGTGATAAGAGCCCAAAACTGTAGTTTTAACCCCTTAATAATCATACTGTTAGACCAATTATGTGAATAATAAGTAAGAGTTAATACTGATTACGTGTTTTTATGCATTTCGGGCTTCAAAGTCCATTATGTGCGAGAAATGTGCCACTTTAGCGAGATAAAGGAGCAAAAGTCGGTGAGAACTTCGAATGCCATATCTTTGGACTTAGACCACCGGATTGAGGCCTACCTTATGTCAAAACGACCGGCTCGGAAAGAGCTTCGCAATGGTCTAAGCCTTGACCCAATCAGAGGAGCAGAAGTGGACGAAAAGTCTGTGGAAGCCAACTGCAGCTGAAGAGGCCTTTTGGATCGAAGAATTGGTTTTGGGCCCGATTTCGGCCCAAAACATGGCTCCAAGCCCATGCACGATTTTTGGATCTGGATGTATAAAAACAAAAGCTTGACTTCGGTGTTAATGGCAGTCAGGAGCAGTTAGGTTAGGTAGATAGTTAGACCTAGATTAGTTAGCCTCCATTAATTAGTTTTAGAACTTAGTTTAATTAGTTTCAATTCATTGTAGTAGATTAAACCTTTGAATCTTGTTCTTCAATTTGATTAGATAAATAAAGTAGTATTCTTTATCAATTTCGATTTTGTCATTTCCATTTCTAGATCTAATTTCAATTCTTGTTCTTATTTCATTTTAGTCATTAATTTAGATTTCATTATTGTTTAATTAAGTAAATTTCAATGCTTTATATTATGTTTAGTTTTAATCTAAATGGAAATGATTGCGGAATGATTCAAGGCTAAACTCCATTAGAGGGGGTTGAGAAGACTTGATGAAAGCTTGATCCCGTTTATCGTAGAGTCGTCGTAATTTCTATTCCACGCCAGAAATAATTAGTTCACCATGAGAATGGGTTTAATTGTTCACATGCTAGTTATAAATTGGTAGAAATGCCATGTGTAATTAGGGATTAGGAAGAACCGATTGTTTCGTAGGTAGCAGTTCAATTCGGATTACGACGACTCGTCGTTAGTGGATTAAGTTGAGTTAAGGTGGAATCAATCCCCCCTCTAACTCCTTATCATCGAATCAACGTAGCATTCCCTTAGTTGTCTGATAATCGACTAGTTGCATTTCGTGGGTAGTTGCATCGTAGTCTAATTCCCCTTCGTAAAGCTCTCATTGACTTAAGACTGATTTCTTAGACCTAGAAGACAATCCATGCTAGGGAACTAGGAGTGGAACGAACTTCCTACTCCACTTAGTGCAATTCGCATGGAGAGTAGAAGATTTGATAATAGAGATAGTAAAAGTCTAGTTTAGTTTACTTACGTTGTGAATTCATCGTTCATTTCGTAGGTAGACTATACATTTTATAGTTATCAAATGGCGCCGCTGCCATCTTAGTTACACTTTAGCATTGTTTTCCTTGTAGAAGTAGTCATTTTTAAGTCCCATTAAACCCACCCACCCTTGTTTGTTTCATACTGTGGTTGCCCAGTTCAGCGTTGACAAATTCCGCGAGAAAATACACGGGCCACATAGCAAGGAGAGCGACCAGCTAAGTTCTTGGAATTTCGTCTACCATCGAGCTGGCGCCCATACCAAAGCGACCGGCCTCAAACACTGGAACTCGACTTCACACCGGCTGAACCCGCCCGCCCCATTTGGGAGCGACCCACCCTAAAACACATGTAATTTGACAATTACTCGGAGCTTGAGCGCCTTCTATCTATGGCGGCATACGTGTTAAATTTTTCGATTTCCACGGTTTTGATTCAAACTTTGATCTTTCATATTTTTCAGTGTTCTAACCTCGCTATATACACCGAACAAGCGTAAACAAGACGCTATTCATAATTTAAGCAAGGACTAATCAGGTATTCCTTTCTTCCATACCTCGCAACTCGGTTAGAGGTTTATACTAGTATATCATAATTGTTTGGAGTGTTGCATGTTTAGTTAAGTTTGACTTAGTCTTGCATGAGATTAAGGTCGGCCGAACAAAACACCGAACGTAAATACACAACAACATCAACAATCAAATCTATCTAGTATACCACCCACTACACCTCTAACTACTATTTCACACACACCACCGATATAATGGGGAAGAAAGAGAGACTCCCTCTCGGACTTCTACAAAGCCTTGAGCGATAGCCCCAAATCTTGCATCGTTCTAGCAGGACCGGTGGGGATTTGAGAATCCCTCCAAATATTTTTAATTTGTTACCCGTTTTTCATGGTTTAGACCATGAAAAACCTTATCAGACATCGTAGGATTGAACAAGTCTTAAAACATTCCACCATCCTACGGTTGGTGCGGAACAAATTAAATTAAGGGTATTCCCTTTCACCTTAGCCGATAAAAGGCGTCTTGGTTAACTGCCCAAAGCGCCTAATTACGTGGACTCGTGGGCTAAACTTGTTCAATTTGTTTATGGAACATTTTACCCACCCCTAAAGACGGATGAGATGCTTTCCAAGATTCATTTCTTTTCGACAAAATCCTCATGAATCATTTTCAGGAGGCTTGGAATCGTTTCACCGACCGCTTATAGAGTGTCCACACCATAACTTAGTGAAAGACACGTTAGTTCGTGTTGCCTTTTCAAAGGACTTCTACACCACCATAAAGAAGTCCTTGACATAATGAATGGGGGTAGTTTCTTAAGCAAAGGAGCCCTGAGGCTTATAAATTTTTAGAGGATCAAACTAAGCTTAAATAATAATTGGGGGTAGTGACGATTACTCCGGCTCGCTAGTTCTTCTTCAACAGTTAAGGCCGCGGTATGTTTGAAATTAAACACGATTCCGAGCTTAAAACTCTAATCGAATCACTCACTAAAAGGTAGAGGCCATTTCATTGCAACAAAACCTATCCCTCATGAATGTAAATTCAAACCCATGTAGTTTTTGTTTGAGTCCCGAGCATCCCGACTCCATCGCCCTATAGCCTATGAACGGGCTTGTTCCATTAATAGTGAACCTAACGCCCTTGGAGACAAAATCCCAACTCCGGTTGGAGAAATAACCAACAAGTCACACCTCAAGGGTATAATAATCAATATGTTAGGCAAACGAACGGCTTTAACCAAGCTCCACTACGACAAGGGCAGTGGTCGGGTAATTTTAATAATTATAACAACCAAGTGCAACCTCGACAAGGTCAAGCACAAGGTCAAGGTAATTATAATAATTATAATGCTAATAGAGGTATCGTTAGGTCAATAATAATTATCAAAATCCACCTATAAATAATTCGTTGAAATAGTTCCATCCACACCACCGGTGGGACTACTACACCCACACAACCGGATCGCTTTGACACCTTCATACAAGTGAGCCAAAACTTTTCCAAACCATGGCTCAATCTAACCAACAGCTTCTACAATGGGGTTAATAATTTAACCCAACGGTTGGCTCAAGATAAAGCCCAAACCAAAGGTGTGTTGCCGTGTCACGCAATACCTAATCCTAAAACAACAAACACAGCCTTTGAGGTAAACCGATAATACTAGTAATGAATATGAAAATGTAGGTGAGATAAATGCCATCACCACTCTCCGATCGGGCAGAGTGGTTGATAACAAGGTAACTATGCCTATAGTTATTCCCCCAAGAGTAACCCTACACCTACTATTTTACTAGATACGAAATAGAAACTGAAGAGCCTACCACCGTAGAGGTACCGGTTACAAACACAACCTAAGAAACGTAAAGCCACGGTTAAACATCCAGGTGATACCATTGCTAAATATAGACGTAAAACCACCGCGTTTCCACAAAAATTAGCCATGTTAACTAGGGATACAAATTACGAGGAGATTAGGGACGTTTTTAAGAATCTAACTATAAACCTTCCCTTCCTCGAAGCTATTAAAAGCTACCACATCATGCTAAGTTTCTTAAGGAATTGTGTACTACTAGGCGTAAGACAAATATACCAAAAGACGCTTTTTAACGAACAATTCCCAACCTTATCTGAAAATAATGGAATTGTTAAGTACAAGGACCCCCGGTCGCCCCATCAGACAATGCACCTTAGGAGATTCCTATACGACGACCGCGTTATTAGACCTGGGGGCTAGTGTTAACTTACTCCCATTTTATTTGTATAGACAAATAGGTCTAGACAAGATGCAACCCACTAAAATGACGGCGTTGCAATTAGTCGATCGGTCTATTAAGTATCCTAAGGGTGTAGTCGAAAAAATGTCTTTGGTAAAAGTTCAGGATTTCTACTATCCGCTGATTTTGTAGTCCTCGATACGTAAGTCGCTTAACCACTGGTCCATCATTTTAGGGCGTCCTTTCCTGGCAACTGCCAATGCGCTCATTAATTGCCGTGATGGTTCAATGTCCATGTCTTTTGGCCATCTTGCTGTTGAAGTCAATGTTTTTAAAACAAGGACACAGTTACCCGATTCGTCTATGGATGGAGAGGTAAGCATGATCGAGAGCTTCGCTCGAGATTATTTCAACAACACGTTCCCTGATAGTCATATGCCCAAAATTCTTTCCTTTGGAAAGTCAGACTCCAACATTTTCATCCCTACACTAGTCGATACACATATTATTGATGAGGACGGGATAGATGACTTTCTCAAAGATGTAGAGGACTACCATAGTAATGTGGATATGACCAATCTAGATGAGGAATTCGATGAGTTTTTTCGAGTAGGTGACAATTCACCCTATCAAGAACTAACTTGCACAACATCCACCTCGATTCCCCTCCTTCCACCCTTTCAAAGGAATCTCGAGTTTGCACTCGATCCTTTTGTTTCTCCTATGCTTCATAATTTTTAAATCCTCCTAGAAAAAGAGATACCGGAAGGACAAACTATTTGACACCTTCATCTTGAGAATTGAGACAGTCCCCTACACACACAATGAATGAGTTCGGTACTAAAACTACATCCTCATTGGTATGCGGGCTGTCTTTCTACAACTTATCCATATCCACCATATTCTCCACAACCATTCACTTTTCCACACTTAATTACTAAAACACCCACTCATTCAAAAATTAAAAAGAAGGTGCATGATAGGTCACACAATAGGGTAATCCGACTTCGTTTGGATTCCACTAGGCTGCGTCGTAGGAAATCTTGGTGCTTGATTGTGTTTGGATATGTTTTCTGTGATATTTATTTATGGAATGATCCACAACTATTTCGGTTGTTGATATATGATCAACTGCATGTTCATACATATGTTTTAGATAAAGTCTCGAGTATCTGACTATAAACCACTCAAATTCTGTGTTTGGTGCAATTCCTTTCACTTTAATATATTGGTGAGTGCACCATTAAGGTAACCGGGCCCTCCCTATGGAGTGTGTGGCTGTAAGTACCGGATCCTAAGTCCACGGTTCACATAGTTCACGTTTTCCACTCTTGCATGTTTTTCTCGGATTTTTGAGTCATGTTTCTCTATGGTGTGAATTATGTCTTTATTGCTTATTGTTTTTCCTTCTAAAAATAAAATAAAAAATAAAAAATAAAAATAAACATAGTAATCTAGGAAGTCTCGGGAATCGATCAGAAAAGACCCATCGCTAAAAACAAATTTTCTAAGCTTCGTTTGTAAAAATTTGTTTGGGGTGGGGTGTTCGTGTTTCATTACTAAATGTTTATGTCCCATTACAGTTGCTTAGGCCGTTTTATTGTATTACGATTTCGGATTGACATAATCTATTAATTTAGAGTTCATTCGTTCGCATAACTTACGTCATGCACGCACTTTGAGGCGTTTTCCACTATCTCGTATGTCATCCGAAGTCGGAATAGAGTGTTTTATGGATCATTGGATAGGAAATTCTCTCCTGATCATTTCCATATCTCATTCGCAAAAATCGGACCGGTAACGAAGCGGGAATTTTGATTTGAAGTTCGCGAAAAAAATCGAAAAAATCAAAATTTTCGATTTTGGGCTTGGGCCCAACCCGCTAACCAACCCGACCACGCACTGGCGCTCAGCCTTTACCTTCTTTAGCAACAGTTCATCGTTTTTTTCATCTTCCACCGCCATTAACAAAGCTCAAAACCCTAACAAAAATAAAAATTAAAAAGAAAAACAAAATAACTCACGCCAACCATCAAAGATCCAATTCAAATCTCCTCTAAAACTAAAACCAAACCACCTCCACCAATTTAACCCAACAAAACCCAAAAAAAAAATCAAAATTGGTGCTGCCACGCCACCACATCACCACCGCCATCGTTTTTTTATCACTAAGGTCTTTCCTCATTATTCCTACACCTCTACAAACCCCAAACCGTATTCAAACTTCAAATGGCTCAACAACGAATTATACCGAAGCAAGTTTTCATCGCCAACCACTTGGCGCCGCTTTTACACGGTGTGAAATGGCTAGTAGAGACTGGGGTAGTTTGTGGTAATTTCGACCGAAGCCTTCTACCACGAAGACTTGGTCCGACGGTTCTACAACACCGGGGAGTTGGAGGGGAGTAGGATTTTTGTGATGGTAAGGAAGAAGAGGAGGAGTTGACTCATCGATCGTTGGCTGAGATTCTAGGCATTCCGCCTAGAATCCATCCGATGTCACTCTACAGAGCCCCGGTTTGACGGGTAGAGCCTCGATGGGCGTGGACTGGTCATCAATGGGAGCTACAATACAAACTCCATTATTAGGTGCGCCAGCATCCCTCGGGACCAACCACCGGGCTACAGCTGGATCGGGATTCGGAATGTCCTAGGGAAGGACAAGGTCGCCGACATCGGTCCGACCCGCCTCCACGCCTTATGGGTACTCCAGGAGAGCGTAAGCACGATTTCTGTATCTTGGACTTTTGCTTTGAGCATGATTAGGGGGTCGGAAAGTCTTTGGCACCTCTTCTGTGTTAATCACCAAGATCATCTTTGAAGATGAAAGCAACTCCCGTCGATAGGATTTACATTACCCCGCACCGTAACACACGCGTATCTATAGGGAGTGTGTCCCAACAAGTTTGGAGGAGGGCTGAGGATAGAGAAGAAGAAGAAGAGGATGGTGGAGCTGAGAATGAAGAGAGGTCGGGGACATCGGGATGCTTCCGAGGATGAGGAAGACTTGACCGCTTTGATGCAGATGCCTTCCGAGGTGTTGGTTCGATGCGTAACGCATGGCTATGCTTCATAGGGGCATCGCGTCTCACTAAACACTATCTCAGACAGACCTCCGGACTCGACAGGCGACTATTCATCACAACTTCGAGATCCGCACCCGAGGAGAGGATGAGAGATGGGAACGAGCAGGGCGAGATGGAAGCCCAGCGCCGGTTAGAGTGGATATGCTTGCACGCTTCCCACCTCATACGGACTCGCTTATGAGGACACAAACCATTTACGAGGCATGAGCGTCGCCGAAGGGCGACTGCTCTTTGGACCTTCCGGAGCCCGGGAGCCACCACTAGAGAGTGTGTGCCCGCCGCCGATGGCGAGGTGTTTAGAGAGTCCGAGGATTGATAGTGGTTGTTGTGTTATTCTATTTTTGTTGTTTTATTGTAATGTAACTTTTATTTTCGTGATTTTTGAATTTTGTAGTGAAAGGTACTCCGAATGAAATTTTAATATAAGGGGTTATTTTCAGTATGTGTGGTTGTTTCATATTGATCCCACCTTCCCAACTTGTTTGGGGGTGGTTTTATCAATTCAAGCTTATTTTTATATATAACCCTAGTGTTAGAATTTATTGCGGAGTAAGGTGAAAATATGGCCGTTTAGGCATATCTATGAGTGAGAATCATTGTAGGATGAAATCTAGATTAAATAGGTACATTCAATCATAAAATCAACCTAAAAGATACTGGGTTTGAATTAGAATCAAGAAAATGAGTTGTTTCCGTTTTCGGGTTTGGAAATTTTAGGATTTTCGGAAACTGCCGTAAATAGTTTTGGCAACTTTCCGACCCATTTTAGCAACTTAAAACCTATATAAACTTGATACAATCTATCCTCACAACTCACACTACACCTAAACTCCATCACGCACCTTTCACACCCAGCTGATTCCCACGTTTTCGTCTCCATTTTTGCAAATCAGAACTTCGGGATACGCGCTGCCTTTCGGCAGCGCTCTACACCGACAGAAAATTTTAGTCGAGGCGCCAGCGCCTACAAGGCAAGTGCGACTTCGCGCTAAAACACTGGAATTCAAAAACATAAAACTTCGGCGCCTCTAGTTGAGCGCTTCGCGCCGACTTCCATGGACCAGAAATTTTCCAGTTTTTCGCGCGTAGTACCCGGTTGTTTTGCAGCTGTTCCAGAGCGTAGTTGTGAGATGACATCTCCTATAATAATACCGGAACAGTCTTTCGAAGATTTGTTCCAAAGCACTACTTACGGTGCTTGGTTTTGCGAGGTGATCACATACGTTGGCTGGGAACCTCTTATGGTAAGACCGGCTGAACTTTATTCTCCAGCACTTGCATCTTATTTTTATAATAACTGCATTTTCTTTGAGAGACCGGATGGAGAACAAGTGTTCTCCATCAACATTGACGATGAACCAATGGAAATTACCAGGTTCTTGCTAGCATTTGTTCTTGGACTTGCTATGCCCGCTGAGATACAAGACCCATGGTGCTATTGGGTCGATAATATGCATGTCTACACTTATGAGTCTTTGCACGAGGCTTATGGGGCAGGCATTTTCCATATTGAGGACCAAGGGGACTATAACGTTGCCCTTGGTAGCCTGTCCATGAACATAGGAACTGTTATGTTTTGGATTATGCTAAACATTTTAGGGGAATGGCATTTTTCTTACGTGAATGGCGCCACACTTGCAGCGTTTTTCCTTGCTTTAGCCACGGGGCCCGGTTCTATGACCTTCCCGTAACTTTGATGTCTAGTTTAGCACGAGCCCATACCATGAGGCATAAGTACCTTCTTATGCCTGTTCTAATTTCACGTATTATGCTATGTTTCTTTCCATTTTTTTTGTACACATTTCACGGATTGGATTAGGGTACCGCGGTGCGACCCACCAATAGTATTATTCGATCTTTTCCGCAATGACTTGCAAAAGGGTGGCGGATACAACCTCACCGTGTCGCACCCTACACCCCATCGGACCAAGTGGCACTTAATAGGTTAGCAACCATAGATGATAAATGGCGTGAAGCGGCAAATTATCATAGCATGGCAGATCCTTGAAGGAGCCTCACTTCTTTATAGAAGTAGAGGATGACGAAGATGACGAATAACTTGGTGGGAGTGGAGGTAAATTTTAGTTTCATTGTAGTATCCGCTTATGTCCTAAGCAATTTAATTGTTAACCCCATAATGGGTGGAACTCTTATAGAGTTGCGTCAGTTTTTATTTCCTATATTAGTACGTTCTAACTTTGTTTTGCAGATGTTCCTGAATTTCACGCGTTTCAATGGTATTTTTACTACCCTCTTTATTTAAATGCTTTGAGGACAAAGCATGCTTCTTGTTTAGGGGGGGGCATAGAAACACGTGTAATTAAGACACCTGCTAGGATATAAATCTTACTTCTTTAAAGAAAACTTCTAACTCTACATTAAATTTTCATCACGTCATTAATTTTATTTCTCTTTTTTGTCCTTACTTTATTGTTGTAATTACATATTTTGTCCTCCACATATATATATATATACTTCTTTAAAGAAAACGATGGCTTCAATAGTAAATTCATCAATTTTTGTTTTCATATTTTGCCCTCACTTGATGGCTGGAATTACATTTTTGTCCCCAGTGGAGAAACAAAGTCAAATAAGTAGGACCCAATCCATTAATGTTTTGAACGGTTATTTACCATTTCTCAATGCGTTAATTGAAGTATTGAACGCTCATTGAGCGTCCAGAAATGCTAGTATGTATAATATGCATTTGTTTTCTAGTTAAAATTTCAAAAATTCAAAAATATAAATAAATAAGTTATGCTATACACTTAGGAATATTGGTATTGTTTCTTTCTCCATGCTCTTAACAATATAGAAGTCTCACGTAGCTGTTGCGTCAGAATAATTGTTAGAAACTTAGGTTAATATATAGGTAATAATCTTTACATCTATCTATAAATATATTACATGAGTATCTATGATTGTTAGCAGTAAGTTTCTGAAATCTAGGCTAGAGTACTTATTCTACAAATCCTGTGAGAATATAGCCTAAAGCCTTATATGAGCGAAACATTTGAGAAATGACACAAGGGAGAAGTAAAATCCGGATAGAGAAATCACACGTCCACTTGCTTGATCACTAAACCATATCCTAAAAGCGAGAATTTAGGCCCTCTTGGATCGATATAGCGTAAATTCAAACCTATGAATTATTTTCCGCTAGTCGCCTAATCGAGCCTTTCATTAGCCCTTCCATAAAACCACAATTCCTTTACCCTGTTACAAAAACAAAACAAAAAAAAAAAAAAAAAAAAAAAAAAATCAACCTACCCAATTTAGAATAAGTCTGAGAATAGAGTGATGAAGAAAGAAGAAGAGAAAAACCTGTGTAAACAAAAATTAGTTAGTGCTTCAGAAAAGAAAGAAAATAAGTTTCCATCCAAAGAAAAGAAAAATAAAAATAGAAATAAAATAAAAACTCCAAAAATAGAATAAAAGGGAGTCAAAAGCCAAAGAAAAGAAAAAAAAAATATGGCTAAGGATGGAAACAAAGTGTAGAAGCAAAGGTAAATAACAAAGTTTTCTCTAGTTACATAATATGAAGACTCTATTATCTCAGACTTGTCCTTTGAATATCCATTTCCTTCCTTCTTAAACCATCTCCTAATCCCCCGTAACACCTAATAAAAGACCTCTAGCTCAATTAGGAATATGTTAGTGTGATAGTAAGTGGCAGATGTGTTTGATCGACTCCGGCTTCCTTGTTGTCATTGAGATTGTAAGGTAAAGTGTGCCCACTATACACTGGAGTAGCGAAACTTGAGTGGAAAAATCAGAGTGTTGTTTCTTGACTATTATTGTGAGAACCTACTTAAGGACACTATTCCGAGTTCTCAGAAACAAACCTGCTAAACATTTTATAGTACTACTCATTGTGTATATGTTTATTGTAGATGATAGATTATTATGCATATATTAGCTTAGGTTTCTGACTTGGTTATTCTTATTCAATTACTAGAGAGATGTATAGATAGTTGAGCATGAATAAGGAAACAATAGTTTTATTTTCTTAGTCGATTTGTAGTATAGATGAAGTTTGTGAGTACCTTCATCTGGAAAACTCTCACGAGGCTATAACTTCGTCCACTAGGGAATTCCTAGTGGTTTAAGGCCTTGTTGCATATGGTCAATGCAATCGCACTCAGCTAAACGAGAGTAGTTAGAACTCCATTTTTGGTCACTTATTCTAATTTCTCATCTTTGCTTGAGGACAAGCAAAATGTTTGTTTGGGGTGGTTTGATAAGAGCCCAAAACTGTAGTTTTAACCCCTTAATAATCATACTTGTTAGACCAATTATGTGAATAATAAGTAAGAGTTAATACCGATTACATGTTTTTATGCATTTCGGGCTTCAAAGTCCATTATGTGCGAGAAATGTGCCACTTTAGCGAGATAAAGGAGCAAAAGTCGCCAGAACTTCCGAATGTCATATCTTTGGACTCAGACCTCAGATTGAGGCCTACCTTATGTCAAAACGACCGACTCGGAAACAGCTTCGCAATGGTCCAAGCCTTGACCCAATCAGAGGAGCAGAAGTGGACGAAAAGTCTGTGGAAGCCAACTGCAGCTGAAGAGGCCTTTTTGATCGAAGATTGGGTTTTGGGCGATTTCTCGGCCCAAAACATGGCTCCAAGCCCATGCACGATTTTTGGATCTGGATGTATAAAAACAAAAGCTTGACTCAGTGTTAATGGCAGTCAGGAGCAGTTAGGTTAGGTAGATAGTTAGACCTAGATTAGTTAGCCTCCATTAATTAGTTTTAGAACTTAGTTTAATTAGTTTCAATTCATTGTAGTAGATTAAACCTTTGAATCTTGTTCTTCAATTTGATTAGATAAATAAAGTAGTATTCTTTATCAATTTTGATTTTGTCATTTCCATTTCTAGATCTAATTTCAATTCTTGTTCTTATTTCATTTTAGTCATTAATTTAGATTTTATTATTGTTTAATTAAGTAAATTTCAATGCTTTATATTATGTTTAGTTTTAATCTAAATGGAAATGATTGCGGAATGATTCAAGGCTAAACTCCATTAGAGGGGGTTGAGAAGCCTTGATGAAAACTTGATCCCGTTTATCGTAGAGTCATCGTAATTTCTATTCCACTTTAAATAATTAGTTCACCATGAGAATGGGTTTAATTGTTCACATGCTAGTTATAAATTGGTAGAAATGCCATGTGTAATTAGGGATTAGGAAGAACCCGATTGTTCGTGTAGCAGTTCAATTCGGATTACGACTTCGTCGTTAGTGGATTAAGTTGAGTTAAGGTGGAATCAATCCCCCTCTAACTCCTTATCATCGAATCAACGTAGCATTCCCTTAGTTGTCGATGTCGACTAGTTGCATTTTCGTGGGTAGTTGCATCGTAGTCTAATTCCCCTTCGTAAAGCTCTCATTGACTTAAGACTGATTTCTTAGACTTAGAAGACAATCCATGCTAGGGAACTAGGAGTGGAACGAACTTCCTACTCCACTTAGTGCAATTCGCATGGAGAGTAGAAGATTTGATAATAGAGATAGTAAAAGTCTAGTTTAGTTTACTTACGTTGTGAATTCATCGTTCATTTCGTAGGTAGACTATACATTTTATAGTTATCAGGTGCTATTATTACTCTAGCATGATTTGTTATATGATCCTCCATTTTATAAGTTGTTTTAGAGTGAGGGTTGAGAATATTGTCGATATGGGCATCGCTATGAATAGATATTGTGGTAGGATGAAATCTCGATGAGTTAAGTAGGTTCTATCCTAAATTCAATCTAAAAGATATTAGGGCTATTTTAGAATCAAGAATATGAGTTGTTTCCGTTTTCAGTTTTTGAAATTTTTTGTTTCCGGCAATTGCCTTAAAGCTTTTTGGCAACTTCCCAATTTGTTTTAGCAACTTAAAACCTATAAAAACTTTATTCATTCTACACTTACAACCCACACTACACCTAACATTCATCTCTCACCTTTCACTCCCACGTTTCCCATTTTTTCTTTTCCATTTTAGCAACTCAGCAGCTCAGAGCACACCTAGGCCCCAATGGAGCGCCACCTGCGCCCTAGGCAATGTCAGTCTAAATATCATCAGAGGGAGACCCGCGCCGTACCAAGCCCAGAACTAAGCGCGACCTGCGCCCAAAACACTGGAATTCCAGTTTTCTTCCAGAACGCGACTCGCACCCATCCCAGGCAAAAAGTGAGCGCACCCTGAGCCCAAGTGCCTGGAACTTGAAATTCTTCGGAGCGCACCCTGCGCCCATCTCAGGCATAGGTTGAGCGCACCCGCGCCCTAAACCCGTGGGCACGAAAAATATCTGATTTTTTGTGGGTTGTTCCAGGATCTTTTGCAGCTATTCCAGCGAGTTTATTGGGGATGACATTCCCTCGTATCATACCAGAACAGTCTTTTGAAGACTTGCTCCAAAGTGACACCTATGGTGCGTGGTTTCGCGAAGTGATCATTCTAGCAGGCTGGGAGCCACTATTGGTAAGTCCTGATGAACTTTATTCTCCCGCACTTACATCTTATTTTTATGATAATTGTAAGTTCTTTGATAGACTAGATGGAGAACAAGTGTTCTCCATCACCACCGGGGATGAACCAATGGAAATTTCCAGGTTCTTGCTAGCCTTTGTGCTTGGACTTGCTATGCCGGCCGAAATACAAGACTTATGGCCCTATTTGGTAGATAATATATAAATGTATAACTATGATGATTTGCATGAGCATTACGGGGCAGGAATCTTTAGGATAGAGGACCAAGGGGATTATATAACATCACCCTTGGTAGCTTGTCTATGAACGTGGGCACTATTATGTTTTGGATCATACTAAACATTAGAGGGGAATGGCGTTATTCTTCTGTGAATGACGAAACTTGTGATATTTTCCTTGCTTTAGCTGGGGGACGTACACTCTATGATATTCCCTAGACCCTAATGTCTAGTTTAGCCCTAGCCCATAGCAAGAGGCATGAGTACCTTCTTATGCCTGTTTTAATTTGCCGTATAATGCTATGTTTCTTCCCTGTTTTTTGTGCCTGTTTCACGGATTGGGTTGGGGTCGACCACCAATTGTATTATTCGATCGTTCCATGCAATGACTTGGCAAGGGTGGAGGATACAACCTCATCAAGTTACGCACCCCATCCGACCAAGTGGCGCTTGACAGGTTAGCTATAGTTGACGATAAGTGCCGTGAAGCCTGGCAAATTACCATGGCATGGCAGGATGCGAAGGAACCTCATTTCTTTATTAGGAATGAGGATGATGACTAAACGAGAGTTAAGGTTAGTATTTATTTCAGTTAGTGTCTGCTTATGTCCCAAGCACTTTATTTGTCATTAACCCCATTACGGTTGGAACTCTTAAAAAGTTGCATCAGTTTTTCTTTCCTATATTAGTATGTTTAAGCTTGTTTTGTAGATGGTCCAGAATTTCACTCGTTTCAATGGTATTTCTCTAACCTATTTATTTAAATACTTTGAGGACAAAGCATGTTTCTTGTTTAGGGGGGGGGGGGGAGGGCATAGAAACACGTGTAATTAAGGCATCTGTTAGAATATAGATATGTACAATATGCACTTGTTTTCTAGTAAAAAAAAATCAATCAAAATTTTTTAAAAATATTAATAAAAAGTTTATGCTATACACTTAGGAATATTGGTATTGTTTCCTTCTCTAGGCCCTTGATAATCTAGAAATCTCACGTAGCTTTTCCATTAGAATAGTTTTTAGAAACTTAGGCTAATATGTAGGTAATAATCCTTGCATCTATCTATAAATATGTTACATGAGTATCTATGATTGTTGGCAGTAAGTTTCTGAAATCAAGGCTAGAGTACTTATTCTACAAATCCTATGAGAATATAGTCTGAAGCCTTATATGAGTGAACATTTGAGAAATGACACAAGGGAGAAGTAAAATCCGGATAGAGAAATCACACATCCACTTGCTTGATTACTATACCACATCCTAAACGAGAATTTAAGCCCTCTTTGGATCGATATAGCCAGAAATTCAAACCTATGAATTATTTTCCACTAGTCGCCCCTCTGAGCATTTTTTTAGCCTTTCATAAACCACAAATCCTTTACCCTATTACAAAAAAAAAAAAAAAAAAAAAAAATCAACCTACCCAATTCTTTGAATAAGTCTGAGAATAGAGATGAAAAATAGAAAAGAGAAGAACCGTTGAAATCAAGAATTTGTTAGTCTCTTCAGATGAGAAAAGTAAGTTTCCATCAAAATAAAAAAATATGTAAAATAATAAAAGAAAATAAAGAGTTAGAACTCCAAAAATAGAATCAAGGAGTCAAAAGCCAAAGAAAAAGAAAAAAAATATATATATGGCTAAGGATGGAAACAAAATGTAAAAGCAAAAGTAAAGAACAAGGGTTTCTCTAGTTGCATAATATGAAACCTCTATTATCTTAGACTTGTCCTTTTCGAATATCCATTTCCTTCCTTCTCAAACCATCTCGTAATCCCCGCAACACCTAATAAAGACCTCTAGCTCAATTAGGAATAGGTTAGTGTGATAGTAAGTGGCAGATGTGTTTGATCGACTCTGGCTTCCTTGTGTGTCATTGAGTTTGTAAGGTAAAGTGTGCCCACTGCACATTGGAGTAGCGAAACTTGAGCAGAAAAATCAGAGTGGTTTTTGTCTTGACATTTATGTGAGGACCTACTTAAGGACGTTATTCCAAGTTTTCATAAACGGACCTGCTAGTGCATTTCATAGTATTACTCATTGTATATACATTTATTCGTAGATGATTGATTATTATGCATATATTAGCTTAGGTTTCGACTTGATTATTCTATATTCATTGCTAGTGAGATGTATAGATAATTAAGACATAAATAAGGAAATAATAGTTTTATTTCTGAGTCATTGTTGTATAGATGAAGTTTGTGAGTACCTTCACTGGAAAACTCTCACGAGGCTATAACTCGTCCACTAGGGAATTTCTAGTGGTTTAAGGCCTTGTTACATATGGTCAATGCAATCGCACTCGGTGAAACGAGATTAGTTAGAACTCCATTTTTTGTCACTTCTACTAATTTCTCATATTTGCTTGGGGACAAGTAAAATGCTGTTTGGGGGTGGTTTGATAAGAGCCCAAAACTGTAGTTTTAACCCCTTAACAATAATACTTTTAGACCAATTATGCGAGTAATAAATAAGGGTTAATGCTAATTACGTGTTTTTATGTAATTCAGGCATTGAAATCAATTATGTGTAGAAATGTGCCACTTTGGCGATATAAAAGAGCAAGGGTTGGTTGCTAAGAAGTTTTGTGATTAAAGGCCAAGATGGGCAGAAACAGCACACAAAAGTCAGTAAAACTTCCGAAGACGGTATCTTTGGACTCAAGCGTCGGAATTGGGAGTAAATTATGTCAAAACGACCTACTCGGAAAGAGCTTTCCAATGGTCCAAACCTTGACCCAATCAGAGGAGAAAAAAATGGACAAAAAGCCTGTTAAAGTCAAAGCTAGCTGAAAAAAAAACCATGTGGACTAAAGAAATTGGGCTTTGGGCTCAATCTTTCGGCCCAAAACATGGACCCTCAGCCCATGCACGAAAATGTGGATCTGGTTTCCTCCATTTCCACACACAAGACTTAGCTCTAAAGTATCAATTAGGTTAGGATAGAAAGTAGCCATTAGAGATAATTTTAGATCTAGTTTTGAGTTTTATTCAATTAATTAGTTTTCAATTATTGTTTTAGATCTAGTTTTTACTATGCAATAGATTAGTTAGAACAAGTAAATGATTAATTTGGAATCACATTTAGTTTTATAATAAAGTATTCATTTTTAATTCCGATTTAGTTTATTGATTCAATTCTTGTTTAGTTTTAGTAT
Source organism: Coptis chinensis (assembly GCF_015680905.1). Taxonomy (NCBI): domain Eukaryota; kingdom Viridiplantae; phylum Streptophyta; class Magnoliopsida; order Ranunculales; family Ranunculaceae; genus Coptis; species Coptis chinensis. Next base: position 59,757,168 of record NC_141461.1, on the reverse strand, counting down.
TGTTAAATTCATAAATTAGTTGTCTTCAATTGCTAATTAGTTAATCATAATCTAGTTTTAATCATTTAGTTATCAATTTCATTTCTTAGTTGTTAATTTAGATTTGAATCTATTGATTAGTTAAATTAGTAAAGTTAGAATCTTTATATGATGTCTAGTTTTAATTCAATTGGAAATAATAGTTTGATGAATTAAGGCTAAACCTCTATTAGAGGGGTTTGATGAAACCTTGATGAAAACTTGATTGTGTAGTGTAGAATCGTTGTAAGAGTCTATTCCACTCTAGAAGGTCGTTGATTCGCCATGAGAATTAGTGGACTTCCTCACATGCTAGTTATGAATTGGTAGAGATGTCATGTATAATTAGGGATTAGAACAACCAATTCTTACCGTAAGAACGTAAGAATTGGATTACAACAATCTATGCTAGTTTCTTAAGTTGGATTCAAGGTGGATTCAATTCCCCCCTAATTCTTATTCTAGATTCAAACTTTAGTATTTTGTAACATTCCGTAGTTGAATCATTATAATCCCAGTATCTTGTTAGTATAAATTGCATCGTAGTATAATTCGTAAAACTCTCTTTGACTTTGGTAAGATTGATAGTCATAAGAAACTTGAATGCTAAAGAACTAGGAGTGAAACGAATCTTCTATTCCAACTCTACTTCAATAGTATCGAGAGTAGAAATCTTTGATAAGAATTGTTACGATAAAGTTTTAGTTTTACTTCTGTTAGATATTCATTATTTATTCGGAGTTGAATTATATTCAATTTTATCGGGTTATCATATTGTTAGTCTTCCCAAAGTCCCATTAAACCCACCCACCCTTGTTTGTTTCTAACAGTGATTGTTTGGTTTAGAAACTTAAAAATTTTCAAAGAACAAGCTTGAGCGTAACCCACACCCTACCAAGGTAAAGTTCGAACGCCCCCCGCGCTGAAGCGCCTAGAACTCGAAATTCACCTAAGAGCGACCCGCACCCTACCAAGGCAAAGTTCGAGCGCCCCCCGCGCTGAAGCGCCTAGAACTTGAGTTTCACCTGAGCGCGACCTACGCCATCCCAAGGCTTAACCAGAGCGCACCCCGCGCCCTATTATGAACCACCTGATTTTCACTGGTTAGTTCAAATTTCCATTATTTAAAGTTGTTCAGTGTGTCTAACTTTTTACATACACTGAACTCGCGTAAACAAGACGCTATTCATAAGCGAAGCAAGGAGGCATTCAGGTACTTCTTTCTTCCGCTCCTCGCATCTCTCGTTAGAGGTTTATACTCGCATATCAGGATTATTTTGAGTGTTGTCGTGTTTAGTTAAGATTGGTCTTAGCTTTGCATGAGATTAAGGTCAACCAGAAGAAAAACGCCTAACGTAAAAAACCGACAACGTCAACAAACACGCCTTTCTAGTATACCACTCACTACACCTCTAGCTAGCATACCACAACCACACCTGATATAATGGCTGAAGAAAGAGAGTCTCCTCTCTCTGACTTTTACAAAGCCTTGAACGATAGCCCAAAATCTTGCATCGTTCGTTGGGACCGATGGGGATTTCGAATCCCCCAAATATATTTAATTTGTTACCCGTTTTTCATGGGTTAGGCCATGAAAAACCTTATCAGCACATGCGTAGGATTGACCAAGTCCTTACTACATTCCACCATCTTACGGTTGGTGCTGAACAAATTAAACTGAGGGCATGTTTCCTTTCACCTTAGCCCGATAAAAGGCGTCTTGGTTAACTGCCTAAGAGCCTAATTCTGTGGACTCGTGGGCCAAACTTGTTCAACTATTTATGGAATATTTTTACCCACCACTGAAGACAGATGAAATGCTTTCCAAGATTTATTTCTTTCGACAGAATCCTCATGAATCATTTTTAGAGGCTTGGAATCGTTTCACCGATCTTTTTATAGAGTGTACACACCATAACCTCGCGAAAGACACGTTAGTTTGTGGCTTTTTCAAAGGAGTTTTACACCACCATAAAGAAGTCCTTGACATATTGAATTTGGGTAGTTTCCTCAGTAAGGGAGCCTCAGAGGCTTATAAATTTTTAGAAGATCAAATAAAGTGTAATAATAACTAGGGGGTTGTGATGATATCTCCCGCTCTGCTAGTTTCTCTACAACAGTTAAGGCCACCGGTATGTTTGAGATGAAACCAGATCTTGAGCTTAAAAATTTAATCGAATCTCTCAATAAAAAGGTAGAGGCTATTTCTATTCAACAAAAGCCTATCCTAATCATGAATGTCAACTCCAATCCATGTAATTTCTATTTGAGTCTAGAGCAACCCAACTCCTATTGTTCTCTCGCCTATGAACAACAACAATCACAACAAGATAATGTTTGTTCCATTAATAGTGAACCTAACGCACATTGGCGACAAAACCCCAACTTCGGTTGGCGAAATAATCAACAACTTCCAAGGTTTAATAACCAAAATATTAGGCCAACAAACAATGACAACCAAGCTCCACCAAGGCAAGGACAAGGACAAGGGAATTATAATAATTATAACAATAATAAATATAATGCTAATAGAGATATCGTTCTGATAAATAATAACTCTCAAAATCCACCCATTAAAAATCAACATGACATAGTTCCTATCACACAACCTATAGTTAACACTCCTCCACAACCAGATCGTTTTGACGTCTTTATGCAAACCCAACAACAGATTTTACATGATATCCAACTTTCTTTACAGCAATTAGCAAAAGAGAAAGTACAACCTAAAGGTGTGTTTCCAGGTCAAGCGATACCTAATCAAAAAGCAACAAACACAGCCTTTGAGGTAAACGGTAATACTAGTAACGAAAATGCAAACGTAGGTAAGCTAAATGCCATCACCACTCTCCGTTCTGGCAGAGTGGTTGATAACGCCGTAACTATGCCTATAGTTACCCCACCAGTAGTCCCTACACCGGATATAAAACTAGATACCGAAATAGAAACTAAAGATCCTACCCCTGTAAAGGTACCATTTAAACTACAACCTAAGAAACAGAAAACCAAGGTTAAATATCCTGTTGATCCATATGCTAAAAATAGAGAGAAACCATCGTTTTCTCAAAGATTAGCTATGTGAAACAAGGATACAAATTTTGATGAGATTAGGGAAGTTTTTAAAAATCTAATGATAAACTTACCATTTCTTGAATCAATTAAAAAGTTACCTAACCATGCTAAGTCTCTCAAAGAGTTGTGCACTACTAGGCGTAAGGTAAATATTCCTAAAGACGCCTTTTTAACTAAACAGTTTCTAACTTTAACTAAACACAATGGAATCGTTAAGTACAAGGACCCTGGTCGTCCTACTGTATAATGCACCTTAAGGGATACTCACACGACCACTGCTTTATTAGACCTGGGGGCGAGTGTTAACTTACTACCTTATTATTTATATAAACAAATAGGCCTAAAGGAGATGCAACCTACAAAAATGATGTTGCAATTAGCTGATAGGTGTATCAAGTATCCAAAGGGTGTGGTTTAAAATGTGCTTGTTAAGGTTCAGGATTTTTACTATCCTGCGGATTTTGTCATCCTCGATACAGAAGTCGCTAACGACTCTGTTCCGATCATTTTAGGGCACCCTTTCTTGGCAACTGCCAACGAGCTTATAAACTGCTGTGATGGTTCGATATCCTTGTCCTTTGGCCATCTTTCTGTTGAGGTCAATGTTTTTAAAATGATGAAATAGTTTTCTAATATGAATATCGATGGAGAAGTTAGCACAATAAAAAGCTTAGCTCAAAAGTATTTTAACAACACGTTTCTTGAGAATCACCAATTCATTTCCTTCGGAAGTTCTAATTTCAACAAGGACTCCCTGGACGTAGATGAAATTGAGGAAGATTTCCTTCAACTCTTTTGCAACTCTTCTTTGCCACCTCGCGAGTCCCCACTTATCAACATCCATTTATCCCTCGACGCCATGACAGAAGAAGAATTTTTCACCCTCTATCCCAGTGATTCTTCTAACCCACCTATTGAGGAATGTCTTGCATATTTAAAAGATTCTGATGATCTAGAACTGAGAGCATTAGGTGAGCACCATTTACTTACCTCATATCATCCTATTACTCATTCACCTTCTATCAATGTTCCCCGCCCTCCACCTTTTCAAAGGAACCTGGAGTTTGCACTAGACCCTCTTGCTTCTTTTGTGCTTAATGATTTTCTAAATCCTCCTAATACGGAAATAACTCCCAAAGGAAAAGTAATTGACACCTTCATTTTCATAATTGAGACAATTCCTACGTACACCATGAATGAGTTCTGTACTAAATCCACATCCTCATTTCTTCCATTCCTTACATCTAAAACTAATCCATATCCAACATATCTTCCACAAACATCTATTTTCTCACGATCATTCACTTGGACACCCTCTCGTTCAAAGATGAAGACGAAAGTGCATGCTTGGTTACGTTCTAGATCTATCAGACTTTGCTTTCATTTCACTAAGTTGCGTCGTAGAAAATCTTGGTGCTTGATTCTATTTGGAAGTGCATTCCATGTTATTTATTTATGGAAAGACCTACAACTCTTTAGGTTGTTGATATATGGTAAACTGCATGTTCATTATATACATATGTTTTAAATATAGTCTTGAGTATCTGACTATAAAAGACTCATTTTGTTGTTTGGTGTACTTTCTTTCACTTCCATATATTGGTAAGTGCACAATTCAGGTAACCGGGCCCTCCCTATGGACTGTGTGGCTGTAAGTACCGGATCCTAAGTCCACGGTTAACATAATTCACGTTTTCCACTCTTGCATGTTTTCTCGATTTTTGAGTCATGGTTCTCTATGGTGTGAATTATGTCTTTATTGCTTTTTATTTTTCTTATATTAAATCTTATTCATAAAAAGTAAAAAATATCAAAACCATAAAAATAGTAATCTAGGAAGTCTCGGGAATCTGACTTTAAAAGACCCACGTTTAAAACAAATTTCCTAAACTTCGTTGCCAAAACTTTGTTTGCGGGTGGGGTGTTAGGTTTTCCATCCGTGATTGGTAAACTTTACATTTTTGTTACTTAGGTCATTTAATCATATTTTCATTTGGGTTGACATTATCTATGAATTTAGATTTCATTCGATCGCATAAACTTACATCACGCACGCATTTTGAGGCATTTTCTATTTTCTTATATGTCACCCGCGGTTAGAATAGAGTGTTTTAAGAATCATTGGGTTGGAAATTCTCTCCTAATCGTTTCTATATTTCATTCGTAGAAATCGGACCGGTAATGAATCGGCAAAGTTAGTTTGAAGTTGCGCAAAAAATTCAGAAATTTTTGGAATCGAATTGGGCTTGGGCCCAAGCCAATAGTACAACCCAAGAACACATCGCATTCTTCTTCCTCATCTTTCCAATTCCGCCATTACCAAATTTTAAACCCTAACCCAAATAAATAAATAATACATCTTCACCACCATTCCAACCTTTTGCACCATCGAAAATAAAAAAAAGAATCACCAAACTATAAAATTTTCGAACCACCACCGTGCCTCCTCCCATATATTTAGTGAGTTTGCTCAAACTCGTCTCCTCCCCCTTATTCAAACCCACAAATCGTTTCAAAACTTCAATGGCGCTAAGACAAAGAATTTTGGTGGAACAAGCTTTTACTGTCGCCCGCTTTACGCCGTTTTTTCGTGACGAGATGATTAGGCGGGATTGGAATAGATTGTGGTATTCGACAGATGATTTCTACCACTCCAATTTGGTCGAACAATTCTATAAGAAGGGAGATTTGGACGGTTAGAGAATTTTTGTGGAGGTGGCTGGGACGAGGAGAGAAGTATCGAGAGAGTTGTGGCTGAGATTTTAGGCATTACGCCTGAACGCCAACTCGAAGCCACTTTGCAGGAATCCCAGTATATGGGAGTTCCTGCATTGATGAAAGACACTGTCATGGAGGGTCAGTACAATTCAAACTCTCATTGTGTTCAACAGTCATCTCTGTGAACAAACCAACTGGCTGTAGCTCAGTGGATTGGTAGGAATGTCACTAGAAAAGAGAATGCTAGTGACATCAGTCTAAACTGTCTTCACATTCTTTGGATATTGCAGGAGAAGAGGTATAACTTCTGCATCCTCGAGTTTATTTTAACATGTTTGGAGGATATGACATGTTTGGATGAAAATGCCTTGGAGAGGTGTACTTCTGAGTTAGAACGCATGTCAGTGCTGCATACTAGCTTGCGTTGCGTTTATGGTATTTGTGAAGATGTACGGGATAGGCAAATTATAATTCGAAATAAACAAAAGAACCTTCAGACTAGTTTTGAAATGCTCGACAAGGGTGAGGAGGATCTCTTGTGTAACATGGGGACTCTCCTTCAGCGTCAGGATGCGCATTATACAGAGAGGAAGGCATAGATGGAAGCACAACGCCTGTTCTGAGTGGAGATTCTACGACGCATGCCACCCCTGGGGGGGTTCTGTTTCAAATGAGTCTGAGAGGCATGAATGGCGTGGCCAAAGGACGGATGGCTCGGGCCCTTCTTCATCCCAGGCCCAATCTTCATCTCAGGGTCCATCTTCATCACGTGGCTAGTTGTTTAGAAAAATTTGTTGTTTTGATGTTATTTAGTTGTTTTATTGTTTTTATTAGTTTGGATGTTAAGTGGTTGAATTCAGTAGCTAAATTTGAATTCGGTAGTTAATTTTAATTTGAATTTTGATTTTAATTTAATGTGGTTCTTTTCAAATTATGCATTGATTTTTGTGTTAATCCCACCTTCCCGAATTGTTTGGGGGTGGTATTATTTCTTCTAGCATGATTTTTATATGATCCAAACTTTTAAGAAGTATTTTTATGGTGATTGTCAGGAATGTTGCCGATATTGGCATGCCTATGATTAGATGTTGTGATAGTATGAAATCTCAATGAGTTAGGCAGTTATTATCCTAAATTTAACCTAAAAGATATTAGGTTTGTTTTGGAATAAAGAATATAGGTTGTTTCCATTTTCGGATTTGGAAATATTTTGTTTCCGGCAATTGCCTTAAAGCTTTTTGGCAACTTGCTGATTCATTTTGGAAACTAAAACCCTATATAAACTTCCTTCATTCTCCACACAAAACCCACACATCTCACTTTCATCGCTCACCTTTCACTCCTAATTTTTCCTCTTTTCTTTTTCACTTTAGCACTTAAGCTGCACGGAGCGCCGATGCTTCGGTTAGCGCCACCGCGCTTTGAACCACTCAGAACTCAAAATTCACGAAGCGCGATCCGCGCCCTACCCAGACCAAATCTGAGCACACCCCACACCCAAAACACTGTAACTCCATTCAGACCTGAGCGCACCCTGCGCCCATCCCAAGCAAATAGTGAGCGCGCCCTGTGCCTAAGTGCCTGGAACTCTAACATAGCCAGAGCACACCCTGCGCCCAATTAAGGCATAGTTTGAGCACCCCCCACACTCTGACATTTGTAGGCACGAAAAATTCCGATTTTTGTGGGTTGTTCCAAGATCGTTTGCAGCTATTCTAGAGAGTAGTTTTGTGATGACATCTCCTACAGTCATACCGCAGCAGTCTTTCAAAGACTTGTTGGGAAGCAAGACTTTTGGAGGTTGGTTCCGCGAAAGGATCTTGCAGTTAGGATGGCGGCATCTACTGGTAAGTGATGACGACTCGTATTCACCTCAGCTTACTGCATTTTTATACAATAATATTACTTTCTGTTGTAACCAAGACGGAAAACAAAAATTTTCCCTTGCAATTAATGACACGACAATGGAATTCAGTAAGTCTTTGGTAGTGTTTGTTTCGGGATTGCCCTTGCCAGATCCTATGCACATGTGGGGATATATGACCGATAATGCATACCTCAATGACTATACATATTTCCATGAGTATTATGGGGGAGGGGTGTTTCGTGTAATCGACCAAGGGCGATATAACATAGCCCTTGGTAGCCTGTCCCTGAATGTAGGCACCACCATGTTATTCATCCTGATGAATATTTTAGGGGAGTGGCAGTTTAATTCTTCCAATAGTACCGCTGGTGACGTTTTCCTCGCTTTAGCTGAGGGACGTCGCCGATATGACATTCCCCGAGTATTAATGGCTAGTTTTAAGAGAGCCCAAAGCATGAGGCATAAGAAGAGCCCCGAGTATTGGTTTGCCGCATCATGCACAGTTGTTTACATGAATTATGTACCCAGTTCACGGATTTGAAAAGGGTTGAAGTCATGAGACCTACCAATTGGGTGGTTCGTTCATTTCAAGTTATGACTTGGCCGGGATGGCAGGTGCAAACTCATTTGGTTGCTCCTTACACCCCATCAGACCTAGCAACACTCGACAGGTTAGCACGAGTTGATGACATACGGCGACAGGCTTGGCAAGTTATCATGGCATGGCAAGACGCGAAGGAACCTCATCTCTTTGAAGAGGAAGATGAGGAGGATGACGATTAAATAGGAGATAAGGTAAGTTTTTAGTTTCAGTTAGTGTCTGTTTATGTCCTAAGCAATTTGATTCTTGTTAACTCCATAACGGGTGTAACTCATATAGAGTTGCGTCTATTTTTTTTTTTATATATTAGTATGTTTTAACCTTGTTTTGCAGATGTTCCAAAATTTCACGCGTTTTCATGGTATTTTTCTACCCTTTTTAATTCAATACTTTGAGGACAAAGCATGCTTCTTGTTTGGGGGTGGCATAGAAACACGTGTAATTGAGGCATCTGTTAGGATATAGATATGTACAATATGCACTTGTTTTCTAGTAAAAAATTCGAAAATTTTAAAAATATAAATAAAAATATATACACTTAGGAATATTGGTATTATTTTCTTTCTCTATGCTCTCAATAATTTAGAAGTCTCACGTAGCTTTTGCATTAGAATAGTTTTTAGAAACTTAGGCTAATATATTGGTAATAATCCTTGCATCTATCTATAAATATGTTACATGAGTATCTATGATTGTTGGCAGTAAGTTTCTGAAATCTAGGCTAGAGTACTTATTCTACAAATCCTGTGAAAATATATAGCCTAAAGCCTTATATGAACGAAATATTTGAGAATGACACAAGAGAGAAGTAAAATCCGGATAGAGAAATCACACGTCCACTTACTTGATCACTATACCATATCCTAAGTAAGAATTTAGACCCTCTTTGGATCGATATAGCCAGAAATTCAAACCTTATGAATTATTTTCCAGTAGCTGCCCCTTTGAGCCTTTCTTTAGCCTTTCATAAACTGTAAATCCTTTACCCTGTAACAAAACAAAACAAAATTAAAAAAAAAAAAAAAAAAAAAAAATCAACCTACCAATTATAGAATGAGTCTGAGAATAGGATGAATGAAGAAAAGAGAAAGGAAAAACCTGAGTAAACAAAAAGTAGTTAGTTGCTTCATAAAAGAAAAAGAAAAGAAGTTTCCATCCAAAGAAAAGACAAGAAAAATAAAAATAAAAACAAACTAAAAACTCCAAAAATAGAATAGAAATAGTCAAAAAGCCAAAATAAAAAGACTAAGAATGGAAACAAAGTGTAAAAGCAAAAGAACAAGGGTTTCTCTAGTTACGTAATATGAAGACCCTATTATCTCAGACTTGTCCTTTTTGAATATTTATTTTCTTCCTTCTTAAACCATCTCCTAATCCCCGCAACACCTACTAAAGACCTCTAGCTCAATTAGGAATAGGTTAGTGTGATAGTAAGTGCCAGATGAGTTTGATCGACTTCAGCTTCCTTGTGTGTCATTGAGATTGTAAGGTAAAGTGTGCCCATCAAGTATTTGGAGTAGCTTAAACTTGAGGAAAAATCGAGTGGGTTTTGTCTTGAAATTTATGTGAGGACCTACTTAAGGACGCTTATTCGAAGTTTTATAAAAATGGACCTTCTAGTGCATTTCATAGTATTACTCATTGTATATATGTTTATTCGTAGATGATTAATTATTATGCATATATTAGCTTAGGTTTCGACTTGATTATTCTGTATTCATTGCTAGTGAGATGTATAGATAATTAAGACATAAATAAGGAAACAATAGTTTTATTTCTTAGTCGTTGTTGTATAGATGAAGTTTCTGAGTACCTTCACTGGAAAACTCTCACGAGGCTATAACTCGTCCACTAGGGAATTTCTAGTGGTTTAAGGCCTTGTTGCATATGGTCAATGCAATCGCACTAGGCGAAACGAGAGTAGTTAGAACTCCATTTTTGGTTACTTATTCTAATTTCTCCTATTTGCTAGAGGACAAGCAAAATGCTGTGTGGGGGTGGTTTGATAAGAACCCAAAACTGTAGTTTTAACCCCTTAACAATAATACTTTTAGACCAATTATGCGAGTAATAAATAAGAGTTAATGCTGATTACGTGTTTTTATATATTTCAGGTATTTAAGTCGATTATGTGCAGAAATGTGTCACTTTTGCGAGATAAAGGAGCAAGGGTTGGTTGCTAAGAAGTTATATGATTAAAGGCCAAGATTCAAGGAGAAAAAGCCTTTAAAAAGCCCGGTCAAAGCTGAAAAGTCAAAGTCAACGCGGGCAGAAATAGCGCACAAAAGTCAGCAAAACATACGAAGACCTTATCTTTGGACTCAAACCTCAGAATTGGGCCTACCTTATGTCAAAACGACCGGCTCGGAAAGCGCTTTCCAATGTTCCATGTCTTTACCCAATCAGAGGAGCAAATGTGGACAAAAAGTCTACTGAAGTCAAATCTGGCTGAAAAGGGCTCTGTGGACTGAAGAAATTGGGCTTTGGGCTCGATTTTCCGGCCCAAAATATGGCTCCTCAGCCCATGCACAAAAATGTGGATATGGTCTCCTCCATTTGAAGATAGAAGACTTAACTCTTAAGCATTCTAGTTTTTAGGTAGCCATTAGTGAATAATTTTAGATCTAGTTTTTAGTCTCCATTAATTAGTTCAATAGCTTGTTTTAGATCTAGATTTTTTTCATTCAGTTAATTAGTTTTTCAATTCTAACAGATTAGTTAGAACAAGTAGATTGTTATTTTTTAATCGAATTTAGTTTACAATAAAATATTAGTTTTTCTATTCAATTTAGTTTCATTAGATCAATAAAGTTAGTTGTTACTCGTAATCTAGTTTTAAGTATTAATTCATTTAGATCTAATTTCAATCATTTAGTTATAAATCATTTCTTAGTTGTTAATTTAGTTTTGAATTCTTGATTAGTTTGTCATTAGTAAATTTACAATCTTTATATCATGTCTTGCTTAATTTTGTATAGAAATGATAGTTTAATGACTCAAGGCTAAACCTCAATTAGAGGGGTTTGATGAAGCATTGATGAAAATTTGACTTTTGCTAGCTTAGAAATCGTCGTGACAATCTATTCAATTCTAGAAAGTAATTAGTTCACCATGAGAATGAGTTTGATTGCTTCACATGCTAGTTATTATTTGGTAGAGATTGCCATGAAAAATTAGGGATTAGAAATATCATTTTGTTATGCGAAAGCATTGAAATTTGGATCACGACGAATCTTCGCTAGATAATTAAGTCGAGTTAAGGTGGAATCAATCCCCCCTAATTCCTTATCATATAGTCAAGTTTAGTATTCCGTAGTCGAATTATCGTATCTTGTTAGTATAATTTCCATCATAGTAAAATTTCCTCCATCGTACTCTCATTGACTTTGGATAGACTGATAACCTTATGAAACGTGAATTCTAAGGAACTAGGAGTGGAACGAATCTTCTACTCCAACTCTATTGCAATAGCATTCGAGAGTAGAAAACTTTGATAATTAGCATCGAAAATAGTTTTAGTTTTACTTGCGTTTAAGTCTCGTACTTATGCGTAGGTAAAACTATCATTTTACTTTTATCAACTACCACATGTTCAACATGTATATAGAACTGATAATTTCAGACATCTTACAATTGTTGATCTTTTGTCACCTGACCCAAATGAAGCTCATCTCAATTATGCACTCACTGAGTATGAAGCAAATGTATCTACACTACTGGAATCAGCTCTGTTGGATCTCTTTCCTCAACAAATTCTTTCGAGTCCTGTGGAATACTTAAACTCTTATTTGGACTTAATTATGGGTGACAACAAAGAGCAATTCTCATCTCTAGATTTTCTGATTCCACCTCCTGAGTCTATGGAAGAAATAGTTCCTTTCCAAGTTCCTTTTCTAGCACATACAGAAAATCATAGTGCACAAGATAGTCAGATTCACAAACGGTTGGAAATTGGAAAGGGCATAGGATGTGAAGATTACTGTGACAAGCTGAATAAGAAACAAGATACTGAAAATGTGGAAAACTTCATGAGTCGTGAGGAGTATAGGAAGACACCAATTCAGTTTAGACCAAAATCTCAGAAAGCTGTTGCTGGTTCTTTGGGGGGTCCAAAAGCTGGAGCACGTACTATGTATAAGAAGGCGAGGGGCGCTGGCCGTAAACAGCCCCTAGTTGATTAATGAGGATATTAGCTTGGAATTGTTGAGGAGTAGGTCTCAACTCGACAATTCGGTGCTTAAAAGATCATATAAGAGTGGAGAGGCCAAATTTTATCTTTCTATGTGAAACTAAGTCTGATGTACACAAGTCATCTCGTATTTTGCTTCCTTTTGCTAGTTCCTATAAGTCTTTTGTAATAGGCTCACGAGGGTTATCTGGGGAATTATGGTGTTTATGGCAACATGAACTTGATGTACAAATTGTATGGTCTGATAGTTGGATCATACATGTTGCTATTAATGACATGAATGACAACTTTTGGTATTTGTCTTGTATATATGGTAACCCACATCCCCAACCCCGCCGAAGTCAGTGGCACTTCCTGCAAAATCTTATCCCAGCAAATACCATACCTTGGATATGCATTGGTGATTTCAATGATGTATCCAGTCAAAAGGAAAAGAGAGGAGGACCTCCTATTCCATTATTTCATATAAAGCATTTCAATGAGATGATTCATCAATGTGCTCTGATTGATCTGGGTTATAGAGGAGCACATTTCACTTGGTGTAACAACCAAAAAGGATGCAAAAGAGTTTAAACGACTTGATCGAGGTCTGTGTAATTCTCAATGGTGAAGTTTATTTACAAATGCCCATGTTACCCACTTCCCTACATTGGATTCGGATCATAAACAACTACTGTTAGACTGTGCTCCACAACCTCAAAATTTTCTAAAATTGTTTCGATTCGAAATTATGTGGCTCTCAGATCCCACCTGCAAAGATGTTGTAAAGGGAGCATTGCAGTCAAATTTTCATGGCTCCCCTTCTTATACATTGTGCAGAACTTTGGCTGCCTATAGGAAAAATCTACAGGCATGGAACTCCAAGCATTTTGGTAACATCTATCATCAAATGGCACAACTCAGAGTACAAATTCAGAAGTTACAGGAGCAACAACATTTGGCAGCCAATAATACTCAGATGGCTGACTATTTTCTTCAACAAGAGGACATCTTACTCACAAGATATAATGTATTATCAGAGAGAATCCATGTGCACTGGGCTCAAAAAACCAGAGCAGACAACTTACTCTATAATGAGATGAATACCAAGTATTTTCATGCAACTGCCACGAGAAGGAGGCATAGAACATATATTAGTAAACTCTTCGATTTTGAGGGAAGGTTGTTACAATCTCAAGATGCTATCAGAGATCACATGGTATTTTATTTCTAGAATTTGTTGTCTACTTCGCAACAGACAATAGAGGATGACATGCTATATTTAATTCCTTCTAAGATCACTCCTACTGAGAATGCTAGCCTCCTAGCCCCAGTGACTGATGGAGAGATATGGGATGCATTGAAAAGTATTGGCTCCTTCAAATCACCGGGTCCGGATAGGTTTCAATCTATTTTTTATAAAAAATTCTGGAAAGAAGCATTCCCAAATGGTAATTTTTATGGTGAAAGAATTCTTTTTGTACGGATCATTTACAAAGGAGCTTAATCAGACATATATTATATTGATCCCTAAGATTGGTAACCCAACTGAAGCAGGTCATTTTCGACCAATCAGTCTTACAAATGTCACCTACAAAGTCATCTCTAAAATTATGGTGAATAGAGTGCGACCTATATTGCAAGCTCTGATTAGCCCAAATCAAAGTGATTTTCTTCCCGAAAGATTAATACATGGTAATGTCCTTCTTGACCATGAGGCTTTTCATCATATTAAAGCCAAGTCAAATAGAAAGCATCACTATTATGCTCTAAAATTTGACATGCAAAAAGCCTATGATGAAAAATAGATCATGGAAGTGTTAGTAAGATTTGGCTTCCATGATCAATGGGTACAAAGGATGATGTTCTGTATTACCACTCCTACCTGTGCAGTTCTGATTAATGGTACAACTTTGGGTTTCTTCACACCCACTTGTGGCATTTTCTAGGGTGATCCTTTATCGCCCTATTTTTTATCTTTTGCACAGAAGTGTTATCATTGAAGTCACATCAGCTGCTGATTATAAAAAAGTTGAGAGGACTCAAAATTGTGGCAAATTGTGAGCCATTAATCCACTTAATGTATGCAGATGATCTTTTAATTTTTGCAAAAGTTTATCTTCAAGAGGCTCATGAGATTGATACAGCCATTCAATCAAATTACAACATCTCTGGCTAGAAGATTAATAGATCAAAATCTCAACTCATACATCACAAAGCCATGCCACAAAATCTGATACTCCAGTTACATGGTCTGCATAATGTGCCTTGTACCACAAAGCTCCCAAATTATCTGGGAGTACTATCCATTCTGGGAAGAGCGTCTATGGATCATTTTTCTCCTTTAGTCCAATGATTTCAATCTCGACTTGCTTGGTGGAAATCATCATTGTTATCAAAGGGTGGTAGACTTACATTAATCAATTCGGTTCTAACTGCTTTACCGGCTAACTCATGTGATGTCGTGTATACGTCTACCAATGTATATTATAGAAGAATTGGATAGGTACAAAAAGTGTTTCTTCTAGAATCATGATAGGGATCACCGCAAAATGCACTATTTCTCATGGAATTTGGCATGCAGACCTGTTACCCAAGGTGGTTTGGGCATTAAGGATCTAGAAGTTCAAAATGTTGCGTTCTTAGGAAAACAAGTTTGGTCTCTTCTACAGCCAAACTCTATGTGGGCCACATACATGCAAGCCAAATATTTTCCAAATAAAAATTTTCTCAAAGCTCGTTGTCCTAAAAGTGCACCTCTTGGGTGGAAGTCCATATATAAATTGCGGCATTTGTTGGCTCACGGCATTTGCTGGCAGATTGGGGATGGATTGAAAGTATGAGCATGGGTTGATTCATGGGTACCTGATACCCAAATCCCACTAACTCTTTTACCTCAACCACCTAGATGCAATCTTGATTGAGTCGCTAATTTTATTGACACAACTCAACGTTGTTGGATGATAAACGTAAAATGCTAGTTTTACCTACGAATAAATGATGAAACTTAAACGCAAGTAAAACTAAAACTATTTTTGTGTCTAATTTATCAAAGATTTTCTACTCTCGATTCTATCAAAATAGAGTTGGAGTAAAAGATTCGTTCCACTCCTAGTTCTTTAGAATTCGCGTTTCCTAAGATTATCAATCTATCCAAAGTTAATGAGAGTTTTACGAAATACGATGCTAATTATACTAATGAGATACGATAATTCAACTATGAAATGCTAAATTGAATCTATGATAAGGAATTAGGGGGGATTGATTCCACCTTAACTCGACTTAATTAATTAACTAGCGAAGATTCATCGTAATCCGAATTGCAATGATTTCGCATAGCAATTGGTTCTTCCTAATCCCTAGCTAGGTGTTCATGGTAATCTCTACCAACTAACATCTAGCATGTGAAGAAATCAAACCTATTCTCATGGTAAACTAATTACTTTCTAGATTTGAATAGAAAATTACGACTATTCTACACTAACAACAATCAAGCTTTCATCAAGGCTTCTTCAACCCCCTTTAATGGAGATTTAGCCTAGTCATTAAACTATCATTTCTCATCAAATTTAAGCAAGACTTGGTATAAAGATTCTAACTTGCTTATTTGAACTAAATGGAAATCTACCCATGCAAGATTCAGTTGAAACTAATAATGATAAATAACTTAAATCTATGAATTGAAACTAAATATTTAATGGAAAATGAAACTAGATTATGAAGAACTAACTAACTTTATTAATCTAAATGAATAAATAACAATGATTCAATAACTAAGTTAAATCAAGATAATAAAAACTAATTAATTAATGGATTCTCAAAACTAGATCTAAACTATTCTCTAATGGCTACTTGCTACCTAAAGCTAAGGATTCTTAAGAGTTAAGTCTTATGTATTGAAATGGAGGATACCAGATCCACATTTTCGTGCATGGGCTGATGAGCCATGTTTCTGGCCGGAAAATCGAGCCCAAAACCCAATCTCCTCAGTCCAGAAAGCCCTTTTCAGCTGGATCTGAATTCAGTATACTTTTCGTCCACTTTTGCTCCTCTATTTGGGTAAAGTTTGGACCATTGGAAAGCTCTTTCCGAGCCGGTTATTTTGACATAAGGTAAGCCCAATTCTGAGGTCTGAGTCAAAAGATACGATCTTTGGAAGTTTTGCTAACTTTTATGCGATGTTTCTGCACGCGTTGACTTTTACTTTTTAGCTCTGACCGGGCTTTTTAAAGGCTTTTTCTCCTTTAATCTTGGCCTTTAATCATAGAAGTACTTAGCAACCAACCCTTGCTCCTTTATCTCGCCAAAGTGACACATTTATTCACATAATTGACTTCAATGCCTGAAATACATAAAAGCACGTAATCAGCATTAACTCTTATTTATTACTCGCATAATTGATCTAAAAGTATTATTGTTAAGGAGTTAAAACTACAATTTTGGGCTCTTATCAAACCACCCCCAAACAGCATTTTGCTTGTCCTCAAGCAAATATGAGAAATTAGCATAAGTGACCAAAAATGGAGTTCTAACTAATCTCGTTTCGCTTAGTACGATTTCATTGACCATATGCAACAAGGCCTTAAACCACTAGGAATTCCCTAGTGGACAAGTTATAGCCTCGTGAGAGTTTTCCAGTGAAGGTACTCACAAACTTCATCTATACTACAACGACTCAGAAATAAAACTATTGTTTCCTTATTTATGTCTTAATTATCTATACATCTCACTAGCAATGAATACAAAATAATCAAGTCGAAACCTAAGCTAATATATGCATAATAATCAATCATCTACAAATAAACATATATACAGTGAGTAATACTATGAAATGCACTAGCAGGTCCATTTCTGAAAACTCGAAATAGCGTCCTTAAGTAGGTCCTCACATAAATGTCAAGACAAAAACCACTCTGATTTTTCCGCACAAGTTTCGCTACTCTAGTGTGCAGTGGGCACATTTTACCTTACAAACTCAATGACACACAAGGAAGCCGGAGTCGATCAAACACATCTGCCACTTACTATCACACTAACCTATTCCTAATTGAGCTAGAGGTCGTTATTAGGTGTTGCGGGGATTACGAGATGGTTTGAGAAGGAAGGAAATGGATATTCAAAAAGGACAAGTCTGAGATAGTAGAGTCTTCATATTATGTAACTAGAGAAAACCTTGTTCTTTACTTTTGCTTCCACACATTGTTTCCATCCTTTTTTTCTTTTTTTTTTTTTTTTTTTTTTTTTTTTTTTTCTTTGGCTTTTGACTCCTTTGATTCTATTTTTGGAGTTCTAAATCTTTATTTTCTATTATTTGTTTATTTATTTATTTATTTTGGATGGAAACTTTCTTTTCTTATTTGAAGCGACTTGATTTCAAAGGTTTTTCTCTTTTCTGTTCTTCATCTCTATTCTCAGACTCATTCAAAGAATGGGTAGGCTGATTTTTTTTTTTTTAATTTTCTTTTGTAAAAGGTTAAAGGAATTGTGGTTTATGAAAGGTTAAAGAAAGGCTCAGATGGGCGACTAGCGGAATATAATTTCATAAGGTTTGAATTTCTGGCTATATCGATCCAAAGAGGGCCTAAATTCTCGCTTAGGATATGGTACAGTGATCAAGCAAGTGGACGTGTGATTTCTCTGTTTGTATTTTACTTCTCCCTTGTGTCATTTCTCAAATGTTTCACTCATATAAGGCTTTAGGCTATATTCTCACAGGATTTGTAGAATAAGTACTCAAGCCTAGATTTTAGAAACTTACTGCCAAACAATCATAGATGCTCATATAATATATTTATAGATAGATGCAAAGATTATTACCTACATATTAACCTAAGTTTCTAAAAACTATTCTCATGCAAAAGCTACGTGAGACTTCTAGATTATTGAGAGCATAGAGAAAGAAAATAATACCAATATTCCTAAGTGTATAGCATAAACTTTTTATTTATATTTTTGAATTTTTTTTTGAATTTTTACTAGAAAACAAGTGCATACTGTACATATCTATATCCTAGCAAATGCCTTAATTACAGGTGTTTCTATGCCCCCCCCCCCCTCCCAAACAAGAAGAATGCTTTGTCCTCAAAGTATTTAAATAAAAAGGGTAGAGAAATACCATTGAAATGTGTGAAATTTTAGAACATCAGCAAAACAAGGTTAAACATACTGATATAGAAAATAAAAACTAACGCAACTCTATAGGAGTTCCACCCGTTATGGGTTTAACAAGAATCAAATTGCTTGGGACATAAGCAGACACTAACGGAAACTAAAACTTACCTCCTATCCCGCGTTTAAGCGTCATCCTCCTCATCTTCATTAAAGAAATAAGGTTCCTTCTCATCCTGCCACGCCATGGTGATTTGCCAGGCTTCACACCATTTATCATCTACTATAGCTAACATATCCAGCGCCACTTGGTCGGATGGGGTGTAAGGAGCAACCTGATGAGGTTGTATCCTCCACCCTAACTAAGTCATTGCACGGAAAGATCGAATAATATAGTTGGTGGGTCTCATAATGTCGACCCCAACCCAATCCGTGAAGTGGGCACAAAAAACAGGGAAGAAACATAGCATAATACGGCAAATTAAAACAGGAATAAGAAGGTAGTTATGCCTCTTGTTATGGGCTCGGGCTAAACTAGTCATTAGGGTTTAGGGAATATCATAGAGTGTACGTCCCCTAGCTAAAGCAAGGAAAATATCACAAGTTTCATCATTCACAGAAGAATAACGTCATTCCCCTCTAATGTTTAGCATGATCCAAAACATAATAGTGCCCACGTTCATAGACAGGCTACCAAGGGCGACGTTATAATCCCTTTGGTCCTCTATCCTAAAGATTCCTTCCCCGTAATGCTCATGCAAATCCTCATAGTTATACACGTACATATTATCTACCAAATAGGCTCATGAGTCTTGTATTTCAGCGGGCATAGCAAGTCCAAGAACAAAGGCTAGCAAGAACCTGGAAATTTCCACCGGTTCATCCCCAATGGTGATGGAGAACACTTGTTCTCCATCTGGTCTATCAAAGAACTTACAATTATCATAAAAATAAGATGTAAGTTGGGGAGAATCAAGTTCATCCGCTCTTGCCATTAGCGGTTCCCAGCCTACGTGTATGATCACCTCGCAAAACCAAGCACAATAAGCGTGACTTTGGAACAAGTCTTCAAAAGACTGTTCTGGTATGATACGAGGAGATGTCATCACAAAACTACTTTCTAGAATAGCTGGAACGATACTGGAATAACCCACAAAAAATCAGAATTTTTTCGTGCCTAAGGAGGGCAAGGCGCGGGGTGTGCTCTGACTAAGCTTTGTATGGGCACAGGTCGCGCTCCGGAGAATTTGGACTCATAGTGTTTTGGGCGCGGGTCATGCTCAGGTTTGGTCTTGTGAGGGCGCGGTCGCGCGCAAGAGAAAATTGAGTTCTGATGTTTTGGAGCGCGGGTGGCTCCAGCGGCCTTGGAAGCTCCCGAAATGCTTGAGTCTTTGAAGTGAGAAGGAAAAGAAGGAAAATTTGGGAGTGAAAGGTGAAAGATGAAAGTGAGAGATGTGAGTTTTGTGTGGAGAATGAATAGAGTTTATATAGGTTTTGGGTTTCCAAAACGAATCGGGAAGTGGCCAAAAAGTTTTAAGGCAATTGCCGGAAACAAAAAAATTTCCAAAACCGAAAACGGAAACAACCCATATTCTTGATTCTAAAACAAACCTAATATCTTTTAGATTGAATTTAGAATAGTAACTTCTAACTCTTTTAGATTTCATCCTACCACAACATTTAATCATAGGTATGCCAATATCGGCAATATTCTCAACAATCACTCCAAAACAACTTCTAAAATTGAGGATCATGTAAAAATCATACTAGAATAAATAATACCACCCCCAAACAATTCGGGAAGGTGGGATTAACAATAAAATCAACGCACAATTTGAAAAGAACCAAATTAAATTCAAATACAATTAACCACCGAATTCAAGTTTAACTACGGAATTCAAAAATTAACATCCGAACTAATAAAAACAAATAAAAACATAAAAGGAACAATAAAAACAATATCTAATCCATAAACTCTCTAAACCACGCGCTGCTGGTAGTGGATGGCACATGAGAAGGAGATGACTCCTGAGTTCCCGATGGCCCCGAGCCATCCGCCCTTTGGCGACAACGCTCGTGCCTCACAGACGCCTCCTCAGAAGAAGAACCCTTGTGGGGTGGGAAGCGTTCAAGCATATCTTCTCTGAACTTACGCTGTGCTTCTATCTCGGCCTTCATCTCTGTATAATGTGCAACCTGACGCTGGAGGACTGTCTCCATGTTATAATGGAGATCCGCCTGGCTCTTGTCGAGCACTTCAAAACTCGTCTAAAGGGTCTTTTGTTTATTTTGAATTATAATCTGCTTATCTCGTATATCTTCACAAATACCATAAATGCAACGCAAGCCACTCTGGAGCATTTGCATGCGTTCTAAATCAGAAGTACACCTATCCAAGGAA
This sequence comes from Coptis chinensis, assembly GCF_015680905.1. NCBI lineage: Eukaryota > Viridiplantae > Streptophyta > Magnoliopsida > Ranunculales > Ranunculaceae > Coptis > Coptis chinensis. The sequence continues at coordinate 59,736,215 of NC_141461.1, read as the reverse complement.
TTTTCATCGAAACATGTCATATCCTCCATTTCCTCATCCTAATCAACCACACTATCTTCCGGCAACTTCCAAGTCTTTTGGATACACTCCATATAAATAATTGCATTTGAATGCAATTTTATCATAATACGAACAGATTTTGTGACAGCTCTAAAAGGCAGCATCATCTTAGTGATCAATACCGGAAGGGGCGCAAAGCTCTTCCCAACTCCTCTAATCACATTTAATATAAACTCGAGGATGCAGAAATTATACCTCTTCGTCTGCAATATCCAGAGAATGTGCAGGCATGTCAGACCGATGTCGCTGACTTTGTCCTTCCCAAGGACGTTCTTACTAATCCACTGAGCTACAGCCAATTGGTTGGTTTGCAAAGATGACTGTCGAACGTAATGAGAATTCAGATTATACTGACCCTCCACGACAGTGTCTTTCATAAATGCAGGAACTCCAGTATATCGAGATTCCTACAAGGTGGTGTTGAGGTGGCGTTCCGTCGTGATGCCTAAAATCTTGGCCAACAACTCTCTCGATACTTCTCTCCTCGTCCCAACTACCTTAACAAAAATTCTATTCCCATCCAACTCCCTCTTCTTATAGAATTGTCAGACCAAATCTTCGTGGTAAAAATCGTTCGTTGAATACCACAAATGCCTCCAATCTCTCCTAACCATCTCGTCACTGTAAAACGGCGCGAAGCGGTCGGCCGTAAATGCTTGTTCCGACAAAATTCTCTGTCTTTGCGCCACTGAAGTTTTGAAACGATTTGAGGGTTTAAATGCAATGTGGGGATGGAGTTAAAATCAAACTCACTAAAAATATTGGGAGGAGCCGCGGTGGTGGCGGTGGCAGTTCGAAATTTTTGAATTTTTGTATGTTTTCGGTATTCCAAAAGGTCGGAATTGGTGGGGGAATGTTTTGGAGAATATTTGAAGTTGATTTGAACTTTGGGCATGGGTGTATTTAGGTTTTCTTTTTCTTTTTCTTTTTTTTTTTTTTTTTTTTTTTTTAGTTAGGGTTTAAAGCTTTGTTAATGGCGGAAGTGAAAAAAAATCGCGATTTTGTTTTTTGATTTTGGAGGAAGGGGACGCGCGTGCAGTATTGGGCCTAAGCACAATTTGATTTTCGGAATTTTTCGATTTTTCACGCAACTTCAAACTAAAATTGTCACTTCGTTACCGATCCGATTTGTGTGAATGAGATATGAAAATGATCAGGAGAGAATTTCCAATCCAATCATCCATAAAACACTCTATTCCAACCATCGGTGACATATAAGAAAATAGAAAATGCCTTAAAGTATGTGTGTGACTTAAGTTATGCGAACAAATGAAATCTAAATTCATAGATAATGTTAACCCGAATCAAAATACGATTAAACGGCCTAAGCAACACAATTGGAAAGTTGAGCAATCAAGGACGGAAAAATGAATACCCCACCCCCAAACAAATTTTATACAACAAAGTTTAGAAATTTGTTATAACGTGGGTCTTTTAAAGTGAGATACCTGAGAATTCCTAGATTACTATTTTTATGGTTTTGATATTTTTTACTTTTTATGAATAAAATTTAATATAAGAAAAAACAATAAAGCAATAAATGCATAATTCACACCATAGAGAAACATGACTCAAAAACTGAGAAAACATGCATGAGTGGAATACGTGAATTATGCTAACCGTGGACATAGGATCTGGTACTTACAGCCACACACTCCATAGGGAGGGCCCGGTTACCTAAATGGTGTAGGAACCGTTATTTCAGAACGAATATTTTTACAAACCGCGAAAACCCACGCGTAGCGGAATATATAGGGTTCACGGTTTTAGATAGAAAACATACCTTTTAGAATCTGCTAAGATGTAATCTCTGAGAATCCAAGCTATGAATCCGAATCAACAATCAACCCCTTGATCTTCTGTTGTATTCCTTTAGAATAGATTGGACGTTGTGTGGGCAACGATCTACCAACCCCCTTCTTTCTCACAAAGCTAGATCCAATTTTGGATCTATCTTTTCTTGCCTCTCTTTTCAATCCAGTGAATAGTGATTTCGACCAAGAGAGAGAAGGATTCTATTTATAAGCTGCAACAGGGACCATGAGGAGAAATTAGGGTTGGGCCTCTTGATGTGCTTGGGCATCCCATGCTCGCCCAGAACACACGGCCCAAGTCTGTCAACAAATGGCTTATTCCACTAAAGGTCATTGTTGCACTACCACCCAAATCCCAAATTACGTGTCAGCGTTTATGGGCTCCAAATTATATGCTCGTTGATCTCCCCATGTTTAAGATATCGAATGTCCATTGATTAAGTCAAATTACTGACAACTACATTAATCAACTTCTTATGTCCTTGAGTAGTACCACTCAACCTCATTGTCATATCGGAACAAATCCACCTGCAGGGTTTACATGACAATCTTTTTAAGCTCCTCAAGGGGACATCATCAACCCGACTTCCTGCAAGTCACGGATTCCTTCTATAATCAACAACACACCTTACATACAATGTCATTACCCAATCTATCGAGTTTGTTTATTCACAAATGAATCTCACTCATTGATGATTTAAAGTAATGTACAATGCACGTAAGTGCCCGTTATTATATCCGGATTAAGAGGACAAGCATCCATAATAACAGAGGCGTTTGTTCTCTTATATAGTCAGTATAAAGAGAAACAACCTCACTTGGTCCTGTTCAATACACACAAAGTGTACTAGTGTAATCCTATAGTCAAGATAGACTAATACCAGATTATACTACAACCGTACCAATGGTTTGTCCAAATCTATTTAGGTTGTGAACAATTACTTATACTTTATAAGGTACTGATGATATGATTTTCTGTGTGTTCACACCATATCATCTACAACATAAAGTATTAGACACATGCATATAACTAATAACATATATAATATGTATAACATTTACCTATATGATTCTCATTCAAAATATAAAGAATTAGAGTTAATACAAAAGTAATGTTTTTAGTATATAACCCTATCAAATGGTGCACTTACCAATATATGGAATTGTAAGGAAGTATATCAAACAATAAAATGAGTCGTTTATAGTCAGATACTCGAGACTTTAACAAATAACTGGATATATATATATATACCTTGCAGTTTTCCATATATCAACAACCTAAAGAGTTGTGGGTCTTTCCATAAATAAATAATATGGAATGCAACCCCAAACAAAATCAAGCACCAAGATTTTCTACGACACAACTTATTGAAATGAAAGCGAAGTCTAATAGATCTAGAACGCAACCGAGCATGCATATTCTTCTTCATCTTTGAACGAGAGGGTGTCCAAGTGAATGATCGTGAGAAAATAGATGTTTATGGAAGATATGTTGGATATGAATGAATTTTAGACGTAAGGAATGGAAGAAATGAGAATGTGGGTTTAGCACAAAACTCATTCATGGTGTAGGTGGGAACTGTCTCAATTCTGAAAATGAAGGTGTTAACAGCCTTTTTCCCTTAGGAATTATTTCTGTATTAAGAGGATTTAGAAAATCATTAAGCACAAAAGAAGCAAGAGGGTCAAGCACAAACTCAAGGTTCCTTTGAAAGGGTGGAAGGTGGGGAAAATTGGTTATGGAAGATGAATGAGTGTCAGCTGGAGCTCTCAGGTCTAGATCATTAGAAGCCTTGAGATATGCAAGACATTCCTCAATAAGTGGGTCAAAAGAATCACTGGGATAGAGGGTGAAAAATTCATCTTCCATCATAGTGTCAAGGGATGAAGGAATGTTGGCAGGGTGGGACTCGTGAGGTGGCAAGGAAGAGTTGCAAAAGAGACGAAGGAAATCTTCCTCGACTTCCTAGGAGTTCTCGTCGAAGTTGGAACTTCCAAAGGAAAGGAATTTGTGGATCTGATTCTTAGGAAACGTGTTGTTAAAATACTCTTGAGCTTAGTTTTCTATCATGCTAACCTCACCATCAATAGTCGTATCAGGTTACTGTTTCATCATTTTAAAAACATTGACCTCAACAGAAAGATGGCCAAAGGACAAGGACATCGAACTATCGCGACAGTTAATAAGCGCGTTGGCAGTTACCAAGAAGGGGCGCCCTAAAATGATTGGAACAGAGTCGTTAGCAACTTCTGTATCGAGGATAACAAAATCCACAAGATAGTAGAAATCATGACCCTTAACCAGCACGTTTTCAACCACACCCTTAGGATACTTAATAGACTGATCCGCTAATTGCATCGTCATTTAAGTAGGTTACATCTCTTGTAGGCCTATTTGTTTGTATAAATAATACGGGAGTAAGTTAACACTCACCCCCAGGTCTAATAAAGTAGTGGTCGTATGGGAATCTCCTAAGGTGCATTGTACAGTAGGATGACCAGGGTCTTTGTACTTAACGATTCCATTGTGTTCTGATAAAGTTGGAAACTGTTCAGTTAGGAAGGCGTCTTTAGGAATATTTGTCTTACTCCTAGTTGTGCACAACTCTTTAAGAAACTTAGCGTGGTGAGGTAATTTTTTAATTGCTTCGAGAAAGGGTAGGTTTATCATTAGATTTTTGAAAACTTCCCTAATCTCGTCATAGCTTGTATCCTTGTTTAACATAGATAATCTCTGGGGAAATGGTGGTTTCTCTCTATATTTAGAGTATAGATCAACTGGATGTCTAACCTTGGTTTTCTGTTTCTTAGGTTGTGGTTTAACTAGTACCTCTACAGGGGTAGGCTCTTCAGTTTCTATTTTAGTATCTAGTTCAATATCCGATGTAGGGACTAATTGTGGTGTAACTATAGGCATAGTTACATTGTTATCAACCACTCTCCCAGAACGAAGAGTGGTGATGGCATTTAGCTCACCTACATTTGCATTTTCCATACTAGTATTACCATTTACCTCAAAGGCTGTGTTTTTTGTTTTAGGATTAGGTATTGCTTGACTTGGAAACACACCTTTTGGTTGTACTTTCTCTTGTGCTAACTGTTGTAAGGAAAGTTGGATGGCTTGTAAAATCTGTTGTTGAGATTGCATAAAGGTATCAAAACAATCCGGTTGTGGAGGAGTAGTTGTTACAGGTTGTGTGACAAGAACTATGTCATGTTGATTATTAATGGGTGGGTTGTGATAGTTATTATTATTTATCAGAACGATACCTCTATTAGCATTATAATTATTATTATTATAATTATTATAATTATCCTGACCTTGTCCTTTTCGTGGTGGAGCTTGGTTATAATTGTTTGCTTGCCTAACATTTTGATTATTAAACCCTGGAGGTGTTACTTGTTGATTATTTCTCCAACTGAAGTTGGGATGTTGTCTCCGAGGGGCTTTAAGAATAGGATAACTATTAATTGGGCAAACGTTATCTTGTTGTGATTGTTGTTGTTCATAGGCGAGAGAACAATTGGAGTCGGGATGCTCAGGACTCAAACATAAATTACATGGATTGGAGTTGACATTCATGATGGGGATAGGCTTTTGTTGAACAAAAATAGCCTCTACCTTTTTAGTGAGAGATTCGATTAAAGTTTCTAGCTCAGGATCGGGTTTCATCTCAAACATACTGGTAGCTTTAACTGTTGAAGAAGAACTAGCGCCAAGGGAGATATCATCACTACCCCCATTATTATTACGCTTTGTTTGATCTTCTAAAAATTTATAAGCCTCTAAGGTTCCCTTACTGAGGAAACTACCCCCATTCATTATGTCAAGCACCTCTTTGTGGTGGTGCAACAGTCCCTTGAAAAAGGCACAAACTAACGTGTCTTTCGCGAGGTTACGATGTGGACATTCTATAAGAAGATCAGTGAAATGATTTCAAGCCTCTGAAAATGATTCATGAGGATTCTGTCGAAAGAAATGAATCTTGAAAAGCATTTCATCTGTCTTCAGAGGTGGGTAAGAGTGTTCCATAAATAGTTGAACAAGTTTATCCCACGAGTCCACAGAATTAGGCGCTTGGGCAGTTAACCAAGACGCCGCCTTATCGGCTAAAGTGAAGGGAAATACCCTTAGTTTAATTTGTTCAGCACCAACTGTAGGATGGTGAAATGTAGTAAGGACTTTGTCAATCCTACGCATGTGCTGATAAGGTTTTTCATGGTCTAACCCATGAAAAACGGGTAACAAATTAAATATATTTGGGGGGAATCGGAAATCCCCCACTGGGTCTGATAGAACGATGCAAGATTTTGGGCTATCGTTCAAGGCTTTGTAAAAGTCAAAGAGAGGAGACTCTCTTTCTTCAGCCATTATATCAGGTGTGGTATGTGGTATGCTAGTTAGAGGTGTAGTGAATGGTATACTAGAAAGGCGTGTTTGTTAACGTTGCCGGTTGATTACGTTAGGCGTTTTTCTTCGGCCTGACCTTAATCTCATGCAAGGCTAAGACCAATCTTAACTAAACATGACAACACTCAAACAATCCTGATATGCTAGTATGAACCTCTAACAGGAGATGCGAGGTGTGGAAGAAAGAAGTACCTGAAATCCTCCATGCTTCAGTTATGAATAGCGTCTTGTTTACGCGAGCTCAGTGTATATATAACAAGTTAGAAACACTGAATAACTTAAAGAAATGGAAGTTTTAACTAACATGCGGAAATCGGGAGATTCAGAGTAGGGCACGAGTCGGGCTCAGAATTGGCCTAGGTAGGGCGCGGGTTGCACTCCGGTCCATATCAAGGTCCAGTGATTTGGGCGCGTGTGGTGCTCCAAGTTTGCCTACGAAGGGTGTGGGCACGCTCTGTACTTCACTGATGTCCAGTGATTTGGGTGCAGGTTGCGCTCCAAGTTTAGCCTACCAAGGGCGCGGTCGCGCTCCGTGTAATCCTGCGAGGAAAATTTCATTTTTGAAACGGACAACCACAGTTAGAATCAAACAAGGGTGGGTGGGTTTAATGGGACTTTGGGAAGACTAACAATGCTAACAAAAATAATTCTAAAGGGAACTAAGACGGCAGCGACGCCATTTGATAAAGTGTAAAATGATAATTATCAAGTAAAACTAGTTATCTCGAACGATAGTTTTACCTACGAATAAACGATGAAACTTAAACACAAGTAAAAGTAAAACTATTTTCGTGTCTAATTTATCAAAGATTTTCTACTCTCGATTCTATTGAAATAGAGTTAGAGTAAAAGATTTGTTCCACTCCTAGTTTTTTAGAATTTGTGTTTCCTAAGATTATCAATCTATCCAAAGTTAATGAGAGTTTTACGAAATTACACTACGATGCAAATTATACTAACGAGATATGATAATTCAACTATGAAATGCTAAATTGAATCTATGATAAGGAATTAGGGGGGATGGATTCCACCTTTTAACTCGACTTAATTAACTAGAGAAGATTCGTCGTAATCCGAATTGCAATGCTTTCGCATAGCAATTAGTTCTTCCTAATCCCTAGGTGTTCATGGTAATCTCTACCAACTAACATCTAGCATGTGAAGCAATCAAACTCATTCTCATGGTGAACTAATTACTTTCTAGATTTGAATAGAAAATTACGACTATTCTATGCTAATAGCAATCAAGCTTTCATCAAGGCTTCTTCAACCCCCTCTAATGGAGGTTTAGCCTAGAGTCATTAAACTATCATTTCTCATCAAATTTAAGCAAGACATGGTATAAAGATTCTAACTTTGTTTATTTGAACTAAATGGAAATCTACTCATGCAAGATTCAATTGAAACTAATAATGATAAATAACTTAAATCTATGAATTGAAACTAAATAATTAATGGAAAATGAAACTAGATTATGAAGAACTAACTAACTTTATTAATCTAAATGAATAAATAATAATGATTCAATAACTAAGTTAAAACAAGATAATAAAAACTAATTAATTAATGGATTCTCAAAACTAGATCTAAACTATTCTCTAATGGCTACTTGCTAGCTAAAGCTAAGGATTCTTAAGAGTTAAGTCTTGTGTCTTGAAATGGAGGAGACCAGATTGATAAAACGATAAAATTGAATATAACTCTACTTACGAATAAACAATGAAGTCTAAATGCAAGTAAAACTATTTCTTTTACGAAGACAGTTCTTATCAAAGATTTATACTCTCGAATCTATCGAAATAGAGTGGAGTAAAAGATTCGTTCCACTCCTAGTTCTTTAGCATTCAAAGTTTTCTATAATTATCAGTTTATCCAATGTCTAATGAGAGTAATGGTGGGATTATACTACGATGCAAATTCAAATAACAAGATACTAACTATAATGATTCAACTACGAAATGCTACGGAATACTAAGGTTTGAATCTAGATAAACAATTAGGGGATTGAATCCACCTTAACTCGACTTAATCAACTAACAAAGATTCGTCGTGATCCAAATTTCAATGTTTCGCATGTCAAAATGGTAATTCTAATACCTAATTATACATGACATCTCTACCAATTCATAACTAGCATGTGAAGCAACCAAACCCATTCTCATGGTGAACTAATTACTTTATAGAATTGAATAGATTATCACGACGATTTCTAAGTTAACAAAGATCAAGCTTCATCAAGTCTTCTTCAACCCCCTCTAATGGAGGTTTAGCCTAGAATCATTATGCTATCATTTCCATATGAAATTGAATTACATATAATATAAAGATTCTAACTTTATTAAATTCAACTAAACAATAATTGAAATCTAAATTAACAACTAAGAAATCATTAAATAACAAGAATTGAAATTAGATTTAAGCAATTTTAAATAACAAAATCGAAATGATCAAGAACTAACTATTTTATTTATCTAATGAATGATAAACAATGATTCCAATAACTAATCTAAAACAAGGAATGAAACTAATTAATGGAGTGAAAACTAATTAATTAACTAATTCAAAAACTAAAAACTAGATCTAGATTATTCTCTAATGGCTACTTTCTATCCAAAGCTAATTGATACTTTAGAAGTAAGTCTTGTGTGTGGAAATGGAGGAGACTAGATCCACATTTTCGTGCATGGGCTGAGGGCCCATGTTTTGGGCTGAAAAATCGAGCCCAAAGCCCAATTTCTTCAGTCCACAGGGCCTTTTCCAGCTAGCTTTGATTTCAACAGGCTTTTCGTCCACTTTTGCTCCTCCAATTGAGTCAAGGTTTAGACCATTAGAAAGCTCTTTCTGAGTCGGTCGTTTTGACATAAAGTAGGCCCAATTCCGAGGCCTGAGTCCAAAGATACGGTCTACGGAAGTTCTGTTGACTTTTGTGTGATGTTTCTGCCAGCGTTTACTCTGACTTTTCAACTTCTGACCGGGCTTTACAAAGGATTTTTCTCCTTGAATCTTGGCCTTTAATCACAGAACTTTTTAGCAACCAACCTTTTACTCCTTTATATCGCCAAAGTGGCACATTTCTGCACATCATTGACTTCAATGCCTGAAATACATAAAAGCACGTAATCAGCATTAACTCTTATTTATTACTCGCATAATTAGTCAAAAAGTATTATTGTTAAAGGGTTAAAACTACAGTTTTGGGCTCTTATCAAACCATCCCCAAACAGCATTTTGCTTGTCCTCAAGCAAATATGAGAAATTAGCATAAGTGACCAAAAATGGAGTTCTAACTAATCTCGTTTCGCCGAGTGCGATTGCATTGACCATATGCAACAAGGCCTTAAACTACTAGGAATTCCCTAGTGGACGAGTTATAGCCTCGTGTGAGTTTTCCAATGAAGTTACTCACAAACTTCATCTATACTACAACGACTAATAAATAAAACTATTGTTTCCTTATCTATGTCTCAATTATCTATACATCTCACTAGCAATGAATCAGAATAATCAAGTCGAAACCTAAGCTAATATCTGCATAATAATCAATCATCTACAAATAAACATATATATAATGAGTAATACTATGAGATGAACTAGCAGGTCCGTTTCTGAAAACTCGGAATAACGTCCTTAAGTAGGTCCTCACATAAATGTCAAGACAAAACCACTCGATTTTTTTCGCGCTCAAGTGTAAGCTACTCGATTGTGCAATGGGCACACTTTACCTTACAATCTCAATGACACACAAGGAAGCCGGAGTCGATCAAACACATCTGCCACTTACTATCACACTAACCTATTCCTAATTGAGCTAGAGGTCTTTATTAGGTGTTGCGGGGATTAGGAGATGGTTTAAGAAGGAAGAAAATGGATATTTAAAAAGGACAAGTCTGAGATAATAAAGTCTTCATATTATGTAACTAGAGAAAACCTTGTTCTTTACTTTTGCTTCTATACTTTGTTTCCATCCTTAGCCAGATTTTTCTTTTTCTTTGGCTTTTGACTCCTTTGATTCTATTTTTGGAGTTCTAACTCTTTATTTTCTTTTATTTATTTATTTAATTTTATTTGGATGGAAACTTTCTTTTCTTATCTGAAGCGACTAACAAATTCTTGATTTCAAAGGTCTTTCTCTTTTCTATTCTTCATCTCTATTCTCAGACTTATTCAAAGAATGGATAGGTTGATTTTTTTTTATTTTGTTTTGTTTTGTAACAGGGTAAAGGATTTGCGGTTTATGGAAGGCTAAAGAAAGGCTCAGAGGGGCGACTAGCGAAAATTAATTCATAGGTTTGAATTTCTGGCTATATCGATCCAAAGAGGGCCTAAATTCTCGCTTAGGATATGGTATAGTGATCAAGTAAGTGGACGTGTGATTTCTCTATCCGGATTTTACTTCTCCCTTGTGCCATTTCTCACATGTTTCACTCATTTAAGGCTTTAAGCTATATTCTCACAGGATTTGTAGAATAAGTACTCTAGCCTAGATTTCAGAAACTTACTGCCAACAATCATAGATACTCATGTAACATATTTATAGATAGATGCAAGGATTATTACCTACATATTAACCTAAGTTTCTAAAAACTATTCTAATGCAAAAACTATGTGAGATTTCTAGATAATCAAGGGCCTAGAGAAGAAAAACAATACCAATATTCCTAAGTGTACAGCATAAACTTTTTATTAATATTTTTAAAAATTTTGAATTTTTAACTATAAAAACAAGTGCATATTATACATATCTATATCCTAACAGATGCCTTAATTACACTTGTTTCTATCCCCCTAAACAAGAAGCATGTTTTGTCCTCAAAGTATTTAAATAAATATGGTAGAGAAATACCATAGAAATGCTTGAAATTCTGGAACATCTGCAAAACAAGGTTAAACATACTAATATAGAAAATAAAAGCTGACGCAACTCTTGAAGAGTTTCACCCATTACGGGTTTAATGAGAAATAAATTGCTTGGGACATAAGCAGACACTCACTGAAATAAAAACTAACCTTAACTCCCATTTAATCCTCATCCTTAATAAAGAAATGTGGTTCCTTCGCATCTTGCCACGCCATGGTAATTTTTCAGGCTTCACGCCACTTATCATCTACAATAGCTAACCTGTCAAGCGCCACTTGGTCGGATGGGGTGTAAGGTGCAACCTGATGAGGTTATATCCTCCACCCTTGCCAAGTCATTGCACGGAACGATCGAATAATACAATTGGTGCGTCTCACAATGTTGACCCCAACCCAATCCGTGAAACGGGCACAAAAAATAGGGAAGAAACATAGCATAATATAGCAAATGAAAACAGGCATAAGAAGGTACTTATGCCGCTTGCTATGGGCTCAGGCTAAACTAGACATTAGGGTCTGGGGAATATCATAGAGTGTACGTCCCCCAGCTAAGGCAAGGAAAATATCACAAGTTTTGTCATTCACAGAAGAATAACACCATATCCCTCTAATGTTTAGCATGATCCAAAACATAACAGTGCCTACATTCATAGACAGGCTACTAAGGGCGATGTTATAATCCCCTTGGTCTTCTATCCTAAAGATTCCTACCCCGTAATGCTAATGCAACTCATCATAGTTATACATGTACATATTATCTACCAAATAGGCCCATGAGTCTTGTATATCGGCGGGCATAGCAAGTCCAAGCACAAAGGCTAGCAAGAACCTGGAAATTTCCATTGGTTCATCCCTGATGGTGATGGAGAACACTTGTTCTCCATCTGGTCTATCAAAGAACTTACAATTATCATAAAAATAAGATATAAGTGCGGGACTTACCAATAGTGCCTCCCAGCCTGCTAGAATGATCACTTTGCGAAACCACGCACCATAGGTGTCACTTTGGAACAAATTTTCAAAAGACCATTCCGGTATGATACGAGGGGATGTCATCACCACACTACTCGCTGGAACAGCTGTAAACGATCCTGAAACAACCCACAAAAAAAATTGGAATTTTTCGTACCCATGGGGGTCAGGGCGCGGGGTGCGCTCAACCTATGCCAGGGTAGGGCGCGGGGTGCGCCTTGGTGAATTTCGAGTTCCGGGCGCTAGGCGAGGCTCTCACTTTACAGGCCTGGGGATGGAGGGTCGCTTCAAGATGAAAACTAGAATTCCAGTGTTTTGGGCGCAGGTCGTGCTCAGCTCTGGGCTTGGTAAGCCGCGGGTCGCTCGATGAAATTCGGGCCGATTACCTAGAAGCAGGTAAGCGCTTCCATTGGGTACGCAGTGCTCGAGCTCTTGAAGTTACTAAAATGGAGAAGAAAAATGGGAAACGTGGGAGTGAAAGGTGAAAGATGAAAGTGAGGTGTAGTGTGAGTTTTGAGTGTAGAATGAAGGAAGTTTATATCGGTTTTGATATTCCAAAATGAATAGGCAAGTTGCCAAAAAGCTTTAAGGCAATTGCCGGAAACAAAATATTTCCGAAACCGAAAACGGAAACAACCCATATTCTTGATTCTAAAACAACCCTAATATCTTTTAGATTTAATTTAGAATAGTAACTTCTAAACACTTTAAGATTTCATGTTATCACAACATCTAATCATAGGTATGCCCATATCGGCAATATTCTCTACCATCCCTCCAGAACAACTTCTAAAAGTGAGGATCATATAACAAATCATGTTATAGTAAATAATACCACCCCCAAACAATTCGGGAAAGTGGGATTAACAATAAAATCAAAGCACAATTTGAAAAACCAATTATATTAAAATTCAAATTCAAATACAATTAACTACCGAATTCAAATTTAACTATTGAATTTAAAAAAACTTAATATCTGAACTAATAAAAACAATAAAAACAACTGAATAACATCGAAACAACATATTTTTAGAAAACCTAGCCACGTGATGAAGATGGACCCTGAGATGGAGATTGGGCCTGGGATGAAGATGGGGCCTGAGGTGAAGAAGGGCCCGAGCCATCCGTCCTTTGACGACGACACTCATGTCTCTCAAACTCATCTGAAACAGAAACCTCCAGGGGTGGCATGCGTCGTAGAATCTCTACTTGGAACAGGCGTTGTGCTTCCATTGTTGCCTTCATTTCTAACTTCAACTCTTTATATTGCACATCGTGATCGCTGAAGGAGTGTTCCCATGGTATACAAGAGATCATCCTGACCCTTTTCGAGGTTTTCAAAACTCGTCTGAAGGGTATTTTGTTTCGTTCAAATTTTAATATGCCTATCTCGTATATCTTCACAAATAGCATAAATGCAACGCATGCCAGTATGCAACACTGACATGCGTTCTGAATCAGACGTACACCTCTCCAAGGCATCTTCATCCAAACATGTCATGTCCTCCCTTTCCTCATCCGAATCAACCATCCTATCCTCTGGCAACATCCAAGTCTTTTGGATGCACTATGTATAAATAGTTTCATTTGAATGGAATTTCAACATAGTCCGCTCAGTTCTTGGTATTCCCCAAGACAACATTATCTTCGTAATTAAAGTAGGAAATGGTGCAATACTCTTCCCAACTCCTCTAATAATATTTATCAAAAACTCGAGGATATAGAATTCATACCTCTTCTCTTGCAATATCCAGATAACGTGCAGACATGTCAGACCGATGTCGCTCACTTTCTCCTTCCCAATGACGTTCTTACCAATCCACATCGAGCTACTGACCCGGTTGGTTGGTTCACGAGATGATTTGTCGAAAGCACAATGAGAATTCGGATTGTATTGACCCTCCATGAGAGTGTCGTTCATCAATGCAGGAACTCCAGTATACTGGGATTCCTGCACGGTAGCGTCGAGGTGGCATTCAGGCGTAATGCCTAGAATCTCAACAAACTTCTCTCTCGATAATTCTCTCCTAGTCCCAGTCACCTTCATGAAAATTTTCTGACCATCCAACTCTCTCTTCTTATAAAATTGTTCCACTAAATTGGAGTGGTAAAAATCATTTGTCGAGTACCACAACCTATTCCAATTCCTCCTAATCATCTCATCACCATAAAATGGCGCGAAGCGGTCTGACGTAAAAGCTTGTTCCAGCAGAATTCTTCGTCTTAGAGCCATTTTAAGTGTTGAAAGGATTTGAGGGTTGTAAAAGGTGTAGGAAACAAGGTTAAACAACCTTACAAAAAAAAATGATGGTGGTGGCGCATGGGTGGCGCGACAGTTCAAATTTTGTTGATTTTTCAAATTTCTAATGTTTTTGGTGGTGGAAATTGGTGGGGGAATGATTTGGAGAAGAAAATATGTTATGGGAATGAACTTGGGCGTGGGCTAAGTTAGGTTTTTCTTTTTTTTTTTTTTTTTTTTATTTTAGTTCTAGGGTTGAAAACATGTTAATGGCGGTGGTGAAGGTGAAACGCAAACTGTTGGTTTGAAGATGGAGACGCACGTGTACCACGTGCGCACGAGATTGCGCCCAAGCCCAATTTGATTTTTCGATTTTTGTCGAGTTTTTGCACAACTTCAAACTAAAATTGTCGCTTCGTTACCGGTCTGATTTTGCGAATGAGCTATGAAAATGATCAGGAGAGAATTTCCAATCCAATGATCCATAAAATACTCAATTCCGACCATGGATGACATATAAGAAGATGGAAAATGCCTCGAAGTATGTGCATGACGTAAATTATGCGAACGAATGAAATCTAAATTCATAGATAATGTCAACCCAAATCGAAATACGATTAAACATCCTAAGAAACACAAATGGAAAGTTGAACAATCTAGTACGGAAAAACGAACATCCCACCCCCAAACAAATTTTAGCTAACAGAGTATGAAAATTTGTTTTAAAAGTGGGTCTTTTAAAGTCAGATTCCCGAGACTTCCTAACTTACTATTTTTATGATTTTAACAATTTTTATTTTTTATGAATAAGATTTAATATAAGAAAAAACAATAAAGCAATAAATGCATAATTCACACCATAGAGGAACATGACTCAAAAACCGAGACAACATGCACGAGTGGAAAACGTGAATTATGTTAAACGTGGACTTAAGATCCGGTACTTACAGCCACACACTCCTTAGGGAGGACCCGGTTACCTAAGTGGTGCACTTACCAATATATGGAATTGTAAGGAAGTACACCAAATAACAAAATAAGACGTTTATAATCAGATACTCGAGACTTTAACAAATAACTATATATATATATATATCCTGCAGTTTTCCATATATCAACAACCTAAAAAGTTGTGGGTCTTCTTATAAATAAATAACATGGAATGCACCCCCAAACAGAATCAAACACCAAGATTTCCTACGATGCAACTTAGTGAAATGGAAAGGAAGTCTGATAGATCTATAACGTAACCACGAATGCACCTTCTTTTTCATCTTTGAACGAGAGGGTGTCCAAGTGAATGATCGTGAGAAAATGGATGTTTGTGGAAGATATGGTGGATATGGATAAATTTTAGACGTAAGGAATGGAAGAAATGAGAATGTGGGTTTGGCACAAAACTCATTCATGGTGTAGGTGGGAACTGTCTCAATTCTAAAAATGAAGGTGTCAAGTGCCTTTTCCTTGGGAATTATTTCTGTATTAAGAGGATTTAGAAAATCATTAAGTACAGAAAAAACAAAAGGGGCAAGCACAAACTCCAGGTTCCTTTGAAAAGGTGGAAGGTGGGGAATATTGGTGATGGAAGATGAATGAGTGTCAGCTAGAGCTCTTAGGTCTAGATCATTAGAAGCCTTGAGATATGCCAGACATTCCTCAATAGGTGGGTCAATAGAATCACTGGGATAGAGGATGAAATATTCATCTTCCGTCATAGCGTCAAGGGATAAATGGATGTTGGCAGGGTGGGACTCGCAAGGTCGCAGGAAAGAGTTGGAAAAGAGTTGAAGGAAATCTTCCTCAATTTTCTCTACGTCCAAGGAGTCCTTGTCAAGGTTGGAACTTCCAAAGGAAAGGAATTTGTGCATCTGGTCATCCGGAAATGTGGTTTTGAAATAATCATGAGCTAAGCTCTCATCATGCTAACCTCTCCATCGATATTCATATCCGGAAACTGTTTGATTGTTTTAAAAACATTGACCTCAATGGAAAGATGGTCAAAGGACAAGAACATCGAATCATCGCAGCAGTTTATAAGCGCGTTGGCAGTTGCCAAGAAAGGGCGCCCTAAAGTGATCAGAACAGAATCGTTAGCAACTTTTGTATCGAGGATAACAAAATCCACAAGATAGTAGAAATCCTGAACCTTAACCAGCACGTTTTCTACTACACCCTTAGGATACTTGATAGACCTATCAGCTAATTGCAACATCATTGTTATAGGTTGCATTTTCTGTAGACCTATTTGTTTATATAAATAATAAGGGAGTAAGTTAACACTCGCCCCGAGGTCTAATAAAGCAATGGTCGTGTGAGTATCCCCTAAGGTGCATTGTATAGTAAGACGACCAGGGTCCTTGTACTTAACGATTCCATTGTATTCCGTTAAAGTTGGAAACTGTTTAGTTAAAAAGGCGTCTTTAGGAATCTTTGTCTTACGCCTAGTAGTGCACAACTCTTTAAGAAACTTAGCATGGTGAGGTAACTTTTTAATCGCTTCAAGAAAAGGTAAGTTTATCGTTAGATTTTTAAAAACTTCCTTAATCTCATCAAAATTTGTATCCTTGTTTAACATAGCTAATTTCTGAGGAAACGATGGTTTTTCTCTATATTTAGCATATGGATCAACATGATGGTTAACCTTGCTTTTCTGTTTCTTAGGTTGTGGTTTAACTGGTACCTCTATAGGGGTAGGATCTTCAATTTCTATTTCGGTATCTAGTGTAATATCTGGTGTAGGGACTACTGGTGGGGTAACTATAGACATAGTTACTTTGTTATCCACCACTCTACCTGAACGGAGAGTGGTGATGGAATTTATCTTACCTCAAAGGCTGTGTTTGGTGTTTTAGGATTAGGTATCGCTTGTCTTGAAAACACACCATTGGGTTGTACTTTCTCTTGAGCTAATTGTTGTAAGGAAAGTTGCATGGCTTGTAAAATTTGTTGTTGAGACTGCATAAAGATAACGAAACGATCTGGTTGTAGAGTAGTATTTGCTACTGGTTGTGTGACAGAAACTATGTCACGTTGAATCTAAGGTTTGAATCTAGATAAAGAATTAGGGGGGATTGAATCCACCTTAAATCGACTTAATCAACTAACAAAGATTCATCGTGATCCAAATTTCAATGCTTCGCATGTCAAAATGGTAATTCTAATCCCTAATTATACATGACATCTCTACCAATTCATAACTAACATGTGAAGCAACTAAACCCATTCTCATGGTGAACTAATTACTTTCTAGAATTGAATAGATTATCACGATGATTTCTAAGTTAACAAAGATCAAGCTTCATCAAGGCTTCTTCAACCCCCACTAATAGAGGTTTAGCCTAGAATCATTATGCAATCATTTCCATGTGAAATTGAATTACAAATAATATAAAGATTCTAACTTTATTAAATTTAACTAAACAATAATTGAAATCTAAATTAACAACTAAGAAATCATTAAATAACAAGAATTGAAATTAGATCTAAGCAATTTTAAATAACAAAATCGAAATGACCAAGAACTAACTATTTTATTTATCTAATGAATGATAAACAATGATTCCAATAACTAATCTAAAACAAGGAATACAACTAATTAATGGAATGAAACTAATTAATTAACTAATTCAAAAACTCAAAACTAGATCTAGATTATTCTATAATGGCTAATTTCTATCCTAAGCTAATTAACACTTTAGAGCTAAGTCTTGTGTGTGGAAATGGGGGAGACCAGATCCACATTTATGTGCATAGGCTGAGGGTCCATGTTTTGGGCCGAAAAATCGAGCCCAAAGCCCAAATTCTTCAGTCCACAGGGCCCCTTTCAATTGGCTTTGACTTCAACAAGCATTTTGTCCACTTTTGCTCCTCTGATTGGGTCAAGGTTTGTACCATTGGAACGATCTTTCCAAGCCGGTCGTTTTGACATAAGGTATGCCCAATTCCAAGGCTTGAGTCCAAATATATGGTCTTCGGAAGTTCTGCTGACTTTTGTGTGCTATTTCTGCCCACGTTGACTTTAACTTTTCAGCTTCTGACCGGGTTTTACAAAGGCTTTTTCTCCTTGAATCTTGGCCTTTAATCACAGAACTTCTTAGCAACCAACCCTTGCTCCTTTATATCCCCAAAGTTGCACATTTCTACACATAATTAACTTCAATGCCTGAAATATATAAAAGCACGTAATCAGCATTAACTCTTATTTATTACTCGCATAATTGGTCAAAAACTATTTTTGTTAAGGGGTTAAAACTACAGTTTTGGGCTCTTATCACAGATCTACATTTTCGTGCTTGGGCTGAGAAGCCATGTTTCGGGCCGAAAAATCGAGCCCAAAACCCAGTCTCTTCAGTCCACAGAGCCCTTTTCAGCTGGATTTGACTTTAGCAGGCTTTTCGTCCACTTTTGCTCCTTTAATTGGGTCAAGGTTTGGACAGTGGAAAGCTTTTTCTGAGCCGGTCGTTTTGACATAAGGTAGGCCCAATTCTGAGGTATAAGTCAAAAGATATAGTCTTCAGAAGTTCTGCTAACTTTTGTGCGCTGTCTCTGCCCACGTTGACTTTGACTTTTCAACTTTGATCGGGCTTTTTAAAGGCTTTTTCTCCTTGAATCTTGGGTTTTAATCACAGAACTTCTTAGCAACCAACCCTTGCTCCTTTATCTCACCAAAGTAACACATTTCTGTACATAATTGACTCCAATGCCTGAAATACATAAAAGCACGTAATCAGCATTAACTCTTATTTATTACTCACATAATTAGTTTAAAAGTATTATTGTTAAGGGGTTAAAACTACAGTTTTGGGCTCTTATCATTGGAACCATGAGCTTGTTGTTAATAACTGGCCTAAAAATTTTGCTCGTAGAATTCTATCTCTCCCACTTAGTTTCCAGCCACAAGAAAATACTCGTTTCTGGGCACCAGATAAGCATGGAGTTTACACTGTCAAGAGCGCATATGCCATTGTCTTGAAGTCTCTTCGAATTGACAATGTTCAATATACTCCTTTCTATAAGAGAATATGGTCCATGAAGGTACCGTATAAGCTTCGTTTCTTCATTTGGCAAGATATTCAAAGTGTTATTCCAATTGCTGATTTTTTGGCCACGAAAACTTTTGTGGTTCATCCTATGTGCTATCTTTGTGCTCAACATGATGAGTCACTTTTCCATTTATTTGCCGACTGTACTTTTACTCGAGCAGTTCGGTATGGAGAAAATTTATCACAAGCCATCAATTCAGCTCAAAGAGTCCAATTTAAGTCTTGGTTGTTTGATATATACCAGTGTGTAAGCCATACAAATACGGCGGAGTATCTGCAAATTCTTTTCACTTCGATTATGTAGTTCATCTTGTTAGAGAGAAACAAATATCATTTCCTGCCAACGGCGGGACCACCCAACCCTTCTTAACTGATCTAAAAAGCAAAGAAGTTTACAAATGAGCTCATACTGGTGCATTCAACTACCACCACATATGCACCGGCCATATCAACTATTGCTATTTCTTGGCAATCACCCCCTTCGTCGTACCTAAAATTCAATGTGGATGGATCGTCTTATGGTAATCCAGGTCCTTCAAGTGCAGGCGGTGTACTACGGAATACTGATGGTGCCTTTATACTAGGTTTCGCCACACCAATTTCTAGAGGATCAACTCTACTAGCTGAAACAACCGCTTTGAGAACCAGTTTATACTTAGCTTATAAGCTAAATATGGCAAATGTGATCTTTAAAACTGACTCACAATATCTGTATAACTGCATTGTGAGGATTTCTCACCACATACTGTAGAATTAAACAACCAATCAAAGAGACAAAACACAAGAATTTATAGTGGTTCGGTGCCAATGCGGCAGCATACGTCCACGGGAAAATAAAGGTTTATTGCTTGATAGATTTAGGTTTGTGTTACAGAGGTTTATATATAGCACAACATGAGTGCATACTTGTATCTCTTGTTTCTAAAAAGATTGGAGACTTTCCTTTATAGAAAACATACGAATCTATCGAACCTCTGTCAAAACCGACTAGGGCGCGCCCGCGCCTTCATCATGTGCAATATAAATGCGCCCGTGCCTTCTCTGACTTTTCACACACTCCCCCTCAAGTTGGTGCGAAGATATCCAGTGAGCCTAACTTGGAGAGAATATCATGGATTTTGGAAGCTAGAAGTCCCTTGGTAAAAACGTCTGCAAACTGTTAGTCACTTCGAACAAAGGAGGTAGTGACAATGTTAGACTGTACTTTTTCATGCACAAAATGATAGTCAACTTCAATATGCTTAGTTCTCTCATGAAACACCGGATTTGCAGCAATGTGCATAGCAACTTGATTATCACAGTAAAGTGTAGTTGGTAGATGCAAACTAAAACACAAATCCTTCAGAAGAGCGCAAAGCCATATGATTTCACTGGTGGTGGAAGCCATAGCCCTGTACTCAGCTTCTGCACTAGAACAAACCACTACATTCTGTTTCTTGCTCTTCCAAGTGACTAAATTACCTCCCACAAAGGTACAATAACCGGAAGTAAACCGCCGATCAACTGGAGATCCTGCCCAATCAGCATCTATGTAAGCAGTAATAGATGTATGCCCATTTTTCTGCATCCAAATACCTCTGCCTGACGACCCTTTTAGATACTACAGTATTCTAGAAACTGCATTCATATGTGGAGTCCTTGGAGCATGCATAAAACGACTAACCAATCTTACTGCATAAGAAATATCTTGTCGGATAATAGTTAAATATATCAGTTTACCAACTAATCGTTGATACTGACCAATGTCAATAAGAAGATCACCAGTGTTGTCCAACTTGGCTATATTGTCAGTTGGAGAATCAGATGGCTTTACCCCCAGCTTACTTGCTTCACTTAAAAGATCCAACACATACTTTCTTTGATTAAGAAATATGCCTCTTTTTGAATAAGCAATTTCGATCCCAAGAAAGTACTTCATAATACCCAGATCCTTGATGGAAAATTTCTTGTGCAGTAAATCCTTGAGCTTAGAGATTTTGATATGGTCATTACCTGTGATAACTATGTCATCAACATAAATAAGAACAACAACCAAGCCTGACCTACTAGATTTAACAAATAAGGAAGGATCAGCATCACTTCACTTAAGGCTGGTCATAGCTAGAACATAACTGAGCTTGGCATACCACGCTCGTGGAGATTGTTTAAGTCCATAGATAGCCTTTTTTAACTTACATACTAATCCAACCTTAATCTCCTTCGGATGTCCAGGTGGGATGCTCATATACACTTCTTCTTTAAGATCTCAGTGTAAGAATGCATTTTTAACATATATCTAAAATAATTTCCAGTCTTGATTTACAACTAGAGATACAAGAACTCTAAACGTGTTCATCTTTTCAACTAGTGCAAAAGTCTCCTTGTAGTCCTGACCATAAGTTTGGGTGAATCCCCTTGCAACAAGTCGAGCTTTAGGCCTCTCTAAGGAACCATCACTGTTGAACTTGTTTCTGAACACCCACCGACAATCAACAGTTTTCTTTCCATACGGTAGCATAACAATCTCCCAAGTTTTATTCTCGACTAGAGCATGAAGTTCTTCTTGCATCGCCTTTCTCCATACTGGACGAGAGTTAGCTTCTCTAAAGTTCTTGGGTTCTTGCAAGTCATCGACTGTACTTAAGAAAGCATGATGAGATGATGTGATATTGGCATACGTTATATACTCCTGTAGAGGATATGAAACATCATGCAAAGAATAAAAAGTCATGTGAGTCACTAAAGGATGCAGTTCTCTATCAGCTTTATAGTAATCCTTGAGAGTTACTGGAGGTCGTCTCTCTCGTTTAGATTGTCGAGGAGCTGGAGGAGCACTAGAGCGTGCCCGCGCCTCAGTTTGCTCATTTTGGGAGAGCGATCATGCCTCATTCTTGGAAAATCGTCAGCACTAGAGTCGCGACGCCTTTAGTTGCTTTCGATCACGGGAGCGTGGCCATTCCTCGGAGAACCCATAACCCGGTGGCGGGAACTATGCTTTCACCAACTGCCGGGACAGGAACTATGCCTTCACCAACTGTTGGGAAAGGTGCCAAATCAGCCATAACTGCTGGGAGTGGTGCCAAATCTGCCAAACACTCCCCCTGGGACCCATTCCCAGGCATAGCTGGATCTTGAAAGAAAGCTTCAGATTCCACAAATCGTACATCACGAGAGACAACCAGTTTTCTTGTCACCAAATTGTAATATATGTAGCCTTTCTGTGTGGTAGAATAACCAACAAAAATACATCGAGTAGCCCGAGCATCGAATTTATCTCGATGAAGAGCTTGCTGATGTACATTATAAACACACCCAAAAACTTGCAGATGAGAGAGATCCAGCGGCCTAGATTTGAGCACTTCTAATGGGGATTTGAAACTAAGAACCCGAATAGGAAGACGATTAATCAAATAAGCAGCAGTTAAGACGCCATGAGACCAGTATTGCTTAAGAACATTCATGCCCAACATAAGAGCACGAGTGGTCTCCAAAAGGTGTCTGTTTTTTCTTTTAGCCACGCCATTCTACTGAGGTGTGCCAACATAGCTAGTTTGATGAATTATCCCCTGGCTACGAAGGTACTCAGGTAACAGACCTTTGCAAAACTCAGTGCCATTGTCTGATCTGAACATCTTGATTTTTCCACCAAACTGATTAGTAACCATATTATGAAAATCTTTGAAAATATTTGTTAGTAGTATACTAAAAAGCAATGTTTTGAGTATAAGTGGGAGATTGATAGGGTTATATACTAAAAGCATTACTTTTGTATTAACTCTAATTCTTTATATTTTAAATGAGAATCATATAGGCAAATGTTATGCATATTATATATGTTATTAGTTATATGCATGTGTCTAATACTTTATGTTGTAGATGATATGGTGTGGACACACAGAAGATCATATAATCAGTACCTTATAAAGTATAAGTAATTGTTCACAACCTAGATGGATTTGGACAAACCATTGGTACGGTTGTAGTATAATCTGGTATTAGTTTATCTTGACTATAGGATTACACTAGTACACTTTGTGTGTACTGAACAGGACCAAGTGAGGTTGTTTCTCCTTATACTGACTATATAAGAGAACAAACGCCTCTGTTATTATGGATGTTTGTCCTCCTAATCTGGATATAATAACGGGCACTTACATGCATTGTACATTGCTTTAAATCATCAATAAGTGAGATTTATTTGTGAATCAACAAACTCGATGGATTGGGTAATGACATTGTATGTAAGGTATATTGTTGATTATAGAAGGAATCTGTGTCCCGCAAGAAGTTGGGTTGATGATGTCCCCTTGAGGAGCTCAAAAAGATTGTCATGTAAACCCGCAGGTGGATTTATTCCGACATAACAATGAGGTTGAGTGGTACTAACTCAAGGACATAAGAAGTTGATTAATGTAGTTGTTAGTAACTTGACTTAATCAACGAACATTCGATATCTTAAACACGGGGAGATCAACGAGCATATAATATGGAGCCCATAAACGCTAACACGTAATTTAGGATTAGGGCGGCAGTGCAACAATGGCCTTTAGTGGAATAAGCCATTTGTTGACGGACTTGGGCCGCGGTGTGCAGGCTTAACATGGGAAGCCCAAGCCCGTCAGGAGGCCCAACCCTAATTTCTCCTCATGGTCCCTGTTGTAGCCTATAAATAAAATACTCTCTCTCTGGCCGAAATTCACTATTCACTATATTAGAAAAGGAGGCAAGGAAAGATAGATCCAAAATTGGATCTAGTTTTGTGTGAAAGAACGGGATTGGTAGATCGTTGTCCACACAACGTCCAATCTATTCTAAAGGAATACAACAGAAGATCAAGGGGTTAATTTCAGATTTGATAAAAGTTTGATTCTCAGAGATTACATCTAAGCCGATTCTCAAAAGGTATGTTCTCTATCCAAAATCGTGAGAACCCCATTGATTCCGCTGCGCGTGGGTTCTCGCGGTTTGTAGAAATTTTGCATTCTGAATAACGGTTTTTACAATATTCACAACCTCAGTCTTCGATTTCAACAAATATAACCATGTAGCACAAGATTTATCATCAATAAACAATACAAAATACTCATAGCCATTATAAGAATTAACGGGAGCAGGTCCCCATAAATCAGAGTGGATTAACTCAAACAAATTATTGGACATAGTATACGAGTTTGGAAAAGGTAAACGAGTTTGTTTAGAAAATTGACAAACATCACAAACATTATCAGAGTTTATAGAAACATGCGGAAACAAATTTGACAGGGCATGACTAGATGGATGCTCAAGTCTTATATGCAAAATACGACTCTCAAGTAAACCACTAGCTTGACACGCCTTCTTATGCGACTTCAACAAATAGAGCCCATTGGAATAAATCCCTTCACCAATCGTCCTCTTCGACTTTCGATCCTAAAAGATGACAGAGTTAGGAGAAAAAATGACATCCCAATTTAAAGAATTTGTAAGTTTGCCAACAGATAAAAGTTGAACAGGGAAGGAAGGAACAACTAGAGCGTCACTCTTGAGACTTTGATTGAAAAAATCCACTTGACCACTACCTAGAATGGGGACGGTGGATCTATTGGCTATGGAAATATTATGTTTTTCTGTTTTGGACACAAAACTATGGACAGAGACAGGGCAATTAGCCATATGATCAGTAGCCCTCGAATCAATTATCCATGAGTTATAATTTTCTGGCATAGTAAAATAGGCATGTAAATTACCTGACACATGAGTTGAGACATACTGACCTTTGCTAGATGGCATGGACTAAGTGAGTTGTTGGAGAATTTGACTCAACTGATGACTAATATCTGAGTTGGATATTGATGTCTCGGCTACTGCGGCATGCTCTTTCTTGGACAGTTTCTTTTCCCTTTTAAAATGTGGATATAATTCCCAACAACAGTCCTTGGTATGCCAGTTCTTTCCACAATGATCACAGTGAGACGGTTCCCTTTTTCCCTTACCATTTTCAAATCCTTGTGACTTCTTTCAAAAATCATTTTCTGCAAGTAATATAGTAGATTCAGAGATTGAAGACTTCACCTTGGAGTTCATGGTTCCTCTCTCTGAATAGTTGCACAAATATCAGCAAGTGATGGAAGAGTGCTTTCCATTAGAATATTTCTTTCCAGATTTTCATATTTTGGTTTAAGACTATGAAATACTGTGAAGATTTTATCCTCTTCAGCCCGTTTCAAAAGAGTCTTAGCATCTGTGGTGTGTGGACGATATATGTTTAACTCATCCCACAATTTCTTCAAATTCCCAAGATATTCTGTAAAAGTCTTCTCACCTTGTTGCAAAACACCGATTGCGAGTTGAAGTTCAAAAACACGGGCATAATTGTTCTGGTTTCCATATAAATCTTCAATTGAATCTCACATCTTCTTTTGAGAATCAGAGAAAGTAAAAATTTCAGCAATAGTTGACTTCATAGAATTGAGTAACCAAGATCGAACAAGCTGATCATTGAAAAACCAATTCTCATATTCGACATCATCAATGGCAGGACACACCTTTGCACCATTAATGAACCCTAATTTCCTCTTGCCACCCAGAGATAGTGAAACAGCCCTAGACCAAGGCATATAGTTTGTTCCATTCAAGAGAATTGATGACAACTTCCAACCGGGATTAGAATCAGTCTCTGTTGTTACAGCAGACTTTGGGTTTGGTTTTGGATCTGACATAGTATTTTGTATTTATTTAGAGGAGAGATTAAGCGCTCCGCTCTGATACCATGTAGAATTACACAACCAATCAAAGAGACAAAACACAAGAATTTATAGTGGTTTGATGTCAATGCGGCAGCCTACGTCCACGAAAAAAGAAAGATTTATTGCTTGATAGATTTAGATTTATGTTACAGAGGTTTATATATAGCACAACATGAGTGCATACTCGTATCTCTTGTTTCTAAAAGGATTGGAGACTTTCCTTTATAGAAAACATACGAATCTATCGAACCTCTGTCAAAACTAACTAGGGCGCGCCCGCGCCTTCATCATATGCAATATAAGCGCACTCGAGCCTTCTCTGACTTCTCCCACACATACCTTGGGAGGTTCAATCAGTAATCACAGACATCAAGGAGCTACTAGCAACAAATACAAGTTTTGAACTTATTTGGAGCTATAGAGTGAGCAATTGTGTGGCTGACAAGTTTGCGAAATTTGGTTCAGATTAGGTGGCTGATAATAATTGGTGGATAAATCCTATTCCCATTCGGCAGGAAGTAACTGAAGAGTTGTCTCAGCTTTCGCTGGGAGATACCTCGTTATGGTGCAACACCACACCTATTTTTGGGTCTGCTTTATTGTTTAATTACAAAACTGTTGTATGTACATTTAGATATATAAGATAAATAAATTGCGGTTACCAAAAAAAAAAAAGTACTTTATAACAATTGTGTTACAATTACTTGGAGTTGGAATCTGTCATACATTATTCCTTGTTGATACAAAATGCCTACAGAGTCTCAGGACACTCTATTTGATAAATCATAATGGAATTCTTTTTTCAAGTAATGTATCTCCGGCCTGCAAATCTTATGAAACAATTATGTTATAATTTATGGAAGTTACAATCTTTTGTGTACATACAAAATCTTCTATGTACATAAGCTGATAAGCATGATGATACATTCTCACTTTCAACTTCAAATTCCTAACTGACTTTGGTTATTTGCTTGACCAAATTGTATTGGGATGGGATGCCATTTCTAAATCTTGCAAGTGATATTGCTGATTGTGTTATAGAGAAAAATCTACGAAAAATTTAATTTAACATAGTTAGAATAACACCTGTACTAATCATTGTAAAACAGAATAGTAATAATTCATAAAATTATCTTATTTTAATGGCGTAATTCAAAAATTGATACTAGCATACTTGAGTTTACAGTGCCACCATTCCACAAAATCCATCACATCAAACCTTAAAAACGAACAATATGTTAAAGAAGGTTACCTTTGAAGAAAGATTATGAGAAAGTGTTTAATTTGGAAGACTTTGACGAAGGAAACTATATCATATAGTGGAGAGAAGAGTGCATCTGTTTGGACATTGTCTAGATTTCAATAGTCAACCAGAACCATGCATAGCAATTAACAATCCTCAATTATATTCTACCTGTTCACAATAATTATTTGAATGTACAAACAAATTTGTAAGACATTGATATACGAATAGGGTAGAGAATCGGGTCGGGTTTGACCCGAATCCGACCTGACCCGAACGGGTCGCTTTTTTATATCCGTTTATGTCTGTCATGTTCGGGTTCGGGTTCACATATAATTTTTGGGATTTTTTTGAAGTTTTAGTATTATCCGATAGGATTGGTCGGGTTCAGTTCGGATTCGAGTTGAAAATTTCAGTTTTATTTTAATTCGGATTCGGATATTTTCAAACTATTCAAGTTTGGATTCGGATATAGTCATATCCGACCCGTTTCCTGCATTATATATATGAAGAACACATGGAATCGGATGAATGTATTGGACTTGTTTGAGTTATGCACCTTTGATTTTTTTTTTCAACCCACATTAATGAGAGTTTTGACCAAGCATCTGATAGAAAGTGAAACAATCGTCAACGACTTGGCGAGCTAAAACCATAAGTCGAAAATATAACAACAACCAATAACTCGATGAAGAACATTACTTCTGAACTCTATCAATTTAAGAAGTTTCTATCTAATCTAATTTAAGAAGTCTATGGCCGGCGTAGAAACGCGAGAGTCCGATTGTCTATAAGTCTAATGATATATAAAATACTTTAAAAATCGTAACTCTCATCTACAATTTCACGATAGTAATTTTTTTTATGTATGTCTAAATTTCTTTGTCACTTTCACTTTCTACGATGTTTTTGTTCCTATTTAAATCGTTAAATTTCGGAGGCTGCTTTTGTCAAATATCATAAAATATTGGAAGGGTATAAAAAGAAATATAAGTCGGTTATTTTTTATAGTTGTGTGAACATTTTTTCCCTTTTATTATCGAAAAAAAAGTGAACATTTTTTCCCATACGGATTACTCTCACATGCACTAAAGCATGTGTTTCGGCAGGTGCATCATAGTAGTATTTATATGATATCTAGGAGAGGTATTGCTAAATTACAGCAAAAGGAAGATCTATATAATAGCCTACTCGGCCGTGGGAGGGGTTCTTAAAACCTCGGTTATCATAAGGGTAGAGGTGACATACGACAAATTTTTTTTGGGATGAAACTTCGGAAGTCTTCTAGCAATCACGTGGTACCAACCTTCTACATGACGTAATTACTTTTCTGTCCCTAATAGCTATGATTAATTTTGTTTCGAAGCTAGGCAGAAAAGTAAATTCACAGATGACATGACAACTCCATTATTATAAGAACTAGTTACTGTGCACGTGGGATCTACAGATTTTTTTTAAAATTTATAAATATTAAATTACTATTTTACCCATAAAAAATTTAAAAAAATAAATAAAAAAAAATGTAAAAAGACTAAAAGACATAAAATTCACTCAAACCCCTCTTACATATTAAAAACTTTATAAAAAAAAAAATAAAAAAATAATTATAAGAATTCAATCTGACAACCCCCGTTTTTAAAACTAAATTATATTAAAATGACTGTTATCGAAAAAAATAAAAAAAATAATTATAAGAATGACCAACTCAATCATGACACTTGAAAAATGTCTACCGAATAACCACGTGGGTGCAACTTTTAAAACTAAATTATATTTTTGTCCTTAATAGTTATTCCTTCTTAACAACAATAGTGATTGATTTTGTTTTGAAGCTAGGCAGAAAAGTAAATTCACATGTCAAAGTTACTGACTGTAGGAGAGCTGCCACTTGAGCCATCACTCCAAGCCGTTTCATTTGGCTAACTTTTTAAGAGAGAAAACACGTTCAGCTGGCTTGTGTTTTTGGGGCGGCTCCAGGGGTGCAAGCCTCGTTAATATAGTAGAGATGAAATATTACTCTTTTGGTTTTGAGAACAAAACCCTAAGATCTAGATGCCCGTAGTATACAGATAATGTTTCGTACCTACCTACACTACCAAGACATGACATATACCTGCCACAAGGTTCCAACTCAGGCAAGACCAAATTATTGAAATCATCGAGACAAGAGACTTAAAACATTATCCTTTGATAAGGTTACTATAATTGGTTTGACATGCTGTTATCTTATTGATTATTTTAAGAATTAATTTACAGTTTGTAAATGTAGGTGTATCATCGTCTAGCTGAAAATCTGATCGAAATTAGGATACATCAACCTGTGAAGTCAAGCATTCAGCAAATCACCATACTCGAGAATATATGCTCATTTTTATTGTCATACAGACTATGGATTACTGATTACCCTGCATTACGTCTACACTCTACAGTTGTTGTACAAGTACAGGACGGTTTACTAGTTGTTGGTTGTCATAAGGCCACGTGTCAATTTACCATGGGGCTGCAACTTGCAAAGGTACAACTTTGAATGGAATAAAATGCTCGTGCCAGTACTATTTCACTGAACAAATTACCCAAACAAAAACAAGGTAAAGTGAGCAGCGAAAAAAAGAGAAGGGCAATCGTCACAAGATGATATCACTAATTTGGGTTGTGATTTACGTCACTGTCTCACCGTCCACGTATCTTCAAAATCTTCCCTGCTACTAATAATGCAAACACGAACCCACCTGTCGATTCTCGCCTTTTGTTTAGATCTAATTATCATTCGCCCACGCGTCGCCGTTCTAGAAACCAACACCAGAAAAAGTTAAAAAAAGAGTACTGCTCGCCAGACTAGCTTACGTGCCTCTTGTACAACTGACAGTTTTCACATTCTCATTGGCCATGCTAGTATACTTTTGATGCCAAATTTCTGCCTCCTTATTCGCTGGTTCCTAGCTGACCCCACTTTTTTGCAGGTAGCCACGTTTCTCTTTTCGACCAATTAGCTGAGTGCGTTGTTCACTTAACTGTTGACACACGTGTCAACCTTTACACGTGCCTTGGTCTTAACCTCTATAAATTGTCGCTTAATCTCATAAGTTGCTTTGCATCTGCATAGGTGCATTTCTTGTTGCTGTTTGAGTGTTAGAGACTAGGATAAAAATGGACGGTAGGGGAGGAGAGTGCTGTATAGCTAGGTACCCCAGGGGAGCATACGATAACTCAAAGATCGACCGGATTATGCTAAGGTTCCGACCCATCGCACCGAAGCCGGTCTCAAGTGCTGGTGGAACGTCACCGGGTGAAAACGAGGCTTTGTTTAAAACAAGTGGTAGAGTTAAGAGAAAGTACATTAGAGACAATAATAATAATAATAATAACAAAAGATATAGGAGAAAGAGAAGGGTAGTTTCGGAAGAAAATAGTAGTAACTTAACGTTATTTACGTTGCCGTTGTTACCAGAAAAACCGGAAGAGAAACTATTAGATCCACCAAGAATAGCATCACCACCAGCTACAGAAAAAGACTCTTTCATGTACACACCCATATGGCAAAGAGCTGTGTCCTCAAATCTGAGGGTTTTAACACCACGGCCAGTAAGGCCGGTGGGATCATGTGTGATAGTAGAGTGCTTAACAGACACGTGTACGGAGGAAATGTTAGGAAGTACAGATGAGGAGAAGAAGATTCATTTGGAGAAGGACACGTGTCCTGGGTTCATTTCGGATGGTTGTAATAGAGTGAGGTGGACGAATGAGGCGTACGGGAAGATGTTGAATCAAGATAGATTGGAAGGAGAAGCTAGGCCGGAGATTGTGTGGTTGGTGATGAAAGAGAGAGTACCTGATAATTACACAGCTTTTGCATGTAGGGTGAGATTGCAGTACACGTGTCGGAAGGAGAGGATTACGTTGACGGTTCCGTGTGATGTTTGGAAGATGGAAGGTGGTGGGTTTGCATGGAGGTTAGATGTCAAGGCTGCACTAAGCTTGGGTCGATAGTTATTGACTCATTAAATTGGAAGAGACAAATTAAATGTAAATATATTTATTTTACCTTCACTTCTTGTCGATCTTTATAAGGTTAATTACTTAATTGACTGTCCGTTTTCATTTTTTTCCTCTCGTCTCTTGGTTTGTTTTCTATTCAAACTTTTTGTGCTCAGATTTTGGCCTGTGATCATCAGAATCAGAAGCTAATTTCTCTTCTCTTATGGATCTTGAATACTTTATATTTTATGCATTTTTCATGGTTTAATTTCAATAAGAAAAAGAGAAAACTATATTGGCCGGTGAGATGAAATTAAAGTGGATCGGTAGAAAGGGGGTGAAGTTGATAATGGTAGCTAGAGTCTAATTTTTTTAAGGGACAGGTTGAGAAACAGTGGAGGCGTGTGCGTGGAGCTATGCCTAAGAAGATTAGATGTGTGGAAAAGTTCCCCGCTAACACGAAGTACTATGCCTAAGAAGATTTTAGCCTATAGATGAATGTGAGGATTATTCCTACAAATCAAACACGCCATTAGGTCGTAAATCTTCAATAATATATATAGCTTAAAAGGGCGGGGGTTTAGGATGATTTTGGCAAGTTAACCATAACGAATTACAACAGTATAATTTATATTTTTCATGATGAAGTGGTAAAACTTTAATTAACAATGCGAATGTCCCCAAAACCCAAATTTTATAGTGTTTAGGAAGGATTTTAGACGACACTCTTTCAACTCAACCATAGTGTTTTATTAAAAATGTCGTTTTCTCTAAAACCCGTTTTAATGAGAACAAAAATTGGTGTTTTCTAAAAAACATTGAATTAATACATATCGTACGAAACTTTTCACTCTAAAGTAGATTTCCATTGCAAAATGTATTTTTTTTAAATTGAAAACTACAAGTGAAGAATTTCATCACACAATTAAGTGAAGAATCTCACTAAAAAGCATTTTGCTATATATAAACAACTAAGATACAAATTTTTTCATTTGAGAAAAAAATCAGAGATCAAGTATATGCATTGAAGCAACTGTCTAGCAACAAAGTTATAATGGGGTTAGTTAAGTGTATGCGCTATGTTATCAATATCGAAATTAATAGGTGATTAATCACATATCACTTGCGACTAGTGTTTTTGTGTGTGTGTATTTTCTTCTGATGACTCCTAAATTTTTTTCATCGACCCGATTTCATCACCAAATTGACCGATTAATTGGTCGAGACTCGAGATGGCTGATTTCTCACCAAACCAAAAAAAAAAAGTCACTGAAAATATCGGTTTTCTACCAAAAAAAAATGCTTAGAGAAAAAAATATATGTATAAATAGTCATTATTGGTCTCTTAAACCGAATTAATTAATAGTAAAGAATGTAATAATCAACAAACGAAGCTCACAATTTTTTTATTTTATTCTCTCTAACAAAGGTTAAATGTACAAATTCTTGTACTAACTCTTAATATATTTTTTTCTCTTCTCTCTTCCCTTATTCATTTTAATATTTAACATAATTGTGGTGTTTAACTTCTCCATTATTGTACTCCAAAATTGAATTGGTTGGATGTGATTATTATGACATTTTCTTTACTTCTCCATTATTGCATGTACTCTAAAATTGAATTGGTTGGAGGTGATCATTATTATGACATTTTCTTTTAAACCACTAACCTATCATTTAGCAGTTCTTATATATTCTTCAATTCTTATTTCTTGTTTAATTTCTACTAGTTCGAGTACAATGTTTGTCACACTCCGAATTTCGACAGAATTCGGAAAAACAATAATTGTTCCCGACTCTTCGATCTTCGAGGTGTGACGCACTCTCAACTCCCAAACGCCCATAAACAGTTTAAATATGTAGATAATTAAAAACCAATAAAAATTCTAACTTAAACAAAAGTCCTCTTCATTACAAAAATTTACAAATAATATTAGGTTACAAATCTCTTTTCAATAACTCTTTATTTAAATACAACTGAAAATATAAAACAACATTTGTCTCAACTAAAAATCTATTACACCTTAAGGAAAAACAAAACATATCCTGAATGCGACGCTAATGCAAACCACAAGCAGCAACCAACCTTCTTCAAAATGAAATCTGTCAAGACTTATCAACTATGTTCATTTAATGAACACACCCGATAAGCAAACATGCAAATCGGGTCAATATTATAAAAATGTTAGTGTGAGTAGCTCTAAAATACAATATATATTTATACCTATACATACACAATCCATATGGCAGTTAGTTCCTCCACCAAGGCGCCTTAACTCCCAACAACAAATACGATATTCTTAACTACAATAGGTAAGACAGGTAGTTCCTCCACTGAGGCGCCTTAACTTCCAACAACTGATACAACATTCTTAACCACAATAAGTAAAGGCGGTAGTTCCTCCATCGAGGGCTTTAACTTCCCACTAACCACACAACAAACCACCACGCGATAATAAAAGACATTTAGTTCCTCCACGAGGCTTTTAGGTTCTAACTAAACTAATAACAACCAAGCATATTCTATACTTACCGTGATTTCATGCTTTCGATTCAGAGTGGGTTATCTTTGCCCAAGTAATTAGTTTGACCCACACTTTCGCAAAACCATATATGATAAGAGCCCAAAAACTGTAGTTTTAACCCCTTAACAATCGTACTTTTAGACCAATTATGTGAATAATAAGTAAGAGTTAATATCGACACGATGTTTTATGCATTTCGGGCTTCAAAGTCCATTATGTGCGTGAAATGTGCCACTTTTAGCGAGATAAAGGAGAAAAGGTCGGTTGCTAGGGAGTTCGTGATTAAAGGCCAATTTTCAAGAGGACAAAGCCTCTCAGAAGCCCGGATCAAAAGATGAAAAGTCAAAGTCCACGCGGGCAGAAATAGTGCACAAAGTTAACAGAACTTCCGAAGACCATATCTTTGGACTCAGACCTCGGAATTGGGCCTATCTTACGTCAAAACGACCGGCTCGGAAAGAGATTTCCAATGGTCTAAGCCTTGACCTAATCAGAGGAGTAGAAGTGGACGAAAAGTTTGTAAAAGCCAACTCCAGCTGAAGAGGCCTTTTTGGACTGAAAAAATTGGGTTTTGGGCCTGATTCTCTGGCCCAAAACATGGCTCCAAGCCCATGCACGATTTTGGATCTAAAACATATAAAAACAAAGAAAAGCTTAGTTCTTAGGTTATCTAGTTATATTTAGAAAACTAGTTCCTTGTAATAGTAGCTAGGGTTAGATTAGAATAGCTTCTAGATCTACTTTTAATGGTTTTTAATTAAGTTTAGCTTCATTTCATTCCTTGTTTTAGATTAAACCTTTAAAATATTGTTATTCATTTGATTTGATTAATAAAATAGTTTATTATTATTCAATTCGTTTTTGTTTTGCCATTTCATTTATAGATCTAGTTTAAATTCTTGTTGATATCATTTCTTAATTATTAATTAGATTTCAAGTATTGTTTGTTAAATTAGTAAAGTTGGAATCTTGATATTATGTTTAGTTTAGATTCATATGGAAATGATTGCGGAATGATTCTCGGCTAAATCACCATTAGAGGGGGTTGAGAAGCCTTGATGAAAGCTTGATTCCAATTATCGTTGAGTCGTCGTAATTTTTATTCCACTCTAGAAACGATTAATTCACCATGAGAATGGGTTTAATCATTCACATGCTAGTTATGAATTGGTAGAAGTGCCATGTGTAATTAGGGATTAGGAAGAACCAATTGTTCTGCGTAAAAGTTCAATTCGGATTACGACGATTCGTCGTTAGTAAGTTAAGTTGAGTTAAGGTGGAATCAATCCCCCCTAATTCCTTATCATAGAATCAACGTAGCATTCCGTAGTTAATTAGTCGTATCTTGTGGGTAGTTGCATCGTAGTTATAATTCGTAAATCTCTCATTAGACTTTAGTTAAGATTATTTATACTTAGAGAACATTACTATGTGAAAGAACTAGGAGTGGAACGAACTTCCTACTCCACTATATATGTTCAATAGATAGAGAGTAGAACAATCTTTGATAAACTAGGCACGTAATCTCGTTTAGTTTTACTTATGTTTTGAGTTTTATCGTTCATTTCGTAGGTAAACTATTATTTTTACGTATATCAAATGGCGCCGCTGCCATCTTAATTTCACTTTCGCATTGTTGTCGTAGTATAAGTACTCTTTTTAAAGTCCCATTTCACCCACCCACCCTTGTTCGATTCTAACTGTGGTTGTCTTTTTCAACATTAAACTTCCCTAAAATTACGCGGGCACTCGCGCTCCCAAAGGGAGCGACCTGCGCTAAAGTTACTGGAACTTGAGCGCGACCCGCGCCCAAATAGAGCTCGACCCGCGCTCAAAACACTGTAACTCGAAGTTTACACTGAGCGCACCTGTGCCCTCAGCTGATTTTTGCCGGATTTCCACAGGTTTGTTTCGAACTTCGATTTTTCAAGTTTTTCAGTGTTCTAACTTGTTATATACACTGAACACGCGTAAACAAGATGCTATTCATAAGTGAAGCAAGGACGCAATCAGGTATTCCTTTCTTCCACACCTAGCATCTTCTGTTAGAGGTTTATACTAGAATATCAGGATTGTTTGGAGGTTGTCGTGTTTAGTTAAGTTTGGTCTTAACCTTGTATGAGATTAAGGTCTGGTCGAACAAAAACACCTAACGTAATTACACGGCAACGTCAACAAGCACGCCTATCTAGTATACCACTCATTGCACCTTTAGCTAATATTCCACATACTCTACCTGACACAATGCCCGACGAAGGAGAGACTCCTCTCTCGGACTTTTATAAAGCCTTGAGCAATAGCCCCAAATCTTACATCGTTCTTCTAGACCGATGGGGATTTTGAATCCCCAAATATTTTAATTTGTTACCCGTTTTCCATGGTTTAGACCATGAAAAACCTTATCAGTACATGCGTAGGATTGAACAAGTTCTTACAACATTCCACCATCCTACGGTGAGTGCTGAACAAATTAAACTCAGGGTATTTCCCTTCCCTTTAGCCGATAAGGCGGCGTCTTGGTTAACTACCCAAGCGCCTAATTCTGTGGAGTCGTGGGCTAAACTTGTTCAGCTGTTTATGGAACATTTTTACCCACCCCTAAAGACGGATGAGATGCTTTCCAAGATTCATTCTTTCGACAAAATCTTCATGAATCATTTTCAGAGGCTTGGAATCGTTTCACCGATCTCCTTATAGAGTGTCCACATCATAACCTAGCGAAAGACACGTTAGTTCGTGCCTTTTTCAAAGGACTTCTACACCACCATAAAGAAGTCCTTGACATAATGAATGGGGGTAGTTTCCTAATTAAAGGAGCCTCGGAGGCTTATAAATTTTTAGAGGATCAAACTAAAGTTTAAATAACAACTGGGGTGGGGGTAGTGACGATATCCACCGCTCCGCTAGTTCTTCTAATACGATTAAGTCGCCCGGTATGTTTGAGATGAAACACGATCCCGAGCTTAAAACTCTAATCGAATCACTCACTAAAAAGGTAGAGGCCATTTACGTACAACAAAAGCCTATCCCCGTCATGAATGTAAATTCCAATCCATGTAGTTTCATTTGGAGTCCCCGAGCATCCCGACTCTCTCGCGTCTATAGCCTATGAACATGCTTGTTCCATTAATAGTGAACCTAACGCCCCTTGGAGACAAAATCCCAACTTCGGTTGGAGAAATATCCAACAAGTCACATTTCCAGGGTACAATAATCAATATGTTAGGCCAACGCACAATTATAACCAAGCTCCACCACGACAAGGACTGGGTCAGGGTAATTATAATAATTATAACAACCAAGCGCAACCTCGACAAAGTCAAGCACAAGGTCAAGGTAGTTATAATAATTATAATGCTAATAGAGGTATCGTTCCGGAAAATAATAACTATCACAATCCGCCCATAAATAATCAACGCGAGATAGTTCTAGTCACACCACCCGTGACCACTACACCCACCCAACCGGATCGTCTTGACACCTTCATACAGGTGAGCCAACAACTCTTCCAAACCATGGCTCAATCAAACTAACAGCTTCTACAATCCGTTAATAATTTAAGCCAACAGTTGGCCCAAGATAAAGCCCAACCCAAAGGTGTGTTTCCAGGTCATGCGATACCTAATCCTAAAACAACAAACACGGCCTTTGAGGTAACCGGTAATACTAGTAATGAAAATGAAAATGTAGGTG
Organism: Coptis chinensis; assembly: GCF_015680905.1. Lineage (NCBI taxonomy): Eukaryota > Viridiplantae > Streptophyta > Magnoliopsida > Ranunculales > Ranunculaceae > Coptis > Coptis chinensis. The sequence continues at coordinate 59,698,680 of NC_141461.1, read as the reverse complement.
AGCTAAATGCCATCACCACTCCGGATTCGGTAGAGTGGTTGATAACAAAGTAACTATGCCTATAGTTACCCCATCAGTAGCCCCTACACATGCTACTTTACTAGATACCGAAATAGAAACTGAAGAGCCTACCACTGTAGAGGTACCAGTTACAACACATCCTAAGAAACAGAAAGCCAAGGTTAAACATCCAGGTGATACATATGCTAAATATAGAGAGAAACCACCGTTTCCACAAAAATTAGCCATGTTAACTAGGGATACAAATTATGAGGAGATTAGGGACGTTTTCAAGAATCTAACTATAAACCTTCCCTTCTTCGAAGCTATTAAAAAGCTACCACACCATGCTAAGTTTCTTAAGGAGTTGTGTACTACTAGGCGTAAGACCAATATACCGAAAGACGCCTTTTTAACAGAACAATTCCCAACTCTATCTGAACATAATGGAATTGTTAAGTACAAGGACCCTGGTCGTCCTACTGTACAATGCACTTTAAGAGATTCCTATACGACGACCGAGATATTAGACTTGGGGGCTAGTGTTAACTTACTCCCGTTTTATTTATATAGACAAATAGGTCTAGAGGAGATGCAACCCACTAAAATGACGTTACAATTAGCTGATCGGTCTATTAAGTATCCTAAGGGTGTGGTTGAAAACGTGCTGGTAAAGGTTCAGGATTTCTACTATCCGACTGATTTCGTCATCCTCGATACAGAAGTCGCTAACGACTCTGTCCCAATCATCTTAGGGCGTCCTTTCCTGGCAACTGCCAATGTGCTCATAAATTGCCGCGATGGTTCGATGTCTATGTCTTTTGGCCATCTTTCTGTTGAAGTAAATGTGTTTAAATCAAAGACACAGTTACCCGATTCGTCTATGGATGGAGAGGTTAGCATGATCGAGAGCTTCGCTCGAGATTATTTCAACAACACGTTCCTTGATAATCAGATGCCCAAATTTCTTTCCTTTGAAGGTTCAGACTCCAACGTTTTCATCCCTACACTAATCAATACACATATTATGGATGAGGATGAGATAGATGACTTTCTCAAAGATATAGAAGAATACCATAGTAATCTGGATATGACCAAGCTAGATGAGGAATTCGATGAGTTTTTTAGAGCAGGTGATGAGTCACCCTATCAAGAACTACTTTGCACAACATCCGCCTCGACTCCCCTCCTTCCACTCTTTCAAAGGAATCTCGAGTTTGCACTCGATCCTTTTTTGTTTCTCCCTGTGCTTCATAATTTTTAAATCCTCCTAGAAAACAAATACTGAGGTAAGGACAAATCATTTCACACCTTCATTTTCAGAATTGAGACAGTCCCTACCTACACCATGAATGAGTTTTGTGCTAAACCCACATCCTCATTTTTTCCATGCTTTCCTTCTACAACTTATCCATATCCACCATATTCTCCACAACCATTCACTTTTCCACACTTATTCACTAGGACACCCTCTCGTTCAAAGATGAAAAAGAAGGTGCATGCTAGGTTACGTTATAGGTTTATCCGACTTCGCTTTCATTTCACTAGGTTGCGTCATAGCAAATCTTGGTGCTTGATTGTGTTTGGGTATGTTTTTTGTGATATTTATTTATGGAATGATCCACAACTATTTCGGTTGTTGATATATGATAAACTGCATGTTCATACATATGTTTAGATAAAGTCTCGAGTATCTGACTGTAAACAACTCAATTTTTGTGTTTGGTGCATTTCCTTTCATTTCCAGATATTGGTGAGTGCACCATTAAGGTAACCGAGCCCTCCCTATGGAGTGTGTGGCTGTAAGTACAGGATCCTAAGTCCACGTTTAACATAATTCACATTTTAAACTCATGCATGTTTTCTCAGTTTTTGAGTCATGTTTCTCTATGGGGTGAATTATGTCCTTATTGCTTATTGTTTTTCTATATATTAATCATTGAAAAAAAAAAAAAAAAAAAAAAAAAAAAATATAAATAAATAAATAAAAAAAAAAATATATATATATATATATATATATATATATATATATATATATATATATATATATATTAAATAATAAACATAGTAATCTAGGAAGTCTCGGAAATCTGACTTTAAAAGACCCATTTTTATTTTTTTTTTTTTTTTCTAAACTCTGTTGTAAAAAATTTGTTTGGGGGTGGGGTGTTCGTGTTTCCGTCCTAGAATGTTTTATGTCCCATTAGAGTTGCTTAGGCCATTTAATTGTATTCCGATTTGGGTTGACATAATCTATGAATTTAGACTTCATTCGTTCGCATAACTTACATCATGCAATCACTTCGAGGTATTTTTCACTATCTTATATGTCATCCACGGTCGAAATAGAGTGTTTTATGGATCATTAGATTGGAAATTCTCTCCTGATCATTTGCATATCTCATTCGCAAAAATCAGACCGGTAACGAAGCGGCAATGTTAGTTTGAAGTCGCGCTAAAAATCGACAAAAATTCGAAAAATTTGAATTGGGCTTAGGCCCAACTCGCGCGCACCGGCAGCGCACCTGCGCCCCTTTGTTTCCACCAAAAGTCGTGAGTTTTCAATTCCAAACTGCCATGGACAAACATCCAAGCTTCAAACCCTAACCAGAAAAAAAAAAAAAAAAATTAAAAAGAAACCTAACTACAACACTCCAAACATCCAAATCAATTTCAAATCTTCTCAAAAACCTTTCCACCACCACCTCCATCATTTTGCAAAACCAAAAAACCACCGAAAAATCCAAAGATTGGAGCTGCCGATCCACCACCGCGCCACCACCGCACCACCACCATTGTTGTTCAAGTGAGGTTGTTCCTCATTGCTTCCTACACCTTTTACAAACCCCAAATTAGTTCAAACTTCCAATGGCTCAAAGACGTTGGATTTTGCCAGAGAAAGCATTTACTAGCGACCACTTCGCGCCGTTTTACGGTGACAAAATGGTTAGTAGAGATTTGAATAGCTTGTGGTACTCGACCAACGACTTTTACCATGAAGAGTTAGTCCGACAGTTTTACAACACGAGGGAGTTGGAGGGGAATATAATTTTTGTTACGGTGGCAAAGCGGAGGAAAGAAGTAACTACTGGGTTATTGGCTGAGATTCTAGGCATTCCGCCTAGAATCCATCTTGATGCCACGTTACAGGAGTCCCAATATACTGGGGTAGAGCCTTTGATGCACGCGACTGTTACCGAAGGGAACTATAATGTGAGCTCGCATTGTGTTCGCCAGGCATCCCTCAGAACCAACTAGCTGACTGCAGCTCAGTGGATTGGTAGGAATGTCATAGGGAAGGAGAAGGTCAGCGACATCGGTCTGAACTGCCTTCACATTCTATGGATACTTGATAAGAGCCCAAAATTGTAGTTTTAACCCCTTAATAATCATACTTTTAGACCAATTATGTGAGTAATAATTAAGAGTTAACACTGATTACGTGTTTTTATGCATTTCAGGCTTCAAAGTCCATTATGTGCAGAAATGTGCCACTTTAGCGAGATAAAGGAGCAAATGTCGGTTACTAAGGAGTTCCGTGATTAAAGGCCAAGATTCAAGAAGATAAAGCCTTTCTAAAGCCCGGTCAAAAGCTGAAAAGTCGACGCGGGCAGAAACAACACAAAAGTTAGCAGAACTTCCGAAGGCCGTATCTTTGGACTCAGACCTCGGAATGGGTCCTACCTTATGTCAAAACGACTGACTCGGAAAGAGCTTTCCAATGGTCCAAGCCTTGACCCAATCAGAGGAGGAGAAGTGGATGAAAAGTCTGTTGAAGCCAACTACAGCTGAAGAGGACTTTTTGGACCGAAAGAATTGGGTTTTGGGCCTGATTCTCTGGCCCAAAACATGGCTCCAAGCCCATGTACGATTTTTGGATCTGAATGTATAAAAATAAAAGCTTAGCTCTTTGTTAATGGTAGATAGTTAGACCTAGAAATATATTAGATTAGTAGCCTCCATTAATGAATTCTAGATCTAGTTTTTCATGTAGATTAATTAAGTTTAGTTCCATTTTAATTATTGTATTAGATTAAACCTTTGAATCTTGTTCTTCATTTTGATTAGATCAATAAAGTAGTATTTTTATCAATTTCGATTTTTGTAATTTCCATTTCTAGATCTAATTTCAATTCCTGTCCTTATTTCATTTTAGTCATTAAATTAGATTTCATTATTGTTTAATTAAGTAAATTTCAATTCTTTATATCATGTTTAGTTTAAATGTAATTGGAAATGATTGCGTAATGATTCTCGGCTAAACCACCATTAGAGGGGGTTGAGAAGCCTTGATGAAAGCTTGATTCCGACTATCGTAGAATCGTCGTAATTTCCTTTCCACTCTAGAAACGATTAGTTCACCATGAGAATGGGTTTAATCGTTCACATGCTAGTTATGAATTGGTAGGAATGCCATGTGTAATTAGGGATTAGGAAGAACCAATTGTTCTCGCGAAGCAGCTCATTCGGATTACTGACGATTAAATGTCGTTAATAGGATTAAGTCGAGTTAAGGTGGAATCAATCCCCCTCTAACTCCTTATCATAGAATCAACGTAGCATTCCCTTAGTTGTCCTAATATTTGACTAGTGCATCTTGTGGGTAGTCGCATCGTAGTCTAGTTGTCTTTTCGTAAATCTCTCATTAGACTTTAAGTAAGAGTACTTATACGAAGAGAACATTAACATGCGGAAGGGCTAGGAGTGGAACGAATCACTCTACTCCACTATATCTCATAGGATTGAGAGTAGAATCTTTGATAAATATAGGCACATAAGATAGTTGTAGTTTTACTTTCGTATAGAGTTTCATCGCTTCATTTCGTAGGTAAGCAATTCAATTTTATTGTTTATCAAATGGCGCAACTGCCATCTTAGTTGCACTTTAGCATGGTTTTCATAGTAGAATTAGTCATTTTTAATCCCATTAAACCCACCCACCCTTGTTTGATTCATACTGTGGTTATCCGTTTCAGCGTTGAAAAATACCGCGACAAATTTACATTGAGCGACCGGCGCTGTAAGGCGCACTGCGCCTATAGTACGGAACACGACCGACCCTCGGACCAGAAGCGCGACCCGTGCTAAGTCATCGAACAAGGAGGCGACCGCGCTTCTATCCGCGCGCGCCAAAGCCAAAATTTTCCGGATTTCTGAGGTTTGTTTGAACTTCGATTTTTTTAAGTTTTTCAGTGTTCTAACTTGTTATTTACACTGAACACGCGTAAACAAGACGCTATTCATAAGCGAAGCAAGGACACAATCAGGTATTCCTTTCTTCCACACCTCACATCTCGGTTAGAGGTTTCTACTAGTATATCGAATTGTTTGGAGTGTTGCATGTTTAGTTAAGTTCGACTTAGTCTTGCATGAGATTAAAGGTCCGGTCGAAGAAAAACAACTAACGTAATTACACGCAACGCGTCAACAAACAAGTCTATCTAGTTTCCCACCCACTACACCTCTAGCTACTATTTCACACACACCACCGATATTATGGATGAAGAAAAAGAGAGACTTCTCTCTCGACTTTTATAAAGCCTTGGCGATAGTCCTAAATCTTGCATCGTTCTAGTAGACCGATGGGGATTTTTCGCATCCCCCTAAATATATTTAATTTGTTACCCATTTTTCATGGTTTAGACCATGAAAAACCTTATCAGCACATGCGTAGGATTGAACAAGTCCTTACAACATTCCACCATCCTACGGTTGGTGCGGAACAAATTAAATTGAGGGTATTTCCTTTCACCTTAGCTGATAAGGCGGCGTCTTGGTTAACTCCCCAAGCGCCTAATTTTGTGGACTCGTGGGCCAAACTTGTTTAGCTGTTTATGGAACATTTTTACCCACCCCTAAAGATGGATGAAATGCTTTCCAAGATTCACTTCTTTCGAGAATCCTCATGAATCATTTTGAGGCTTGGAATCGTTTCACCGATCTCCTTATAGAGTGTCCACACCATCACCTAGCAAAAGACACGTTAGTTCGTGCCTTTTCAAAGGACTTCTACACCACCATAAAGAAGTCCTAGACATAATGAATGGGGTAGTTTCCTAAGTAAAGGAGCCTCGAGAGGCATATAAATTTTGGAAGATCAGACTAAAGCGTAATAATAATTGGGGGTAGTGACGATTACTCCGCTCCGCTAGTTCTTCTTCTTCAACAGATTAAGGCTACCAAGTATGTTTGAGGTTAAATCAGATCCCGAGCTTAAAACTCTAATTGAATCCCTCACAAAAAGGTAGAGGCCATTTACGTACAACAAAAGCCTATCCCCGTCATGAATGTAAATTCAAATCCATGTAGTTTTCATTTGAGTCCCGAGCATCCCGGCTCCCATCGGCCCTATAGCCTATGAACATTCTTGTTCCATTAATAGTGAACCTAATGCCCCTTGGAGACAAAATCCCAACTTCGGTTGGAGAAATAACCAACAAGTCACACCTACAGGGTACAATAATCAATATGTTAGGCCAACGCACAGTTATAACCAAGCTAGACCACAACAAGGACAGGATCAGGGTAATTATAATAATTATAACAACCAACCGCAACCTCGACAAAGTCAAGCACAAGGTCAATGTAGTTATAATAATTATAATGCTAATAGAGGTATCGTTCCGGTAAATAATAACTATCACAATCCGCCCATAAATAATCAACGCGAGATAGTTCCAGTCACACCACTCGTGACTACTGCACCCACACAACCGGATCGTCTTGACACCTTTATACAAGTGAGCCAACAACTTTTCCAAAACATGGCTCAATCTAACCAACACATTCTACAATCCGTTAATAATTTAAACCAACAGTTAGCCCAAGAAAAAGCCCAACCAAAAGGCGTGTTTCCAGGCCAAGCAATACCCAACCCTAGAACATCAAACACAGCCTGTGAGGTAAACGGTAATACTAGTACAGAAACTACAACCGTAGGTGAGCTAAATGCCATCACTACTCTCCGTTCTGGAAGAGTGGTTGATAACAAATTAACTATGCCTATAGTTACCCCATCAGTACTCCCTACACCGGATATCGAACTAGATACCGAAATAGAAACTAAAGAACCTACCACTGTAGAGGTACCAGTTAAACCACAACCTAAGAAACAGAAAGCCAAGGTTACACATCAAGTCGAGCCATATGCTGAATACAGAGCGAAACCACCGTTCCCTCAGAAATTAGCCATGCTAACCAGGGATACAAACTTTGAGGAGATTAGGAACGTTTTCAAAAATCTAACGATAAACCTTCCTTTTCTCGAAGCTATAAAAAAGCTACCTAACCACGCTAAGTTTCTTAAGGAGTTGTGCACTACTAGGCGTAATACCAACATACCTAAAGACGCCTTTCTAACTAAACAGTTCCCAACTTTATCCAAAAATAATGGAATTGTTAAGTACAAGGACCTTAGTCGTCCTACTGTACAATGCACCTTAGGAGATTCTCACACGACGACCGCGCTACTAGACCTGGGGGCTAGTGTTAACTTACCCCCATTTTATTTGTATAAACAAATAGGTCTAGAGGAGATGCAACCTACTAAAATGACATTGCAATTAGCTGATCGGTCTATTAAGATCCTAAGGGTGTGGTTGAAAACGCGTCTTTGGTTAAAGTACAAAATTTTTACTACCCAGCCGACTTCGTTATCCTCGACATAGAAGTCACTAACGACTCTGTACCTATCATTTTAGGGCGTGCCCTTCTTGGTTTTTCGCCAACGCCGGCTCATAAAATGCGCGATGGTTCGATGTCCTTGTCCTTTGGCCATCTTTCTATGAGGTAAATGTTTTCAAAACGAGGACACGATATCGATTCATCTACAAATGGCGAGGTTAGCATGATCGAGAGCTTAGCTCAAAATTACTTCAAAAACATGTTTTCGGAGAAACAGATTAACAAATTCCTTTCCTTCGAAATTCGACTTTAACAATGACTCCGGTAGTAGATTTAAATCGAAAAAAGAATTCCGCAGACTCTTTTGTACCGCCGTTACCACTTCGAGAGTCCCCCTTTGCCAACAACCATTCATCCCTTGATGCTATGACGGAAGATGAATTTTTCAATCTCTATCCCGGTGATCCTTTTGACCCACATTATTGAGGAATGTCTTGCATATATCAAGATTTCGATGATATGGACTTGAGAGCTCTAGCTGAGAATAATTCACCTTCCATCACCAATATTCCCCAACCTCCACCTTTTCAAAGGAACCTCGAAGTTTGCACTTTTCGATCTTTTAGTTTCTCCCGTGCTTCATGATTTTTAAATCCACCTAGTAAACAAATACTTCCCAAGGATAAACCACTTGACACCTTCATTTTCAGACTTGAGACAGTCCCTAACTACACCATGAATGAGTTTTGTGCTAAACCTACATCCTCATTTTTCCATGCTTTTTCTCTAAAACTTATCGCAATCCACCATATCTTCCACAACCATTCACTTTTCCACACTTATTCACTAGGACACCCTCTCGTTCAAAGATGAAACATAAGGTGCATGCTCGGTTATGTTATAGGTCTATCCGACTTCGCTTCCATTCCACTAGGCTGCGTCGTAGGAAATCTTGGTGCTTGATTGTGTTTGGATATGTTTTCTATGATATTTATTTATGGAACGATCCACACTTATTTCGGTTGTTGATATATAATAAACTGCATATTCATACATATATTTAGATAAAGTCTCGAGTATCTGACTATAAACGACTCAATTTTTGTGTTTGGTGCATTTCCTTTCATTTCCATATATTGGTGAATGCACCATTCAGGTAACCGGGACCTCCTTATGGAGTGTGTGGTTGTAAGTACCGGATCCTAAGTCCACGGTTCACCTAATTCACGTTTTCCACTCTTGCATGTTTTCTTGGTTTTTGAGTCATGTTTCTCTATGGTGTGAATTATGTCTTTACTGCTTATTGTTTTCCTTTATATTAAACCTAATTCATAAAAAGTAAAAAAGTTTAAAGCTATAAAAATAGTAATCTAGCAAGTCTCGGGAATCTGACCTTAAAAGACCCAAGTTTTCGTACAATACCAACTTTCTGGAGTATAGGCCAAACAAAAATTTCAAACTTAAAAAGAGTTTTCCAATTTTGTTTGGGGGTGGCATATTTTGGTATTCATTTCAAATCTTGTTGCCACCCTAAGCCTGTCATGTTTACTACAGTAGAGTTTGTGTTAGTTAGTACGTAACAGTTTAATTGTGCTTCATATTATCATATCATCTTTACAATATTTCTGTTACAGGTACTATCAATTTTTGCCACGTTTCTATGGTAAATTCTTTCCTTATCTCTTTACACTTTGAGGACAAAGCGTTCGATTGTTTGGAGGTGGGATAGAAATATTTGCAAAAATTAGACACTTTTAGGACGTAAATTATGCACTTTTATTTATAAAATGTTAAAAATTATAAAAATTAGTTAGTTACATAATTTAATTGTGCTATTGAATTGTTTCATGAACCCCCTTCTCCCAAATTGTTTGGGGGTGGTATAGAAACACGATGTAAATGTTAAGCACATATTAGGTTGTATATTACGTATTATTTGTCTTAAAAAAAAAAAAAAAAAAAAGTTATGCTATACACTTAGGAATATTGGTATTGTTTCTTTCTCTATGCTCTTAATAATCTAGAAGTCTCATGTAGCTTTTGCATTAGAATAGTTTTTAGAAACTTAGGTTAATATGTAGGTAATAATCTTTGCATCTATCTATAAATATATTACATGAGTATCTATGATTGTTTGGCAAAATAAGTTTCTTATATGAAATCTAGGCTAGAGTACTTATTCTACAAATCCTGTGAGAATATAGCCTAAAAATTTTATATGATATAGTGAAACATTTGAGAAATGACGGGTTTAAAGGGAGAAAAAAACTTATATTCGAATAGAGAAATCACACGCCCAAGCGGGTTTTGCGGGTTTTGACCACTATACCATGTCCTAATAGAGAGAATTTAGGCCCTTTTTGGATCGATATAAAGCTAGAAATACAAATGAAAGACCTAAGTATATTTTCAAATTATCATTACTCATCCTAATCGAGCCTTTCATTAGCCCTAATTTCATAAACCACAAATCCTTTTTTTTAATTAAATTAATAAACAAAAAAAAAAAAAAAAAAATTCAACTTACCCAATTTAGATAAGTCAATAGAATAGAATAAGGAATTTTTACCCAATTTAGATAAGTCCGAGAATAGAATAAAAGAAGAAGAAGAGAAAACACGTGTAAACAAAAGTTAGTTAATTTCTTGGTTTTAAACTGGAAAATAAAGAAAAGAAGTTTCCACCCAAAGAAAAAAAAAAATAAAAATAGAAATAAAATAAAAACTCCAAAAAAATAGAATAAAAGGAGTCAAAAGCCAAAGAAAAAGGAAAACAAATATGGCTAAGGATGGAAACAAAGTGTAGAAGCAAAAGTAAATAACAAGGTTTTCTCTAGTTACATAATATGAAGACTCTATTATCTCAGAGTTGTCCATTTTGAATATCCATTTCCTTCCTTCTTAAACCATCTCCTAATCCCCGCAACACCTAATAAAGACTTCTAGCTCAATTAGGAATATGTTAGTGGGATAGCAAGTGGCAGATGTGTTTGATCAACTTCGGCTTCCTTGTGTGTCATTGATATTGTAAGGTAAAGTATGCCCACTGCATTAATGGAGTAGCAAAACTTAAGTGGAAAAATCGAGTGATTTTTGTCTTGACTTTTATGTGAGAACCTACTTAAGGACGCTATTCCAAAGTTTTAAAACAGACACATTCTGCATTTCATAGCATTACTCATTGTATATATGTTTATTAAGTAGATGATTGATTATTATGCATATATTAGCTTAGGTTTCGACTTGATTACTCTATATGCATTGCTAGTGAGAGGTATAGTTAATTTAGAGCATGAATAAGGAAACAATAGTTTTATTTCTTAGTCGTTGTAGTATAGATGAAGTTTGTGAGTACCTTCACTGGAAAACTCTCACGAGACTATAACTTCGTCCACTAGGGAATTCCTAGTGGTTTAAGGCCTTGTTTAGATATGGTCAATGCAATCGACTCAAATAAAAACGAGAGTAGATAGAACTCCATTTTTGGTCACTTATTCTAATTTCTCATCTTTGCTTGAGGACAAACAAAATGCTGTTTGGGGTGGTTTGATAAGAGCCCAAAACTGTAGTTTTAACCCCTTAATAATCATACTTTTAGACCAATTATGTGAGTAATAATTAAGAGTTAACACCGATTAACGTGTTTTATGCATTTCGGGCTTCAAAGTCCATTATGTGCAGAAATGTGCCACTTTAGCGAGATAAAGGAGCAAAGGTCGGTTACTAAGGAGTTCCGTGATTAAAGGCCAAGATTCAAGAAGATAAAGCCTTTCTAAAGCCCGGTCAAAAGCTGAAAAGTCGACGCGGGCAGAAACAGCACACAAGTCAGCAGAACTTCCGAAGGTCGTATCTTTGGACTCAGACCTTGGAATGGGTCCTACCTTATGTCAAAATGACCGGCTCAGAAAGAGCTTTCCAATGGTCTAAGCCTTGACCTAATCAGAGGAGTAGAAGTGGACGAAAAGTCTGTTGAAGCCAACTACAGCTGAAGAGGACTTTTTAGACTGAAAGAATTGGGTTTTGGGCCTGATTCTCTGGCCCAAAACATGGCTCCAAGCCCATGCACGATTTTTGGATCTGAATGTATAAAAACAAAAGCTTAGCTCTTTGTTAATGGTAGATAGTTAGACCTAGAAATAGATTAGATTAGTAGCCTCCATTAATGAATTCTAGATCTAGTTTTTCATGTAGATTAATTAAGTTTAGTTCCATTTCAATTATTGTATTAGATTAAACCTTTGAATCTTGTTCTTCATTTTGATTAGATTAATAAAGTAGTATTTTTATCAATTTCGATTTTTGTCATTTCCATTTCTAGATCTAATTTCAATTCCTGTCCTTATTTCATTTTAGTCATAAAATTAGATTTCATTATTGTTTAATTAAGTAAATTTCAATTCTTTATATCATGTTTAGTTTAAATGTAATCGGAAATGATTGTGTAATGATTCTCGGCTAAACCTCCATTAGAAGGGGTTGAGAAGCCTTGATGAAAGCTTGATTTCGACTATCGTAGAATCGTCGTAATTTCCTTTCTACTCTAGAAACGATTAGTTCACCATGAGAATGGGTTTAATCGTTCACATGCTAGTTATGAATTTGTAGAAATGCCATGTGTAATTAGGGATTAGGAAGAACCAATTGTTCTGCGAAGCAGTTCAATTAGGATTACGACGATTCGTCGTTAATAGGATTAAGTCGAGTTAAGGTGGAATCAATCCCCCTCTAACTCCTTATCATAGAATCAATGTAGTATTCCCTTAGTTGTCCTAATAGTTGACTAGTGCATCTTGTGGGTAGTTGCATCGTAGTCTAGTTGCCTTTTCGTAAATCTCTCATTAGACTTTAAGTAAGAGTACTTATACGAAGAGAACATTAACATGCGGAAGGACTATGAGTGGAACGAATCACTCTACTCCACTATATCTCATAGGATTGAGAGTAGAATCTTTGATAAATATAGGCACATAAGATAGTTGTAGTTTTACTTTCGTATAGAGTTTCATCGCTTCATTTCGTAGGTAAGCTATTCAATTTTATTGTTTATCAAATGGCGCCGCTGCCATCTTAGTTGCACTTTAGCATGGTTTTCATAGTAGAATTAGTCATTTTTAAGTCCCATTAAACCCACCCACCCTTGTTTGATTCATACTATGGTTATCCGTTTCAGCGTTGAAAAATACGACAATAAATTTACACCGAAAGCGACCGGCGCTGTAAAGAGAGCGCACCGCGCCCTATAGTACGGAACACGCGACCCCACCAGACCGTGGCGTGATCCGCCCTATTTTACTGGACCACGAAGCGACCCGCTTAAGTCATCGAAACAAGGAGCGACGCGCTCTATCCGGCGCACACTGCGCCCTCAAAAAATTTTCGGATTTCTACAGGTTTGTTTTGAACCCGATTTTTTTAAAGTTTTTCAGTGTTCTAACTTGTTATTTACACCTGAACACGCGGCGTAAACAAGATGCTATTCATAAAGCGAAGCAAGGGCCGAATCAGGTATTCCTTTCTTCCACACCTCGCATCTCGGTTAGAGGTTTCTACTAGTATATCGAATTGTTTGGAGTGTTGCATGTTTAGTTAAGTTCGACTTAGTCTTGCATGAGATTAAGGTCCGGTCGAAGAAAAACAACTAACGTAATTACACGGCAACGCGTCAACAAACAAGTCTATCTAGTTTCCCACCAACTACACCTCTAGCTACTATTTCACACACACCACCGATATTATGGATGAGAAAAAGAGACTCCTCTCTCGACTTTTATAAAGCTTTGAGCGATAGTCCTAAATCTTGCATCGTTCTAGCGGACCCGGTGGGGATTTTAGATCCCCCAAATATATTTAATTTGTTACCCATTTTTCATGGTTTAGACCATGAAAAACCTTATATCATTACATCGTAGGATTGAACAAGTCCTTATAACATTCCACCATCCTACGGTTGGTGCGGAACAAATTAAATTGAGGGTATTCCCTTTCACCTTAGCCGATAAGGCGTCTTGGTTAACTCGCCAAAAGCCTAATTCTATGGACTCGTGGGCCAAACTTGTTCATTTGTTTATGGAATATTTTTACCCACCCCTAAAGACGGATGAAATGCTTTCCAAGATTCACTTCTTTTCGGCGTAATCCTCATGAATCATTTTGAGGCTTGGAATCGTTTCACCGATCTCCTTATAGAGTGTCCACACCATCACCTAGCAAAAGACACGTTAGTTCGTGCCTTTTCAAAGGACTTCTATACCACCATAAAGAAGTCCTAGAAATAATGAATGGGGGTAGTTTCCTAAGTAAAGGAGCCCCGTGAGGCATATAAATTTTTGGAAGATCGGACTAAAGCGTAATAATAATGGGGGGGTAGTGACGATTACTCCGCTCTGCTAGTTCTTCTTCAACAGTTAAGGCTACCAGTATGTTTGAGGTTAAATCAGATCCTGAGCTTAAAACTCTAATTGAATCCCTCACAAAAAAGGTAGAGGCCATTTCTATACAACAAAAGCCTATCCCCGTCATGAATGTAAATTCAAATCCATGTAGTTTCTGTTGGAGTCCCGAAAGCATCCCGACTCCCTCGGCGCCCTATAGCCTATGAACATTCTTGTTCCATTAATAGTGAACCTAACGCCCCTTGGAGACAAAATCCCAACTTCGGTTGAAGAAATAACCAACAAGTCACACCTACAGGGTACAATAATCAATATGTTAGGCCAACGCACAGTTATAACCAAGCTCCACCACAACAAGGACAGGATCAGGGTAATTATAATAATTATAACAACCAACCGCAACCTCGACAAAGTCAAGCACAAGGTCAATGTAGTTATAATAATTATAATGCTAATAGAGGTATCGTTCCGGTAAATAATAACTATCACAATCCGCCCATAAATAATCAACGCGAGATAGTTCCAGTCACACCACCCGTGACTACTGCACCCACACAACCGGATCGTCTTGACACCTTCATACAAGTGAGCCAATAACTTTTCCAAACCATGGCTCAATCTAACCAACACATTCTACAATCTGTTAATAATTTAAACCAACAGTTAGCCCAAGAGAAAGCCCAACCAAAAGGCGTGTTTCCGTGCCAAGCGATACCCAACCCTAGAACAAAGAAAACCGCAACTCGAGGAGGTAAACGGTAATACTAGTACGGAAACTACAACTGTAGGTGAGCTAAATGCCATCACCACTCTCCGTTCGGAAGAGTGGTTGATAACAAAGTAACTATGCCGATAGTTACCCCATCAAGATTCTCTACACCGGATATCGAACTAGATGCGAAATAGAAACTAAAGAACCTACCACCGTAGAGGTACCGGTTAAACCACAACCTAAGAAACAGAAAGCCAAGGTTACACATCAAGTCGAGCCATACGCTAAATATAGAGCTTAAACCACCGTTCCCTCGAAATTAGCCATGCTAACCGGGGATACTAACTTTGAGGAGATTAGGAACGCGTTTTCAAAAATCTAACGAGAAACCTTCCTTTTCTCGAAGCTATAAAAAGCTACCTAACCACGCTAAGTTTCTTAAGGAGTTCAGGCACTACTAGGCGTAAGACCAACATACCTAAAGACGCTTTTCTTTCTAAGCGAGCAGTTCCCAACTTTATCCGAAAATAATGGAATTGTGAAGTACAAGGACCCGGTCGCCCCATTGCACAATGCACCTTAGGAGATTCTCACACGACGACCGCTTACTAGACACGGGGCTAGTGTTAACTTACTCCCGTTTTATTTGTATAAACAAATAGGTCTAGAGGAGATGCAACCTACTAAAATGACATTGCAATTAGCCGACGGTCTATTAAGTATCTTAAGGGTGTGGTTGAAAACGTCTTTGGTTAAAGTACAAAATTTTTACTACCGGCCGACTTCGTTATCCTCGACATAGAAGTCACTAACGACTCTGTACCTATCATTTTAGGCGCCCCTTCTGCTATCGCCAACGCCGGCTCATAAACTGCCGCGATGGTTCGATGTCCTTGTCCTTTGGCCAACTTTCTATTGAGGTAAATGTTTTCAAAACAAGGACACAGTATCCCGATTCATCTACAAATGGCGAGGTTAGCATGATCGAGAGCTTAGCTCAAGATTACTTCAAAACATGTTTCGGAGAAACAGATTAACAAATTCCTTTCCTTCGAAATTCGACTTTAACAATGACTCCCCGGTAGTAGGCTAAATCGAAAAAGAATTTCTGCAACTCTTTTGCACCGCTTCTTTACCACTTCGTGAGTCCCCCTTTGCCAACAACCATTCATCCCTTGATGCTATGACGGAAGATGAATTTTTCAATCTCTATCCCAGTGATCCTTTTGATCCACCTATTGAGGAATGTCTTGCATATATCAAGATTTCGATGATATGGACTTGAGAGCTCTAGCTGAGAATAATTCACCTTCCATCACCAATATTCCCCACCCTCCACCTTTTCAAAGGAACCTCGAAGTTTGCACTTTCGATCATTTAGTTTCTCCCGTGCTTCATGATTTTTAAATCCACCTAATAAACAAATACTTCCCAAGGATAAACCACTTGACACCTTCATTTTCAGACTTGAGACAGTCCCTAACTACACCATGAATGAGTTTTGTGCTAAACCCACATCCTCATTTTTTCCATGCTTTTTCTCTAAAACTTATCCCAATCCACCATATCTTCCACAACCATTCACTTTTCCACACTTATTCACTAGGACACCCTCTCGTTCAAAGATGAAACATAAGGTGCATGCTCGGTTATGTTATAGGTCTATCCGACTTCGCTTCCATTCCACTAGGCTGCGTCGTAGGAAATCTTGGTGCTTGATTGTGTTTGGATATATTTTCTGTGATATTTATTTATAGAACGATCCACAACTATTTCGGTTGTTGATATATGATAAACTGCATATTCATACATATATTTAGATAAAGTCTCGAGTATCTGACTATAAACGACTCAATTTTTGTGTTTGGTGCATTTCCTTTCATTTCCATATATTGGTGAATGCACCATTCAGTAACGGGCCCTCCCTATGGAGTGTGTGGTTGTAAGTACGGATCCTAAATCCACGGTTCACATAATTCACGTTTTCCACTCTTGCATGTTTTCTTGGTTTTGAGTCATGTTTCTCTATGGTGTGAATTATATCTTTATCTGCTTATTGTTTTCCTTTATATTAAACCTAATTCATAAAAAGTAAAAAAAAGTTTAAAGCTATAAAAAATAGTAATCTAGCAAGTCTCGAATCGACCTTAAAAGACCCAAGTTTTCGTACAATACCAACTTTCGGGTATAGGCCAAACAAAAATTTCAAACTTAAAAAAAGAGTTTTCCAATTTTGTTTTGGGGGTGGTATATTTTGGTATTCATTTCAAATCTTGTTGCCACCCTAAGCCTGTCATGTTTACTCCAAAGAGAGTTTGTGTTAGTTAGCACGTATGTAGTTTAATTGTGCTTCATATTATCATATCATCTTTACAATATTTACGTTATAGAATGCGCCAATTTTTGCCACGTTTCTATGGTAAATTCTTTCCTTATCTCTTTACACTTTGAGGACAAAGCGTCGATTGTTTGGGGGTGGGATAGAAACATTTGCAAAAATTAGACACTTTTAGGACGTAAATTATGCACTTTTATTTATAAAATGTTAAAAATTATAAAAATTAGTTAGTTACATAATTTAATTGTGCTATTGAATTGTTTCATGAACCCCTTCTCCCAAATTGTTTGGGGTGGTATAGAAACACGATGTAAATGTTAAGCACATATTAGGTTGTATATTACGTATTATTTGTCTTAAAAAATTAAAAAAAAAAAAAAAGTTATGCTATACACTTAGGAATATTGGTATTGTTTCTTTCTCTATGCTCTTAATAATCTAGAAGTCTCATGTAGCTTTTGCATTAGAATAGTTTTTAGAAACTTAGGTTAATATGTAGGTAATAATCTTTGCATCTATCTATAAATATATTACATGAGTATCTATGATTGTTTGGCAGTAAGTTTATGAAATCTAGGCTAGAGTACTTATTCTACAAATCCTGTGAGAATATAGTCTAAAGCCTTATATGAGTGAAACATTTGAGAAATGACACAAGGGAGAAGTATATTCCGAATAGAGAAATCACACGTCCACTTGCTTGACCACTATACCATGTCCTAAGAGAGAATTTAGGCCCTTTTTAGATCGATATATTTAGAAATTCTGACCTAAGTATATTTTCCGCTAGTTAAGCCTAATCGAGCCTTTCATTAGCCCTTTCATAAACCACAAATCCTTTACCCTGTTACAAAACAAAACAAAATAAAAAAAAAAAAATTCAACCTACCCAATTTAGATAAGTCTGAGAATAGAATAAGGAAGAAAGAAGAAGAGAAAAACCTGTGTAAACAAAAGTTAGTTAATTGCCTCAGAAAATAAAGAAAAGAAGTTTCCATCCAAAGAAAATAAAAATAAAAATAGAAATAAAATAAAAACTCCAAAAAAATAGAATAAAAGGAGTCAAAAGCCAAAGAAAAAGGAAAAAAAATATGGCTAAGGATGGAAACAAATTGTAGAAGCAAAAGTAAATAACAAGGTTTTCTCTAGTTATATAATATGAAGACTCTATTATCTCAGAGTTGTCCATTTTGAATATCCATTTCCTTCCTTCTTAAACCATCTCCTAATCCCCGCAACACCTAATAAAGACCTCTAGCTCAATTAGGAATAGGTTAGTGGGATAGCAAGTGGCAGATATGTTTGATCAACCGGCTTCCTTTGTGTGTCATTGAGATTGTAAGGTAAAGTATGCCCACTGCACAATGGAGTAGCAAAACTTGAGTGGAAAAATCGAGTGATTATTTTTGTCTTGACTTTTATGTGAGAACCTACTTAAGGACGCTATTCCAAAGTTTTAAACGGACTCATTATTTGCATTTCATAGCATTACTCATTGTATATATGTTTATTAAGTAGATGATTGATTATTATGCATATATTAGCTAGGGTTCGACTTGATTACTCTATATGCATTGCTAGTGAGAGGTATAGTTAATTTAGAGCATGAATAAGGAAACAATAGTTTTATTTCTTAGTCGTTGTAGTATAGATGAAGTTTGTGAGTACCTTCACTGGAAAACTCTCATGAGACTATAACTCGGCCCACTAGGGAATTCCTAGTGGTTTAAGCGCCTTGTTGCGATATGGTCAATGCAATCGCGACTCAAATAAACGAGTAGATAGAACTCCATTTTTGGTCACTTATTCTAATTTCTCATCTTTGCTTGAGGACAAGCAAAATGCTGTTTGGGGGTGGTTTGATAAGAGCCCAAAACTGTAGTTTTAACCCCTTAATAATCATACTTTTAGACCAATTATGTGAGTAATAATTAAGAGTTAACACTGATTACGTGTTTTTATGCATTTCAGGCTTCAAAGTCCATTATGTGCAGAAATGTGCCACTTTAGCGAGATAAAGGAGCAAAGGTCGGTTACTAAGGAGTTCTGTGATTAAAGGCCAAGATTCAAGAAGATAAAGCCTTTCTAAAGCCCGGTCAAAAGCAGAAAAGTCGACGCGGGCATAAACAGCACACAAGTCAGCAGAACTTCCGAAGGCCGTATTTTTGGACTCAGACCTCGGAATGGGTCCTACCTTATGTCAAAATGACCGGCTCGGAAAGAGCTTTCCAATGGTCTAAGCCTTGACCCAATCAGAGGAGTAGAAGTGGACGAAAAGTCTGTTGAAGCCAACTGCAGCTGAAGAGGACTTTTTAGACTGAAAGAATTGGGTTTTGGGCCTGATTCCCTGGCCCAAAACATGGCTCCAAGCCCATGCACGATTTTTGGATCTGAATGTATAAAAACAAAAGCTTAGCTCTTTGTTAATGGTAGATAGTTAGACCTAGAAATAGATTAGATTAGTAGCCTCCATTAATGAATTCTAGATCTAGTTTTTCATGTAGATTAATTAAGTTTAGTTCCATTTCGATTATTGTATTAGATTAAACCTTTGAATCTTGTTCTTCATTTTGATTAGATCAATAAAGCAGTATTTTTATCAATTTCGATTTTTGTCATTTCCATTTCTAGATCTAATTTCAATTCCTGTCCTTATTTCATTTTAGTCATTAAATTAGATTTCATTATTGTTTAATTAAGTAATTTTCAATTCTTTATATCATGTTTAGTTTAAATGTAATCGGAAATGATTGCGTAATGATTCTCGGCTAAACCTCCATTAGAGGGGGTTGAGAAGCCTTGATGAATGCTTAATTCCGACTATCGTAGATTCGTCGTAATTTCCTTTCCACTCTAGAAACGATTAGTTCACCATGAGAATGGGTTTAATCGTTCACATGCTAGTTATGAATTGGTAGGAATGCCATGTGTAATTAGGGATTAGGAAGAACCAATTGTTCTGCGAAGCAGTTCAATTCAGATTACAACGATTCGTCGTTAATAGGATTAAGTCGAGTTAAGGAGGAATCAATCCCCCTCTAACTCCTTATCATAGAATCAACGTAGCATTCCCTTAGTTGTCCTAATAGTTGACTAGTGCATCTTGTGGGTAGTTGCATCGTAGTCTAGTTGCCTTTTCGTAAATCTCTCATTAGACTTTAAGTAAGAGTACTTATACGAAGAGAACATTAACATGCGGAAGGACTTGGAGTAGAACGAATCACTCTACTCCACTATATCTCATAGGATTGAGAGTAGAATCTTTGATAAATATAGGCACATAAGATAGTTGTAGTTTTACTTTCGTATAGAGTTTCATCGCTTCATTTCGTAGGTAAGCTATTCAATTTTATTGTTTATCAATACTCCAGGAGCAGAAGTATGAGTTCTGTATCTTGGAGTTTTTGCTTAACATGATTAGGGGAGTGAGAAAGTCTATTGCACCTCTCCCTGTTTTGATAACCAAGATCATGCTGAAGTTGAGAGCGACTCCGACGTCTGATAGGATTTGCCTCACCCTACACCGAAATCTTCGGATTTATAAGGAGTGTATCCAACAAGTTTGGAGGTTGCCTTAGGATAGGGTAGTCGACGAGGAGGACGTCGGAAATGAGAATGACTCGGAGGATGAGGAGGACTTGACATGTTTTGATGCTGATGCCTTGGAGAGGTGTTGGTTAGATGCAGAACGCATGGCTGTGATTCATCGTGGCATGCGTTCACTCAATACTATCTGTGAAGACCTCCGGATTCGACAGGCTACTATGCACCATAACTTCGAGATTCGTACCCAGCGAGAGGATGAGCGGTGGGAACAGATGAGGGCTGAGCTGGAATCTCAGCGCCAGTTTCGAGCCGATATGCTTGCACGCTTTACACCTCACGGGAATTCTCCTTCTGAGGATACATCATCGAGGCACGAGTGTCGTCTCCGAAAGACGAATGGTGCTGGCCCATCGGGAGCTCAGGAGCCATCTCCTGAGCATGTGCCCTCCGCTACCAGTACCGACGTGTTTAGGGATAGTATAGCTTGATGATTTTTATTTGTAGTTTTATTATTGTTAGTTATTTTAATGTAAGTTTTAATTCTGTAATTTGAATTTTGTAGTGAAATGTACTTTGAATGAAAATTTTAATATAATGCGGTTATTTTCATTGTGCGTGGTTGTTTAATATTGATCCCACCTTCCCAAATTGTTTGGGGGTGGTATTATTTATCCCAACATGATTTTTATATGACCCTCATTTCTAGAAGTTATTTCGGAGTTAAGGTGAGAATATTGCCGATATGGGCATATCTATGAATAAATATGGGGTAGGATGAAATCTCGATAAGTTAGGTAGTTTTATCCTAAATTCAACCTAAAAGATACTAGGGTTGTTTTTAGAATCAAGAATATGAGTTGTTTCCGCTTTCGGGTTTGAAAATTTTAGTATTTCCGGAAATTGCCGTAAAAGCTTTTTGGCAACTTCCCGATTCGTTTTTGCAACTTAAAACCTATAAAAACTTTATTCATTCTACACTCACAACCCACACTACACCTAACTTCCATCTCTCACCTTTCACTCCCACGTTTCTCGTTGTTCTTCACCATTTTCACAAATCAGCACCTCGGAGCGCACCTGCGCCCTAAGCCATTGTCAGAAATTTTACACTAAGCACACCTACGCTTAGGAGGAGCGCACCTGCGCCCTGACCTCCGTAGATCATAAATTTCCAGTTTTCTGCAGGTTGTTCCCGGATTAGTTGTAGCTGTTCCAGAGGGTCGTTCTGAGATGACATCTCCTACAATAATACCGGAACAGTCTTTCGAAGATTTGTTCCAAAGCACTACTTATGGTGCTTGGTTTTGCGAGGTGATCACATACGTAGGCTGGGAACCGCTTATGGTAAGACCTGATGAACTTTATTCTCCAGCACTTGCATCTTATTTTAATGATAATTGCATTTTCTTTGAGAGACCGGATGGAGAACAAGTGTTCTTCATCAACACTAATGATGAACCAATGGAAATTACCAGGTTCTTGCTAGCATTTGTTCTTGGACTTGCTATGCCTGCTGAAATACAAGACCCATGGTGCTATTGGGTAGATAATATGCATGTCTACACTATGAGTTTTTGCATGAGTCGTATGGGGTAGGCATTTTCCGTATCGAAGACCAAGGAGAATATAACGTCGCCTTTGGTAGCCTGTCCATGAACATAGGAACTGTTATGTTTTGGATCATGCTAAACATTTTAGGGGAATGGCGTTTTTCTTCTGTGAATGATGCCACTTGCAGCGTCTTCCTTGCTTTAGCCACGGGACGTATGTGCCATGACCTTCCCAGAACCTTGATGTCTAGTTTAATATGAGCCCATAGCATGAGGCATAAGTACCTTCTTATGCCTATTCTAATTTCCCGTATTATGCTATGTTTCTTCCCTGTTTTTTGTACACGTTTCACGAATTAGATTACGGTCAACACTGTGCGACCCACCAATAGTATTATTTGATTTTTTTGTGCAATGACTTGGCAAGGGTGGAGGATACAACCTCATCAGGTTGCACCCTACACCTCGTCAGACCAAGTGGTGCTTAATAGGTTAGCAATAATAGATGATAAATGGTGGGAAGCCTGGCAAATTATCATGGCATGGCAGGACGCGAAGGAACCTCACTTCTTTATAGAAGAAGAGGATGAAGAATAAAAGCGGGAGATAAGGTCAGTTTTTAATTCCAGTTAGTGTCTGCTTATGTCCTAAGCAATTTTATTCTTGTTAACCCCATAATGGGTGGAACTCTTATAGAGTTGCGTCAGTTTTCTTTTCTATATTAGTATGTTCTAACCTTGTTTTGCAGATGTTCCAGAATTTCACGCGTTTCCATGGTATTTTTCTACCCTCTTTATTTAAATGCTTTGAGGACAAAGCATGCTTCTTGTTTGGGGGCATAGAAACACGTGTAATTAAGGCATCTGTTAGGATATAGATATGTATAATATGCATTTGTTTTCAAGTTAAAAATTTCAAAAATATAAATAAATAAGTTTATGCTATACACTTAGGAATATTGGTATTATTTTCTTTCTATGCTCTTAACAATCTAGAAGTCTCAACGTAGCTTTTGCATCGAATAATTGTTAGAAACTTAGGTTAATATGTAGGTAATAATCTTTGCATCTATCTATAAATATATTACATGAGTATCTATGATTGTTAGCAATGAAAGTTTCTGAAATCTAGGCTAGAGTACTTATTCTACAAATCCTGGAGAATATAGCCTAAAGCCTTATATGAGCGTAAAACATTTGAGAAATGACACAAGGGAGAAGTAAAATCTGGATAGAGAAATCACACGCCCACTTGCTTGATCACTATACCATATCCTAAGGGAGAATTTAGGCCCTCTTTGGATCGATATAGCCAGAAATTCAAACCTATGAATTATTAAACGCTTAGTAAGCCCTCGAGCCTTTCTTTAGCCTTCCATAAACCACAATTCCTTTACCCTCGTTACAAAAACAAAACAAAATAAAAATTCAACTTACCCAATCTAAAATAAGTCCTGAGAATAGAATGAGTGAAGAAAGAAGAAGGGAAAAACTTGTGTAAACAAAAATTAGTTAGTTGTGAGGAAAAAAAAAGAAGTTTCCATCCAAGGAAAAGAAAAAGAAAAAAAAAAAATAAAAACTCCAAAAATAGAATAAAAAGGGAGTCAAAAAGCCAAAGAAAATAAAAAGAAAAATATGGCTAAGGATGGAAACAAAGTATAGAAGCAAAAGAAAATAACAAGGTTTTCTCTAAGTTACATAATATGAAGACTCTATTATCTCAGACTTGTCCTTTTGAATATCCATTTCCTTCCTTCTTAAACCATCTCCTAATCCCCCATGAACACCTAATAAAGACCTCTAGCTCAATTAGGAATAGGTTAGTGTGATAGTAAGTGGCAGATGTGTTGATCGACCGGCTTCCTTATGTGTTATTGAGATTGTAAGGTAAAGTGTGCCCATCATGCAAGACCGGAGTAGCAAGACTTGAGTGGAAAAATCAGAGTGTTGTATCTTGACTATTATTGTGAGAACCTACTTAAGGACGCTATTCCGAGTTTCAGAAACAGACCTATTAATGCATTTCATAGTATTACTCATTGTATATATGTTTATTCGTAGATGATCGATTATTATGCATATATTAACTTAGGTTTCGACTTGATTATTCTATATTCATTGCTAGTGAGATGTATAGTTAATTTAGAGTATGAATAAGGAAACAATAGTTTTATTTCTTAGTTGTTGTAGTATAGATGAAGTTTGTGAGTACTTTTAGTGGAAAACTCTCACGAGGCTACAACTCGTCCACTAGGGAATTCCTAGTGGTTTAAGGCCTTGTTGCATATAGTCAATGCAAAGGCACTCAGCGAAACGAGATTAGTTAGAACTCCATTTTTGGTCACTTATTCTAATTTCTCATATTTGCTTGAGGACAAGCAAAATGCTGTTTGGGGGTGGTTTGATAAGAGCCCAAAAACTGTAGTTTTAACCCTTAACAATCGTACTTTTAGACCATTTATGTGAATAATAAGTAAGAGTTAATACTGATTACGTGTTTTTATGCATTTCAGGCTTCAAAGTCCATTATGTGCAGAAATATGCCACTTTAGCGAGATAAAGGAGCAAAGGTCGGTTGCTAGGGAGTTTTGTGATTAAAGGCCAATTTTCAAGAGGACAAAGCCTCTGTAAAGCCCGGTCAAAAGATGAAAAGTCAAAGTCCACGCGGGCGTAAAGCTTGATGCACAAAGTCGTGAGAACTTCCGAAGACCATATCTTTGGACTCAGACCTCGGAATTGGGCCTACCTTACGTCAAAACGACCGGCTCGGAAAGAGATTTCCAATGGTCTAAGTCTTGACCTAATCAGAGGAGTAGAAGTAGACGAAAAGTTTGTCAAAGCCAACTCTAACTGAAGAGGCCTTTTTGGACTGAAAGAATTGGGTTTTGGGCTTGATTCTCTGGCCCAAAACATGGCTCCAAGCCCATGCATGATTTTGGATCTAAAACATATAAAAACAAAGAAAAGCTTAGTTCTTAGGTTATCTAGTTATATTTAGAAAACTAGTTCCTTGTAATGGTAGCTAGGGTTAGATTAGAATAGCTTCTAGATCTAGTTTTAATGGTTTTTAATTAAGTTTAGTTTCATTTCATTCCTTGTTTTAGATTAAACCTTTAAAATATTTTTATTCATTTGATTAGATTAATAAAATAGTTTATTATTATTCAATTCGTTTGTGTTTTGCCATTTCATTTATAGATCTAGTTTAAATTCTTGTTGATATCATTTCTTAATTATTAATTAGATTTCAAGTATTGTTTGTTAAATTAGTAAAGTTGGAATCTTGATATTATGTTTAGTTTAGATTCATATGGAAATGATTGCGGAATGATTCTCGGCTAAACCTCTATTAGAGGGGATTGAGAAGCCTTGATGAAAGCTTGATTCCAATTATCGTTGAGTCGTCGTAATTTCTATTCCACTCTAGAAACGATTAATTCACCATGAGAATGGGTTTAATCGTTCACATGCTAGTTATGAATTGGTAGAAGTGCCATGTGTAATTAGGGATTAGGAAGAACCAATTGTTCTAGCGTGTAGAGTTCAATTCGATTACTGACGATTCGCCGTTAGTAAGTTAAGTTGAGTTAAGGTGGAATCAATCCCCTAATTCCTTATCATAGAATCAACGCAAAGACATTAAGTAGTTAATTAGTCGTATCTTGTGGGTAGTTGCATCGTAGTTATAATTCGTAAATCTCTCATTAGACTTTAGTTAAGATTATTTATACTTAGATAACATTACTATGTGAAAGAACTAGGAGTGGAACGAACTTCCTACTCCACTATATCTGTTCAATAGATAGATAGTAGAACAATCTTTGATAAACTAGGCACGTAATCTCGTTTAGTTTTACTTACGTTTTGAGTTTTATCGTTCATTTCGTAGGTAAACTATCATTTTTACGTTTATCAATATACAATCATCTATCTAAAGATACATCATTAACCAACACATTACCATAATTATATTAATTAAGGCTTTCTTTGCGTGTCCCTAAAATCATGTTGTATCTATGTCTTACCTAGTTTCTCTGGCTACCACAATCGCTTTCCAACGCCGAACATGTACATCCACATGCCTCCCCTTACATAATGAACCACTCCGTGCGTAACTACCCTGAGCAGGATGCCGCACACAAGGTAACCATCACACGAAAGCCATTATGTAAGTACTGCCATTATTCGGTATAAAATATCGCGCGTCTCGTTCTAATTTTGTGAACGGAATAATCAAGCCACTATTCGGCTATGCCAGAAGGGCCATTCAGATTTACTGAAATGCCAGAAGGGCCAATCCAATTACTTTCGCCTAAAGGGCCATTCAAATTCAGTGAAACGCCAGAAGGGCTAATCACATTACTTATGCCCGAAGGGCCATTCAGATTCACTGAAATGCCAGAAGGGCCAAATCCCATGAGTTGTGGTAGCTAGGTTCTAGGATTTTCGTTACGTAATTTATTCAAGTGTCATACCTTTATAGCTCATAATAATTCCACTATATCACGTGCAGGTCAAATACCTTATTGTACTAAGCCACAATAGTTAGAAATATCTCAATACATCTCATAACAACTTTTATTCTTTCACGTGCCAATATATTATTGCACTACGCCACAATCCCGTGGGAAATATCCATAAATACTCTACTAGCATCTCACAGATAAAATAATGGAGTGTCTATACATTTATTTCTCCAAAACTATTACATTTAATATATATATCCCAACGTATTATATAACGTCACAATTGCTTCAAACGTATCGCATACATTTTTATAGCATTTTAGGAATATTACATCTCCTAAAGTTTCTATCTCGTCCCGTGTCAAAAATATACACAATATCAACATCAAATCTTTCCTAGATAATGACAACCAAATTTATACAAGCTTCGACAATATTTTATTACTACATTTGTCCATATTCTTAAATATGTGAAAAACTGGAAAAAGTCAACATTCCACAGTCAACGGTCAAAGGTCAAAGTCAACAATCAAAGTCCAAGTCAAAGTCAACACATCTTTGTCAAAGTCAAACTGTCATTTCCATGTTCAACAGGTTCAAGGCCATAGCCATGGTTCATGGCTAAGGGCAAAGTGCATGGCTCATGGGCTCATGACCAAGGTAATGGTTCGGACCCAACTGGCCAAGCCCAAACCTTAGAACCCGAAAGTCTAAATGTTGAAAGACCCATTTGGATCTCTATTAAGTCCTATGGACTGCCCCAAGCAATCAAGCTAAATTGGCCCAACAACTTAAAATAAAACTGGGCCCAATCAAAACAAATGAAACTGTCCCATGGAACTTAATCTAGAACTGGCCCAACAACTTAAAACAAAACTGGGCCCAATCAAAACAAATGAAACTGGCCCATGGAACTTAATCTAGAACTGGCCCAACAACTTAAAACAAAACCGGGCCCAATAAAAAAATTAGATTTCGGTCCAAACAAAACCAAAAGCTTTGGCCCAAAGCCCAAGCCCAGCCGGTCATCTTCTTCCTCCAGCAGCCTCCACCACCAGCTTGCGCGCCTGGTTCTCCTCCTCCAACTTTATCACATCGGTTTGACTCAATTTGAAAAACCCAACACCTTTAATAAAACCAAAAACTCCAATTAGTTAAATCAAACCCCTTCCTCCAAAGTAGATCTGGACCATCCGCCATTAATGGCTTCTATCACCTCCGACAGCCCCCACACACTCAAACACACCCCCTTCAATCGACAACCAACACAACTACATTATAAATTTCATTGAATCCTTCCTCTACACTAGATCGACATCTCATCCGCCATTAACAGAGCTTCGATAGCTCCCCTTTACCACCCTCACACACACTACACGACCCCCATCACCAACAATCCCTGCAAATACACAACCAAAACCCACCAACCAACAACAAAGTTTGAAATAAAACTGGGCGCCGCCATTAACACTCCTCTGGAACTTCTGCAGCACTCACCCATAAACCCCGACAGCATACCCAACACTCAATCGACCCAACATTAACCCTTAATCAACCAACACAATAATATACATAACAAACGTTGGTTTGGCTCGCGCTGCCATTGACGCTCTGTCGAGCTTCAACAGTTCAAATAAAAATAGCCACACCGCCACAGTATTACAGTTCGACAGTTCTATATAAAATTTTAGAGTTTTAAGTTTTAACAACACGACAGATTTCAACCGAAAAGAAATCGATAGTAACGAGGATTTTATAAAATAAATCCATAAAATATCTACTCACCTGTATTAAAACCCGACGAATCCCTCATCGTCCAAATTGTCGCGCTCCAACGCTCGAGCAAACAAGCCGCTTCCATTTTTATTATTATTTTTTTATCTCAAAACCTTATTCTCTAGAACAATGTGATTATATACTTGGGATTGAAACCCAAGCCCAATACAGACTCAAGACCAGAAATCAGGCCCACGTATCCCAAATCCAATCCACCGAATTTTAAATAAATAATTAAATTAATTAATAAAATAAATAAATACGTATTTTAAATACGGGCGTTACAATGTTACACATCCATAATAATAATTTTTTTTCCGATAACTTCATCCATAATAAATTCATACACATGAAGTCTACTCTCATGAATTAATTAAGTACATACTATTTACCAAAAAAGATGGTAGGAAAAAACAAAACAAAACAAAACAAAAAGTTAGGAGAAGATAGAATCCAACTACACCTATCAATTGAGAATTGAAGTAGCTTTGTAAATTGAGAAGTAGCTTCTTTTACTTCATGTTTAGGAACAATCTCCTCTAGGGTTGTCTTCTCTTTTAGCACTATATTCCGAGTCTCTTTGCCATTGATTATTTTGTCCTACACGCATTCTAGAGCAAGAGCTTGATCAAGCATTCCCATAAATGTAGAAGAACATGATCCATCAGTGGCAGGGCTTATCATATCATATATATACTTGGATCTGATTATTCCTGAACAACTAATTAAGGAAGTATATCCTTGATTTGGACCATCATTAACAATAAATGGTGCCATTTATTTGTTCTTGATACCGATCAGGAGAAACTAATAAAGGACCTCACATTTTTTCGTCATTCATTTGAACCTGTTGCACATGAATTGAGTTTGCTTGCGGCATTAGCTCAAGCTCAGATTGGTAGTAAACAATCTGATGTTGAAAATTACGCATAATCCTATGAGACCATCCGGCCAACTAGATCTTTCGCATGAGCATCGACCTCTTATATTATACCACGCGCATCGCTTCATCTTTTTCAATTCGTACTAAATTTATATTGTTTGTTGCATCTTGGATAACTATTTAGAAATTTGACTTAGGGGTTGAATTTCATGGAGTTGCGATGTGTGACAAGGATCACAAACAAACTTGGCCACTAATATATATCACTACTGAAAGAGCTCTTAGACGACCTAGATGTTTAAAACATCAATTGAAGTTGGAGGGCAAGGGAAGAGCTAGTAGGTGATGCAGTGGCTGCTAAATTTCTTCTAAAAGATCTGATTATTAAAGATGAAGTGGAGTGTTTTAACCATGGAGTGGTTCCTCGATTCATTCATGATCTTACTTGGCCTCCTAAACGTTAAAAAATTAAGTAATGAAAAAAAATTAAAGATGAAGAGGAGTATTTTAACCATGGAGTGTGGTTCTTTGATTCATTCATGATCTTAATTACTTGACTTCTTAAATGTTAAAAAAAATTAAGTAAACAATGTTAAATTAGTTATACTAGCGAAAATGAAATTGTTTTAATGAAAAAAAAAACTCAACTTTAGTGTTTTCTTTAAAATTGATGTTTTCTTTAAAACCCATTCTATATTAAAAAAAAATTGTTGTTTTCTTTAAAACATCATATTCCACATATGTAGCGTTTTCACTCTAAAAAGTAAATTTCCACTTCAAATGCATTTTTCTTTAATTGAAAACTACAAGTAATTGATAAAGAATTTCATCCCACAATTAAGTGTGGGTGAAACATGCACAAATCAAAACACAGTTATATAAAGAGGAAAATTTGCACATTTTGTCTTAAAAAATCCCTCTCGATCACTAAAAACTTTTTGCTACATATAAACAACAAAGATACAAATTTTCATCTAAAAATGTGGATGCAAAAGACAAAAGAAAAAATAAGTGAAAAAGTACTTGCGAACTCTCTAGCCGAGGAAAAACATTCATTCAACAAAATCGGCATTGAGATCGAGTGCATGCATTGAAGCAATTGGTCTAGCAACAAATTTGTAAATCATAATGGGAGCTCATTAATATACCGTTGTGATTTCAAATTTACAATTTGGTCCATGAAACAAAAAAATGTGCAATTAGTACGATAAACTTTTTATTTATTTCAATTTGGTTGCGCCAACTTGGTTGCTTACTTACCCCTCTCGGTATCAAGCCGTTGTAGTACACCCAAAAGTTACCCACTTGTTTTTGGGATATTATGCAAACGGAGCCAGTGGTCACAAATATGGTTCATACAAGTACCTATTACATTCTTACATAACCAAGACATATGGTCTACAGGTTGGTTTGCTTCTCTATAATAGTAAACATAGCTCAATCTCTCAAAGAATGTACTTTGGTATTTATTTTTTTCCACTAAGTTTCTACACATCCAAGGAGGCGCCTCAATGGATTTTAGAATCTTGATTGCCCTCAAAGAGTCAGAAGCCACTTTAACTTTTCTTTGACCAATAGTCCTAGCTCCTTCCAAGCCTTCTAAAATGGCTAGTGATTCTTGGAATAGAGCTGATGGTTTATTAATGATAAGCCAATAAGACATTGCCTTCACAGTCCCTCATTAGCACTATCTGGCTTATCTGGGTTGAGGAGGATTTCATCATTTCTTGGTTTGCTCCATGAACCATAGAACAAAATCTCGTAATATGGGGGAATATCGACCCTCAATTTCTTGATATAAATCAGCAATATATTGCCCTATGTGTTGAAATTTAACAATTGGATATTTGCAAAAATTGACGATATATCAAAATTTATTGTAAAAAATTGACGATAATGAAAATATCCATGCCAATTACGAAATTACCATGCAAATCAATGAAAGGAAAATCTTGAATTCGATTGGCATAAACTCATAAAGTTAGGAGGATTAATTGGGAACCATAAAGAAGAAGTAGGTGATTGATTCATAGAAAGAAAATAGAAAAAAATAAATGAAAAAAAACTAAAAAGATTGAATGAAAGAAAACTATTTAATTATTTGATTGATTGTATGTTGATTGGTGGGTTGATGGATATGATTTCACTCTAAAAAATATATTGCCCTATGTGTTGAAATGGAGGGGTTGTTCTTTGAGAAGAATATATTGTTATTGTAGATCGAAGAATAAGATGAGCACATTTTGAGATGGAGAAGATGAGTAGTTGAGTTGAAAACTTTATTTGGAGTTCGTTGGTACCAAAAAAAAAAAGGTGTAGGTATCCAAGATAAAAGAATAAAGTTGGGAGTGTTACGAGATATTGAGAAGTTGTCACATCACCCCAAGCTTTTGTGAGGAAATATCAGGCGATATGTTTAAAATATCAAGTTATCGTGAACATATCGTGATATTTGAGGATAAATCGACAATATTGCAGATATAACACTAGAAAATATCAAATGCATATCATTGATATCCTCATATTTTTTGTTGAGATCTCGATATATATTGCGATATTTTGTACTATGCCATGAACACCACATATGATTCATCCTTGACATGATCCTTCTACTAACATGTATAGTTGTATGTAGCTAACCAGTTTGGGTCCTTCTTCTTATTCCTTTCCCTCCAAAAACCATGGATGATTGCAGCACAAACAAGGGCTCTAATGGTTTCAAACTTGAGTGACTTGAACTTACATATTCTAAGGGTCGAATACTGTAAATACCAAATTGAGTCTATTTAGGACTCACTATAATATCATACCAAATGAGATTAGAACTAGGCTAATCTAAGATGAATGAGGGAGATTTTGGGTGTTTGTTAATGGTTGCTCTCCTTAGTGGAAGATGTCTACGTATCCGGTTAGAAGGAAGGATCCAGAATCAAGCCAATATATAGTTATAGGGTTGGCTTTTATAGATCTGGTGTGAGGATTTGAGTCATGATAACTATATTAACCATATTCATGGAAGGACCATAGTATGTATTGGGCCCAGAGAATAGGCCCAAGACCATACTAGGCCCCAAGAAGTAAACCTAAAGAGGGAGATATAAAAGGAAAAGGGGGAGGCAGCTAGAGGAGGAGGAGAAAAAGAGAAAGGGGAGGTGAACTACGGCGGCTTGATCCTGAAATGGGCACGTAGGCAACCTAATGGGTGCAGCCGATCCAAAATAGAGCTGGAATACGAGTAAAGATATAGGTCGCGGTAACTGGGTGCGGAAAATGGCACCGTTTGTGGGGAATTCGAACAAAAGGTTGCAGTGATCCACCAGCGACCTCGACCTCATGGCCCATTACCTTCTTTTTTCGCTGATTCTTTCAAATCCAACAAATCTCAAATCGGAAAGACTTAGATTACTGTGATTGAAGGTGGATCTGATGGTGACGTGCTGATTTTTCCAGATATGGTTAAATATAAGAATTTGAGTACTGAAGAAGTTGATGAGTTCGTGAAAGAAGTGTTGGTTAATAAGAAAACACGGTCGAAGCAATTGTCGGAGGAGTTGAGTGGTTTTCATGTGTTAATTTGTTTGTGCTCCTGCTAGTCGCGATAAGAGATGTGGTGTTTGTGGACCGGTGTTAGTTGATAAACTTAAAGAGGAAATTGGGTTGCGTGGACTTAAGGGTGAAGTATTTGTTTGTTTGTGCTCCTGCTAGTCGCGATAAGAGTTGTGGTGTTTGTGGACCTGTGTTAGTTGATAAACTTAAAGAGGAAATTGAGTGGCGTGGACTTAAGGGTGAAGTATTTGTCAGACCTTGTTCTCATGTTGGTTGGTGGTTGATGTTGGGTGGTGGTGCTCCGATCAGATCTGGTGGTCAGTGGAGAGATGGGTGGAGAAGATAGGGAAATGGGTCGGTCTGGACCTATTTCAGATCTTGGCGAAATGGGCTTATTTGGAGGTTGTGCCTCTTAGCTATTTGGGCTATGGAGCAGTGTGTGGACTTATGGAGTGTGGGGGATGGCGTAGTATGGGAACTGGGGGTGCAACAAATGGGCATTGGTGGACTAGTAGGGGGTGGACAGTGATAGCGGGATAGGTGTACCACCTTGGGTTTGTGCGAGGATGTTAAAAAGGGGTTTGACAATCACGCCGAGTATGGCCAGAATGGTGACGGGTCTAACAAGGGGCAGCATAACACCCTCCTTTGGGTTATTGGTGATTTTAATGTTGGTAGAGCATTCAACGTAACGACATCGACGATGAGGAAGTTGGAGACAAAGGAACAATGAGATCAATATATTGGGGCTGAGATCGACGACTTGGAGCGTCTGAATACGGATGGTTACAGAGAAAGAGAAAGATCCGTGGTACCGTGGAACAGAGTGGAGATTAAGCTGGTATCGAGAGATAGATCCATCTCACCTTCTAAGCCAGAGAACGGGGGGGATGAGCCCTTCATGAACCGCAGTGTCCGAATCAAGCTTGGGGCAAAATGAGTTGCCTCGAAGCCAGAGAACGGGGGAGGGGGGGGGGGAATCAAACTTAGGGCAAAATAAGTTGCCTCGAAGCCAAAGAATAGGGGGGGGGGGGTGGCGGATGAGCCCTTCGTGGACCACAATGTCTAAATCAAGCTTGGAGCAAAATGAGTTGCCTCTAAGCCAGAGAACGAGGGGGGGGGGGGGCGCATGAGCCATTCGTGGACCGCAGTCTGAATCAAGCTTGGGGCAGAATGAGTTGCCTCTAACCCAGAGAATGGGGGAATGAGCCCTTGGTGGACTGCAGTGTCCGAATCAAGCTTGGGGCAGAATGAGCTGCGTTTAAGCTAGAGAATAGGGGAATGAGCTCGTCAGGGACCTCAGTGTCCAAATCAAGCTCAGGGCAAAATAAGTTGCCTCAAAGCTAGAGAATTGGGGGGATGAGCCCTTCGTGAACCGCAGTGTCCGAATCAAGCTTGGGGCAAAATGAGCTGCCTCTAAGCCAGAGAATGGGGGAGATGAGCCCTTCGTGGACCGCAGTGTCCAAATCAAGCTTAGGGCAAAAGGAGCTGCCTCTAAGCCAGAGAGCGGGGAGATAAAGCCCTTTGTGAACATGATGTAGAGTTTCACAGAGCGTCGAGGTGGATGGGATGAGGCCCTTTGGGGACAGGATATCGAGTGTCATGAGTAAGTGCAAAGGGGATAAGCCCTTCGCGGACGATGAGGTCCGAATTCAACTTGGGGGCAAACTGAACTGTCCCCAACATCTCCCAGGCAGTGGAGGGGATGAGCCCTTCGCGGACGATGAGATCCAAATTCAACTTGGGGGCAAACTTAGTTGCCCCCAACATCTCCAAGGCAAGGAAGGAGATGAGCCCTCTACGGACATGAGATTCGAATCAAACTTGGGGGCAAAATGAGTTGCCCCTCATCAGACTCTACTCCAGAGCATAGACAACGGGGGGATAAGCCCTCTGCAGGCATGAGATCCGAATCAAGCCTGGGGGCAAACTGAGTTGCCCCTCATCAGACTCCACTCTAGAGCATAGACAACGGGGGGAGGGGGGGATGAGCCCTCCGCGGACATGAGATCCAAATCAAGCTTGTGGCCAAGCTGAGTTGCCCCTTATCAGACTCCATTCCAGAGTAGAGCAGGGGGGGATGAGCCTCCATGGACATGAGATCTGAATCAAGCCTAGGGACAAACTGAGTTGCCCTTCATCAGACTCCACTCCAAAGCATAGACAACAAGGGGATGAGCCCTCCATGGACATGAGATCCGAATCGAGCTTGGGGGCAAACTGAGTTGCCCCTCAACAGACTCCACTCCTGAGTAGAGACAGTGGGGGGGGGGGGATGAGCCCTCCGCGAGTCAGAGTTCCAAATTGCAATTGGGAGTAAGCAACATATCCAGAGGGAACTATACTATTGAGTTTTGCAAAAGAGAAATAGAGAGGATGAGACCCTTCACGGACATGACGTTGAGTTCTAAGAGTAAGTGCAAAAGGGATGAGACCCTTCGCGGATACAATGTTGAGTTCTATGAAAGAGAAGCGAAAGGGTGAGACACTTCACGGACATGGGAGTGAGATCTAGGAAGGAAAACTTATGGATGGGCTGAGACACGTCGCAAACATAGTAGTGATGAAGGAAGAGCAAGACGAGCGGAGGATTATAATACAATTCACGGACAACAAAGTTGCAGAATCAAGAAAGATGAGAGTGTAAAGTTCAAGAGTACGCAGACGAAGAGAATAGGGACTGAGTACTTTACAGACATACGGTCCAGTAGCAGAGTATACGGATATGAAACGTCCCGAGGAAAAGAAGGCTGCATATTGTCTCAGGATACTGCGGATGTATAGAGTTCAAAAAGAGAGACAAGGAAGTTCAAGGACTTCTCGGGTTCACCGTCATCATCACTGCCGAACCCGAGAGGGGCCAAATATATTAGCCATATTCATGGAGGACCATAGTATGTATTGGGCCCAGAGAATAGGCCCAAAACCATACTAGGCCCCAAGAAGTAAACCTAAAGAGGGAGATATAAAAGGAAAGGGGGGAGGCAGCTAGGGGAGGAGGAGAAAAAGAGAAAGGGGAGGTGAACTATGGTGTCTTGATCCCGAAATAGGCACGTAGGCAACCTAATGGGTGCAGCCGATCCAAAATAGAGCTGGAATACGAGTAAAGATATAAGTCGCGGTAACTGGGTGCGACAAATGGTGCCGTCTATGGGGAATTCGAACAAAAGGTTGCACTGATCCACCAGCGATCTCGACCTCATAGCCCATTACCTACTCTTTTCCCTGATTCTTTCAAATCCAACAAATCTCAAATCGGAAAGACTCAGATTACTGTTATTGAAGGTGGATCTAATGGTGACGTGTTGATTTTTCCCGATATGGTTAAATATAAGAGTTTGAGTACTGAAGAAGTTGATAAGTTTGTGAAAAAAGTGCTGGTTAATAAGAAAACATGGTCGAAACAATTGCCGGAGGAGTTGAGTGGTTTTCATGTGTTAATTTGTTTGTGCTCCTGCTAGTCGCGATAAGAGATGTGGTGTTTGTGGACCAGTGTTAATTGATAAACTTAAAGAGGAAATTGGGTTGCGTGGACTTAAGGGTGAAGTATTTGTTTGTTTGTGCTCCTGCTAGTCGCTATAAGAGATGTGGTGTTTGTGGACCTGTGTTAGTTGATAAACTTAAAGAGGAAATTGTGTACCGTGGACTTAAGGGTGTAGTATTTGTTAGACCTTGTTCTCATGTTAGTTGGTAGTTGATGTTGGGTGGTGGTGCTCCGACCAGATCTGGTGGTCAGTGGAAAGATGGGTAGAGAAGATGGGGAAATAGGTCGGTCTGGACCTATTTCAGATCTTGGCGAAATGGGCTTATTTGGAGGTTGTTGGGCGTCTTAGCTATTTGGGCTATGTAGTAGTGTGTGGACTTTTGGAGTGTGGGGGATGGCGTAGTGTGGGAACTGGGGGTGCAAGAAATGGGCATTGGTGGACTAGTAGGGGGTGGGCAGTGATAGTGGGATAGGTGTACCACCTTGGGTTTGTGCGGGGATGTTAAAAAGGGGTTTGACAATCACGCCGAGTATGGCCAGAATGGTGACGGGTCTAGCATGAGTCGGAATAGAAGATTCGTTCCACTCCTAGTTCTTTAGCATTCAAGTTTCCTACGACTATCAATCCTACCAAAGTCAATGAGAGAATTACGAATTATACTACGAAATGCTACGGAATACTAAGGTTTGAATCTAGAATAAGAATTAAGGGGGAATTGAATCCACCTTGAATCCAACTTAAGAACTAGCATAGATTGTTATAATCCAATTCTCACGTTCTTATGGTAAGAATTGGTCGTTGTAATCCCTAATTATACATGACATCTCTACCAATTTATAACTAGCATGTGAGGACGTCCACCCATTCTCATGGCAAATCAACGACCTTCTAGAGTGGAATAAACTCTTACAACGATTCTAAGCTAACAACATCAAGTTTTCATCAAGGCTTCATCAAACCCCCGTAATGGTGGTTTAGCCTCGATTCATTAAACTATCATTTTCAAATGAAATTGAATAAGACATAATATAAAAATTCTACCTTTATTGAATTTAACTAAACAATAACTAAAATCTAAATTAACAACTAAGAATTGAATAACAATACTAACTGAATTTAGATCTAAGTAATTCAATAAATAACAAAATCTTTAACAAGAACTAACTATTTTATTTATCTAATGAATGATATTCAATGATTCAAATAACTAATATAAAATAAGGAATGAAACTAATTAATGGAATGGAAACTAATTAATTAAATCCAAAAACTAGATCTAGAACTAAGTTTTTTTAATGGCTTCTCTAATGGCTACTTTCTACCATAAGCTAATTGATATTTAAGAGCTAAGTCTTGTGTGTGGAAATGGAGGAGACCAGATCCACAATTTCGTGCATGGGCTGAGGGTCCATGTCTTGGGCCGAAAAATCAAGCCCAAAGCCCAATTTCTTCAAGTTCCACAAGGCCCTTTTCAGCTGGTTTTAATTTCAACATGCTTTTCGTCTACTTTTTCTTATCTGATTGGGTCACAATTTAAACCATTGGAAAGCTCTTTCTGATCCGGTCGTTTTGACATAAGGTACGCACAATTCCAAGGCATGAGTCCAAAGATACAATCTTCGGAACATCTGCTGACTTTTGTGTGCTATTTCTGCCCGTCTTGGCCTTTAATCCCAGAACTTCTTATCAACCAACCCTTTGCTCTTTTCTATCGCCAAAGTGGTAAATTTCTGCACATAATTGACTTCAATGCCTGAAATACATAAAAGCACGTAATTAGCATTAACTCTTATTTATTACTCGCATAATTGGTCTAAAAATATTATTGTTAAAGGGTTAAAACTACAGTTTTGGGCTCTTATCAAACCACCCCAAAATAGAATTTTGCTTGTCCTAAAACAAATATGAGAAATTAGCATAAGTGACCAAAAATGGAGTTCTAACTAATCTCGTTTCGTCGAGTGCGATTGCATTGACCATATGCAGCAAGACCTTAAATCACTAGGAATTCCCTAGTGGACGAGTTATAGCCTCGTGAGAGTTTTCCAGTGAAGGTACTCACAAACTTCATCTATACTACAACGACTCTGAAATAAAACTATTATTTCCTTATCTATGTCTCAATTATCTATACATCTCACTAGCAATGAATACAGAATAATCAGGTCAAAACCTAAGCTAATATATGCATAATAATCAATCATTTACGAATAAACATATATACAATGAGTAATACTATGAGATGAACTAGCAAGTCCATTTATGAAAACTCGGAATAGCGTCCTTAAGTAGGTCCTCACATAAATGTCAAGACAAAAACCACTCTGATTTTTCCGCTCAAGTTGCACTACTCCAGTGTACAGTGGGCACACTTTACCTTACCATCTCAATGACACACAAGGAAGCCAGAGTCGATCAAACACATCTGCCACTTACAATCACACTAACCTATTCTTAATTGAGCTAGAGGTCTTTATTAGGTGTTGCGGGGATTAGGAGATAGTTTAAGAAGAAAGGAAATGGATATTCAAAAAGGACAAGTCTGAGATAATAGAGGCTTCATATTATGTAACTAGAGAAAACCTTATTATTTACTTTTGCTTCTACACTTTGTTTCCATCCTTAGCCATATATTGTTTTTCTTTTTCTTTGGCTTTTGACTCCTTGATTCCATTTTTGGAGTTCTAACTCTTTATTTCCTTTCCTTTTATTTTATTATATTTTTATTTGGATGGAAACTTACTTTTTTCTTCTGAAGCGACTAACGAATTCTTGATTTCAAAGGTTATTCTCTTTTGTATTCTTTATATCTATTCTCAAACTTATTCAAAGAATTGGGTAGGTTGATTTTTTAGTTTGTTTTGTTTGTAACATGATAAAGGATTTGTGGTTTGTGAAAGGCTCAAGAAAGGCTCAGAGGGGCGACTAGCGGAAAATAATTCATAGGGTTGAATTTCTGGCTATATTGATCCACAGAGGGCCTAATTCTCGCTTAGGATATGGTATAGTAATCAACCAAGTGGACATGTGATTTCTCTATCCGGATTTTACTCCTCCCTTGTGTCATTTGTCAAATGTTCACTCATATAAGGCTTTAGGCTATATTCTCACAGGATTTGTAGAATAAGTACTCTAGCCTAGATTTCAGAAACTTACTTCCAACAATCATAGATACTCATGTAACATATTTATAGATAGATGCAAGGATTATTACCAACATATTAGCCTAAGTTTCTAAAAACTATTCTAATGCAAAAGCTACGTGAGACTTCTAGATTATGGAGAGCATAGAGAAAGAAAACAATACAAATATTCCTAAGTGTATAGCATACTTTTTATTTATATATATATATTTTTTATAATATTTTTGAATTTTTTAAATAGAAAACAAGTGCATATTATACATATCTATATCCTAACAGATGCCTTATTTACACGCGTTTCTATGCCCCCCTTCCAAACAAGAAGCATATTTTGTCCTCAAAGTATTTAAATAACTAGGGAAGAGAAATACCATTGAAATGCGTGAAATTATGGAGCATCTGCAAAATAAGGTTAAACATACTAATATGGAAAAGAAAAACTGATGCAACTCTATAAGAGTTCCACCCGTTATGGGGTTAATGAGAAATAGATTGCTTGGGACATAAGTAGACACTAACTGAAATAAAAACTAACCTTAACTCCCGTTTAATCATTTTCCTCGTCATCCTTCTTCAAAGAGAGTAGGTTCCTTCGCATCCTGCCATGCCATGATATATTGCCAAGCCCGCCGCCGTGTGTCGTCAACTTGTGCTAACCTGTCTAGTGTTACTATGTCTGATGGGGTGTAAGGAGCAACCAAATGAGGTTGCACCTACCATCCCGGCCAACTTATTACTCGAAATGAGCGAACCACCCAATTGGTGGGTCTCATGACTTCAACCCTTTTCCAATCCGTGGGCGGGTACAGAATTCAGGTAGACAATCGAAAGCATGATGCGGCAAACCAAAACAGGCATAAGAAGATACTTATGTCGCATGCTTTGGGCTCTCTTAAGACTAGCCACTAATACTCAGGGAATGTCATATCGGCGACGTCCCTCAGCTAAAGCAAGGAAAACGTCACCAGCAGTACTATTTACAGAGCTAAACTGCCAATCCCCTAAAATATTCATCAGGATGAATAACATAGTGGTGCTTACATTTAGGGATAGGCTACCAAGGGCTATGTTGTAACGCCCTTGGTCCATTATACGAAATACCCCTCCCCCATAATACTCATGGAAATATGTATAGTCATAGAGGTATGCATTGTCGGTCATATATCCCCACGTATGAATATGATCAGGTATTGGTATTCCCAAAAATAATGCTACTACATACTTATTGAATTCTAGTGGTGTGTAATCGACCGTGATAGAGAATTCTTGTTCTCCATCTTGGTTACAATAGAACTTAACATTATTGTAAAAAAATTCAGTAAGCTTAGGTGAATACGAGTCGTCTTCACTTACCAAAAGATGCCTCCATCTGAACTGCATGATCTTTTCGCAAAACCAATGTCCATAAGTCTCGCTCCCCAATAAGTGTTCGAAAGACTGCTCCGGTATTACTATAGGAGAAGTCATCACAAAACTACTGTTTAGAATAGCTGCAACAATCATGGAACAACCCACAGAAAATTGGAATTTTTCTTGACCAAAGGGTTCTGGGCGCGGGGTGCGCTCCACCTATGCCTGGATAGGGCATGGGGTGTGCCTTGGTGATTTCCGAGTTCCAGGCACTTGGGTGCAGGGCGCGCTCACTTTGTGCCTGGGTTGGGCGCGGGGCGCGCTCAGGATGAGAACTGGAATTCCAGTGTTGTGGGCTCAAGTCGCGCTCAGCTCAGGGCTTGGTAGGGAGCGGGTTGCACTCTGATGGAATTCTGTCAGAGAGTGTCTAGGGCGCAGGTCGTGCTCCACTGGGGCGCAGGCGCGTTCCGAGCTGCTGATAGTGCTAAAATGGAGAAGAAGATGGGAATCGTGGGAGTGAAAGGTGAGAGATGAAAGTGAGGTGTAGTGTGGGTTGTGAGTGTAGAATGAATGAAGTTTTTATAGGATTTAAGTTGCTAAAACGAATCGGAAAGTTACCAAAAAGTTTTAAGGCAATTGCCGGAAAAAATAAATTTCTAAAACCGAAAACGGAAACAACCTATATTCTCTATTCCAAAACCAACCTAATATCTTTTAGGTTGAATTTAGGATAGAAACTACCTAATTCATCGAGATTTCATCCTATCACAATATATATTCATAGCCATGCCCATATCGGCAATATTCCCAACAATCATTGCAAAATTATATAATAAATTTGTGGATCATATAAAAATTATGCTAGACTAACTAATACCACCCCCAAACAATTCGGGAAGGTGGGATTAACAATAAAACAATGCATAATTTGGAAAGAACCAAATAATATTAAAATTGAAATTGAAATACAATTAACTACCGAATTTAAATTTAACTACTGAATTTAAACAACTTAATATCCGAACTAAGAAAAACACTAATAACAACTAAATAACATCAAAACCACATATTTTTAGAAAACCTAGCCACGTGATGAAGATGGACCCTGAGATGGAGATTGGGCCTGGGATGAAGAAGGGCCCGAGCCATCCATCCTTTGACGACGACGCTCATGCCTCTCAGACTCATCTGAAATAGAAACCTCCAGGGGTGGCATGCGTCGTAGAATCTCTACTTGAAACAGGCACTGTGCTTCCATTTCTCCCTTCATCTCTGTATAATACGCAACTTGGCGATGTAGGATTGTCTCCATGTTATAATGGAGATCCGACTGGCTCTTGTCGAGCATTTCAAAATTCGTCTGAAGGGTATTATGTTTCGTTCAAATTTTAATCTGCCTATCTCGTATATCTTCACAAATAGCATAAATGCAACGCACGCCAGTATGCAACATTGACATGCGTTCTGAATCAGACGTACACCTTTCCAAGGCATATTCATCCAAACATGTCATGTCCTCCCTTTCCTCATCCGAATCAACCATCCTGTCCTCCGGCAATATTCAAGCCTTTTGGATACACTCCGTATAAATAATTTCGTTTGAATGCAATTTCAACATAGTCCTCTCAATTCTTGGTTCCCCAAGACAACATTATCTTCGTAATTAAAGCAGGGCCCAACTCCTCTAATCATATTTATCAAGAACTCGAGTATATAGAATTCATACATCTAGATAACGTGTAGACATGTCAAACCGATGTCGCTCACTTTCTCTTTCCCAATGACGTTCTTACCAATCCACTGAGCTACAACCAATTGGTTGGTTCGCAGAGATGACTGTAGAGCATAATGAGAATTCGTATTGTATTGACCTTCCATGAGAGTGTTGTTCATCAATGCAGGAACTCCAGTATAGTGGGATTCCTCCACGGTGGCATCGATGTGGCGTTCAGGCGTAATGCCTAAAATCTCAGCCAACTTCTCTCTCGATAATTCTCTCCTAACCCCAGCCATCTTCATGAAAACTTTTCGACCATCCAACTCTCACTTCTTATAGAATTGTTCGACCAAATCAGAGTGGTAGAAATTATTTGTCGAGTACCACAACCTATTCCAATTCCACCTAATCATCTCGTCACGAAAAAATGGCGCGAAGCGGTCGGCCGTAAAAGCTTGTTCCGGCAGGATTCTTCGTCTTAGTGCCATTAAAAGTTTTGAACTGATTTGGGGGTTTGTATGTGGTGTAGGAAACGATGTGAAACAACCCTACTTAATAATAATAATAAAAAAACGATGGTGGTAGGACAGCTGTGGCGCGGCAGTTCAAATATTTTTCAATTTTTTTGTAATTGCCGGTGTTGGAGATGGTAGTGGGAGTGTTTTGGTTAAAGTTTTGAATTTGGGCGTTGTTGTAGGTTTCTCTTTTTTTTTTTTTAATTTTTTATTTTAGGTTATGGTTTTGAATTTGGTAATGGCGGTTTTGGAAGAGGAACGTGACTATTGCTATGAAGGAAAGGGACGCATATGCGTGGCACGTGCGTACGAGTTTGGGCCCAAGCCCAATTTGATTTTTCGATTTTTGTCGAGTTTTCGCGCAACTTCAAACTAAAATTGCCTCTTCGTTACCGGTCCGATTTTTGTGAATAAGCTATGGAAATGATCAGGAGAGAATTTCCAATCCAATGATCCATAAAACACTCTATTCCGACTGTGGATGACATATAAGAAGATGGAAAATGCCTCGAAGTGCATGTGTGATGTAAGTTATGCGAACGAATGAACTCTAATTTCATAGATAAAGTCAACACGAATCGAAATACAATTAAACGGCCTACGCAACACAAATGGAAAGTTGAACAATCCAGTATAGAAATGAACACCACACCCCTAAACAAATTTTTTGCTACGAAGTTTAGAAAATTTGTTTTAAAAAACGGGTTTTTTAAAGTCAGATTCCCGAGACTTTCTAAATTACTATTTTTATAATTTTAACAATTTTTATTTTTTATGAATAAAGTTTAATATAAGAAAAATAATAAAGCAATAAATGCATAATTCACACCATAGAAGAATATGACTCAAAATTCGAGAAAACATGCAAGAGTGGAAAACGTGAATTATGTTTAACGTGGACTTAGGATCCAGTACTTACAGCCACACACTCCATAAGGAGGGCCCGGTTACCAGAATAGTGCACTTACCAATATATGGAAATGAAAAGAAGTACAACAAACAACAAAATGAGCCGTTTATAGTCAGATACTCGAGACATTAACAAATAAATATATATATATATATATA
The DNA here is from genome assembly GCF_015680905.1 of Coptis chinensis. Classification (NCBI taxonomy): domain Eukaryota; kingdom Viridiplantae; phylum Streptophyta; class Magnoliopsida; order Ranunculales; family Ranunculaceae; genus Coptis; species Coptis chinensis. The sequence continues at coordinate 59,654,572 of NC_141461.1, read as the reverse complement.
TATATATATATATATATATATATATATATATATATATATATATATATATATATATATATATATATATATATATATATATATATCCTTCAGTTTTTCATATATCAACAGTCTAAAGAGTTGGGGGTCTTTCCATAAATAAATAACATGGAATGCACCCCCAAACAGAATCAAGCACCAAGATTCTCTACGACGCAACTTATTGAGATGAAAGTGAAATCTGATGGATCTAGAATGTAACCGCGCATGCACCTTCTTTTTTGCCTTAGAATATAACGGTGGTTTCTCTCTATATTTAGCGTATGGATCAACTGGATGTCTAACCTTTGCTTTCTTTTTCTTAGGTTGTGGTTTAACTGGTACCTCTATAGGGGTAGGCTCTTCAGTTTCTATTACGGTATCTAGTACAATCTCCGGTGTAGTGACAACTGGTGGGGTAACTATAGGCATTGTTACTTTGTTATCAACCACTCTCCCAGAACGGAGAGTGGAGATGGCATTTAGCTCACCTACATTTTCATTTTTCGTACTAGTATTACCATTTACCTCATAGGCTGTGTTTGGTGTTTTAGGATTAGGTATCAGTTGTCCTGGAAACACACCTTTGGGTTGTACTTTCTCTTGAGCTAACTGCTGTAAGGAAAGTTGGATGGCTTGTAAAATCGGTTGTTGAGATTGCATAAAGGTATCAAAACGATCCGGTTGTGGAGTAGTATTTGCTACTGGTTGTGTGACAGGAATTATGTCACGTTGATTATTAATGGGTGGATTTTGGTAGTTATTATTTACCGGAACGATACCTCTATTAGTATTATAATTATTATTGTTATAATTATTATAATTACCTTGACCTTATCCTTGACCTTGTCGTGGTTGAGCTTGGTTGTTATAATTATAATTACCCTAACCTTGTCCTTGACCTTGTCGTGGTGGGCCTTGGTTATAATTGTTTGCTGGCCTAACATTTTGATTATTATACCCTAGAGGTGTTACTTGTTGATTATTTCTCCAACTGAAATTAGGATGTTGTCTCCAAGGGGCGTTAGGAATAGGAAAACTATTAATCGAGCAAACATTATCTTGTTGTGACTGTTGTTGTTCACAGGCGAAAGGACAATAGGAGTCGGGATGCTCTGGAGTCAAACGGAAATTACATGGATTAGAGTTGACATTCATGACGGGGATCAGTGTTTGTTGAACAGAAATAGCCTCTACCATTTTAGTTAGAGATTCGATTAAATTTTTAAGTTCTGGATAGGGTTTCATCTCAAACATACCGGCGGCTTTAACTGTTGTAGAAGAACTAGCGAAACGGGAGAAATCGTCACTACCCCCCAGTTATTATTACGCTTAGTTTGATCTTCTAAAAATTTATAAGCCTCTGAGGCTCTTTTACTTAGGAAACTACCGCCATTCATTATGTCAAGTGATAAGAGCCCAAAACTGTAGTTTTAACCCTGTAACAGTCATACTTTTAGACCAATTATGTGAGTAATAATTAAGAGTTAATACTGATTACGTGTTTTTATGCATTTCAGGCTTCAAAGTCCATTATGTGCAGAAATGTGCCACTTTAGCGAGATAAAGGAGCAAAGGTCAGTTGCTAAGGAGTTCTATGATTAAAGGCCAAGATTCAAGAAGACAAAGCCTTTCTAAAGCCCGGTCAAAAGCTGAAAAGTCGACGCGGGTAGAAATAACACTCAAAGTCAGCAGAACTTCCGTAGGCCGTATCTTTGGACTCAGACCTCAGAATTGGGCCTACTTTATGTCAAAACGACCGGCTCGGAAAGAGCTTTCCAATGGTCTAAGCCTTGACCCAATAAGAGGAGCAAAAGTGGACGAAAAGTCTGTTGAAGCCAACTGCAGCTGAAGAGGCCTTTTTGGACTGAAAGAATTGGGTTTTGGGCCTGATTTTCTTGCCCAAAACATGGATCCAAGCCCATGCACGATTTTTGGATCTGAACATATAAAAACCAAAACTTAGCTCTTTGTTAATGGTAGATAGTTATACCTAGATTAGTTAGCCTCCATTAATTAGTTTTTCATATCTTGTTTTAGATCTAGTTCATGTTTAAATAATTACTTTAGAACAAGTTATATTATTAATTTAGTATTTGAATAATTATTTTATTATTCATTAGATTAATAAAATAGTGTTCTTGGTAATCTAGTTCATTTTCCATTTACTTATTTAGTTAAATTCTTAGATTCAATTGTTTGTCATTATTAGTTTAATTCAATTATTGCATGAGTAGTTTTGAATTGAGTTTAAACAAGCAAAGTTTCAATCTTTATATCATGTATTGTTTGAATTCCATTGGGAATGATTGCGTAATGATTCTCGGCTAAACTTCCATTAGAGGGGGTTGAGAAGCCTTGATGAAAGCTTGATTCCGGTTATCGTAGAGTCGTCGTAATTTCCTTTCCACTCTAGAAACGATTAGTTCACCATGAGAATTGGTGTAATCGTTCACATGCTAGTTATGAATTGGTAGAAATGCCATGTGTAATTAGGGATTAGGAGTAACCAGATTGTTCTGCAGCAGTTCAATTCGGATTCTGACGATTAAATCGTTAGTAGGATTTAGTCGAGTTAAGGTGGAATCAATCCCCCTCTAACTCCTTATCATAGAATCGACGTAGCATTCTCATAGTTGTTCTAGTAGTCGACTAGTTGCATCTTGTGGGTAGTTGCATCGTAGTCTAGTTGCCATTTCGTAAATCTCTCATTAGACTTTTTAGTTAAGTTTACTTATACGTAGAGAACACAGCATGCGGAAGGACTAGGAGTGGAACGAATCATCTATTCCACTATATCTCAAAGGATTGAGAGTAGAAAACTTTGATAAATATAGGCACGTAAATAGTTTTAGTTTACTTACGTTTTGAGTTTTATCGTTCATTTCGTAGGTAAACTATCTTTTTATGTTTTATCAAATGGCGCCGCTACCATCTTAGTTTCACTTTCGCATTGTTTTCATAGTATAAGTACTCTTCTTAAAGTCCCATTAAACCTACCCACCCTTGTTTGATTCATACTGTGGTTGTCTATTTCAGCATTGAAAACTTCCGAGAAAAATTTGCTAGGAGCGCACCCGCGCCCCAAAGGAGCGCGCCCTGCGCTCAAGTTATTGAAGCTGAGCGTGACCCGCGCCCAAACAGAGCGCGACCCGCGCTAAAACACTGTAGCTTGAAGTTACCCTGAGCGCACCCACGCCCAAAGTGAGCGTGACCCGCGCCCTGAGCTGATTTTGCCAGATTTCCACAGGTTTGATTCGAACTTCAATTTTTCAAGTTTTTCAGTGTTCTAACTTGTTATATACATTTAACACGCGTAAACAAGACGCTATTCATAAGCGAAGCAAGGACGCAATCAGGTATTCATTTCTTCCACACTTCGCATCTCCTGTTAGAGGTTTATACTAGTATATCAGAATTGTTTGGAGTGTTGATGTGTTTAGCTAAGTTTGGTTTTAGCCTTGTATGAGATTAAGGTCTGGTCAAACAAAAACACCAAACATAATTACACAACAACGTCAACAAACAATTCTATCTAGTATACCACCCACTACACCTCTAGCTACTATTTCACACAAACCACCTGATATAATGCCTGAAGAAGGAGAGACTCCTCTCTCTGACTTCTACAAAGCCTTGAGCGATAGCCCCAAATCTTGCATCATTCTAGCAGACCCAGTGGGGGATTTCCGAATCCCCCCAAATATTTTTAATTTGTTACCCGTTTTTCATGGTTTAGACCATGAAAAACCTTATCAGCACATGCGAAGGATTGAACAAGTCATAACAACCTTCCACCATCCTACGGTTGGTGCGGAACAAATTAAACTGAGGGTATTCCCTTTCACCTTAGACGATAAGGCGGCGTCTTGGTTAACTGCCCAAACGCCTAATTCTGTGGACTCGTGGGCTAAACTTGTTCAGCTATTTATGGAACATTTTTACCCACCCCTAAAGATGGATGAGATGCTTTCCAAGATTCATTTCTTTCGACAAAATCCTCATGAATCATTTTCAGAGGCTTGGAATCGTTTCACCGATCTGCTTATAGAGTGTCCACATCATAACTTAGCGAAAGACACGTTAGTTCGTGCCTTTTTCAAAGGACTTCTACACCACCATAAAGAAGTCCTTGACATAATAAATGGGGGTAGTTTCTTAAGTAAAGGACCCTCGGAGGCTTATAAATTTATAGAGGATCAAACTGTTTAAATAACAAGGGGGGGTAGTGACGATATCCACCGCTCCGCTAGTTCTTCTATCTGATTAAGGCCGCCAAGATGTTTGAAATTAAACACGATCTCGAGCTTAAAACTCTAATCGAATCACTCACTAAAAGGTAGAGGCCATTTCGTTCAACAAAAGCCTATCCCCGTCATGAATGTAAATTCAAATCCATGTAGTTTTTCATTTGGCCCCGAGCATCCCGACTCCACTATCCTATAGCCTATGAACAGGCTTATTCCATTAATAGTGAACCTAATGCCCCTTGGAGACAAAATCCCAACTTCGGTTGGAGAAATAACCAACACGTCACACCTCCAGGGTACAATAATCAATATGTTAGGCCAACGCACAGTTTTATCCAAGCTCCACCATGACAAGGACAGGGTCAGGGTAATTTTAATAATTATAACAACCAAGTGCAACCTCGACAAGGTCAAGCACAAGGTCAAGGTAGTTATAATAATTATAATGCTAATAGAGGTATCGTTCCAGTAAATAATAACTATCAAAATCCACCCATAAATAATTCACGCGAGATAGTTCTAGTCACACCACCCGTGACTACTACACCCACACAACCGGATCGTCTTGACACCTTCATACAAGTGAGCCAAAAACTTTTCCAAACCATGGCTCAATCTAACCAACAGCTTCTACAATCCGTTAATAATTTAAGCAAACAGTTGGCCTAAGATAAAGCCCAACCCAAAGGTGTGTTTCCAGGTCACGCACTACCTAATCTTAAAACAACAAACATAGCCTTTGAGGTAACCGATAATACTAGTAATGAATATGGAAAGGTAGGTGAGCTAAATGCCATCACCACTCTCCGTTCTGGCAGAGTGGTTGATAACAAAATAACTATGCCTATAGTTACCCGACCAGTAGCCCCTACACCTGCTATTTTACTAGGTACCGAAATAGAAACTGAAGAGCCTACCACTGTAGAGGTACCAGTTACAACACAACCTAAGAAACATAAAGCGAAGGTTAAACATCCAGGTGATACCATTGCTAAATATAAAGAGAAACCACTGTTTCCACAAAAATTAGCGATGTTAACTAGGGATACAAATTATGAGGAAATTAGGGATGTTTTCAAGAATCTAACTATAAACCTTCCCTTCCTCGAAGCTATTAAAAAGCTACCACACCATGCTAAGTTTCTTAAGGAGTTGTGTACTACTAGGCGTAAGGCCAATATACCAAAAGACGCCTTTTTAACAGAACAATTCCCAACTCTATCTGAACATAATGGAATTGTTAAGTACAAGGACCCTGGTTGTCCTACTGTACAATGCACCTTAGGAGATTTCTATACGACGACCGTGTTATTAGACCTAGGGCTAGTGTTAACTTACTCCCGTTTTATTTGTATAGACAAATAGGTCTAGATGAGATGCAACCCACTAAAATGACGTTGCAATTAACTGATCGGTTTATTAAGTATCCTAAGGTTGTAGTCGAAAATGTGTTAGTAAAAATTCAGGATTTCTACTATCCGGCTGATTTTGTCATCCTCGATACAGAAGTCGCTAACGACTCTTCCCCGATCATCTTAGGGCGTCCTTTCCAGGCAACTGCCAATGCGCTCATTAATTGCCGCGATGGTTCGATGTCCATGTGTTTTGGCCATCTTGCTGTTGAAGTAAATGTTTTTAAAGCAAAGACACATTTACCCGATTCCTCTATGGATGGAGAGGTTAGCATGATCGAGAGCTTTGCTCGAGATTATTTCAACAACACGTTCCCTGATAATCATATGCCCGAATTTCTTTCCTTTGGAAGTTCAGACTCCAACATTTTCATCCCTACACTAGTCGATACACATATTATGGATGAGGACGACATAGATGACTTTCTCAAAGATATAGAGGACTACCATAATATTGTGGATATGACCAATCTAGAGGAGGAATTCGATGAGTTTCTTAGAGTAGGTGGTGATTCACCCTATCAAGAACTACTTTGCACAACATCCACCTCGACTCTCCTTCCACCCTTTCAAAGGAATCTCGAGTTTGAACTCGATCCTTTTGTTTTTCCTGTGCTTCATAATTTTTTTAAATCCACCTAGTAAACAAATACTTCAGAAGGACAAACCATTTGACACCTTCATTTTCAGACTTGAGACAGTCCCTACCTACACCATGAATGAGTTTTGTGCTAAACCCACATCATCATTTTTTCCATGCCTTCCTTCTACAACTTATCCATATCCACCATATTCTCCACAACCATTCACTTTTCCACACTTATTCACTAGGACACCCTCTCGTTCAAAAATGAAAAAGAAGGTGCATGCTAAGTTACGTGATATTTATTTATGGAATGATCCACAACTATTTCGGTTGTTGATATATGATAAAATGCATGTTCATACATATGTTTAGATAAAGTCTCGAGTATCTGACTATAAATGACTCAATTTTTTGTGTTTGGTGCATTTCCTTTCATTTCCATATATTGGTGAGTGCACCATTAAGGTAACCGGGCCCTCCCTATGGAGTGTGTGGCTGTAAGTACCGGATCCTAAGTCCATGTTTAACATAATTCACGTTTTCCACTCTTGCATGTTTCCTCGGATTTTTAAGTCATGTTTCTTTATGGGGTGAATTATGTCTTTCTTGCTTATTGTTTTTCCTTATAAAAGTAATATATATATATATATATATATATAAAATATATATATATATATATATATATTAAAGAATAAACATAGTAATCTAGGAAGTCTCGAATCGACTTTAAAAGACCTATTTTATAAAACAAATTTTCTAAACTTTGTTGTAAAAAATTTGTTTGGGGGTGGGGTGTTCGTGTTTCCGTCCTAGAATGTTTTATGTCCCATTAGAGTTGCTTATGCTGTTTAATTGTATTCCGATTCGGTTTGACATATTCTATGAATTTAGAGTTCATTCGTTCGCATAACGTATGTCATGCACGCACTTCGAGGTGTTTTCCACTATCTTATATGTCATCCACGGTCAGAATAGAGTGTTTTATGGATCATTGGATTGGAAATTCTCTCCTGATCATTTCCATATCTCATTCGCAAAAATCGGACCGGTAACGAAGTGGCAATATTAGTTTGAAGTGGCGCGAAAAATCGAAAAATTAGAAAATTTCGAATTGGGCTTGGGCCCAACTTCACAAGACTCAAGGCGCACCAGCCTTGCTTGCTCCACACCAACAGTCGTCCTTCATCTTCTCAAATCGCCATTATCAAACAATAACCAAAAATTCTTAACCTAAAACCAAAAATTAAAAAAGAAACCTAATTAAACCCACGCCCACATTCAAATCAAGTTCAAATCTTCTCTAAAACCAAACCACCACCAAATCCACCAACTTACATCACCAAAAACCACCGAAATTTAAAAAAATTCAAGCTGTCGCGCCACCACCGCGCCACCACCACTGTTTGTTTCATTCGGTTGACTTAAATTCCAACCCCACATCCTATTTAAACCCCCACTACATTCCAAACACTCCAATGGCTCAACAACGTCGAATTTTGCCGGAGCAAGCTTTTACTGGCGACCACTTCACGCGCGTTTTACGATGACGAAATGATTAGTAGAGACTGGAATAGCTTGTGGTACTCGACCGAAGCCTTTTACCACGAAGACTTAGTCCGACGGTTCTAAAACACGAGGGAGTTGGAGGGGAGTAGAATTTTTGTTATGGTGGCGAAAAGGAGGAAGGAAGTAACTACTGGGTTGTTGGCTGAGATTCTAAGCATTACGCCTAGAATCCATCTGGATGCCACGTTACAGGAGTCCTAATATAATGGGGTAGAGCCGTTGATGAACGTGACAGTTACCGAAGGGAACTACAATGCGAGCTCGCATTGTGTTCGCCAAGCATCCCTCAGAACCAACCAGCTGGCTGCAGCTCAGTGGATTGGTCGGAACATCCTAGGGAAGGAGAAGGTCAGCGACATCGGTCTGAACTGCCTCCACATTTTATGGATACTCCGGGAGCGTAAACGAAGTTACGTATCTTGGAGTTTTGCTTAACATGATTAGGGGAGTAGGGAAGTCTATTGCACATCTCCCCGTGTTGATAACCAAGATCATGCTGAAGTTGAGAGCAGCTCCGGCGTCTTATAGGATTTACCTCACCCTACACCGAAATCCTCGTATCTATAAGGATTGTGTCCAACGAGTTTGAAGGTTGCCTGAGGATAGGGTAGAGGACGAGGAGGATGGTGGAAATGAAAATGACTCGGAGGATGAGGAGGATTTGACTTGTTTTGATGCTGATGCCTTGGAGAGGTGTTGGTCAGATGCAGAACGCATGGCTGTGATTCATCGTGGCATGCGTTCACTCAACACTATCTGCGAAGACCTCCGGACTCGACAGGCTACTATCCACCATAACTTTGAGATCCATACCCAGTGAGAGGATGAGTGGTGGGAACAAATGAGGACTGAGCTAAAAGCTCAGCGCCAGTTCCGGGCCGACATGCTTGCATGCTTCCCACCTCACGGGGATTCTCCTTTTGAGGATATAGCATGGAGACACAAGCGTCGTCGCCGAAAGACGAATGGTGATGGCCCATCGGGAGCTCAGGAGCCATCTCCTGAGCGTGTGCCCTCCGCTACCAGTACCGAAGTGGTTAGGGATAGTATAGTTTGATGTTTTTTATTTGTAGTTTTATTATTGTTAGTTATTTTAATGTAAGTTTTAATTCCGTAATTTGGATTTTGTAGTAAAAGGGCATTTAATGCCAATTTTAATATAATGTCGTTATTTTTATTGTGCGTGGTTGTTTAATATTGATCCCACCTTCCCAAATTGTTTGGGGGTGGTGTTATCTATTCCAGCATGATTTTTATATGACCCTCGTTTTAGAAGTTATTTCGGAGTAAGGGTGAGAATATGGCCGATTAGGCATATCTATGAATAAATATCATGGTAGGATGAAATCTCGATAAAATAGGTATATTCTATCCTAAATTCAACCTAAAAGATACTAGGGTTGTTTTAGAATCAAGAATATGAGTTGTTTCCGTTTTTGGGTTTGGAAATTTTAGTATTTTCGGAAACTGCCGTAAAAACTTTTTGGCAACTTTCCGATCCGTTTTAGCAACTTAAAACCTATATAAACTTCATTCATTCTACACTCACAACCCACACTACACCTAACTTCCATCACTCACCTTTCAATCCCACGTTTCCCACGTTTCGTCTCATTTTTCACGAGTCAGCACCTCGGAGCACACCTGCGCCAGAGGAGGGAGCTTTTCGCGCTCTACACATTTGTCGAAATTTTTACATGCTGAGGCGCGCACCCAAGGTGAGCGCGACTCGTGCTCAAACACTGGAACTCCAAAATCATCGAGGGCGTGCGTTGCCCAAGTGGAAGTGGCTTTCGGCATACCGACCTCCGTAAACACAAAAATTTCCAGTTTTCTGTGGGTTGTTCCTGGATCATTTGCAGCTGTTCCAGAGCATCGTTTTGAGATGACATCTCCTACAATAATCCTGAAACAATCTTTCAAAGATTTGTTCCAAAGCACTACTTATGGTGCTTGGTTTCATGAGGGGATCACATACGTAGGCTGGGAACCGCTTATGGTAAGACCTACTGAACTTTATTATCCAACACTAGCCTCTTATTTTTACGATAACTGCATTTTCTTTGAGAGACCAGATGGAGAAGAAGTGTTCTCCATCAACATTGATAATGAACCAATGGATATTACCAGGTTCTTGCTAGCATTTGTTCTTGGACTTGCTATACCCGCTGAAATACAAGACCCATGGTGTTATTGGGTAGATAATATGTATGTCTACACTTATGAGTTTTTGCATGAGTCATTATGGGGCAGGCATTTTTCGATATCGAGGACCAAGGGGACTATAACGTCGCTTTTGGTAGCCTGTCCATGAACATAGGAACTGTTATGTTTTGGATCATGCTAAACATTTTAAGGGAATGGCGTTTTTCTTCTGTGAATGATGCCACTTGCAGCGTCTTCCTTGCTTTAACCAGGGGACGTATGTGCCATGACCTTCCCAGAACCTTGATGTCTAGTTTAGCTCGAGCCCATAGCATGAGGCATAAGTACCTTCTTATGCCTATTCTAATTTCCCGTATTATGCTATGTTTCTTTTCTATTTTTTGTACACGTTTCACGGATTGGATTACGGTCGACACTGTATGACCCACCAATAGTATTATTAGATCTTTCCGTGCAATGACTTGGCAAGGGTGGAGGATACAACCTCATCAGGTTGCACCCTACACCCGTCCGGATCAAGTGGCTTTTAATAGGTTAGCAATAATAGATGATAAATGGCGGGAAGCCTGGCAAATTATCATGGCATGGCAGGACGTGAAGGAACCTCACTTCTTTATAGAAGAAGAGGATGACGAGGATAATGAATAAAGCGGGAGATAAGGTAAGTTTTAATTCTAGTTAGTGTCTGCTTATGTCCCTAGCAATTTCATTCTTGTTAACCCCATAATGGGTGGAACTCTTATAGAGTTGCGTCAGTTTTTTATTTCCTATATTAGTACGTTCTAACCTTGTTTTGTAGATGTTCCTAAATTTCACGCGCTTCAATGGTATTTTTCCTACCCTCTTTATTTAAATGCTTTGAGGACAAAGCATGCTTCTTGTTTGGGGCATAGAAACACGTGTAATTAAGGCATCGGTTAGGATATAGATAGGTATAATATGCACTTATTTTCTAGTTAAAATTTCAAAAATTCAAAAATATAAATAAATAAGTTCATGCTATACACTTAGGAATATTGGTATTGTTTTCCTTCTCTATGCTCTTAATAATCTAGAAGTCTCACGTAGCTTTTCCATTAGAATAATTTTTAGAAACTTAGGTTAATATGTAGGTAATAATCTTTGCATCTATCTATAAATATATTACATGAGTATCGATGATTGTTAGCAGTAAGGTTATGAAATCTAGGCTAGAGTACTTATTCTACAAATCCTGTGAGAGTATAGCCTAAAGCCTTATATGAGCGAAACATTTGAGAAATGACACAAGGGAGAAGTAAAATCTGGATAGAGAAATCACACGTCCACTTGCTTGATCACTAACCATATCCTAAGCGAGAATTTAGGCCCTCTTTGGATCGATATAGCCAGAAATTCAAACCTATGAATTATTTTCCGCTAGTCGCCCCTCTGAGCCTTTCTTTAGCCTTTCATAAACCACAAATCCTTTACCCTGTTACAAAAAAAAAAACAAAAAAAAAAAATAAAAATCAACCTACCCAATCTAGAAGAAGTCTGAGAATAGAATGAGGAAGAAAGAAGAAGAGAAAAACCTGTGTAAACAAAAGTTAGTTAATTGCTTCAGAAAATAAAGAAAAGAAGTTTCCATCCAAAGAAAAATAAAATAAAAACTCCAAAAAAAATTATATAGAATAAAAGGAGTCAAAAGCCAAAGAAAAAGAAAAAAAAAATATGGCTAAGTATGGAGACAAAGTGTGGAAGCAAAAGTAAATAACAAGGTTTTCTCTAGTAATATGAAAACTCTATTATCTCAGACTTGTCCTTTTTGAATATCCATTTCCTTCCTTCTTAAACCATCTCCTAATCCCCGCAACACCTAATAAAGACTTCTAGCTCAATTAGGAATAGGTTAGTGTGATAGTAAGTGGCAGATATGTTTGATCGACTCTGGCTTCCTTGTTGTCATTGAGATTGTAAGGTAAAGTGTGCCCACTGCACACTGGAGTAGCGAAACTTGAGTGGAAAAATCAGAGTGTTGTACCTTGACTATAATTGTGAGAACCTACTTAAGGACGCTATCCCGAGTTTCAGAAACAAACCTGCTAGGCATTTCATAGTATTACTCATTTTATATATGTTTATTATAGATGATTGATTATTATCCATATATTAGCTTAGGTTTCGACTTGATTACTCTATATGCATTGCTAGTGAGAGGTATAGTTAATTTAGAGCATGAATAAGGAAACAATAGTTTTATTTCTTAGTCGTTGTAGTATAGATGAAGTTTGTGTGTACCTTCACTGGAAAACTCTCACGAGGGTATACTCTTCATCCACTAGGGAATTCCTAGTGGTTTAAAGGCCTTGTTGCATATGGTCAATGCAATCGCGACTCAGTAAACGAGAGTAGATAGAACTCCATTTTTGGTCACTTATTCTAATTTCTCATCTTTGCTTGAGGACAAGCAAAATGCTGTTTGGGGTGGTTTGATAAGAGCCCAAAACTGTAGTTTTAACCCTGTAATGATCATACTTTTAGACCAATTATGTGAGTAATAATTAAGAGTTAATATCGACATTCGTGTTTTATGCATTTCGGGCTTCAAAGTCCATTATGTGCAGAAATGTGCCACTTTAGCGAGATAAAGGAGCAAAGGTCAGTTGCTAGGGAGTTCTGTGATTAAAGGCCAAGATTCAAGAAGACAAAGCCTTTCTAAAGCCTAGTCAAAAGCTGAAAAGTCGACCTTGGCGTAAACAAAGACTCAAAGTCGTGAGAACTTCTGAAGGCCGTATCTTTGGACTCAGACCTCGGAATTGGGCCTACCTTATGTCAAAACGACTGGCTCAGAAAGAGCTTTCCAATGGTCTAAGTCTTGATCCAATCAGAGGAGTAGAAGTGGACGAAAAGTCTGTTGAAGCCAACTACAGCTGAAGAGGCCTTTTTGGACTGAAAGAATTGGGTTTTGGGCCTGATTCTCTGGCCCAAAACATGGATCCAAGCCCATGCACGATTTTTGGATCTGAACATATAAAAACCAAAGCTTAGCTCTTTGTTAATGGTAGATAGTTAGACCTCGATTAGTTAGCCTCCATTAATTAGTTTTTCATATCTTGTTTTAGATCTAGTTCATGTTTAATTAATTACTTTAGAACAAGTTAGATTATTAATTTAGTATTTGAATAATTGTTTTATTATTCATTAGATTAATAAAATAGTTTTCTTGGTAATCTAGTTCATTTTCCATTTACTTATTTAGTTAAATTCTTAGATTCAATTGTTTGCCATTATTAGTTAAATTCAATTATTGCATGAGTAGTTTTGAATTGAGTTTAAACAAGCAAAGTTTCAATCTTTATATCATGTCTTGTTTGAATTCCATTGGGTATAATTACGTAATGATTCTCAGCTAAACCTCCATTAGAGGGGGTTGAGAAGCCTTGATGAAAGCTTGATTCTGATTATCGTAGAGTCGTCGTAATTTCCTTTCCACTCTAGAAACGATTAGTTCACCATGAGAATGGGTGTAATCGTTCACATGCTAGTTATGAATTGGTAGAAATGCCATGTGTAATTAGGGATTAGGAGTAACCAGATTGTTCTGCGAAGCAGTTCAATTCGGATTACGACGATTCGTCTTTAGTAGGATTTAGTCGAGTTAAGGTGGAATCAATCCCCCTCTAACTCCTTATCATAGAATCGACGTGGCATTCCCATAGTTGTTCTAATAGTCGACTAGTTGCATCTTGTGGGTAGTTGTATCGTAGTCTAGTTGCCATTTCGTAAATCTCTCATTAGACTTTTTAGTTAAGTTTACTTATACGTAGAGAACACAGAATGCGGAAGGATTAGGAGTGGAACGAATCATCTACTCCACTATATCTCATAGGATTGAGAGTAGAAAACTTTAATAAATATAGGCATGTAAATAGTTTTAGTTTACTTACGTTTTGAGTTTTATCGTTCATTTCGTAGGTAAACTATCTTTTTATGTTTTATCATCAAGCACCTCCTTGTGGTGGTGTAACAGTCCCTTGAAAAAGGCACGAACTAGCGTGTCTTTCGCGAGGTTATGGTGTGGACACTCTATAAGTAGATCGGTGAAACGATTCCAAACCTTTGAAAATAATTCATGAGGATTCTGTCAAAAGAAATGAATGTTGGAAAGCATTTTATCGGTCTTCAGTGGTGGGCAAAAATTTTCCATAAACAGTTGAACAAATTTAGCCCACGAGTCCACATAATTTGGCGCTTGGGCAGTTAACCAAGACGCCGCCTTATCGGCTAAAGTGAAGGGAAATACCCTCAGTTTAATTTGTTTAGCACCAACTGTTGGATGGTGGAATGTAGTAAGGACTTGGTCAATCCTACACATGTGCTGATAAGGCTTTTCATGGCCTAACCCATGAAAAACGGGTAACAAATTAAATATATTTGGGGGGATTAGGAAATCCCCCACTGGGTCTGATAGAACTATGCAAGATTTAGGGCTATCGTTCAAGGCTTTGTAAAAGTCAGAGTGAGGAGACTCTCTTTCTTCAGCCATTACTTTAGGTGGTGTGTGTGGTATATTAGTTAGAGGTGTAGTCGGTGGTATACTAGAAAGGCGTGTTTGTTGACGTTGCCGGTTGATTACGTTAGGCGTTTTTCTTTGGCCTGACCTTAATCTCATGCAAGGCTAAGCCAATCTTAACGAACACAACAACACTCCAAACAATCCTAATATGCTAGTATGAACCTCTAACAGGAGATGCGAGGTGTGGAAGAAAAGAGTACCTAAATGCCTCCTTGCTTTGCTTATAAATAGCGTCTTGTTTACGCGTGCTCAGTGTGTATAACAAGTTAAAACACTAAAAACTATGAAGAAATGGAAATTTGAAACAAACCTGTGGAAATCGGGCAGTTTTAGCAGAGGGCGCAGGTAGCGCTCAGGTTCGAGCTAGAGTTCCAGGCTCTTGGGTGCAGGTTGCGCTCCAATTTAGCCTTGGTGGGGCGTAGGTAGCACTCAGGGAAAACCTCGAGGTCCAAGCACTTCAGCGGAGGGGGCGCTCGTGTTTTGCCTTGGCAAGGCGTGGGTCACACTCCGCTAAAGAGTGGAGTTCCAGGCGATTGGGCGCGGGTTGCGCTCCAATTATGCCTACCCAGAGTGTGGGTCGCGCTCCGTGTAATTTTTTGAGGAAAATTTTCAGTGCTGAAATGGACAACCACAGTGAGAATCAAACAAGGGTGGGTGGGTTTTGGGACTTTGGAAAATTAACAATTCTAAAGAAAACAATGCTAAAGGCATCTAAGATTTCTACTTTAAATGCCATTTGATAACTGTAAAAATGATAGTTTTACTAATGAATAAAGCGATGAAACTCTAAACGCAAGTAAAACTACAATCTGAACTTATACTAGACTTATCAAAGATTTCTACTCTTGATACTATTGAAGTAGAGTTGGAATAGAAGATTCGTTCCACTCCTAGTTCTTTAGCATTCAAGTTTCCTACGACTATCAATCCTACCAAAGTCATTGAGAGAATTACAAATTATACTACGAAATGCTACGGAATACTAAGGTTTGAATCTATAATAAGAATTAGGGGGGAATTGAATCCACCTTGAATCTAACTTAAGAACTAGCATAGATTGTTGTAATCCAATTCTCACGTTCTTACGGTAAGAATTGGTCGTTCTAATCCCTAATTATACATGGCATATCTACCAATTCACAACTAGCATGTGAGGACGTCCACCCATTCTCATGGCGAATCAACGACCTTCTAGAGTGGAATAGACTCTTACAACGATTCTAAACTAACAACATCAAGTTTTCATCAAACCCCTCTAATGGAGGTTTAGCCTCGATTCATCAAACTATCATTTCCAAATGAAATTGAATAAGACATAATATAAAAATTCTACCTTTATTGAATTTAACTAAACAATAATTGAAATCTAAATTAACAACTAAGAATTGAATAACAATAATAACTGAATTTAGATCTAAGTAATTCAATAAATAACAAAATTGAATTTAACAAGAACTAACTATTTTATTTATCTAATGAATGATATCCAATGATTCAAATAACTAATCTAAAACAAGGAATAAAACTAATTAATGGAATGGAAACTAATTAATTAAATCCAAAAACTAGATCTAGAACAAAGCTTTTTTAATGGATACTCTAATGACAACTTTCTACCCTAAGCTAATTGATACTTAAGAGCTAAGTCTTGTGTGTGGAAATGGAGGATACCAGATCCACATTTTCGTCCATGGGCTGAGGGTCCATGTTTTGGGCCGGAAAATCAAGCCCAAAGCCCAATTTCTTCAGTCCACAGGGCCCTTTCCAGTTGACTTTGATTTCAATAGGATTTTCGTCCACTTTTGCTCCTCTAATTGGGTCAAGGTTTAAACCATTGGAAAGCTCTTTCCGAGCTGGTCGTTTTGACATAAGGTACGCCCAATTCCAAGGCCTGAGTTCAAAGATACGATCTTCGGAAGTTCTGCTGACTTTTGTGTGCTGTTTCTGCCCGTCTTGGCCTTTAATCCCAGAACTTCTTAGCAATCAACCCTTTGCTCCTTTCTATCGCCAAATTGGCACATTTCTGCACATAATTGACTTCAATGCCTAAAATACATAAAAATACGTAATTAGCATTAACTCTTATTTATTACTCGCATAATTGGTCTAAAAGTATTATTGTTAAAGGGTTAAAACTACAGTTTTGGGCTCTTATCAGGGGACCGCAGTGTCCAAATCAAGTTTGGGGCAAAATGAGTTGCCTTGAAGCCAGAGAACGGGGGGGATGAGCCAATCGTGGACCGCAGTGTCCGGATCAAGCTTAAGGCAAAATAAGTTGCCTCGAAGCCAGAGAACGTGGGGGATGAGCCCTTCGTGGACCACAGTGTCTGAATCAAGCTTGGAGCAAAATGAGCTATATCTAAGCCAGAGAACGAGGGGAGGATAAGCCCTTCGTGGACCGCAGTCCGAATCAAGCTTTGGGTAGAATGAGTTGCCTTTAAGCCAGAGAATGTAGGAATGAGCCCTTCATGGACCGCAGTGTCCGAATCAAGGTTGGGGCAGAATGAGCTGCCTCTAAGCCAGAGAATGGGGGAATGAGCCCTTTATGGACTGCAGTGTCCGAATCAAGCTTGGGGCAAAATGAGTTGCCTCGAAGCCAGAGAATGGGGGGGATGAACCCTTCGTGAACCGCAGTGTTCGAATCAAGCTTGGGGCAAAATGAGCTGCCTCTAAGCCAGAGAACGGGGGAGATGAGCCCTTTGTGGACTGCAGTGTCTGAATCAAGCTTGGGGCAAAAGGAGCTGTCTCTAAGCCAGAGAGCGGGGAGATGAAGCCCTTCGTGAACATGATGTAGAGTTTCACAGAGCGTCACGGTGGATGGGATGAGGCCCTTTGCGGACATTGATAGGGTTATATACTAAAAGCATTACTTTTGTATTAACTCTAATTCTTTATATTTTGAATGAGAATCATATAGGCAAATGTTATGCATACCATGGGCAAATGTAGTATACCATGCAGATAGTTTGGTTCCCTTAGGGTATACAGTCTACACTATCGTGAACTCCAAAAGTATTTCCACGAATGTAGAATGGTAAACTTCCACACTATCATAGCTTACTACTTCTCGGTGTGGAGGGTGTTGAAGGGTCAGATAGGGACAAGAGTAAGTCGGTTGTGTGTTTACCTTGTGAGGTGGAGCCATAGTATGGAGGAGTGTTAAGCAAAAATGCTTGTCTGACTCCACCATGGAAGCTGAATATGTGGTAGCCATTGAGGCAGCCAAAGAAACAATTTTAGGTCCGGAACTTCTTGTAAGCAAGTAAACACATTGAGCGCAAGTATCACCTAGAAAAGAGGAGATGTTTATGTTACCAAGATAACATCAGATGATAACCTAGCTGACCCCTTGACAGGAATGTTGAGGGGATGGGAATCAGATGCTTGGCAGCATAGTTTTAAGTATAAGTGGGAGATTTGTTAGTAGTATACTAAAAAGCAATGCTTTGAGTATAAGTGGGAGATTGATAGGGTTATATACTAAAAGAATTACTTTTGTATTAACTCTAATTCTTTATATTTTGAATGAGAATCATATGGGCAAATGTTATGCATATTATATATGTTATTAGTTATATGCATGTGTCTAATAATTTATGTTGTAGATGATATGGTGTGGACACACAGAAGATCATATCATCAGTACCTTATAAAGTATAAGTAATCGTTTACAGCCTAGATGGATTTGGACAAACCATTAGTACGGTTGTAGTATAATCTGGTATTAGTCTATCTTTACTATAGGATTATACTAGTACACTTTGTGTGTATTGAACAGGACAAAGTGAGGTTGTTTCTCTTTATACTGACTATATAAGAGAACAAATGCCTCTGTTATTATGGATGCTTGTCCTCCTAATCCGGATATAATAACGGGCACTTACATGCATTGTATATTGCTTTAAATCATCAATGAGTGAGATTCATTTGTGAATCAACAAACTCGATGGATTGGGTAATGACATTGTATGTAAGGTGTGATGTTGATTATAGAAGGAATACGTGTCCCGCAAGAAGTCTGGTTGATGATGTCCCCTTGAGGAGCTCAAAAAGATTGTCATGTAAACCCTGCAGGTGGATTTATTCCGACATGACAATGAGGTTGAGTGGTACTACTCAAGGACATAAGAAGTTGATTAATGTAGTTGTCAGTAACTTGACTTAATCAACGGATATTCGATATCTTAAACACGGGGAGATCAACGAGCATATAATATGGAGCCCATAAATGCTGACACGTAATTTGGGATTAGGGCGGTAGTGCAACAATGGCCTTTAGTGGAATAAGCCATTTGTTGACGGACTTGGGCCGTGTGTTCTGGGCGAACATGGGAAGCCCAAGCCCGTCAGGAGGCCCAACCGAAATTTCTCCTCATGGTCCCTATTGTAGCCTATAAATAGAATACCCTCTTTCTGGCCAAAATTCACTATTCACTAGATTAGAAAAAGAGGCAAGGAAAGATAGATCCAAAATTGGATCTAGCTTTGTGAGAAAGAAGGGGATTGGTAGATCGTTGTCCACACAACGTCCAATATATTCTAAAGGAATACAACAGAAGAGCAAGGGGTTGATTGTTGATTCGGATTCATAAAGCTTGGATTCTCAGAGTTATCAAAACCAGATCTAAAAGGTATGTTCTCTATCCAAATCGTGAGAACCCATTAATTCCGCTGCGCGTTGTTCTTGCAGTTTGTAGAAATATTGATTCTGAAAATAACGGTTCCTACAGACAGGATATCGAGTGCCATGAGTAAGTGCAAAGGGGATAAGCCCTTCGTGGACGATGAGGTCCGAATTCAACTTGGGGGCAAATTGAACTGTCCCCAACATCTCCTAGGCAGTGGAGGGGATGAGCCCTTCGAGGACGATGAGATCCAAATTTAACTTGGGTGCAAACTGAGTTGCCCCAAACATCTCCAAGGCAGTGGAGGGGATGAGCCCTCTGCAGACATGAGATTCGAATCAAACTTGGGGGCAAAATAAGTTACCCTCATCAGACTCTACTCCCGAGCATAGACAATGGGGGGATAAGCCCTCCGCAGACATGAGATCCGAATCAAGCTTGGGGGCAAACTGAGTTGACCCTCATCAGACTCCACTCCAGAGCATAGACAACGGGGGGGGGGGTGAGCCCCTCCGTGGACATGAGATCCGAATCAAGCTTGGGGGCAAGCTGAGTTGCTCCTCATCAGACTCCATTCTAGAGCAGAGACAATGGGGGGGGGGGATAAGCCCTCCGCGGACATGAGATCCGAATTAAGTTTAAGGGGAAACTGAGCTGCCCCTCATCAGACTCCACTCCAGAGCATAGACAACAGGGGGATGAGCCCTCCACGGACATGAGATCCAAATCGAGCTTGGAGGCAAACTGAGTTGCCCCTCAGCAGACTCCACTCCTGAGTAGAGACAGTGGGGGGGGGGATGAGCCCTCTGCGAGCCGGAGTTCCAAATTGTAATTGGGAGCAAGCAACATATCCAGAGGGAACTATACTATTGAGTTCTGCAAAAGAGAAATAGAGAGGATGAGACCCTTCACGGACATGACGTTGAGTTCTAGGAGTAAGTGCGAAAGGAATGAGACCCTTTTCGGATACAATGTTGAGTTCTATGAAAGATAAGCGAAAGGGTGAGACACTTCGCGGACATGGGAGTGAGTTCTATGAAGGAAAACTTATGGATAGGCTGAGACACATCGCGAACATAGTAGTGATGAAGGAAGAGCAAGATGAGCGGAGGATTATAATACAATTCGCGGCCAACAAAGTTGCAGAATCAATAAAGATGAGAGTGTAAAGTTCAAGAGTACGCGGACGAAGAGAATAGGGACTGAGTACTTTACAGACATACGGTCAAGTAGCAGAGTATACGAATATGAAACGTCCTGAGGAAAAGAAGGCTGCATACAGACTCAGGATACTACGGATATCTAGAGTTCAAAGAGAGAGACAAAGAAGTTCAAGGACTTCTCGGGTCCCCCGTCATCATCACTGCTGAACTCGAGAGGGGGCAAATATATTAGCCATATTCATGTAAGGACCATAGTATGTATTGGGCCCAGAGAATAGGCACAAGACCGTATTATGCCCCAAGAAGTAAACCTAAAGAGGGAGTTATAAAAGGAAAGGGGGGAGGCAGCTAGAGGAGGAGGAGAAAAGGAGAACGGGAAGGTGAACTATGGCGGCTTGATCCCGAAATGGGCACGTAGGCAACCTAATGGGTGCAGCTGATCCAAAATAGAGCTGGAATACGAGTAAAGATATAGGTCATGGTAACTGGGTGCGACAATAACAAATGATAGGTCATGGTTGAGAGTATGGTTGAACAATGTAGTTGGTGGAGAGGTATGGTTGCTGTATATGGTAGGAAAGCGATGAGTGTAGTTGGTGAGGCAATGTCGCTTCTTATGTAGAGGAGGTAGATGATGATGGTCCGTACTTAATACTTGTCGGATAGGGAAATGTCCTAGACCTAGTTTAGTGCCTTTCACTGATGGAGCTAAGGTTTGTATGTCGATTGGTTTGATGGAATGATGTGCTAAGAAAAGATGAGACAGTTAGAAGTACAAAGCATTAGTACGTGAGTTGTAGTCCGGGTGAAGTATCTTCAGTTGGTAGAGCGGTGTCAAGTATAATGCGTGATGCTTTATACTTTAGCTTATGGCTTGATCTGATGCGTTGCTTGTTTATCTTCCACGTGTCACCTCGTGATTGGCTGTCAGGTACCGGATGAATATATGTGCTTACTATAAAGGAGTGTTTTAGTCTTCCCTTACATACAAGATTAGGAGGAGAAGGGGGGTTGAATATTGGAAAGACCAAGTTCATTGTTGAGCGAACTGCCTACATATCTATCTCTCAATTATGGGGGGAGAGAAGAATCAGGTCTGGCGTAGTTCATATGGGAGGTATTTATAGATAGTGAAAGTGGATCCTTCTTTAACACGTGTAATGACAAACACAAATGTATGGTTGAGATCGAGAAGGACTATTGAAATAGTGGTGGTAGGTGATAAAAGGGAAAACGATAGTTTTACCTACGAATAAGTAACGAGACTCAAACGCAAGTAAAACTAAAACTTGTTTACGCTTATATTATCAAAGTTTTCTACTCTCGATGTTATTGCAATATAGTTGGAATAGAAGATTCGTTCCACTCCTAGTTCTTTAGAATTCTAAGTTAACTACGATTATCAGTCTATCAAAGTTAATGAGAGTAACGACAGAAATATATGATGGGAACCTACTACTCAATATGCGAATAACGAAATGACGGAATTCAAATACTAACTTGACAATAGATAATGAATTAGGGGAATTTGATTCAACCTTGACTGAACTTAATAAACTAACAAAGAAATGTCCTAATCCAAATTTCAATGCTTTCGCATAACAAACTGGTATTTCTAATCCCTAATTATTCATGGAAATCTCTACCAAATAATAACTAGCATGTGAAGCAATCAAATCCATTCTTATGGTGAACTAATTACTTTCTAGAATTGAATAGATTATCACGACGATTTCTAAGCTAACAAAATCAAGTTTTCATCAAGGCTTCCTCAAACCCCTCTAATTGAGGTTTTAGCCTTGAGTCATTAAACTATTATTTCTATATGAATTTAAGCAAGACATGATATAAAGATTATAAATTTACTATATTGATCTAATCAAGAATTCAAAACTAAATTAACAACTAAGAAATGAGTAATAACTAAATGATTGAAATTAGATCTAAGTGATTAAATAATTAAAACTAGATTATAAGTAACAAACTAACTTTATTGATCTAATGAAATAAAAGAGTATTGATTCAACAACTGAATTAAAAACAAGTAAATAAAATCTAATTAATGGAGTCTAACTAATTTATTTTCTCATCTAGGTCTAGCTAATCAACTTCATCCTTAAGAGTTAAGTCTTGTGTCTTCCAAAGGAGGATACCGGATCCACTTTTTCATGCATAGGCAAAGGAGCCATGTTTTGGGCCGGAAAATCAAGCCTAAAACCTAATTTCTTCAATCCACAGAGGTCTTTTCAGCTAGATTTGACTACAATAGACTTTTAGTCCACTTTTGCTCCTTTGATTGGGTCGAGGTTTAGACCATTGGAAAGCTCTTTCCAAGATGGTCGTTTTGACATAAGGTAGGCTTAATTCCAAAGTTTGAGTCCAAAGATACGGTCTTTGGAAATTTTGCTGACTTTTGTACGCTGTTTCTACCCGCCTTGACTTTGACTTTTCAGTTTTGACCAAGCTTTAAAAAGGCTTTTCTCCTTGAATCTTGGCCTTTAATCACATAACTTCTAAGCAACCAACCCTTGCTCCTTTATCTCGCAAAAGTGACACATTTCTGCACATAATTGACTCTAATGCCTGAAATACATAAAAACACGTAATCAGGATTAACTCTTATTTATTACTCGCATAATTGGTCTAAAAGTATTATTGTTAAAGGGTTAAAACTACAGTTTTGGGCTCTTACCAAACCACCCCCAAATAACATTTTGCTTGTCCTCAAGCAAATATGAGAAATTAGAATAAGTGACCAAAAATGGAGTTCTAACTAATCTCATTTCGCCGAGTGCGATTGCATTGACCATATGCAACAAGGCCTTAAACCACTAGGAATTCCTTAGTGGACGAGTTATAGCCTCGTGAGAGTTTTCCAGTGAAGGTACTCACAAACTTCATCTATATTACAACAACTAAGAAATAAAACTATTGTTTCCTTATTTATGTCACAATTATCGATATATCTCACTAGCAATGAATACATAATAATCAAGTCAAAACCTAAGCTAATATATGCATAATAATCAATCATCTATGAATAAACATATATACAATGAGTAATACTATGAAATACACTAACAAGTCCGTTTCTAAAACTTTGGAATAACGTCCTTAAGTAGGTCTTCACATAAATGTCAAGACAAAAACACTCTGATTTTTCCGCTCAAGTTTCGCTACTCTAGTATGCAGTGGGCACACTTTACCTTACAATCTCAATGACACACAAGGAAGCCGAAGTCGATCAAACACATTTGCCACTTACTGTCACACTAAGATATTCCTAATTGAGCTAGAGGTCTTTATTAGGTGTTGCGGGGATTAGGAGATGGTTTGAGAAGGAAGGAAATGGATATTCAAAAAGGACAAGTCTGAGTTAATAGGGTCTTTATATTACGTAACTAGAGAAACCCTTGTTATTTTGCTTTTACACTTTGTTTCCTTCTTTAGCCTTTTTATTTTGGCTTTTTGATCATTTTATTCTATTTTTGGAGTTTTCATTTTGTTTCTATTTTTATTTTTCTTTTCTTTTCTTTGGATGGAAACTTCTTTTCTTTTTCTATGCTGAAGGAACTAACTAATTTTTGTTTACACAATTTTTCTTTTCAGTTTTCTTCACTCATCCTATTCTAAGACTCATTCTAAAATGGGTAGGTTGTTGTTGTTGTTTTTTTTTGTTTTTTTTTTTTTTTAGTTTTGTTTTTATAAAAGTGTAAAGGAATTATGGTTTATGAAAGGCTAGAGAAAGGCTTAGAGGGGCGACTAGCGGAAAATAATTTCATAAGGTTTGAATTTCTGGCTATATCGATCCAAAGAGAGCCTAAATTCTCACGTAGGATATGGTATATTCATCAAGCAAGTGGACGTGTGATTTCTCTATCCGGATTTTACTTCTCCCTTGTGCCATTTCTCAAATGTTTCACTCGGCTTTAGGCTATATTCTCACAGGATTTATAGAATAACTAGCATAGATTTCAGAAACTTAGTGCCAAACAATCATAGATACTCATGCAATATATTTATAGAAAGATGCAAAGATTATTATCTACATATTAACCTAAGTTTATAAAAACTATTCTAATGCAAAAGCTACGTGAGTCTTCTAGATTATTAAGAGCATAGAGAAAGAAAACAATATCAATATTCCTAAGTGTATAGCATAAACTTTTTATTTATATTTTTGAAAATTTGAAATTTATTGAATTTTTACTAGAAAACAAGTGCGTATTGTACATATATATATATCCTAACAGATGCCTTAATTATACGTGTTTCTATGCCACCCCCAAACAAGAAGCATGCTTTGTCCTCAAAGTATTGAAATAATAAGGGTAGAAAAATACCATGGAAACATGTGAAATTCTGGAACATCTGCAAAACAAGGTTAAAACATACTAATATAGAAAAAGAAAAACAAACGCAACTCTATATGAGTTCCACCCGTTATGGAGTTAACAAGAATCAAATTGCTTGGGACATAAGCAGACACTAACTGAAACTAAAAACTTACCTTATCTCTATCATTTAAGCATCATCCTCATCTTCATCCTCTTCATAGGATGATAAAACAAATGATTGAATAGTTTACCTACGAAATGAACGATGAACTCAAAACGTAAGTAAACTAAAACTTAATTTAATTGCCTATATTTTTATCAAAGATTCTACTCTCAATCCTATGAGATATAGTGGAGTAGAGTGATTCGTTCCACTCCTAGTCCTTCCGCATGTTAATGTTCTCTAAGTATAAGTATTCTAACTCTAAAGTCTAATGAGAGATTTACGAAAAGACAACTAGACTACGATGCAACTACCCACAAGATGCACTAGTCCACTATCTAAACAACTATGGGAATGCTACGTTGATTCGATGATAAGGAGTTAGAGGGGGATTGATTCCACCTCAACTCGACTTAATGCTATTAACAACGAATCGTTGTAATCCGAATTGAACTGCTTCGCAGAACAATTGGTTCTTCCTAATCCCTAATTGCACATGACATTCCTACCAATTCATAACTAGCATGTGAACGATTAAACACATTCTCATGGTGAACTAATCATTTCTAGAGTGGAAAGGAAATTACGACGATTCTACGATAGTCGGAATCAAGCTTTCATCAAGGCTTCTCAACCCCTCTAATGGAGGTTTAGCGAGAATCATTACCTTAATCATTTCGATTAAATTTAAACTGAACATGATATAAAGAATTGAAATTTACTAATCTAAATTAAACAATAATTAAAATCTAATTAATAACTAAGAATTGAATAACAAGTAATAAATGAATCAGATCTAACACAAATGTAAATGACAAGAATCGAAATTTAACAACTAGCTATTTTATTAATCAAACTAATTAAGAGTAATGATTCTAATAGTTTAATCTAAAACAAGAATTGGATTTGAAATTAACTTAATTAAAACAATTAAATCTAGATCTAGAAGCTATTCTAATGGCTACTTTCTATTCTAAGCTCCTTTATTTTCCAACCTAAAAATCTACTATTCTCTACTAAAAAAATCTACCATTAACAAAGAGCTAAGCTTTTGTTTTTATACTTTTCATATCCAAAAAGCGTGCATGGGCTTGGAGCCATGTTTTGGGCCAGAGAATCAGGCCCAAAACCCAATTCTTTCAGTCCAAAAAGGCCTCTTCAGCTGTAGTTGTCTTCAACAGACTTTTTGTCCATTTCTATTCCTCTGATTGGATCAATGCTTAGATCATTGGAAAGCTCTTTCCGAGCTGGTCGTTTTGACATAAGGTAGGCCCTATTCCGAGGTCTGAGTCCAAAGATATGGCTTTCGGAAGTTCTCACGACTTTGTGTGTCAAGCATTTTACGCAAGGTCGACTTTTCAGCTTTTGACCGGGCTTTAGAAAGGCTTTGTCTTCTTGAATCTTGGCCTTTAATCACGGAACTCCTTAGTAACCGACCTTTGCTTCTTTATCTCGCTAAAGTGGCACATTTATGCACCTAATGGACTTTGAAACCTGAAATGCATAAAAACACGTAATTAGTGTTAACTCTTAATTATTACTCACATAATTGGTCTAAAAGTATGTCTATTACAGGGTTAAAACTACAGTTTTGGCTCTTATCAAACCACCCCCAAACAACATTTTGCTTGTCCTTAAGCAAAGATGAGAAATTAGAATAAGTGACCAAAAATGGAGTTCTAACTACTCTCGTTTCGCTGAGTGAGATTGCATTGACCATATGCAACAAGGCCTTAAACCACTAGGAATTCCCTAGTGGACGAGTTATAGCCTCGTGAGAGTTTTCCAGTGAAGGTACTCACAAACTTCATCTATACTACAACGACTAAGAAATAAAACTATTGTTTCCTTATCCATGCTCTAAATTAACTATACCTCTCACTAGCAATGCATATAGAGTAATCAAGTCGACACCTAAGCTAATATATGCATAATACTCAATCATCTACAATAAACATATATACAATGAGTAATACTATGAAATGCCTAGCAGGTTCGTTTATGAAACTCGGGATAGCGTCCTTAAGTAGGTTCTCACAATAATAGTCACGATACAACACTCTGATTTTTCCACTCAAGTTCCCCTACTCTAGTGTGTAGTGGGCACACTTTACCTTACAAATCTCAATAACAACAAGGAAGCCGGAGTCGATCAAACACATCTGCCACTTACTATCACACTAACTTATTCCTAATTGAGCTAGAGGTCTTTATTAGGTATTTCGGGGATTAGGAGATGGTTTAAGAAGGAAAGAAATGGATATTGAAAAAGGGCAAGTCTGAGATAATAGAGTCTTCATATTATGTAACTTAGAAAAAACCTTGTTATTTTCTTTTGCTTATATACTTTGTTTCCATCCTTAGCTATATATATATATATCATATATATATATTTTTTTCTTTTCTTTGGCTTTTGACTCCCTTTTATTCTATTTTTGGAGTTTTTATTTTATTTCTATTTCTATTTTTCTTTTCTTTGGATGGAAACTTCTTTTCTTTATTTTCTGAAGCCATTAACTAACCTTTGTTTACACAAGTTTTTCTCTTCTTCGTTCTTCCTCATTCTATTTTCAGACTTATCTAAATTGGGTAGGTTGAATTTTTTATTTTGTTTTGTTTTGTAACAGGGTAAAGGATTTGTGGTTTATGAAAGGCTAAAGAAAGGCTCAGAGGGGCGACTAGCGGAAAATAATTCATAGGTTTGAATTTCTGGCTATATCGATCCAAAGAGGGCCTAAATTCTCGCTTAGGATATGGCATAGTGATCAAGCAAGTGGACGTGTGATTTCTCTATCCGGATTTTACTTCTCCCTTGTGTCATTTCTCAAATGTTTCGCTCATATAAGGCTTTAGGCTATATTCTCACAGGATTTGTAGAATAAATACTTTAGCCTAGATTTCAGAAACTTACTGCTAACAATCATAAATACTCATGTAATATATTTATAGATAGATGCAAAGATTATTACCTACATATTAACCTAAGTTTCTAACAATTATTCTGATGCAACAGCTACGTGAGATTTCTAGATTGTTAAGAGCATAGAGAAGGAAAACAATACCACTATTCCTAAGTGTATAACATAACTTATTTATTTATATTTTTGAATTTTTGAAATTTTAACTAGAAAACAAATGCATATTATACATATCTATATCCTAACAGATGCCTTAATTACACGTGTTTCTATGCCCCCCCGCCCCCCCCCCAAACAAGAAGCATGCTTTGTCCTCAAAGTATTGTAAATAAAGAGGGTAGGAAAAATACCATTGAAACGCGTGTGAAATTCAGGAACATCTGCAAAACAAAGTTAGAACGCATACTAATATAGGAAATAAAAACCGATTTAACTCTATAACGAAGTTCGCCCATTATGGGGTTAACAAGAATGAAATTGCTTGGGACATAAGCGGACACTAACTAGAATGAAAACTTACCTTATCTCTCACATTACTCATTATCTTCCTCATCCTCTTCTTCCATAAAGAAGTGAGGTTCCTTTGCGTCCTGCCATGCCATGATAATTTGCCAGGCTTCCCGCCATTTATCATCTATTATTGCTAACCTATTAAGAGCCACTTGGTCCGACGGGTGTAGGGTGCAACCCCGATGAGGTTGTATCCTCCACCCTTGCCAAGTCATTACCGCGGAAGGATCGAATAATACTATTGGTGGGTCGTACAGTGTCGATCGTAATCCAATCCGTTAAACGTGTACAAAAAACAGGAAAGAAACATAACATTATACGGGAAACTAGAACAGGCATAAGAAGGAACTTATGCCTCATGCTATGGGATCGAGCTAAACTAGACATCAAGGTTCGGGAAGGTCATGACACATACGTCCCGTGGCTAAAGCAAGGAAAACGCCGCAAGTGGCATCATTCACGTAAGAAAACGCCATTCCCCTAAAAATATTTAGCATGATCCAAAACATAACAGTTCCTATGTTCATGGACGGGCTACCAAAAGCGGCGTTATAGTCCCCTTGGTCCTCGATACGGAAAATGCCACCCATTATACGACTCATGCAAAACTCATAAGTGTAGACATACATATTATCTACCCAATAACACCATGGGTCTTGTATTCCAGCGGGCATAGCAAGTCCAAGAACAAATGCTAGCAAGAACCTGGTAATTTCCATTGGTTCATTATCAATGTTGATGGAGAACAAGTGTTCTCCATCTGGTCTTTCAAAGAAAATGCAGTTATCGTAAAAATAAGATGCTAGTGTTGGAGAATAAAGTGCATCAGGTCTTACCATAAGCGGCTCCTAACCAACGTATGTGATCGCCTCGCGAAACCAAGCACCATAAGTAGTGCTTTGGAATAAATCTTCGAAAGACTGTTCCGGTATCAATGTTGGAGATGTCATCTCAAAATTATGCTCTCGAATAGCTGCGAATGATCTGGAAACTACCTGCAGAAAACTGGAATTTTTCTGGTCCAGTGGAAGTCGGCGCCGCTCTCTTCTAGCTTGGGCGCTGCTTCTGAAGTTTTAGAATTCCAGTGTTTGAGCGCGGGTCACGCTCAGCTTGGGCGTGAGTGCGCTCTGACAAAAATTCAGAAAAAAATTGCAGCCGAAAAGCTTTCGGAGTTCTTGAAACTTGGAAAATGAGCTGAAACGAGGGAATCGCGGGAGTGAAAGGTGAGTGATGGAGGTTAGGTGTAGTGTGAGTTGTGAGTGTAGAATGTATGAAGTTTATATAGATTTTAAGTTGCTAAAACGGATCGGGAAGTTGCCAAAAAGTATTCTGGCTAGTTTAGGAAATCCTAAAATTTCCAAACCCAAAACGGAAACAAATCATTTTCTTGATTCTAAATCAAACCTAGTATCTTTTAGGTTGAATTTATGATAGAATCTACCTATTTAATCGATATTTCATCCTACCATGATACTTATTCATAGATATGCCTAAACGGCCATATTTTCACCTTCACTCATAAGAATAAATTCTAAGACGAGGGTCATATAAAAATAATGCTGGAATAGATAAAACCACCCCTAAACAATTTGGGAAGGTGGGATCAATATTAAACAACCACGCATAATGAAAATAACAGCATTATATTAAAAATTTCATTCGAAGTACATTTCACTACAAAATTCAAATTACGGAAATAAAACTTACATTAAAATAAATGACAATAATGAAACTACAAATAAACATAGAAACATCAAACGATGCTATCCCTAACCACTCCGGTACTGGTAGCGGAGGGTACACGGTCCGGAGATGGCTCCTAGGCTCCTGATGGGCCAGCACCATCCGTCCTTCGGCGACGACGCTCGTGTCTCGATGGTGTGTCCTCAGAAGGAGAATCCCCGTGAGGTGGGAATCGTGTAAGCATCTCGGCCCGAAACTGGCGCTGAGCTTCTAGCTCGGCCCTCATCTGTTCCCACCTCTCATCCTCTCTCTGTGTATGGATCTCGAAGTTATGATGCATCATTGCCTGTCGAGTCCGGAGGTCTTCGCAGATAGTGTCGAGCGAACGCATGCCACGATGAATCACAGCCATGCATTCTGCGTCTGACCAACACCTCTCCAAGGCATCCGCATCAAAACAAGTCACATCCTCCACATCCTCCGAGGCATTCTCGTTTCCCCCATCCTCCTCCGCATTCTCATAACCACCGTCCTCCTCTTCTTCTCTCTCCTCAGCCAACCTCCAAACTCGTTGGACACACTCCTTATAGATGCGAGGGTTTCGTGTAGGGTGATGTACGCCCCTATCGGGACGCTGAGCTGCTCTCAACTTCAGCATGATCTTGGTTATCAACACAGGGAGAGGTGCAACAGACTTCCCTACTCCCCTAATCATGCTAAGTAAAAACTCCAAGATGCAGAACTCGTACTTCTGCTCCTGGAGTATCCATAAGATGTGGAGGTAGTTCAGGCCGATGTCGCTGACCTTCTCCTTCCCCAGGACGTTCCGACCAATCTACTGAGCTGCAGCCAGCTGGTTGGTCCTAAGGGAAGCCTGACGAACACAATGTGACCTCGCATTGTAGTTCCCTTCAGTAACTGTCTCGTTCATCAATGGCACTACCCCATTATGTTGGGACTCCTGCAACGTGACATCCAGATGGATTCTAGGCGGAATGCCTAAAATCTCAGCCAACAAGCCAATAGTCACTTCCTTCCTCCTCTTCGCCACCACAACAAAAATCCTAGTCCCTTCCAACTCCCTCGTATTGTAGAACCGTCGGACTAAGTCCTCGTGGTAATAGGCTTTCGGGCCGAAAGTACCACAAGCTATTCCGATCTCATCGATCATTTTGTCACCGTAAAAACGGCGCGAAGTGGTCGCCAAGAAAAGCTTGCTCGGTAAAATTCGGCGTTGTTGAGCCATTGGTGTTTGGAATGTAGTGGGGGTTTAAATGGAATGTGGTGGTGGGATTTGAATCGACCGATGAAGCAAGCAATTGGTGGTGGTGGTGGAGTGGTGGTGGCGGCACCAAAATTGGAATTTTCGGTTGGTTTTGCTTATTTAATTTGGTGGAGGTGGTGGTGGAAAGCTTTTAGATTAGATTTGAAATCGATTTGAACTGGGGGCTTAGGTTAATTAGGGTTTTTTTTTTATTTTATATATATATATATATATATATATATATATATATATATATATATATATATATATATATATATATTTTTTTTTTTTTTTTTTTTTTATTTTTTTTTTTTTTTTAGGTTTTGTTTGAAGCTTTGGCGTTAATGGCGGGTTTGTGGAAGATGATCGCGACTGTTGGGCTAAGGTAAGGTAAATGCTGAAGTCGCTGCCGCTGGCTGGTTGGGCCCAAGCCCAAATCGAAATTTGTGATTTTTTCGATTTTTGTAAACTTCAAATCAAAATTGCCGCTTACATTCAGTCCGATTTTTGTGAATGAGATATGGAAATGATCAGGAAAGAATTTCCAATTCAATGATCCATAAAACACTCTATTCCGACCGTGAATGAGATATGGAAAATGTCTCGAAGTGCGTGCATGACGTACGTTATGCGAACAATTGAACTCTAAATTCATGGATTATGTCAACCCGAATCGTAATACAATTACACGGCCTAAGCAACTGTAATGGGACATAAACATTCTAGGACGGAAACACGAACACCCCACCCCCAAACAATTTTTTACAACGGAGCTTAGAAAATTTGTTTTTAGTAGTAGGTCTTTTAAAGTCAGATTCCCGAGACTTCCTATATTACTATGTTTATTCTTTAATATATATATATATATATATATATATATATATATATATATATATATTTAATTTTCAAAAGAAAACAATAAACAAGAAAGACATAATTCACCCCATAGAGAAACATGACTAAAAAATCCGAGAAAACATGCAAGAGTGGAAAACGTGAATTATGTTTAAACGTGGACTTAGGATCCGGTACTTTCAGCCACACACTCCATAGGGAGGGCCCGGTTACCTTAATGGTGCACTCACCAATATATGGAAATGAAAGGAAATGCACCAAACACAAAAGTTGAGTCGTTTATAGTCAGATACTCGAGACTTTAACTAAACATATGTATGAACATGCAGTTTATCATATATCAACAACCGAAATAGTTGTGGATCATTCCATAAATAAATATTACAGAAAACATATCCAAACACAATCAAGCACCAAGATTTCCTATGACGCAACCTAGTAATATGAAAGCGAAGTTGGATAACCCTATTACTTAACCTAGCATACACCTTTTTTTTTCGTTTTTGAACGAGAGGGTGTCCTAGTGAATAAGTGTGGAAGAGTGAATGGTTGTGGAGAATATGGTGGATATGGGTAAATTGTAGAAGGAAAGCATGGAAAAAATGAGGATGTGGGTTTAGCACAAAACTCATTCATAGTGTAGGTAGGGATTGTCTCGAGTCTGAAAATGAAGGTGTCAAATGCTTTTGTCTTCTGAAGTATTTGTTTACTAGGTGGATTTAAAAAATTATGAAGCACAAAAGAAACGAAAGGATATAGTGCAAACTCGAGATTCCTTTGAAAGGGTGGAAGGAGGGAAGTAGAGGTGGATGTTGTGGAAAGTAGTTCTTGATAGGGTGAATTATCACCTGCTCTAAGAAACTCATCGAATTGCTCATCTAGATTGGTCATATCCTCGTTACTATGATAGTCCTCTATATCTTTGAGAAAGTCATCTATCTCATCCTCATCCGTAATATGTGTATCGACTAGTGTAGGGATGGAAATGTTGGAGTCTGAACTTCCAAAGGAAAGAAATTTGGGCATATGATTATCAGGGAACGTGTTGTTGAAATAATCTCGAGCAAAGCTCTCGATCATGTTTACCTCTCCATCCATAGACGAATCGGGTAACTGTGTCTTTGTTTTAAAAACATTGACTTCAACAGTAAGATGGCCAAAAGACATGGACATTGAACCATCGCGGCAATTAATGAGCGCATTGGTAGTTGCCAGGAAAGGACGCCCTAAGATGATCGGGGACAGAGTCGTTAATCGACTTTCGCGGTCGAGGATGACAAAATCAGCTGGATAGTAAAAATTCTGAACTTTTACCAGAACATTTTCGACGACACCCTTAGGATACTTAATAGACCGATCAGCTAATTGCAATGTCATTTTAGTGGGTTGCATCTCGTCTAGACCTATTTGTCTATACAAATAAAACGGGAGTAAGTTAACACTAGCCCCCAAGTCTAATAACGCGGTCGTCGTATAAGAATCTCCTAAGGTGCATTGTACGGTAGGACGACCAGGGTCCTTGTACTTAACAATTCCATTATGTTCAGATAGAGTTGGGAATTGTTCTGTTAAAAAAGCGTCGTTTGGTATATTGGTCTTACGCCTAGTAGTACACAATTCCTTAAGAAACTTAGCATGGTGTGGTAGCTTTTTAATAGCTTCGAGGAAAGGAAGGATTATAGTTAGATTCTTGAAAACGTCCCTA
Source organism: Coptis chinensis (assembly GCF_015680905.1). Classification (NCBI taxonomy): domain Eukaryota; kingdom Viridiplantae; phylum Streptophyta; class Magnoliopsida; order Ranunculales; family Ranunculaceae; genus Coptis; species Coptis chinensis. The sequence goes on along the minus strand of NC_141461.1, from coordinate 59,620,817 downwards.
ATCTCCTCATAATTAGTATTCCTAGTTAACACGGCTAATCTTTGTGGAAACGGTGGTTTCTGTTTATATTTAGCAATGGTATCACCTGGATGTTTAACCGTGGCTTTCTGTTTCTTAGGTTGTGTTGTAACTGGTACCTCTACAGTGGTAGGCTCTTCAGTTTCTATTTCGGTATCTAGTAATATAGCAGGTGTAGGGGCTACTGGTGGGGTAACTATAGGCATAGTTACTTTGTTATCAACCACTCTGCCAGAACGGAGAGTGGTGATGGCCTTTAGCTCACCTACATTTTTATATTCATTACTAGTATTATCGGTTACCTCAAAGGCTATATTTGTTGTTTTAGGATTAGGTATTTCGTGACCTAGAAACACACCTTTGGGTTGGGCTTTATCTTGGGCCAACTGTTTTGTTAAATTATTAACAGATTGTAGAAGCTGTTGGTTAGATTGAGCCATGGTTTGGAAAAGTTTTTGGCTCACTTGTATGAAGGTGTCAAGACGATCCGGTTGTGTGGGTGTAGTAGTCACGGGTGGTATGACTAGAACTATTTCACGTGAATTATTTATGGGTGGATTTTGATAGTTATTATTTACCGGAACGATACCTCTATTAGCATTATAATTATTATATATACCTTGACTTTGTGCTTGACCTTGTCGAGGTTGCGCTTGGTTGTTATAATTATTTAAATTACCCTGACCCTGTCCTTGTCGTGGTGGAGCTTGGTTAAAACTTTGTGTTGGCCTAACATATTGATTATTGTACCCTGGAGGTGTGACGTGTTGGTTATTTCTCCAACCGAAGTTGGGATTTTGTCTCCAAGGGGCGTTACGTTCACTATTAATGGAACAAGCCTGTTCATAGGCTATAGGACAGTGGGAGTCGGGATGCTCAGGGCTCCAACAAAAACTACATGGATTTGAATTTACATTCATGACGGGGATTGGCTTTTGTTGAACAGAAATGGCCTCTACCTTTTTAGTGAGTGATTCGATTAGAGTTTTAAGCTCGGAATCGTGTTTAATTTCAAACATATTGGCGGCCTTAACTGTATTAGAAGAACTAGCGGAGCGGTGGACATCATCACTACCCCCCAGTTGTTATTTCGCTTAGTTTGATCCTCTAAAAATTTATAAGCCTCCGAGGCTCCTTTACTTAAGAAACTACCCCCATTCATTATGTCTAGGACTTCTTTATGGTGGTGTAGAAGTCCTCTGAAAAAGGCACGAACTAACGTGTCTTTCGCTAAATTATGATGTGGACACTCTATAAGGAGATCGGTGAAACGATTCCAAGCCTCTGAAAATGATTCATGAGGATTTTGTCGAAAAGAAATGAATCTTGGAAAGCATCTCATCCGTCCTTAGGGGGTAAAATGTTCCATAAACAATTTGAACAAGTTTAGCCCACGAGTCCACGTAATTAGGCGTTTTGGGCGTTAACCAAGACGCCGCCTTATCGGCTAAGGTGAAAGGGAATACCACGAGTTTAATTTGTTCCGCACCAACCGTAGGATGGTGGAATGTTGTTAGGACTTGTTCAATCCTACGATGTAGCCGATAAGGTTTTCATGGTCTAATCCATGAAAAACGGGTAACAAATTAAAAATATTTGGGGGAATTCGGAAATCCCCCACTGGGTCTGCTAGAACGATGCAAGATTTGTGGCTATCGCTCAAGGCTTTATAGAAGTCAGAGAGAGGAGTCTCTTCTTTGTCAGGCATTGTGTCAGGTGATGTGTGTAAAATAGTAGCTAGAGGTGTAGTGGGTGGTATACTAGATAGACTTGTTTGTTGATGTTGTTGTGTAATTACGTTCGGTGTTTTTGTTCGGCCAGATCTTAATCTCATACAAGGATAAAACCAAATTTAGCTAAACACATCAACACTCCAAACAATTCTGATATACTAGTATAAACCTCTAACGAGGAGATCGCGAGGTGTGGAAGAAAGGAATACCCGACAAGCCCCTTGTTTCGCTTTATGAATAGCGTCTTGTTTGGCGTGTTCGAGTGTATATAACAAGTTAGAACACTGAAAAATTTGAAAAATCAAAGTTCGAGTCAAAACTGTAGAATTCCGAAAAAATTAACAAAGGGGGGCGCTCTCAGGGAAGCTGATGCGGCTCGTGTAATTTTCAAATTACAGTGTTTTTAGGGCGGGTCGCGCTCGAGTTCCTGGCTATAGGCCGCAGGTGCGCTCCTTATAGGCGCGGTCGCGCTCAGTGTATTTTTTCGGAACTTTTCAACGCTCAATCGGAAAACCACAGTATGAATCAAACAAGGGTGGGTGGGTTTAATGGGACTTTAAAAAAAAGTACTTACACTATGAAAACAATGCGAAAGTGAAACTAAGATGGCAGCGGCGCCATTTGATAAAACAAATGATTGAATAGTTTACCTACGAAATAAAGCGATGAAACTCTATACGAAAGTAAAACTACACACTAACTTACGTGCCTATATTTTTATCAAAGATTCTACTCTCAATCCTATGAGATATAGTGGAGTAGAGTGATTCGTTCCACTCCTAGTCCTTCCGCATGTTAATGTTCTCTAAGTATAAGTATTCTAACTCTAAAGTCTAATGAGAGATTTACTTAAAAGGCAACTAGACTACTGATGCAACTACCCACAAGATGCACTAGTCGACTATCGAACAACTATGGGAATGCTACGTTGATTCGATGATAAGGAGTTAGAGGGGATTGATTCCACCTCAACTCGACTTAATCCTATTAACGATTTAATCGTTGTAATCCGAATTGAGCTGAATCGCTTGAGTAACAATTGGTTCTTCCTAATCCCTAATTACACATGGAATTCCTACCAATTCATAACTAGCATGTGAATGATTAAACCCATTCTCATGGTGAACTAATCGTTTCTAGAGTGGAAAGGAAATTATGGCGATTCTAACGATAGTCGGAATCAAGCTTTCATCAAGGCTTCTCAACCCCCTAATGGAGGTTTAGCCGAGAATCATTACTGTAATCATTTCGATTAAATTTAAACGGAACATGATATAAAGAATTGAAATTTACTAATCTAAATTAAACAATAATTAAAATCTAATTAATAACTAAGAATTGAATAACAAGTAATAAATGAATCAGATCTAACACAAATGTAAATGACAAGAATCGAAATTTAACAACTAGCTATTTTATTAATCAAACTAATTAAGAGTAATGATTCTAATAGTTTAATCTAAAACAAGAATTGGATTTGAAATTAACTTAATTAAAACAATTAAATCTAGATCTAGAAGCTATTCTAATGGCTACTTTCTATTCTAAGCTCCTTTATTTTCCAACCTAAAAATCTACTATTCTCTACTAAAAAAATCTACCATTAACAAAGAGCTAAGCTTTTATTTTTATACTTTTCAGATCCAAAAATCGTGCATGGGCTTGGAGCCATGTTTTGGGCCAGAGAATCAGGCCCAAAACCCAATTCTTTCAGTCCAAAAAGGCCTCTTCAGCTGCAGTTGGCTTCAACAGACTTTTCGTCCACTTCTGCTCCTTTGATTGGATCAAGGCTTAGACCATTGGAAAGCTCTTTCCGATACGGTCTTTTTGACATAAGGTAGGCCCCATTCCGAGGTCTGAGTCCAAAGATATGGCCTTCGGAAGTTTTGCTGACTTTGTGTCTTTGTTTTACGCCGCGTCGACTTTTCAGCTTTTGACCGGGCTTTAGAAAGGCTTTGTCTTCTTGAATCTTGGCCTTTAATCACGGAACTCCTTAGTAACTGACCTTTGCTTCTTTATCTCGCTAAAGTGGCACATTTCTGCACCTAATGGACTTTGAAACCTGAAATGCATAAAAACACGTAATCAGTGTTAACTCTTAATTATTACTCACATAATTGGTCTAAAAGTATGTCTGTTACAGGGTTAAAACTACAGTTTTGGGCTCTTATCATAGGACCAAGGCTCTTTTGTGTTCTGCCACACTATAATAACTTGCTAAGCCCTTCGCCGTGTGTCATCAAGCCTTTCGCTGTGTTACTCGGTCTAGTGGGGTGTAAAGAGCAACCAAATGAGGTTGCACCTGTCATCCCGGCCAAGTCATAACTCGAAATGAACCAACCACGCAATTGGTGGGTCTCATGACTTCAACCCTTTTCCAATCCGTGAACTGGGTACAGAATTCATGTAAACAACCGCACATGATGCGGAAAATCAAAATAGGCATAAGAAGATACTTATGCCGTGCTATGGGCTCTCTTAAGACTAGCCACTAAAACTCTGGGAATGTCATATATGCGACGTCCCTCAGCTAAAGCAAGAAAAACGTCACCAACGGTACTATTTGAAGAAGTAAACTGCCACTCCCCTAAAATATTCATTAGGATGAATAACATGGTGGTGCCTACATTCAGGGACAGGCTACCAAGGGCTATGTTATATCACCCTTGGTCCATTATACGAAACACCCCTCCCTCATAATACTCGTAGAAATATGCATAGTCATAGAGGTATGCATTATCAGTCATATATCCCCACGTGTGTGTAGGATTAGGCAAAGGCAATCCCGAAACCAAAGCTACCAAATTCTTACTGAATTCCATTGTCGTGTCATTAATTGTAAGGGAAATTTTTTGTTCTCCATCATGGTTACAATAGAAATTAATATTATTGTAGAAATATGCAGTAAGCTGAGGTGAATATGAGTCGTCATCACTTACCAGTAGATGCTTCCATCCTAATTGCAAGATCCTATCGCGGAACCAACCTCCATAGGTTTCACTTCCCAACAAGTCTTTGAAAGACTGCTTAGGTATGACTGTAGGAGATGTCATCACAAAACTACTCTCTAGAAAAGCTGCAAACGATCATAGAACAACCCACAAAAAATTGGAATTTTTCATGCCTACGGAGGTCAGAGCGCGAGTGGCGCTCAAACTATGCCTTGTATGGGTGCGGGTCGCGTTCAAGTGCAAATGGAGTAACAGGCGTGTCAGCACTAGGCGCGCTCACAATTTGTCTTAGGAGGGTGTGGGTCGCGCTCACAATTTGTCTTGGGAGGGCATGAGTCGCGCTCCATGTGTTTTGAGCAGGGTGAAGTGAAAAATAAAAGGAAAAATTAGAGGTTTAAGGTGAGAGATGAAAGTGAGATGTGTGGGTTTTGTGTAGAGAATGAATGAAGTTTATATAAGGTTTTAGTTTCTAAAACGAATTAACAAGTTGCCAAAAAATACTTAAGGCAATTGGCGAAAACAAAATATTTCCAAAACCTAAAATGGAAACAACCCATATTCCTTATTCCAAAACAAACATAATATCTTTTAGGTTGAATTTAGAATTGCAACTTCCTAACTTATTGAAATTTCATTCTACCACAATATCTAATCATAGCCATGCCAATCTCGGCAACATTCCCAACAATCATTGCAAAATTTCTGCTAAAATCATGGATCATATAAAAACATGCTAAAAGAAATAATACCACCCCCAAATAATTCGGGAAGGTGGGATTAACGCAAAAAAAACATCGCATGCGTAGAAAAGAACCACATTAAATTAAAATCGAAATTCAAAATAAAATTAACTACCGAATTCAAATTTAGCTACTGAATTCAACAATTTAACATCCAAACTAATAAAAACAATAAAAACAACATCAAAACAACAAATTTATAGAATAGAGTTTAGGATGGAAATACCAACACCTCACCCCCAAACAAATTTTATAGAACAGAGTTTAGAAAATTTATTTTAAACGTGGGTCTTTTAAAGTCAGATTCCCGAGAATTCATCTCTAACACATATATATAATGAATATGCAGTTTACCATATATCAACAACCAAAATAGTTGTGGATCTTGCCATAAATAATTAACATGGAATGTACCCCCAAACAGAATCAAGCACCAAGATTTTCTACGATGCAAGTTAGTGAAATGAAAGCAAAATCTGATAAATCTAGAACGTAACTGAGTATGCACATTCTTTTTCATCTTTGAACGAAAGGGTGTCGAAGTGAATGATCGTGAGAAAATGGATGTTTGTGGAAGATATGTTGGATATGTATAAGTTTTAGATGGAAAGAATGGAAAAAATGGGAATGTGGGTTTATCACAAAACTCATTCATGGTGTAGGTAGGAACTATCTCAATTCTGAAAATGAAGGTGTCAAGTGCCTTTTCCTTGGGAATTATGTTCGAATTAGGAGGATTTAGAAAATCATGAAGCACAGGAGAAACAAGAGGGTCAAGTGCAAACTCAAGGTTCCTTTGAAAAGGTGGAAGGTGGGGAACATTAATGGAAGGTGAATGAGTGACAGAATAATATGAGGTGGATGAATGGGGCTTGGCTAGAGCTCTCATGTCTAGATCATCAGAAGCCGTGAGATATGCAAGACATTCCTCAATATGTGGGTCAAAAGAATCACTGAGATAGAGGGTGAAAAATTCATCTTCCGTCATAGCGTCAAGGGATGAATGGATGTTGACAGAGAGGGACTTGCGAGGTGGCAAGGAAGAGTTGCAAAAGAGTTGAAGGAAATCTTCCTCAACTTCTAGGGAGTTCTCGTCGAAGTTGGAACATCCAAAGGAAAGGAATTTGTGCATCTGATTATCAGGAAACGTGGTTTTGAAATAATCTTGAGCTAAGCTCTCGATCATACTAACCTCTCCATCTGAAGTCATATCTGGGAACTATTTCGTCGTTTTAAAAACATTTACCTTAACAAAAAGATAGCCAAAAGACATGGACATCGAACCATCGCAGCAGTTTATGAGCGCGTTGGCAGTAGCCAAGAAAGGACGCCCTAAAATAATCGGAACAGAGTCGTTAGCGACTTTTGTATCGAGGATAACAAAATCAGCAGGATAGTAGAATTCCTAAACCTTAACAAGCACATTTTCAGCCACACCCTTAGGATACTTAATAGACCGATCAGCTAATTGCAACGTCATTTTAGTAGGTTGCATCTCCTGTAGACCTATTTGTTTATATAAATAATACGGGAGTAAGTTAACACTCGCCCCCAGGTCTAATAGCGCGGTCCTCGTGTGAGAATCTCTTAAGGTGCATTGTACAGTAGGACGACCAGGGTCCTTGTACTTAACAATTCCATTATGTTCGGTTAAAATCAGAAATTGTTCTGTTAAAAAGGCGTCGTTAGGAATATTTGTCTTACGCCTAGTAGTGGTAAGATAACTTTTTAATCGCTTAAAAAAAGGGTAGGTTTATCGTTAGATTTTTGAAAACCTCCCTAATCTCATCGAAATTCATATCCTTGGTTAACATGGCTAATCTCTGGGGAAACGGTGGTTTCTCTCTATATTTAGCATATGGATCAACAGGATGTCTAACCTTGGCTTTTTGTTTATTAGGTTGTGGTTTAACTGGTACTTCTACAGGGGTAGGATCTTCAGTTATTACTTCGGTATCTAGTACATTATTCGCTGTAGGGATTACTGGTGGGGTAACTACAGGCATAGTTACGGCGTTATCAATCACTCTGCCAGAACGGAGAGTGGTGATGGTCTTTAGCTCACCTACGTTTCCATTTTCATTACTAGTATTACCGCTTACTTCAAAGGCTGTGTTTGTTGTTTTTGGATTAGGTATCGCTTGACTTGGAAACACACCTTTTGGTTGTACTTTCTCTTGTGCTAACTGCTGTAAGAAAAGTTGGATGGCTTGTAAAATCTGTTGTTGGGTTTGCATAAAGGCATCGAAACGATCCGGTTGTGGAGGAGTGTTTGTTATAGGTTGTGTGACAGGAACTATGTCACGTTGATTATTAATGGGTGGGTTGTGATAGTTATGATTAACCGGAATGATACCTCTATTAGCATTATAATTATTATAATTACCTTGTCCTTGTCCTTGTCTCGGTGGAGCTTGATTGTAATTGTTCGCTGGCCTAACATGTTAATTATTATATGCTGGAGGTGTAACTTGTTGATTATTTCTCCAACTGAAGTTGGGATTTTGTCTCCAAGGGGCATTAGGTTCCCTATTAATGGGACAAACATTTTCTGGCTGAGCGGATTTATTTTCATAAACTAAAGGACAATAGGAGTCGGGATGCGCACGACTCAAACAGAAATTACATGGACTAGAGTTGATATTCATGATAGGGATAGGCTTTTGTTGAACAGAAATAGCTTATACCTTTCTAGTGAGAGATTCGATTAAAGTTTTAAGCTCAAGATCGGGTTTCATCTCAAACATACAGACAACCTTAACTGTTGAAGAAAAACAAGCGGAGCGGGAGATATCGTCACTACCCCACAAGTTATTATTACGCTTTGTTTGAACTTCTAAAAATTTATAAGCCTCTGAGGCTCCTTTACTGAGTAAACTAACCCCATTCATTATGTCAAGTGATAAGAGCCCAAAACTGTAGTTTTAACCCCTTAACCATCATACTTTTAGACCAATTATGTGAGTAATAATTAAGAGTTAATACTGATTACGTGTTTTTATGCATTTCAGGCTTCAAAGTCCATTATGTGCAGAAATGTGCCATTTTAGCGAGATAAAGGAGCAAAGTTCGGTTGCTAAGGAGTTCTGTGAATAAAGGCCAAGATTCAAGGAGACAAAGCCTTTGTAAAGCCTGGTCAAAAGCTAAAAAGTTAACACGGGCAGAAACAGTGCACAAGTCAGCAGAACTTCCGAAGGCCGTATCTTTGGACTCACACCTCAGAATTGGGAGTATCTTATGTCAAAACGACCGGCTCAGAAAGTGCTTTCCAATGGTTCAAGCCTTGACCTAATCAGAGGAGTAAAAGTGGACGAAATATCTGTCGAAGATAACTGCAGCTGAAGAGCCCATTTTGGACTAAAGAAATTAGGTTTCGGGCCCGATTTTCCGGCCCAAAATATGGCTCCAAGCCCATGCACGATTTTTGGATTTGAAAGTATAAAAACAAAAGCTTGACTCTTTGTTAATGGTAGATAGTTAGGTTAAAAAATAAATTAGGTTAGGATAAGAAAAGTAGCCATTAAACCTTAGTTCTAGATCTAGTTTTAGATTAATTAATTAGTTTATTTCTTGAGTATTGAATCATTGTTTTTATTGTTCATTAGATTAATAAGTAGTTGTTATTCATTCAATCATATCTTGTTCTTATTGTTCTATTAGATTTATAAAGTGAATTACTTATTCCATAATGACATGTTCTTATTATTGTTCTTGTGTTGGGAATGGTAGTATAGAAATTTCACATCAAATCATTAGTCTCACCATTGTTCCTTTTGGGTTTGATTAGTTGAATTCAATTTAAGTCTAGACAGTTAAGAGTGGAATGAATCCTTACTCATTATATTGCATGATTATGTTTTGAGAGTAAGAAGAATTGATTTAAACGTAAGAACGGTAGGATTACGTATTAGTGTTGTTAACATTAATATTTAGGATTCTACTATTTTTACGGTTATCAAAATCAAGGACACGCTAAGTTTCTAAAAGAGTTGTGCACCAAGAAGAGGAAAACCAACATACCCCACGAAGCATTCTTAACTGAACAATATCCCTCTTTATCTGAACATAACGGAATTGTTAAGTACAAGGACCCTGGTCGTCCTACTGTACAATGCACCTTAGGTGATACCTTCATAACAACTTCTTTATTAGACCTGGGGGCGAGTGTTAACTTACTCCCTTTTTATTTATATAAACAACTAGGTCTAACAAAACTTCAACCAACCAAAATGACTTTGCAGTTAGCCGATCGTTCTATTAAGTATCCCAAGGGTGTAGTTGAAAATATTCTCGTTAAAGTTCAGGATTTTTACTATCCAGCCGACTTTGTTATTCTTGACACAGAAGTTGCTCATGATTCCATTCCCATCATCTTAGGGCGTCCTTTCTTAGCAACCGCCAATGCCCAAATCAATTGTCGGGATGGCTCAATGACTCTTTCTTTTGGAAATCTTTCTGTAGAAGTTAACATGTTTAGACAAAAACAGGGACAACTAGGTTTGCCTGTAGAAGCGGAAGTGAAGTCCATTGAGAGTTTTGTACCTCACATTAGTGCGGCTGACACTTTAGTCCCCACACTAGTAGATACCCCTCTTATGGAAGAAGACAAGGATCACAATTTCTACTCCCTAGACGTAGATAACATCAAGGAGGATTTCCTTCGACTCTTTTTGCAACCCTTCTTTGCCGCCTCGCGCGAAGTTCTCTCCTATGACATCCATTCATCTCTCGGGCCATGCCATGACGGAAGAAGAATTTTTCGCCCTCTATCCTAGTGATTCTTCTTACCCACCTATTGAGGAATGTCTTGCATATCTCAAGGCCTCTGATGATATAGACCTAAGAACATTAGTTGAACACCATTCATCCACCTCACATCCTCATGTCACTCATTCACCTTCCATCACGAATGTTCCTCGCCCTCTACCTTTTCAAAGAACCATTGAGTTGGTACTTGACCTTGGCGTTTCTCCTATGCTTCATAACTATCTAAAACCAACTGGTGAAGAAGTAACACCCAAGGACAAGCCACCTGACACTTTTTCATTTTTTCCATTTTTTCCTTCTCAAAATTATCCACATCCCACGATCTTCCACAACCATCAATTTTCTTACGTTCATTTACTTGGCATCCCCCTTAGGAGGACAAAGAAGAAACTGTATGCTTTCGATTAGGTTTTTGATCTATAAGGCTTTTGCTCTCATTCCACCAAGCTACGTCATAGGAAATCTTGGTGCTTAATTCTGTTTGATGGTGCATTCCATGTTAATTATTTGTGGAAAGACCCACAACTTTTTCGATTGTTGATATATGGTAAACTGCATTTTAATACATATATATTAGATAAAGTCTCGAAAGTATCGACTATAAAAGACTCATTTTATTCTTGATTGTACTCCATTCCAATCTTATGTTATGGGAGTGCACCATTAAGGCAACCGGACCCTCCTTTTTTGGAGTGAGTGGTTGTAAGTGTCGGATTCTTAGTCTACGTTTCATGTGACTCACGCATTTATCTCTTGCACTTTTTCTCGTGGATTGAGTAGTGCTTCTCTATGGAGTGAGTTTCATTTTTATTTCTTTATCGTAATTTTGTTTTGTTTTTCTAAAAATCAAACATATAAAAACTAAATAAAATAAAAACATAAACATATATTAGTAAGTCTAGGGAATCTGACTTTAAAAGACCCAAGTTTTCGTACAATACCAACTTCCTTGAGTATAGGCCAAACAAAATTTTCAAACTTAAAATGAGTTTTCCAATTTTGTTTGGGGGTGGCGTATTTTGGTATTCATTTCAAATCATGTTGCCACCCTAAGCCTGTCATGTTTACTCCAGTAGAGTTTGTGTTAGTTAGTACGTACCATTTTAATTGTGCTTCATATTATCATATCATCTTTACAATATTTACATTCACAGTGTAATGCGCCAATTTTTGCCACGTTTCTATGGTACATTCTTTCCTTATCTCTTTACACTTTGAGGACAAAGCGTTCGATTGTTTGGGGGTGGGATAGAAACATTTGCAAAAATTAGACACTTTTAGGATGTAAATTACGACTTTTATTTATAAAATGTTAAAAATTATAAAAATTAGTTAGTTACATAATTTAATTGTGCTATTGAATTGTTTCATGAACCCCTTCTCCCAAATTGTTTGGGGTGGTATAGAAACACGATGTAAATGTTAAGCACATATTAGGTTGTATATTACGTATTATTTGTCTTAAAAATAATAAAAATAAAAATAAAAAAAAAAGTTTATGCTATACACTTAGGAATATTGGTATTGTTTCTTTTCTCTATGCTCTTAATAATCTAGAAGTCTCCGTAGTTTTTGCATTAGAATAGTTTTTTTAGAAGCTTAGGTTAATATGTAGGTAATAATCTTTGCATCTATCTATAAATATATTACATGAGTATCTATGATTGTTTGGCAGTAAGTTTCTGAAATCTAGGCTAGAGTACTTATTCTACAAATCCTGTGAGAATATAGCCTAAAGCCTTATATGAGTGAAACATTTGAGAAATGACACAAGGGAGAAGTATATTCCGAATAGAGAAATCACACGTCCACTTGCTTGACCACTATACCATGTCCTAAGAGAGAATTTAGGCCATTTTTGGATCGATATAGCTAGAAATTCTGACCCAAGTATATTTTTCCGCTAGTAAGCCCAATCGAGCCTTTCATTAGCCCTTCCATAAACCACAATTCCTTTACCCTGTTAAAAAAACAAAACAAAATAAAAAAAAAAAAAAAAAAACCTACCCATTTTAGGATAAGTCTGAGAATAGGATGAGTGAAGAAAAGAGAAAATAAAAACCTGTGTAAACTAAAATTAGTTAGTTGCTTCAGAAAAGAAAAAGAAAAGAAGTTTCCATCCAAAGAAAATAAAAGAAAAAGAAAAATAGAAATAAAATAAAAACTCCAAAAATAGAATAAAAGGAGACAAAAAGCCAAAAGAAAAAGGCTAAGGATGGAAACAAAGTGTAGAAGCAAAAGAACAAGGTTTTCTCTAGTTACGTAATATGAAGACCCTATTATCTCAGACTTGTCTTTTTGAATATCTGTTTCCTTCATTCTTAAACCATCTCCTAATCCCCGCAACACCTAATAAAGACCTTTAGCTCAATTAGGAATAGGTTAGTGGGATAGTAAGTGGCAGAAGTGTTTGATCAACTCCGGCTTCCTTGTTGTCATTGAGATTGTAAGGTAAAGTGTGCCCACTTCGCACTGGAGTAGCGAAACTTGAGTGGAAAAATCAGAGTGTTGTATCTTGACTTTTATGTGAGAACCTATTTAAAGACGCTATTATAAAGTTTCAGAAACGGACCTGTTACTGCATTTCATAGCATTACTCATTGTATATATGTTTATTCCTAAATGATTGATTATTATGCATATATTAGCTTAGGTTTCAACATGATTATTCTGTATTCATTGCTAGTGAGATGTATAGATAATTGAGACATAAATAAGGAAACAATAGTTTTATTTCTTAGTCGTTGTAGTATAGATGAAGTTTGTGAGTACCTTCACTAGAAAACTCTCACGAGGCTGTAACTCGTCCACTAGGGAATTCCTAGTGGTTTAAGGCCTTATTACATATGGTCAATGCAATCGCACTCAGCGAAACGAGAGTAGATAGAACTCCATTTTTGGTCACTTATTCTAATTTCTCATCTTTGCTTGAGGACAAGCAAAATGCTGTTTGGGGGTGGTTTGATAAGAGCCCAAAACTATAGTTTTAACCCTTTAACCATCATACTTTTAGACCAATTATGTGAGTAATAATTAAGAGTTAATACTGATTACGTGTTTTTATGCATTTCAGGCTTCAAAGTTCATAATGTGCAGAAATGTGCCACTTTAGCGAGATAAAGGAGCAAAGTTCGGTTGCTAAGGAGTTCTGTGAATAAAGGCCAATATTCAAGGAGACAAAGCCTTTGTAAAGCCCGATCAAAAGCTGAAAAGTTAACACGGGCAGAAATAGTGCACAAGTCAGCAGAACTTCCGAAGGCCGTATCTTTGGACTCAGACCTCGGAATTGGGAGTATCTTATGTCAAAACGACCGGCTTAGAAAGAGCTTTCCAATGGTCCAAGCCTTGATCCCATCAGAAGATTAAAACTGGATGAAATATCTGTCGAAGATAACTGCAGCTGAAGAGCCCATTTTGGACTAAAGAAATTGGGTTTTGGGCCCGATTTTTCGGCCCAAAACATGGCTCCAAGCCCATGCACGATTTTTGGATCTGAAAGTATAAAAACAAAAGATTGACTCTTTGTTAATGGTAGATAGTTAGGTTAGAAAATAAATTAGGTTAGGATAAGAAAAGTAGCCATTAAACCTTAGTTCTAAATCTAGTTTTAGATTAATTAATTAGTTTATTTTTTAAGTATTGAATCATTGTTTTTATTGTTCGTTAGATTAATAAGTAGTTGTTATTCATTCAATTATATCTTGTTCTTATTGTTCTATTAGATTTATAAAGTGAATTACTTATTCCATAATGACATGTTCTTATTATTGTTCTTGTGTTGGGAATGGTAGTATAGAAATTTCACATCAAATCATTACTCTTACCATTGTTCCTTTTGGGTTTGATTAGTTGAATTCAATTTAAGTCTACACAGTTAAGAGTGGAACGAATCCTTACTCATTATATTGCATGATTATGTTTTGAGAGTAAGAAGAATTGATTTAAATGTAAGAACGGTAGGATTACGTATTAGTGTTGTTAACATTAATATTTAGGATTCTACTATTTTTACGGTTATCATCAAGCACCTCCTTATGGTGGTGTAACAGTCCCATGAAAAAGGCACGAACTAACGTATCTTTCGCGAGGTTATGGTGTGCACACTTTATAAGAAGATCGGTGAAACGATTCAAAGTCTCTGAAAATGATTCGTGGGGATTCTGTCGAAAGAAATGAATCTTGGAAAGCATTTCATCTGTCTTCAGTGGTGGGTAAAAATGTTCCATAAATAGTTGAAGTTTGGCCCATGAGTCCACAGAATTAGGCACTTGGGCAGTTAACCAAGATGTCGTCTTATCGGCTAAGGTGAAAGGAAACACCCTTAGTTTAATTTGTTCAACACCAACCATAGGATGGTGGAATGTGGTAAGGACTTGTTCAATCCTACATATATGCTGATAACGTTTTTCATGGTCTAACCCATGAAAAATGGGTAACAAATTAAAAATATTTGGGGGGATTCGGAAATCCCCCACTTGGTCTGCAAGAACGATGCAAGATTTTGGGCTATCGTTCAAGGCTTTGTAAAAGTCAGAGATAGGAAACTCTCTTTCTTCAACCATTATTTCAGGTATAGTGTGTGGTATATTTGCTAGAGGTGTAGTAAGTGGTATACTAGAAAGGCGTGTTTGTTGACGTTGCCGGTTCGTTGATTACGTTAGGCGTTTTTCTTCTACCTGACCTTAATCTCATGCAAGGCTAAGACCAATCTTAACTAAACACAACAACACTCAAAACAATCCTGATAAGCTAGTATAAACCTCTAACAGGAGATGCGAGGAGTGGAAGAAAGAAGTTGATAAAAGTAAAATGATAGTTTTACTCACAAATAAACGAGGAAACTTAAACGCAAGTAAAACTAAAACTATTTTCTATTCTAGATTATTTATCAAAGTTTTCTACTCTCGATGCTATCGCAATAGAGTTGGAGTAGAAGATTCGTTCTACTCCTAGTTCTTTAGAATTTACGTTTTCTAAGATTATCGGCCTATCCAAAGTTAATGAGAGTATGATGGGAATTATACTACGGTGGAAATTATACTAACAAAATATGATAATTTGACTACGGAATACTAAACTTGACTATATGTTAAGGAATTAGGGGAGATTGATTCCACCTTAACTCGACTTAATTAACTAGCAAAGATTCGTCGTAATCCGAATTGCAATGCTTTCACATAGCAATTGGGTGTTCCTAATCCCTAATTGTTCATGGTAATCTCTACCATCTAACAACTAGCATGTGAAGCAATCAAACTCATTCTCATGGTGAACTAATTACTTTCTAGATTGGAATGGAAAATTATGACTATTCTACGTTAACAACAATCAAGCTTTCATCAAGGCTTCCTCAAACCCCTCTAATGGAGGTTTAGCCTAGAGTCATTAAGCTATCATTTCCAATTGAATTTAAACAAGACATAATATTAAAGATAGTAAATTTATTTATTTGATCTAATCAATAATATTCTAATGATTCCAAACAAACTAAAACAAGATTAAGAACTAATTTATAACTATGATTATGATTTAACTAATTATGAAATGAAAACAAATAAATCTATGAATGCAAGATTGAATTCGAAATTAAAGATTGAAATATAAACTAAGTATTTTATTTTAAGATTCAAAACTTGTTCTAACAACTAATAAAATTGACAACTAACTAGATTAATCTATATAAACTAATTTAATGAATTAAAAAAAATTCTATATTACAAAAACTAAATTTTATGAACTAGATCTAGGTTTAGATCTAGATAGGTTAAGAGCTAAGCTTTTGTTTCTTGATATAGAAGAGTTAGATTCCTAAATTCGTGCATGGGCTGAGGAGCCATGTTTTGGGCCGAAAAATCGAACCCAAAACCCAATTTATCGAATCCAAGACTTCCAATTATGGTTGTGTTACTGTAGCACGAGGTTTCACTAACTTATACTGCTCTAATCGAGTTAAGGTTTAGACCATTG
This sequence comes from Coptis chinensis, assembly GCF_015680905.1. NCBI lineage: Eukaryota > Viridiplantae > Streptophyta > Magnoliopsida > Ranunculales > Ranunculaceae > Coptis > Coptis chinensis. The sequence goes on along the minus strand of NC_141461.1, from coordinate 59,604,641 downwards.
GAAAGAGCTTTCTGAGCCGGTCATTTTGATATAAAATGGGCCTAAATCCAAGGTCTGAGCCCAAAGATATGGTATTTTGAAGTTCTATTGACTTTTCTTCAGCTCTCTAATCCGGTTTGACTTTCACTTAACAGCTTGACTTGGGCTTTTTAAGGGCTTTTTCTACATGAAACTTGGGCTTTCTTCAGAGAACTTTCATAGCAATCACTTTAGCTCCTTTTAGCACCTAATTAGTAACAAATTTACATTTATTCAACTCTGAAGCCTGAAATACTCAAAAGCATGTAATTAGTGATAAACCTATATTATTAATCACATAATTGGTCTAACAACTATATTATTAAGGGGTTAAAATTACGATTTTTGACTCTTATCAAACCACCCCCAAATAGCATTTTTCTTGTCCTCAAGCAAATATGAGAAATTAGAATAAGTGACAAAAATGGAGTTTTAACTACTCTCGTTTTGCCGAGTGCGATTGCATTGACCATATGCAACAAGGCCTTAAACCACTAGGAATTCCCTAGTGGACGAGTTATAGCCTCGTGAGAGTTTTCCAGTGAAGGTACTCACAAACTTCATCTATACTACAACGACTAAGAAATAAAACTATTGTTTCCTTATTTATGTCTCAATTATCTATATATCTCACTAGCAATGAATACAGAATAATCAAGTCAAAACCCAAGCTAATATATGCATAATAATCAATCATCTATGAATAAACATATATACAATGAGTAATACTATTAAATGTACTAACATGTCCATTTCTGAAACTTTGGAATAACATCCTTAAGTAGGTCTTCACATAAATGTCAAGACAAAAACACTTTGATTTTTCGGCTCAAGTTTTGCTACTCCAATGTGCAGTGGGCACACTTTACCTTACAAACTCAATGACACACAAAGAAGCCGAAGTCGATCAAACACATCTGCCACTTACTATCACACTAACCTATTCCTAATTGAGCTAAATGTCTTTATTAGGTGTTGCAGGGATTAGGAGATGGTTTAAGAAAGAAGGAATGGATATTCAAAAAGGACAAGTCTGAGATAATAGGGTCTTCATATTAAGTAACTTGGAAAATCCTTGTTCTTTTGTTTCTATAATTTGGTTCCATCCTTAGCCATTTTTTTTCTTTTTCTTTGGCTTTTGACTCTTTTGATCCTATTTTTGGAGTTCTAACTCTTTATTTTCTTTTATTTATTTATTTTTATTTGGATGGAAACTTTCTTTTCTTATTTGAAGCTACTAACAAATATTTGTCTACATCGGTTTTTCTCTTCTTTTTTCTTCACTCATCCTATTCTCAGACTCATTCTAAAATGGGTAGGTTGATTTTTTTATTTTGTTTTGTTTTTGTAAAAGGATAAATAATTTGCGTTTTATGAAAGGCTAAAGAAAGGCTCAGAGGGGCTACTAGCGGAAAATAATTCATAAGTTTGAATTTCTGGCTATATCGATCCAAAGAGGGCCTAAATTCTCGCTTAGGATATGGTATAGTGATCAAGCAAGTGGACGTGTGATTTATCTATCCGGATTTTACTTCTCCCTTGTGTCATTCTCAAATGTTCCGCACATATAAGGCTTTCGGCTATATTCTCACACGATTTGTAGAATAAGTACTCTAATCTAGATTTCAGAAACTTACTACCAAACAATCATAGATACTCATGTAATATAGTTATAGATAGATTGAAAGATTATTACCTACATATTAACCTAAGTTTCTAAAAACTATTCTAATGCAAAAGCTACGTGAGACTTCTAGATTATTAAGAGCATAGAGAAAGAAAACAATACCAATATTTCTAAGTGTATAGCATGAACTTTTTATTTATATTTTTGAATTTTTGAAATTTTTACTAGAAAACAAGTGCATATTATACATATCTATATCTTAACAGATGCCTTAATTACACGTGTTTCTATGCCACCCCCAAACAAGAAGCATGCTTTGTTCTCAAAGTATTGAAATAAGAAGGGTAGAAAAATACTATGGAAACACGTGAAATTCTGGAACATCTGCAAAACAAGGTTAAAACATACTAATATAGAAAAAGAAAAACAGACGCAACTCTATATGAGTTCCTGGGGTTAACAAGAATCAAATTGCTTGAGACTTAAGCAGACACTAACTGAAATTAAAAAACTTACCTTATCTCCAGCGTTTAAGCGTCATCCTCATCCTCTTCAAAGAGATGAGGTTCCTTCGCGTCCTACCACGCCATGATAATTTGCGAGGCTTCACGCCATTTATCATCTACAATCGCTAACTTGTTTAGAGCCACTTGGTCAGATGGGGTGTTGGGTGCAACCTGATGAGGTTGTATCCTCCACCCTTGCCAAGTCATTGCATGAAAAGATCGAATAATACAATTGGTGGCTCTCACAATGTATACCCCAACCTAATCCATGAAACGGGCACAAAAAATAGGGAAGAAACATAGCATAATACGGCAAACTAACACAGGCATAAGTAGGTCATATAGCAGGCGTCCCTCATCTAGAGCAAGGAAAATGTCGCAAATGGCATCATTCGCAGAAGAAAAACGCCACTCCCCTAATATGTTTAGCATGATAAAGAACATGACCGTGCCCCACATTAAGGGACAAACTACCAAGGGATACGTTATATGTCATTTGGTCCTCTACACGGAAAATGCTGGCCCCATAATTTTCATGCAAAAGCTCATAATTATAGGCAGAGATATTATCAACTATGTAGCCCCATGGGTCTTGAATCTCAGCAGGCATATGAAGGTCAACAACAAAAGCCATCAAGAACTTGGTTATTTCCATTGTTTCTTCATCAATGTTGATGGAGAACACGTGTTCTCCGTCCATCCGATAAAAGAATTTACAATGGTCATAAAAATACGAGGTAAGTGTCGGAGAGTAAAGTTCATCTGAACTTACCATTAAAGATTGCCATCCTGCTTGTATGATTACTTCGCGGAACCACGCACCATAGGTGTCACTTTGGAACAAGTCTTTAAAAGACTGTTCTGGTATGATATGAGGGGATGTCATCACCAAACTACTCTCTAGAACAGCTGCAAACGATCTTGGATCAACCCACAAAAAATCGGAATTTTTCGTGCCTAAGGATGTTAGAGCGTGGGGCGCGCTCAGATTTGGTCTTGGTAGGGCGCGGGTCGACTCAGGTGAATTTTGAGTTATAGTGTTTTGGGTGCGGGGCACGCTCAGATTTTGTCTGGGTAGGGCGTGGGTCGCGCTCAGGTGAATTTCGAGTTATAGGTGGTTCAAGCGCAGGTGGCGCTCAGGCGCTTGGCGCGCTCCCGTCTTAAACAAGTCTTTGGCCGAAGAAGAAAAGAGGAAAAATTGGGAGTTAAAGGTGAGATATGAATGTGAGATGTAGTGTGGGTTGTGAGTATAGAGTGAAGGAAGTTTATATAGGTTTTGAGTTTCTAAAACGAATCGGCAAGCTGCCAAAAAGGTTTAAGGCAGTTGCAGGAAACAAAATATTTCCAAAACTTAAAACTGTAACAACCCATATTCATTATTCTAAAACAAACCTAATATATTTAAGATTGACTTTAGAATAGTAACTTCCTAACTCTTTGAAATTTCATCCTACCACAAAATCTAATCATAGGCATGCCAATATCGGTAGCATTCCCAACAATCACTGTAAAACTACTTCTAAAAATTGTGGATCATATAAAAATCATGCTAGAAGAAATAATACCACCCCCAAACAATTCGGGAAGGTGGGATTAACACAAAAATTATCACATGCTTAGACAAGAACCAAATTAAATTCAAATAGAAATTCAAATAACAATTAACTACCGAATTCAAATTTAACTACTGAATTTAACAACTTAACATCCAAACTACTAAAAACAATACAAACGACATCCACATAACAAACAACAAGAAATCTAGATACGAGATGAGGAAGGGATAAGAATACAAATTTGAGTGATCAAGAATGGAAAAACCAAACACCCCAACCCCAAAAAAAATTTTGAAAATAGGTTTTTGAAAATTTGTTTTAAAACGTGGGTCTTTTAAAGTCAGATTCCCGTAGACTTAATGTGGGGTCATTTTACGTCAAATTCTCCTAGACGGTGCACACCCCCCAAACAAACAAGAAACTGGGGTGGCACAGAATAGATGATGCGTGGTCAACTATAAACTTGTAGTCGAAAAAGTTTAGGGTCTAACCATAAAAACATGATACTAAATGCACCCTCAAACAGAATGAAGTTGTATAATTGGAAGCAATCATGTAGAAGAATAAAAGAAAACTTATGCAACCCCTCAAAAAACATATGCAAACTATCATGTTGTAGCTGTGTTAAAAAATTTGAATGACCCAAAAGATGAATTAGCAATACTTTAGGTGAGAAAGGAATAAAGTCTGAATCTTGGTGTCTTTCATGAGGCTCATATGCGGAAAAATAAGACAAACTAGGTTTCTCACTACACTCGGTCAAAGCTTGGCTCTCAACTACAGGAATGGTGTACCCATAGGATTGTGTGCTAGGCAAACACTCTTCACTGTGAGGGTTGAAAAAATTATAGAGGGTCTCTGAGGTAATAGGCTCAAGTGCAAATTCAAGGTTCCTCTGAAATGGTGGGTGAATGAATGGCTTAGTTGTGGTAGATGGTTGGATTTTAGGAGGTGGTAACTCAGGTGGTTGGTGGTCAGTTAGTGGATCCTCACACGCTCTTAAGAACTCTACATCTGGCTTGGCTGAATCCATAAGGTTGTGGTTCGTGGCTTTATCTTTAAGAAAGTCATATATTCCTTCCATTGTTATTTCCTCAGCTGCTAAACTAAACTGAGATTCATATTGCTCTAAAGATGTAACTTCCTTTTTTTCTTGCACATTAACTTGTTCATGCCTTATATTAGAATTGTTAATCTCTATTTTCTCACTCTCTTCCTCTAAAACACTATAAGTATCTTCAATGGCATCATTCAAATGTGTCGAGGAATCATCCAGCTGAGTACAGTTAGCAAACAAAAAGGCCTGGACATGCTCAACAGGAGGGTTCGTATTAAGAGAATGCTAATAGTTATCAAATTCTTCCTCTGTCACACCCTTATAAATATCTTCTAATGTGTCATCATTATATTCATATTCAGATGGATCAATGGGAGGTTCCTCGGTGGCATCTCTCAAATTGGAGTGGTCATCCAAAACATGTCCTAAAGAGTCATCTTCAAGAATTTCCTCATCCAGGTGGGGTATGGAGTCAACATAATGGTTAATGGGAGGGTCATGGGAAGGTTGTTCTAGTTGTGTGTCGATCTCTGGCAAGGTTGAAAGTTCTTTATTAGGTGAGAAGATCATGGAAATCATCTGGGCTATGTTTTGAAGCATAGTTAGGTTCTGAAGCATAGTTTGGGAAATTTGGTCTGGGAAGGGTGGCGAACTAGATGGGTGGGTGATTTCTGGCATGGTGGAAGGGTCTGGCTGGTATGGTGTGTGATAGTCATAGTTATTGGCATTTGGATATGATATGAGTCCTTTTTGGGATATGGCGTTTGAGTGACTTTGGTTGACTTCGTATTGTGATAGGTTAGGTTGAGGTTGAATGGCTGGTTGATTGTTATTGGTGGAACTCCATGAATAGTTTGGATGACTAGAAAACTCTTGATTGTATGGGTTACTATAAAAATCTGAAAATTGAGGCTCATAATTATTATTATATCCTATAGTAGGCTCAAACTCTTGATATGATGGGCAATGAGAAGTCCAATGGTCAGGACTACCACAGCATGAACATAGTGATGGGTTTTCATAATAATCACATAATTGCTCGTCTACATATTGATATGCCATAATTGTTAATATATATATATTCTAGGACAATTAATATGCAAACGAAACTCTAATTATAAATTTCTAGATAGGCGTGTGGTATACTAGATAGGCGTGTGTATTGACGTTGACGATTGATTACGTTATACATTTTTCTTCGACCTAACCTTAATCTCATGCAAGGCTAAGACCAATCTTAACTAAACACGACAACACTCAAAACAATCCTAATATGCTAGTATAAACCTCTAACAGGAGATGCGAGGAGTGGAAGAAAGAAGTACCTGAATGCCTCCTTGCTTCGCTTATGAATAGCGTCTTGTATATGAGAGTTCAGTGTATGTAACAAGTTAGAAACACTGAATAACTTTAAGTAGTGGAAGTTTGTACTAACCAGTGAAAATTGGCTTTTTCATAAAAGGGCGCGGGTCGCGCTCGGAATTGGCCTAGGTAGGCGCGTGTCGCGCTCCGGTGGAACTCGAGTTACAGTGTTTTGAGTGCGGGGGGCGCTCAAAATTTGAGTGGGATGGGCGTAGGTCGCGCTCAGGTTCAACTCGAGTTACAGTGTTTTCAGCGCGGGTGGCGCTCGCAAATTGCCTTGTACAGGCGCGGGTTACGCTCAAGTCCAATTCGAGTTCCAGGCGCTCGAAGTTAGCCCTATATGGGCGCGGGGCGCGCTCAGACTTGTTCTTTGATTTTTTTTTAGTTTCTGAACCAGACAATCACTGTTAGAATTAAACAAGAGTGGGTGGGTTTAATGGAACTTTGAAAATACTAAGAATACTAACGAAAACAATACTAAAGAGAACTAAGATGGCAGGGGTGCCATTTGATAAAAGTAAAATGATAGTTTTACTCACGAATAAATGATGAAACTTAAACGCAAGTAAAACTAAAACTATTTTCTGTTCTAGATTATTTATCAAAGTTTTCTACTATCGATGCTATTGCAATAGAGTTGGAGTAGAAGATTCGTTCCACTCCTAGTTCTTTAGAATTTACGTTTTTTAAGAGTATCGGTCTATCCAAAGTTAATGAGAGTATGATGGGAATTATACTACGGTAGAAATTATACTAACAAGATATGATCATTTGACTACAGAATACTAAACTTGACTATATGTTAAGGAATTAGGGGGGATTGATTCCACCTTAACTCGACTTAATTAACTATCGAAGATTCGTAGTAATCCTAATTGCAATGCATTCGCATAGCAATTGGGTGTTCCTAATCCCTAATTGTTCATGGTAATCTCTACCAACTAACAACTAGCATGTGAAGCAATCAAACTCATTCTTATGGTGAACTAATTACTTTTTAGATTGGAATAGAAAATTACGACTATTCTACGCTAACAACAATCAAGCTTTCATCAAGGCTTCCTGAAACCCTTCTAATGGAGGTTTAGCCTAAAGTCATTAAACTATGATTTCCAATTGAATTTAAACAAGACATAATATTAAAGATTGTAAATTTACTTATTTGATCTAATCAATAATAATCTAATAATTCCAAATGAACTAAAATAAGATTAAGAACTAATTTATAACTATGATTATGATTTAACTAATTATGAAATGAAAACAACTAAATCTATGAATGCAAGATTGAATTCGAAATTAAAGATTGAAATATAAACTAAGTATTTTATTTTAAGATTCAAAACTTGTTCTAACAACTAATAAAATTGACAACTAACTAGATTAATCTATATAAACTAATTTAATGAATTAAAACTAATTATATATTACAAAAACTAAATTTTATGAACTAGAACTAGGTTTATATCTAGATAGATTAAGAGCTAAGCTTTTGTCTCTTGATATAGAAGAGCTAGATCCACAAATTCGTGCATGGGCTGAGGAGCTATGTTTTGGGCCGAAAAATGAAGCCCAAAACCCAATTTGTCGAATCCAAGACTTCCAATTCTGGTCATGTTACTGTAGCATGAGATTTCACTAACTTATACTACTCTAATCGAGTCAAGGTTTGAACCATTAGAAAGAACTTTCTAAGCCGGTCATTTTGATATAAAATGTGGCCAAATCCGAGGTCTGAGCCCAAAGGTATGGCCTTTTGAAGTTTTGTTGACTTTTCATCAACTTTCTAATCCGGTTTGACTTTCACTTAACAGCTTGACTTGGGCTTTTTAAGTGCCTTTTCTCCATGAAATTTGGGCTTTCTTCATAGAACTTTCATAGCAATCACTTTAGCTCCTTTTAGCGCCTAATTAATAACAAATTTACATTTATTCAACTCCGAAGCCTGAAATACTCAAAAGCACGTAATTAGTGATAAACCTATATTATTAATCACATATTTGGTCTAACAACTAGTTATTATTAAGGGGTTAAAATTATAGTTTTGGGCTCTTATCAGAATTACCTGAATGCCTCCTCGCTTCGCTTATGAATAGCGTCTTGTATACGCGAGCTCAGTGTGTTTAACAAATTAGAAACACTGAATAACTTGAAGTAATGGAAGTTTATACTACCTGGTGAAAATCGGGCAGTTCAAGAAAAGAGGGCGCGGGTCGTGCTCTGAAATAGCCTAAGTAGTGCGCGAGTCACGCTTAGGTCTAACTTCGAAGTTCTAAGGCTTCAGGCGAGGCTCGAACTTTTCTTTGGTAGAAGCTGGTCGCTCAAGTCTAATTTCGTGTTCCAGCGCTTCGCTTCGAGGCCGGGTTAGCCTTGTATGGGCGCGGGGCACGCTCAGGCTTGTTCTTTGCATTTTTTTTAGTTTCTGAACCAGACAATCACTGTTAGAAGCAAACAAGGGTGGGTGGGTTTAATGGGACTTTGGGAAGACTAACAATACTAATGAAAACAATTGTAAAGGGAACTAAGATGGCAGCAGCGCCATTTGATAAAAGGGAAACCGATAGTTTTACCTATGAATAAGTAACGAAACTCAAACGTAAGTAAAACTAAAGATATTTTATGCTTTATCAAATGGGAAAACTAACAATTCTAATGAAAACGAATCCCCGACAGCGGCGCCATTTGATAAAAGGGAAAACGATAGTTTTACCTACGAATAAGTAACGAGACTCAAACTCAAGTAAAACTAAAACTTGTTTATGGTTATTTTATCAAAGTTTTCTACTCTCGATGCTATTGGAATATAGTTGGAATAGAATATTTGTTCCACTCCTAGTTCTTTAGAATTCTAAGTTAACTACGATTATCAGTCTATCAAAGTTAATGAGAGTAACGACAGAAATATACTACGATGGAAAACTACTACTCAATATCCGAATAACGAAATGACGGAATTCAAATTCTAACTTGACAATAGAGAATGAATTTGGGGAATTCGATTCAACCTTAACTCAACTTAATCAACTAACAAAGAAATGTAGTAATCCAAATTTCAATGCTTTTGTATAACAAACTGGTATTTCTAATCCCTAATTATTTTTGGCAATCTCTACCAAATAATAACTAGCATGTGAAGCAATCAAACCCATTCTCATGGTGAACTAGTTACTTTCTAGAATTGAATAGATTATCACGACGATTTCTAAGCTAACAAAATCAAGTTTTCATCAAGGCTTCCTCAAACCCCTCTAATGAAGGTTTTAGCCTTGAGTCATTGAACTATCATTTAGATATGAATTTAAGCAAGACATGATATAAAGATTATAAATTTACTATATTGATCTAATCAAGAATTCAAAATTAAATTAACAACTAAGAAATGATTAATAACTAAATGATCAAAATTAGATCTAAGTGATTTAATAATTAAAACTAGATTATGAGTAAAAAACTAACTTTATTGATCTAATGAAATAAAAGAGTATTGATTCAACAACTGAATTAAAAACAAGTAAATAAAATCTAATTAATGGAGTCTAACTAATTTATTTTCTCATCTAGGTCTAGCTAATCAACTTCATCCTTAAGAGTTAATTCTTGTGTCTTCCAAAGGATGAGACCAGATCCACTTTTTCGTGCATGGGCTGAGGAGCCATGTTTTGGGCCGGAAAATCGAGCCCAAAACCCAATTTCTTCAGTCTATAGAGGTCTTTTCAGCTGGATTTGAGTTCAGTAGACTTTTCGTCCAATTTTTCTCCTCTGATTGGGTCGAGGTTTTGACTATTGGAAAGTTCTTTCCAAGGCGGTCGTTTTGACATAAAGTAGGCCCAATTCTGAGATATGAGTCCAAAGATACGGTCTTCGGAAGTTCTGCTAACTTTTGTGTGTTGTTTATGCCCGCATTGACTTTGACTTTTATGCTTTGACCGGGCTTTAAAAAGGCTTTTCTCCTTGAATTTTGGCCTTTAATCACAGAACTTCTTAGCAACCAACCCTTGCTCCTTTATCTCGCAAAAGTGACATATTTCTGCACATAATTGACTCTAACGGTTGAAATACATAGAAACACGTAATCAGCATTAACTCTTACTTATTAATCACATAATTGGTCTAAAAATATTATTGTTAAAGGGTTAAAACTACAATTTTGGGCTCTTATCAGTAAGAATTCTGTAATGATGGGGAGTGGTTACAGTGGTTTATAATTTGCGGTAAGTGATTAAATAAGTAAGGCTTTGGCAATGATTGCTTCTAGAAGATAGGCTGGGTCATGAAGTAGAACGTTCTATGTGAAGATGAGTGAGTTGATCTGTTATAGAATGATGTAGTAGCTCGTGGATGTGACTTGATGATGTAGGTCGCTCTAGATGTAGTTCGGGGAACTAGGTCAGCGATCAGTGTGATATTACTGCTATACTGAACACCTTCTTGATATTCCAAAATGAGGATATCACTCCCTCACACAGCCCCCTCTCAGTAGAGTGTGCTATGCATTAAAGCGACCTGCTGAGAGAAAACGGTCGCACGGGTTGAGCATGAGTAAAGAAGCAAAGTGGCGTGAAAATACCCACCGAACTATGGAAGTACGTTCGTGTTGAATGGCAAACTGATGTGGGGTGGTAGTTAGCATGTGACTGGCACGTGAGATAGTCTGGGCAGTTAGTGAGGAAACTTGTCACCGCTTTTTCCAGAATCCTAAAAAGACAGGTTATTGGTATACGTGTGTGGGCTAGGGCTTAGGCTGTGATCATTATGCATTGGAAACTGGAGGGGCGGTTAGATAAAACCATTTTTGGAGATTCGAAAAGTCATTTTTTGTTTCGTTTCCATAACTGTAAAGAATAAAACTCTTCACATTAGTGTTTCCGCCATTGTTGTTGCTCATTTTTCTTGTGTTCTTGCTTGTTACATTGAGTTGTTAGGTCGTCCTTAGCTTGTCTTGTTTAGGATTTGTAATCACTAGAAAAGAGAATGTCTGATTCGGACGATACTCGATCTGAAGAGATTCGAGAGGTATCGTTAAGCTGTGGAGAAATGGAGGATGAAAGGGATGAATTAGTTGAATTTAAGGGTGAGGATGTAGAGGAAGAAGTACGATTTGAATCTGCTGCTGCTGTAGCTAGTACTTCAGGCCGTGATGAAGGGTCAGCTTCTAGTGGGTTGCCCCCTAGGGTCATAGATAAACGTGGTACGAAAGCTTTTGTCAATCTAAGGGAAGTGTTCGGCATCTAGGGAGGCGACCTAGAAATACACGAACTGGACAAGAGCGTAAAGGTGTTCAGTGATAGGTATATGCCACCGAACTACGGCATAGTAGTCTACGAGGGGTAGCTGAGGGCTGGTATGAAGATACCGTTCTCGAAGTTGACCTGCGACTTTTTGATGTTCTACTGGAAAGCACCCTACCAGTTTGTGGGTAATACCTGGCGGCTACTTAGAGTATTTGATCTGTTGAATGTGAGTGGTGAATACCGTATAGAGGTCGCAGACATTATTGAGCATTACAGAATAAAGCGATCTAGTGCTTTTAACTTTAGCATGCAAACGCTGACTGGGAAATCCAGTGTGGATGGTGTAAGCAATGAGGCTTGGGAGAGGAAGTCGTTGCTATTGGTGGATAACTTCTGTGCTAGAGGCTGTAGTTTTCAAACTAGGGTTTGCAATTTTGCTGGTAGGTAGGAGTGTGTTGTTCTGCTGTCTTGATGTTTGAATTGTTGGGATTTTAACTGACTTTGTGTCTTTGCTATTTTTGCATAGTTTACTATAAAGAAGCAAACTAATTGGTCGGTGATAGAGAAGTTTGCGAAGCTAACCTGAGCTTAGAAACAGGAGAAATTGCCTGAGGTCCCGCATTTCTTTGTGGAACGGGGAGGTCGCGTGGTCAGGGAGAAGAGGAGGAATTGACAAAAATAGCTCAGGGTCAAACTAGTGAAGCAGGGATGGATAAGCGTAAGAGTGATCTGGTGACTAGGGATGACTAGAACCGAAGTCGGGTTGGTCCTAAGCGACCCGCCGGAGGTGCTGGTGCCTCGGGGGTTAGGGGGTCGAGTGGGTCTCCCTTGGACTTTGAGGTTATTAGCTTCAAGTCGCGTGAGCGTTACAGCTGGCTGAAGAGGAAGGCTGAGACGAGTGAGCAACACGCTTCTAAGGTTGCCAAGGCTGCTAGGCATGTGCTCTGTGATGGCTCAGATGTTGGCGGCACTTCTTGTGGGGAATGAGTTGGTGGTAAGAACGTTCGTAGCACCAAGTCGAGGCCTGCACCACTCTTAGACTTGGAGACCTTTGAGGTTTGCCAGAGTTTGCCTCCAGTGTCTCAAGAACCTAGCTCATCGGTGAAGTTGAAGGCCCCGAGGAAGGTAAGTGGGAAGTCAGTTATGGGTGATGATGATCTGGAACATCAATTGGTATATGAGGACGACCAGGGTGTGCAGCAAACTGCGAAGTGAACTGATGTCGGTTTCAGGTCAAGTAAGATTGCGTCTTGCCTGCTTGACCACATTTCTTTGGATGGCAGCCGTAAGGAACTGGACACAAAAGGCCTTGCCTATAATTTGAGGCGAATGGACATGGCTCACTGCCTGGTAATTGACACTTCTTCAGATCTTGTGCCTTAGTTTTGTATGTGCATATCAATTATGGACTGTTGTTGTATTTTTTGTGTGTATAGCTTGTGAGTGGATACCAGAAACTGAAAGAGATTGCTCAGATATCGAAATCGAATAGGGAGTTTGTGGCCAAGCTGAGTGATAAGCTAAAGAATGTCCAGATCGCGTATGCTATTGATCGCAAGGAGCTTGAAGAGCTGAAGAAAGAGCATCAAGACGTTTTGTATGACAAGATGTTGATGCGTATCGAGTTGAATGGAAAGGACCTGAAGCTTGAAGAATCGAGGGCAGAACTTGATGCTACGAGGACGGAGATTGGTAGGTTGACTAAGTATGCTCATCATTGCAAATATGTCGTTCAGGAGGCTAATAAAGTGTATGAAGATCTGGACGCTGATTCCTTAAACTGGAGGCAGAATACAAAGTTTTCAAAGAGGTGCATGAACGCTGGGCTTCCAGTACATCAACAGTACCCATACTGGGAGATGCATGTGATGCTCCTATTGCTAATGCTCCTGCTCAAGAGGTCATTGATTCTCTAGTTGAAAGTGTTGTGCCGGATGTGTTTGTGACTGTGGATGCTACTAGTCTTTCTTTTGTGGCAGGTGGTGAGAACGCTCCAGAGGACGTACTGGACCCCTTGTCTATTGAAACTATGTCAGCTCTGTCTTGAAGTTGTGAGTTGCGAGTGACTTTTGGTTGTTTTGATGTTGTAACCTGTGATACATTAGAGATGGTTTCCCGGGATAACCTGGGCAGTTCATCTTTCTTTGGTGTTTGCGTAAATACTGAACTAACTGACTCCCCGTATTGTTCTGGGGAGTTTATGGAATGATGGATGGTATCTAGCCGATCTGGATTTCCTAAGTAGACTTAGCAGTTCGGCTAGTAGACGAATTGGAGCAGTTCGTCCTTTTGCTTTTATGTAATGCTTGTTTTTGCTTCTTTGTTTTGTTTAGTTCTTTGATGGTTTGAATGTGCGATTGTTGATGTTGTTGTAATTGATTGGCTGTGTGTGCGATCCTTGATAAAAGTGGGTGAGGCTGAGTAATCTGTGAGCCTGATTGAGCGTCCTGCTGTTTAATCTTAGTGTTGTAGGACTAGAATAGTGAGAGATTGGGTGAGCGTCTCGCTCTTATGAAACGTTCTCATTCATAGCACTCCCTGGTGAAAGGAGATCGTAGCACGTGCGTGGCACGTGTGGTAATATGAATAGTTACGAATATAAAATGATGGTTATTAGGTGGCCTGACATTTGGCATCTCGATGTAATTATGGTGTGCCTTGGGAAGGTACGTTACTTGAACATAAATAGGAGAACTGTGTCTGGATGATCAAAAGTATTTGCTCTTCTCTTTTGCAACACTGCTGTTCCAAAGCTCTTGCACAAATTTCTTTTTCATCCCAGGTAGGTGTTTTCCGTTGTTTTGCTTGTCTTATCTTGTTGCTTTGTGTGGCTGACTGTTGGGTGTTTGAAGAATCTACCATGGCCAGACGATGTGCAAATGTTGCTGAAGATGAAGGGATAAGGGAAGCCTCCCCCCTTGTTATGGAAGAGATTGAGTTCGAACCTCGTCGTCGTGGTGATTGTGGCAAAAGGAAGGTTGTTGCGTCTGAGGCCAAGAGTAACAAGCGACGCAAAAGTGTTGGTCGCTCTACTGGGGGCATTATGTTCAGGTCTCCTAGTCGGAGGGATGGAGCCGACCTGACTGATGGGGAACGTGGCGACCTGGGTCAAGGCCAAAATGGTGCTGGTGGCAGCTCAGCACCACATGCTGGTGACGTAGGGAGCGAGTTCTTCTATGTTAGGAAGACGGGGAAGAAGCGTGCTGTCAAACGTTCTGACTGCAGCTTCCACTCGGCACCCATAGCGACCTGCCTTCTAGAAGGGATAGTACTGGATGGTGATAAGGCGGAGGTCAAAGATGAAGATATGGGGACGCTGTTGGGGACCATGGATATGGCTTGTTGTTTGGTAAGCTCTTCATCTGATATGTCTTCTTGTTGTTAGATGGGAGACTCTAACCTTGGTATTTTACTTACAGTTCCTTGCTGGGTATGATAAGCTGAAAAGTACTGTTCAACGCGTTGACAATGATGATAGTGTTAAAGTCGAGCTGGGCTGCATGCGAGCTGCGTGGGGGGCTGACAAGAAGAAACTACAAGAGATAACAAAAAAGTACCGTGACGTTGTTGATGAGAAGTCTGTGTTGATTAATTCCATGAAGGACTTGCAAGAAAAGCTAGCCAAAGTGACGGAGTACGCCAAGCATTGCCAGGGGGTTGCTCGCAAGGCGCAAGGTGCATACGACGTGGCCTGTGTTGAGTATGCCGAGCTGGACAAGAAATACATACAGCTGAAGGATGCTTGTAACTGTGGGTCTCTGGGTACGAGTATGCGTGTCATAGCCAGAGATGCGAGGCACAATCCCTCGACCAGTGCTGCCCTTAAGGATAAACATGTTCTTGCTGATGCTTGACTATGAATGCTGGATTTATTCTCTTGTAAGTTGTGAAAATTTTGACTATTTTGTCTGTTCTCCTCTCTGTAAGAGAGTCAAACAATAGATCTGGTTTCTCAGGCTCGCCTGGGCAGTTCGCCTTTTTGGTACAGATACAGAACGAACTAGTTTCCACGAAAGTGGCAGTTCGATATTTGCAAAAGTTGTAAAAAATACCGATATGGATTTCCTGGGTAGACCCAGCAGATTGGTGGATTTGTGAACTGGTTTCCTGAATCTATTCAAGCAATTCAATTGATGGAGGTTTACGGAATGCATGCTGTTTATTTATGCTTGATTGCTTGCACTTATTGTTTTGTTCATAATGAATATGGCATATAGTGGTTTCGAAGCCTAAGAATTAGCTTAGGGAAGCATTTTGCTCGTAGATAACGTTCTCATTTGTGGGTTGCCTACTAGTAAGGACTGTATAGGGTGTGGAGCTTGGTTGCTCGAGTGAGTGTACTAGCCTAAGATAGCGTAGTGCTCGTTGAGAGCGTTCTCACTAAGCTGATCTTAAAGCTATAGTTCCTCTACTAGATGAGAAATGGAGAAACTATGGAGCTGATGAGCTCAAGAGAGCGTGTTGCTCATGGAGAGCATGTTAGCTTAAGAAAGCGTGTTCCTCACGGAGAGCATTCTCCCTGAGTTGATCTTAGATTTATAGGTCCTCAACTAGTGAGAATTGGAGAGGCTATGGAGCCTACAAGATCAAGAGAGCGTGCTGCTCACGGAGAGCGTGTTTGCTTAAGAAAGTGTATTGCTCATGGAGAGTATTCTCCTTGAATTGATCCTAGAGTTATAGGTCCTCAACTAGTGAGAATTGGAGAGGCTCTGGAGCCTATAAGCTCAAGAGAGCGTGCTACTCACGGAGAGCGTGTTAGCTTAAGAAAGCGTATTGCTCACGGAGAGCATTTTTCCTGAGTTGATCCTAGAGTTATATGTCCTCAACTAGTGAGAATTAGAGAGGCTCTGGAGCCTAAAAGCTCAAGAGAGCGTGCTGCTCATGGAGAGCGAGTTGCTCGTTGATAGCGTGTTGCTCGTTAAGTGCGTGTTAGCTTAAGAAAGCATATTGCTCGATCAAGGAGAGCATTCTCCATGAGTTGATCCTAGAGTTATAGGTCCTCAACTAGTGAGAATTGGAGAGGCTCTGGAGCCTACAAGCTTAAGAAAGCGTGTTGCTCACGGAGAGCGTGTTAGCTTAAGAAAGCGCATTGCTCACGGAGAGCATTCTCCCTGAGTTGATCCTAGAGTTATAGGTCCTCAACTAGTTAGAATTGGAAAGGCTCTGGAGCCTATAAGCTCAAGAGAGCGTGTTGCTCACGGAGAGCGTGTTGCTCATTAAGAGCGTTGAAACTCATGAGAGTGCTGACAGGTCGTGTATACTGGTGGTGCTTTCAGTGCGAATTCCATGTCTTGTTGATGAAATTGACCGGAGAAGGTTGTAATAATGAACATAAGTAAATTACACCAAACTCTGTACTAAATAGAAATATGGATTGCAAAACATTACGCTTTTATTGATAAAATTTCTTTAACAAATAAGTGTTCCAAGACTGTGGTAATGGTTTCCCTTCTTGGGTCTTGATCCAGTACACTCCGTTGTCGACGACGCATTCCACTATATACTGACCTTTCCATGTTGGTGCTAGTTTAGAGTCATCTTGAGTCTTCTTCAAAACGAGGTCACCATGTTGAAAGGATCAATGATTGACGCGCTTGTTGTAGGACTTCTTTAGAGTCTGATGGTAAGATGCCACTTTGATGGCTGCCAAGTCACGGCATTTTTCCAGCAAGTCGACCTCTCGAGCTAGGATGGAGTCATTGTGTCCAGACTCGACGAGTTTTGACCGAGTCATAGTGACTATCAGTTCGGTGGGAACAACGACCTCCGTGCCATAACATAAAGAAAATGGCAACTCGCTTGTGCTAGAAGCGAGCTGTAGTACGGTGGGCCCACAGAATGTTTTCTAACTGATTTGGCCATTGCCTCTTGTTCTTTTCAATCTTTTTCTTTATATTTTCTAGAATTGCCTTGTTGCTAGCTTCTGCTTGGCCATTCCTTTGAGTGTACTGAGGGGTGGAAAATGCATGAACGATCTTCCACTTGGCCAGAAACTCCTTAACTGTTTTTCCTTTAAACAGGGAACCGTTGTCCATCACCAGTGTGTGTTGCAAGCCAAATCTGGTGATGATATGTGTCCAGATGAAATTTCTGACGTGTGATTCTTTCATATGTGCTAAGGGGATTGCTTTGACCCACTTAGTAAAGTAATCTATTGCGGCCAAGACGAACCGAAAGCCAGTGCTTTTTTATGGGATGAATGGTCCCATGATGTCCAAACCCCACATGTGAAATGGCCAAGGGCATGCAATGTTGATTAACTCACGATCTAGTTAGATGATATTGTGGCCAAAGGTCTGGCATTTGATGCACTTGAGCACATATTTTTTGGCATCAACTTGCATTCGTGGCCAAAAGTAACCTTGGGAGATCGCTTTGTGAGCCAAAGAGTGACCTCTAGCATGGTTCTCGCATTCGCCCTCATGAATTTCTGCAAAAATCAACTGACCTTGTTCTGGGCTTATGCACCTCAGATGAGGTCCGCCAGCAGACTTTCGGTATAACTTGTTATTAACCAAGTAGTAACGACGTGCCTGATATGGAACTTGTCTGGCTTTGGCACGCTCTTCTGGGAGTGTACCATGCTGGATGTACTCTATGATGGGTTGCATCCATGTTTGACTCATCTGATCCTCAAAGAGTGGGCACAGGTCGCTGATTTCTAGGGCGTGCTTAGCTTGGCAAGCAGGACGGTCAATTACTTCAATGAGTAATTGTCTAGGGGCGCAGTTTGGTGTTTGAGTAGCCAGGTAAGCTAAACTATCCACGTGACGGTTCTCGTCACGCAAAAAGTGGTGTATTGTGGCTTTCTTGAAAGAAGGAAGTAATTGATAAACAACTTGAAGGTATTTAGAAAGGTTACCTTCATGGGTAGTGTACTCTTTAGCAATCTGGCAAACAACCAGTTGCGAGTCACTAAAGACTTGAAGTTCTTGTACACCGAGCTGTAGCACCATTCTAAGCCCCATGATTAGTACCTCGTACTCCGCCTCATTGTTGGAGGTCGCAAAATTGATGCGAATTGATTTCTCCATCATAGCTCCATTTTGGGGACATTAAGAGGACTCCGATTCCACTTCCTCCAGGGTTGCTAGATCCATCCACAAAGAGAGACCAGATAGAGTTATCTTGCTTCTTCGTGGATGGGATATCTGTTTCTGGTTCCCAATTTAGGTCGTCGATAGGAAAATCTACTAGAAAATCTACAACGACCTGCCCTTTTTGAGAGGTACGTAGGACGAACTCGATGTGATGTTCCCCGAGTTCTTCTACCCATACTGCCATGCAAGTTGTCTTATTCTCCTTAAGAAGGATTTTCTTTAGTGGGAGGTCGGTGAGTACCTTGATTGGATGTGCTTGAAAGTAAGGCCTGAACTTCCTTGCAGAATAAAACAATGTGAGTACTGCTCTTTCAATGTAAGAGTAGTTCTTCTCAGCTGGAGTTAGAGTCTTACTTGTAAAGTAGATCGATTTATCTGAGTTGTTATCCTCCTTGAAGAGAACCGAACTGATAGCAAAGTCCGACACTACTAGATAAAGCCCCAGTGTTTCCCCATCTGTTAGTGTTGCTAGAACGGGTGGTGTCGTCAGGTATTCTTTGAGGGTAAAGAACTATTCACCTTTTTTAAGAAGTTGCAGAAATGGTCGACATTTGTCTGACGCCCTTGATATGAATCAGTTGAGTGCTATGACCATTCCTGGTAGCTTCTGTATTTGCTTCTTTGTCTTTGGATCGGGCATGTCCAAGAATGCTCGGATTTGGTCTGGGTTAGCCTTGATCCCTCGTTGTGATACCTGATACCCCAGAAACTTCCCGTAGGATGCTCCAAAAAGACATTTTTCTGGATTCAACTTCATCCGAGTTTGGCATAACCTGGAGAACACTTGCTCAAGGTGAGTGAGGTGGTCACCTGCTTTCTTGCTCTTGACGACCATGTCGTCGATATAGACTTTCATATTATCACCTAACATGTCCTGGAACATGTCAGTGGCCAGCCGTTGATAAGTCGCTCCAGCATTCTTGAGGCCGAATAGAAGGACGTTATAGTAGTAAATTCCCTGTTCTGTGATGAATGACGTTTTCTCTTGGTCTTCTTCAGCGAGTGGGATCTGGTTGTATCCACTGTACACATCCATAAATGACAGGAGCTCGTGGCCACAGGTCTGGTCCACAAGTAGGTCGATTCTAGGTAACGGGAAGCTATCTTTAGGTGTTGTTGATAAAAGCCCAAAACTGTAGTTTTAACCTTTTAACAATATTACTTTTAGACCAATTATGTGATTAATAAGTAAGAGTTAGTGTTGTTATCGTGCTCTCGTGTATTCCAGGCATTGGAGTCGAATATGCGAAGAAATGTGTCCCTTTTGCGAGATAAAGGAGCAAAGGCTGGTTGCTAAGAAGTTCTATGATTAAAGGCCAAGATTCAAGGAGAAAAGGCCTTTTTAAATCCCGGTCAAAGCTGAAAAGTCAAAGTTAACGCAGGCAGAAATAGCGCACAAAAGTCAACAGAACTTCCGTAGGCCGTATCCTTGGACTTAGAACTCGCAATTTTGTCTACCATATGTCAAAACGACTGGCTCAGAATGAGCTTTCTAATGGTCTAAGCCTTGACCCAATCAGAGGAGCAAAAATTGACGAAAAGTGTGTTGACGTCATTTCTAGCTAAGAACCCCTTTATGGACTGAAGTAATGAGGTTTTGGGCTCGATTTTCTGGCCTAAAACATGGCTCCCAAGCCCATGCATGAAATTGTGGATCTAGCCTCTTCTATATAAAGAGGACTAAGGCTTAACTCTTAAGTTACTTAGTTTTATAATTCAGTACTTAGTTTATAACTTAGATTTTATTCCATTAATTAGTTAGTTATTCATAAATTTAGTTTTGAATTAATTTGAATACAGTTTGAATTCTTAGACTTTTTCAATTAGATTAATAAAGCAATTATTTTTCTTTCAATAATGTTTTATTCTTATTGTTCTTATTTTATAAATGATAGTTTAATGACTCAAGGCTAAACCTCCATTAGAGGGGTTTGAGGAAGTCTTGATGAAAACTTGATTGTGTTAGTATATATATAATTGTGATAATCTATTCCACTCTAGAAAGTAATTAGTTCACCATGAGAATGAGTTTAATTGCTTTACATGCTAATTATTAGTTAGTAGAGATTGCCATGAATAATTAGAGATTAGAAATACCCAATCTTTACGTGAAATCGTAAAGATTAGGATTACAACGAATTCTATGCTAGTTTATTAAGTCGAATCAAGGTGGAATCAAATTCCCTTAATTCTTTCCCATATTCACATCATAGTTTTTAATTTATGTCGTTTGATTTATAACATCTAAATTAATTAAATCACCATCTTAGTTAAATTGCAAATCCATTACTCTCATCGTTTTGTTAGAATACATGAACTAGAAAACGTTACATCTAAACGAGCTAGGAGTGGAACAAATTCTCTACTCCAAATATTGCATTGATAACAAGAGTAAAACTTTGATACATTAGAGTAAAAAATCATTTAGTTTTACTTATTCTTGAGTTTAATTAGTTAAGTCTAGGTAAAACTATCGTTTTTACGTTAATCAAATGGCGTCGCTACACGCTTAGTTTTGTTTAGATTGAATTCCTTTAGTAGTGTTAATCCTACCAAAATCCCATTAAACCCACCCACCCTTGTTTGGCTCTAACGTGGTTGTTTGCTTCAGAAACTGATTTTTTTTCGCAGAAATACACTGAGCGCGCCCCGCGCCAAAGTGCCTGGACATCGTCCAAGGAAAGAGCGCGCCCCGCTCCCTTGTTAGGCAAATTTGAAGAAGCGGCCCCGCTAAAGTGCCTGGACTTCAAGTCAGGCAAAAGCGCAGCACGCACCCTTGTTAGGCAAATTCCGAGCGTGCCCCGCGCCCTTTTCTGCATAAGCCCGATTTCACAGGTTAGTTCAAACTTTCATTTTTTTTAAATTTATTCAGTGTTGCATCTGCTTGAATACACTGAAATCGCATATAGAATATGCTATTCAAACGCGTAGCAAGGAGACATTCAGGTACTCCTTCTTCCACTCCTCGCCTCTCCTGTTAAAGGATTTATTCTAGCATATCAGGGTTGTTTTGACTGTTGTCATATTTCTTTAATACTGAACTTAGCCTTGCATGAGATTAATGTCAGGTAAGAAAAAAACAACTAACGTAATCTATCGTGAACATCAACACACACACACCTATCTAGTATACCACACACTACACCTGAAATAATGGCTGGAGAAAGAGAGACTTTTTTCTCTTACTTTTACAAAGCCCTGAACGATAGCCTTAAGTCTTTCATCATTCTTGCAGACCCAGTGGGGGATTTCCAAATCCCCCCGAATATATTTAATTTGTTACCAATTTTTCATGGGTTAGACCATGAGAAGCCTTATCAGCATATGCATAGGATTGAATAGGTTCTTACCACATTTCATCATCCTACAGTAGCTGTAGAACAAATTAAACTGAGAGTGTTTTCTTTCACCCTAGCCGATAAGGCGGCGTCTTGGCTAATTGCCCAAGCGCCTAATTCTGTGGACTCATGGGCCAAACTTGTTCAATTGTTTGTGGAACATTTTTACCCACCACTGAAGACAGATGAAATGCTTTCCAAGATTCATTTTTTCCGCCAGAATCCTCATGAATCATTTTCAGAGGCCTGGAATCATTTTACTGATCTTCTTATAGAGTGTCCACATCATAACCTTGCGAAAGACACGTTAGTTCGTGCGTTTTTCAAGGGTCTTTTACACCATCACAAAGAGGTCCTTGATATAATGAATGGGGGTAGTTTCCTCAATAAAGGAGTAGCAGAGGCTTACAGGTTTTTAGAATATCAAACAAAGCATAATAATTACTTGGGGGTAGTGACGATATCCCCCGCTCCGCTATTTATTCTTCAACAGCTAAAGTTGCCGGTATGTTTGAGAGTAAACTTGATCCTGAGCTTAGACCTTTAATCAAATCTCTCACTAAAAAGGTAGAAGCTATTTCTGATCAACAAAAGCCTACCCCTGTCATGAATGTCAACTCTATCCCATGCAATTTCTGTTTGAGTCATGAGCATCCCGACTCCTATTGTCCTCTCGCCTATAAACAACAACCATAACAACCAGATAATGTCTCCCATTAATAGCTATCCTATTCCTAACACCCCTTGGATACAAAATCCCAACTTCAGTTGGAGAAATAATTAATAAGTTATACCTCTAGGGTATAATAATCAAAATGTAAGGCCAGCAAACAATTACAACCAAGCTCCACCACGACAAGGACAAAGACAAGGACAAGGTAATTATAATAATTATAACAATAATAATTATAATGCTAATAGAGGTATCGTTCTGGTAAATAATAGATATCACAACCCACCCATTAATAATCAACGTGACATAGTTCCTGTCACACAACCTATAACAAACACTCCTCCACAACCGGATCGTTTAGATGCCTTTATGCAAACCTAACAACAGATTTTACAGTCCATCCAACTTTCCTCACAGTAGTTAACCCAAGAGAAAATTCAACCAAAAGGTGTGTTTCCAGGTCAAGCTATACCCAATCATAAAATGTCAAACACAGCTTTTGAACTAACCGGTAATACTAATAATGAAAATGGAAATGTAGGTGAGTTAAATGCCATCACCACTCTCCATTCTGGCAAAGTGGTTGATAAAGCCGTAACTATGCTCGTTGCTACACCACCAGTAGTCATAACAAATGAAAACTTACTAGATACCGAACTAGAAACTGAATATCCTACCCCTGTAGAGGTATCAGTTAAACCATAACCTAAGAAACAAAAGGCCAAGGTTAAACATCCTGTTGATCCATATGTTAAATATATAGAGAAACCACCATTTCCCCATAGATTAGCCATGTTAAACAAGGATACAAATTTTGACGAGATTAGGGAAGTTGTTAAAAATCTAATGATAAACTTACCTTTTCTTGAAGCAATTAAAAAGTTGTCACAACATGCTAAGTTTCTAAAAGAGTTGTGCACTACTAGGCGTAAAACAAATATTCCTAAAGACGCCTTTTTAACTGAACAGTTTCCAACTTTATCCGAGCATAATGGAATTGTTAAGTACAAGGACCCTGGTCGTCCTACTGTACAATGCACCTTAGGAGATACCCATACAATGATCGCACTATTAGACCTCGGGGCGAGTGTTAACTTACTCCCTTACTATTTATATAAACAAATAGGTCTACAGGAGATGTAACCTACTAAATGATGTTGCAATTAGCTGATCGGTCTATTAAGTATCCTAAAGGTGTTGTTGAAAACGTGCTTGTTAAGGTTCATAATTTCTACTATCCTGCTGATTTCGTTATCCTCGACATAGAAGTTGCTAATGACTCTGTTCCTATCATTTTAGGGCATCCTTTCTTGGCTACTACCAACGCGCTCATAAACTACTGTGATGGTTCGATGTCCTTGTCCTTTGGCCATCTTTCTGTTGAGGTAAATGTTTTTAAAATGTTGCAACAGTTCCCAGATACGACGGTCAATGGAGAGGTTAGCATGATCGAGAGTTTAGCTCAAGATTATTTCGACAACACATTTCCTGATAATCAGATGCACCAATTTCTTTCCTTCAAAAGTTCCAACATTGACGCCATGACAAAAAAAAAAAATCACCCACTATTCCAGTGATTCTTCTAACCCACCTATTGCAGAATGTCTTGCATATCTAAAAACTTCTGATGATATAGACCTGAGAGCTCTAACTGACCACCATTCACCCACCTCCCATTATCCTGTCATTCATTCACCTTCCATCAATGTTCCCTGCCATCCATCTTTTCAAAGGAACTTTGAGTTTGCACTTGACTCTCTTGTTTCTCCTGTGCTTCATGATTTTCTAAATTCTCCTAGTACAAAATTACTACCTACATAGCCACCAGATACTTTCATTTTCAGTTGTGTGATTATACCAAACCACTCCGAAAATGAATTTTGTGATAAACGCAGTCTCTCATTTCTTCCATTTCTTACTTCTACAATTCATTCATATCTACCATATCTTCCACAACCATCCATTTTCTCACAATTATTCACTTGCCCACCCTTTCATTGGAAAAAACAAGAAGGCTTTGCATGCTAAGTTAGATTCTAGATTCATCAGTATTCTCTCTCATTCCGTTATGCCACATCATGGGAAAACATGGTACTTGATTGTGTTTGGATGTGTTTTCTGTGATAATTATTTATGGCAAGATACACAACTATTTTGGTTGTTGATATATGGCAAACTGCAGCGTATGTATATATATATTTTTATTTGTTAAAGTCTCAAGTATTTGACTATAAATGACTCATTTTATTCTTCAGTGTACTCCATTCCAATCTTATATTTTGGTAAGTGCACCATTCAGGGAACCGGGCCCTCCTATTGGAGTGTGTGCCTATAAGTACCGGATCCTAAGTCCACGTTTAACATAATTCACGTTTTCCACTCTTGCATGTTTTCTCGGTTTTTGAGTCATGTTTCTCTATGGTGTGAATTATGTCTTTATTGTTTTATTGTTTTCCCTTATATTAATCCGTATTCATAAAAAGAAAAGAAAATTAAAACCATAAAAATAGTAATCTAGGAAGTCTTGGGAATCTGACTTTAAAAGACCCACGTTTAAAACAAATTTTCTAAACTCTATTCTATAAAATTTGTTTGGGGGTGGAGTGTTGGTCTTTCCTTTTCGTGATCTCTCAACTTCCTATTCTTGTTGTTTATGCCGTTTAGTCGTATTTTGATTCGGGTTGACAATATCTATAAATTTAGATTTCATTTGATCACATAACTTATGTCATGCACGCACTTTTAGGTGCTTTCCATTATCTTATATGTCAACCATGGTTAGAATTGAGTGTTTTATGGATCATTGGATTGGAAATTCTCTGCTGATCGTTTTCATAGATCATTTGCCAAAATCGAACCGTTAACGAATCGAGAATTTCAGTTTTAAGTTTGTGCGCATAAGGACAAAGTGGGTATTTTTCGAAATTGTTTGGGCTTGGGCCCAAAATCTCGCAGTCAGGTGCCTTGCACGTGAGTCCACAAAATAGAAACGCATCGCGTTCTTCTTCTCCACTCCGCCTCCATCAGCCTCCATTAACGAAATTAGAAATCAAAAACACAAAAACAAAACCACCGATTCTCATAACTCCAATTTAAAAACCCCACTCCAGTTTCGCTACTCCAGATCATTCTCTCCACTTCCGCCTCCATCAGTTCGAACAAACTAAAAAATAAAAATAAAAATAAAAATAAAATCGCACCAACAAAACCACCAATCAAACCACATTTCGTCCCTTGATAAATTTTACTCTCCCCCACCTTCAACTAACACCAATTTCGAAATCAAAAAAAAAAACACATCCATGGCACAGAAACGAAAAATCCTCCCGGAACAAGTTTTTACATCGGACTACTTCGCACCATTTTACAATGATGAGATGCAAAGTAGGAGGTGGCAAGGGTTGTGGTATAAAGATGATGATTTTTACCATTCAGATTTGGTTTTGAATTTTTATAAGAAGCGGGAAGTCGAAGGTCGGAGGATTTTTATTAAGGTGAATGGCGCGAGGAGAGAAGTGAGTACAGGGATGTTGTCTAGTTTGCTATTCATTGAGCCAAACAACCACCCCATAGTTACATTGCAGGAATCGCAGTGGGGTGGGATCGAGGCATCAATGAGAGAGACTGTCTTGGAGGGTCAGTACAATGTGAAATCGCATTGTGTTCGGCAATCGTCTCTGAGAACCAACCAACTGGCTGTAGCTCAGTGGATTGGTAAGAACATCATCGTACCTCGAAGCTCAGCGACATCGGCTCATCATGTCTGCACCTTCTTTGGGTTCTTCAGGAGAAGAGGTATCAGGTTTGTATCCTCGACTTTTTGATTTCTGAGCTTAGAAGCGTTAGAGAACATTTTGCACTGTTCCCTGCTTTAACTACTAAGATAATGTTGCAATTTGGAGATAAACCGAAATCTAAGCGGATCATGTTGAAATTGCATTCAAATGCAAAGATTTATTCAGAAGCCATGGCAGTTGCCTGAGGATAGGATTGTTGATTCGAATGATGAGGAGGAAGATACGACATGTTTTGAGGCCGATGCCTTGGAGAGGGCTACTTCTGATGGAGAACGCATGGCATTGATTCATCGGGGTGTCACACCTCGAATTTCGACAGAATTCGGAAAAACAATATTTGTTCCTGACTCTTCAATTTTCGAGGTGTGATGAACTCTCAAATTCCAAAAACCCAACATCAGTTTAAATTTGCGGATAATTAATAATTAAAAACCAATAAAAATTTCAAATAAACAAAAGTTCTCTTCATTACAAAAATTCACAAACCTGATTAACTTACAAATCTCCTTTCAACAACTCTTTAATTATAATTACAACTGAAAATACAAATCAACATTTGTCTCAACTAAAATCTATTACACCTTAAGGGAAAACAAAACATATCCTGAATGAGATGCTAATGCAAACCACAAGTAGCAACCCACCTTCTTCAACATTAATCCTGCCAAGACTTATCAACTATGTTCATTTAATGAACACACCTGATAAGCAAACATGCAAATCGGGTCAGCATTATAAACAATGCTGGTGTGAGTAGCCCTAAAATACAAATTATACTTATACATATATATACACAATCCATAAGGCATTTAGTTCCTCCACCGAGGCGCCTTAACTTCCAACAACTAATACAACATTCTTAATTACAAAAATTTAGGTAGGTAGTTCCTCCACTGAGGCGCCTTAACTTCCCACTAACCACACAACAAACTATACATATAATAAATAAGTCATGTAGTTCCTCCATTGAGGCGCCTTAGCTTCCCAACCATAATACAAAGGCATTTAGTTCCTCCACCGAGGCACCTTAGGTCCTAACTAAACTAAAAACCAGCCAAGCATATTCTATACTTACCGCATTTCATGCTCAATTACAGAGTGGGTCGTCTCTGCACAAGTAACTAGTTTGACCCACCCTTCTGCAAAACTATATACAATCATAGATATATCATTAACCAAAATATTACCATAATTATATTATTTAAGGCTTTCTTTGCGTGTCCCTAAAATCACATCATATTTATGTCTTACCTAGTTTCCCTGGCTACCACAATCCCTACCCAACGCCGAACATGTACATCCACATGCCTCCCCTCACATAATGAACCACTCCATGCGTAGCTACCCTAAGCGGGATATCGCATACCAAGTAACCCTCACACGAAAGCCATTAGGTGAGTACGGCCACTATTCGGCATAAAAATATCGTGCGTCTCGTTCTAATTTTGCGAACGGAATAATCAAGCCACTATTCGGCTACGCCAGAAGGCCCAATCAAATTACTTACGCCAAAAGGGCCATTCAGATTCACTGAAATGCCAGAAAGGCCAATCATATTACATACTCCCATCACAAGAGCCAAATCGCATGAGTTGTGGTAGCTAGGTTCTAGGATATTCGTTACGTAATTTATTCAGGTGTCATACCTTAGTATCCCATAATCATTTCACTATATCACATGCATGTCAAATACATTATTGCACTAAGCCACAATATTTAGAATTATCTCAATACATCTCATAACAACTTTCATTCTTTCACGTGCCAATATATTATTGCACTAAGCCACAATCCTGTGGGAAATATCCACAAATACTATACTACCTCTTAGTAGCATCTAACAAATAAAATAATGGAGTGTTTACTTTTCTTTCTCTAAAAAAATATTGCATTTAATAGATATCCTAACATATGATATCATTTAACATAACAACACTTTCAACATACCACATAACGTCACAATAGCTCCAAACATACCACATAACATTTTTTTATAGCGTTTTAGGAATATTATGTCTCCTAACATTTCAATCTCGTTACGTGTCAAAAATACACAACATCAATGATATACGTAAAAATGATAAGTTTTACTAATGAATAAAGCGATGAAACTCTAAACGCAAGTAAAACTACAAACTTCACTTATACTAGACTTATCAAAGATATTTGTTTTCTACTCTCGAATCTATTGAAGTAGAGTTGGAATAGAAGATTCGTTCCACTCCTAGTTCTTTAGCATTCAAGTTTCCTATGACTGTCAATCCTACCAAAGTCAATGAGAGAATTACGAATTATACTACGATGCAAATTTAACTAACAAGATATGAATAACTCAACTACGAAATGCTACAGAATACTAAAGTTTGAATCTAGAATAAGAATTAGGGGGAATTGAATCCACCTTGAATCCAACTTAAGAAACTAGCATAGATTATTGTAATCCAATTCTTACGTTCTCACGATAAGAAGTGGTCGTTCTAATCCCTAATTATACATGGCATTTCTACCAATTTATAACTAGCATATGAGGAAGTCCACCCATTCTCATGGTGAATCAACTTCCTTCTAGAGTGGAATAGTCTCTTACAATGATTCTACGCTACACAATCAAGTTTTCATCAAGGCTTCACCAAACCCCTCTAATGGAGGTTTAGCCTTGGTTCATCAAACTATCATTTCCAATTGAATTAAAACTAGACATCATATAAAGATTCTAACTTTATAAAATTCAACTAAACAATAATTGAAATCTAAATTAACAACTAAGAATTTACTGAATAACAAGAATTGGAATTAGATCTAAATAATATTAAATAACAAAATCGAATTTAACAAGAACTAACTATTTTATTTATCTAATCAATGATATACAATGATTCAAATACTTAATCTAAAACAAGGAATGAAACTAAAACATGAAATGGAAACTAATTAATTAACTAATTCAAAACTCAAAGACTAGATCTAGAACTAAGGTTTAATGGCTACTTTCTACCCTAAGCTAATTGATACTTAAGAGCTAAGTCTTGTGTGGAAATGGAGGAGACCAGATCCACATTTTCGTGCATGGGCTGAGGGTCCATGTTTTGGGCCTGAAAATCTAGCCCAAAGCCCAATTTTTTCAGTCTACAGGGCCCTTTTCAGTTGGCTTTGACTTTAACAGGCTTTTTGTGCACTTCTGCTCCTTTGATTGGGTTAAGATTTAGACCATTGGAAATTTATTTCCGAGCCGGTCTTTTTGACATAAGGTACGCCCAATTCTGAGGCCTGAGTCCAAAGATACGATCATCAGAAGTTCTGCTGACTTTTGTGTGATGTTTCTGCCCGTCTTGGCCTTTAATCCCAGAACTTCTTAGCAACCAACCCTTTGCTCTTTTATATCGCCAAAGTGGCACATTTCTGCACATAATTGAGTTCCATGCCTGAAATATATAAAAGCACATAATTAGCATTAACTCTTATTTATTACTCGCATAATTGGTAGAAAATGATTATTATTAAGGGGTTAAAACTACAGTTTTGGGCTCTTATCAAACCACCCCCAAACAGCATTTTGCTTGTTCTCAAGCAAATATGAGAAATTAGCATAAGTGACCAAAAATGAAGTTCTAACTAATCTCGTTTCACCGAGTGCGATTACATTGACCATATGCAACAAGGCCTTAAACCACTAGGAATTCCCTAGTGGACGAGTTATAGCCTCATGAGAGTTTTCTAGTGAAGGTACTCACAAACTTCATCTATACTACAATGACTCAGAAATAAAACTATTGTTTTCTTATCTATGTCACAATTATCTATACATCTCACTAGCAATGAATACAAAATAATCAAGTCGAAACCTAAGCTAATATATGCATAATAATGAATCATCTAAGAATAAACATATATACAATGAGTAATACTATGAGATGAACTAGCAGGTCCGTTTCTGAAAACTCGAAATAGCGTCCTTAAATAGGTCCTCACATAAATGTCAAGACAAAAACAACTTTGATTTTTCCGCTCAAGTTTCGCTTCTCCATTGTGCAGTGGGCACACTTTACCATACAATCTCAATTACACACAAGGAAGCCAGAGTCGATCAAACACATCTGCCACTTACTATCACACTAACATATTCCTAATTGAGCTAGAGGTCTTTATTAGGTATTGCGGGGATTAGGATATGGTTTAAGAAGGAAGAAAATGGATATTCAAAGAGGACAAGTCTGAGATAATAGAGTCTTCATATTATATAACTAGAGAACCCTATTATTTACTTTCGCTTCTACACTTTGTTTCCATCGTTAGCCATATTTTTTTTTTCTTTTTCTTTGGCTTTTGACTCCTTGATTCAATTTTTGGAGTTCTAACTCTTTATTTCCTTTTATTTTATTTTTTTTTTATTTTTTTTATTTGGATGGAAACTTACTTTTCTCTTCTGAAGCGACTAACAAATTCTTGATTTCAAAGGTTCTGTTCTTTTCTATTCTTCATCTTTATTCTCAGACTTATTCAAAGAATTGGGTAGGTTGATTTTTTATTTTGTTTTGTTTTGTAACAGGGTAAAGGATTTGTGGTTTATGAAAGGCTAAAGAAAAGCTCAGAGAGGCGACTAACGGAAAATAATTCATAGGTTGGAATTTCTGGCTATATCGATCCAAAGAGGGCCTAAATTCTCGCTTAGGATATGGTATAGTAATCAAGCAAGTGGACGTGTGATTTCTCTATCCAGATTTTACTTCTCCCTTATGTCATTTCTCAAATGTTCACTCATATAAGGCTTTAGGCTATATTCTCACAGAATTTGTAGAATAAGTACTCTAGCCTAGATTTCAGAACTTACTGCCAACAATCATAGATACTCATGTAACATATTTATAGATAGATGCAAGGATTATTATCTACATATTAGCCTAAGTTTCTATAAACTATTCTAATGCAAAAGCTACGTGAGACTTCTAGATTATTGCGAGCATAGAGAAAGAAAACAATACCAATATTCCTAAATGTGTAACATACTTTTTATTTATATTTTTAAATTTTTTTGAATTTTTTAACTAGAAAGCAAGTGCATATTATACATATCTATATCCTAACAGATGCCTTAATTACACGTGTTTCTATGCCCCCTACCCCCCCCCCCCAAACAAAAAGCATGTTTTGTCCTCAAAGTATTTAAATAACTAGGGTTGAGAAATACCATTGAAACGCGTGAAATTCTGGAGCATCTGCAAAATAAGGTTAAACATACTAATATAGAAAAGAAAAACTAACGCAACTCTATAAGAGTTCCACCCGTTATGGGGTTAATGAGAAATAGATTGCTTGGGACATAAGCAGACACTAACTGAAATAAAAACTAACCTTAAGTCCCGTTTAAACATTTTCCTCCTCATCCTTAATGAAGAAATGAGGTTCCTTCACATCCTGCCACGCCATGGTAATCTGCCAGGCTTCACGCCACTTATCGTCTACTATAGCTAACCTGTCAAGCGCCACTTGGTCGGATGGGGTGTAGGGGGCAACCAAATGAGGTTGCACCTGCCATCCCGGCCAAGTCATGGCACGGAAAGATCGAATAATAGAATTGGTGGGTCTCACAGTGTCGACCCCTACCCAATCCGTGTAACGGGCACAAAAAACAGGAAAGAAACATAGCATAATACGGCAAACTAAAACAAGCATAAGAAAATATTTATGCCTCATGTTCTGGGCTTGTGCTAAACTAGACATTAATGTCTTGGGAATGTCATATAGCACACATCCCTCAGCTAGAGCAAGGAAAACGTCGTAAGTGGCGTCATTCGTAGAAGAAAAATGCCACTCCCCTAATATGTTTAGCATTATAAAAAAACATCACTGTGCCCACGTTTATGAACAGGCTACCAAAGGCGACGTTATATTGCCCTTGGTCCTCTATCCTAAAGATTCCTGCCCCATAATGCTCATGCAAATCGTCATAGTTATAGAGGTACATATTATCTACCAAATAGGCCCATGAGTCTTGTATTTCAGCGGGCATAGCAAGTTCGAGAGCGAAGGCTAACAATAACCTGGTAATTTCCATTGGTTCATCCCCGATGGTGATGGAGAACACTTGTTCTCCATCTAGTCTATCAAAGAACATACAATTATCGTAAAAATAAGCTGTAAGTGCGGGAGAGTAAAGTTCATCAGGACTTACCAATAGTGGCTCCCATCCTGCTAGAATGATCACTTCGTGAAACCACGCACCATAGGTGTCACTTTGGAACAAGTCTTCGAAAGACTGTTTCGGTATGATACGAGGGAATGTCATCCCCAATAACTCGCTGGAATAGCTGCTGAGGATCTTGGAACAACCCACAAACAATTGGAGTTTTTCTTGCGTACAGGGTTCTGGGCGCGAGGTGCGCCTGGGTGATTTTCGAGTTCTAGGCACTTGGGCACAGGTCGCGCTCACTTTGTGCCTGGGATCGGCGCGGGTTGCGCTCAGGATGAAAGCTAGAATTCTAGTGGTGTGGGCACAGGTCGCGCTCAGCTTAGGGCTTGGTAGGGCACAGGTCGAGGTCTGGTGAAATTCTGTCAGAAGGTGCCTAGGGCGCAGGTCGCGCTCCTCTGGGGCGCAGGCGCGCTCCGAGGTGCTGATAGTGCTAAAATGGATAAAAAGATGGGAATCATGGGAGTGAAAGGTAGGAGATGAAAGTGAGGTGTAATGTGGGTTGTGAGTGTAGAATGAATGAAGTTTTTATAGGTTTTA
Source organism: Coptis chinensis (assembly GCF_015680905.1). NCBI lineage: Eukaryota > Viridiplantae > Streptophyta > Magnoliopsida > Ranunculales > Ranunculaceae > Coptis > Coptis chinensis. The sequence continues at coordinate 59,571,652 of NC_141461.1, read as the reverse complement.
AGTTGCTAAAATGAATCGGAAAATTACCTTAAGTTTTAAGGCAATTTGCCAGAAACAAAAAATTTCCAAACCCGAAAACGGAAACAACCCATATTCTCTATTTCAAAACAAACCTAATACCTTTTAGGTTGAATTTTGGATAGATACTGCCTAATTCACAATATCTATTCATAGTGATGCCCATATCGGCAATATTCTCAACCCTCACTCCTACACAAATTCTAAACTGGAGGATCATATCAAAAATTATGCTGGAATACATAATACCACCCCCAAACAATTCGGGAAGGTGGGATTAATGATAAAAACAAGCCCAATTTAAAAAAAACCGGATTATATTAAAATGGAAATTCAAACAATATTTAACAACCAAATTCAAAATTAAATACAAAATTCATAAATTAACATCCTACTAAAATTAAAAGCAAATACAAAGCAACATCAACTCATAATATTCCTAAACCACTCGCTGCTAGTAGTGGAAGGGACATGGGAAGGTGATGTCTCCTGAGCTCCTAATGGGCCAGAGCCATCAGTCATTTGGCGACGACACTCGTGCCTCACAGAATGCTCAGAAGAAGAAGCACCCCGCTGGGGTGGAAAGCGTGCAAGCATATCATCTCAGAACTTGCGCTGAGCTTCCATCTCTGCCCTCGTCTGTTCCCAGCGCTCATCCTCACGCTCGACATGAGTCTCAAAGTTATGATGCATGGTAGCCTGCCGAGTTCGGAGGTCTTCACAAATAGTATTGAGAGAACGCATGCCACGATGAATCACAGCCATGCGTTCTGCATCCGACCTACACCTCTCCAAGGCATCAGCATCAAAACATGTCGTGTCCTCTAAGTCATCCTCCTCGACTACCCTCTCTTCAGGCAACCTCCAAACTCTCTGGATACACTCCGTATAAATATGAGGATTTAGGTGCTCCTTCAGGCAAATCCTATCAGAAGTCGGAGTCGCTCTCAAAGTCGTATAAATTCATTATGATCTTGGTTATCAAAACAGGGAGAGGTGCAATACTCTTCCCAACTCCCCTAATCATGTTACCCAAAAACTACAAAATACAGAACTCGTACTTCTGCTCTTGGAGTATCCATAGAATGTGAAGGCAGTTCAACCCGATGTCACTGACTTTCTCTTTCCTCGTGACATTCCTACTAATTTACTGACCTACAGCCAGCTTGTTGGTTCTGAGAGACGATTGGTGAACACAATGCGAGCTCGCATTGTAGTTCCCTTCTGTAACAGTCGCGTTCATCAAAGACTCGACCCCAGTAAATTGGGAATCCTGTAGTGTGGCATCGAGATGGTGTCTAGGTTGAATGCCTAAAATCTTAGCTAACAACCCAGTAGATACTTCTCTCCTCTGCCCAGCCACCTTAACAAACATCCTATTTCCATCTAACTCCCTCATTCTATAAAACTGTCGGACCAAATTCTCATGGTAAAAATCCTCTGTCGAGTACCACAAACCACTCCAATCTCTCCTAACCATTTCGTCATCGTAAAACGGCGCGAAGTGGTCGGCAGTAAATGCGTGCTCCGGCAAAATCCGACGTCTTTGAGCCATTTTAAGATTTGGAACGATGTGGGGGGTTTAACTTGAATGTGGGGATGGAGTTTGAGACTCCCTCACTAACAAAACAGTGGTGGTGGCGCGTGGGTGGGCACGGCAATTCACAATTATTGAATTTTCGGTGGTTTTTGGTGGTTTAAATTGGTGGAGATGGTGGTGGGTGTAGATTGGAGAAGATTTGGGGTGGATTTAACTAATTGGCGTGAGTGTAATTTTTTTTTTTTAGGTTAGGTTTTGAAGCATTGTTGTTTGTTAATGGCGGTTTAGATAATGAAATGCGACTGTTGTTTGAAGAAGGAGATGCACGTGCGTACGAGATTGGGCCCAAGCCCAATTCAATTTTTTGAAATTTGTCGGTTTTTTCAAGCAACTTCAAACTAAAATTGCTGCTTCGTTACCGGTCTGATTTTTGCGAATGAGATATGGAAATGACCAGGAGAGAATTTCCAATCCAATGAACCATCTAACACTCTATTCCGACCGTGGATGACATATAAGAAGATGAAAAACACCTCAAAGTGTGTGCATGACGTAAGTTATGCGAACGAATGAACTCTAATTTTCTAAATAATGTCAACCCGAATCGAAATACAATTAAACAGCCTAAACAACACAACTGGAAAGTTGAACAATCCAGGACGGAAACGAACATCCCATTCCCAAACAAATTTTTAACAACAGAGTTTGAAAATTTGTTTTAACAGTGGGTCTTTTAAAGTCAGATTCCCGAGACTTCCTAAATTACTATTTTTATAATTTTAATAATTTTATTATTTTATGAATAAGATTTAATATAAGAAAAATAATAAAGCAATAATACATAATTCACACCATAGAAGAACATAACTCAAAATCCGAGAAAACATGCAAGAGTGGAAAATGTGAATTATGTTTAACGTGGACTTAGGATCCGGTACTTATAGCCACACACTCCATAGGGAGTCCCCGGTTACCTGAATGGTGCACTTACCAATATATAGAAATAAAAGGAAGTACACCAATGAAAAAGGTCAGTCCTCATAGACAGGGTCCTATAAAAGGACTTCCTCTACATCAGGGGACAATAGCTCATGAAAATATTTCAACCGTTGGCCATTGACTTGAAAGGTACTGTTGTCCTTGGGATTTACCAAGGTGATTGCCCCATGAGGGGTGACTTCAGTAACCAGAAAAGGACCAGACCAACGGGTTTTTAATTTACCTGGAAAAATATGTAGACTGGAGTTGTAAAGCAAGACTTTTTGACCTACCACAAACTCTTTGCACAAGATTTGCTTATCATGAACACGTTTCATGTTAGCTTTATAATCCTTCACGAGATCATAAGAATCGCTACGGATTTCTTCAAGATCATTCAATTGCAACTTGCACTTGACACCCGCCTCATCGACACTGAAGGTAAGGCTTTTTATAGCCCACATAGCACGGTGCTCCAATTCAACGGGCAAATGATAAAGTTTTCCAAATACAAGTCTAAAGGGAGACATACCTATAAAAGTTTTGAAAGCCGTTCTATATGCCCATAAGGCATCAGATAGACGCTTTGACCAGTCTTTTCTATCAGGATTTACAGTTGTTTCTAATATCTTTTTGATTTCCCTATTAGAAACTTCTACTTGTCCGCTAGTTTGTAGATGATACGGAGTTGCTACTTTATGTGTAACTCCATAATTTTCACTAGAGATGCAACAACTCTGTTGCAAAAAAGTGTTCCACCATCACTAATGATGGCTTTGGGAATGCCAAATCGATAGAAAATATATTCTTTAACAAAAAACACAACTGTCTTATGATCATTGCTACGGGAAGCCATGTTCTCTATCCATTTAGATACGTAGTCCACGACGACTAGAATATAAATGAAACCGTCAGAAACTGGAAAGGGACCCATGAAATTAATGCCCCATACGTCAAATATTTCTACCACCAATATTGGATTCAATGGCATCATATTATGCTTCGTGATTTGCCCAAGTTGTTGGCAACGAATGCACGTATTGCAATGTACTTGGGAATCTTTAAAGAGAGTGGGCCAATAAAACCCACATTGAAGAATTTTAGCAACTATTTTCTTACCACTAAAATGGCCACCACACTCTTTGTCATGGCAGAATGAGAGAATCTCATTATATTCCCATTGGGGAATACAACGACGAATGATCTGATCTGCACAATACTTGAAAAGGTAGGGCTCATCCCAGTAGTATAGCTTAACTCTGGCCAAGAACTTCTTACGTTCATTTCTTGACCACTCGTAAGGAATAACATCAGAAGCTAAATAGTTCACAATGTCAGCATACCATGGTGCATAAAATATAGCATAGAGATGCTCATTCGGAAAAGAGTCCGGTATGGAGTCAGAATCACTATCATCGTCGTTTGTAAGTCTAAATAAGTGGTCGGCAACTACGTTTTGGACCCCTCATTTGCCCTTTATTTCTAATGTGAATTCTTGCAAGAGAAGAATCCATCGGATCAATCTCTACTTAGCATCCTTCTTAGCGAGAAGGTACCAAAGGGCTGCATGGTCCGTGTAAACTAGAGTCTTAGAACCAACAAAATAAGGACAACTTATCTAAAGCATAAACGATAGCTAAAAATTCTTTTTCAGTAGTTGTATAATTCCTTTGAGCATCGTTTAGAGTTTTACTAGCATAATAAATAACAGTGGATTTATTATCTAGTTTCTGTCCCAAGACAGCACCAACTACATAATCACTAGCATCCCACATGAGTTCGAAAGGTTTAGACCAATCGGGAGGCTGTATAATGGGTGCGGAAGTTAAGGCGCCTTTCAAAGTTTCAAAAGCCTGTTTACAGTTAAAATTAAAATCAAAGATGGCCTCCTTTAAAAGTAGATTAGTTAAGGGTCTAGCTATTTTCCAATTTTTTTTGATAAAACGCCTATAAAAACCTACATGGCCTAGAAAGGCTCTAATATCACGGACAGTCCGTGGTATAGGTAGAGTCGCTATCTTATCTAGTTTTGCCTTTTCTACTTCGATGCCATCACTAGATACGATATGACCTAGTACTATGCCTTTTTCACCATGAAGTGACATTTTTCCCAATTTAAAACGAGACTCTTCTCTTCACATCGTGTTAAAACTTTAGACAGGTTAGACAAGCATTCAGTGAAAAAGTCTCCATAGATAGAAAAATCATCCATGAACACTTCCATGAAACACTCTACCATGTCACTAAATATATGAAGCATACACCGCTAGAAGGTACCAGGAACATTACAAAGGCCAAAAGGCATTCGTTTATAGGCGTATGTTCCAAAAGGACATGTGAAGGTAGTATTTTCTTGGTCATCAATATCAATAATAATTTGGAAATAGCCAGAGTAGCCATCCAAAAAACAATAAAAAGCATGACCAGCTAGACATTCAAGCATCTGATCTATAAAGATTATAGGAAAATGATCCTTTCGTGTCATGGCATTTTAACTTCTGTAATCAATACAGATCCTCCATTTCATAGGACCATGCGTGGCAACATATTCACCCTTGGCGTTATGTACCATGGTAATCCTTGATTTCTTTGGAACTACATGAATGGGACTTACCCATTCGCTATCAGAGATTGGGTATATGATACCCACATCGAGTAACCGTAAGACCCCTTCCCTGACCACTTCTTTCACGGCAGGATTTAAACGACGCTGAGGTTCGTGGGAAGTCTTTGCGTTATCCTCTAAATGGATATAATGAGTGCACACATTAGGGTCAATTCCCTTAATGTCAACTAGGGACCAACAAATCGCAGAACAATGTTCCCTAATCACCCTGATCAACCGTGTCTCTTTCTCCTTAGATAACAGAGAAGATATAATTATCAGATGACTACCATCCAGATCAAGTTGAATATACTTTAACTCAGGAGGAAGAGGTTTAAGCACCGGGGTGGGAGGAATATCGATAAATGCTTCTGGAGGGTCCTCATCTTGAGTAATGAATAATTGCTTAGGCAGCAGGTCTTCAAACTCTGTATATGGAGCAACCGAAGGGTCTACGATTTGTGTAGACTCGAAGATAGTGTTGACTTCCTCTATGTAGGAGTCATCGACAAAGTCCGAACCAAAAAAGAAAGGAATTTATGCATATGGTTTTCTGGAAACGTGTTATTAAAGTAATCTTGAGCTAAGCTCCCGATCATGCTAACCTCTCCATCTATAAACGAATCTGGTAACTGTTTCATCATTTTAAAAATATTTACCTCAACCGAAAGATGGCCAAAAGACAAGGACATCGACCCATCGCGGCAGTTTATAAGCGTATTGGCAGTCGCCAAAAAGGGACGCCCTAAAATGATCGGAACAGAGTCGTTAGCGACTTCTGTATCGAGGATAACAAAATCAGTAGGATAGTAGAAATCCTATGGACCTTAGCAACCACATTTTCAACCACACCCTTAGGGTATTTAATTGATCGATCCGCTAATTGCAACGTCATTTTAGTAGGTTGCATCTATTATAGACCTATTTGTTTGTATAGATAATACGGGAGTAAGTTAACACTTGCCCCCAGGTCTAGTAAAGCGGTCGTCGTGTGGGAATCTCCTAAGGTGCATTCTCTGATGGGGCGACCCGTGGTCCCTTGTACTTAACGATTCCATTGTGTTCCGTTAAAGTTGGAAATTGTTCAGTTAAAAATGCGTCTTTAGGAATATTTGTCTTACGCCTTTTAGTGCACAACTCTTTAAGAAACTTAGCATGGTGAGGTAATTTTTTAATTGCATCCAGAAAAGATAAGTTTATCGTTAGATTTTTAAAAACTTCCCTAATCTCGTCGAAGTTTGTATCCCTGTTTAACATAGCTAATTTCTGGAAAATGGTAGTTTCTCTCTATATTTAGCATATGGATCAACTGGATGTCTAACCTTTGCTTTATGTTTCTTAAGTTGTGGTTTAACTGGTACCTCTATAGGGGTAGGCTCTTCAGTTTCTATCACCATATCTAGTACAATCTACGGTGTAGGGACAACTGGTGGGGTAACTATAGGCATAGTTACTTTGTTATCAACCACTCTCCCAGAACGGATAGTGGAGATGACATTTAGCTCACCTACATTTTCATTTTCTATACTAGTATTACCATTTACCTCAAAGGCTGTGTTTGTTGTTTTAGGATTAGCTATCGTTTATCCTGGAAACACACCGTTGGGTTGCACTTTCTCTTGAGCTGACGGCTGTAAGGAAAGTTGGATGGCTTGTAAAATCTGTTGTAGAGATTGCATAAAGGTATCAAAAAGATCCGGTTGTGGAAGAGTGTTAGCTATAGGTTGTGTGACAGGAACTATGTCACGTTGATTATTAATGGGTGGGTTTTGATAGTTATTATTTACCGGAATGATACCTCTATTAGCATTATAATTATTATTGTTATAATTATTATAACTACCCTGACCTTGTGCTTCACCTTGCCGTGGTTGTGCTTGGTTGTTATAATTATTATAATTACCCTGACCTTGTCCTTGTCGTGGTGGAGCTTGGTTATAATTGTTTGCTTGCCTAACATTTTGATTATTAAACCCTGGAGGTGTTACTTGTTGATTATTTCTCCAACTGAAGTTTGGATGTTGTCTCCAAGGGGCGTTAGGAATAGGAAAACTATTAATCGAGCAAACATTATCTTGTTGTGACTGTTGGTGTTCATAGGCGAGAGGACAATAGGAGTCAGGATGCTCTGGACTCAAACAGAAATTACATGGATTGGTGTTGACATTCATGATGGGGATCGGCATTTGTTGAACAGAAATAGCCTCTACCTTTTTAGTTAGAGATTTGATTAAATTTTTAAGTTCCGGATCGGATTTCATCTCAAACATACCGGCGGCTTTAACTGTTGTAGAAGAACTAGCGGAACGGGAGAAATTGTCACTACCCCCCCCCCCCCCAGTTATTATTACGCTTAGTTTGATCTTCTAAAAATTTATAAGCCTCTGAGGCTCCCTTACTTAGGAAACTACCCCTATTCATTATGTCAAGCACCTCCTTGTGGTGGTGTAACAGTCCCTTAAAAAAGGCACGAACTAGCTTGTCTTTTGCAAGGTTATGGTGTGAACACTCTATAAGTAGATCTGTGAAACGATTCCAAGCCTCTGAAAATGATTCATGAGGATTCTGTCGAAAGAAATGAATCTTGGAAAGCATTTCATCGATCTTCAGTGGTCGGTAAAAATGTTCCATAAATAGTTGAACAAGTTTAGCCCACGAGTCCACAAAATTTGGCGCTTGGGCAGTTAACCAAGACACCGCCTTATCGGCTAAAGTGAAGGGAAATACCCTCAGTTTAATTTGTTCAGCACCAACTGTAGGATGGTGGAATGTAGTAAAGACTTGGTCAATCCTACGCATGTGTTGATAAGGCTTTTCATGGTCTAACCCATGAAAAACGGCTAACAAATTAAATATATTTGGGGGGATTCGGAAATCCCCCACTGGATCTGATAGAACGATGCAAGATTTAGGGCTATCGCTCAAGGCTTTGTAAAAGTCAGAGAGAGGAGACTCTCTTTCTTCAGCCATTACTTCAGGTGGTGTGTGTGGTATATTAGTTAGAGGTGTAGTCGATGGTATATGATAAATGTAAAAAGATTAAAGTTTACCTACGAAATGAACGATGAAACTCAAAACGTAAGTAAACTAAAACTTATTTTTACTATTGCTATCAAGTTTTCTACTCTCAATTCTATCGAAATAGAGTGGAGTAACAAATTCGTTCCACTCCTAGTTCTTTAGCATGGAATGATTTCTTACTTAACTAATCGTTCTTATGTCTAGTGAGAGATTTACGAGGGGAATTCTATACTACGGGGTGGATTCAATTGACAAGTTACGAATAACGGAATGCTACGGAATGCTACGGAATACTGAAATGTGAATCTAGATAAAGAATTAGAGGGGAAGTGAATCCACCTCGAATCCAACTTAATCACCTAGCATAAACTGTTGTAATCCAATTCTTACGTTCTTACGGTAAGAATTACTCGTTCTAATCCCTAATTAGCATGGCATTTCTGCCAATTATAACTAGCATGTGAGGTCGTCCACCCATTCTCATGGCGAAACACGACCTTCTAGAATAGAATAGACTCTACAACGACTCTACACTATATAACTAAGTTTTCATCAAGGCTTCATCAACCCCTTTAATGGAGGTTTTAGCCATGATTCATCAAACCATTATTTCTCATTGAATTATAACTAAACATCATACCAAAATTCTAACTTGGCTAATTTAACTAACAATACTTCAATCTAATTTAACAACTCAAAAATGATACTCAACAAGAATTAAAATTAGATCTACAAATTGAAATGACAAAATTGAAATTGACAAACTAGCTATTTTATTTATCAAACTAATGAAGAACAATGATTCTAAAGATTAATCTAAAACAAGAATTGAAATGAACTAAACTTAATTTTATTTAATGAAAACTAGATCTAGAATTATCTATAGTTTTAGGTCTAACTAGCTACCATTAACAAAAAGTTAAGCTTTTGTTTTTAAATGTTTCAGATCCAAAAATCGTGCATGGGCTTGGAGCCATGTTTTGGGCTAGAGAATCAGGCCCAAAACCCAATTCTTTCGGTCCAAAAAGGCCTCTTCAGCTGTAGTTTGCTTCAATAGACTTTTTGTCCACTTCTGCTCCTCTGATTGGGCCAGACTTGGACCATTGGAAAGCTCTTTCCGAGCCGGTCGTTTTGACATAAGGTAGGCCCAATTCCGAAGTCTGAGTCAAAAGATATGGTCTTTGAAAGTTCTGCTAACTTTGTGTACTGTTTCTGCCCGCGTTGACTTTGACTTTTCAGCTTTGACCGGGATTTAGAAAGGCTTTGTCTTCTTGAATCTTGTCCTTTAATCACAAAACTCCTTAGCAACCAACCATTGCTCCTTTATCTCATCAAAGTGGCACATTTCTGCACATAATTAACTTTGAAGCCCTAAAGCGATAAAACACATAATCGATGATTAACTCTTAATTATTACTCACATAATTGGTCTAAAAGTATGATCTGGGGTTAAAACTATAGTTTTGGGCTCTTATCAAACCACCCCCAAACAGCATTTTGCTTGTCCTCAAGCAAATATGAGAAATTAGAATAAGTGACCAAAATGGAGTTAACTAACTACTCGTTTTCTTTGAGTGCGATTGCATTGACCATATGCAACAAGGCCTTAAACCACTAGGAATTCCCTAGTGGGACCGAGTTATAACCTTGAGGAGAGTTTTCGATGAAGGTACTCACAAACTTCATCTATACTACAACGACTAAGAAATAAAACTATTGTTTCTTCATTCATGTCTCAACTATCTATACATCTCACTAGCAAATGAATAAGAATAACCAAGTCAAAACCTAAACTAATATATGCATAATAATCAATCATCTATGATACAAATATATATACTATGAGTAATACTATGAAATGCCTAGCGGTTCGTTTTGAAAACTTCGAATAAGCGTCCTTAAGTAGGTCCTCACATAAATGTCAAGACAAAACCACTCTTATTTTTCCTCAAGTTTCATTTTGCTCCCAATTAATGCAAGTGGGCACACTTTACCTTACAATCTCAATGACAAACAAGGAAGCCGGAGTCGATCAAATACATCTGCCACTTACTATCACACTATCATATTTCAAAGGTTCTTTTCTTTTCTATTCTTCATCTTTATTCTCAGACTTATTCAAAGAATTGGGTAGGTTGATTTTTTATTTTGTTTTGTTTTTGTAACAGGGTAAAGGAATTGTGGTTTATGGAAGGCTAAAGAAAGGCTCAGAGGGGCGACTAGCGGAAAATAATTCATAGGTTTGAATTTCTGGCTATATCGATCCAAAGAGGGCCTAAATTCTCGCTTAGGATATGGCATAGTGATCAAGCAAGTGGACGTGTGATTTCTCTATCCGGATTTTACTTCTCCCTTGTGTCATTTCTCAAATGTTTTAGCTCATATAAGGCTTTAGGCTATATTCTCACAGGATTTGTAGAATAAGTACTCTAGCCTAGATTTTAAACTTACCGCTAACAATCATAGATACTCATGTAATATATTTATAGATAGATGCAAAGATTATTACCTACATATTAACCTAAATTTCTAACAATTATTCGATGCAAAAGCTACATTGAGACTTCTAGATTGTTAAGAGCATAGAAAGAAAACAATACCAATATTCCTAAGTGTAGAGCGTAAACTTATTTATTTATATTTTTGAAATTTTTAACTTGAAAACAAATGCATATTATACATATCTATATCTTAACAGATGCCTTAATTACATGTGTTTCTATGCCCCCAAACAAGAAGCATGCTTTGTCCTCAAAGCATTTAAATAAAGAGGGTAGAAAAATACCATGGAAACGCGTGAAATTCTGGAACATCTGCAAAACAAAGTTAGAACATACTAATATAGGGAATAAAAAAACTGACGCAACTCTGTAAGAGTTCCACCCATTATGGGGTTAACATAATTAAATTTCTTGGGACATAAGCAGACACTAACTGAAACTAAAAACTTACCTCCACTCCAACGTTTACTCGTCATCCTCCTCTTCTATAAAGAAGTGAGGTTCCTTCGCATCCTGCCGTGCCATAATAATTTGCCAAGCTTGCTGCCATTTATCATCTACTAATGCTAACCTGTTAAGTGTTATTATGTCTGATGGGATGTGCGGGGCGACCAAATGAGGCTGCACCTGCCATCCCGGCCAAGTCATAATTCACAATGAGCGAACCACCCAATTGGTGGGTCTCATGACTTCAACCCTTTTCCAATCTGTAAATTGGGCACAGAATACAGGTAAACAACTACGCATGATGCGGGTTACCAAAACAGGCATAAGAAGATACTTATGCCTCATGCTTTGGGCTCTCTTAAGACTAGTGACTAAAACTCGGTGAATGTCATATCGGCAACATCCCTCAGCTAAAGCGAGGAAAATGTCACCAGCAGTACTGTTTGCAGAAGTGAACTACCATTCCCCCAAAATATTCATCAGGATGAATAACATGGTGGTGCCTACGTTTAGGGACAAGCTACCAAGGGCATTGTTATATCGCCCCTGGTCCATTACTCGAAATACCCCTCCCCCATAATACTCATGGAAATATGTATAATCATAAAGGTATGCATTATCGGTCATATATCCCCATGTGTGAACAGGATCAGGTATTGGTAATCCCGAAACTAAAGCTACCACATATTTATTGAATTCTAGTGTCGTGTCATCGAATACGACGGAGAATTCTTGTTCTCCATCCTAATTACAATAGAATCTAACGTGGTCGTAGAAATAAGTAGTAAGCTATGCTGAATATGAATCGTCATCACTTACGGTAGATGAAGCCATCCTAATCGCAGGATCTGTTTCGAACCAATGTCCATAGGTTTTGGTTCCCAACACGTCTTGAAAGACTGTTCAGGTATGACTATAGGAGATGTCATCTCAACTACTCTTTTGAACAGCTCAAAATCCTGGAACAACCCACAGAAAAATGGAAATTTTTCGTGTTTTTCTGGGGAGGCGGTAGCAGTAAAAGCGGCGGGTGTTTTGGATTTACAGTGTTTGAAGCGAAGGCCAACTTGAAGCGCAGTGCTTCGGGTGTTTTGGATTTACAGTGTTTGGGCGCGAGTCGCGCTCAACTTGGGCTTAGGTACGCTCTAAGTAAAATTTCTGACAGTGTCTAGGGCGCAGGTGCGCTCGTAAGTGCTGAAACAGAAGTTTAAGAGGAAAAGGAAGGAAAATGCTTGGAGTGAAAGGTGAGGGATGATGGTGGGGTGTAGTGTGGTTTGTGAGTGTAGAATGAAGGTAGTTTAAATAGGTTCTGAGCTTCCAAAACGAATCGGCAAGTTGCCAAATTGTTTAAGGCAATTTCCGGAAATAGAAAAATTCTAAACCCGAAAACGGAAACAAACCATATTCTTGATTTTCTAACAACCCTAGTATCTTTTATACTAGATTTAGATAGTAACTTCTAAACTCTCCTAGGTTTCATGCTACCACCACACATATTCATAGATATGCCGATATCGGCAAGATTCTCAATCTTTACTCCTAGACAACTTTACAGAAGATGATCATATAACGAATTATGCTCGGTATAAATATTACCACCCCCAAACAATTCGGAAAGGTGGGATTAATGATAAAAACACGCACAATTCAAAAATAACCAATTATATTAAAAAAAAATTTAAATCCAAACGACATAAAACAAACACATTAATATTTAAATTTAACAACTGAATTAAAATCCAACTAATAAAACAATAAAAACAATGAAATAACAGCGAACACAAACTGATGGTGAACACCTAGCCATGAGATGAAGATGGACCCTGAGATGGAGATTGGTCCTGGGATGAAGAATGGCTTGAGCCATCTATCTTTCGGCGACGACGCTCATGCCTCTCAGACTCGGCTGAAACAGAATCCTCCAAGGGTGGCATGCGTCGTAGCATCTCTATTCGGAACAAGCGCTGTGCTTCCATCTCAGTCTTGAGTACTGCATACTGGGCTTGGTGATGTTGGTGGATAGTCTCCATGTTAGACAAGATATCTTCCTGACCCCTTTCGAGCATTTCAACTCTCGTCTGAAAGTTCGTTTGTTTATTTCGAACTACAATCTGTCTATTTTAGATATCTTCACAAATACCATAAACGCAACGTAAGCCAGTTTGCAACACTTGCATGCATTCTAAATTAGAATTACAACTATCTAATGCATTTTCATCCGGACATGTCATATCTTCCATTTCATCCGCCAACTTAACTACATTTCCTTCAGACAACGGCCAAGTCTCTTGGATGCAATCCGTATAAATACTTGCATTAGAATGCAATTTGATCTTAATAGGAGCAGATTTTGCAACAGCTCTAAATGAGAGCATGATCTTAGTGATCAATACGGGAAGAGGCGCAATGCTCTTTCCCACTCTTTTAATCACATTAAAAATTAAATCGAGGATGTAGAAATTATACTTATTCGTTTGCAAAATCCAGAGAACGTGCAGACATTGCAGACCGATATCGCTGACTTTGTCTTTCCCGAGGACGTTCCTACCAATCCACTGAGCTACAGTCAGTTGGTTGGTTCTCAGACTTGACTAGCAGACGCAATGAGAACTCAGATTGTATTCACCCTCCACGACAGTATCTTTCATCAAAGCAGGAACTCCGATATCTTTGGGATTCCCGAATGGTCGTTCTAGGTTGCTTTCGGCGTAATTCCTAACAATTTCGCCCAACAACTGTCTCGTTACTTCCCTCCTCGTTCCTGCTATCTTAATGAAAATCCTATCACCCTCCAATTCTCGCTTCTTATAAAACTGTTCTACCAAATCGTAGTGATAGAATTCCTCAGTCGAGTACCACAATACATTCCAATTTCTCCTAATCATCTCCGCGTCATAAAATGGATAAGCTGTCGTCGCACAAACGCGCGTGCTCCGCAAAATCCGGCGTCTTAAAATAACCATGGGAAATATTGAAACAATCTACGGGTTTGTATAATGGAGTGTTGGGGATGCGATTTTAGACAACTTTACTAAAAAGAACCGGTGGTGGTGGCGTCGACATGCATAAAGAGCTCCAAATTTTTAGATTTTTGGTGGTTTTTGGAGTTTTAAAATTGTTGGGGTTGGTGGTGGTAATGGTTTGGAGAAGATTTCAGATTGATTTAAATGCTTGGCGTGGGTGTAGTTAGGTTTTCTTTTTCTATTTTTTTTTTTTATTTGGTTAGGTTGAAAACTTTGTTCATGGCGGTGGTGGGATTAGAAATCGCGATACTGTTTGTTTGGGAAGGAAGGGGGCGCACGTGCGCGCGAGTTGAGCCCAAGCCCAAACCGACTTCCGAACTTTTCTGATATTTCGCGCAATTTCAAATTCAATTTGCCGCTTCGTTACTGGTCCGATTTTGGCTAATGAGTTATGGAAATGATCAGTAGAGAATTTCCAATCTAATGATCCATAAAACACTCAATTCCAACCATGGGTGACGTATAAGAAGGTGGAAAACGCCTTGAAGTGCATGAATGACGTAAGTTATGCGAACGAAGGGAATCTAAGTTATAGATAACATCAACCCGAATGAACTACGACTAACGGGCCTAAGCAACACAATGGAAAGTTCGAGCAATCCGGATGGAAAGATCGATTGCCCACCCCCAAACAAATTTTTAAAAACAAAATTTGTTTTAAACGTGGGTCGTTTAAAGTCAGATTCCCAAGACTTGTTGGATTGCTATTTCTATGATTTTAGAATTTTTATTTTTATTATTATTATTATTATATATATATATATATATATCTATATATATATTTTATAAGAAAAATGAAAAACAATAAATACATAATTCACCCCATAGAGGAACATGACTCAAAAACCGAGAACACATGCAAAAGTGGAAGACGTGAATTATGTGAAACGTGGACTTAGGATCCGGTACTTACAACCACACACTCCATAGGGAGGGCCCAGTTACCTGAATGGTGCACTTACCACTATATGGAAGTGAAAGGAAGTACACCAAATGACAAAGGTCGGGTCCTCATTTACGTGGTCCCGTAAAAAGGACTTCCTCTACATCAGGGGACAGAAGCTCGTGAAAATATTTTAACCGTTGGCCATTGACTTAAAAGGTACTGTTATCCTTGGGATTTACCAAGGTGATTGCCCCGTAAGGGGTGACTTCAGTAACCATAAAAGGACCAGACCAACGGGTTTTTAGTTTCCCTGGGAAAATATGTAGACGGGAGTTATAAAGCAAAACCTTTTGACCAACCACAAACTCTCTGCGCAAGATTTGTTTATCATGAACACGTTTCATGTTAGCTTTATAATCCTTCGCAAGATCGTAAGAATCGCTACGGATTTCTTCAATCTCATTCAATTGCAATTTGCGTTTGACACCCGCCTCATCAATATTGAAGTTAAGACTTTTTATAGCCCACAGAGCATGGTGCTCTATTTTAACGGGCAAATGACAAGGTTTCCCAAATACAAGTCTAAAGGGAGACATACCTATAGGAGTTTTGAAAGCAGTTCTATACGCCCATAAGGCATCCGATAGACGCTTGACCGGTCTTTCCTATCGGGATTCTGAGTTGTTTCTAAAATCTTTTTGATTTCCCTATTAGAAACTTCTACTTGTCCGCTAGTTTGTGGATGATAAGGAGTTGCTACTTTGTGTGTAACTCCATACTTTTTCACTAGGGATGCAACAACTCTGTTGCAAAAATGTGTTCCACCATCACTAATGATGGCTTTAGGAATGCCAAAACGACAGAAAATATACTCCTTAATAAACAAATACCACTGTCTTATGGTCATTGTTACGGCAAGCCATGGCCTCTATCCATTTAGACACGTAGTCCACGGCAACTAGAATATAAATGAAACTGTGGGAAACAGGGAAGGGACCCATGAAATCAATGCCCCAAACGTCAAAAATTTCTACTATCAAGATTGGATTTAATGGCATCATATTACGCTTCGTGATTCGCCCAAGTTGTTGGCAACGAATACACGTCTTGTAATGCACTTGGGCATCTTTAAAAAGGGTAGGCCAATAAAATCCACATTGAAGAACTTTAGTGGCTGTTTTCATTCCACTAAAATGGCCACCACACTCTTTGTCATGGCAGAACGATAGAACTTCATTATATTCCCACTGGGGAATGCAACAACGAATAATCTGATCCGCACAATACTTAAAAAGATAGGTCTCATCCCAATAGTATAACTTAACTCTGGCCAAGAACTTCTTACGTTCATTTCTTGACCAATTATAAGGCATAACATCAGCCGCTAAATAATTTACAATGTCAGCATACCATGGTGTTGAAAAAATAGCATACAGATGCTCATCAGGAAAAGAGTCCGGTATGGACTCAGAATCACTATTATCGTCGTTTGTAAGTCTAGATAAGTGGTCGGCAACTACGTTTTCGACCCCTCTTTTGTCCTTTATTTCTAATGTGAACTCTTGCAGGAGAAGAATCTATCGGATTAATCTCTGCTTAGCATCTTTCTTTGCAAGAAAGTACCTAAAGGCTGCATGGTCCGTGTAAACTAAAGTTTTGAACCAACCAAATAAGGACGAAACTTATCTAAAGCGTAAATGACAGCTAAAAATTCTTTTTCAGTAGTTGTATAATTCCGTTGAGCATCGTTTAAGGTTTTACTAGTATAATAAATAACACTGGACTTATTATCTAGTTTTTGTCCCAAGACAGCACCAACTTCATAATCACTAGCATCACACATGAGTTCGAAAGGTTTAGACCAATCGGGAGGCTGTATAATTGGTGCAGAGGTTAAAGCGGCTTTTAAAGTTTCAAAAGCCTGCTTACAGTTAAAATTAAAATCAAAGATTGCATCCTTCAAAAGCAGATTAGTTAAAGGCCTAGCTATTTTAGAAATCTTTAATAAAACACCTATAAAAACCACGCATGGCCTAGAAAGGCTCTAATATCGCGAACAAGTCCGTGGTTTAGGTAGAGTTAACTATCTTATCTAGTTTGGCCTTATCTACTTCGATGCCATCACTAGATATAATGTGACCTAGTACTATGCCCTTTTCACCATGAAATGACACTTTTCCCGGTTTAAAAGCGAGGCTCTTTTCTTCACACCGTGTCAAAACCTTAGACAAGTTAGACAAGCGATCGTGAAGGAGTCTCCATAGATAGAAAAATCATCCATGAAAACTTCCATAAAGCTCTACCATGTCACTAAATATATGAAGCATACACATTTGGAAGGTACGGGAACATTGCAAAGGCCAAAAGGCATTCGCGTTTATAGGCATACGTTAGAAGGGACATGTGAAGGTAGTCTTTTCTTGGTCATCAATATCAATAATAATCTGAAAATAGCCCGAGTAGCCATCCGAGAAAACAATAAAAAGCATGACCAGCTAGGCGTTCGAAAGCATCGATTTATAAAAGGTAAAAAAGTGATGATCCTTTGTGTCATAGCATTTAAACGTCTGTAATCAATACAGATTCTCCATTTCATAGGACCTTGTGTGACAATATAGTCACCCTTTCCATTACGTACGATGGTAACTCCCGATTTCTTAGGAACTACGTTAATGGGGCTTACCCATTCGCTATCAGAGATTAGGTATATGATACCCGCATCGAGTAATCGTAAGACTTCTTCCCTAACCACCTCTTTCATGGCAGGGTTCAAACGATGCTGAGGTTCGCGAGAAGTCTTCGCGTTATCCTTCAAATGGATGCGATGAGTGCAAACATTAGGGTCAATTCCCTTAATGTCGGCTAGGGACCAACCAATCGCAGACCGATGTTCCCTAATCACCCTGATTAAACGTGTCTCTTCATCCTTAGTTAACTGAGAAGATATAATTACCGGATGACTACCATCCGGATCAAGTTGAATATATTTTAAGTCCGGGGGAAGATGTTTAAGCACTGGGGTACGTGGAAGGAATGTCAATAGATGTTTCATCAGGGTCCCCATTTTGCATAATGAATACTTGCTTAGGTAGCAAGTCTTCATACTCAGTATATGGAGCAACCGGCGGGTTTACAATTGGTGTGGACTCAAGGATGGTGTTGACTTCCTCTAAGTAGGAGTCATTTACAAAATTTGAAGTTCCAAAAGAAAGGAATTTGTACATATTGTTTTCGGGAAAAGTGTTGTTAAAATAATCTTGAGCTAAGCTCTCGATCATGTTAACCTCCCCATCTATAGGCGATTCGTAAGCTGTTTCATCATTTTAAAACATTTACCTCAACAGAAAGATGGCCAAAAGATAAGGACATCTTACCATCGCGGCAATTTATAAGTGCGTTGGTAGTTGCCAAGAAAGGACGCCCTAAGATGATCGTTAGAGAGTCGTTAGTAACTTCTGTATCGAGGATAACAAAATCAGCAGGATAGTAGAAATCCTGAACCTTAACAAGCACGTTTTCCACTACACCCTTAGGATACTTAATTGACATGTCCGCTAACTGCAACGTTATTTTTGTAGGTTGCATTTCCTGTAAACCTATTTGTTTATACAAATAATACGGGAGTAAGTTAATACTCGCCCCCAGGTCTAATAAAGCGGTCGTCGTGTGGGAATCTCCTAAGGTGCATTTTCTGATGGGGCGATCGATTGTGGTCCTTGTACTTAACAATTCCATTATTTTGGATAAAGTTGGGAACTGCTCCGGTTAGAAAGGCGTCTTTAGGTATGTTGGTCTTACGCCTAGTAGTGCACAACTCCTTAAGAAACTTAACGTGGTTAGGTAGCTTTTAATAGCTTCGAAAAGGAAGGTTTATCGTTAGATTTTTAAAAACGTTCCTAATCTCCTCAAAGTTTGTATCCCGGTTAGTATGGCTAATTTACGGAAGGAACGGTGGTTTAAGCTCTATATTTAGCGTATGGCTCGACTTGATGTGTAACCTTGGCTTTCTGTTTCTTAGGTTGTGGTTTAAATGGTACCTCTACAGTGGTAGGCTCTTCAGTTTCTATTTCGGTATCTAGTTCGATATCCGGTGTAGGGAGTACTGATGGGGTAACTATAGGCATAGTTACTTTGTTATCAACCACTCTTCCAGAACGGAGAGTGGTGATGGCATTTAGGTCACCTACGATTGTAGTTTCCATACTAGTATTACCGTTTACCTCAGGCTGTGTTTGCTATTTTAGGGTTTGGTATCGCTTGTCCTAGAAACATGCCTTTTGGTTGGGCTTTCTCTTGGGCTAACTATTGTATGTCCTGATTTATGGATTGTAAGATCTGTTGGTTTGATTAAGTCATTGTTTGGAAAAGTTGTTGGGTAACCTGTATAAAGGTGTCGATACGATCCGATTGTGTAGGTGTAGTAGTCACAGGTGGTGCGACTGGAACTATCTCACGTTGATTATTTATGGGTGGGTTGTGATAGTTACTATTGTTAACCGGAACGATACCTCTATTGGTATTATAACTATTATAATTACCCTGACCTTGTGTTTGACCTTGTCATGGTTGCGCTTGGTGGTTATAATTATTATAATTCCCCTTACCTTGTCCTTGTCCTTGCCTAGGTGGAGCTTGGTTATAATTGTTTGCTTGCCTAACATTTTGGTTATTAAACCCTGGAGGTGTAACTTGTTAATTGTTTCGCCAACTGAAGTTAGGATTTTATCTCCATGGGGCATTAGGAATAGGATAGCTATTAATGGAGCAAGCATTATCTTGCTCTAATTGTTGTTGTTCATAGGCGAGAGGACAATAGGAGTCAGGGTGCTCAGGACTCAAACAGAAATTACATGGGTTGGAGTTTACATTCATGATGGGGATAGGCTTTTGTTGAATAGAAATAGCCTCAACCTTTTTATTTAGAGATTCGATTAAATTTTTAAGTTCTGGATCGGGTTTCATCTCAAACACCAAAACCCTTTAACTTTTTGAAGAAGAACTAGCGAGAGGGGGGATATCATCACTACCCCCAATTATTATTAGGTTTAGTTTGATCTTCTAAAAATTTGTAAGCCTCCAAGGCTCCTTTACTTAGGAAACTACCCCCATTCATTATGTCAAGAACTTCTTTATGGTGATGTAGAAGTCCTTTGAAAAAAAGGCACCTAACTAACGTGTCTTTTGCTAGGTTATGGTGTGGACACTCTATAAGCGATCGGTGAAAGCGATTCCAAGCCTCGAGAAAATGATTTATGAGGATTACGCCGAAAAAATGAATCTTGGAAAGCATCTCATTCGTCTTTAGGGATGGGTAAAAATGTTCCATAAACAGCTGAACAAGTTTAGCCCACGAGTCCACAGAGTTAGGTGCTTGGGCAGTTAACCAAGACGCTGCCTTATCAACTAAGGTGAAGGGAAACACCCTCAGTTTAATTTGTTCCGCACCAACCGTAGGATGATGGAATGTTGTAAGGACTTGTTCAATCCTACGCATGTGCTGATAAGGTTTTTCATGGTCTAAACCATGAAAAACGGGTAACAAATTAAATATGTTTGGGGGGATTCGAAAATCCCCCACTGGGTCTGCTAGAACGATGCAAGATTTTGGGCTATCGCTCAAGGCTTTGTAAAAGTCGGAGAGAGGAGTCTCTCTTTCTTCAGCCATTATGTCAGGTGTGGTGGGTAGGGTAGTAGCTAGAGGTGTAGTGATTGGTATACTCGATAGACTTGTTTGTTGACATTGACGGTTAATTACGTTCGGTGTTTTTCTCCGACCAGACCTTAATCTCATGCAAGTCTAAGTCTAAACACGACAACACTCCAAACAATCTTGATATATTAGTATAAACCTCTAACTGGAGATGCGAGGTATGGAAGAAAAGAATACATGATTGCGTCCTTGCTTCGGTTATGAATAGCGTCTTGTTTACGCGTGTTCAGTGTATATAACAAGTTAGAACACTGAAAAACTTAAAAAATCGAAGTTTGAAACAAACCTGTGGAAATCCGACAAAATTCAGCTTAGGGTAAAAGGCGCTCACTTTGGGCGCAAAGTGCTCGGTGTAAACTTCGAAGTTACAGATGTTTGAGCACGGCGCTTTCGGTTTGGGCAGCAGTCGCTTTCGGCTTCAATAACTTTAGCGCAGGTGCGCTCCGTGCAATTTTTTTTCGAGGAAGTTTAATGCTGAAAAAGACAACCACAGTTAGAATCGAACAAGGGTAGGTGGGTTTAATGGGACTTAAAAATGACTAATTATAGTAAGAAAACAATGCTAAAGGGAACTAAGATGGCAGCGGCGCCATTTGATAAACATAAAAAGATAAAAGTTTACCTACGAAATGAACGATGAAACTCAAAACGTAAGTAAACTAAAACTTATTTTTACTATTGCTATCAAGTTTTCTACTCTCAATTCTATCGAAATAGAGTGGAGTAACAAATTCGTTCCACTCCTAGTTCTTTAGCATGGAATGATTTCTTACTTAACTAATCGGTTTTATGTCTAATGAGAGATTTACGAGGGGAATTCTATACTACGGGGTGGATTCAATTGACAAGTTACAAATAACGGAATGCTACGGAATACTGAAATGTGAATCTAGATAAAGAATTAGAGGGGAAGTGAATCCACCTCGAATCCAACTTAATCACCTAGCATAGACTGTTCTAATCCAATTCTTACGTTCTTACGGTAAGAATTGCTCGTTCTAATCCCTAATTAGCATGGCATTTCTGCCAATTATAACTAGCATGTGAGGTCGTCCACCCATTCTCATGGCAAAACACGACCTTCTTGAATGGAATAGACTCTACAACGACTCTACACTATACAACTAAGTTTTCATCAAGGCTTCATCAACCCCTCTAATGGAGGTTGGAGGATTTTACCATTATTTTCATTGAATTATAACTAAACATCATACCAAAATTTAACTTGGCTAATTTAACTAACAATACTTCAATCTAATTTAACAACTCAGAAATGATACTCAACAAGAATTAAAATTAGATCTATAAATTGAAATGACAAAATCGAAATTGACAAACTAGCTATTTTATTTATCAAACTAATGAAGAACAATGATTCTAAAGATTAATCTAAAACAAGAATTGAAATGAACTAAACTTAATTTTATTTAATTAAAACTAGATCTAGAATTATCTATAGTTTTAGGTCTAATTAGCTACCATTAACAAAGAGCTAAGCATTTGTTTTTATATGTTTCAGATCCAAAAATCGTGCATGGGCTTGGAGCCATGTTTTGGGCCAGAGAATCAGGCCCAAAACCCAATTCTTTCGGTCCAAAAGGGCCTCTTCAGCTGCAGTTGGCTTCTACAGACTTTTCGTCCACTTTTGCTCCTCTGATTGGGCCAAGGCTTAAACCATTAGAAAGCTTTTTCCGAGCCGGTCGTTTTGACATAAGGTAGGCCCAATTCCAAGGTCTGAGTCCAAAAATATGGTCTTCGGAAGTTCTCACGACTTTTGTGCAATTTGTTTACGCAAAGCGTTTGACTTTGACTTTTCAGCTTTGACCGGGCTTTAGAAAGGCTTTGTCTTCTTGAATCTTGGCCTTTAATCATAGAACTCCTTAGCAACCAACCATTGCTCCTTTATCTCATCAAAGTGGCACATTTCTTCACATAATTGACTTTGAAGCCTGTAACGCATAAAAACACGTGAATCGGATTAACTCTTAATTATTACTCACATAATTGGTCTAAAAGTATGATGCATTCACGGGGGTTAAAACTCTGATTTTTGGGCTCTTATCAGTATACTAGAAAGGCGTGTTTGCTGACGTTGCCGGTTGATTACGTTAGACGTTTTTCTTTGGCCTGACCTTAATCTCATGCAAGGCTAAGCCAATCTTTAATGAACACAACAATACTCCAAACAATCCTGATATGCTAGTATGAACCTCTAACAGGAGATGCGAGGTGTGGAAGAAAAGAGTACCTGAATGCCTCCTTGCTTCGCTTATAAATAACGTCTTTTTTACGCGTGCTCAGAATTTGAAACAAACCTGTGGAAATCGGGCGGTTTGGTAGAGGGCAGGTAAAGCCTTCGAGTTTATTTGAAGTTCAGTGCTCTTAGCGCAAAGGCGGCTCAATTTAGCCTTGGTGGGGCGCAGGTAGCCCTCAAGGAAAACCTCGAGGTCCAGGTTCTTCAGCGTGGGCACTGTTTCGTGTTTTGTTTTTTTGGCTGGTCGGCCACCAAAAGAGTGGAGTTCAGGGCGCCAGGCTGGGTCGCTCCGTGTAATTTTTCGATGAAAATTTTTAGTGCTGAAACGGACAACCACAGTGAGAATCAAACAAGGGTGGGTGGGTTATGGGATTTTGGAAAATTAACAATTCTAAAGGAAACTAAGACGGCAGCGGCGCCATTTGATAATCGTAATAAGATAGTTTTACTAATGAATAAAGCGATGAAACTCTAAACGCAAGTAAAACTACAAACTTCACTTATACTAGACTTATCAAAGATAGATTCGTTCCACTCCTAGTTCTTTAGCATTCAAGTTTCCTACGACTATCAATCCTACCAAAGTCAATGAGAGAATTACGAATTATACTACGATGCAAATTTAACTAACAAGATATGAATAACTCAACTACGAAATGCTACGGAATACTAAATTTTGAATCTAGAATAAGAATTAGGGGGGATTTGAATCCACCTTGAATCCAACTTAAGAAACTAGCATAGATTGTTGTAATCCAATTCTTACGTTCTCACGGTAAGAATTGGTCGTTCTAATCCCTAATTATACATGGCATTTCTACCAATTTATAACTAGCATGTGAGGAAGTCCACCCATTCTCATGGCGAATCAACTTCCTTCTAGAGTGGAATAGTCTCTTACAACGATTCTACGCTACACAATCAAGTTTTCCATCAAGGCTTCACCAAACCCCTCTAATGGAGGTCTAGCCTTGATTTATCAAACTATCATTTCCAATTGAATTAAAACTAGACATCATATAAAGATTCTAACTCTACTAAATTCAACTAAACAATAATTAAAATCTAAATTAACAACTAAGAATTTATGAATAACAAGAATTAGAATTAGATCTAAATAATATTAAATAACAAAATAGAATTTAACAAGAACTAACTATTTTATTTATCTAATCAATGATAAACAATGATTCAAATACTTAATCTAAAACAAGGAATGAAACTAAAACATGAAATGGAAACTAATTAATTAACTAATTCAAAACTCAAAGACTAGATCTAGAACTAAGGTTTCATGGCTACTTTCTACCCTAAGCTAATTGATACTTAAGAGCTAAGTCTTGTGTGTGGAAATGGAGGAGACCAGATCCACATTTTCGTGCATGGGCTGAGGGTCTATGTTTTGGGCCGGAAAATTGAGCCCAAAGCCCAATTTCTTCAGTCCACAGGGCCTTTTTCAGTTGGCTTCCACTTCAACAGACTTTTCATCTACTTCTGCTCCTCTGATTTGGTCAATGTTTGGACCATTGGAAAGCTCTTTCCGAGCCAGTCGTTTTGACATAAGGTACGCCCAATTCTGAGGCCTAAGTCCAAAGATACGATCTTCGGAAGTTCTGCTAAGTTTTGTGTGCTGTTTCTGCCCGTCTTGGCTTTTAATCCCAGAACTTCTTAGCAACCAACCCTTTGCTTTTTTATATCACCAAAGTGGCACATTTTTGCACATAATTGAGTTCCATGCCTGAAATACATAAAAGCACATAATTAGCATTAACTCTTATTTATTACTCGCATAATTGGTCTAAAAGCATTATTATTAAGGGGTTAAAACTACAGTTTTGGGCTCTTATCAATCAACGTCAAATCTTTTTTTAGATAATGACTAACCAATTATGCAGGCTTCCATAATATTTTAGTATTTTCTTTGTCCATACAATTTACAATATAAAACGTAACACAATTATACAGTCAAAAGTCCACGATCAAAGCCCAAAACCAAAACCCAAAAGTCCAAATATTTAAACCCAATTGGATCTATTTTAAGTTGTATGGACCGGCCCCCAAAACAAACTTGAAATTGGCTCAAAACACAAATGGGTTCAGCCCAAAGAATTAAACTGAAACCGGCCCAAAACTTAAACTAAAACTGGTCCAAAACTTAAACTAAACTGGTCCGGCCCAACAACTAAAAACTAAAGCCCAAAAACTGAAATCGGCCCAACACTAATAAATAGAACTGGCCCAAAACCAAACTAGCTTAGCTCCATCCCAACAAACAAAACTAAAGGCTTTGGCCCAAAGCCCAAGCCCAACCGGTCGTCTCCCTCACCAGCTCTAGTAGCCTCTTCCTCCACCGCACTAGCTCGCGCCGGCCACCACTCCTCATCTCCTCCTTCCAGCGGTTTTGTTCATGAACAAAAACCCTATAGCTTTAATGAAAGCTCCAACTCGATTCCTCACCTCACATCCCCTCCTCCAAACTGGATTGCGCCTCCTCCAAACTTCCACAACCCCATACATCAACACTCACCCACACACTACAATCATCTATAAACCCATCGATTTTAGTCTAGATAAAAGCCCCACAACTCTAATTAAACCAAAAACAGCCCAACTAAGTTTTCCCAAAACTCTCCATCGGCGCCATTAACGCCTTCTTCAACCTGCAACAGCACCCACCCAAACACCACTTCAACATACCCAACACTCAATCAACCAAACATCAACCATATCACAGTTTAACAGTTCAAAAGCATATACCAACACAACAACATAACAGTTCAGAATAAATCTACAAGACCGATTTCTAATGGGGCTGGCGCCTCCATTAACGACTTTTTTCGAGTCTCCAACAGTTAATTTCAGAGTTTCAATGATTATGTAAATAACGATACTAACATCCACCCAGTCTAGCAATTCCACAGGATGAGAAAAAGAACGAAAAACAGAAAAAACTAAGCGAGAACAAAAACTCTGACAGTAAAGATTTTGTGTAATAGAGTAAAAATATAACTACTCACTTAATTAAAATCTCCACGAATTTTCCCTTAGTCCGAATCGTCGCACTCCAACACTCTAGCAAGCGAGCTTTTATCTCCGCCTCCATTTTTATTTTATTTTATTCTCAGAACCCTATTCTCTGGAAAAATATTAATATATATATCTGGGTTTGAACCTTAAGCCCAACACAAACTCGAGCCCAGAAATCAGGCCCACATATCCCAAATCCAGTCCAACAAATTTTAAATAAATAAATAAATTAATTAATTGATTAATAAATATGTATTTTAAATACGGGCGTTACACGGGGCCTGCGTTCTCTTAATACCATTTGTGTGGATCTGCGGACTAGGCAGGTGAACATCCATCAAAATTTTGAAGGGCTCAGTGCTAGTAACCGAGAGCTCCAGGCTACCGTGGAGACCCTAGTCCAGTGAGATAAGGAGTGTGAGGAATCCATGAATGTATATCTAGAGAGTCAGCAGAAGTTCCAAGTGGAAGTGCTACGACGCTTGCCAATCTATCAGAGTTCTACTTCTGACGAGTTTGATAGGCATGAGCATCGTCGACGCAGGACTGATGACTCGGAACCATCCTTGTCTCGTGGCTCGTAGTTTAGTCGTTTTGTGTTTAGGACATTTCCCTGTTTTTAGTAGAATTTTATTTTTAGTTATTTAGTTAAGTAGTTCATTTTGAATTATGTAATTGTTTTCGAATGTTTGGTTGTAGTTGAATTTTAAGTTAATTAAAATTTTATCCAGACATACTATTGTTTTTTTTTATTATGAATCCCACCTCCCCGATCTGTTTGGGGGTGGCATTAATTGTCCAGCATTGTTTTGTTTCCTCTATCCACTATTTTGGAAGTATTTGTTGCAAATTTGTGAGAATGAACTTATGCAAGAATCTTACTAAGTTGGGGTAACTAGGTTTAGCTATTGTTGTAGTGGTGAAAATTTTGAGGAATGGAATTGGAAAGTTGCTATTTTAAGTCCAAACCATTAAACTAGTAGGTTTGTTTTTAGAATAATGAATCTGGTCTATTTCCATTTTGGTTTTAAGAATATTTTGTTTCCATCAAGTTGCCGTAACAATCTGGGCAACTTGTGGAACTCGATTAAGAAACTAAACTTCTATAAAACCTTGGTTCACTCTATACTCCACACCACACCTCTCACCTTGCACCTCTCATTGTTATCTCTCATTTTTCTTTTCCACTTTTCAAATCAGAACACTCTAGGTACACGGAGCGCGCCACGGGCTAAAGTGCCTGGACATCGTCCAAGACAAGAGCGCACCCCGCGCCCTTCCACAACCATTCAAGAGCGTGACACGCGCCTTGGCCTTGCAACACTTCCACTTTTGATTTTTGATTTGTGGATTCTTCTGAGGTTGTTTCCAGTAGCTCTAGCGCATGTTGTTTGATATGAAGTCTCCTAAACTCATACCGGAGCAATTTTTCGAAAACTTATTTTCGAGTAACACGTACGGATCTTGGTTTTGCGAAGTAATCATATAAGCAGGGTGGCAATCTTTAATGGTAAGTTCTGATGAACTTTACTTTCCTGCAGTTACTTCGTATTTTTATGAACATTGTAAATTCTTTTATTAGATAGATGGAGAACACGTGTTCTCCATCACCATTGATGAAAAAACAATGGACATCACCAAGTTCTTGTTGGCTTTTGTTGTTGACCTTCCTATGCCTGCCGAAAGCATGGACTCATGGGGCTATTTAGTTGATAATTTCTCTGCCTACAACTATGAGCTTTTGCGTGAGACTTATGGGGCCGGAATTTTCCATGTAGAGGACCAAGGGAAATATAATGTAGCCTTTGGTAGCTTGACGTTGGTAGCTTATCCCTTAATGTGGGCACGATGATGTTCTTTATCATGCTAAACATATTAGGGGAGTGGTGGTTTTCTTCTGCGAATGACGCCACTTGCGACATTTTCCTTGCTCTAGCTGAGGGACGTCTGCTATATGACATTCCCAAGACATTAAGGTCTAGTTTAGCACGAGCCCAGAGTTTGAGGCATAAGTACTTTCTTATGCCTGTCTTAGTTTGTTGTATCATGCTATGTTTCTTTCTTACATTTTGTGCCCGTTTCACGGATTGGGTTGAGGTTGACATTGTGAGACCGACCAACTGCATTATTCGTTCTTTCCGTGTAATGACTTGGCCGGGGTGGAGGCTACAACCTCATTGGGTTGCCCCTTACACCCCATTCGACCAAGTGTTGCTGAACAGGCTAGCGATTGTAGATGATAAATTGCGTGAGGCCTGGAAAATCATCATGGCATGGCAGGATGCGAAGAAACCTCACTTCTTTATAGAAGAGGTTGACAACGCCTAAATGCTGGATATGAGGTAAGTTTTTATTTTTGTTTGTGTCTGCTTATGTCCCAAGCAATTTACTTCTTTGTAACCTGATAAACGTAAAAATGATAGTTTACCTACGAAATGAGCGATAAAACTCAAAACGTAAGTAAAACTAAACGAGATTACGTGCCTAGTTTATCAAAGATTGTTCTACTCTCTATCTATTGAACAGATATAGTGGAGTAGGAAGTTCGTTCCACTCCTAGTTCTTTCACATAGTAATATTCTCTAAGTATAAATAATCTTAACTAACCGTCTAATGAGAAATTTACGAATTATAACTACGATGCAACTACCCACAATATACGACTAATTAACTACGGAATGCTGCGTTGATTCTATGATAAGGAATTAGTGGGGGTTGATTCCACCTTAACTCAACTTAACTTACTAACGACGAATCGTCGTAATCCAAATTGAACTGCTACACAGAACAATTGGTTCTTCCTAATTCCTAATTACACATGGCACTTCTACCAATTCATAACTAGCATATGAACGATTAGACCCATTCTCATGGTGAATTAATCATTTATAGAGTGGAATAGAAATTACAACGACTCAACGATAATTAGAATCAAGGCTTCTCAACCCCCTCAAATGGAGGTTTAGCCGAGAATAATTCCGCAATCATTTCCATATGAATCTAAACTAAACATAATATCAAGATTCCAACTTTACTAAGATAACAAACAATAATTGAAATCTAATTATTAATTAAGAAATGATATCAATAAGAATTTAAACTAGATCTATAAATGTAATGACAAAAAAATGAATTGAATAATAATAAACTATTTTATTAATCTAATCAAATGAATAACAATATTTTAAGGGTTTAATCTAAAACAAGGAATGAAATGAAACTAAACTTAATTAAAAACCATTAAAACTAGATTTAGAAGCTATTCTACTGACTACTTTCTATCCTAAGCTCCTAGATATTTTTAGAGTTAAGTCTTCTTTGTTGATAAAGAGGAAATCAGATCCAAAAATCGTGCATGGGCATGGAACCATGTTTTGGGCCGGAAAATCGGGCCCAAAACCCAATTCTTTCAGTCCAAAAAGGCCTCTTCAGCTGGAGTTGGCTGTGACAAACTTTTCATCCACTTCTACTCCTTTGATTTGGTCCAGGCTTAGACTATTGGAAAGCTCTTTCCGAGCCGGTCGTTTTGACATAAGGTAGGCCTGATTCCGAGGTCTGAGTCCAAAGATATGGTCTTCGGAAGTTCTGCTGACTTTGTGCACTATTTCTGCCCACGTGGACTTTGACTTTTCATCTTTTGACCGGGCATTACAGAGGCTTTGTCTTCTTGAAAATTGGCCTTTAATCACAGAACTCCTTAGCAACCAACCTTTGCTCCTTTATCTCGCTAAAGTGGCACATTTCTGCACATAATAGACTTTGAAGCCTGAAATGCATAAAAACACGTAATCAGTATTAATTCTTACTTATTATTCACATAATTGGTCTAAAAGTACGATTGTTAAGGGGTTAAAACTACAGTTTTGGGGTCTTATCAAACCACCCCAAACAGCATTTTGCTTGTCCTCAAGCAAATATGAGAAATTAGAATAAGTGACAAAAAAATGGAGTTCTAACTAATCTCGTTTATTTGAGTCGCGATTGCATTGACCATATGCAGAAGGTCTTAAACCACTAGGAATTCCCTAGTGGACGAAGTTGTAGCCTCGTGAGAGTTTTCCAGTGAAGGTACTCACAAACTTCATCTATACTACAACGACTAAGAAATAAAACTATTGTTTCCTTATTCATGCTATAAATTAACTATACATCTCACTAGCAATGAATATAGAATAATCAAGTCGAAACCTAAGTTAATATATGCATAATAATCGATCATCTACGAATAAACATATATACAATGAGTAATACTATGAAATGCATTAACAGGTCCGTTTCTGAAACTCGGAATAGTGTCTTTAAGTAGGTTCTCACAATAATAGTCAAGATACAACACTCTGATTTTTCCACTCAAGTTTCGCTACTCCAGTGTGCAGTGGGCACACTTAACCTTACAATCTCAATGACACACAAGGAAGCCGGAGTTGATCAACACATCTGCCACTTACTATCACACTAACCTATTCCTAATTGAGCTAGAGGTCTTTATTAGGTGTTGCGGGGATTAGGAGATGGTTTAAGAATGAAGGAAATGGATATTCAAAAGGACAAGTCTGAGATAATAGAGTCTTCATATTATGTAACTTAGAGAAAATCTTGTTATTTTCTTTTGCTTCTATACTTTGTTTCCATCCTTAGCCATATTTTTCTTTTTATTTTCTTTGGCTTTTGACTCCCTTTTATTCTATTTTTGGAGTTTTTATTTATTTCTATTTTTATTTTTCTTTTCCTTGGATGGAAACTTCTTTTCTTTTTCTGAAGCAACTAAGTAATTTTTGTTTATACAGGTTTTTCTCATCTTCTTTCTTCTCATTCTATTCTTAGACTTATTCTAGATTGGGTAAGTTGAATTTTTTATTTTGTTTTGTTTTTGTAAGAGGGTAAATAAATTGTGGTTTATGGAAGGCTAAAGAAAGGCTCAGAGGGGCGACTAGCGGAAAATAATTCATAGGTTGAATTTCTGGCTATATCGATCCAAAGAGGGCCTAAATTCTCGCTTAGGATATGGTATAGTGATCAAGCAAGTGGACATGTGATTTCTCTATCCGGATTTTACTTCTCCCTTGTGTCATTTCTCAAATGTTTCACTCATATAAGGCTTTAGGCTATATTCTCACAAGATTTGTAGAATAAGTACTCTAGCCTAGATTTGAAACTTCTCGCTAACAATCATAGATACTCATGTAATATATTTATAGATAGATGCAAAGATTATTACCTACATATTAACCTAAGTTTCTAACAATTATTCTCGATGCAAAAGCTACGTGAGATTTCTAGATTGTTAAGAGCATAGAGAAAGAAAACAATACCAATATTCCTAAGTGTATAGCATAAACTTATTTATTTATATTTTTGAAATTTTTAACTTGAAAACAAATGCATATTATACATATCTATATCCTAACAGATGCCTTAATTACACGTGTTTCTATGCCCCAAACAAGAAGCATGCTTTGTCCTCAAAGCATTTAAATAAAGATGGTAGAAAAATACCATGGAAAAATGTGAAATTCTGGAACATCTGCAAAACAAGGTTAGAACATACTAATATAGAAAAGAAAACTGACGCAACTTTGTAAGAGTTCCACCCATTATGGGGTTAACAAGAATAAAATTGCTTGGGACATAAGCAGACACTAACTGGAATTAAAAAACTGACCTTAACTCCCTCTTTTATTCTTCATCCTCCTCTGCCTCTTCTTCTATAAAGAAGTGAGGTTCCTTCGCGTCTTGCCATGCCATGATAATTTGCTAGGCTTCCCGCCATTTATCATCTATTATTCCTAACCTATTAAGTGCCACTCAGTCGAACGGGGTGTAGGGTGCAACCTGATGAGGTTGTATCCTCCACCCTTGCCAAGTCATTGCACGAAAAGATCGAATAATACTATTGGTGGGTGGGTCGCGATTGTCGATCAGTAATCCAATCCGTGAAACGTGTACAAAAAATAGGAAAGAAACATAGCTTAATACGGGAAATTAGAACAGGCATAAGAAGGTACTTATGCCTCATGCTATGGGCTCGAGCTAAACTAGACATCAAGGTTTTGGGAAGGTCATGGCACATACGTCCCTGGGCTAAAGCAAGGAAGACGCTGCAAGTGGCATCATTCACAGAAGAAAAACGTTATTCCCCTAAAATGTTTAGCATGATCAAAAACATAATAGTTCCTATGTTCATGGACAGGCTACCAAAGGCGACGTTATATTCCCCTTAGTCCTCGATACGGAAAATGCCTGCCCCATACGACTCATGCATAAACTCATAAGTGTAGACATGCATATTATCTACCCAATAGCACCATGGGTCTTGTATTTCAGCGGGCATAGCAAGTCCAAGAACAAATGCTAGCAAGAACCTGGTAATTTCCATTGGTTCCTCATTAATGTTGATGGAGAACACTTGTTCTCCATCCGGTCTCTCAAAGAAAATACAATTATCATAAAAATAAGATGCAAGTGCTGGAGAATAAAGTTCATCAGGTCTTACCATAAGCGGTTCCCAGCCTACGTATGTGATCACCTCGCGAAACCAAGCACCATAAGTAGTGCTTTGGAACAAATCTTCGAAAGACTGTTCCGGTATTATTGTAGGAGATGTCATCTCAAAACGACCCTCTGGAACAGCTGCAACTGATCCGGGAACAACCCGCAGAAAACTGGAAATTTATGGTCTACGGAGGTTAGGGCGCAGGTGCACTCGGGTGTTTTTGGATTTACAGTGTTTTGGGAGCAGGTGCGCTCCTCTTGCAGAAAAGGCTTCAATGTAAAATTTTCGACAATGGCTTAGTATGCAGGAGTGCTTCCATCGGGGCACAAGTGCGCTCCGAGGTGCTGATTTGTGAAAATGGTGAAGAACAACGGGAAACGTGGGAGTGAAAGGTGAGAGATGGAAGTTAGGTGTAGTGTGGGTTGTGAGTGTAGAATGAATGAAGTTTTTATAGGTTTTAAGTTGCTAAAACGAATCGGGAAGTTGCCAAAAAGCTTTTACGGCAATTTTCGGAAATACTAAAATTTTCAAACCCGAAAGCGGAAACAACTCATATTCTTGATTCTAAAAACAACCCTAGTATCTTTTAGGTTGAATTTAGGATAAAACTGCCTAACTTATCGAGATTTCATCCTACCCCATATTTATTCATAGATATGCCCATATCGGCAATAGTCTAACCCTAACTCCGAAATAACTTCTAGAAATGAGGGTCATATAAAAATCATGCTGGAATAAATAATACCACCCCCAAACAATTTGGGAAGGTGGGATCAATATTAAACAACCACGCACAATGAAAATAACTGCATTATATTAAATTTTTCATTCAAAGTACATTTCACTACAAAATTCAAATTACCGAATTAAAACTTATATTAAAATAACTAACAATAATAAAACTACAAATAAAAATCATCAAGCTATACTATCCCTAAACACCTCGGTACTGGTAGTGGAGGGCACATGCTCAGGAGATGGCTCCTGAGCACCCGATGGGCCAGCACCATTCATCTTTAGGCGACGACGCTCGTGCCTCGATGATGTATCCTCAGAAGGAGAATCCCCGTGAGGTGGAAAGCGTGCAAGTATATCGACTTCGAACCGGGTAATCGAGATTCCATTTCAGCCCCATCATGTTCCCACCGCTCATCCTCTTGCTGCTCGCACGAATCTCGGTTATGATGCATAGTAGCCCGTCGAGTCCGGAGGTCTTCACAGATAGTATTGAGTGAACGCATGCCACGATGAATCACAGCCATGCGTTCTGCATCTGACCAACACCTCTCCAAGGCATCAGCATCAAAACATGTCAAGTCCTCCTCATCCTCCGAGTCATTCTCATTTCCGACGTCCTCCTCGTCGACTACCCTATCCTCAGGCAACCTCCAAACTTGTTGGATACACTCCTTATAAATCCGAGGATTTCGGTGTAGGGTGAGGCAAATCCTATCAGACGTCGGAGTCGCTCTCAACTTCAGCATGATCTTGGTTATCAAAACAGGGAGAGGTGCAATAGACTTCCCCACTCCCCTAATCATGTTAAGCAAAAACTCCAAGATACAGAACTCATACTTCTGCTCCTGTAGTATCCATAGAATGTGAAGGCAGTTCAGACCGATGTCGCTAACCTTCTCCTTCCCTATGACATTCCTACCAATCCACTGAGCTGCAGCCAGCTGGTTGGTTCTGAGGGATGCCTGGCGAACACAATGCGAGCTCACATTAGAGTTCCCTTCGCGAATACCGCGTGCATCAAAGGCTCTACCCCGGTATATTGGGACTCGTAACGCGTGGCATCAAGATGGATTCTAGGCGGAATGCCTAGAATCTCAGCCAACAACCCAGTAGTTACTTCTTTCCTCCTCTTTGCCACCGTAACAAAAATTCTATTCCCCTCCAACTCCCTCGTGTTGTAAAACCGTTGGACTAACTCTTCGTGGTAAAAGTCGTTGGTCGAGTACCACAAGCTATTCCAATCTCTACTAACCATTTCGTCACCGTAAAACGGCGCGAAGTGGTCACTAGTAAATGCTTGCTCTAGCAAAATCCGACGTCTTTGAGCCATTGGAAGTTTGAACTGATTTGGGGTTTGTAGAAGGTGTAGGAAGCAAGGAGGAACAACCTCACTGGAACAACAATGGTGGTGGTGCGGTGGTGGCGCAGTGGTGGATCGGCAGCTCCAATCTTTGGATTTTTCGGTGGTTTTTTGGTTTTGCAAAATGATGGAGGTGGTGGTGGAAGGGTTTTAGAAGATTTGAAATTGATTTGGATGTTTGGCGTGGTGTAGTTAGGTTTCTTTTTAATTTTTTTTTTTCGTTAGGGTTTGAAGCTTGGATGTTTGTCCATGGCGGTTTGGAATTGAAAAGTCACGACTGTTGGTGGAAACAAAGGGGCGTAGGTGCGCTGCCGGTGCGCGCGAGTTGGGCCCAAGCCCAATTCGAATTTTTCGAATTTTTGTCGATTTTTAGCGCGACTTCAAACTAACATTACCGCCTCGTTACCTGTCCGATTTTTGCGAATGAGATATGGAAATGATCAGGAGAGAATTTCCAATCCAATGATCCAGAAAACACTCTATTCCGACCGTGGATGACATATAAGATAGTGGGAAATGCCTCGAAGTGCGTGCATGACGTAAGTTATGCGAACGAATGAACTCTAAATTCATAGATTATATCAACACGAATCGGAATACAATTAAATGGCCTAAGCAACTCTAATGGGACATAAAACATTCTAGGACGGAAACACGAGCACCCCCCCCAAACAAATTTTTTATAACAGAGTTTAGAAAAAAAAAATTTAAAAAGTGGGTCTTTTAAAGTCAGATTTCCGAGACTTCCTAGATTACTATGTTTATTATTTAATATATATCTTTTTTTTTCTTTTTTTTTTTATAAATACGGATTAATATATAGAAAAACAATAAGCAATAAGGACATAATTCACCCCATAGAGAAACATGACTCAAAAACCTATAAAACATGCATGAGTTTAAAACGTGAATTATGTTAAACGTGGACTTAGGATACGGTACTTACAGCCACACACTCCATAGGGAGGGCCCGTTACCTTAATGGTGTACTCACCAATATCTGGAAATGAAAGAAAATGCACCAAACATAAAAATTAAGTCGTTTATAGTCAAATACTCGAGACTTTATCTAAACATATGTATGAACATGCAGTTTATCATATATCATTCATGGTGTATGAACATGTAGAAGGAAAGCATGGAAAAAATGAGGAAGTGGGTTTAGCACAAAACTCATTCATGGTGTAGGTAGGGACTGTCTCAATTCTGAAATTGAAGGTGTAAAATGGTTTGTCCTTCTGAAGTATTTGTTTTCTAGGAGGATTTAAAAAATTATGAAGCACAGGATAAACAAAAGGATCGAATGCAAACTCGAGATTCCTTTGAAAAGGTGGAAAGAGGGGAGTCGAGGCGGATGTTGTACAAAGTAGTTCTTGATAGGGTGACTTATCACCTGCTCTAAGAAACTCATCGAATTCCTCATCTAGCTTGGTCATATCCACATTACTATGGTATTCATCTATATCTTTGAGAAAGTTATGTATCTCGTCCTCATCCATAATATGTGTATCGACTAGTGTAGGGATGAAAACGTTGGAGTCTGAACCTTCAAAGGAAAGAAATTTGGGCATCTGATTATCAGGGAACATGTTGTTGAAATAATCTCGAGCGAAGCTCTCGATCATGCTAACCTCTCCATCCATAGACGAATCGGGTAACTGTGTCTTTGGTTTAAACACATTTACTTCAACAGAAAGATGGCTAAAAGACATGGACATCAAACCATCGCGGCAATTTATGTGCGCATTGGCAGTTGCCAGGAAAGGACACCCTAAGATGATTGGGACAGAGTCATTAGTGACTTCTGTATCGAGGATGACGAAATCAGCCGGATAGTAGAAATCATGAACCTTTACCAGCACGTTTTCAACCACACCCTTAGGATACTTAATAGACCAATCAGCTAATTGCAACGTCATTTTAGTGGGTTGCATCTCCTCTAGACCTATTTGTCTATACAAATAAAATGGGAGTAAGTTAACACTAGCCCCCAGGTCTAATAACGCGGTCGTCGTATAGGAATCTCCTAAGGTGCATTGTACAGTAGGACGACCAGGGTCCTTGTACTTAACAATTCCGTTATGTTCAGATAGAGTTGGGAATTGTTCTGTTAAAAAGGCGTCTTTTGGTATATTGGTCTTACGCCTAGTAGTACACAACTCCTTAAGAAACTTAGCATGGTGTGGTAGCTTTTTAATAGCTTCGAGGAAGGGAAGGTCTATAGTTAGATTCTTGAAAATGTCCCTAATCTCCTCATAATTTGTATCCATAGTTAACATGGCTAATTTTTATGGAAATGGTGGTTTCTCTCTTTAGTTAGCATATGTATCACCTAGATGTTTAACCTTAGCTTTCTGTTTCTTAGGTTGTGTTGTAACTGGTACCTCTACCGTGGTAGGCTCTTCAGTTTCTATTTCGGTATCTAGTAAAGTAGCATGTGTAGGGGCTACTGATGGGGTAACTATAGGCATAGTTACTTTGTTATCAACCACTCTGCCAGAACGGAGAGTGGTGATGGCATTTAGCTCACCTACGTTTTCGTTTTCATTACTAGTATTACCAATTACCTCAAAGGCCGTGTTTGTTGTTTTAAGATTAGGTATCGCGTGACCTGGAAACACACCTTTTGATTAGGCTTTATCTTGGGCGAACTGTTGGCTTAAATTATTAACGGATTGTAGAAGTTGTTAGTTAGATTAAGCCATGGTTTGGAAGAGTTGTTGGCTCACCTGTATGAAGGTGTCAAGACGATCCGGTTGGGTGGGTGTAGTGGTCACGGGTGGTGTGATTGGAACTATCTCGCGTTGATTATTTATGGGCGGATTGTGATAGTTATTATTTACCGGAACGATACCTCTATTAGCATTATAATTATTATAACTACCTTGACCTTATGCTTGACCTTGTCGAGGTTGCGCTTGGTTGTTATAATTATTATAATTACCCTGACCCAGTCCTTGTCATGGTGGA
Organism: Coptis chinensis; assembly: GCF_015680905.1. Taxonomy (NCBI): domain Eukaryota; kingdom Viridiplantae; phylum Streptophyta; class Magnoliopsida; order Ranunculales; family Ranunculaceae; genus Coptis; species Coptis chinensis. Next base: position 59,534,081 of record NC_141461.1, on the reverse strand, counting down.
GCTTGGTTATAACTGTGCGTTGGCCTAACATATTGATTATTGTACCCTGGAGGTGTGACTTGTTGGATATTTCTCCAGCCGAAGTTGGGATTTTGTCTCCAAGGGGCGTTAGGTTCACTATTAATGGGACAAGCATGTTCATAGGCTATAGGACAGTGAGAGTCGAGATGCTCAGGACTCCAACATAAACTACATGGATTGGAATTTACATTTATGACAGGGATAGGCTTTTGTTGTACAGAAATGGCCTCTACCTTTTTAGTGAGTGATTCGATTAGAGTTTTAAGCTTGGGATCATGTTTCATCTCAAACATACCGGCGGCCTTAACTGTATTAGAAGAACTAGCGGAGCGGTGGATATCGTCACGACCTCCCCAGTTGTTATTTCGCTTAGTTTGATCCTCTAAAAATTTATAAGCCTCCGAGGCTCCTTTACTTAGGAAACTACCCCCATTCATTATGTCAAGGACTTCTTTATGGTGGTGTAGAAGTCCTTTGAAAAAGGCACGAACTAACGTGTCTTTCACTAGGTTATGATGTGGACACTCTATAGGGAGATCGGTGAAATGATTCCAAGCCTCTGAAAATGATTCATGAGGATTTTGTCAAAAGAAATGAATCTTGGAAAGCATCTCATCCGTCTTTAGGGGTGGGTAAAAATATTCCATAAACAATTTGAACAAGTTTAGCCCACGAGTCCACAGAATTAGGCGTTTGGGCAGTTAACCAAGACGCCGCCTTATCGGCTAAAGTGAAGGGAAATACCCTGAGTTTAATTTGTTCAGCACTCACCGTAGGATGGTGGAATGTTGTAAAAACTTGTTCAATCCTATGCATGTGCTAATAAGGTTTTTCATGGTCTAAACCATGGAAAACGGGTAACAAATTAAAAATATTTGGGGGGATTCGGAAATCCCCCACTGGGTTTGCAAGAACGATGCAAGATTTGGGGTTATCGCTCAAGGCTTTATAAAAGTCCGAGAGAGGAGTCTCTCCTTTGTCGGGCATTATGTTAGGTAGAGTATATGGAATAGTAGCTAGAGGTGCAATGAGTGGTATACTAAATAGGCGTGCTTGTTGACGTTGTCGTGTAATTACGTTAGGTGTTTTTGTTCGACCAGACCTTAATCTCATACAAGGTTAAGACCAAACTTAACTAAACACGACAACCTCCAAACAATCCTGATATTCTAGTATAAACCTCTAACAGAAGATGCGAGGTATGGAAGAAAGGAATACCTGATTGCGTCCTTGCTTCGCTTATGAATAGCATCTTGTTTACGCGTGTTCAGTGTATATAACAAGTTAGAACACTGAAAAACTTGAAAAATCAAAGTTCGAAACAAACCTGTGGAAATCTGGCAAAAATCAGCTGAGGGCGCAGGTGCGCTCAGTGTAAACTTTGAGTTACAGTGTTTTGAGTGCGGGTCGCGCTCTGTTTGGGCGCGGGTCGCGCTCAACTTCCAGTAACTTTAGCGCAGGTCGCGCTCCTTTGGGGCCCAGGTGCGCTCCGTGCAATTTTTTGCGAGAAAGTTTAATGCTAAAAAAGACAACCACAGTTAGAATCGAACAAGGGTGGGTGGGTGAAATGGGACTTTAAGAAGAGTACTTATACTACGAAAACAATGCGAAAGTGAAACTAAGATGGCAGCGGCGCCATTTGATAAACGTAAAAATGATAGTTTACCTACGAAATGAGCGATAAAACTCAAAATGTAAGTAAAACTAAACGAGATTACGTGCCTAGTTTATTAAAGATTGTTCTACTCTCTATCTATTGAACAGATATAGTGGAGTAGGAAGTTCGTTCCACTCCTAGTTCTTTCACATAGTAATGTTCTCTAAGTATAAATAATCTTAACTAACCGTCTAATGAGAGATTTACGAATTATAAGTACGATGCAACTACCCACAATATACGACTAATTAACTACGGAATGCTGCGTTAATTCTATGATAAGGAATTAGGGGGGGTTGATTCCACCTTAACTCAACTTAACTTACTAACTAATTTAATCGTCAGATATTCGAATTGAATCGCCACGTAACAATTGGTTCTTCCTAATCCCTAATTACACATGGCACTTCTAACAATTCATAACTAACATGTGAACGATTAGACCCATTCTCATGGTGAATTAATCGTTTCTAGAATGGAATAGAAATTACGACGACTCAACGATAATTGGAATCAAGCTTTCATCAAGGCTTCTCAACCCCCTCAAATGGAGGTTTAGCCGAGAATCATTCTGCAATCATTTCCATATGAATCTAAACTAAGCATAATATCAAGATTCTAACTTTACTAAGATAACAAACAATAATTGAAATCTAATTAATAATTAAGAAATGATATCAACAAGAATTTAAACTAGATCTATAAATGTAATGACAAAAAAAACGAATTGAATAATAATAAACTATTTTATTAATCTAATAAAATGAATAACAATATTTTAAGGGTTTAATCTAAAACAATGAATGAAATGAAACTAAACTTAATTAAAAACCATTAAAACTGGATCTAGAAGCTATTCTAATGGCTACTTTCTATCCTAAGCTCCTAGATATTTTTAGAGTTAAGTCTTCTTTGTTGATAAAGAGGAAATCAGATCTAAAAATCGTGCATGGGCATGGAACCATGTTTTGGGCTGGAAAATCGAGCCCAAAACCCAATTCTTTCAGTCCAAAAAGGCCTCTTCAGCTAGAGTTAGCTTTGACAAACTTGTCGTCCACTTCTACTCTTCTGATTTGATCCAGGCTTATACCATTGGAAAGCTCTTTCCGAGGCGGTCGTTTTGACATAAGGTAGGCCCAATTCCGAGGTCTGAGTCCAAAGATATGGTCTTCGGAAGTTCTGCTGACTTTGTGCACTGTTTCTGCCCGCATGGACTTTGACTTTTCATCTTTTAACCGGGCTTTACAGAGGCTTTGTCTTCTTGAAAATTGGCCTTTAATCACAGAACTCCTTAGCAACCGACCTTTGCTCCTTTATCTCGCTAAAGTGGTACATTTCTGCACATAATAGACTTTGAAGCCTGAAATACATAAAAACACGTAATCAGTATTAACTCTTAGTTATTATTCACATAATTAGTCTAAAAGTACGATTGTTAAGGGGTTAAAACTACAGTTTTGGGCTCTTATCATAACCCCATAACGGGTGGAACTCATATAGAGTTGCGTCTGTTTTATTTATCTATATTAGTATATTTTAACTTTGTTTTACAGATGTTCCAAAATTTCATGTGTTTCCATGGTATTTCCTACCCTTCTTATTTCTATACTTTGAGTTTGTTTGGGCATAGAAACACGCGTAATTTAAGGCACCTGTTAGGATATAGATATGTACAATATGCACTTGTTTTCTAGTAAAAAATTCAAAAAAAAAATTCAAAAATATAAATGAAAAGTTTATGCTATGCACTTAAGAATATTGGTGTTGTTTCTTTCTCTATGCTCTTAATAATCTAGAAGTTTCACGTTAGCTTTTGTATTAGAATAGTCTTTAGAAACTTAGGTTAATATGTAGGTAATAATCTTTATATCTTTCTATAAATATATTGCATGAGCATCTATGTTTGTATTGGCAGTAAGTTTCTGAAATCTAGGCTAGTATACTTATTCTACAAATCCTGTGAAGATATAGCTTATAGCCTTATATAAGTGAAATATTTGAGAAATGACACAAGCGAGAAATAAATTCCGAATAGAGAAATAACACGTCTACTTGCTTGATCACTATGTCATATCCTAAGCGAGAATTTAGACCCTCTTTGGATCGATATAGCCAGAAATTCAAATCTATATGAAATTATTTCCGCTAGTCGCCCCTCTAAGCCTTTCTTTAATTAGCCTTTCATAAATCGCAAAACCTTTACCCTTTTACAAAACAAAATAAAAATAAAAATCAGCCTACCCATCCTTGAATGAGTCTGAGAATAGAGATGAAATGAAAAATAAAGAGAAAAACCTTTAAAACCAATAATTTGTTAGTTCCTTCAAATAAGAAAAGAAAAGAAAGTTTCCATCCAAAAGAAAATAAAAATAAAATAAAAAGTTAGAACTCCAAAAATAGAATCAAATGAGTCAAAAGCCAAAAGAAAAAAAAATGGCTAAAGATGGAAACAAAGTATAGAAGCAAAGTAAGAATAAGGTTTTCTCTAAAATACATAATATGAAGACTCTATTATCTCAGACTGGTTCTTTTTGAATATCCATTTCTTTCATTCTTAAACCATCACCTAATCCCCGAAACAACTAATAAAGACCTCTAGCTCAATTAGGAATAGATTAGTGTGATAGTAAGTGGCAAATGCATTTGATCGACTTCGGCTCCTTGTGTGTCATTGAGATTGTAAGATAAAGTGTGCCCACTATACACTGGAGTAGTGAAACTTGAGCGGAAAAATTAGAATGTTTTTCTGTTGACATTTATGTGAGGACCTACTTAAGGACGTTATTCCAAAGTTTCAGAAACGGACCTATTATTGCATTTCATAGCATAGTATATATATATATATATATATATATATATATATATATATATATATATATATATATATATATATGTTTATATATATATGTTTATTAGATAATTGATTATTATGAATATATTAGCTTAGGTTTTGACTTGACTATTCTGTATTCATTGCTAGTGAGATGGATAGATATCTGAGAATAAGTAAGGAAACAACAGTTTTATTTTTTTAGTCGTTGTAGTATAGATGAAGTTTGTGAGTACCTTCATTAGAAAACTCTCACGAGACTATAACTCGTCCACTAGGGAATTCCTAGTGGTTTAAGGCCTTGTTGCATGATAAAACGATAAAGTTGAATATAACTCTACTCCGAAATAAAAGATAAACTTCTAAACGCAAGTAAAACTAAAACTTTATATGAAATAGTTCTTATCAAAGATTTCTACTCTCGGTACTATTGAAATAGAGTTGGAATAGAAGATTCGTTCCACTCCTAGTTCTTTAGCATTCAAAGTTTTCTATAATTATTAGTTTATCCAAAGTCTAATGAGAGTAATGGTGGGATTATACTACAATGCAAATTCAAATAACAAGATATGTTAATTTAACTATGGAAATGCTACGGAATACTAAGGTTTTAATCTAGATAAGGAATTAGGGGGGATTGAATCCACCTTAACTCGACTTAATCAACTAACAAAGATTCGTCATGATCCAAATTTTAATGCTTCTCATATCAAAATGGTAATTCTAATCCCTAATTATACATGGCATTTTTACCAAATAATAACTAGCATGTGAAGCAACCAAACCCATTCTCATGGTGAACTAATTGCTTTCTAGAGTTGAATAGATTATCACGATGATTTCTAAGTTAACAACGATCAAGCTTCATCAAGGCTTCTTCAACCCCCTCTAATGGAGGTTTAGCCTAAAATCATTATGCTCTCATTTCCAATCGAAATTGAATAAAACATAATATAAAGATTCTAACTTTCTTAAATTCAACTAAACAATAATTAAGATCTAAATTAACAACTAAGAAATCATTAACAAACAAGAATTGAAATTAGATCTAAGCAATTTTAAATAACAAAATCGAAATTATCAAAAACTAACTATTTTATTTATCTAATGAATCATAAACAATAATTCCAATAACTAATCTAAAACAAGGAATGAAACTAATTAATGGAATGAAAACTAATTAATTAACTAATTCAAAAACTCAAAACTAGATCTAGATTATTCTCTAATGGCTACTTTCTATCCTCAGCTAATTGATACTTAAGAGTTAAGTCTTGTGTGTGGAAATGGAGGAGACCAGATCCACATTTTCGTGCATGGGCTGAAGGTCCATGTTTTGGGCTGGAAAATCGAGCCCAAAGCCCAATTTCTTCAGTCCATAGGGCCCTTTTCAGCTGGCTTTGACTTCAACAAGCTTTTCGTCCACTTCTGCTCCTCTGATTGGGTCAAGGTTTAGACCATTGGTAATCTCTTTCCGAGCTGGTCATTTTGATATAAGGTACGCCCAATTCTGAGGCCTGAGTCCAAAGATACGATCTTTGAAAGTTCTGCTGACTTTTGTGTGCTGTTTCTGCCCGCGTTGACTCAGACTTTTCAGCTTTTGGCTTTACAAAGGTTTTTTCTCCTTGAATCTTGGCCTTTAGTCACAGAACTTCTTATCAACCAACCCTTGCTCCTTTATATTGCCCAAGTGGCATATTTCTGCATATAATTGATTTCAATTCCTGAAATACATAAAAGCACGTAATCAGCATTAACTCTTATTTATTACTCACATAATTAGTCAAAAAGTATTATTGTTAAGGGGTTAAAACTACAGTTTTGGGCTCTTATCAAACCACCCCCAAACAACATTTTGCTTATCCTCAAGCAAATTTGAGAAATTAGCATAAGTGACCAAAAATGGAGTTTTAACTAATCTCATTTCGCCGAGTGCGATTGCATTGACCATATGCAACAAGGCCTTAAACCACTAGAAATTCCCTAGTGGAAGAGTTATAGCCTCGGGAGAGTTTCCAGCTAAGTTACTCACAAACTTCATCTATACTACAACGACTAAGAAATAAAACTATTATTTCCTTATCTATGTCTCAATTATCTATACATCTCACTACCAATGAATTAGAATAATCAAGTCGAAACCTAAGCTAATTTCTACATAATAATCAATCATCTACGAATAAACATATATACAATGAATAATACTATGAGATGAACTAGCAGGTTTGTTTCTGAAAACTCGGAATAGCGTCCTTAAGTAGGTCCTCGCATAAATGTCAAGACAAAAACCACTCTGATTTTTTCGCTCAAGTTTCACTACTCCAGTGTGTAGTGGGCACACTTTACCTTACAATCTCAATGACACACAAGGAAGTCAGAGTCGATCAAACATATCTGTCACTTACTATCACACTAACATATTCCTAATTGAGCTAGAGGTCTTTATTAGGTGTTGCGGGGATTAGGAGATGGTTTAAGAAGGAAGGAAATGGATATTCAAAAGGACAAGTTCTGAGATAATAGAGTTTTCATATTATGTAACTAGAGAAAACCTTGTTTTTTAGTTTTGCTTCTACACTTTGTTTCCATCCTTAGCCATATATATATATATATATATATATATATATATATATATATATATATATATTGGCTTTTTACTCCTTTGATTCTATTTTTGGAGTTCTAACACTTTATTTTCTTTTTTTTATTTATTTATTTTATTTGGATGGAAACATTCTTTTATTATCTAAAGCGACTATCAAATTCTTGATTTCAAAGGTTCTTCTCTTTTCTATTCTTCATCTCTATTCTCAGACTTATTCAAAGAATTGGGTAGGTTGATTTTTTTTATTTTGTTTTGTTTTGTAATAGGTTAAATGATTTGCGGTTTATGAAAGGCTAAAGAAAGGCTCAGAGGAGCGACTAGCGGAAAATAATTCATAGGTTTGAATTTCTGGCTATATCGATCCAAAGAGGGTCTAATTCTCGCTTAGGATATGGTATAGTAATCAACCAAGTGGACGTGTGATTTCTCTATCCGGATTTTACTTCTCCCTTGTGTCATTTCTCACATGTTTTACTCATATAAGGCTTTACGCTATATTCTCACAGGATTTGTAGAATAAGTACTCTAACCTAGATTTCATAAACTTACTGCCAACAATCATAGATACTCATGTAACATATTTATAGATAGATGTAAGGATCATTACCTACATATTAACCTATGTTTCTAAAAACTATTCTAATACAAAAGCTACGTGAGATTTCTAGATTATCAAGAGCCTAGAGAAGGAAAACAATACCAATATTTCTAAGTGTACAGCATAAACTTTTTATTAATATTTTTAAATTTTTTGAATTTTTTTAACTAAAAAACAAGTGCATATTATACATATCTATATCCTAACAGATGCCTTAATTACACGTGTTTCTATGCCCCCAAACAAGAAGCATGCTTTGTCCTCAAAGTATTTAAATAAATAGGGTAGAGAAATACCTTGGAAACGCATGAAATTCTGTATAATCTGCAAAACAAGGTTAAAATATACTAATATAGAAAATAAAAACTGACGCAACTCTATAAGAGTTCCACTCATTATGGGGTTAATGAGAATTAAATTGCGTGGGACATAAGCAGACACTAACTGAAATAAAAACTAACCTTAACTCCCATTTAAGCATTTTCCTCCTCATCCTCAATAAAGAAATGAGGTTCCTTCGCATCTTGCCACGCCATGGTAATTTGCCAGGCTTCACGCCACTTATCGTCTATTATAGCTAACCTGTCAAGCACCACTTGGTCGGATGGGGTGTAAGGCACAACCTGATAAGGTTGTATCCTCCACCCTTGCCAAGTCATTGCACATAACGATCGAATAATGCAATTGGTGGGTCTCACAATGTCGACCCCAACCCAATCCGTGAAATGGGCACAAAAAATAGGGAAGAAACATAGCATTATACGACAAATTAAAACAGGCATAAGAAGGTACTTATGCCTCTTACTATGGGCTCGGGCTAAACTAGACATTAGGGTCTAGGGAATATCATAGAGTGTACGTCCCCCAGCTAAAGCAAGGAAAATATCACAAGTTTCGTCATTCATAGAAGAATAATGTCATTCCCCTCTAATGTTTAGCATGAACCAAAACATAACAGTGCCCATGTTCATAGATAGGCTACCAAGGGTGACGTTATTAGCTAGCCAAGGGCGACGTTATTAGTTTTGAATTAATTTGAATACAGTTTGAATTCTTAGACTTTTTCAATTAGATTAATAAAGAAATTATTTTTCTTTTAATAATGTTTTATTCTTATTGTTCTTATTTTATAAATGATAGTTTAATGACTTAAGGCTAAACCTCCATTAGAGGGGTTTGAGGAAGCCTTGATGAAAACTTGATTGTGTTAGTATAGATATAGTTGTGATAATCTATTCCACTCTAGAAAGTAATTAGTTCACCAAGAGAATGGGTTTAATTGCTTCATGTGCTAATTATTAGTTGGTAGAGATTGCCATGAATAATTAGGGATTAGAAATATCCAAGATTTACGTGAAATCGTAAAGATTAGGATTACAACAAATTCTATGCTAGTTTATTAAGTCGAATCAATGTGGAATCAAATTCCCCTAATTCCTTCCCATATTCACATCGTAGTTTGAATTGTCGTAGTTTGATTTATAACATCTAAATTAATTAAATCACCATCTTAGTTAAATTGCAAATCTATTACACTCATCGTTTTGTTAGAGTACATGAACTAGGAAATGTTACATCTAAACGAGCTAGGAGTGGAACGAAATTTCTACTCCAAATATTGCATTGATAACGAAAGTAGAACTTTGATACATTAGAGTAAAAAATCATTTAGTTTTACTTATTCTTGAGTTTAATTAGTTAAGTCTAGGTAAAACTATCATTTTTATGTTTATCAGGTGTCTCTTGGTTGACATTGGTGAAGTCAACGCAAAGGCGAATTGTGTTATTCTTCTTTGGAATCGCTACTATGTTAGAGATCCAGTCTGGATAATCGACTTTCCAGATGAAGTCGACTTGTTTGAGTTTGTCGACCTCATCATTTATTGCTTTTTGAAACCTCAGGGATAGTCTCCTAGGTCGCTATCGAACTGGCCTCGCATTAAGGTTGACATTTAATCTATGACATACAACATTAGGATCTATACCGGGCACATCGATATACGACCAAGCGAAAACATCTTTATTCATGGATAAAAAATTCAGTTGGGCTTTAAGTGTAGGGTCAAGGTTAGCCCCTACATAGAGGAACTTGGGATCGTCTTCTGTTCCTAAGTTCACTCGCTCCTTTTCTGTAGTCTGAACTGATGCTTGTGACGATGAGGCGACCTCTGGGGAACTGATGTCTGGTGGTGCATTGTCGATCTGAGGCATGGAGGTCTTAGCTGCAGGAGTTAGAGTGACCTCTGTGGTTACGACAATAGGGGCTGATGTGACCTCTGTGGTCATGACAACAGGGGCTGGAATGATCTCTGGAATCGGTACTGGTTGATTAACAAATTCTGGGGCGACCTCTAGGGTCTTGACTGGTGAGGTAACCACTGCTGGATCGACCTCTGGGGTCCTGACTGGTGGATGCACAGGGAGTTGAGCGACCTCTGAGGTCTTGACAGACGAATGGACTTTTTTGTTAAAGCCCCCAGCGTTCTTCTTTGGTGCTTTAGATCTGACCTCAGCGACCAAATCTTTGGCCATCGTGTAGCTGATAACCCGTAAAAACTCAACTAAATTACTCTAACTTCATTCTTATGGTATCAATTTTTATTTCCTACTCTCACATATATATTCATTCAATATATAGAATATGGAATCGTTCCACTCTTAAACTAGCAAGACATAAGTAAATTCAATTAATCAAACACAAGGAAACAATGCTGAGAACAATGAGAGTACTGTTGTGATTTATTTAAACTTAAAACTAATTATAAATTTAACTAATTTAACTAAGAAATTAAAAGGTGAATTTAATGAATTGGAAGAACATAGAGGAGGGAAATTCCACCATGCAATTCGATTGGTTATTAGTTAGTCATCGAATCGAATATTGATCCCTAGTGAATACCAAGTCCTCTCAAATCAAGGTTCCACTAGTATGAGAGTTTTGCTCCACTACAAATCTCTTTGATGGTGGCTCTAAACTCTAGTTCATCATTACGAGGTTTATCTCTAAACACTCATAATAATGAACTTGAAATTCTATTCTAAATAACAACTACTCTAACAAGCAATCATCCTCACATGGCTTTTTTAACCTCCTCTAATGGAGTTTTTAGCCTAGTTTTATTGGATGAACAATATCAAAACAATAAGATGAAGACATTAAATTAAAGAGACAAGAATTGAATATTAAACTAAGGGTTTTTATTGAAGGATTTAATGGAGACTACAAACTAAATTATTCTAACCTAAACTAAACTAAAAGAGAGAGAGAGAGAGAGAATCCTAAACTATATTAAACTAAAGTGGGAGTAGCATTTTCTTTGTTTTAGCCTTAACCCTCTTTATATAGGAGAGGGTTAGGTTACAATTTCCTGCATGGGCTTTTAGGATAGGTTATGGACCCATAAATCAAGTCCATAACCCAATTGGGTAAATCCCAGACTTCTAATTCTGGTTGTATTACTGTAGCATCTAATTTCACCAACTTATACTACTCAGATCGAGTCAATGCTTAGACCATTGGAAAGAGATTTCTGAGCCGGTCATTTTGATATAAAATGGGCCTAATTCCGAGGCCTGAGTCCAAAGCTATGGCATTTTGAAGTTTTGTTGACTTTTCTTCAGCTTTCTAATCCGGTTTGACTTTTACTTAACAGCTTTGACTTGGGCTTTTTAAGGGCTTTTTCTCCATGAAACTTGGGCTTTCTTCATAAAACTTTCATAGCAATAACTTTAGCTCCTTTTAGCGCTTACTTAGTAACAAATTAATATTTATTCTACTCCAAAGCTTAAAATACACAAAATCACGATAACATTACTAACTCTTACTTATTAATCACATAATTGGTCTAAAACAATATTGTTAAAGGGGTTAAAACTACAGTTTTGAGCTCTTATCAAACCACCCCCAAATAGCATTTTGCTTGTCCTCAAGCAAATATGAGAAATTAGAATAAATGACCAAAAATGGAGTTCAAACTAATCTCGTTTCGCCGAGTGCGATTGCATTGACCATATGCAACAAGGCCTTAAACCACTAGGAATTCCCTAGTGGACGAGTTATAGCCTCGTGAGAGTTTTCCAGTGAAGGTACTCACAAACTTCATCTATACTACAACGACTAAGAAATAAAACTATTGTTTCCTTATTTATGTCTCAATGATCTATATATCTCACTAGTATTTAAACAAGAATGATCATTCTAAAACTTAAACTAATACATGCATAATAATCAAATCATCTTAAGATAAACAACTATACAATGAACTATAATATGAAATGTAATGGTAGGTCCATTTCTGAAACTTTTGGGTAGCGTGCCTAAGTAGGTTCTCACAAAGAATGTGTCAAAACACATAACACTCTGATTTTTCCACTCAAGTTTGCTAACTCCAGTGTGCAGTGGGCACACGTTTTCTCATAATCTCAATGACAATCCAAAGAAGCCAAGATCAATCAAACACATCTACCACTTACTATCACACCAACATATTCCTAATTGAGCTAGAGGTCTTTATTAGGTGATACGGGGCGCAGGTATTGGTTAAAAAAGGAAGGAAATGGATATTCAAAAAGACAAGTCTGAGAAAATAGGGTTTTCATATTATGTAACTAGAGAAAACCTTGTTCTTTTGCTTCTACATTTTGTTTCCATTCTTAGCCTTTTTATTTTGGCTTTTTGACTCATTTTATTCTATTTTTGGAGTTTTTACTTTATTTTCTTTTTCTTTTCTTTTCTTTGGATGGACACTTATTTTCTTTTTTTTTCTGAAGCAACTAACTAATTTTTGTTTACATTTCTCTTCTCTTTTCTTCACTCATCCCATTTCTCAGACTTATCCAGATAGGTAGGCTGATTTTATTTTTTCTTGTGTTTTATTGGGTAAAAGATTTGTGGTTTGTGAAAAGGCTAATGAAAAGCTTAGTGAGGCGACTAGCGAATATAAATTTCATATAGGTGCGAATTTCTGGCTAGATTGATCCAAAGAGGGCCTAAATTCTCGCTTAGGATATGGTGTGGTGATCAAGCAAGTGGATGTGTGATTTCTCTACTCAGAATTCACTTATCCCTTATGTCATCACTCGGATATTTCACTCCTATGAGGCTTTTAGGCTAGATACTCACAGGATATATATTAAGTACCCTAACCTAGGTCTCAGAAAAATACTGCCAAGTACAATCAAAGATGCTCATGCAAGATGTTCATGAAAAGATGCAATAACTATTACTTATATATTAATCTATGTTTCAAAAATTCAATCATAATTCAAGTACTACGTGAGATTTCTAGACTAATATTATCATGGAGAAGAGAACAATACTATTATCACTAAGTGCCTAGTATAAACAATATTTTTAATTTTTAATTTTTTATAAAGAAAAGTGCGTAATTTACATCCTAAAGTGCCTAATATTTGCAAATGTTTCTATCCCACCCCCAAACAATCGAACGCTTTGTCCTCAAAGTGTAAAAAGATAAGAAAAGAATTTACCATAGAAACGTGGCAAAAATTGGCAGTACCTGTAACAGAAATATTGTAAAGATGATATGATAACATGAAGCACAATTAAACTGTTATGTACTAACTAACACAAACTTTACTGGAGTAAACATGACAGGCAAAGGGTGGCAAAAAAATTTGAAATGAAATATCAAAATATGTCACCCCCAAACAAAATTAGAAAACTCTTTTTAAGTTTGAAAATGTTTGTTTGGCATATACTCCAGAAAGGTAGTATGTTATAAAAAATTATATGGGTCTTTTTAAGTCAGATTCCCCTAGACTTAATGTGGGGTCATTTTAAGTCAAATTCCCCTAGACTGTGCACACCCCCAAACAAGCAAGAACTGGGGTGGCACAAAATAGATGATGCATGATCAATTATAAACTAATAGCCGAAAGAGTTAGGTGTCTAGCCATAAAAACATGACACTAAATGCACCCCCAAACAGAATGAAGTTGTATAATTGGAAGCAATTATGTAAAAGAATGAAAGAAAACTTATGCAACCCATCAAAGAACATATGCAAACCATCATGTTGTAGCTGTTTTAAAGAGTTAGAATGACCCAAAAGATGAATTAGTGATATTTTAAGTGAGAAAAGAATGAAGTATGGATCTTGATGTCTTTCATGAGGCTTAGATGAGGGAAAATAAGATAACCTAGGTTTCTCACTACACTCGGTTAAAGCTTGGCTCTCAACTATAGAAATGGTGTACTCATGGGATTGTGTACTAGGCAAACACTCTTCACCGTGAGGGTTGAAAAATTTATAGAGGGTCTCTGAGGCAATAGGCTCAAGTGCAAATTCGAGGTTCTTCTTAAATGTTGGGTGAATGGATGGCTTAGTTATGCTAGATGGTTGGATTGTAGGAGGTGGTAACTCAGGTGGATGGTGGTCAGTTGATGGTTCATCAGTTGGTGGATCCTCACATGCTCTTAAGAAATCATAGAATTCTGCATCTAGCTTAGTTGAATCTATAAAGTTGTGGTTCGTGGGTTTATCTGTAAGAATTTCATCTATGTTTTCCATTGTTATTTCCTCAGTTGCCAAACTAAATTTAGATTCACATTACTCTAAAGATGTTACTTCCTTTAATTCCTGCACATTACCTTGTTCATGCCTTATATTAGAATTGTTGATTTCTATTTCCTCACTCTCGTCCTCTAAAACAATATAAGTTTCCTCAATGGCATCATGGTCATCCGAAACAAGTCCTACAGAGTCGTCTTCAAGAATGTCCTCATCCAGGTTATGTGTGGAGTTAATATAATGGTTAATGGGAGGGTCATGGGAAGGTAGTGGTTCATCTTGTGTGTCGCTCTCTGGCAAGGTTGAAAGTTCTGTGTTAGGTGAGGGGATCATGGAAATCATTTTGGCTAGATTCTAAAGCATAGTTTGGGTTTCTGCATTTTGTTCTCTAAACGTTTTTCCATTGTTGGCTATTTGTTAGGAAATTTGGTCTAGGAAAGGTGGCGAGCTAGATAGGTGGGTGATTTCTGGCATGGTAGAAAGGTCTGGCGTAGGTGAGGTTAGCATCAATCTTGTCTGTTCTAGGTTCTGAAATATTATTTTGTTTTGGGCCATTATTTTATCAAATGTTGTTAGTGGAGGGGAAGCTTGGTGGTGTGGTTTTGGTTGGTACGGTGTTTGATAGTCATAGTTATTAGCGTTTTAGTAACTCTGGTTGATTTCGTACTGTACTGGGTTAGGTTGACTCCATGTATAGTTTGGATGACTAGAAAACTCTTGATTGTATTGGTTACTATGAAAATTTGAAAATTGAGGCTCATAATTATTATTATATTCTATAGTAGGTCTAAACTCTTGGTATGATGGGCAATGAGAAGCCTAATGGTAAGGACCACCGCAGCATGAGCATGGTGAAGGGTTTACATAATAATCACATGATTGTTCGTCTACATATTGATATGCCATATTGGTTTTAAAAATATATTATAAGACAATTAATATGCAAACGAAACTCTAACTATAAATTTCTAGATAGGTATGTGCGTTGACGTTTACGAAAAAGAAGCCTGATTTTACTAGAATTAAACTCCTCTTACAAAATAGGCGAGGAGTGGAAGAAGGAGTACCTAAATGCCTCCTTGCTACGAGTTTGAATAGTGTCTTGTACACACGATCTCAATGTTTGTATAATGTTAGAAACACTGAATAACTTGAAGAAATGAAAATTTGGACTGACCTGTGAAAATCGGGCTGCTCTAGAAAAGGGAGCGGGTCGCGCTCAGAAATGACCTTGGTAGGGCGCGGGTCGTACTCCTGTCTAACTCAAGTTCTAGATGGTTGAGCGCGGGGCGCGCTTGGAAATAAGCTATCTAGGGCGCAGGGCGTGCTCGTGCTTGACACAATGTCCAGGCGGTTAAGCGCGGGGCGCGCTTGGAAATAGGCTATCTAGGGGGCGGGGCGCACTCCAAAAAATTTGAAATTTTTACAGTAGTTTGCTAAGATGTCTATCAAGTAGCCTGTAAATTTGAGATCAATCGGAGCTATGAACGTTCTTCTACTGCCCTTCAATATTTGTGGAACAGTTTTCGGACAGAATACAAACAACTGAATGGTTAACCAATCAAAATAGAGACAAAAATCACCAAACTTTTACTGGAGACTCCTGACAGATCATGGGTATTCCTGTAAAAAGTTTAGAGAAATTGGAATTCTACAAACCCTCTATTGGCTATTGTTCCAAAAATTAAATGTTTGCAAAACTGCAAAAACACACTGGAAACACTCCACGAGTTAGGAGGTAAAAACAAATAAAAAACTCATCAAATATTTATTGCAAACTCCTAACTTAGTATAGATACTCCTGTAAAAAATTTAGAATTTTTGAAACTGCCTAAGTAACCTTACTCGTCTGTTTTTCAAGAACTTACGGTTTGAAAACTGAAATGTAGCACTGTAAAGATCGTATTTGTTCACAAGGTAAAACAATTAGGAACATTCTGAAAATATTCCAGTAAATCAATAACACCTTAAATATTATACCAAACAATTTTCAAAATTTTCAGAAATTTAAAAATACCTTTACCGCAATATTCTTCGTTGTGATTCCGCAGACACAAGGGAGGGATGGCGCGCTCTGAACAAGGCAAAAGGGATGGCGTGCACCCCTGTGCTTAAAACAGTGAACAGTAACGAAAATATGAGAAAAAAAAAGAATGAAAAATGAAAAGGGTGGGTGGGTGGGTGGGTAAAGAATGGGGGATTGCCCCTTGGATTCAAACAATTGAATTCTTGTCTTGAACAAGATTAAGATGGCAGCGGCGCCATTTGATATCTCGTATAATCTCAACTAGATTACTCTAACTTCATTCTTACGGTTTCAATTTTTATTTTCTACTCTCACATACATATTCATTCAATATATAGAGTACGGAATCGTTCCACTCTTAAACTAGCAAGACATAAGTGAATTCAATTAATCAAACACAAGGAAACAATGCTAAGAACAATGAGAGTAGTGTTGTGATTTATTTAAACTAAAACTAATTATAAATTAAACTAATTTAACTAAGCAATTAAAAGGTGAATTTAATGAATTGGAAGAACATAAAGGAGGGAAATTCCACCATGCAATTCGATTGGCTATTAGTTAGTCATCGAATCGAATATTGATCCCTAGTGAATACCAAGTCCTCTCGAATCAAGGTTCCACTAGCATGAGAGTTTAGCTCCACCACAAATCTCTTTGATGGTGGCTCTAAACTCTAGTTCATCATTATAAGGTTTATCTCTAAACACTCATAATAATGAACTTGAAATTCTATTCTAAATAACAACTATTCTAACAAGCAATCATCCTCACATGACTTCTTTAACCTCCTCTAATGGAGTTTTTAGCCTAGTTTCATTGGATGAACAATATCAAAACAATAAGATGAAGATATTAAATTAAAGAGACAAGAATTGAATATTAAACTAAGGGTTTTTATTGAAGGATTTAATGGAGACTTCAAACTAAATTATTCTAACCTAAACTAAACTATAAAAGGAAAGAGAGAAAGAGAGAGAGAGAGAGAACCCTAAACTATATTAAACTAAAGTGGGAGTAGCATTTTCTTTGTTTTAGCTTTAACTCTCTTTATATAGGAGAGGGTTAGATTACAATTTCGTGCATGGGCTTTTAGGCTAGGTTATGGACCCATAAATCAAGTCCATAACCCAATTGGGTAAATCCAAGACTTCCAATTCTGGTCGTATTACTGTAGCACATGATTTTACCAACTTATACTGCTCAGATCGAGTCAATGCTTGGACCATTGAAAAGAGATTTCTGAGCCGGTCATTTTGATATAAAATGGGCTAATTCCGAGGCCTGGGTCCAACGATATGGCCTTTTGAAGTTCTATTGACTTTTCTTCAGCTTTCTAATCCGGTTTAACTTTCACTTAACAGCTTTGACTTGGGCTTTTTAAGGGCTTTTTCTCCATGAAACTTGGGCTTTCTTCATAAAACTTTTATAGCAATCACTTTAGCTCCTTTTAGCGCCTACTTAGTAACGAATTGGCATTTATTCAACTCCGAAGCCTGAAATACATAAAAACACAATAACAGTACTAACTCTTACTTATTAATCACATAATTGGTCTAAAGCAATATTGTTAAAGGGGTTAAAGCTACAGTTTTGGGCTCTTATCAGTAGATAGTGGGCTCGTTGCTAGTGCTGATATATAGGTCAGCGACTTTGTTTGCTGAAAGGATCTAGTTGCAATGATAAGCCTCAAGCTGATTGCTGTAAAGGTCCATCATTCCCCTAGGGCCAGGAAAATGGAGCACTTGGTGCAGTGTGGATGGTATAGCTTGTATTTGGTGAATCCAACGCCGTCCTAGGATGGCGTTGTAGGACGATTTTATGTCTAGAACGCTGAAACGCATATTGAAGCTGACTTTGTCTTCCTTGGATCCCACAGAGACTGGGAGTATGATATCACTAATTGGGTCGGCCCTGGAGCCATTGAAACCATAGAGAGGAGCTATTAGGTCTATGAAGACCGACTTGGGCAGGTTCATCTCTTGAATGGTATGTAGACAAGATGTCACACGAACTACCAGGATCTATCAATACTCGCTTGATTGTCCAATCGCCGATTTTGACATGGACAACTAGTGCATCATTATGAGGGAGGCAAACCTTGTTGAGGTCAACCTCTGTGAAAATTATATCACCTGAACTACGTGGGGCAGGTGTGGCCTGTGAAAAATAGGGGTATACTTCTTGAAGGGCGCCTACGTGCCTTCTTTTTTCTCTGGAAGATGTAACGGAATCATCTTGAAAAGTGATTATATGAATGGTTCTGTCATTATCTTGATCTGATGAGTGCTGATGGCGCTTGTGGTGGGAACGGTCTCTGGGACATCCTCTACTACAGGAGCGAGCTTGGACATTGTGGCGATTATGGCAAGGTGGAGATCTACTTCGCACCCTGCGAGCCATGAGTTTATGGTGCAAATCACCATCGACAATGTTGGTGTATTGCTTGATATGTCCTGATTCGATAAGGTCTTGGAGGTAATGCTTGAGCCCAAAGCACGCATCGGTCTCATGACATTTGGCTTGGTGAAAGGCACAGTAAGGCTTGCCAGGTCGATCTTCTGGCTGTCGTACATCAGGTCGGTAATATGTGACTTTCTTGATCTTGTCCAGTATGTAACTGGGAGATCGTGTGAGAACAGCGAACTCACGGTTATTGTTCATTCTATTCCCAGACTTTTGGAAGGTGGGGCATCATTGGATATTGCTGCTACCTTTTGTTCTTCTGATAGGCCTTGACGCTTCAGGCCTTCCTGTAGCTTAATGTATTTGTCTACTCGAGCATATAGCTCGGATAAGGTTTCTAGGCGTTCTTTCATCAGCGATCTGGAGAGCTCCGTGTTACGCACACGGCATGCATTAGAGAATGACAAGGTGGCAAATGACTCGTTGAGACCGCTTTCCATGCCTAGCAGTTCGGTTTTGAACTGACCTAGAAATTCACGAATGGTTTTACCGTCGCCAAGTGAGAGCTGGAATAGTGAATCAAGATCAACTTTTTTATGCCTGTTGTGGACATACTGACTAGCAAATAGATCTGTGAGTTGCTCGAAGTTCTTTATCGAGTTTGGCTCGAGTGAAAAGAACCAATCGAGAGTGCCATCTTTGAGACTGGCGGGAAACAAACGACAATGAAGGTGGTCGAACTTCGACGCACTGTAGAGTGCAAGGCTTTGAATATAGCGAGCCATGTGTGGACCAGGACATGTGCTACCATCATACATTGGAAAACGTGGTTGGATGAAATCTGGAAGAGAAGCTTTGCTAAGTACCTCAGCAGCGAATGGGGACGCGCTGTTTGTCATCAGCATCTTTTGAATAATCTGGGTGGCGTCTTTCTTAACTTCTTTTTGGTCAATCCTTTGTGACAGTTCGTTAATCTGTTGATTAACCTCGTTGATGTCGTCTTCTACTAAGGCACCTGGTGGATTCTGTGTGTCCACTTGCGTGCATAACATAACATTCTCCTGCCTGAGTAGGGTAATTTGCTCGTTCATCGTACCTAACTGACCTGCCAAACTCTAGATTTGAGCTTCGAGGCTTGCCATGCTTCGTGGGCTTGAGGATTTTTCTGTTTGGTTTTAGGATTTGTGAAGTGGTTTCTCAAGAAATCGAGACCACAGACGGCGCCAATGTAAGGAGCATTTTAGTCTTCCCTTACATACAAGATTAGGAGGAGAAGGGGGGTTGAATATTGGAAAGACCGAGTTTGTTGTTGAGCGAACTACCTACATATCTATCTCTCGATTCTGGGGAGAGAGAAGAATCAGGTCTGGCGTAGTTCATATGGGAGGTATTTAAAGATGGTGAAAGTGGATCCTTCTTCAACACGTGTAATGACAAACACAAATGTATGGTTGAGATCAAGAAGGAGTATTAAAATGGTGGTGGTAGGAATTTTGTAATGGTGGGGAGTGGTTACAGTGGTTCATAATTTGCGGTAAGTGATTGAGTAAGTAAGGCTTTAGTAATGATTGCTTCTAGAACATAGGCTGAGTCATGTAGTAGAACGTTCTATGTGAAGATGAGCGAGTTGATCTGTTATAGAACGATGTAGTAGCTCGTGGATGTGACTTGATGATGTAGGTCGCTCCATATGTAGTTCGGGGAACTAGGTCAGAGGTCGGTGTGATATTACTGCTATGCTGAACACATGCTTGATATTCCAGAATGAGGATATCACTCCCTCACACTTACAATACCATTCATCCTACTAGCCATGCAGCCCGACCTGTGGTCGGGCCTGCTATTTTAAAACTTATTATGTCTGGGCCTGTTAATTTTCAGGCTAAAGTATTCTGGTTGATGTACTTACTGCAAAAGCGCATTTGTATAATGAACACGCGGTAACAATTTATCGTCAGTTGTTTGACACTTCGAGTTATTCAAAATTTCAGACAGAAAATGGGCCAAACGCATCTTTTCATTAGAAGAGGGTCATTTTTTATGTGCTTAATGCATAAGCCCATTTTTGTATGATGAACAGGTGGTAACATTTTTCTATTTTATTCTGTTGGATCATGTTATAAACCTACCAAGATAAAATCTGACGCAATGGAATTACAAAATGAAGCAAGACATTTAATATTTCACAAAATCAAAATTACAAAACTTGCACTGAAACATAGTTGAGAGAACAACCATATATAACATTCAACTTGTGACTTACAAAATGTAATAGAATTATAAACACCACAATGAACAAACGTTAGCAAATGAGCTGCCTTGTTTGCTTGTTGACCCCTATAACAAATATCAACTTCCTCAAAACCACCCGTTAGCAATTTACACTCTCTTAATAAGTTTTCATACCAATTCTCCTTACTAGTAATATGTGCCACCTCAAGCGTATGGCCCATATCTCTGCCATGGAATTAGTAAGATTGCGAAAGTTTTACCTACGCCCTGCACTTTCCAATGCATCTCTCATCCCAATACTGATACCTACATAATTAGATGTAGCAACAACCATCAATGATAGTTTTTACCGTATCATGTGGTGGGGAAATTCATCTTTTATATATATTGTTTCCTTGCTTCGGCAGGGCAGTCAGGTACGTCCACTGTTTGACAAAGCTACTCCTTAGGCTTAACAATTACCCAATAGTAAACATTATTTGAATGACTTGAACAACATATTTAACACATACCATTTACAAATATTTTGTAGAGAACGCAAGACATTTTCATGACATTTATTTAAACTTATTGGAATAGTATCAATAGCAAAAGCACATAATTTAGTAAACATCGTAATGTGG
Organism: Coptis chinensis; assembly: GCF_015680905.1. Classification (NCBI taxonomy): domain Eukaryota; kingdom Viridiplantae; phylum Streptophyta; class Magnoliopsida; order Ranunculales; family Ranunculaceae; genus Coptis; species Coptis chinensis. Next base: position 59,512,550 of record NC_141461.1, on the reverse strand, counting down.
TTCTATCAATTAAGTTTACCATTCATGATCAGATGATCTATATCCCTAGAACATATAATAAATACAAAACTTAAGACAGTGAAGCAATCTACATAAATTTCTGCATACAACGGAAAATAATTGGCTGCATATTCTCGATATGTTCTTTAACAGGCAACACATTGACTGTTTCCTTGGACAATACTGTGCCATGGCCGCTGGATTCTCCATTGCTCCATGAAGACGTCGTATTGTTTGTACTTTGATTGTATTCAATATCACTTGTACCGTTGTTGTTAATTGCTGCTTGTTCCTGCGATAACTATAGAAGATTGCAGAAGGAATTCACTTTTGTCATTAGCTTCTGTTCATCAAAACATGTGTGTAATCTGTTCCTGTGCAAACTGGCGGAGATTGAACATGGAGTTCACTCTTACCTTCACCTTTTGTTCATCAGAGAAGGTTGATGGCATTGAATCACCAAGTAGGTGGTGGTGGATCTCTTTTAGTAAAGTGTTGCTTGAAGGAGGCCTCTTTAATCCATTGCCTACCCTTAGTGGATAAGAATAATGATTCTGAAGAACTTGGTTGGTGGACTTCGCTGCATATATGTTCTGGCTGTTAATTGTTATACCCATGCATAAAGTCTTTGGGTGCTCAATGTCTTGGTTTCCACCATGATTTCCCACTCGAACACTATACAACTAAGTATCATTGACTGAGGGTCTTGGTGTTGGAACGAACATTTAAGCTTGCAGAAAAGGAACATAAGCAGGACCTTGGATACCAACATACTGTGGAAACTGGATGATGGAGGGAAGTTCTAGTTGTGGTCTATTGAAGTCAATAGTGTAGTCTTGATTCCCAGACATGTTTAGCTGGAAGTAAGGAGATCTGTTAACAGGGAAAGGTTGTAGGCTCAATTTCCTCAAGTCTGTATCACATTGTAGAATTTTTTCATAGTGTAGCTGGAAGGTACCCTCTTGGAAATGTAGATAGTGCCTCCTGAAGAAAGATCATGGCAGCCATGGACATTAGCTTAATAAACATACATTAAACATAACAAAAAAATTACATCATAAATAAAAGGCTACAAAGTTGAATTCTAAATCTAATCACCCAGAGACAATAATATGAAATGAATCCCTAATTCAAAATTGAGACAAAATACTAAACCGACTTAGCTAAATATCTAAAAACTTGGCTGAAATTATTTGGATTCAATTATAGAACTTAGTTTCTTCAGAAACCCCAAATTAAGAAACATCAATAACTAACAAAGTTACATTACCTGAAATGGAGGAGACCTTGAAATCTGCAGCAGGATTTCTTGGTTTATTCGACTCTTTCTTCTCAATATCAGTATGAATAGAGGCACTGCTCACTATCAAGGTGGGTTTTGAGAAAAAGAGAGTTTTTTAGAGAGGCCAAAAGGCTTCGGTTTATGTTTCTTTTTTTTTTTTGTTTTTAATTACTTAATTACCCCCGACGTACTATTCAAATATGGACGTGTATTTGGTTTTTTATTTCCTAAACATGTGCAAAGACTAAAAAGTTTTTTTTATAAATTACTAAACACACTAATAATGATGCTAACTTGGTCAACAACATAGTAATTATTTTTTAAGTGGGGACTTTTTTAAAATATTTGCTGACGTGGTCGGCCTATGGTGAGGCATGTTATAGAGGCATGATGGTTGGTGCATATTCAATTTTGCTGATGTTTTTGTAAAAGAGAACAAAAAGAAAAGCATAGCCTAACCATCAGAGAAGTTTATTGAGGTGGACTCTTGTTCAAACGCATGGTATCAACATAGTTCAAACGGATAAGATGTTACTAGCATGGTATCAACATAGTTCAAACGCATAAGATGTTACTATGTAGCAATTAAAATAAAAGGAAAAACAAAAAGTTAAGAAAACCTAAGTTTCTAAGCATAGTACTATATATGGTAATATTGGCTGTATTTGAGTCTTTGATTTCAAACCCAGGATTTTAGCCCAGCTTACCAATGCCTGTATAAATAATTGTATTTGGCTTATTAGGTATTCAGGTCCTAAAGTTTGGTTCAAGAGTCACTTTAAAGTTTTAAATTAAAATTATAGCGGTGTACAACCTATTTTCATCTTAAAAAGGGGAGCCTCATGGCGCCAGCCATTACGTTTGTCAACTAATACATTGAGCCGACTTTGGCACTGCTCTAGGGACACCATTCACAGTGACCAGTAACTGACACGCTAAAAGCTACATTGACACGGATACGTGTGTCCATACCCGACACAATATGTCTGACACAGCAAAACATCAAAAATTGAGGTATATCACATGGATACTTATTAGACCATGTAAAATAGCTTGTAACTATTTTCACTAAAAAATGCCTTTGGCGACCTTTTGACAACTTAGGCGATAATTGCAAGCATTTAACTCATTTACAACAATTTGGCAAACAAAATAAGTGGATTTAAATTGCATCACGATGGAACATCATTTTAGTCGACAAAATATCATCTCAGTTTAATTCTACACATAAAGAAATCAGTCATAAGAGTCGTTTATTAATCGATATTAGAAGTAATTAAAGGAAAATACCGCAAATGTGTCTTGGTCTATAAGAAAGTTAACTAGAGCATTTTCATAAAGGTAACTTCATAAGAAAAGCAAAATGAGAACTGATAAAAGTTCACATTGGATGAAAAAAGGTGCCTGCTTCATTTGTTTATTATTGTATAAATGTGCACCAATGTTGTAAAGGGATGCAATAAGGAATTTCATCTCTTTCAACGGAATCTAGCAGCTTAAGAAGATACAGTCGATGTGATGTACACTTTCTGAAATGAATGAAATAGAATTACATATATGACCAACTAATAACAACTTAATTTCTCCCTACAAAGCATTTCAATTAACAAAATGAGAACAACCTCAAGATTTTTATCTGTCCTGAGGGATATTGTGAAAGCTGCGATTGCTACATATAGCAATATGTTTCTACTCTCTCTAAACTTCTCTCTCTCCTTTTCAGATGTACAGCTGCAATTATTCACCAAGAATAAAGATATTTTGCATTCACACATTTAGTCTATGAGCATGGATTCATTAACAAAGGTCTCCACTGTTAAAATAAAAGTACAAACTACAAGATTACTTCTAGTGGAAACTGATTGAATGAGACTACCTGCAACAAATAAAGAACGCATCACAAAATTGTTGGAATGCATCCAGAATAAACATTAGCTTAGTCAAAAGCAGATTGAATTTCTCTTCAGCGAGAATAAGTTGGCTTGCTTTATTGACTATTTCAACCAATGGATGACAGACGAATGTTAAAGCATTCAAGTATGATGGGAAAGAAGACCTCGCCTGCTCACTCTTGCAACTTCTAGAACACTTGTGGAAATAAGTTTCCAAACGATGAAGCACGTCAGCTAAGTATAGCATATCTGCACTACCGGTTGAAAGTTGGAGCGGTGAATTAGTAAATCGAACTTTCAGATTTGTTACATTTCGGATGAAAATTTGTTTCCATAAAACACATGCCAACTGCATAAAGCCTCGAGAATTGAATCAACAGTACCAAAACCCATCGATAGTTTTGACAGTTAGATTCATCGAAATGCATAATTATCCACCTATAGAAACAAAAATGAAGAATCTAATCGTTTCCTATGATGGGGTTCACCCAAAATCCTAACTGCATATGATTTTCACCCAACGGTTGGAAATACTATTTGCATTTTGAAAAGATGGGGGGGGAGGTAATCACAACGGTACACCACCCTCCAGTCTATAAACGTCAATTATGGTTACAATTCTGGATGATATCTTAAGTTGAGAATCTCTGAGCCCCTGGACTCTGTTGCACATGCATATACATAAAGAAGATAAAACATTCAGATATTAGGATCATTTACCTTACTAAAATCACTTGCTATTTTGTGAGGACTGCTACCAACATCTTTACAATAATCTATGCTTGCAAATTGACACTTTCTTAGACAATAATCTACAATATCAACATATTCATTTACATTGTCTTCCACCCCAACCTGAAAAATTGTAAGAAAATGTTATGCTTCATATTCTACATCCATAAAATGGTTCAAACTTTGCACACTTCAAGAGATAGAGTAGTTAAATAAAATGTCATGTTACCTCCCAGTCATTTCTAATAAAGTCCATCAAACACTTCAACATATCAACAATAAGCAAATATTTACTTGACCATTGAGAGCTCAGAGTATAACAAATATTCCTCGCAATCTGCACATTACAAATTCCAAACACATAAGACCTAACTAAATCCACGTGTTAATAGAGAGAAAACATAAATACGTACATAAAACCTATTAAATTCACCTTAAAGAAATGATCCTTCTCAGATAACTTCCAACATTGTTTAAACACCGTCACACAACCTATGTACTAAATCTCCATCCAAACACGACTCCTCCTCTAACACAAACAACATGCATCTATAAAGAACATTCACAAACTCCAAGTTCCATTTCTCACACGCTTTCTCGTCTAGAATCTTAAACCACGGTTCAATTTGCTCAACCATTCCAAGAACTCTCCTATAAACACCATCTTCTTTTCTCTTACTATCGAAATTGTCAGAATCGTCTTCTTCAATTGTTGTTGATTTTCTGGTTCCATTTCTTCATCTTTCTTCTTCTGAATAATGTTGATAGTAATGTACAATGATTAGAGAAATAATGTAGAAGTCTACCTACATTCTTCAAATTAAAATTATTATGTTAACTACTGACATACTTGGTACAACTTTGCTTGAATCTTCCTTTTGGTCAGCAAAAAACGTAATCTGCCCCTTACCTCACCATATCTGGCACTTTCGGCGCATACAAATCCCCATCAGCCAAACTAATATAACATCACCTTCCATATATCCTTGAGAAAAAAGAGTAAAGATATAAAGAAATTCACATTAGATTACCTTGGTATAACTAAAAGAGATGGGAATGAAATACCAATAATAAATCCAAAGACAACTCCAATAATAGTTGTGAGTGCAAGCCTAGCACCATCACTTGATTTCTTATTTACTCCAAAGTTAATGTTAAAAATAGCTTTAAATGAATACAAACCTATAATCAGATTATAGTACTCGCCTTGGTACTGCTTCATGAATTTTTCCCGCCTCAGCATATCCTTTTCCATTTATGTTATTCTAGGCAATTTAAAAGTCCCCTTGAGAAGATGTGCCAGCCATCTACACCTCATCTCAGATGTAAAAAGATTTGCTATACTCTCGGAGTAGCCAATAATCGCTCATTGTGGAATTCGAGGATGTATGCATTCTCTGCATTAATTAAGATGTATAGTTAGTAATTATTTTGCACTAATCTATGTTACATAGGGCTGAATGCCACATTTTGATGACTTCAACTTAGAGACATAATACCTGTAGAGTAGGATTCTTGTCCTTGATGATCGTGTTATGTATTTCTGAAATATCGATGATGCAAAAATGTTTGGTAGCTTCTGGTCTCCCCTGTACCCAGTGGCGAGGATCACTATATCTGTTTCTAAGGGAGTAGTCTTGCCGTCGATCATCAACCCATCTTTGGAGGGACGGACCTTTTTTTTTTATATTGAAGTGGAGTGTTTCACGAAGAGTGGGGTTTTGAAGATGAAGATGGCGGTTAGGTAACGAAGGGGGTCGGGTTCTTTTTTTATTTGATAATTACTAAAATAGCCTACACGTAGAATTGAAATAACGGGCGTAGAATTGAAATAGCAGACGTAGTTTTATTTTATTTTTTTCCCCACACACATGAAAAGACAATTTTGACTTATATTAAATTAGAGAAGACACCAAATTAAGGGTTGTTTTGGTAAGAAGACAAGTAATTACTTTTCAAGTAGGGACTATTTTAAAAACTTTGCTGACGTGACTCACTGTGAGTCTCTTGGAAAAACCGATATTAATGTAGGTAGGATTGGGTCGTGCTCTAAACTTCCATAGTCTTCCGGGTCGGGAAAGACTATATACATACCCCATATCTCTCAAGGCTGACCCTATTTTTTCTCAAAGCAGACCCAAACTTAAAATTGTCGTTGGGCACACCCCTCTGGGCCTCAACCCAAAAACAAAAAACATTGTTTTCACTTTTCACTTTTCACTTTTCACTTTCTTCGGTTGTTCTCTTTCTTCCTCCTCCTCTAAAAAAAAAAAAAAAAAAAAAAACCAATTGTTTAAGCTAACATCATTTCGACGTGTTTAAGGTAACTTGTTTATCCTTTAACTCTTCTTCTCTAGTTAATATCATCGTTTCGACACTCACTTTGTTGGTAAAAAAATTGACTTTTTTATGAACTACTTTTTTCCCATTTCATGTGTTTTATTATGTTTTCTATCGTTTCTATTGAATTTGAGTTTACATTCGGTGATTTGAAGTGAATTTAGTGTTTCAAGTTTGCATTTTTATGGACTTCTTTTTTGATGATTGATGGTAAAATTATTATGACATGGTGCTGCATTTCTTTTATTTAAGTCATTGAATGTAAATTTGTTTGATATTTTATGTTGGATGCAATTTTGTTAGTTTGAGAAGTGCTTTTAATTTTTCCTTAGTAATGGCATTTACTTCTTATTGGTCAGTTGTATTTGTGCAGAATAGTTTGCTGCATTAGGAATTTAGGATCTTGAATTGCAGTAAAATGCTATTGGCCTTGTTATTTGTCTCTTGACTGTTGTGAGTGTTTTCGACTTTTCGCTACGTTATCTTCTGAGGTTTAGAAGGTCTCAAATGTGCAAAATCAACGTATCCCCTCAAAAGCTTCTCCGACACTGTTTCTTTGAGTAAGGTTTTGTACTCAACAAAATACTTCATTCTTGTTTTTCTTTTTCTCTTTTAATACTTTTATAATAGTGGCAACAAACCATGAATCTTCAAATCCTTGCTCATGACTTGATACTTCAACTTCTTGTCCTTTGATAAACACATACTTCTTCTTCATTCTTGCTTTTTAATGTTTTACTAATTACCATTCTCTATGAAAAACATCAAAGGAGAGAGAGTTGGGGAATGGGAAGAGACAGAGTGTGGAGGGGTGTTTTGGAAAAATAAATTGCAGTGTGTGAACGTGCGTTGGTGGAGTGAACGGTCACTTCATTGAAACTAATGTCTGTGGATGCATCAATACTGTGGTTTCATTCGATCTGTTATGTTATTCTGCTTAGTGATAATACTTTATCTGTTTTAATATGTTTATGTTTGGTTGCCAAAAGCACACCAAGCAGAAAGATCAAATTCTCCTAATTAGTGAAGTATGTGAGTCATCTCTCCTATCAATTAGGGTATTCAAGTATGGCATTAAATAGGAATTAAATAGAAATGTCATACTTGAAATTAAATAGAAAGTATATGTATTTTAGCTTTGCTGATATTATATATAGTTGCTTTCATTTTATCATAAGTCCATTGTTAACTTGTTGCTTTCTTAGAAACGTTTACTTTGAAGTTTTGGATAAAATTATGAGGATGTTGGGATTGTTGTATCATTTGTCATTTAATAACAGTCTTTGATTGAGAGACTCCGAGTGCTTATAGTTAATATATAGTTTACAAAAAAATCATCGGTTTTTCATGGCATAGTCAAAAGCTTACATTTTCTGTCTTGCATCATAAAGTTTGGGTTGTACTTAAAATTTGACTATTGTTAGCTATTGACGTATTACATGAATAGTCATGCCGCCCCGAAAAAAGAAAGGGAAAGTTGTCTCTAGCCAACAGCCTTCAATTAGGGTGCCCCAAATGGCATCTCATCGAATACAAAAAATAAAAAAAGCAATGGTTGTAGAAGACCATATTGAAGAAGACAAGAATGTTGAGTTAGAAGAAGAACATGATGAAGAGATGGAGGTTTCTAATGGGCAAGAAGAAAATTTGCAGCAAGTAGATAATGTTGAGTTGGAAGAAGAACATGATGAAGAGATAGAGGTTTATAATGGGCAAGAAGAAAATTTGCAACAAGTAGATGAGAACGAGAGCGATGGAGAGTCTAAATTGGGAATATATTCCGGAGGTCCTATAGATCGCAAAGTTTTAGTCAATTATAAGAACCATATTACTCGTAAGATTTTGGCTGGAAAGGTATTTTTTTTACATCTATGCTTAATTCATTTTATAGTCATGTTTTTTTTTTATTATTAAATTAAAATCTTGTTTAATTTTGTAGGAAGGGGGTATTCTAAAATTGCACCACCATACCGTCAAACTAAAACAATGGGACATAAGTGAATAACCACCTCTTTTCCAAAAGAAGCTAGAAGCTACTGGGTTGTTAAACTTAGCCTTGTATTCATGGAAAAACTTCAATGCAATAGTGATTTCAGCATTTTGTGAGAGATGGCATCAAGAAACAACTACTTTCTATCTCCCATTTGGCGAGATGACCTTTACTCTCGATGATGTCAGCTAAATTTTGGGGATTCCAATCAAAGGTCTTCCAGTGGAGGGAATCTATTTGTTAGATAAAGGAAAAGCAGAAGAATTGCTTATACAAGGGCTTGGTTTGACAGCAGAAAATGTACCCAAAGTGAAAAAAGGGCATGTGACTCTAGAGTGATTAAGGAAGACATTTTCTAACACGCCTGAAGATGCTACGGCTGAAATTGTTGATTGTCATGTTCGAGCTTATTTGTTGTTTCTTTTGGGGTGTACAATCTTCAATGACAAGTCAGGAGTTAGTGTACACGTTGTCTACTTGCAGGTGTTGCTGGAGGTTGACAATGTTTCAAAGTATGCTTGGGGTGCTGCTGCATTGGCTTATTTATATAGAGAGTTGGCAAAAGCATCTCAACGAAATGGGAGACAAGTTGTCGGGTGTATGACATTGTTGGAAGTAAGTAGTATTTTATTATTGTAGGGAGTTATCTCATTTTTAAAATTTGATTTGTTCACAAAATACTTTTGTAGGCTTGGGTGTATGAACACTTTCGTCTTCAAAATTCTTCCATGATCAATATGGACTTTAAAAGGGATATGCCTCGTATGAGACGGTGGATGGTATATCCCTCACTTTCAAAGGCCACAATGTCTTCTTTGATCTACCTTCGGGAGGAGATAGACTTATTATCAGCTAGAGAAGTAAGGATATAAGTTTAATACTTTCTTATTATAATTTGTTAGTTTGTAAAATGATGGAAGAGAATAACAATTATGAATTTTTGTGTGTTAGGTTTATTGGGACCCTTACAAAGATGTTCGTGACATCCGACCATTAGACGACGTTACTTGTTTTAATGGCATATTGTGTGTGCTTGATATAGCTGAAGGCTACAATATTGACCGAGTTCTACGTCAAGTTGGATATGTTCAAAGGATTCCTGGTAGGCCGATTCAGCCTAAATATGGTAGTAAAAAAAAATGTGCGATACAATGTGAATCATTACACTTTTTCCCGATTGTGGACGTCGGGGGATAATCATGTTGTCTAATTTTGAACGTGGTGAACGTGTTGTGGCTTCCTCAGATTACGTTAATAGATACATAGATTGGTTCAACAATATTAGCCATCCTCGTATGCGGAATCCGAAGCACATTTCACAAGTTCATAGACTTCCACCTGTAAATTGGGTAAGATGTATATATATTTTTTATTCCTACTCGTATTCGATTTCATTATGTTCAAAAAATATAATATATCTAATGTTAGTCATATTTGTGATATGCATTTAACTGTCAAATTACTTTATATATAGGAACTTATTGTAACAGAAGCGACAAGGTTGCTTAAAGAATCGTTGGACATAGGAGGAACCCAAGACGTTCATGGGATGTTAGCACGTGAGAAGATGATATACAACATTCTCCAATTCAACACAAATCATTCAAGAAAGTTCACAAAGTGGAGGTGGGGGTGAAAATAGTGGAGATGTTGGTGAAAATAGTAGGGGTGGTCAAGATAATGGTAGAGATGGTGGTGAAATAGTGGAGATAACATGGACATTAACACAACAAAGTTGACAAAACGACAACTTGCAATGAGACAGAAGAGAAAGAAATGATGGTGTTAATGTTGGTGTTTCTATCTAATTTTTTTTTTTTTTTTATAATGGAACATCTAATATATGCTCTCATTTTGTCTCCTGTCTAAAACTTGTGTCTTTGATGACTTTATACTAGGGGTTTTGTAGTGGGTTGGGATGATTCTTCAGGCTGGGGGATTTTATCTCTTATTATATTATCTAGCTAACTTAACTGTTATTTAAATGTTTTATCTCTTATTATCTGGATAACTAAACTGTTATCGGGCTGGGGGATTTTATCTCCCAATCCTTTGTTCTTGCTGACATGTCCATTGGACTCAACCACCTGCTAAGTTGGGGAAGTTGTCAGCTTATGTTTTTTGCAGGATTGCTTGGAGAACTACAGACGGTTTTGTATTTGTATATGTTGCAGTCAAAGCAGCCCTTACAAAGATTGATAGAAACATTTTTAAGCATACTTCTGATTTTTCCTTGTTTTCTGTCAGTTTCGTAGTAGTAGTAACTACAAACTAGATTGTTACAAGAGGCCAGGAAGAGACTGTGTAACGTCTGTGTACCTTGTCTGTGTACCTTGAAACATTAAATCCAAGTTAAACTTGGAGGGTCTGCCAAAGCCCAACTTGCTTTTTGAGGAAAAAATAAAGGTTCCTTGATATGTCGCCTCTTTGAACTTCAAACTTGTTCTCAAATGGAATAGAAATTGGAAGTTAGAATTCAGAGAATAAATTGACTATTTGATAATAAACTCATGATGGATCACTGAGTCGCTAAAAAGTTTCGATTTTAATTGAGTATTTGGTTGTTGTAATCTCTTCCTAAATGTCGTAAGTGTTTCAAACAAATTTTGGTGGAGAAAGAAATGTGATATCCATCTTTACAGAAATGTGATAACTTACTAATAACTTGCTAGAAAAAAATTCCCCAAAAGATTCATGTACATTATTTTGGTCTCCTGTAATATTTGTATTTAGTTTCAAAGATTGATAGAAACAGTTGATTTTACTCCTTTTGGTTTTACTCCTTTCGGTTTCTCCACTAAGAGTATCAATTTTAAGTCATCCCTTTCTGTGTAAGACAGTCCAGTCCAACTAACTAAAGCAAAAACGCTAGCCAGTTGAGAACATCTTTTCGCTTTAAGTTAGTTTATTTAAACCAATCTTAATATAAGACTAGCAAAATCTAATCTAAGTGTAAGACAATCCAGTCCAACCAACTAAAGCAGAAATGCTAGCCAGTTGAGAACGTCTTTTCGCTTTAAGTTAGTTTATTTAAACCAATCTTAATGTAGGACTAGAAAAATCTAATCTAAGTATAAGACAGTCCAGTCCAACCAACAAAATCAAACAAGGCTAGCCAACAAAATCTAATCTAAGTGTAAGACAGTCCAGTCCAACCAACTAAAATAGAAAAGGCTAGCCTCGTTAGAACGTCTTTTCTCTTTAAGTTAGTTCAGTTAAACCGATCTTAATACAAGACTAGCAAAATCTAATCTAAGTGTAAAACATTCCAGTCCAATCAACTAAAGCATAAAAGCTAGCCTGGTGCGAACATCTTTTCGCTTTAAGTTAGTTTATTTAAACCGATCTTAATGTAGGACTAGCAAAATCTAATCTAAGTATAAGACAGTCCAGTCCAACCAACTAAATCAAACAAAGCTAGCCAGCAAAATCTAATCTAAGTGTAAGACAGTCCAGTCCAACCAATAGAGACATAAAGGGATAGTCTAACTGGAACATCTTTTTTTATATAAGTTAGTTCAATTAAACCATTCCTAATGCAGGACCTACACATTTCGTCTATGTATAAGACGATCCATTCCAACTAACAAAAAGGGGCATAGAGTAGCCCAATGTGAACATCTACTCTTTTTAAGTTAGTTAAATTGAACCATTCTGACCAACACATCTCTTTTCATTTGAAATTTGAAATTTTGACAAAATATTTCGGTCTAACTTACTGAAGGTCAGATTTCAAAATTCAAATTCAAATTTTGGGTGGGATTCGAGATTTCACCGAAATTTAAAATCCAATTTGAAATTTGAAATTTTGGGCAAAAAATTTCAATTTAAATTTTGTGTTTTGAATTTCAAGTTGGTTTTGTGTTATCACTAACTTCAATTTCAATTCAATTCATGTTTTCATATTGTATTGAACATGAAATGAAGAATACAAACCAAATTACCAAAATATTGTGTTCGAAATTTTACTAAAATTTAAAATTCAAATTCAAATTCAAATTTTAAAATTTAGGTGGGAAATTTCAATTTAAATTTCATATTCAAGACTTCAAGACTTCAAAAAAAAAAAAAAAAAAAAAAAAAAAAAAAAAAAAAAACTACAAATCAATTGACCAAAAATTTTGAATCAAAGTTTTCCTTCACTATATGCTCTGAACCCAAAACCCAAAAACCTAAATCCTAAATTGAGTCATGTATTTAAATTCCAAAAATAATTTTGTGAGCCAAAATTCAATAATAATTTTTGAATTAATCTGAATTAAAGAAAAAAAAATGTTGTTCAAATTCAATTTCATTCACATTACAAAACCTTACTCATAAACCTTAAACCTTGAACTCATATGTACATCTATAGGCTATAGTGTAGTGGAGAAAACCATAAAATAAATATATAACATTTAGGTGTACAAACAATGGTTAGTAATGTTTTTTTTTAATTATTGTCTTAAAATAAAGATTTTGTGAGCCACTGTGAACCAATTTTGACCAACTAAACGGTTTATAAACCCAAAACCCTAAACTGAGTCATTTATTTAAATTCCAAAAATAATTTTATGAGCAAAAATTCAATAATAAATTTTGAATTAAAGAAAAAAAAATATTGTTCAAATTTAATTTCATTCACATCTCTGTAAAGTACAAAACCTTACCCATAAACCTTAAACCCTGAACTCATATAATGTAGTGGGGAAGACCATAAAATAAATATGTAACATTTAGGTGTACAAACAATGGTTAGTAATGTTTTTTTTTAATTATTGTCTTAAAATAAAGATTTTGTCAGCCACTGTGAACCAATTTTGACCAACTAAACGGTTTATAAACCCAAAACCCTAAACTGAGTCATTTATTTAAATTCCAAAAATAATTTTGTGAGCCAAAATTCAATACTGAATTTTGAATTAAAGAAAAAAAAATATTGTTCAAATTTAATTTCATTCACATCTCTGTAAAGTACAAAACCTTACCCATAAACCTTAAACCCTGAACTCATATAGTGTAGTGGGGAAGACCATAAAATAAATATGTAACATTTAGATGTACAAACAATGGTTAGTAATGTTTTTTTTTTTAATTATTGTCTTAAAATAAAGATTTTGTCAGCCACTGTGAACCAAATTTGAGTGAGTTACTAAAAATTGACCAATTTTGACCAACTAAACGGTTTATAAACCCAAAACCCTAAACTGAGTTGTGTATTTAAATTCCAAAAATAATTTTGTGAGCCAAAATTCAATAATAAATTTTGAATTAAAGAAAAAAAATATATTGTTCAAATTTAATTTCATTCACATCTCTGTAAAGTACAAAACCTTACCCATAAACCTTAAACCCTGAACTCATATAGTTTAGTGGGGAAGACCATAAAATGAATATGTAACATTTAGGTGTACAAACAATGGTTAGTAATGTTTTTTTAATTATTGTCTTAAGATAAAGATTTTGTCAGCCACTGTGGACCAAATTTGAGTGAATTACTAAAAATTGATCAATTTTGACCAACTAAATGGTTTATAAACCCAAAACCCTAAATTGAGTCGTGTATTTAAATTCCAAAAATAATTTTGTGAGCTAAAATTCAATAATAAATTTTAAATTAAAGAAAAAAAATATTGTTCAAATTTAATTTCATTCACATCTCTGTAAAGTACAAAACCTTACCCATAAACCTTAAACCCTGAACTCATATAGTGTAGTGGGGAAGACCATAAAATGAATATGTAACATTTAGGTGTACAAACAATGGTTAGTAATGTTTTTTTAATTATTGTCTTAAAATAAAGATTTTGTCAGCCATTGTGAACCAAATTTGAGTGAATTACTAAAAATTAACCAATTTTGACCAATTAAACGATTTAGATTAGCTATCCAAAACGAGATAGGTTAGTGTTTCGACCCCCACCTACGTGGCAAACGTCCATTAGTAGGGGCCTCTATTTTATTCGTTTAATCAACAGGGCTAAAGCCCAATTTGCAATACCATAGATAAATGTACAGGCCCATTAACTCATGTGTCTAAGGCTGAACCTTAGCCACATGGCTTGCCACTAATGTACATTGATTTATGTCCAGATTCATTTCTTATCAAAGAGATAGTTATCAGTTGACAGTTATGCTCTATCACAATTACTCAAGATACAAGATTACTTGAGCTACAAGGACTCTCTACTCTATCGATATAAATACCAAACCATTTTTCATAAGGAACTACGTGGAAACTTGATCCCTAGAGAATAGATCTTGGGTACGTAGGCAGCCATTATTTGGTTCGGTTTCATCTCCCCCAACATCACATTCCTTTGTTTCTTAGTGTGTTCTTTACCATTGCTCGTTGTGTTGAAGCGGTTCTTGCCCGAAAACATAATTGGCGCCCGTCGTGGGGAATAGAGAATTCATTATCACGCGTGAAACAATCAAGATGGTAAGCACAAGAAGCAGACCAAATAGTCAACATATTCCTCCTACTAACAAGAATCGCAACCCTCGAAATTCAAATCGGCCGATGCATGAACCGTTGAACAATCAAGTTGCTCCTAGTAGTAGGATCAATTCTCAACATCCGACTGTAGCAGCGCATCCGCCACCGCCTCCGCCTCCGCAAAAGGCTGTACAAGTGCCACCACCCTTAACAGCCTTGCAACAAGAAAATCGACAAGTCAGTAGTCCTCCATGCGGTCCGCCGTCTGTCCATGTCGATCCTTCAGTTGACATGGATATGGACATGGACATTACTCTCATGCCAACTAGCGGAAAAGGTGATAGTAACAGCCAATTCACCCCTAATACGGTTGAGCGGGAGTTACGACGAGTCAAAAATTTAAACAGGAATTTGAGAAGGAAGCTAACAAAGAGGCAAAGGCCGGTGGACGATGTTGCAAATTCAACAACATCAAGGCGACCACGAAGGGATGCAGGCCATTCCAGTGTATGGGACCGTCTTGACGATCCACTTCGCCGTCGATCCTCGAAGCGTGCTATTTCTCAAAGCACAATCAACCCGCACGCGCTCAGGAGTAATGACCCTATTACCCGTACTTATGGGGAGAATCGGATTGGCAGGGATAACTACTACCCTAGACATGTCCGATCTCAAAGGGAAGATTTACCTCTGAGAAGCAATTTCAGGGAAGACCGCCATCCGAAATATGTCCGACACGACTGGGAAGGCGGGCATCCCAGACAAGATCAACAAAACATGGAGAAGTGGTATAATTATTCCGACCACCCGGCCAAGGGTGACTACCGGCCTAGATAGGCTGGTTACAGGGATAGACAAAGACAATCACCGGTCGGAGCTGATCATGCATACCGCCAAAGATCTCTAACTCCAATAAGAGATAATGGAAGATATCCTTCTCCACATGGGCACTAATCGTCGGTTGTTCGAGCCAATAGTTTAACTCTAACAGAACAACAGCTGAAAGAGTTGATTGCAAAAGAACTTAACGATAGAGAGTCAAGGGATGTAAGAATGAAAAACTTGACAGTCAATGATGGCGTACTTGATAAGTTTTCGGTCGACATTCAAGAAGCTTACCACCATCCCGACTTCAAACAACCCGATTTTGAACTTTATGATGAGTCGGAAGGAGATCCTGGCTTGCATGTTCTATCGTTCAAAAATAAGTTGGTGTTATGGGGTGGAGATGATCCGCTCATATGTAAGCTTTTTCCATCGACTCTAAAGGGAGAAGCATTACGCTGGTTTAGTGAGTTGCCTTCAAGATCAATTCACCAATTCAATGAACTAGAAAATCAGTTTGTTAATCGTTTTCGCCACAATTGCAAGACGCCAAAGGATGTCGACTCACTTCTGAACATCAAGCAACAACGTGGCGAAGTTACGTACTTTTGTTACTAGGTTCAAAGGCAGCAGCAGATGTTCGAAGTTTCGATGGGATGCTTCTTTTAAGCCTTTAAAGAAGCATTATATTATGAAAGAGACGAAGTTCGAACTTCATTGTAAGGGATCTTTACCACTCTCTAATTAAATATGTCCCTAAAACTCGATCACGATCGTATGTTAGGGCTGAACAACACATCCGTGTCGAGGAGAACCTATCGGAAAGCAAAGGGACAAAGATATTGAGTAAAGATTTTTCCGAGAGCAAAAATTTTAAGCCCGAAGCAAGGGACCGTCGGATCAACAACATAACGATGGAAAGAGTGGCGGTCGGAAGCAAGTCAATTTCAATCATGATGGAAAAACTCTACACGAGCTAAAAACCGACCCATTTCAATGCCAAGTACTCGTTATATATGAGAAGTTGAAAAGTGGGAATCTTCTTTCCCCGCCTTATCCACTTTCAGAAGATACCAAAGCGACAAGGGACAAAGCTTTGTGGTGTAAATTCCATAATGACTATGGCCATGAGACAGAACTTTGTCTCTCTCTCCGGGGTCGGATTCAGAAATTAGTGGAGAAAAGGACTTTTAAATGAATATCTTATTAAAACTCTCAACTTGGCGATTCTTTGCGCAACTTATGAGCATGTCATTAATGTTTCCCATTCTCATGTTGAGTCTCTTTCCAAAAGTTAGAGTAAGAATCAAAAGCGTTTGAAAGTTAGTTATGTTGGTGAGTTTAACCGTATCAACAAAGTCGATTTTGTCAAAGGAATCCGGACCGAAACTTCGAAGAAGAGCCCTCCGATTCAGCGATGATGATCTCCGTGGTGTATATCACCCTCACTATGACGCAGCTTATAATTTCTGTGTCTATAGGTGCTTCTCGTGTTCAACGGGTAATGATCGACACAGGGGGCCACTTCGGCGTCATTTTCGGTGGATGTTATTCTCGGATGCAACCGCGAGGGTATGATCATCGCCCGAAGACAATCCTATCATCGGTTTTGCGGGATAACATCTTCGGCGGTTGGAAAAATTACCTTACCAATCAAATTAATGAACAAAGAAGTTGAGCTCGATTTCTTATTGATGGATTTGTCGATCCCACTATAACGCAATTTTGGGTAGAGATTGGATACATTCCATGGGGTCGAGTCTCCACATTTCATCGGTGTGTCAAGTTTCCATTCTCACGGGCATATTTGCAAGGTTCAGTAGTGACGGTATCTGCCCATTCTGTCATGACAAAGCAATGGATGACTATAAAAATCTGAAGTTCGAGGTAATACGATCCTTGCAAGTGCCCTGCCCCAAGTTACACGAGTTACCAAGCGTGCCCTCCATCTATAATATTGAGGCTCATGTGCAAGGGCGCCCGATAGTGGATCGACTTTTGGAAGTGCAAGTAGGAGATTCAAATGGAAGAAACCACTTTTATTTCGGTGAACTTTCGGCGATAGAACAACAAGAGTTTGTTTCCTTTACTTTGAAATAAAGCGTATCTTCGCTTGGAAAATTGAGGAAATGCCGGGGAATCGACCCTTACATTGCACTGTCATAAACTTGACATTGATCCAAGTTTCAGCCGGTTAAGCCAAAACCAAGGAGAATGGCACCTCGATCGGGCTTCGAGTTAAAGAGAAGATTGATAAGTTACTTGCGGTTAACTTTATCCGACGAGTTACTTACCCTAAATGGCTTGCTAATGTTGTCGCAGTGCCAAAAAAGAATGGACAAATCAGAATTTGTATTGACTTTACAAACCTTAATGCAGCTTGTCCGATTCATCCGTATCCATTGCCACGAATTTCCGAACTAGTGGATGCCACTTCGGGATTCCAACGCTTATCTTTCATGGATGCTTTTTCAGGGTACTACCAGATCTCTTTGAATGTGGATAACCAAGAGTTCACCGCTTTCATTACCGACCAAGGCATTTTCTGCTACACTGTTATGCCTTTTGGTTTGAAAAATGCCGGTGCAACCTACCAAAAGCTTATCAATACAATTTTTTCCGATCTGCTGGGAATAATAATGGAGGCTTATATCGATGATATAGTCGTGAAATCAAAGCTTACTGGTGATCATCTTTCCGATCTTCAACTTGTTTTTGATAGGATTAACAAGTATCACATGAAACTTAATCCCGCCAAATGTTCTTTTGGCCTCTCTTCGGGAAAATTTCTGGGATACTTCATGACTCGTAGAGGTATTGAGGCTAATCCTGATCAGATACGTGCCGTTATTGATATGCCATCGCCAAAAAATAAGAAGGAAATTCAACGGCTTCTTGGGTCGACTTGCGCTCTTCATAGATTTATTTCTAAATATTACGATCGTTGTCATCCCTTCTTCCGGACTTTAAAGGGGGGCAACTTGGAACATTGATTGTGAGATAGCATTGCAACAACCGAAGAAATACTTGGTCGATCCGCCTATATTGACAAGTCCTTCAACGGGTCAACCGATTGGCATGTACCTAGCAGCTACAACTCAAGCCGTTAGTCTTTGTTCTTTTCGTCGATGATGGTAGACCGTCTTTTTATCGATAAGGCGTTAACCGAGCTGAGTCTCATTATTCAAAGATGGAAAAATGGCACTTGCATTGGTTCATGCCATTTCGTCGGTTAAAACCATACTTCGGGGAGGTTGGTCGAGTTTATACCGAGTATCCCTTTACGCAAGATCTTTAAGAATGCACGGGAATCAAGCAGATTAGCCAAATGGGAAAGTTATCTTAGTGCATATAGCATTGTCTTTGAAAGTCGTGCTGCTGAAAAGGACATGCTCTAGCTTCTTTGATAGCTGATTTTTCGATTGATGATTCTCCTATTGCGATTTCTTGCGCCAAGAAGAATCTATGGAAGACATTCTGCCACCAATAACTGGGGGCGACGAAGACCAACTTGCAAACGCAATTCCTAATCCAATTGACCTATGGATTGTTTATTGAGATGGCTCCCATAATAAATCTGGGTCTGGAATTGGATGCGTTTTTGTTAAACCCGGCGGAGAAAAGATTGAGAAATCTGTGCGACTTGGCTTCACCGCTTCAAATAACGGCCGAAAGTATGAGGTCATGTCGTTTTTGTGCCTTGAGAACGACTTTGAAACTGGGGGCGCGAAACCTCCAGTTATACACGGATTCTCGCCTTGTAGCCAATCAGTTTGGCGGGTCTTTTGAAGCAAGAGATGACCGTATGGCGGCTTATCTTGTTTTGATACATAGCCTTGCTCGACAATTTGATAGCATCTCTATCACTCAAAGACCGAAATGACATACGTCATCTTGCTGATTCATTGGCTTATCTATCTGCCGCCGTTAGAAGCGAAGAGTCAAGACACATCACTGTGGAGTTCCAGAAAGAGCCAAGCATTGACTTTACCAAAAAAGAATTGCATGACTTGTATGTACATGAAAGCAATTACTTGTTTTGCTTGTATGCAACAAATAAAATCGACCACGATATAATCGCACCAATCATGACTTCGAGGCGGAAAAGGGAGATGGAAAATTCACAACATGACCATACTTTGGATCTTCTATTAGAATCTGTAGATCCATTTGTTCCTCCTGAATTAAGCTCGAAAGCGGATAGTGAGTTGGTACATGAAGCGGATGATAGTCTGAAGTTCCCAATATGATACTATCGAGCGATTGATGATCTCCGATCGCATAAGATTGGCGTCTTCCTTATATCCACTACTTGCAAGTTTCTTCGCTTCGCCCGGAACCAAAACTTCATTTGAAAGAATCAAACGCGATGCATGGAAGTTTTGGTGATATCCATTCTTGACGGAAGTTTGCAATTATATCATAAAGGCTCGGACTTAAACCCTATGTTGCGATGCCTCTCAAAACAGGAAGGACTTCAAGTTTTGGAAGAGATTCCTCCGGCTTATGTAGAAGCCACTCCAAAGGGGCCAGCTTTAGCTCATAAGGCTATGACACGGGGCTATTGGTGGCGAGATGCAAAAGATGCAAAACACCTATCGAGAGGTGTGAGCCATGCCAAAAGCACGACAATATGAGTAAAATCCACATTCATCGAGTTGCATCCCATGCTAAGCCCATGGCCATTTGCCAAGTGGGGTTTAGACATTATTGGCCCTTTACCTAAAGCTCCAGGTAGTATACGATTCCTTCTTGTGGCAACCGATTACTTTACCAAATGGGTAGAAGCAAAGCCTTTGGTCCAGATCCATGCTTCCAATGTCAAAATGTTTTTGTGGAGAAATATTGTTTGTCGTTTTGGCATCCCTGCGGCACTTGTATCAGATAATGGTAAACAATTCGATCTTTGAAGAAATTAAAATTCGGGTTACATTGCTAATTTGAAGATCGCGGCATAACTTCTCCGCACCTTATCATCCGTAAGCCAATGGGCAAGCCCGAAGCCACCAATAAGGTGATTTTGGCCAACCTAAAGAGGCGTTTGGTGCGCCAAAGGAAATTGGGTCAAGGAGTTACCAAATTATCTTGTGGGCTTATAGGACAACGCCAAAATATTCAACCGCTTTATCACCTTTTAACCTTGCATATATGGTTTGAAGTCATCTTACCTCTGTAACTGATTTCGGTACATCTCGGTGGATTCGCGGTTGAAACAGTTCCAATGACACTACTTTGGCTCGGTCAAAAGCTCTTATTGATGAGGTTCGTTCGAGGGACTACAACGACTTATTAAGTATCAAAGTACGACATGAAAGCGAAACTTCGACAAGAAGATCCGTCCTAAGTCTTTTGCTCCTGAAGACTGGGTTCTTTGTAGAAACCCACAGCTTATAGAATCAGGAAAATTTGGCGAAAATTGGCAAGGACCCTACATCATAGATCGTCCAGCATCTAAGGGGTCATATTTCCTCCATACTATTTCTGGAAGAATAATAGAGAAGCCATGGAATGCTTACCACCTTCGCAAGTTTTACCGTTAGGAAATTTTTTGCAATTTTACATTACTCCATCAATAACAAATCTATCCATCTATGTAGTTCATTCTATTTTATCCATCAATAAAGCATTCAACATCCATTCTCTTAGTTTGGTTGTCATTTTACATTTCTCTATTCGTCTGTACTTTTACTTTCAACAATGTCATTCATTAACGTTCATTCTAGGGAGATCATTCATATTATGCCTTTTTCGGTTCAAGTAAGTCGCATTCATACCTACTTGACGGAAACCGAGTCAATAAGATGGTTATTCTTGCTTTCGGAACAATTATTGCAATACTCCCACAATACAATATCCGTGCTAAATCCACTACTAAGGCAATGGCGTTGTATAACGACTTTGAACCCTGCGGACAACTCCAACGGTTTGGGGCCGTGCTTCACGTTCGGTACAAATATTTTAACACCTGAATAGCTAGGTTCATGGAGGGCGATCATGTCCCCTTTGCCTTTCAATAACTTTCTCCAATGGTTTTATATTGGGAGGTTTTTTTCTCTCTACATGGGGCGCCGTTCTTTTACATTCATAAATCAACAACACTAAGTTTTATACATGTATGTTATCGACATCACAATAATATTCAATAGCCAACACATACTTTAGTTTTATTTTAATAAAAGAGTGTTTAGCTCTACGATATTACATACTTCGCAATCACATGATCATTGGTTTGGGAAAATCCAATGGTTTCTTCCCAACTTTTCGCGATATACAACTTCATTACAAATCCTTGTAATTCATCTTCTCACGTTCTAGTTCATCGCCCGTTTCTATTAAAGTCTCGTCGGTTGTCTTTATTTAGCGATTCACGATTGTGCCATTTACGCGTGATCTTGGCCGAGCCATTTCGTTTAAATCGTCATTAAAGCTTGTTTTTTCTCTACCTCTTTTTGCGACGATTAAATTCGATCTTTGATCGCCACGAGGACTTCAATTCTATCACATCTGCTTTTAAGTGTTTGTGCTCCTCCATTATCTCACGGGCTTTCCCAAATTCTTCAGACGATCTCTCTCCCGCTTCTTCCGTCCGTCCATTTCGGTTAAGTTTTTGTTTTCGTCTTCTAACTCTCTCGATGGTTCCGCTTAATGCTTTGTTTGCCTCTTCCAATTTTTGGTTGAGTATCTTCACTTTCTCTATCTCTTCTAAGGCATTGACTTCAATTGGAACAATATTTTTCTTCGCGACTTTTTCATGAATTTCTTTGGTCCCATTACTACGCCCGTTTTAACCTCAAAAAAAAAAAAATCCGATTTCATCATCTTCCAGACTTAAACACAAGTTTGCGATAACTGATAAAAATAATACTATCATACCTGGTTTACTACTATCGAAGATCATTGACATTGCTTTGTCATATTCTCCGAGGTTCTCCGTATTCTGGTCACATTTTTTATACTTTTCGAGCCCTTCCATTGCCATAATCCCGGGCGATCCCTTCACTTCGTCTTCCAAACTTGAACATCTCTGCTTCATCTGCCATTTTCATCGGTTTAGGTTTGGACACAAATTTCTTTACCGTCCTAACGAAGTAGTAAAAGTCAACGGTCAACTTACTGTTAACAGATTATGTGGTTTTCCTCCATGAGTAGTATTATCCCTGACAGTACTTGCCAGTGGTGGTTGGTTTTTTTGCTCCTGCATTTTATTTTCTTTCACCGACTTTGTGTTCTTCGCTGCACTATCTTTTGTAAGTATCATTATTTCGCTTTTTTCCCCGCCATTCTTTTCCTGTGTATACCAAACCAGAACGAGATATTACATCTCACCACACTTTTACATTTATATGTTTTCTACGGTACATACCTTTTCCTCTTGATGTTGCGTATGTATTATCTTTTAAATGCAGGATGTTTTGTGCATTGTAGTCTCATCCCTCGAGGCATCATACATTGTAACATTGGTTTTTTCTCTTGATCTCCGTTCGCCCGTTTTCTTGTGGCACATCTTCTTTTGTACAATTCACTTTTTTGCTTGGCAAACTCAGCACTAGTTCTCACTGTGTTAATTCCGTTCCATCTTCTTTTTCACTATCGCTATCGCTGCCAAATATTGCATTTCTGAGACTCTTACTCTTCTTCGCCATTTCACTATGTGCCTCCTTGGACCTATTGGGTCGTTGTTCAAATACCCCCATAATGTCGGAAATCAATGATATCATCAAAGTAGCTCAGATCTACCAATCTTTCATCAGAGCATTCATGAAAGAAGAAATGAAGATTGTTCTCCACTTCCTTGTCCAATTCAATGTCTGGTAGTGTACTCGCATTTTCTGTTAGACACAAAAATAACTCGTGTTAGTCAACAGTTTACTCATAGTACTATTTTCAATACTTATGTTTTGGCTTACCTCGAAATTTGTTCGGCACTTTAAACTCTGTCGGATTCCACTTCCCTCACAAGCGATGCAGAAATCCTATCCCATCCGTGTATACTTTTGGGAACCCTTTAAAACTTCTGTTGGAATCCTTGAATTCAACTTCAAATTTTATGTACCCTTTCGTCAGTATGGCTTTCGGTCGTATCAACGCGAAGATTTCTTGAGCCCCGAACCTTCTGTTAAATTCATTTTGTAAACGGTGCGCTCTCGTAAAGATTAGCCAGAAAGATATTGGCAGTTGTCCCGGTGCTATTTGCCACCACTCCAATAATTGCGCAATTTCTTTGCTCAACGGAATTGCACTCCTGCAATTTAATTGTGTGTAAGCCATTACTACTTCATCTTCTTCGACTTTCGTTTCAAATTCGTACACTTCCTCCATTTCAAATTTCTCGAGTCCTAGTATTTTTTTTAGTTCCTTAAGCGACCATCGACGCGGTTCCAGGTAGTCGCTGTATCTGTCACCTTCTTTCCACCTCACCAAGTCTGCGATCGTCATTGAGTTTCTTCTCGAGTATTTTTCGCCCGTGTAGTACAGTCGTTCTACCTACAAAAAACAAACAAAAAACGGGTCAGAGAGCACGAAAACCGGGTTCACTAAGTCCACAAGGACGAACTAGGCCAGCTCATCGGGACACAGGTACGGTGCCCTTCCTTGCAGGGCGTTTCACCGTATCTTGTTTGGTATTCACTCCTCATAATGCACCGGACCCGGGTTATTAAGTCGCGATTCTGATGCCCCTCCTTTACTGGCAATGCACTATATGGTGTTTAAAGTTTCACTTTTTGAAACCGCCAGCAAGACACTGTGTGACGAATGTAATGGCGCAGCCATAGCAATTATTTGGTGATCTGGGAACAGCAAATCTTGCGAAACCAGCGTGTTATCGAATGTTTTCGATGCGGATAACTCATCAACACCAAGCCCGAAGCCCCAGAGTTTGAGCGCTTTTTCGACCGGAATCAAAAGCAGATTTGCACTTCTCTCCATATAAGACACCAAAAGAGCGACTTTGCGATTTATCTTGCAAGAAGGTCCGGGCAAAGAGACCATCATTTCTCGGATGAGTCTTTTGTTGAGAGTCTATTTCATTCTCACCAATCTTTGGAGACAAGCTTAAGTAACGGTTTTTTAAAGCCCAAAAAGTTGTTGATATCTCCTATGAGTATTTTTCGATTCGACTCAATAGTGTTAATCCTTTCTTCATGTCTTCATCATTCTCCATGGTGTCAAACGAGAAACTAGGCTTCGCCATAAGATTAAATTCATAACGCCATATTTCTTTGTAACGCATTCATTGCAAAGGAAAGAGTCCGAATTCTCATAATTTATATTCGCGGCACTGTCGCGACCGATATGCGTTTTCATGGCAATTGCTACAAATACCATGCTTATCGGGTGTAAGCGGCTGCAACGAGGGCACTACAAAGACTTCGAGGGAAGAAGCTTGAAGATTCTCATAAAAGAGTCAAGCTCAATCATGGCGTTACAAGCAATTATTGGGATAGGAAATTCCACTTTGAGCTCTGTTTGGTTAAAAGCAAGATGACAGCTCTTGGCACGATTCCACAAGGACCAAGTATTCTTCACCTCCGACAAATCGCCCGCGAGGTCTATTATTGTAATCTGATTCAAAATTCTCCAAATGAATATGCGAAAAAAAAAAAAAAAAGAGAAGAAGATGAGGCGAGGGGTTACCTGGAAGTAGAGGAGACAGAAGAAGAGGTTGAGTATCAGATATAAGATGCATGTATACATAAACAGCAAAACAGTACTAACCTTTTCTTCGTCTACACGCAGCTTTTCTTCGTCGAAACTAATGGCCGGTTTGGATCGAGCCTCTCTGTTCTCTGTTTATATATTCTTTGAGCTGCTCCCGTATTTCAGTCCATGTGTAATTCTATTAGCTAAACCAAACCAACTTCATGTACAAGACTTGATGATAAGCATTATCCAATCCGGATTTCATTTTGGAGTCCTAGTTTCTGTGGTATTTTCACGTTCACATCTTCTCGTTATTTCGGACATATTTCGAATTCCAATTATTTCGTTCATAGTCATTCGCGAATTTTTCTCCATAGTTTTCAACGGTATAATCCGAGTATCGCTATTCCGGGGCACGCTTCATCGCACTCAAATTTCGTGTTATCACGTGACGCGTTCGGTACATTTTCGCCAATCAATTTCTATTGCAATTTTATTTATGTGCATCTTTTATTTTATCTGTGCATTTTCGGCCATTTTTTATTTAACTACGTCATTGCGTCTCGTATACGTTAATTTGACATTTTTTCATTTCCGCTAATTCACGAATTTTTTCCGATTGTCCATTTTTCTTATCGTTTACGTTCACACGACATTTTGTTATACACTCCGCTTACTCTTTTATTATTTCAAGTTTTCCATGATTTTTCTTCTCTTCTTTGCCATGTGAACTTTGTTCGCATGACAAAGAGGGGGCGGTGTTTCGACCCCCACCTACGTGGCAAACGTCCATTAGTAGGGGCCTCTATTTTATTCGTTTAATCAACAGGGCTAAAGCCCAATTTGCAATACCATAGATAAATGTACAGGCCCATTAACTCATGTGTCTAAGGCTGAACCTTAGCCACATGGCTTGCCACTAATGTACATTGATTTATGTCCAGATTCATTTCTTATCAAAGAGATAGTTATCAGTTGACAGTTATGCTCTATCACAATTACTCAAGATACAAGATTACTTGAGCTACAAGGACTCTCTACTCTATCGATATAAATACCAAACCATTTTTCATAAGGAACTCATTGGAAACTTGATCCCTAGAGAATAGATCTCTTGTAATGCGTAGGCAGCCATTATTTGGTTGGTTTCATCTCCCCCAACATCACATTCCTCTATTTCTTAGTGTGTTCTTTACCATTGCTCTCGTTGTGTTGAAGCAGTTTACTGCCGAAACAGTTAGTCTAGTCCAACCATCCAATGCAGACGGAGTTAGCCTAATCTGAACGTCTTTTATTTTAAAGTTGGTTCCAATGAACCGTTCTTAAGATAGGTCCAACACAATCTCCTATCTTTCTAAGACGGTCCAGTCCAAATATCCAATGCAAACAGAGTTAGCTTAATTTGAACGTCTTTTATTTTAAAGTTGGTTCCAATAAATCGTTTTGAAGACAGGTCCAACATAATCTCCTATTTTTCTAAAACGGTCCAGTCCAACCATCCAATGCAGACGAAGTTAGCCTAATCTGAACGTCTTTTATTTTAAAATTGGTTCCAATGAACTGTTTTTAATACAGGTCCAACACAATCTCCTATCTTTCTAAGATGGTCCAGTCCAACCATCCAATGCAAACGGAGTTAGCCAAATTTGAACGTCTTTTATTTTAAAGTTGGTTCCAATGAACCGTTCTTAAAACATGTCCAACACAATCTCCTATCTTTCTAAGACGGCCCAGTCCAACCATCCAATGCAGACGGAGTTAGCCTAATCTGAACGTCTTTTATTTTAAAGTTGGTTCCAATGAACCGTTCTTAATACAGGTCCAACACAATCTCTTATCTTTATAAGACGGTCCAGTCCAACCATCCAATGCACACAGAGTTAGCCTAATTTGAACATCTTTTATTTTTAGGTTAGTTTTGATCAAAATTAAAACTCTAACTAATTTGAAATTTTAGCAAAATATTTCAGACCAATACATGTAAACAATGAAAGTCGAAACATCAAAATTAAAACATGTAAAATGTTTGGTTCCAAAATATATAAGAAACTCAATTCCATTCTATCAAAGTCTTTACAAAAATTCTTCATCGCAAAAAATGTTTCTTCATGTATCTTCTGTAAAAGTATAAAATATTTCAAACATCTATTTGCCCAACTACACTAATTAACAAAAATTGGATCTCCTTCGAAAGCCTCCGCTTGAGCAATCCCTTGAACATTCAACCCTTGGAATGCCTCCACACGGGTTTTCACTAGAATTTCCCAGCCTTTTGCTATTTCTAGACTATTCCTGCTCCAAAACAACACTATTTTTGGAATTGGGCAACCATCTTCCAAATCTAGTTTAATGTAATGATTTCTATTAACATAACTGATCCCAAACACATTAACATTGTTTAGATCTATTGGGGATCTCATAGGGAGAAAGGTATAACAATATGATGTAAAGAACTGTACAAGCACAACGTCAAATCTCGATGCAAACAAATACCCAGTAATAGGCATATCCATCCATTTGTTCATCTTGGCACGAGTTCTCTTCTTTTTCCTTATCCTTTTATTTAATCCATTAACAGCTTCCTAGGAAAATATTCTCTCATAATATTCCTCATTTGACATTAACTTACTTAATAACTCTTGTCTCATCCAAAACCAGTCGGTTTCTTTTCTTCCCAAAGCCAAGCAGAGAGCCCTAAAACCACAATTTCCATCGCCGACAGGGTCTTCAAAACCAACAATAAACTGTAGCAATTCACGCGGAAAATACATTTTATATCTAGATTGAGCAATGGAGCAACTGACATCAAAACTCAGTTTCTTCTTCCCCTTTGACACATATGGTTTGGCCTTGGGCTTCGTTATAGATTGTGGAGTCAGAGGTGGAGCATCTGGAGGATGCTCAATTTCATTAATGGAGCAACCAACATCAACATTTTGTTTCTTCCTCTTTGAAACATATGGTTTGGCCTTGGGCTTCGTTATAGATTGTGGAGTCACAGGTGGAGAATCTGGAGGATGTTCAATTTCATTAATAGAGCAACCAACATCAAAATTTTGGTTTCTTCCTCTTTAGAACAAATGGTTTGGCCTTGGGCTTCGTTATAGATTGTGGAGTCACGGGTAGAGCATCCTGAGGGTACTCAAATCATGACGGATCTCGGATAGTTGACCACTCTTCTTTTGCTGGCCTCTTCTTAGTACTGCCCTTAGGACGACCTTTTGGTGTAGCATCCTCCTTTGGTGGCTCCAATGATGAACTTTCAGGCGTTGCAAGTTCCATAAGCATCTTTATCATAGATCTCTGCTGGTATTCAGAAGTCGATCCTAGTCATTGAATAAATAAATCCATAGCTAGTTTATAATCAACACCAATGGGATCACTGGCTCTCGGTTTAATAGATAACTTTTTTCAAAATTTATCAATTTCAGAAAGAGGTATTCTACACCCTTTTTGTTTGAGTATCACTAGCTCATGCGCACACGACAAATCGTGTGAAGTACGCAAAGTGTGGTCGCAAACACTATCATCTACCCCAATAACATCTATATGTCTCATCTCTTCCAAAATCAAATCTAAAGCTTTCTTTGAAATAAATCCTCTGAGCTCACTAAAAAACTTGTCATTGTACTCGTGCTGAAATCTAGTTAAACTCCTACCAAAAGAGGCTTTAATTTCGCTCATCTCAATATTGATAACTGGATGGATCAATTTCCACATTCCAAGAAAATCATGTTTGCATGTTCCCTTCAAGCTCGACTTCAGTCGAGCATGCAATCCTTCCACCCTATTCGTTGTAGTGTTTCCATAGTGCTTTTGTTGGTCTATCCAGTAAGCAACAAATGCTTTTTTGTAAGGAAACCATGTTCTACGCAAATATTGGATGAGCACAAGATAGTCTTTAAAAGCTAATTCTATAGAAGCAAACTTTCTCAAAAAACCCTCATGTGTCTTTGACTTTACCACATTAGTCTACATGGCACAAAGTTTATTTATGTTTTGCTCGTCATTGAGAATATTTTTTTCCCATTTTCAAGACACATTGGGAAATGTGCCATCGACACAAGTGCTTCTTTGCATTTGGAAAAACTACATTGGCCGCATTCTTCAAAACTAGCTCTATCAGTCACAATCAACACTGAAACTTCAAGCATGAGTATCTCTCGAAACCTTTCCAATGCCCAAGTGTAGTCATACTCTTTTTCCTTTTCCATCAACACATGACATGTAGTGAAAGTCATATTGGTCGATGTCACTCCTGCAATCTCTAACAACTTGAAATGATACTTGTTTGTCCTATACGTACAATCCATGAGAAAATTTTGGTTAAAAGTCTAAGCCATTTGGATCGAACCCGGATGGGCCCAAAACAATTCACAAACCTCATTGCTACCTTCTCAACGTTTACTGTACTCCACATATCTATTTTCCCATAACAATCTACCCAACTCTTGCAACTGTATTCTATTTTCCATTTCACCAAGTCTAATTCTGTGTCTTGCGTTATACATTTGTCTCATAGAGGACGACTTTAATATATTTCTTGCTTTGACATCATTCATGACCTCTTTTGGTTTGACTCCAACTCTACTCATCTCAGATACAAGAATCATTTCCATCTTATTAAACCTTCCCATATAAGAGTGACCTTCCATAGTTTTTGCCATCCCATGATTATGACGACCACAATCAACTCTTAGTGTCCATCTATATAAACTACCACATTCAAAACATGCTTTTAATTTAAAAGGATAATTCATTTTTGGGTGAACTAGTATTACCCACTAGATGAGCCAATTAGGATTCCCCAGCTAGATGGGAAATTAGGGTCTCCCCCAAATACACAAAAAATTTCGGTCAACCCACTTTGACTTTTTTTTTTTTTGTGTGTATTTAGGGGAGACCCTAATTTCATCTGAGAGAATCCTAATTGGCTCATCTAGTAGGGGGGTAATACTAGTTAACCCTTCATTTTTTTTGTTCCAGTCTTTATCACTGCCTTCTCG
The DNA here is from genome assembly GCF_015680905.1 of Coptis chinensis. NCBI lineage: Eukaryota > Viridiplantae > Streptophyta > Magnoliopsida > Ranunculales > Ranunculaceae > Coptis > Coptis chinensis. Next base: position 59,482,423 of record NC_141461.1, on the reverse strand, counting down.
TTTGCTTCTATCTTTTTATGAGATCGAAATTTACCACCATGCTCACATATGAAAATAAGTCTAGGAGCCTTCCAACCAATTGCATTTTGAGATTTCCCAGTAACGATAATAGCTCCCACTTCACTTCCTTTATGTTGTGTCCAATCAATCAAATCTTAACGACTATCAAATACCTATAAATCAATTTAAGTATTCATTAATCCATGGGTGAGAAGGTATTAAATCAAAGAAGTAAGTTTCAAAATGTATATTCATCCGTGCATACCATGTTGGTGTTAAAATGTTCGGTTTGATCTATGTAGTGCTCCTCCGAAGATGCATTTGAATTTTGTGAAGTCCGAAGTGCATCAATTGGTACCTCATTGTGATTGTATAGAGGATCCTATAACATTTACAGTGAATTATAATGTTAGCTAAAAATTTGTCACAAGAAAAATATCTATAAAAGTAACTAAGAGACGGCCAAATTAGACTGTCTAATGCTTCATAGGTCGCTCTAGTTGGGGCGCCAGAGTCTTAGAAAGTTAGTTGGCCTGGGACGTCTCGAATGTAAGACTATTCCCATTTCCCAACACTCACTATTAAAATCAACCATTAAACGGAAGAGATCGTCCTCATATATTGAGTTTGCATAAATACTTTGTAATCACATTTTGTACAAGTCGTCCTCATAATGATTTCATAATAAATTGATATTGGAATTATTATGAACAATAGTTGTGTATGAAGTTACCTCGTCTTGGTCACTTGATTGAAATTTCTCTTCATTAAATAGTTTATTTTCCACATTAAAAACATCATATGCCCATTCCATTTCACTCAATGTCATAAAAAAAATGAAAAACAAAAAGATGGGTTGTAAATAGAAATAGAACAAAAGAATTTGAAAAAAAAAGATGAATATGTGTAGAGAAAGAAGAGATGTGTGGGTTAAGTTTATTTGGATTAGAAAATGAGAAGAGTGGAAAAAAAAAAAGTGTGGGTTTAAGGAAGGTTTCTTGAGAGAGAGTAAAAAGACAAAACTTGAGTAAAAAGACAAAAGTTGAAATTGATGTGTTTTCACTTTTTAAGTGGAGTATGCCATAAGAGATTATTTGGGGACATATCCGGTATTTAAATTTTTTAAAATGGGGTCTGCCTTGAGATATATGGGTATGTATATAACAATTCCCTTCCGGGTCCCATGAGGTTCCAATCTTGCACAACGGCTACGCGTACTCGCTGAACCCATCCATGATTCGGACTGTGCGTCCCTTGTGCCCATGTTCAAGTTGTCAACCGTTAGCGGGCACGGGTCCACTTATTTTGCAACCCGAGCCCGGAATTTGATTGCTCGGTTAAATATATAAAAAAAAATAAATAAAAAAGAAAAAAAAAATCCACGTCATCATTTCGTGCCTCCAAATATCTCTCTCTCGTGATCTCATCTTCTTCAAAAGATAAAGAAAGAAAAAAAGAAAGAAAAAACGTTACGGTTTATTTCAAAGATCCATTTTCTTCGCTCCGGTCCAGGTATTAATTACTAGGTTTGCCATCCATTCTAATTTCAATTTCAATTTCAATTTCAATTTCATTTCAATTTGATCACACACTCTTACTAGGGTTTCAAAAAATGGATTAAAATAGAACCAACTGGACAACGTAAACCGAATAAGTATGCCCACAAAGTTTCCGATAAGAAGAAATTAGTGTCTTCTGATTATACATGCAGTTGAAAAAATGGATGACTCTGAAGGGTTTGGTAGTTCGGGACGAATAGTAGACTTCGAAATAATATCCCAGTCTGGCGTTTTTGGTGTACCTATACAAGTTATTTCCGTTACTAGATTGCGTAGGGCGGAAAGGAAAGAGTTGTTATTAAGATTACGGACTGAGTTAGAACGGGTACAATTATTTTGTAAAAATATTGTTTCGCGGGCTGGTGTTGTACATGAGTATGGTGATGAGGTTAAGAAGATTGTGCGCGTTGACAAATTGGGGAAGAAACGAGTTTCTTCTTTGGGGCAGAGTAGTGGTGGGGCTTTATTGACGAGGGATGGTTCGGGGAGATTTGAATCTAAGCAGGCTGCGTTGATGAATAGTACGTCGCATGCGATGATAATGAAACAGTGTGCGTCGTTGTTACAAAGATTGATGACACATCAGAATGGGAGGTTATTTAACACGCCCGTTGATGTGGTGAAGTTTAACATTCCGGATTATTTTAATGTTATTAAGCATCCGATGGATTTGGGTACTGTACAGAAGAAGATTATCTCTGGTGTGTATATGAGTCCGTTAGAGTTTTATGCTGATGTGAAACTTACTTTCTCCAATGCAATGACTTATAACCCTCCTGGTAATGAGGTTCATAATATGGCTGCCACACTTGCCAAGTATTTTGAGTTGAGGTGGAAGTCTATTGGTAAGAAACTTCCATCAGCTGATTCTAAGTCTGTACCTAAAAAATTAAGTGATCCCGAGGAAGCGGAAACTCTCAAAGTGGCGCCACTTGCAAAAAAGAGGAAGGTCTCTTCTATGGAAAGTAAGGTAAAATCAGATCCTATTAAGCGAGTTATGACACATGAGGATAAGCACAAGCTAAGCAGAGATTTGGCGTCTTTGGTGGAAGACATCCCTTTGCATATCATTGATTTCCTGAGAGAGCATAGTTCTAATCAAACCCAAACTGGTGAGGATGAGATAGAGATTGATATTGATGACTTCACTAATGACGCGTTGTTGAAACTACGAAAGCTTGTAGATGACCATTTGATGGAGATGCAAATGAATCAGAAAAAAACAGAACCTTGTGAAATGGAGGTACTGTTATTGAGCTACAAAACTCCATACATTTTTATGGCGTTTATTACATTTTGTCAAATGCAATAACATGTATGTGATTAGTGACCCTTTTTTTTGAATGCAGATACTGAACGATTCAGGGCTTAGCAATTTGTCGGTCCAGCCCTGCAGAGGTTTGTAGTTATCCATTTGTTGATTTTTACCATAATTATATTAATATCACCTAGATCTTGTGTGGTTCTCCATTGGGGATGTGGATTCTGCCCTACATTAGGTAGGAACTGTGCGAGATGTGGATTTAAAAGTGATGTAGAACATTAGTCGAGTCTGTCAGTGTCATTGGTGTGCGCCTATGTTCCCTTTACATGTTATGGGTGTGAGCCCCTTAGTTGAGTCTAAGCCCATGGTTCAAGTCCATTAGTTAGTTGGACACATATTGTGTTCCTATTGGTTTATGTTTTCTAGGTTTACTTTAAATAACGGGCTTGTAGTTAGGGTTTCAGTAGTTGTGTTTATGTGTGTGATTTGTGATTGAGAGATTTAATAAAAGAGTGATTTTTAGGTCGTCTTTTAATTGTGTTTCAATTAAAGTGTAGATTCAATTAAATTGAAGCTTCCGCCAGTAAGATCTACATTATTTGGTATTGAGGTGATTAATTCCGAGGAGGTTACTATTTACTTGATCTTGTTCACCGAAAAACACCGCTCGCGTGAAACACCGCTTTTATCGGGTACTATTCACCGCGTCACTGTTCACCAGGTTACTGTTCACGGCGATTTTTTTTTGAAAAGTCAATTTTTTTTGTGTTATTATGGTGAATAACAAAGCAACTCGAGGTCGTTCTCCATCCATAGATATTCGCATGTCTTGTTTAGAAGAAAACATGAAGAACATGACACAGATGTTCCAGAACCTGATGAAAGCAAAGTTTCCAGTCCAAAGAGAGGTGCAACAACCACTTCCACCATCACAGAATAATGGTTCAGTGGCTATTACTGATGTTGCATCTCAGGTTGATGGTTCAATCCCTCTTCTAAACCCTTTTGTGCCTACAGATCCAGAAAACAACGGAGAGAACATAGTTGGCATGAAAGATAACACCAACAGGGAACTTCTTCTCAATGAGGAACGTGAGGGTGTACCCCTCAATGATGGCGTCGCTCGGCTGCCGGCAGGTGTTGAAGCCCCCCTATTCGGCGCTTCACCAATCTTTGATAAGTATGAAGATGAGTACTTTTTTGAGAAGTACGAAGATCCGATTTGGGAAAATTTTGTGACTCACTTTGACAAACGAAGACTCACTTTGACAAACGAAGTGATTTGTTTTTCATAAAAGCACGATTGCAGATTTGGATTTCCTTAAAGAAAGTCACATATGTTGGTGAAGTTACAAGCTTTCAAGATGAGCCATTAGTATCGAAAATTTTTGGTGCATCTTCTGGTTATTGTTTTTATAATCTGTGTGCAAGAGCATGTTGTGGGCTACTGATTTTAAGCCAAGGAAGCTGCTACAAAGGAAAAATTCATGGTCGGATTCCTTTCAGCTTGGGTATTGGCCGATTTCCTAAAGCTTGTGGACATGGTTATCTTTACCTGAAGTTTTTGTTGATTAGAAATTCGATGACGAATTTTTTTTCGGTTGGGGAGAGTGATGTAGAATATTAGTCGAGTCTGTCAGTGTCATAGGTGTGCACCTATGTTCCCTTTACATGTTATGGTCGTGAGCCTCTTAGTTTAGTCCAAGCCTATGGTTCGAGTCCATTAGTTAGTTGGACACATGTTGGTTTAAGCTTTTTAGATTTACTTTAAATAATGGGCTTGTAGTTAGGGTTTCAGCAGTTGTGTTTATGTGTGTGATTTGTGATTGAGAGATTCAATAAAAGGGTGATTTTTAGGCCGTCTTTTAATTGTGTTTCAATTAAAGTGTAGATTCAATTAAACTGAAACTTCCGCCAGTAAGATCTACATTAAAAAGTGATTGACCTTACTCTAATTAGCACTGTGGCCTTTTCAGCAGATCCCCACACCTACAAAGTAGTGGTGGTCAAGTGGGGACAGTTCGGTGGTAGTATGGGTTGGTAGGTCAGATTTTTGTGTATGATCATTTTCTTCTATTTTCTCTATCTACAGGGAATGACACTGTTGATGAGGATGTAGATACTGGAGGGAATGACCCTCCTGTCTCCAGCTGCCCTCCAGTAGAGATAGAAAAAGATGCTGCCCACAAAAAGAATAAACGCAGTTGTTCAAGTAGTTCTAGTAGCGGTTCTGGTTCTTCATCTAGTGGTTGGTGTTTGAATTTTCTGTTCTGCTTCCATACCTTCCTTCCGATATTTTAGCTTCTGAAATCAAATGTGTTCTGTTTATAGCTGTTGGCTTCATATCATTTGCTGTACATGCTTGATTTGATACTGCATACTTCTTAGGTGGTCTGAATTCCTTCATATGAAGGTGTTTTCCGGGATGCTGTATTGGTGTTCTTGTTTTGTCATATTATTAATAGTACTAGTAATAGTTGTAATAGAAATTATAACATATATTACTATTATTATTCCTGTTGTAGTTATTTTGTATTATTTCTTTATTGTAGTAGTAATAGTAGAAGACTGTTTGAATTTAATATTATTTATTTATTTATTTTTTGAAGTAAGCTAGGGTTAGGCAGACCCTCACCTGTATTAACTAAGAATTTCTTACATAGACTTGTCCACTTGCATCCTCATTCACTATAGATTGGAGTACATGATCTACAGGAGGGACAAAAAAAATAACATCATTACAATTTTCCTCATCAAGCGAAGCCAAATAATCTACTGCCCCATTTACCTCTCTGTACACATGGGAGAAAGAAATATGTGAAAATTCTTGATATTCAGAATTTTAATGTTGAATAAACACCTATGTTAAGCTTGAAATGCTGACGAAGACAAAATCTTAGAAACAATTTTTTTAGTTGGTAAATTAAACTATAGTAACAACAGCAAAAAGTGCCATAATATGTTGAGGTAATTCATTTGTGGGGAATGAGATATCAAAAAGGTGTTAAATTGGAAGTTCCCAAGCCACTCACATGCAGGTTGTAAATCCTAATCAATATACAGTGAGAGAAGAATAGTTCAGCCAATGACCTCATTTAGGTGGGCCTCATTTTACTCATTTGTTGATGTACTATAGCCTTCTCTTTCATTCAATATATATATATATATATATATATATTTATATTTATCCGCACACAGTGCAGATGGTCTTAGTGCAATCAACGTTGGGTACAGTTACGAGAAAGATCTAAGTTGCTTTGACACGGGTATGTGAATCTGTATTCGACACGGCACAATTGATAATTGAGGTGTATAATCTTCAATGTGTCTGTTTTGGATACAGCGAGACATATCTCACACACAATTTTTCTATTTTCTCTGATAGGCAAATATAATTTATTGATATGAATCGAATTAAAAGAGGGAGGTTTGCTACCAGTACAACGACAAAGAAATTAAAGAAAGACAAAAACAGGAATCTACAAATGCAAAGGTCCTTTATCAACACATTAAGGAATCCATCTAAACTTAAAATGGTTGAAGGGTATAGCCCTCATCTCGTCATGCACCTTGGACCGAAAGAATAAAAGGACTTTGATAGACATGATGACCTCCTTTATAGTCTTCACCTTTCCTTCGAAATGCCTACAATTCCTTTCCAACCAAATTCCCCTCAAAATCACGAAAGGAATCATACTGCAAATACATCTTTCCTATCCTGTACGAACTCTCAAATCCCACAAGGAAAGTAGCACTTTCAACCGAATCCAGCCACCAGGGCAAACCCACTGATGAAACCCTGACATGCAAATAGAGGTATTCCAAATACCCCATTGAACTCTCAAACCATGACGCTTTTTTCGTTGAATTTTGGAGTACCGATGTTACGTAAAGGAAGAATAATTTTGTCAGGCAATGACTTCATTTTTAGAAGTTGAGTTAGTAGCTTAAGTTTATGTCAAGCAAAATGCTCCATAGAGTTTTCATTTGATCCTAGCCAGAGGAAGGCTAGATTGGCAGATTGGCGTCTTCCAAAGACTTGCGAGATAAAAATGAAACACTTTATAAGAAGTTATTCTCAGGGGAGGAGACTTGTCTTTAAGTTTTATATTTGTTGATGAATCCATCTTGGACTCTGGGTTATCATTCAAGTTTCCCAAACATGAACCGTAGGACTCCACTTTACCTAGTTTTGTGCTGTGAACAACGTGAATTTTTGCATCACAATAGTGGTGGATTAGATTTTTTTTATTGTTTTGATCACAATAGTGCTGGGTTAGATTTATTTATTTATCTTTTGTTTTGATCATATAGATTGTATGAGGTTTTGAATGTCTTTTGTTCACAGAGGAACGTGTTATATCTTTTTTACGGGATATTTTTTTATTCCTTTTTCTGGATCAATGAAAGTTATACTCATTCCAAAAATTGTTACATAAACTGGTAAATGTTAGCAAGTTGCTTTTGGTAGCTAATTCACAATCCTCACAAAACAACTCAGTTACATGAATTGATTTACAAAGCTAGAGTATCCTATTACACAAAATATTGAAATCTAAGTTCTTTGAATAGATTGATTCCCCTCGACCAATCGTATAATATTTCCTTGATGTCCGTCGCAATCTTATGCACTTCCTTCTCCTTATTTTTAGAAACTCTCCGATTGCACTCATTCCATATCTTGCACACTATTACCTTAGGCTGAATCCAATGGCTCCCTATCCCCTTAAAAGTAGAGCTAAAGTCAACATATTTTACTCTCTATCATTAATTCCCTCTGCATATATGCAAAGGATTTTAAGGGGATAGGGAGCCATTGGACTCAGCCTTAGGAAGAACAATCCATTTAGCTTTTAGAGCAAGGTCCTGAATATTGAAAGACGGGTTGCGGACGTAGTTATCTTAGTGAGCTAAGTCTTGGAATTTCTTACTTGGCTAATGGTAGTGATTATAAAGCATATAATATGCCCTTGCTGGTTATAGTGGTGGAATGGTAAAGTCTCCTCTAGTTTTTAGAGGTAAAAGGTGTACGAAAGTATAAAAACAAGTTTTTCATGGTTTTAAAGGCAACCCTTGTCACATGCCAGTCAAGATGTAAGTTGAACTTTGAGGGTTGTGTCTTGCTCGAAGATATTGTTTTCCAGAAAATTTTAGGTTAATTGATTTCTTATTATAATTAGTTTCTTATTTGTTAAAGGCTCTTGTAGTTTGTTAGTTTGTTTTTTATATTTAAATTGAATTTGTATATTGTTTTGAGAATTGAAGAAGGCTATTGCGTTTTTTTTCCCTGTTAGAGAATAGAGTTGATTTGTTATTGTCGATCTTTGTTTGAAAAGTATTTTGCATATCATTGTTATTGCTTCTGCCATCAACTTTAAGTCAGTTGTATCTTCGAGTAGCTTTTCCCTGTTTTCATACTTTGTTTTATCTGTTTTTGTTGCCTATGATACCCTCACATGCCATTTGTTAGTTGGATTTAATTGCATTTAGTGTGCGCGTAATAAACTTTTTATTGATAATACAAAGTGTACTTAATAACTGATGATGGATCTATTTTTGTTAATTACTTTGCATTATTAGAACTAAAATAAACAAGAGAGACTCTTTTGCTCCACTTATTTGTCAGTTGGTGTCTTTCCCATTTAGGTTGCTTCTTTTATTGTTGTTTTCTCACAGACTCGGGCTCTGGAGGTTCCTCTGAGAATGAATCAGATGGCACTAAAGTTTTATCTCCAGCAGCTAGGGTTAAGGTATACTCTGTTTTCTGCAAGTACTAACTAAATGAAATTGATGCTTGTATCCTTTGGTTAATTAGTGGTTAATTTGAGCATTGGTGTTACTGCCTTGCTGTGGAGGTTTATATTTGTAGGGAATCATTGGTTGTGAGATTGTGTTTCTTCCATTTTTCCGATGCAGGAAACAGTAGGTGCTGGAGAAGTTTTAGACCAAAAAGCAAGTGACCTTATCGATCCCAATGATGGAAATCGTGAGTTTCTTGGCTTTATTTCAGTTGCATAATTCTACTGAGTCAGAACCCTAATCATGGCTTTCTTCTATTGAGAAAGCCCGTTTAGAGTGTCAGGCATGATATATTATTGGTGCTGTTGTGAACTGGCTGTATACAGAAGCTGTTAGTGGTTTGGATCAACTTGAGCAGACTTCCCAGCCTAGGACAGTTTCTACTGAGGCAGATAGCTGTCAAGAGGGTAAGCATGAATTTAAATGTACTGTTTACTGGAAGGTTTAAATCTCTCAGAACGAATCATCTCATGCTCTGCCATGACAAATTAGGGGAGATTACACCATCTGAGAGGCAGGCCTCGCCAGATAAGCTCTATCGAGCAGCCTTGTTGAGGAGCCGTTTTGCTGATACCATCCTTAAAGCTCGAGAAAAGACTCTTGCCCAGGTGTGTTGAAGAGTTGGCCCAGTCAATAATCATTTGATACGATTTCTGCTGTACTTTTCTGAACACGTTTACTCCAATTCAATTCAGTCATTTTTTTTTTTGATGTCAGGGAGAAAAAGGGGATCCCGAGAAGTTGCGCCGTGAAAGGGAAAAACTTGAGAGGCAGCAAAGGGAAGGTTCGTTTTTTATGTCTTAGATTCTCAGGTTGTGCTATTTAACTAACTTTAATCCATCACCCCGTCCTTGTTTATGATCAGTGAAAGCTCGGTTGCTAGCAGAAGCGAAAGCTGCAGAAGATGCTCTGAGGCAGGCTGAAGTGGAATCTGCTGTTGAAGCCAAGAAAAAGAGGGAACTCGAGAGGGAAGCAGCACGCCAAGCATTGCTGAAGGTAGAGGACAAATTATATGACGCGAAAATAAACTTGGTAGTTTAGGTTTCGTTGGCCCTTCTAGCTAATTGTTTAACCTGCAGATGGAAAAGAGTGTTGAAATCAATGAGAATAGTCAATTTCTTGAAGCATTGGAATTGCTTACAGTTGCTCCTGCTGATAATATACCCAGTTCTGTAGATGAAACAAGTCCAATTCACTCAGAAGATGGCATGGGTGGCTTTAAGCTCCAAGGATGTACTAACCCCCTGGAGCAACTTGGCTTATACATGAAAGAGGACGAAGAGGAGGAGGAAGAATGTGAGCCCAATAGTTTTCAGGACCCCTTAACGGATGTAGAGGAAGGAGAAATTGATTAGTTGAGGTCCTCCAATCGTCAATGGCAGTTAGGAAAAAGATTTTCAGAAAACTGGTTTGGTACTTCCATATTTCGGCAAAGACATACTTTCCTCAGCAGCTTGAAATTGTCAGACTATTGCAGTAACCAGGCTTGAGAAAGTTTATTTATCATAATTGCCGTCAGGTCGGATTGGAATGGCTATTGGCTTTGGACTGACAGAGTGGAGTGCTTACCAGAAGAAATATAACCCTTTTTTTTTAAAACAATTGTTTGCTTTGAAATATTTATTTCTACATTCTATACGGGATCTCTATTTGTGGAAGGAAAAAGTTGGACGACAGGCACTATGCATGCTCAGTTTGTGACTGTTAGAAGAAAGTAATGTAAAGATGGCTGTGCTGTGAGCCCATTTTAATACCTGTAGTTATAAGGAGGTAGAAGCTGAGTTACTTGGAAGTTCCAATATAATTCATTGTTCTAACAACCATTATTCCTTTGTTTTCTCTTTAATTTTATTAAAGTCTCGTGCCGATATGGAATTGATTTCAAAGAATGAATTAGAAATGGTAGTATGGTATAGGGTTTAGTTATGACCCTCCATTAGGAGTTGCAATTAGGGATGACCCTGTTTTCCAGAAAAATAATGGGAATAAACATTTTGCTTCTATAAAAACATGCTGGAGTTCCACGGATATCTGCGATTATGTAAAACTGATGATATTGGGTTTGTTTCATTTACAAAGATGCTATGGCGACCGATCTTGTATCTAAGCTATCTCCATCTGTTTTCTCTATTCCCCAAGCATTCTTTGTTGTTCCATTAAACTGGTATACTCAGAAATCGTCTGCCCAAGAAGCTGATCAAGATGTTCATTAAGAAAACTCTATGCAATTCACAGAATCTTTCTAAAATTTAAATATCAATTACTGTCAACTTGTGAAATGAGGAAACGTTAGTCTCAAATATCTAAAAATACAACTCTCTTCTTCTATATCCAAAGAACTTACGTTAATAAGAAGCTTCATCCCAACCTAGTGTGTAGGCAGTCATCAGGTTCAGTATCATCACCAATCACCATCTTCCTACTTTATCTTCTTAGAGAGTGCCGAGAACAACTAGTTGAAAGATTAGTGTTTCAGGGCATCCCATATATATCCAAGAGACCTGGATGGACTCAGAAAATCTGAATTCATCAAAGACTAATTCCAGCTTTTATCAATGCTCCTGACCGCAGATTATAAAGGAATAGGTTCTTGTACAGTACAAAAATAGCAAACTTTCGTCGTACATTTGTATCATTGTAAGGGTTCATAGAGTTCGTAAATATAAGTACACCCTATCTTCATTCTTGAGGATCCATATGACTAGTTTCTGAATTGATGACTTATCGGAATAACATAAATGTCCATCCATTTACGTGAGTTCCTTAAGATCGTGTTGTCCTGGGTGTGCCATTGTGTGAAATTCCTCGCAGTCCACGTTGAATAGCGCAATTGAATCTGAACAATGCGGCCAGGCCCTAAACTGAAACTTATGGTGAACATTGCTAATCATCCAATGTAGAGCTCCATTTAAAATTATAGGAGCTCGAATAGGTTTGGGAGGATGAGTTATGACACTTGGACTCAGTCTTGTCACTTTAGTATCCAAACTTGTTGTATTTGATTAAATCTCTTAAGATGTCCCATCATGTGACACGTGTCATACTGTCATTCTAGTCGATGTTTTTAAAAACATGGGCTTATGATCAACTATCCATATTTATATAAAGAATTTTGGGGCAATTAGAAATTGTTTCCAATTTTAATGGGAAATTAGAACTAGTGTCCAATTTTAGTGTCCAATTAGAAAACCATTCTCTCCTCTTTTTCTCTATATATACACATGCCCATGCCCATACCCATAGATATTTGTGTGCTGAAAAAGCTTTACAAAATGTCTCACACAAATTTTCGAATCAGAATATATTTTTATTAAAAATAAATCAAAATACGTTAATGAGCAGTGATTATGGTGCATAAGTACTTGGAAACTAAGGGATCAAATTGAGATAGCATATTCACTTTGTGGTTTAGGATATTAATCCGTAATTTTTAAATAGAATTATCTTAAACTCGATCTAGCTTGTATAATAGTTTTCTTAGATTTATAGTGATTTAGCGGCAAATTTTCGAATCAGAATATATTTTTATTGAAAATAAACCCAAATATGTTAATGAAAATGATTATGGTGTATAAGTACTTTGAAACTAAGGGATTAAATTGAGATAACTTTTTTCACTTTATGGTTTAGAATATTAATCCATAATTTTCAAATAGAATTATCTTAAACTTAATCTAGCTTGTATAATAGTTTTATTAGATTTATGGTGATTTAGTCAGTAAATCATCACCATTCAAATTTTATGTACTAATGTGTACAAATCACTAAAAAACAGATTGATTATTTCCATATCATCAAAAAATATACTACTCTCATTTGAAAAGATTTATCACATGAACGTGTCCTATGAACGGGTGTCATTATATGAAATTATTCTAAAAAAAATTAGCAACTATGCAGAACTATGAAAAAATGAAAATTATATTAATTACTCATTTAAATTTCTTGCACCATTCTTTATAAAAAGGAAGCACCAAACCTTGATAAAACTCATCGACTTCTTTTTATTGTTAGGTTTAATAATATAAGTTTGATTAAAGTTTTGTGAGAATGTCTAATGTGGCCAAAATAATATTGAAGCTGCTTGAATAGCAAGACATTCCCAATCACAATAAAAAAAAAATTATAATAAATACTATTTAAAATGCAAAACTATATTTGTCGAGACATTTATTCTCTCTACATATAATACAAATATGTTTTAGGGTTATTAGTTTAATGCATTTGCATCAAGTTTTTAATTTTCCATTAATTATATATTCTTTGAGATTAGTTTAATGTAGTATGTTGCATCCAGTTTCTAATTTTTCATTAATTATTCTTTAAGGCTAGTTCAATGCAGTTGCATCAAGTTTCCAATTTTATGTTAATTATTATTTGAGGTTAGTTCAGTGCAATTGTATCCACTTTATGATTTCCAGTTAGTTATTCATTAAGGTTAATTCAGTACAGTTGCATCCAAATTTCGATGTTTCGTTAATTAGTCTTTGAGATTAGTTCATTGTATTTGCATCCATGTTCCAATCTCCCGTTAATTACTCTTTGAGGTTAGTTTAATACATCCAGATCCAGCCGATTCTATTAATTGTTTTTCTAGGTTAGTTCGATAGTTTACAATTTCTATACAGTTTACATATATGTAAGGGTCTGTTTTTATAAATTCACTTTCGTTTTGGGTTCCTAATTACTCGTAATTATTCATGTGAGAAGGCTAAAAAAGTGGACATTTATGCTTTGAGGTCAGTGCGATGTAGTTACATCTGACTTCCGATTTCTAGTTAACTATTTTTTGAGGTTATTTCAATGCATTTGCATCCAATTTTTGATTTTCCGTTAGTTAATATCTGATTTTAGTTTAATGCAATTGCATCCAGTTTTTGGTTTTCCGTTAATTATTCTTTGAGGTTAGTTCAATGCAGTTGTAATAGCCATTTTCATAAGATGGGCCTTTGTAGGTATTGGCCCAGAGAATAGGCCCAAGACCCTACTAGGCCCCATGAGGTAAACCTAAAGAGGAGATATAAAAGTGAGGAGAGGAGGACTTGAGAGGGGGGAGAAAAAAGTGAGGGGAAGGAGAAAAGAAGAAATGGAGGAAAGAGGCACCAGAGAGAGAAAAAGAGAAAGGTTAAGGGGAGGAGGAGGGAGGAGACAACCAGAGTAGGTGGAGACGACGACCAGATGAGACGTCGGCCAGAGAGGAGGAGGAAGAGGAGGGGAAATCTAGAGAAGGGGAGTATGGAGACGTCGGCCAGAGAGGAGGAGGAAGAGGAGGGGAAATCTAGAGAAGGGGAGTATGGAGCGTCGCCGGCCGAGAGGAGGAGGAAGAGGAGGGGAGATCTAGAGAAGAGGAGAAGATAGACGTCGGTCAGAGAGGAGGAGGAAGAGGAGGGGAGATCTAGAGAAGGGGAGTATGGAGACGTCGGCCAGAGAGGAGGAGGAAGAGGAGGGAGATCTAGAGAAGAGGAGAAGAGAGACGTCGGTCAGAGAGGAGGAGGAAGAGGAGGGGAGATCTAGAGAAGGGGAGTATGGAGACGTCGGCCAGAGAGGAGGAGGAAGAGGAGCAGGGAGACGACGGCCAGAGAGGAGGAGAAGTAGTGAGATGATGTCCCGAGATGAGGAAGAAGAGAGGAGGAGATATCTATAGTAGAGAAGGGAGAAGACGATGGCCAGAGGAGACGACGGCCAAAGGAGACGACGGCCCGAGGATACAACGGCCAGAGAGGAGGAGTAGGGAGATGATGTCTTGAGAAAAGGAGGAAGAGAGGAGGAGATACCTATAGCAGAGAAGGGAGAAGACGACGGCCAGAGGAGACGACGGCCAAAGGAGACGACGGCCAAAGGAGACGACGGCCCGAGGATACGATGGCCAGAGAGGAGGAGTAGGGAGATGATGTCTCGAGATAAAGAGGAAGAGAGGAGGAGATATCTCTAGCAGAGAAGGGAGAAAACGACGGCCAGAGGAGACGACGGCCCGAGGATACGATGGCCAGAGAGGAGGAGTTGGGAGATGATGTCTCGAGATAAGGAGGAAGAGAGAAGGAGATATCTATAGCAGAGAAGGGAGAAGACGACGGCCAGAGGAGACGACGACCAAAGGAGACGACGCCCGAGGATACACGCCGAGAGGAGGAGTAGGAGATGATGTCCGAGATAAGGAGAAAGAGAGGAGGAGATATCTATAGTAGAGAAGAAGGAGAAGACGACGGCCAAAAGGAGACAACGGCCCGAGGATATGACACGGCCAGAGGAGTGGGAGATGATGTCTCGGAGATAAGGAGGAAGAGAGGAGGAGATATCTATAGCAGAGAAGCGGAGAAGACGACGCACGGCGAGGAGGATACGATGGCCAGAGAGGAGGAGCAGGGAGATGATGTCTCAAGATAAGGAGGAAGAGAGGAGGAGGTATCTAGAGCAGAGAAGGGAGGAGACGACGGCCATAGGAACGGCGGCCAAAGGAGACGACGGTCAGAGGAGACGCCGGCCAAAGGAGACGACAGCTAGATGAGACGACAGCAGAGAGGATGAGGAATAGGAGGGGAGATCTAGAGAAGAGGAGAGAGGAGATGACAGCAGAGGGGAGGAGGAGTATGGAGATGATGTCCCCAGAGAGAGAAAGAGAGGAGGAGATATCTATACAGAGAAGGAAAAGAGAAGGTCGAGGAGACGACCGCCAGAGAGGAGGAGGAGAGTGAGATGATGTCCCGATGAGGAGGAAGAGAGGAGGAGATATCTATAGCAGAGAAGCGGAGAAGACGATGGCCGAGGATAATGACGCCGAGAGGAGGAGGAGTAGGAGATGATGTCCCGAGATGAGGAGGAAGAGAGGAGGAGATATCTAGAAAGCGAGAATGGAGGAGACGACGGCCATAGGAACGAACGGCCAAAGGAGACGACGACAGAGGAGACGCCGCCAAAGGAGACGATGCCCGTGAGAGGAGGAGGAATAGGAGGAGAGATCTTGAGAAGAAGAGTAGGGTGACGACATCCAGGGGAGGAGGAGAAACCTAGATAAGAGGAGCCGAATGAGGAGACAACGAGAGGAGAATAGGGAGACAAACCGTGAGGAGATGACATCTAGAGAGGAGGAGAATCCAAGAGCAGATAGAGAAAAGAGTGGAGAGAGGAGAGAACTACGGTGCGCCTTGATCCCCGATAAGGGGTACGAGGGCAACCCAAATGGGTTCAAATTGATGAAGTCGATTAGGTGTATTGTTCGGCTTCAACATCTAACCAAGTAGTCGAATTATAAAAATAAAAAATCGCGGAAATGGGTTGCAACAAATGGGCTCGCCTCGGGGGGACAAGACGAAGTTATCCCTCGATATAGTTCGCGACTACCCGAAAGCGAAAGCGTGGGGGGATGAGCTCCGCGGACCCTCGCGGTCCAAACAGTCAAGGTGGGGCAGCAGAGCTATCCCGACCGGGCGGTCCGGGCCTCGAAAGCGAGATAGGATCCGCGGACCTCGTGGTCCAAACACCGCGATGTGGGGCAAGTGCAGAGTCGCCCGACCCTCGTGGTTCCGATGCCCGAGCGAGATAGATCCGCTGACCCTCGTGGTCCAAACAGCTGCGGTGGGGCAGGCCGAGCCGCCCTGCATCGGGCGCGGTCCAAGCCTCGAAAGCAGATAGATCCGCTGACCCCGCGGTCCAAAAACAAAGGCAGGGCAAAAGTGCGAGCCCCCGACCTCGTGGTCCGCCTCGAAAGGGATAGGATATATGGACATGAGATCCGACCAAGCCTTGGGCAAGCGGAGTTGCCCCTCATCGACTCCACCCCGAAAGCGAGACAATGGGGATGAGCCATCCGGAGATGAGATCCAATCAAACATGGGGCAGCCGAAGTCGTTCCCTCATCGACTCCACCTGCAGCGCGCAGGGGGGGGAATGAGCCCTCCAGGCAGAGATCCGACCAAACATGGGGCAAGCCGAAGCCGCCCCTCATCGACTCCATTCTAGAGCAGAGACAAATAGGGGATAAGCCCTCCGCGAGCCGGAGTTCCAAATTGCAATTGGGGAGCAAGCAAACATATTTAGAAGGAATAATACTATTGAAGTTCGACAAAAAGAGAAATATGGGATGAGGCCCTTTCAGGGAAGAGATATCGGTCTCCATGAAAGTAAGTGCAAAGCGGGAAGAGACCCCGGGCGGATACAATGTTGAGTTCTATGAAAGGGAAATGAAAGGGTGAGACACTCGCTGACATAGTGGCGAAGTTTTTCGAGGTGGAGAGATGATGGTGGTCGAGGCTTAGACACCCGCCGCATACATAGTAGTAAGTTATGTGAAGGAGAGTTTATGGCGGGCCGAGACACTCCGGACGAAGTGGCGAGTTTTCCGAGGGAGAGATGCATGGTGGCTGAGGCGAGACACTCCGCGGACATAGTAGTGAGTTATGTGAAGGAAAGCTTATGGCTGGGCTGAAACACTCCGCGGACATAGTGGCGAGTTTTATAAAGGAGAGATGGTGGTCGAGGCGAGCCAAGGAGGAGGATATAAGAGGAAAGCACCGGAATGAGAGCTTCAGGGTCGGGCTGAGACACTCCGCGGACATAGTTGTGAGTTATCTAAAGGAGAGATGGTGGCTGATGTGTGACACTCCGCGGACATGGTAGTGAGTTTTGAGAAGGAGAGCTGGTGGCTGGGGTGAGGCGTTCCACTGACATGGTAGGGAGTTCTATGTGAAAGGTGCTGGCTAGGTTAAGTTGAGACACATCATGGGCATTGTATTGAGTTGAAGAGTGAGAGCGAAGAGGATGAGACCCTTCGTGGATACGTTAATGAGGTATATGAACGAGAACCGATGGATTGAGACAGAGGGACATGATAATCGATGGTGAAGAGAGTGCCACGGGAAAGAGACACTTCGAGGAATGGAAGTGAATTCTATAAGAAGATCTAATAGGAGAAAGAGGGACTAAGTACCTTACAGACATACGATCCAGTAGCAGAGTACATGGATACGAACGTCCTGAGGAGAAGAAGACTGCAGACAGTCTTAAGATAAGGAGGGATATCTAGAGTTCAGAGGGAAAGACAATGAAGTTCGGGAGACTTTCGGGTCCGGCCGAGGCCATCACCGCCAAGGGAGCAAGAGGGGCAAATGTAATAGCCATTTTCATAAGATGGGCCTTTGTAGGTATTAAACCTAAAGAGAATAGGCCCAAGACCCTACTAGGCCCCATGAGGTAAACCCAAAGAAAGGAGAGATAAATGTGAGGAGGAGAAGGAGGACTCGAGGGAGGGGAGGAAAAAAAGGAGGGAAGGAGAAAAGAAGAAATGGAGGAAAGAGGAAGACCGGAGAGAGAAAAAGAGAAAGGCCGAGGGGAGGAGGAGGAGGAGAGGAGAGGAGTATGGGAGAGAGAGGAGGAAGAGGAGGAGGAGATCTAGAGAAGAGGAGAGAGGAGGAGGAAGAGGAGGGAAAAGAGAGGGAAGGGGGAAGGGATGGAGACGCCGGCCGAGAGGAGGAGGAAGAGGAGGGAGATCTAGAGAAGGGAGGATGGAGACGCCGCCGAGAGGAGGAGGAAGAGAGGGGAGGATCTAGAGAAGGGGGAGGAGACGGGTCGAGAGGAGGAGGAAGAGGAGGGAGAGGAGAAGAGGGAGATGGAGACGATGCCGATCTAGAGAAGAGGGAGAAGAGAGACGAGGAGAGGAGGGAGGGGAGATCTAGAGAAGAGGGGAGAGGGAGACGTCGGGAGAAAAGGAGGAGGAGGAGGAAGAGGAGAAGGGAGACGAGCGAAGAGGAGGAGGAGGAGGAGATGATGTCCCAGAGGAGGAGGGGAAGGAAGAGAGGGGAGATGATCTAGGAGATAAAGGAGAAGGAGAAGAGAGGGCTAGCAGAGAGGAGACGACGGCCAAAGAGGAGGAGGAGGAGGATACAACGGCCCGAGGAGGAGGAGGAGGGAGATGATGTCTTGAGAAAAGGAGGAAGAGAGAGGAGAGCAGAGAAGCGGAGAAGACGACGGCCGAGAGGAGAGAGGAGGATGGAGAATAGGATAGGAGATCTAGTAGGGAGATGATGTCTGAGATAAGGAGGAGATATCTATAGCAGAGAAGTGGAGAAGACGACGGCGGGGAGGAGGAGGAGATATGGAGATGATGTCCGAGATGAGGAGAAAGAAGGAGAAGACGAGGAGGAGAGAGGAGGAGATGGGAGAGGAGATGATATGGAGATAAGGAGGAAGAGAGGAGGAAAAGGAGACACGGAGAGGTCGGAGGAGGACGGCGGAGAGAGAAGAGGAGAGGAGGAGGAGGATGGTGAGGATGGCGAAGAGGAGACGCCGAGGAGAGATGAGGGAGGAAGAGAGGAGGAGATATCTATAGATGAGAGAAGAGAAGGGAAGGGAAGATGATGGCCGAGGGATGGAGAGACGGGAAAGAGAGGAGGAGGGAGGAGAGATGATGGAGATGACAGAAGAGGGGGAGGAGATGAGGAGGAAGGAGGAGGAGGAAGGATAGCCAGAGAGGGAGACGAGGAGGAAGAGAGGAGAGAATGGAGGAGGCGAGAAGATGGCCATAGGAGGAGGCGGCCAAAGGAGATATCTAGAGCGAGAATGGAGGAGACGACGGCCATAGGAAGACGACCAAAGGAGACGACGACAGGAGAGAGGAGGAATAGGAGGAGGAGGAGGAATAGGAGGAGAGAGAGTAGGGTGAAGAAGACATCGACATCCGGGGGAGGAGGAGAAACCTAGATAAGAGGAGCCGAATGAGGAGACAACGAGAGGAGAATAGGGAGACAAACCGAGGAGGAGATAACATCTAGAGAGGAGGAGAATCCAAGAGTGAGATAGAAAAGAGGAGAGGAGGAGAGAACGGTGCGGCAGCCTTGATCCCCGATAAGGGGATGTGAGGGCAACCCAAATGGGTTCAGCTGATGAAGTCAGATTAGGTGTATTGTTCGCCTTCAACATCTAACCAAGTAGTCGAGAATTATAAAAATAAAAAAAATTGTGAAATGGGTTGCAACAGCAGTTGCATCCGATTTCCGATTTTATGTTAATTGTTTTTTGAGATTAGTTCAATGCATTTGCATCAAGTTTCCGATTTCCCGTTAATTATTTTTTGAGGTTAGTTCAATGCAGTTATATCAAATTTATAATTTCCCGTTAATTATTCATTTAGGTTAGTTCAGTGCGGTTTCATCCATTTTTCAATGTTTCGTTAATTAGTCTTTGAGATTACTTCATTGCATTTGGATCCAGTTTCCAATTTCCCGTTAATAACTCTTTAAGGTTAGTTCAATGCATCCGTGATCTAGTTTCTGATTATTTATGCTTTGAGGTTAGTTCGATACAATTATATCTGGTTTCTGATTTCCCGTTAACTATTCTTTGAGGTTATTTCAATGTATTTGCATTTAGTTTCCAATTTCCCACCAATTATTCTATGAGGTTAGTTCAATGCAGTTGCATTCAGTTTTTTATTTTTTGTTTATTATTTTTTGAGTTAAGTTCAATGCATTTGCATCAAGTTTTTGGTTTCCCATTAATTATTATTTGAGGTTTGTTTGATGTATTTGCATACCATTTCCGATTTTTCGTTAAATATTTTTCAAAGATTTGCATCCAATTTCTAATTTCCCGTTAATTATTCTCTGTCGTTAGTTTAATGCAATTTGTATAAAGTTTCTAATTTTCCATTAATTACTCTTTGAGCTCAGTTATGTATTCGAATCCAGTTTTCGATTTCCTTATAATTATCTAATGTGGTGTGTAATAGCAAGTTCTACTGATCCATCTGCAGTGTCATTGCAAACATGACATAAAAAGTAAATTATGCTTAATTTACTATGTGGGATCATCGAAGATTATTCAGTTTTCGATTTCCAGTTAATTATTCTTTAAATTATGCATGACTCACTATGTGGAATCGATTTTCAAAGATTATCTATGAACGGGTGTTATTATATTAATTATTCTGAAAAATATTTACAAATATGCAGAACTATTATATATTAATATTATATTGATCACTAAACCAAATTTCTTATAACGTGAAAACCTCACTCTCCATTAAAAAAAAAAACTTACATTTGATAAAATCCTTCAACTTCATTTTGTTGTTTAATAATAGAAGTTTGATTGATATTTTGTGAGATTGCCTAATAACATGACATAAAAAGTAAATTATGCTTAATTTACTATGTGGGATCATCGAAGATTATTCAGTTTTCGATTTCCAGTTAATTATTCTTTAAATTATGCATGACTCACTATGTGGAATCGATCTTCAAAGATTATCTATGAATGGGTGTTGTTATATTAATTATTCTAAAAAATATTTGCAAATATGCAGAACTATTATATATTAATATTATATTGATCACTAAACCAAATTTCTTATAACATAAAAACCTCACTCTCCATTAAAAAAAAAAAACTTACATTTGATAAAATCCTTCAACTTCATTTTGTTGTTTAATAATAGAAGTTTGATTGATGTTTTATGAGATTGCCTAATAAGGCGAAGTTCATATATATTGAAGCTACTTGAATATGAAAAGAGATAAGATAAATACCATTTTAAATACAAAACTATATTTATCGAGACATTCCCACAACATATAACCCAACTATGTTTTGAGGTTAGTTCAATGCATTTGCATCGGTTTCGATTTTCTCATTATTTATATTTTGAGGTTAGTTTAATGCAGTTGCATCCAATTTCCAATTCTCGTTATTTATTTTTTGAGATCAATTCAATGCCGTTGCATCCGTTTTCGATTTATCGTTAATTATTTTTTTGGTTAGTTTAATACATTTGCATCCAATTTCCACCCCATCATTAATTGTTCTTCAAGGTCAGTTCGATGCATTTGCATCCAGTTTTTGATTTCCCGTTAATTATTCTGTGAGATTAATTTAATGTATTTGCATCAAGTTTCTAATTTCTCGTTTATTATTTGATAAAGTTGTATTTGCATATAGTTTCCGATTTCCCGTTAATTATTTTTTAAGATTAGTTCCACGCATTTGCATTATGTTTCTAATTTATAATTAATTTTTCTTTGAGGTTAGTTCAATGCAGTTGTATTCAGTTTCCGATTTTCTATTAATTTAATCTTTGAGGGTTAGCTCAATGTATTTGCATCCAGTTTTCGATTTTATGACAATTATTTTTTAATGTTAGTTTGATATATTTGCATCCAAGTTTTGATTTTCTGTTAATTATTCTTTGAGGTTAGTTTAATGTAGTTGTATCCATATTCCGATTTTCTATTAATTACTTTTTAAGATTAGTTTAATACTTGTATTTGCATCCAGTTTCCGATTTTCTGTTAAATATTATTTGAGGTTAGTTCGATACATTTGCATCTAGTTTTTGGTTCCCCATTAATTGTTTTTTTTACGTTAGTTTCATTCAATAATATACATATTTTAAAATATTTGTCATTATTGCTTTGTCGTTATTATTTTTTTTTCATTTTCTATTATATATTTTGTGATGTTATTTTTAATATAATTGTTACGTGTTAAAGATATATTCGAAATAAGTCGGTGCTTTATCATAGTCTCATAGACACTAAAATTGTATGATTTGTAATATGGAATTAGTTTCTACAAATCACTTATTTTTTAGCAATTTTTTTATTTGATCAAATATATAAAAATTAGAACAATAAAAGTGTTTGATTCGTAATATGAAATTACATTCTACAAATCACCTATTTTTTAGCAATTTTTTTTTTATTTGATCAAATATATAAGAATTGAAAATACACTCAAACTCTCTAAATATAAGAATTAGAAATACACTCAAACGCTCCAAAGAGCTCCAAATATAAGAATTAGAAAGACACTCAAACTCTCCAAAGAGTTTCCATGTACGTAGGATTGTAGACTATTAGAAAATATTATCTTTCATATTATTCTGCCACATAGGATAGAGAAAAAGCTAACTCTCATATTAGAGTAACACATAGGAGAGAGAAAATCCTCCTTTAAAGGTCTCTGTTTTAGTATATAGATAGTAGATTAGAAAACAATTCTCTCCTCTTTTTCTCTATATATACACATGCCCATGCCCATACCCATAGATATGGATGTCCATCTTGCCCAAAACCCGCTCAAAATCTAAACAAAAAACCCGCACTGAACCCTGCCCGAACCCGAACCCAGACCGAAATACATAGGGTAGGGTTTGGTCACACTCTCTAAACCCGAACTGACCCGAGCTCGACCCGATAATTTAGCCCTAAACCCGTTAAAAGAGCTAAAAAAACCCGAAATCGAACCCGAACCCCAAATCCAGTTTCAATTGCATACTACTAATCCCATATAAAAGAATGAGTTAGATAAATATTTGAATTATGATCTCATTCATGTTTACAATGATGAGTTATTTAATATATTGTATTATGGAAAAAATTATGTAGGGATTTCCAACTTTTTCAGTAATTGCACGTGATTATGTGTCTATAGTTTCTTCCGAGTCCATTTATTTTAAAGCATATGAAAGAATTATGTCCGAGTATAAGTGATAATTACTTCCAAGTTCATTAGAAGTTTTATTTTGTTTGAAGGATTGGTAGATAACCGAAGAAAGAATAAAATATAGATATATATTTCAAAAAAGGTTTCTTATTATCTTCTTTCTTTATTTATACCGGGTTTTTTCCTACCCGAAACCCGAACCTGAGCCCGATGGGTACCCAAAATATAGGGTTAGGGTAGGGTTTGGTCACACTTCTCAACAAAATACCCGACCCGTTGAAAACCGATCCGGGTTCGAGTAACTTGATACCCGTTCAAAACCTGAAAAGTCGGGTTCGGGTCGGATACCCGTTTGGACATCCCTACCCACAGACCATATTTGTGTATAACGTTAAGTTAAACACGGGTTATAGAAAAAGATTAGGGAGAGAAACGTGTTCTGCTTTGATATTAGTTGTACAAATTTTAATCAACAAAAGCTTCGGATTAAGGTACGTTCTTTTACGTTCAATTATCAATTTATGATTATTATGGTTTTGGTTTATGTTAAGATTATTTTTAAGTGTGGTATCGTAAGTTTCCCATGAACGATATTATTTTGTAGAACTTTATAATCAGTAAAACCTTGTTTTGCGGTTCATTGCTATAATGGTTGGATTGCCGTCATGAGACTTGGACGTGAAGTCAACTAGCTAGGACCCTATTCGACTATCCGTATGGTGGGTAAGGGATTACTTTTCTGCTAGTGATGGTGGTAGAACCATAGTATAAAATATCAGGATATGGCAAAATATCGATCCCTGATTTATGAATATGTATCGTGAATATATCCTCTTTTTGGAGATATTTGACATTGTTTCATATGTAAATATCGTGGATATATCCAAAATATCAACAAATATCATGGATATTGTGGATATTTCTTGATATATCATGATATCTAATTTATATTTATTTGAAATATAATGATAAATATTAAATAAAATTGTTCTCTACACAAAATATCGCTAAATATCTCCAAATATCGCAATATATCCTAAAATATCAATAATATCATAAATATAGTCAATATATAATTGATATTTGTAGTTGTATATATCTCTAAGCAACATATCGTGATATTTACGTATCTTTTACTGAAATCACGATATTTATCACGATATATCGCGATATTTGTAGTATGGGTAGAACCATAGCAACGTTGAGGGTTTTATATTTATTATAATAACATTAAAAGTTCCAGATTTGTTTTTTAAATGCTGATATTAACTCCTTTAATGATAGAATAATATGTTCTTTGGACTGTTAGGTTTCCGAATTTAAAACCAAACTGTATGGTGGGAATCATGCCTGGGTCATTGGGTCATTTGGGTGGTACCTGATGATGGTAAGTTGACAGTGTTTCAATATTATTAATGCTAAAGAACACTAATAACATGCAAACAATCTATTCTTACGATTAAATCAATATTCCTACTCTCAATATGATATTGTAAATATAACAAGAGTACTTTTAAACGAATTCACGAATTGCAAACAAGGAAACAACATGAGAGTAATGATTTCTAAATAGAACTAATATGATGAAAGTTGATTTGAATCTATACTAATTTAAACTAAAGTAATTAAATATATTTGATGAATATGGAGGAGAAAATAGATGGAGTTCAAATCCACCTGAATGATTTCTTAACATGCTAGCATAGAGTTGTTGCAAAATCCTAATCTTTACGTTTTTACACAAGGTGCAAACATAAATGTTAGACCTTTATTCCACTTTTCATGAGGAATTAATTATCTTCTAGTCTAGGTTAGTTCTATTTATGTCTAAGTAGAGAAACCTAGACTTGAAGCTCTATAACAACTACTCTACACTAATATATGAAGTCATCATCAAAGTTTCAATTAAAACCCCTCTAATGGAGGTTTAGCTTTGACTCATTAGACTATAATATAATAAAGAATGAAAAAAAGACATAGTAATTAATAATAAGAATTTGTATTAAAAATAAGAACTTGAAGTGTTTAATGAAGTTGGAGGCTAAATATATAAAACCTAAATTATATTAAACTATGGGGGAAGAGATCCTATTGCTTTTCCCTAAAGCCCTTTGTAAAGCAAAGGTTTAGGTTACAATTTCGTGCATGGGCTTGGGAGATATGTTTTGGGCCACTAAATCAAGCCCAAAAACCTAAATACTTAAGTCTAAAAATGTTTTCACTACTAGAATTTACTGCAATACTCTTTTCGTATATATTTACTATTCTGATTGGGTTGAGGCCTAGACCATTAGAAAGCTCTTTTTGAGCTAGTCGTTTTGACATAAAATAGGGCAAATTCCAAGGTCTGAGTACAAAGATACGACCAATTGAAGTTATGTTGATTTTATGTTATTTTTCTATCCGAGTTGACTTTTACTTTCCCACTTTGACTAGGCTTTAAAAAGCTTTTTCTCCTTGAGCCTTGGGCTTTAACCATAGAACTTTTCTAGAAATCAATTTGACTCATTTCTCTTGCAAAATGATATATTTATTCACATACTTGACTGCAAGACCTGAAATACACAAAAACAAGTATATAGTAATAAACTCTTATTATTATAAACATAATTGACCTAAATGGAATACTATTAAGGGGTTTAAACTATAGTTTTGGGCGCTTATTCAACCACCCCCAAACAGTATTTTCCTTGTCCTTAAGCTAATATGAGAAATTAAAATAAGTGGCCAAAAATATAGTCCTAACTAGTCTCGTTTCGCAGAGTGCGATTATATTGACCATATGCAATAAGGCCTTACTTAAACCACTAGGAATTCCCTAGTAGACGAGTTATATCCTCGTAAGAGCTTTCTAGAGAATGTAAGGGGGATTTCCCGTCATTGGATAGATGACATGTGTATGGGAAGTAACTTAAGACTATAGATGTCCAGAATGAGATGAGGACAACCGGATCCGTTTTATGAATAAGTGATCTCGTGCTTAGCACGAGTGTTTAGTGGACATGTGCGAGGCACATGATTGACCGCCTCTAAACATAACAGTTCTCCAAGTCATTAGGAAATGATATGGACAGTTCCTGAATAGAAGGAAACTGAAGAGGGCGATCTTTGATGATAAGGAAGGAATCGTGATGGCATATCTTTAAGAGTTACCTTTTAGATATAATCTTCCCATATACGATGGGACATTATGATCAGCAAGGAAACCTACCTATCAGAAGATATGGTATAGATTCAGACTTCCATAAAGAGAGAATTCCTAATAGGAAGGTAGAGTCCAAAGATGGAAGGGAATTCACAAGCGGTGAGGACAGCCCTAACCCTAGGACTCTCAAAGCTCTTCCTATATAAACCATAAGAATTCGCTCTTAGGAACTACGCAAGATAAAGTTTGATTCTCCTAAATAAACAAGGAGATATGTAGGTAGCCGCTAGGCAGTTCAACCCTAAACTCCCAATCATCTCATCACTTCTCTACTCAGTAAAAGCTTCTAGATCACAAGGCACAGAGGAAGATAAGGGGATACTTGGAAATTCCCCTACATCTTGTGGCGCCGTCTGTGGGGACGAAAGCAGGTAATCATTCATTCCAAACGACTGATTTAGTTTAAAAAATCTTACCATTGTGATGGCAGGAGCAAAGAAAACAAAGGGTGGCACAACCACGTGCAGTGTCGCTGTGAGAGAAGAAGAGCACGCGATAGCTGAAGGGGGGGGGGGGGGAGAATGCCGGTCACCATGATGTGAATAACCCCCTCCAAAGACCTATGACCAGCTACTCCCGGTGCAGGCCACACGAATAACGCTCAAGAGGAGCGTCAAGATGGTGAGAATGTTGTCCTCACCAACCAAGTCTGTTCAGGCCAGTCAGGCAGTACAAGCTCTAGAATAGCAAAGAAGCAATCTTGAATGAGAAGTACAGCTGCTGAGGCATTTGTATCAATCTGACACAGGGAAGGAGCCACTCATCGATCTTGATGATGACGACCTTCAAGAAGGTGGTCATGCAAGGAACTCAAGGCGTGGGGGTCCAGTTCGACGTGAGACATTTGAGTCGGAATATAGTAACCTAGATGAGGACTTAGATACAACATCTAAACCAGAGTCAACTGACCTGGATCGTGATGTTGACCCTTAACACCGACAAAGAGCTCAGATCAAGAAGCATTCTACCAAAGAACCTGCATGGGAGTCTGAGAAGAATGACTTGATTCGTTAGATGCATCGGATGATAGGTAATGGGAGAAAAATGCAAGACTCCCTTGTTCAATCCGCCATAATGGGGGCAGGCAGATCTCCTTTCACATCTTAAATAATGAGAAAGCCTTACCCCCACGGTTACCGGAACCGAAGTTTAGTGTCTTCAATGGCAAGTCAGAGTCGGTGGATCACGTATTCAGATATCGAGCAACTAAGGAACAATATGAAAGGTATGACCACATCATATGCCAAGAGTTCAAAGCTTCCTTGTCTGGATCTACGCTCTAGTGGTACCACAGGTTGCCTGAGCGGCAGATCAGGTCCTCAGAAGAAATGTTTAGGACCTTCATAGATAGGTACTCATGCAACAAGCACCAACCAAAGCGGATCGACGCAAAATTCAACATTAAGAAAAAGGACAGAGAAGCATTGAGGTCTTACATGCAACGATTCATGGAAATTTCAATCCAGATAGAGTCTTGCGACAAATAGACTGCCATAATATCTTCCAAACAAGGGTTGGATGAAAACAACTCCTTATTCGGATCCCTCTCTAGGAAACCACCCGGTGATTTAGAGGAACTCCTAGATAGGGTTGAGACTCATGTGGGGTGGGAGGAGGATGTCCTAAACAGACGTCAGGAAGCAAAAAAAGCTAATCAGACAGCTCCTATAGCCCCTCAAGAAGGGAACTCTTCCCCCCAAAAACCGAAGAGAGACCGTCAACGTGGCCGCCGAAGGGCTAAATCCCAATCAAAGGGACGAATGCCCAGATGACAGTACCAGAATGTAGCAAGTAGTTGTAGGAACCGTTATTTCAGAATGTAAATTTTTACAAACCGTGAAACCATGTGCAGCGGAATTAATGGTGTTCACGATTTTGGATAGAAAAGTATACCTATAGATCGGCTAAGATAACTCTGAGAATCTAATAGCTATGAAATCAACAACCTCTTGATCTTCTATTGTATTCCTATAAATAGATTGGTTGTTGTGTGGGCAACAATCTACCAACCCCCTTCTTTCTCTCTTAGGCTATCTTACTTACAAAGCTAAAAACGAATTCAGATCTACTTTTCTTGCCTCTCTTTTTCAACCAATGAATAGTGAATTCGGCCAGGAGAGAAGGGTTTGTTTTTATAGGCTACAACAGGGACCATGAGGAGAAATTAGGGTTGGGCCTCCTGACGGGCTTGGGCTTCCCATGTTCGCCCAGAACACACAGCCCAAGTCCGTCAACAAATGGCTTATTCCACTAAAGGCCATTGTTGCACTACCATCCTAATCCCAAATTATGTGTCAGCATTTATGGGCTCCATATTATATGCTTCTTGATCTCCCCGTGTTTAAAATATCAAATGCCTGTTGATTAAATCATGTTACTGAGAACTACATCAATCAACTTCTTATGTCCTTGAGTAGTACCACTCAACCTTATTGTCATGTCGGAATAAATCCACCTGCAGGGTTTACATGACAATCTTTATGAGCTCCTCAAGGGGACATCATCAACCCGGCTTCCTGCGGGTCACGGATTCCTTCTATAATCAACAACACACCTTACATATAATGTTATTACCCAATCCATCGAGTTTGTTGATTCACATATGAATCTCATTCATTGATGATTTAAAGCAATGTACAATGCATATAAGTGCCCGTTATTATATCTGGATTAAGAGGACAAACATCCATAATAACAGAGGTGTTTGTTCT
Source organism: Coptis chinensis (assembly GCF_015680905.1). NCBI lineage: Eukaryota > Viridiplantae > Streptophyta > Magnoliopsida > Ranunculales > Ranunculaceae > Coptis > Coptis chinensis. The sequence continues at coordinate 59,453,452 of NC_141461.1, read as the reverse complement.
CTTATATAGTCAGTAAAAAGAGAAACAACCTCACTTGGTCCTGTTCAATACACACAAAGTGTACTAGTGTAATCCTATAGTCAAGATAGACTAATACCAGATTATACTATAACCATACCAATGGTTTGTCCAAATCCATTTAGGTTGTGAACGTTTACTTATACTTTATAAGGTATTGATGATATGATCTTCTGTGTATCACCACACACCATATCATCTACAACATAAAGTATTAGACACATGCATATAACTAATAACATATATAATATGTATAACATTTGCCTATATAATTCTCATTCAAAATATAAAGAATTAGAGTTATTACAAAAGTAATGATTTTAGTATATAACCCTATCAGTAGTGCAGATGGAAAACCACAGAAGAAGCCACGTGTGGAAGGAGCAAAAGAAGCTCTTCCCTCGATGGACAAAAACTTCGCCCCTTTTAACAAAATGGCAGATGAGGTTCTGGACTCGATTAAGAATCAGAGTTACCTCAAATGGCCAGGCTCCATGGGTACCAGAGACCAAAGGACCTACTGCAAGTTCCATAAGAGTAAGGGTCATAACACCAGAGCCTGCAGGACCCTGAAAAATGAACTACATGATCTGATTGAAAGGGGGTATTTGAAGCAGTTTGTAGCACATGAATAGGTGAATGTAGTACAGCTTGAGGAGGTCAACATGTCAGTTCAGGATCCCCCAGGTATTGGACCACTCAATGGTCGCCTCTAGATAAATATGATTTCCGGAAAGGCAAGCAAACGAAGTGGGCAGGTCACTGAAAAGGGTGCGCGATATCAAATGCGCATCGCCAAGCAAATGATGATCATGAACAGTGAACTAACTATGGGTGCACAGGTCAACACGGTACCCCATAAAAATCCACTTATCCTCTTCACTGAGGCTGACTGTTGTAGCATCTAGAGCCCATGATAAGAGCCTAAAATTGTAGTTTTAACCCCTTAACAATATTGCTTTTAGACCAATTATGTAATTAATAAATAAGAGTTAGTGCTGTTTACGTGCTTTTATGTATTTCAGGCATTGGAGTAAATTATGTGAATAAATGTGTCCTTTTTGTGAGATAAATGAGCAAAGGTTGGTTGTTAAGAAGTTCTATGATTAAAGGCCAAGATTCAAGGAGAAAAAGCCTTTTTAAAGCCCGGTCAAAGTTGAAAAGTCAAAGTCAAAGCGGGCAGAAATAGTGCATAAAAATTAGTAGAACTTTCAAAGGCCGTATCTTTGAACTCAGACCTCGGAATTGGATCTACCATATGTCAATACGACTGGCTCGGAAATAGATTTCTAATGGTCTAATCCTTGACCCAATCAGAGGAGCAAAAGTGGATGAAAAGGCTGTTGCAGTAATTTCTACCAGAGAAACCCCTTTTGGACTGAAGTAATCAAGTTTTGGGCTCGATTTTATGACCCAAAATATGGCTCCAAAGCCCATGCACGAATTTGCAGACCTAGCCTCTTCTATATAAAGAGGACTAAGGACAAACTCATACAGGACTTATATTAGATTCATAATATAGATCCGACTTAATGAATTAGTCAGTATTTAGTTTTTAATATAGTTTTGAATCATTAGACTCTTTTTCATTAAATTAATAAAGTAATTTTACATTTCTTCAAGGATGTCTTCTTCTTATTCATTTATTAATGATTTTTTGATGAATCGAAGCTAAAACCTCCATTAGAGGGGTTTGAGAAAGCTTTGATGAAAACTTGATTGTGTTAGTGTAGAAGTAGTTGTAATAATCTATTCCACTCTAGAAGGTAGTTAATTCGCCATGAGAATGAGTTTAAATTGCCTCACATACTAATTATTAGTTGGTAGAGATTGCCATGAATAATTAGGGATTAGAAAGACCCAATCTTTATGTGAAAACATAAAGATTAGGATTACAACAAATCTATGCTAGTTTATTAAGTTGAATTCAAGGTGGAATCAAATCCCCCTAATTCCTTCCCATATTCACATCGTAGTATTGAATTGTCGTAGTTTAAATCATAACATCTAAATTAGTTAAATCACCGTCTTAGCATAATTTCATTTCATTACTCTCATCGATTTTGTTAGAATTACATAAACTAGGAAACGTTACATCTAAACGAGCTAGGAGTGGAACGAATTCTCTAATCCAATTATATTCTCATTCACGAGAGTAGAACTTTGGTCATATAGTGTAAACTTCATTTAGTTTTACTTATTCATAGCATAATGAGTTAAGAGTAGGTAAAACTATCGTTTTTACATTTATGAAATGGCGCCGCTGCCTCTTAGTATTGTTTAGCTTCATTTCCTTTAATAGTTATAATCCTACCAAAATCCTATTAAACCCACCCACCTTTGTTTGGTTCTAACTGTGTTTGTTTGGCTCAGAAACTAATTTTTTTCGCAGGAATACAAAGAGCGCACCCCGCGCCCTTCTTAGCCAAATTCCTAGTATGCCCCGCGCTAAAATGCCTGGACATCGTCCAAGGCAAAAGCACACCCCGCGCCTATTTCAGACCAATATGAAGCATGCCCCGCGCCAAAGTGCTTGGACAACGTCCAAGGCAAGAGTGCGCCTCGCGCCCTGCTTAGGCTAATTCCCTCTTCTGAATATGCCCGATTTCACAGGTTAGTTCAAACTTTCATTTGTTCAAATTATTCAGTGTTGCTATCTTCTTGAATACACTGAAATTGCGTATTCAAGACGTTATTCAAACGCGTAGCAAGGAGACATTCAGGTACTCCTTCTTCCACTCTTCGCCTATCCTGTTAGAGGATTTATTCTAGCATATCAGGGTTATTTTGACTGTTGTCGTGTTTCTTTAACATTGGACTTAACCTTGCATGAGATTAAGGTCAGGTAAGGAAAAAACGTCTAATGTGATCTATCGTGAACGTCAACGCACAAACCTATCTAGTATACCACACACTACACCTGAATCAATGGCTGAAGAAAGAGAGACTCCTCTCTCTCACTTTTACAAAGCCCTGAACAATAGCCCCAAATTTTAGATCGTTCTTGTAGACCCAGTGGGGGATTTCTGAATCCCCCCGAATATATTTAATTTGTTACCCATTTTTCATTGGTTAGACCATGAGAAGCCTTATCAGCACATGCGTAGGATTGATCAAGTCCTTACTACATTCCACCATTTTACGGTTGGTGTTGAACAAATTAAACTGAGGGTGTTTCCTTTCACCTTAGCTGATAAGGAGGTGTCTTGGTTAATTGCCCAAGCGCTTAATTCTGTGGACTCGTGGGCCAAACTTGTTCAATTGTTTATGGAACATTTTTACCCACCACTGAAGACAGATAAAATTCTTTCCAAGATTCATTTCTTTCGACAGAATCCTCATGAATCATTTTTCAGAGGCTTGGAATTGTTTCACCGATCTTCTTATAGAGTGTCCACACCATAACCTTGTGAAAGACACGTTAGTTCATACCTTTTTCAAGGGGCTTTTACACCATCCTAAAGAGGTTCTTGATATAATGAATGGGGGTGGTTTCCTCAGTAAAGGACCCTTAAAGGCTTATAGGTTTTTAGAAGATCAATCAAAGCGTAATAATAACTTCAGCGGTAGTGACGATATCCCCCGCTCCGCTTATTCTTCTTCAATAGTTAAGGCTGCCAGTATGTTTGAGGTTAAATATGATCCTGAGCTTAAAACTCTAATTGAATCCCTCACTAAAAAGGTAGAAGCTATTTCTGTTCAACAAAAGCCTACCCTTGCCATGAATGTCAACTCTATTCCATATAATTTCTGTTTGAGTCCTGAGCATCCCGACTCCTATTGTCCTCTCGCCTATGAACAATAACCATCACAACCAGATAATGTTTTCTCCATTAATAGCTATCCTATTCCTAACGCCCCATGGAGACAAAATCCCAACTTCAGTTGGAGAAATAATCAACAAGTTACACCTCCAGGGTATAATAATCAAAATGTTAGGCCAGGAAACAATTACAACCAAGCTCCACCACGACAAGGACAAGGACAAGGACAAGGACAAGGTTTATAATAATTATAACAATAATAATTATAATGCTAATAGAGGTATCGTTTCGGTTAATAATAACTTTCACAACCCACCCGTTAATAATCAACGTGAGATAGTTCCTGTCACACCACTTGTAACAACAGGATCGTTTCGACGCCCTCATGCAAACCCAACAACAGATTTTACAGTCCATCCAACATTCCTTACAGCAGTTAACCCAAGAGAAAGTACAACCAAAAGGTGTGTTTCCAGGTCAAGCTATACCAAATTTTAAAACACCAAACACAGCCTTTGAGGTAAACGGTAATACTAGTAATGAAAATGGAAACGTAGCTGAGTTAAATGCTATCACGACTCTCCATTATGGCAAAGTGGTTGATAACGCCGTAACTATGCCCGTTGTTACACCACCAGTAGTCATAACAAATGAAAACGTACTAGATACCGAACTAGAAACTGAGGATCCTACCCCTATAGAGGTACCAGTTAAACCACAACCTAAGAAACAAAAGGCCAAGGTTAAACATCCTATTGATCCATATGCTAAATATAAAGAGAAACCACCGTTTCCGCAGATATTAACCATGTTAACCAAGGATACAAATTTTGATGAGATTAGGGAAGTTTTTAAAAAACTAACGATAAACCTACTTTTTCTTGAAGCGATTAAAAAGTTATCACACCATGCTAAGTTTCTCAAAGAGTTGTGCACTACTAGGCGTAAAACAAATATTCCTAAAGATGCCTTTTTAACTGAACAGTTTCTAACTTTATCCGAACATAATGGAATCGTTAAGTACAAGGACTTTGGTCGTCCTACTGTACAATGCACCTTAGGGGATACCCATACGACGATTGCACTATTAGACCTGGGGGCGAGTGTTAACTTACTCCCTTATTATTTATATAAACAAGTAGGTCTACAGGAGATGCAACCTACTAAAATGACGTTGCAATTAGCTGATCGGTCTATTAAGTATCCTAAGGGTGTTGTTGAAAATGTGCTTGTTAAGGTTCAGGATTTCTACTATCCAGCTGATTTTGTTATCCTCGATACAGAAGTCGCTAATGACTCTGTTCCTATCATCTTAGGATGTCCTTTCTTGGCAACTGCCAACGCGCTTATAAACTGCCGCGATAGTTCGATGTTCATATTTTTTGGCCATCTTTTTGTTGAGGTAAATGTTTTTAAAATGATGAAACAGTGACCAAATTCGTCTATAGATGGGGTGGTTAGCATGATCGAGAACTTAGCTCAAGATTATTTCAATAACACGTTTCTAGAAAATCGGATGCATAAATTCCTTTCTTTCGGAAGTTCAGATTTTGACGATGACTCCTACGTAGAGGAAGTCAACACCCTTTTTGAGTTTACACCTATCTTAGATTCTTTTGGAGCTCCATCTATCGAGTTTGAAGATCTTCTACCTAAACAAGTCTTCACTATTCATGATGAGGAACCTCCAGAAGCCTTTATCGACATTCCTCCCACCCCTGTAATTAAACCTCTTCCTTCTGAGTTGAAGTATATTCAACTTAATCCAGATGGTAGTCATCCAGTATTTATATCTTCTCTGTTGTCTGCTGATGAAGAGGCATGTTTGATTAGGGTGATTAGGGAACATCGTTCCGCAATTGGTTGGTCCCTAGACGACATTAAGGGGATTGATCCTAATGTATGCACACATCGTATCCATTTGGAGGATAATGCAAAAATTTCTCGTGAACCTCAACATCGCTTGAACCATGCCATGAAAGAGGTGGCCAGGGAAAAAGTCTTATGGTTACTCGATGTGGGTATTATATATCCCATTTCCGATAGCGAATGGGTAAGTCCCATTCATGTGGTTCCTAAGAAATCGGGGGTTACCATTGTGCATAATGCTAAGGGTTAATATGTTTCCACACGAGTCCCTATGAAATGGAGGATCTATATTGACTATAGACGTTTAAATGCCATGACACGAAAGGATAATTTTCCTTTACCCTTTATAGACCAGATGCTCGAACGTCTAGCTGGTCATGCTTATTATTGTTTTTTAGATGGCTACTTTGGCTATTTTTAGATTATTATCGATATTGATGACTAAGAAAAGACTACCTTCACATGTCCTTTTGGAACATATGCCTATAAACGAATGTCTTTTGGCCTTTGTAATGCTCCTGGTACCTTCCAGCGGTGTATGCTTCATATCTTTAGTGACATGGTAGAGCACTTCATGGAAGTTTTCATGGATGATTTCTCTATCTATGGAGACTCTTTCACAGACTGCCTGTTTAACCTGTCTAAGGTTTTGACACTGTGTGAGGAGAAGAGTCTGGTTTTAAATTGGGAAAAATGTCATTTCATGGTTAAAAAAGGAATCGTGCTAGGTCATATTGTATCTAGTGATGGCATCGAAGTAGATGAGGCTAAATTAGATAAGATAGCGTCTCTACCTTTACCACGGACTGTCCGTGACATTAGAGCCTTTTTAGGCCATGCAGGTTTTTATAGGCGTTTTATCAAGGATTTTTCAAAAATAGCTAGGCTTTTAACTAATCTACTTTTAAAGGATGCCATCTTTGATTTCAATTATAACTGTAAACAGGCTTTTGAAACTTTAAAAGCTGCTTTAACATCTGCACCGATTATACAGCCTCTCAATTGGTTTAAACCTTTCGAACTTATGTTTGATGCTAGTGATTATGTTGTTGGTGCTGTGTTAGGACATAAACTAGATGATAAGTCCACTGTTATTTATTATGCTAGTAAAACTTTAAATGATGCCCAAAGAAATTATACAACTACGAAAAAAGAATTTTTAGTTGTGGTTTATGCTTTAGATAAGTTTCGTCCTTATTTGGTTGGTACTAAGACTTTAGTTTACACGGACCATGCTGCCCTTAGGTACCTTCTCGCAAAGAAGGATGCTAAACAGAGATTGATCCGATGGATTCTTCTCCTGTAAGAGTTCACCTTAAAAATGAAGGATAAACGAGGGGTCAAAAATGTAGTTGCTGACCACTTGTCTAGACTAACAAATGATAGTGATAGTGATTTTGAATCCATACCTGACTCTTTTAATGATGAGCATCTCTATGCTATTTTTTTTGCACCATGGTATGCTAACATTGTGAATTATTTAGCTTCTGATATTATTCCTGATATTTGGTCAAGAAATGAACCTAAGAAGTTCTTGTCTAGAGTTAAGTTATACTACTGGGATGAGCCCTACCTTTTTAAGTATTGTGCAGATCAGATTATTCGTCATTGTATTCCCCAGTGGGAATATAATGAGGTTCTATTGTTCTGCCATGACAAAGAGTGTGGTGGACATTTTAGTGGTATGAAAATAGTAGCTAAAGTTCTTCAATGTGGGTTTTATTGGCCTACCCTTTTTAAAGATGCCCAAGTGCATTGCAAGACGTGTGTTCGTTGCCAACAACTGTGGCAAATCACTTAATGTAATATGATGCCCTTAAATCCCATTATGGTAGTAGACATTTTTTATGTATGGGGCATTGATTTCATGGGTCCTTTTCCTGTTTCCCAAGGTTTTATTTATATTCTTGTTGCCGTGGACTACGTGTCTAAATGGATAGAGGCCATGGCTTGCCGTAGCAATGACCGTAAGACAGTTGTGTTTTTTGTTAAGGAATACATTTTCTGTCGGTTTGGCATTCCTAAAGCCATCATTAGTGATGGCGGAACACATTTTTGCAACAAAGTTGTTGCTTCTCTAGTTAAAAAGTATGGAGTTACCCATAAGGTGGCAACTCCTTATCATCAACAAACTAGCGGCCAAGTAGAAGTCTCTAATAGGGAAATTAATAAAATATTAGAAATACCAGTAAATCCTGATAGGAAAGATTGGTCTAAGCGTCTAACTGATGCCTTATGGGCATATATGACTGCTTTTAAAACTCCTATAGGTATGTCTCCCTTTAGACTTGTATTTGGCAAACCTTATCACTTGCCCGTTAAATTGGAGCACCGTGCTATGTGGGATATAAAAAGCCTTAACTTCAATTTTGATGAGGCGGTGTCAAGCGCAAATTGCAATTAAATGAGCTTGAAGAAATCCGTAGCGATTCTTATGATCTTGCAAAGGACTATAAAGCTAACATGAAACGTGTTCATGATAAACAAATTTTGCGTAAAGAATTTATAGTTGGTCAAAAGGTCTTGCTTTACAACTCCTGTTTGCATATTTTCCCAGGGAAATTAAAAACCCGTTGGTCTGGTCTTTTTTTGGTTACTAAAGTCACCCCTTACTGGGCAATTGATAGGGTTATATACTAAAAGTATTACTTTTGTATTAACTCTAATTCTTTATATTTTGAATGAGAATCATATGGGCAAATATTATGCATATTATATATGTTATTAGTTATATGCATGTGTCTAATACATTATGTTGTAGATGATATGGTGTGTGGTGACACACAGAAGATCATATCATCAGTACCTTATTATAAAGTATAAGTAAACGTTCACAACCTAAATGGATTTGGACAAACCATTGGTACGGTTGTAGTATAATCTGGTATTAGTCTATCTTGACTATAGGATTACACTAATACACTTAGTGTGTATTGAACATGACCAAGTGAGGTTGTTTCTCTTTATACTGACTATATAAAAGAAAAAATGCCTCTGTTATTATGGATGCTTGTCCTCTTAATCCAGATATAATAACAGGCACTTACGTGCATTGTACATTGCTTTAAATCATCAATGAGTGAGATTCATTTGTGAATCAACAAACTCGATGGATTGGGTAATGACATTGTATGTAAGGTGTACTGTTGATTATAGAAAGAATCCGTGTCCCACAAGAAGTCGGGCTGATGATGTCCCCTTGAGGAGCTCATAAGGATTGTCATGTAAAGCCTGCAGGTGGATTTGATCCGACATGACAATGAGGTTGAGTGGTACTACTCAAGGACATAAGAAGTTGATTAATGTAGTTGTCAGTAAGTTGACTTAATCAACGGGCATTCGATATCTTAAACACGGGGAGATCAACAAGCATATAATATGGAGCCCATAAACGCTGACACGCAATTTGGGATTAGGGCGGTAGTGCAATAATGACCTTTAGTAGAATAAGCCATTTGTTGATGGACTTGGGCTGTGTGTTCTGGGCGAACATGGGAAGCCTAAGCCCGTCAGGAGGCCCAACCCTAATTTATCCTTATGGTCCCTGTTGGAGCCTATAAAAAGAAACCTCTTTCTCTGGCCATTTTTTCTAAGACATCACTTAAGCAAAAAAACAGATCCAATTCGGTTCTAAGGTTGTGAGAGAGAGAGAGGCCAAGTGAGAAAGAAGAGGTTGGAAGATCGTTGCCCACACAACGTCTACTCTGTGCATAGGAATACAACAGAAGATCAAGAGGTTGCTGATTCTAGATTCTCAGAGTTATCACAGCTGATCTACATGTATGTTTTCCAATCAAAATCGTGAACACCATTAATTCCGCTGTGCATGGTTTTCTCGGTTTGTAGAAATTTACATTCTGAAATAACGGTTCCTACCGCAATCACCTTAGTAAATCCCAAGGATAACAGTACCTTCTAAGTCAATAGCCAATGGTTAAAATATTTTCACGAGTTAATGTCCCCTGATGTTCTTTTTCAGGACCTTGTCTATGAGGACTGACCTTTGATGTTTGGTGTATTTCCTGTCACTTCCATATATTGATAAGTGCACCATTCAGGTAACCGGGCCCTTCCTCTGGAGTGTGTGGCTGTAAGTACCGGATCCTAAGTCCACGTTTTCCACTCGTGCATGTTTTCTCAGTTTTTGAGTCATGTTTCTCTATGGTGTGAACTATGTCTTTATTGCTTTATTGTTTTCCCTTATATTAATCCGTATTCATAAAAGTAAAAAATATTAAAACCATAAAAATAGTAATCTAGCAAGTCTCGGGAATCTCACTTTAAAAGACCCACGTTTTTAAACAAAAATTTTAAACTATGTTGTCTAAAATTTGTTTGGGGATGGGGTGTTTTGTCTTTCCTTTTCTTGATCTCTCAACTTTCTATTCTTGTTGTTTATGCCGTTTAGTCATATTTTGATTCGGGTTGACAATATATATAAATTTGGATTTCATTTGATCACATAACTTATGTAATGCACGCACTTCGAGGCATTTCCATTTTCTTATATGTCAACCACGGTTAGATTTGAGTTTTTTTTTTATAGACCATTGGATTGTACTATCTTTGCTGATCATTTTAATAGCTCATTCTAAATGATACTGAATACTGAATGTGAATCTAGATCATTTTATAGACCATTGAATAACAAAATGCTACTAAATACTGAATGTGAATCTAGATAAAGAATTAGAGGGGAATTGATTCCACCTCAAATCCAACTTAATCACCTAGCATAGACTGTTGTAATCCAATTCTTACGTTCTTACTGTAAGAATTGCTCGTTCTAATCCCTAATTAACATGGCATTTCTACCAATTATAACTAGCATGTGAGGTTGTTTATCCATTCTCATGGCGACACACGACCTTCTAGAATGGAATAGACTCTACAATGATTCTACACTTATACAACTAAGCTTTCATCAAGGCTTCATCAACCCCTCTAATGGAGGTTTAGCCTTGATTCATCAAACCATCATTTCCCATATTATTATAACTAAACATCATATCAAAATTCTAACTTGACTAATTTAACTAACAATACTTCAATCTAATTTAACAACTCAGAAATGATAATCAACAAGAATTAAAACTAGATCTATAATTTGAAATGACAAAATCGAAATTGACAATAACTATTTTATTTATCAAACTAATTAAGAACAATGATTCTAAGAGTTTAATCTAAAACAAGAATTGAATTGAAGCTAAACTAAATTAAAAACAATTAAATCTAGATCTAGAATTATCTATATTTTTAGGTCTAATTAGCTACCATTAACAAAGAGCTAAGCTTTTGTTTTTATATGTTTTCAGATCCAAAAATCGTGCATGGGCTTGGAGCCATGTTTTGGGCCAGAGAATCAGGCCCAAAACCCAATTCTTTCAGTCCAAAAAGGCCTCTCCAGCTGTAGTTGTCTTCAACAGACTTTTCGTCCACTTTTGCTTTTCTGATTGGGTTAAGGCTTAGACCATTGGAAAGCTCTTTCCGATCCAGTCGTTTTGACATAAGGTAGGTCCAATTCTGAGGTCTGAGTCCAAAGATACGGCTTTCGGAAGTTCTACTGACTTTGCGTACTATTCCTGCCCGCGTCGACTTTTCAGCTTTTGACCGGGCTTTTAGAAAGGCTTTGTCTTCTTGAATCTTGACCTTTAATCACAGAATTCCTTAGCAACCGACCTTTGCTCCTTTATCTCGCTAAAGTGGCACATTTCTGCACATAATGGACTTTGAAGCCTGAAATGCATAAAACACGTAATCAGGATTAACTCTTAATTATTACTCACATAATTGGTCTAAAAGTATGACTGTTACAGGGTTAAAACTATAGTTTTGGGCTCTTATCAATAACCAACCAGCTGGCTGTAGCTCAGTGGGTTGGTAAGAACATTATTGGCACCTCGAAAGTCAGTGATATCAGTTTGAACTGTATGCATGTTCTGTGGGTATTGCAGGAGAAGAGGTATGAATTTTACATCCTCGACTTTGTGTTAAATATGATTAGAGGCATTGGAAGCTATTTTGCACCCTACCCTGTTTTGATTACTAAGCTCATGCTATTATTTGGTGCTGTTCCGAAAACTGATCGGATTATGTTGAAGTTGCATTCAAATGCAAAGATCTAATCATAATGTATTCAAAAGACGTGGCGGTTGCCTGAGGATAGGGTTGTTGATTCGGATGATGATGAGGAAGATATGACATGTTTTGAGGCCGATGCCTTGGAAAAGGCTACTTCTGATGTAGAACGCATGGCATTGCTTCATCGTGGCATGTGTTCTCTTAATACCATTTGTGTGGATCTGCGGACTAGGCAGGTGAACATCCATCAGAATTTTGAGGAGCTTAGTGCTAGTAACCGAGAGCTCCAGGCTACCATGGAGACCTTAGTCCAGCATAATAAGGAGCGCGAGGAATCCATGAACGCATATCTAGAGAGTCAGCGGAAGTTCCAAGTGGAAGTTCTACGACTCTTGCCACCCTATCAGAGTTCTATGATATATGCTTGTTACTACTACTTAGAGTTTTGAACTCTCTAAATTGATGCAAAAGCAATCAATGTTCCTTACTCACGATCTTCGTTTCGTAGAGTTTGAATAAGGATTCGAACTAACCTAAAGCTTAGAACAACTAAAAATTAGATGTTACAATAAAGGGAAATTAAAGAGTAAGGTCATAATATAAGTGCTAGATTTTTCCTTCCTACTTAAACATTAAGAAAACATTAACGTTGAAAACATTCACTTAATACCAAAATAGAGATTTGAAAAAGAAGGTGGAGAGTTAATCCTCCTCATGTGAAACTATCATTAACGTTGATTTGAAAAAGGTTTTGATTCTTCCTAGACTCATAGACAAGTCCCTAATGGAAAAATAGATTTGATCCCTAGCATGCATGGCTCACTAAAGAGCTCATACATGCTAGCAAGTGAAACCAAACAATGACTTATCTCTAAGCTCATTGCTTGATTCCTAACTAAACTCTACACCAACTACCATTTTGGGATAGGATGTAGAGTTAGTTGTTCTTCCTAAACCTACCAAACCAACAACAATTTGTTTACCCTCACATGAGTTGGATTAACTCCCCAAAAGGGAAGTTAGCTCATGATCCTTGGGACAAGGATTTATGAACTAAGAAAAACACAAAAGAGAGAGAGAGAGAGAGAGAGAGAGAGAGAGAGAGAGAGAGATGAACAACCAAACTCACTTCTATTATTTTCTAGAAGAACAAGTGTTCCTCCATTAAAACTATTACAAGCTTTTTAATCAAATCTAAAAACTAACTTCTCATTTTCACTAAGGAACTAAAATAATGCCATGTGAGGAAAATAAGTCAAGGGAGTAAATGGAGTGTCCCCCACCCTTGTCTAATTTCTTCTTCATTTGAGAGAAATCTCATTTCCTCCCACGTGAATTATCAAACCACATTAATTCATTTTTATCCACCACATTAAAACAAAGTGACACCTTGCCTTTTTTTTCACTATTAACACCTAATCTAATTTATTACATGCAAGGTGTCAACTTTGCACCAATAATTTGTTATCTTTGTCTTGACATGCTCCATAATTGATGACTCATCCAATCTTGTGGCCCTGCATAGTGGGTCCATGTGCAGTCTAGTGGTAGTCCGGTATTTTGGGCAGTTCTACAACTTCCCGCCTATGCGTAGAGTTCATCGCCCTGATTGTCTGAGCAGCTCTCTTGTCACATTCGGAGTCCTGGTTCGAGAGGTAGGAGCTTTGGAAGTTTGATGCTTCTACGTGGATTTGGGAGAATTCATATATACGCCGTTCCTCGTGCTTTATTGCAGGGTTAACCAATATTTCCATGTTTACTGCAAATACCTGCAAAAGTATGAAAACATATTTATTTCATGATTATTAAACACATAATGAACCAAATTTATATGTCTCAATGGGGTTTCATAATACACTTTTGGGTGCTTATCACACTACCCCCAAACAGCACTTTGCTTGTCCTCAAGCAAAGAAAGAGACACTAAAATAGATAAGTGGCCAAAAATGTGTAGTCCTAAACTAATTCTCGTTTCAAGCAGAGAGAGCGATTGCATTGACCATATGCAACAAGGCCTTAAACCACTAGGAATTCCCTAGTGGACGAAGTTATAGCCTCGTGAGAGTTTTCCATAAAAGATACTCACAAACTTCATTTATACTACAACGACTTCGTGATGTAAACTTGTTTCCTAAATTAATCTCGAGATATCCATACATCTCCTTAGCAGGAACGAGGATTTATTTATTTGAAAACTCAAGTTAATATGTATTCAATAATTAAAACATCTACATATGATTATTCATGCAGTGAACTTTTCATTGAAATATACTAGCAGGGTTGTTTCTGGATCCTTGGAGAGCATACCTAAATGGGTTCTCATAGGTATGTGTTGAAACACATATTCACTCAAAATTTTTCCACTTAGGTTTTGTTAACTCCAGTGTGCAGTGGGCACACGTTTCCTTACATCTCAATGACAGTCAGAGGAGCCGATGTCGATCAATCACGTCTACTACTTATTATCACACCACCCTACTCCTAATTGAGCTAGAGGTCTTTATTAGGTATTGTGGGGCTTAGGTGATAGTGTACAAGAAAATGGAAATGGATAATCAAAATTTACGAGTATGAGAGAATAGGGTCTTCATATATTTACACTAGAGAAATCCTTGTTTCCTTTCCTTCTTCTAGCTGAGTTTTTCTAACCTTGTTCTTAAGCCTCTGGATACTGATGCTTTTATATATATATATAGGCTTAAGAACATGATTCTATTTTTCTTTCCTGAAGCAAGTAACTCACTTATATTTAGGACAAGTCTTTCTCTTTATTCTTCCACATTTCATCCTATTTCTCATACTCATCACTTAGGTAGGTTCTTTTATTTGGTTTAATAGATGGGTAAGGAATTTTTGTGGTGAAAGTGAAAGGTTTGATGAAAGATTCAGTGGAGTGACTAGCGGTAATATTTGTAACAGGTAAGAATTTTTAGCTATGTCGATCCAAAGAAGGCCTAAATTCTCGCCTAGGGTTCGGATGGTGATCAAGTAAGTAGATCGTGATTTCCTCTAATCGAAAAACTACTCCTCCGCGGTCATCACACACAAATCACTCATGTCAAGGCTTTTGGTTAGATTCTCACAGGATTTATAGTTTAAGTAACTAACCGTTGGTTCGTAAACTTACCGCTATGTACAATCAATGATACTCGATTACATGAATGTTCATGAAAAGATGTATAAACTATTACATAATGATTATCTAAAGTTTCTTAAAACAAATCCTAATTTGGATACTAATGTGAGATTTCTAGACAATTTTCATCATTGAAAAAGAAACAAGACTTTGTCACTAAGTACAATTATTAATACGAAAATAAAAACTATATATAGGCTACAAGATGCCTAATTTTTGCTACAGGTTTAAAACTCCCCTAAACAGAATGATGCTTAGTCCTCGAAGGATCAATAATTAAAGAGAGAAAGTACCTGAGAACCGTGAGCAAAATTAGGGCTAGATTGCTGGAACAGAGAGGTTGGAGATCATAATATATTATTCAGAAAGAACAAGAAAATGTTCAATAGCACACTAAACATAGCACACGATACATAGCACACGAAATAATGAACCATAGCATACGAAACATGAAAAACAATAGCACACCAAACATAAGGTTTAGCTAGATATATGTACAATGGCAAACTCAAGTTTACCATCCAGCAGGACGTGAAGGTCGGGCGTCCTCTTTAAGGAAATGCATTTCCTTAGCATCGCGCCAATAGATAATAGTCTGCCAAATTTCTGCCCATTCTTTGTCTCCGGATTCCCTCAAATTGGTCTTCATCTTTTCGTCCTTTGGGTAACATCGAACATGCCTCAGGTATCGAGCGGGACGCTTCCATTGACGAAACCGCAATGAGCTTAATGATTCGTTTTGTCGGGCACATGGAATCTACCTTGACCCAGTCATGAAAAGTGGTTGCAAACTGTGGGAAATGTGTCTTCATGATCCGGCAAGCGGTGACTGGTAAAAGTATATACTGATCCTGAAAAAGTGCGAGCTCGTTTCAGCTGGAGATAACACAACCTAAAATGTTAAATAATGCATGACCCCGAAGCTAGTGCTTAATCAATACAACGCAGCCTCATTGGTAGTAGAAAAATGCCAATCTCCCATAATGTTTAGGAGTACAAATAATATTGCAGTCCCCATGTTCATGGTCATGCTTGCTAATGGAATGGTGATGTTGCGCCATGGCACATGGCCATCTCCTTCTCGTTTGATCTCAAGACCATCACCATAAGAGTCGCGAAACGCTTGCCACTGAAAGGAACGGTAAGAATTATGATAGATGTACTGCCAAGATGCACCGGGTTCGTGGTATGGAAGGTCCAAAGATAGTGCAAGTTGTTGTTCAGAAAAGATATGAGGTGTGTCACCAACTCGGATTGTGAACCCGTCTAAGTAGAAACCATGCACATGGTTGAATGCTGGTGTGTCATCCATATTAGCATAAAAGTATGCAGCCAAACTCGGAGAATAAGTTTGGTCAGGTTGAAGAATTAGGGAAGACCACCCAATGTTTGTGATGTAATCATGGAAGAGATGGCCATAGGCATTGGAATCCATCATAGACTGAAAGGATTGCTCAGGAATGAGTTTGGGAGGTACCATGGATGATGAAGATGCAATGTTTGATGAAGATGCCAAGGTGGATGAAGTAAAGAAATGGGTAACGATACAGGCAAACTGGATGGAAAAATGAGTATGTAAGAAAATAGACCCTCCTGTAGCACATGTTAAAATTATATTAGTCACAATGGAAATGATGACAATCCTATTAAGCATTGCATACAAAAGAAGACAAAAAGATAAGACAAAATACATAGTAAGACGAAAAAAACGTAATAACATAGATGATTATATACTTATTGACTTAGTAATATCATGGATTCTTATATTGCTCTTGGAGATGCATATTTTGCACCAGACTGTTTAGGTCTTTTATTTGTTGGCCGAGCTGCATCTGAATGTCCCCTTGGCTAGCAGAGAGTACAGTTTGATTTTCCATTAGGAGAGCATGATTTTGCAAGAATTGAGAATGATTTTCCAAGATCTCCTCCTGTTCAACATCATGCGTTGCTTGACGATCTTGGAAATCCTGAAAAGTTGTGATGATGATATTCTGACGAGCGTGTAGTTCCCTCAAACCCTGATGAAGAAGTTTAATGCCTTCCATGGGATTAATAATATTCAGCATGGCATTTTCATCAAATAAATGGTCAGAATTTGAGCTTGGGGTGTTCTGCTCATCTATCAGAGTATCAGGGGTCCAAAAACCAACGGAGTAGTCTGTTTGAAGTACCTTTATATATGCTCTTTGAAGGGGTGTCTCTCGAGAAATTATTGGATAACCCTAACGCATCATAATCTGCGAACCAAAGTGGGTAGAGCTGCCGACCTTCTTGTTTTCTTGGTGATTACGTCCGCAGGAGGTTGGATCGGACAAAAGTCATCTCTTTGAGTTTGCAAAATCCAAAGTAGGTGAAGTTGAGGCTTTGTGACTTCAGATTGGTGTGATGTACCTACCACATTATGTCCCAACCGATTGGAGCACAACACGCTGATTCTGTTTCAAAGAGCGTTGAAGAACCATGTGATGTGTATTTTCGACGCCGCCATGAGATAATGTAGCTCGATAAAGAAAGTTTTATGAATCGAATGATGACTCTTGAACAAGGGACTCCTGGGTTTTTAGTGGGATTTGAAGTATGTCGGAGATCATTTCCTTATTCAATTCCAATCGTTGTCCATAGGCATTGAAGTAGAATTTTCCATCTTCATATCCGCTAAATTGGTAGAACATCAAAACCAATTCTCGGGAATAACTAGCTGCTGAATGATATAGAAGAGGCCCATCCGCTGACGATGATTTCGGTGTGTCAAAATAAGGAGAAAACCGGCCTTCTTCGAAAGTTTTTAGGTAGTCTTTCTCTGCCGTTATTTTTCTTGGTTGAGCCATTACTGAGGGAAGGATAGTGAAAATTGTATGAATAAGAATGGCTTAAAAAGAAGAGATTTATAGGCAATCTATGAGGCTATACCAATCTGGAGTCCAAGTGTATTTAATGACCCATGTGATTATGAACAAAGATCATAGGGGATCCACAGTAAGTCTTTGTCATGTCAGATATCCAAATACAATTAATGAGATGGTTTAATGTTTAGAAAATACGGAGGAAAGTTTCACAGGGTAGTTAAACTTACACGTAATTTTAGAAATTATGATCATAACTCAGTAATAGAATATGGATAGAATAATCGAGCTGCATGTGTGACAAGTGTTATGTGTACCTTGTAGCGTGCGCGATTTTCTCTGAACACTATGTGTATCCATTAATTATTTTGGTGAGTTTTGGATGGCCTTTCTTTGTTATGGTTTGTTTATTTATTTACTTATTATTATTATTATTATTATTATTTTTTTTTTAGAGAGGAAAAGACAACTAATATACACAAATATTTAATACGGAACTTCTCCATTTAATACGTAACCCGTACAAATGTGTGAGAATTATTTAACACACCATACTAATATACAAAATGAAAAAAAAAAAAAAAAAAAAAAAAAACGGTTACATAGATCTAGATGTTCGGATCATGTTGTGCATGAGTGACAAGAGAATAATGATAAACACCGTTATCACAATTAATGTGATAGCCCATTCGTTGTTCCTTTTCCCATCACTCTATTTTATTCATTATGTTCAAGAAATTGAAAATTTGTGAAGAAGAATGTGTGAAGAGTGAGAGAAGGAATGAGTGAAAGTGGAAAGGAGAGTTGTATTTATAACTTGATTTTCGACCGTTGGGCATCCGACCGTTTGGATCAAATCCGTTGGTTTCGACCGTTGGGCTTTGAGAGTAGACCCAATGAATCAAGGAGCAAACTCATATTTTGAAAGTACTATATTCGCGATAACATATAATTTTTTCATTCAAACCGATGCGGAGATACAAAATTATGAGAAATCAACCGATATATAATAATTTAGCAAAAAAAAAAAAAAAAATGCAATGCATAAGGGAAATAAATGACATAGTCATTTATAAACCAAAGGAAATAAACAGCTACTATGAATCCTCCGGGTTAGCAGAAGATGAACCCGGGTTTTTACGTCTTCGCCACGATTTAACTTCAGCCGAAATGACCGGTCGGAATGTGGCCTATAGATCAGAAAGTAACCGATCTTTGAATTGTTTGCTGATTTGCCATCATCATTCTCTCGGAATTGGCCTTGGCGATTTCTCATTTCTGCCGGAAGTCATTCGGGAAGTAATCATCTCTTCTGGCGAAGAAACATCCCCGCAAGATACTAGAATTCATGTTCCTCAAGGCATCCATAGGAGTATTGATTCGCGATGGTATCTTCATTAAAACAGTCCGGTGGTGAAGGAGGAGGAGGAGGTAATGCGTTATCATGCTCAATGTCATCTCTAGCTACTTTGGGTCCCAATGGTCTAAAACACAAGTCTCAAAAATTCCAAAATTCTCGAAAGACCTTGTTTCAATGAAAGGAGTAGCAGATCGAACCCTAAGTTAAGCATAAGCCGAAAGTAACAACTACAAAGAAGAGGAGCTGACCTATTTGACGCGGGTCGTAAGAATATGGCCCAGAAATGGACCATACAGAAAGTGTGCTTCCTCTCCCGTAGGATCCACAGCAGGTGCAAGAAAGTCTTGTTCACGCCGACGCCTTTGAAGTTCCAATGACGTTGTCGCCAGCCATCGAAAAGTGGACGGCTAATTGGTTACGTCTGAGCGAATGCTGGTACACGCAGTTCGAGCCAGTGTTGTACTCTCCCTCGAGAAGCGTGTCAAACATCAAATCCCTCGTGGTCGGATACTCTGACAATAACAGGGTCGGGCTATCAGAGTTAATCGGAATCTGCGCGGTATTCGAAATCAACTCTAGCGTGAGTTCACGTTCCATCCCATCCGCCGTAATCCAAAATTCGTCACCCCGGAAACCTCCATTGTTATAAAATTTCAACACCAATTCTTCGGAATATTGAGCTGGGATTCGATGCAATAGATATTCCCACTCTCTACTAGCAATTTCCTCATCGAAAAATGGGTGAAACATCCCGAAATTATAGAGATTTGTGAAATTTCTCTCAACTGTAATTCTTCTTCGTGCGGCCATAGCGCGGTGTAAATTAACTTTTGATGGTGCAAATAGCAAGAGGAGGTGGAGGAGGTGGTGCTGGAGGAAGGGGTTGAGTTTGGTGGGAGGCCGCGGCGTCTTGGTCAAATTCATCGCCGGTATGTATGCGCGCGTGAGTGGATTGTGGGGGGACCAAAATCTGATTTTTGTGGAAGAAGAAGTGAGGGGTGGAATGGCGTGCCCCGCTTGGGTGGGCTTTGTACCCGGATCTTTGGTTTTTGGGTTGGGCAAAATTTTGGCCCAAGTACAAATGAATTACAGAAATTCCTCTTATGTCCCGAAATGTTCCAAAATTTCAAACGTGGAAATTCAATTCGTTTCAACTCCAAATTGAACGGATGAGATATCGAAACGATCAGTATTAAAAATGCCATCCACTAGAATATGAAAAATCACATTCAAACATTTTTTTTTTTGTTTTTATTTATTTATACTTTTATATACAAATGTACAAGTCGAGAAGAACGTGTCAACAACACCGGAAATCCAAATAAAACAACACATCACAACAGCTTAACTCAGGCAACTTTCATGTCGGCTCTGGCTTAACCCAATCCAGCCAGACCGCGGGCTTATCCTTTATGTTTTGGGGCCTAGGGTTCAGAACGGTACCATCCTTGACCAATGTGCAATGGTCTAATAATAATATTACCCTTAGTACATATGGTATAGCCTCAAACCGCCCCGAAACAGTCACATAGAAAACTGAACGGTTGGTCTGGTGGAATCCATTGCCCGTACGAACTAGGAAATGTCCGATGGTGCATATCACGACTCTCTTTGGGCACCATGCTGGGTGCTAATAAAAAAAAACGAGTATATACATGTTGAGTCTTTTAACGTCAGATCCTCAAGATGAATGTGAGTCTTTTAACGTCAGATCCTCAAGACAAATGTGAGTCTTTTAACGTCAGATCCTCAAGACGAATGTGAGTCTTTTAACGTCAAATCCTCAAGACGAATCCCAACCTGTGGGAGCAACGGGACGACGACGAAGTTTATCCCGTTGAGCTGGTGTCGCATAATAATATATACCTTATACCGCCCATCTCGGATAAAAGATCAAGACCGGACAGAAAGGAGTTTGAGTTCATACACCACCCCATCCTTTTAAACATTTCGCCGCTTTTCGAGCAAAAGTACTACGACCATTACCAATTCGAGATGGGTGAGATTTGGACCAAATGATGAGTTGGAGTTCGCGAGGAAGAGAATAGAAAAGGGAGGAGAAAGAAGGAGTTGAAATTTTTGGTACCCATTGTTTTCCTAGAGGCACGTTTGCTCGATTATCAGAAGACATTTATACTCAGTTCTGAAGTAGAGTTTTTGTGGACTAAGGTTCCGGCGCTTGCAACCACACTCTAGGGATTTTTTAGAAAAGAAAATAGAAGAGGGCCCGGCTACCTTAATGGCATACTTTTCCTGTTTAAATACATGGAAAGAAGTACACCAAATAATCTATTAGTCCAGGTAGATCGGATCATTTAGAAGAGTCTCTTCGACATCCGGAGAGCTTAATTCATGATAATGTTTAAGGCTACCTGGCCATTTACTTGAAATTCGCTACCATCATTTACGTTTTCACGAGAGATAGCCCCATAAGGGGTGACAAAGCAGAGACAATGAAAGGACCGGACCATCGAAGTTTTTAATTTTCCCGAAAAATGTGTAATCTTGAGTTGTACATCAAAACTTTTTGACCGACTTTGAACTCTTTTCGCAATATGTGCTTGTCATGTACTCTTTTCATGTTGGCTTTATAGGATTTCGAGAGATCATAGGCATCACTCGAATTTCCTCAAGCTCATTTAACCGCAATTTTTTTCACCGCCACGTTAGTGTTATAATTGAGGCTTTTGATAGCCCATAGAGCACGGTGCTCAAGTTCAACCGCAGATGACAAGGTTTTCCAAAAACGAGGCGATACGGAGACATCCCTATAGGTGTCTTAAAAGTGCGCTCGTATGCCCACAAGGCATCGATAATCGTAGAGACCAGTCTTTCCTAGATGGATTGATAGTTTTTCCAAAATGGATTTTATTTCTCGATTAGAGACTTCTAGTTGACCAATCGGTTTGAGGATGATACGGAGTTGCCACTTTTGTGTGACTCCATATTTCTTTACTAATGATTCAAAAATTTTATTGCAGAAATGTTTTCCCCCGTCACTAATTATAGCTTTTGGAACACCAAATTGAGAGAAAAAATTTTCTTTTACAAACAAAACGACCATTTTATGATCGTTAGCACGACATGCCAATGCCTCAATCCATTTTGACACATAGTCAACTGCTACAAGTATGTATAGGAAGCCATGAGAATTTGGAAATGGACCCATGAAGTCGATGCCCCATACATCAAAGATTTCCACAATTAGAATGGGATTTAAGGGCATCATATTGCGTTGAGTAATGCGACCTAACTGCTGGCAGCGATTGCATGCTTTGCAATGCTCATGTGCATCTCTAAACAGTGTTGGCCAATAAAAACCACATTGTAGAACCTTGGCCACAGTTTTCTTACCACTAAAATGACCACCACAAGATTGTTCATGGCAGAAGGATAACACATCGTTGTGTTCCTAGTCGGGAATGCAACGGCGGATTAGTTGGTCTGAACAATACTTGAAGAGGTAGGGATCATCCCAGAAATAGAATTTCACAGTGGATAAAAACTTTTTCCGGTCATTACGAGACCAAGATAAAGGAACTTCCTCGGTAACTAAGTAATTTACTATGTCTGCGTACCAAGGGGACGAAAAAATAGAGTACAAGTGTTCATCTGGAAAGGAATCACAGATAGGTTCAGTATCAGTATCAACATCACTGACAAGTCTTGACAAATGGTCTGCAACCACATTTTCGCTACCTTTTTTATCTCTAATTTCGAGAGTAAACTCTTGCAAAAGGAGAATCCATCGGATCAACCTTTGTTTTGCATCTTTTTTCGCTAATAGATAACGAAGTGCCGCATGATCAGTGTAGACAATAGTTGGAGAACCCACTAGGTAAGGACGAAACTTATCTAACGCATATACAACGGCGAGAAACTCTTTCTCAGTGGTGGTATAGTTACGTTGAGCTTCATTAAGGGTTTTACTCGCATAGTAAATGACAACCGGCTTATCTTCTCGGCGTTGCCCTAGTACAGCTCCAATAGCATAGTCGCTCGCGTCACACATTAATTCAAAAGGTTTAGACCAATCAGGTGGTTGAATTATGGGAGCGGTAGTTAATGCGGTTTTTAATACCTCAAAGGCTTGTTTGCAACTGAAACTGAAATAAAAAACGGCATCTTTAAGCAGGAGATTGGTTAAAGGTCTAGCAACCTTTGAGAAATCTTGAATAAATCTCCTATAGAAACCTGCGTGTCCTAAGAATGCGCGAATGTCTCGAACTATT
Organism: Coptis chinensis; assembly: GCF_015680905.1. Lineage (NCBI taxonomy): Eukaryota > Viridiplantae > Streptophyta > Magnoliopsida > Ranunculales > Ranunculaceae > Coptis > Coptis chinensis. The sequence continues at coordinate 59,430,146 of NC_141461.1, read as the reverse complement.
TTTGGTATAGGAAGTGAAGCAATTTTTTCTATCTTAGCTTTGTCGACTTCGATTCCGTCCTTTGAAACGATATGTCCTAAAACTATTCCTTTAGTAACCATGAAATGACATTTTTCCCAATTAAGAACAAGGTTTTTCTCTTCACAACGTGTAAAGACTTTTTCAAGATTTGATAGACAGCTATCGAAAGAATCTCCATAAATTGAGAAGTCATCCATGAATACCTCCATAAACCGTTCAACCATATCACTGAAAATATGAAGCATGCAGCGTTGGAAAGTACCAGGTGCATTGCAAAGGCCAAAAGGCATTCGTCTATATGCAAATGTACCAAATGGACAGGTGAACGTTGTCTTTTCTTGATCAGCAGGGTCGATGACTATCTGAAAATAACCTGAATAACCATCAAGAAAGCAGTAATAGGCATGACCGGCTAAACGCGTCGAAAGCATCCGATCGATGAATGGAAGTGGAAAGTGATCCTTACGAGTGGCGGCATTAAGTTTGCGATAGTCAATGCATATTCACCATTTTTTGGGATCTGGCGGAAATGCATTCATCTTTATTATTTTGCACAACCGTAATGCCAGATTTCTTTGGAACCACGCGGTACAGGGACTCACCCAAACACTATCGAGATAGGGTAAATAATACCCGCGATCTAGTAATTTTAACACTTCCTCTCGGACCACGTCTTTTCATGGTTGGGTTTAGGCGACGCTGTGGTTCACGCGACGTCTTAGCATTTTCTTCCAGGTGTATGCGATGGGTGCACACATTAGGTTCAATGCCTTTAATGTCATCGAGGGACCATCCAATAGCAGAACGATGTTGTTGAATGACATTAATTAAACGAGCTTCTTGATCGTCAGTTAATTGTGAAGAAATAATAACTGGGTGACGACCATCGCGATCAAAGTCATGCATTATTTTAATTCCGAAGGAAGTGGTTTTAATTCAGGGGTGGGCGGAGTGGGTATTAAAGATTCTTGAGGAAGGTCAGCATCCATGTAGTAAACAGATTGATGATCATCCAAGTTACTTGACATCACTGTTGTAGGGTCAAATAATGGTACTGACTCTAATAACTCATTTACGTCTTGTGTGTAATCATCGTCCTCAAATTCAGATTCGCTAAAGGAAAGAAATTGGTACACTTCATCTTCAGGAAAAGAGTTTGTGAAATACTCTTGCGGAATGCTGTCAACTGATAAAAGTAGATATGTATAATCTACCTACGAAATGAACGATGAATTCAAAACGTAAATAAACTAAACTAACTTTTACTATCAATTATCAAATCTTCTACTCTCGATGCAAATTGCACTAAGTGGAGTAGGAAGTTCGTTCCACTCTTAGTCCTTCCGTATGCTTGTATTCCAGTCTCAATACTCTATTTAAAGTCAATGAGAGCTTTACGAAGGGGCAACTCAACTATGGTGCAACTACCCACAAGATGCAACTAGTCGATTATCAGACAACTATGGGAATGCTACGGTGATTCTATGATAAGGAGTTAGAGGGGGATTGATTCCACCTTAACTCAACTTAATCCACTAACGACGAGTCGTCGTAATCCGAATTGAATCGCACGCTGAGAACAAAGCGGTTCTTCCTAATCCCTAATTACACATGGCATTTCTACCAATTAATAACTAGCATGTGAACAATTAAACCCATTCTCATGGTGAACTAATTATTTCCGGCGTGGAATAGAAATTACGGCGACTCTACGATAAACAGTAATCAAGCTTTCATCAAGGCTTCAACCCCCTCTAATGGAGGTTTAGCCTTGAATCATTCCGCAATCATTTCCATTTAAATTAAAACTACACATAATAATAAGCATTAAAATTTACTAATTTAAACAATAATGAAATCTAAATTAATGACTAAAATGAAATAAGAACAAGAATTGAAATTAGATCTAGAAATGGAAATGACAAAATCGAAATTGATAAAAAAAAATACTACTTTATTGATCTAATCAAATGAAGAACAAGATCCAAAGGTTTAATCTAATAAAGGATTTGAAACTAATTAAATAAAACAATTAAATCTAGATCTAGAAGCTATTTTAATGGCTACTTTCTATTCTAAGCTATCTACCTAACCTAACTGCCATTGACTGCCATTAACACTGAGTCAAGCTTTTGTTTTTATACATCCAGATCCAAAAATCGTGCATGGGCTTGGAGCCATGTTTTGGGCCAGAGAATCAGGCCCAAAACCCAATTCTTTCAGTCCAAAAAGGCCTCTTCAGCTGCAGTTGGCTTCCACAGACTTTTCGTCCACTTCTGCTCCTCTGATTGGGTCAAGGCTTAGACCATTGCAAAGCTCTTTCCGAGCCGGTCGTTTTGACATAAGGTAGGCCTAAATCCGAGGTCTGAGTCCAAAGATATGGCATTCGAAGTTCTCACGACTTTTGCTCCTTTATCTCGCTAAAGTGGCACATTTATGCACATAATGGACTTTGAAGCCCGAAATGCATAAAAACACGTAATCAATATTAACTCTTACTTATTATTCACATAATTGGTCTAACAGTATGATTATTAGGGGTTAAAACTACAGTTTTGGGCTCTTATCAAACCACCCAAAACAAAGATTTTGCTTGTTCTCAAGCAAAGATGAGAAATTAGAATAAGTGACCAAAAATGGAGTTCTACCTAATCTCGTTTCATCACGAGTGCGATTGCATTGACCATATGCAACAAGGCCTTAAACCACTAGGAATTCCCTAGTGGACGAAGTTATAGCCTCGCGGAGAGTTTTCCAAAGTTGAAGGTACTCACAAACTTCATCTATACTACAACGACTAAGAAAATAAAACTATTGTTTCCTTATTCATGCTCCAAATTATCTATATCGCCTCACTAGCTATGAACAAGAATAACCAAGTCAAAAACCTAAGCTAATATATGCATAATAATCTATCATCTACAATAAACATATACACAATGAGTAGTACTATAAAATGTTTAGTAGGTTTGTTTCTGAGAACTCGGAATAGCGTCCTTAAGTAGGTTCTCACAATAATAGTCAAGAAACAACACTCTGATTTTTTCCGCTCAAGTTTCGCTTTACTCCATTATGTAAGGTACGGTGGGCACACTTTACCTTACAATCTCAATGACACACAGGAAGTTCGGAGTCGATCAAACACATCCGCCACTTACTATCACACTAACCTATTCCTAATTGAGCTAGAGGTCTTTATTAGGTGTTACGGGGATTAGGAGATGGTTTAAGAAGGAAGGAAATGGATATTCTAAAGGACAAGTCTGAGATAATAGAGTCTTCATATTATGTAACTAGAGAAAACCTTGTTATTTACGTTTGCTTCTACACTTTGTTTCCATCCTTAGCCATATATTTTTTTTTTTCCTTTGGCTTTTGACTCCCTTTTATTCTATTTTTTGGAGTTTTTATTTTATTTTTATTTTTTTTTCTTGGATGGAAACTTATTTTCTTTATTTTCTGAAGCACTAACTAATTTTTGTTTACACAGGTTTTTCTCTTCTTCTTTCTCCATTCATTCTATTCTCAGACTTATTCTAAATTGGGTAGGTTGATTTATTATATATATATATATATATATATATATATATATATATATATTTTTTTTTTTTTTTTTTATTTTGTTTTTGTTTTTGTAACATGGTAAAGGAATTGTGGTTTATGGAAGGGCTAATGAAAGGCTCAAAGGGGCTTAATTAGCGGAAAATAATTCATAGGTTTGAATTTCTGGCTATATCGATCAAAAAGAGGGCCTAAATTCTCGCTTTAGGATATGGTTTAGTGATCAAGCAAGTGGACGTGTGATTTTCTATCTGGATTTTACTTCTCCCTTGTGTCATTTCTCAATTGTTTCACTCATATAAGGCTTTAGGCTATATTCTCACAGATTTGTAGAATAAGTACTCTAGCCTAGATTTTAAACTTATCGCCAAACAATCATAGATACTAATGTAATATATTTATAGATAGATGCAAAGATTATTACCTACATATTAACCTAAGTTTCTAACAATTATTCTGATGCAAAAACTATGTGAGACTTCTAGATTGTTAAGAGCATAGAGAAAGAAACAATACCAATATTCCTAAGTGTATAGCATAACTTATTTATAAATTTTTGAAATTTTTACTAGAAAACAAATGCATATTATACATATTTATATCCTAGCAGATGTCTTAATTACACGTGTTTCTATGCCCCCAAACAAAAAGCATGCTTTGTCCTCAAAGCATTTAAATAAAGAGGGTAGTAAAAATACCATTGAAACGCGCGGAAATTCAGGAACATCCGCAAAAAGAAGGTTAGAACGCATCTAATATAGGAAATAAAACCGACTCAACTCTATAATGAAGTTCTACCCATTATGGGGTTAAAAGAATGAAATTGCTTGGGACATAAGCCGACACTCAACGTAAACTAAAACTTACCTCCACTCCGCTGTTATTCGTCATCTTCGTCATCCTCCACTTCTATAAAGAAGTGAGGTTCCTTCGGCCTCGCCATGCTATGATAATTTGCCGGGCTTCATGCCATTTATCATCTATGGTTGCTAACCTATTAAGTGCCACTTGGTCCGATGGGGTGTAGGGTGCAACCTGGTGAGGTTGTATCCGCCACCCCTTGCCAAGTCATTGCACGGAAAGATCGAATAATACTATTGGTGGGTCGACCGTGGTCTACCCTAATCCAATCCGCGGAAACGTGTACAAAAAACAGGAAAGAAACATAGCATAATACGTGAAACTAGAACAGGCATAAGAAGGTACTTATGCCTCATGGTATGGGCTCGTGCTAAACTAGACATCAAAGTTCGGGAAGGTCATAGAACCGGCGCCCATTGGCTAAAAAGCAAGGAAAACGCGCTGCAAGTGGCGCCATTCACGTAAGAAAAACGCCATTACCCTAAAATGTTTAGCATAATCCAAAACATAACAGTTCCTATGTTCATGGACAGGGCCAAGGGCAACGTTATAGTCCCCTTGGTCCTCAATACGGAAAATGCCCCGCCCCATAAGCCTCGCGTGCAAAGACTCATAAGTGTAGACATGCATATTATCTAACCCAATAACACCATGGGTCTTGTATCTCACCGGGCATAGCAAGTCCAAGAACAAATGCTAGCAAGAACACGGTAATTTCCATTGGTTCATCGTCAATGTTGATGGAGAACACTTGTTCTCCATCCGGTCTCTCAAAGAAAATGCAGTTATTATAAAAATAAGATGCAAGTCTTTGGAGAATAAAGTTCAGCCGGTCTTACCATAAGAGGGTTCCTACCAACGATGTGATCACCTCGCGAAACCAAGCACCGTAAGTAGTGCTTTGGAACAAATCTTCGAAAGACTGTTCCGGTATCAATGTTGGAGATGTCATCTCAAAATTACGCTTTGGAATAGCTGCGAAAGATCCGGATACTACGCGCAAAAAACTGGAAAATTTCTGGTCCACGGAAGTCGGCGCTGAAAGGCGCTTAACTAGGCGCTGAAGTCGCTTTGTAATTTGGAATTCCAGTAAGTAAGTATGGTCGCGCTTTGACTTTGCTGGGCGCTTCTTAGTATTTTGGAATTCCAGTGTTTTAGCGCGAAGTCGCTTCTATGGGGGTATGGCGCCTCGAAAGTAAAATTTTCTCGCCGAATTGTAGAGCGCTGAAGCGAGCTCGCTGGGCGCTGGCCCGAAAGGGTGATTTGCAAAAATGAAGTCGAAACGTGGGAATCGCGGGTGTGAAGGGTGAGTGATGGAGTTTAGGTGTAGTGTGAGTTGTGAGAATAGTTTGTATCAAGTTTATATAGGTTTAAAGTTGCTAAAAAGGATCGGAAAGTTGCCAAAACTAATTACGGCAGTTTCCGGAAATCCTAAAATTTCCAAACTCGAAAACGGAAACAACTCATAACCTGGATTCTAATTCAAACCCAGTATCTTTTAGGTTGATTTTATGATAGAATGTACCTATTTAATCTAGATTTCATCCTACAATGATACTTGATCATATTTCTGCCTAAACAACCATATTTTCACCTTGACTCGCGAATTAATTCTAATACGAGGGTTATACAAAAATCATGCTTGAATTGATAAAACCACCCCCAAACAAGTTGGGAAGGTGGGGTCAATATGAAACAACCATGCATAATGAAAATAGGCCCTTATATTAAAATTTCATTCGGAGTACCACTACAAAATTCAAATTACGGAAATAAAAGTTACATTACAATAAAACAACAAAAAATAAATAAAACAACAACCACTATCAATCCTCGGACTCTCTAAACAGCTCGCCATCGGGGGCGGAGGGCACACTCTCTAGTGGTGGCTCCTCGGCTCCGAAGGTCGGTCCAAAGAAGAAGCCGTCGCCCTTCGCCGACGACGCCATGCCTCGTAATGTGTCCTCGAAGCGAAGTCCCAGATGAGGTGGGAAGCGTGCAAGCATATCCACTCTAAACCGGCGCTGGCTTCCATCTCAGCTCCGCTCCGCTCCCATCTCTCATCCTCTCGTGGGTGCGGATCTCGGTTGTGATGAATAGTCGCCGTCGAGTCCGGAGGTCTCAGGTAGATAGTGTTTAGTGAACGATGCCCCTATGAAGCATAGCCATGCGCTCAAGCGTCGAACCAACACCTCCGGAAGGCATCGTGATCAAAGCAGGTCACGCCCTCCTCATCCCGGAGGCATCCTCATCCTCCTCCTCTTCATTCTCAGCTCCTCCATCCTCTTCTTCTTCTTCTCTATCCTCAGCCCTCCTCCAAACTTGTTGGACACACTCCCTATAGATACGCTGCGTGTTACGGGTGCAGGGTAATGTAAATCCTCCTCGCATTAACCGGAGTCGCTTTCATCTTCAAAGATGATCTTGGTGATTAACACGGGAAGAGGTGCCAAGGACCTTCCGACCCCCTAATCATGCTTCAAGAAAACTCCGGGGATACGAAATCGTGACTTCCGCTCCCGGAGTACCCATAAGACGTGGGAGGCAGGTCGGACCGATGTCGCCGACCTTGTCCTTCCCTAGGACATTCGACTAATCCACCGAGTCAGAGCCACCCGGTTGGTCCCCGAGGGATGCTCGGCGCACACAATGGGAGTTTGTATTGTAGCTCCCATTGATGATCCACGCCCATCAAGGCTCTACCCCATCAAACTGGGGTTCCTCAGAGTGACATCAGATGGATTCTAGGCGGAATGCCTAGAATCTCACCAACAAATCCGAAGAGTCAACTCCTCCTTCTTCTTCCTTACCAACACAAAAATCCTACTCCCCTCCAACTCCCCGGTGTTGTAGAACCCGTCGGACCAAGTCTTCGTGGTAGAAGGCTTCGGTCGAAAGTACCGAGACTATTCCAGTCTCTACTAGCCATTTCGTCACCGTGAAAACGGAGTTTAAATGGTCGGCAAATGAAAACTTGCTCTCCGGTGATAATTCGGCGTTGTTGAGCCATCTAGTGTTTGAAATGGAGTGAGGGTTTAAATATGATGTGGTGGTGGTGGTTTGACTTGACCGACTGAAAGAAACAGTGGTGGTGGTGGAGTGGGTAATTAAAGACCAAATTTTTGAATTTTTGGTGGTTTTAGTTATTTAAATCGGGGGGTTGTGGAGGTTTGGTTTTAGAGAAGATTTGGGGTTAGGATTTGATTTTTGGCGTGGGTTTAGGGTATTTTCTTTTTAATTTTTATTTTTCTAGGTTTGGAGCTTTGTTAATGGCGGTGGAAGATGAAAAAACGATGAACTGTTGCTGAAGAAGGTAAGGGCGCGAGCGCGGGTTGGGCCCAAGCCCAAAATCGAAATTTTTGATTTTTTCGATTTTTTTCGCGAATTTCAAATCAAAATTGCCGCTTCGTTACCGGTCCGATTTTTGCGAATGAGATATGGAAATGATCAGGAGGGAATTTCCTATCCAATGATCCATAAAACACTCTATTCCGACTTCGGATGACATACGAGATAGTGGAAAACGCCTCGAAGTGCGTGCATGACGTAAGTTATGCGAACGAATGAACTCTAAATTAATAGATTATATCAATCCGAAGCGTAATACAATAAAACGGCCTAAGCAACTCTAATGGGACATAAAACATTTATTACGGAAAAACGAACACCCCACCCCCAAACAAATTTTTACAACGAAGCTTGGAAAATTTGTTTTTAGTAGTGGGTCTTTTAAAGTCAGATTCCCGAGACTTCCTAGATTACTATGTTTATTTTTTTTTTTTTATTTTTTTTTTATTTTTATTTTATTTTTAGAAGGAAAACGATAAGCAATAAAGACATAATTCACACCATAGAGAAACATGACTCAAAAATCCGAGAAAAACATGCAAGAGTGGAAAACGTGAACTATGTGAACCGTGGACTTAGGATCCGTACTTACAGCCACACACTCCATAGGGAGGGCCGGTTACCTTAATGGTACACTCACCAATATATTAAAGTGAAAGGAAATGCACCAAACACCTAAATTGAGTCGTTTATAGTCGATACTCGAGACTTTATCTAAAACATATGTATGAACATGCAGTTGTTCATATATCAACAACCGAAAATAGTTGTGGATCATTCCATAAATAAATATCACATAAAACATATCCAAACACAATGAAACACCAATTTTCCGATGACTCAACCTAGTGAAATGAAAGCTAAGTCGGATTACCCTATTGTGTAACCTATCATGCACCTTATTTTTCATTTTGAATGAGTGGGTGTTCTAGTAAATAAGTGTGGAAAAGTGAATGGTTGTGGAGAATATGGTAGATATGGATAAGTTCTAGAAAGACAGCTTGTACACAATGAGGATGTGGTTTTAGCACCGAACTCCTTCATTGTATGTGTAGGGACTGTCTCAATTCTGAAAATGAAGGTGTCAAATAGTTTGTCCTTCTGAAGTATCTGTTTGCTAGGAGGATTTAAAAAATTATGAAGCACAGGAGAAACAAAAGGATCGAGTGCAAACTCAAGATTTCTTTGAAAGGGTGGAAGGAGGGGAATCGAGGTGGATGTTGTGCAAGTTAGTTCTTGATAGGGTGAATCGTCACCTACTCGAAGAAACTCATCGAATTCCTCATCTAGATTGGTCATATCCACATTACTATGGTAGTCCTCTACATCTTTGAGAAAGTCATCTATCCCGTCCTCATCAATAACATGTGTATCGACTAGTGTAGGAATGAAAATGTTGGAGTCTGACTTTCCAAAGGAAAGAATTTTGGGCATATGACTATCAGGGAACGTGTTGTTGAAATACTCTCGAGCAAAGCTCTCGATCATGCTAACCTCTCCATCCATAGACGAATCGGGTAACGCGTGTCCTTGTTTTAAAACATTGACTTCAACAAAGCAAGATGGCCAAAAGACATGGACATTGAACCATCACGGCAATTAATGAGCGCATTGGTAGTTGCCGGGGAAAGGACGCCCTAGAATGATCGGCAGACAGAGTCGTTAGCGATTTCGTATCGAGGACTACAAAATCAGCCGGATAGTAGAAATCCCGAACTTTTACCAAAGACATTTTCGACTACACCCTTAGGATACTTAATAAACCGATCAGCTAATTGCAACGCCATTTTAGTGGGTTGCATCTTGTCTAGACCTATTTGTCTATACAAATAAAATGGGAGTAAGTTAACACTAGCCCCCGTGTCTAATAACGATGTCGTCAGATAGGAATCTCCTAAGGTGCATTGTACTGAGAGGGATCGACCGGGGTCCTTGTACTTAACAATTCCATTATGTTGAGATAAGGTTGGGAATTGTTCGTTAAAAAGCGTCTTTTGGTATATTTGTCTTTACGCCTAGTAGTACACAATTCCTTAAGAAACTTAGCATGATGTGGTAGCTTTTAATAGCTTCGAGGAAGGGAAGGTTTATAGTTAGATTCTTGAAAACGCCCCTAATCTCCTCGTAATTTGTATCCCTAGTTAACATGGCTAATTTTGTGGAAACGGTGGTTTCTATCTATATTTAGCTATGGTATCATTTGGATGTTTAACCGCGGCTTTTGTTTCTTAGGTTGTGTTGTGGCGGTACCTCTACGGTGGTAGGCTCTTCAGTTTCTATTTCGGTATCTAGTAAAATAGTAGGTGTAGGGTTACTCTTGGTGGGGTAACTATAGGCATAGTTACCTTGTTATCAACCACTCTAACGGAGAGTGGTGATGGCATTTATCTCCCCTACATTTTCAAATTCATTACTAGTATTATCCGTTACTTCAAAGGCTGTGTTTGTTGTTTTAGGATTAGGTATTGCGTGACACGGCAACACACCTTTGGTTTGGGCTTTATCTTGAGCCAACTGTTGGGTTAAATTATTAACGGATTGTAGAAGCCGTTGGGTTAGATTGAGCCATAGTTTGGAAAAGTTTTGGCTCACTTGTATGAAAGTGTCAAGGCGATCCGGTTGTGTGGGTGTAGTAGTCACGGTGGTGTGATTGGAACTATTTCACGGAATTATTTATAGGTGGATTCTGATAATTATTATTTAGGAACGATACCTCTATTAGCATTATAATTATTATAATTACCTTGACCTTGTGCTTGACCTTGTCGAGGTTGCACTTGGTTGTTATAATTATTAAAATTACCCCGACGACTCGCCCTTGTCGTAGTGGAGCTTGGTTAAAGCGCGCGTTGGCCTAACATATTGATTATTGTACCCTCGAGGTGTGACTTGTTGGTTATTTCTCCAACCGAAGTTGGGATTTTGTCTCCAAGGGCGTTAGGTTCACTATTAATGGAAGAAGCCTGTTCATAGGCTATAGGGACGATGGGAGTCGGGATGCTCGGGGACTCCAACGAAACTACATGGGTTTGAATTTACATTCATGCGGGGATAGGCTTTTGTTGTACAGAAATGGCCTCTACCTTTTAGTGAGTGATTCGATTAGAGTTTTAAGCTCGAATCGTGTTTAATTTCAAACATACCGCGGCCTTAATCAGTATTAGTAGAACTAGCGGAGCGGGGGATATCATCACTACCCCCAATTATTATTTCGCTTTAGTTTGGTCCTCTAAAATTTATAAGCCTCCGAGGCTCCTTTACTTAAGAAACTACCCCCATTCATAATGTCAAGGACTTCTTTATGGTGATGTTGAAGTCCTTTTGAAAAGGCACTAACTAACGTGTCTTTTGCTAGGTTATGGTGTGGACACTCTATAAGCAGATCGGTGAAACGATTCCAAGCCTCTCGAAAATGATTCATGAGGATTTTGTCGAAAAGAAATGAATCTTGGAAAGCATCTCATCCGTCTTTAGGGGTGGGTAAAATGTTCCATAAACAATTTGAACAAGTTTAGCCCACGAGTCCATTGAATTAGGCTTTGGGCAGTTAACCAAGACGCCTTATCAGCTAAGGTGAAAGGGAATACCCTTAATTTAATTTGTTCCGTACCAACCGTAGGATGGTGGAATGTTGTTAAGACTTGTTCAATCCCACGCGATAGCCGATAAGGTTTTTCATGGTCTAAACCATGAAAAACGGGTAACAAATTAAAAATATTTGGAGGGATTCTGAAATCCCCCGCTGGGTCTGCTAGAACGATGCAAGATTTGGGGCTATCGCTCAAAGCTTTGTAGAAGTCCGAGAGAGGAGTCTCTCTTTCTTCCCCCATTATATCAGGTGGTGTGTGTGAAATAGTAGCTAGAGGTGTAGTGTGTGGTATACTAGATAGAGTTGTTTGTTGGTGTTGTTGTGTATTTACGTTAGGTGTTTTTGTTCTACCAGACCTTAATCTCATGCAAGACTAAGTCGAGCTTAACTAAACATGCAACACTCCAAACAATTCTGATATACTAGTATAAAACCTCTAACAGGAGATGCGAGGTTTGGAAGAAAGGAATACCTGATTGCGTCCTTGCTTCGCTTATAAATAGCGTCTTGTTTACGCTTGTTCAGTGTATATAGCAGGTTAGAACACTGAAAAATATGAAAGATCAAAGTTCGAATCAAAACTGTCGAAATCCGAAAAATTTAACGCGAGGCCAAGGCCCGAGGTATTTTCAATTTACGGTGTTTTTTAGGTGGTCGCTCCCACATAGGGCTGGTCGCTTTAGTGTCCGAGAACATAGGGCTGGCTCAAGGAGGAGAAGCCGCGCCTTCGTAAATTTTGCTCGGAATTTTTCAACTCTAAAATGGACAGCCATAGTATGATTCAAACAAGGGTGGGTGGGTGAAATGGGACTTTAAAAACAGTACTAACACTATGAAAACAATACGAAAGTGAACTAAGATGGCAGCGGCGCCATTTGATAATTGTAGATATGTATAGTCTACCTACGAAATGAACGATGAATTCAAAACGTAAGTAAACTAAACTAACTTTTACTATCAATTATCAAATCTTCTACTCTCGATGCAAATTGCACTAAGTGGAGTAGGAAGTTCGTTCCACTCTTAGTCCTTCCGTATGCTTGTATTCGAGTCTCAATACTCTATTTAAAGTCAATGAGAGCTTTACGAAGGGGCAACTCAACTATGGTGCAACTACCCACAAGATGCAACTAGTCGATTATCGACAACTATGGGAATGCTACACGGTGATTCTATGATAAGGAGTTAGAGGGGATTGATTCCACCTTAACTCAACTTAATCCACTAACGACAGTAAGTCGTCAGTAATCCGAATTGAATCGCTACGAGAACAAGCGGTTCTTCCTAATCCCTAATTACACATGGCATTTCTACCAATTAATAACTAGCATGTGAACAATTAAACCCATTCTCATGGTGAACTAATTATTTTCGGCGTGGAATAGAAATTACGACGAATTCTACGATAAACGGAATTAAGCTTTCATCAAGGCTTCTCAACCCCTCTAATGGAGGTTTAGCCTTGAATCATTCATAATCATTTCCATTTAAATTAAAACTACACATAATAATAAGCATTAAAATTTACTAATTTAAACAACAATAATGAAATCTAAATTAATGACTAAAATGAAATAAGAACAAGAATTGAAATTAGATCTAGAAATGGAAATGACAAAATCGAAATTGATAAAAAATACTACTTTATTGATCTAATCAAATGAAGAACAAGATCCAAAGGTTTAATCTAATAAAGGATTTGAAACTAATTAAATAAAACAATTAAATCTAGATCTAGAAGCTATTTTAATGGCTACTTTCTATTCTAAGCTATCTACCTAACCTAACTGCCATTGACTGCCATTAACACTGAGTCATGCTTTTGTTTTTATACATCCAGATCCAAAAATCGTGCATGGGCTTGGAGCCATGTTTTGGGCCAGAGAATCAGGCCCAAAACCCAATTCTTTCAGTCCAAAAAGGCCTCTTCAGCTGCAGTTGGCTTCCACAGACTTTTCGTCCACTTCTGCTCCTCTGATTGGGTGAAGGCTTAGACCATTGCAAAGCTCTTTCCGAGCCGGTCGTTTTGACATAAGGTAGGCCTCAATCCGAGGTCTGAGTCCAAAGATATGGCATTCGGAAGTTTTCTTTGACTTTTGCTCCTTTATCTCGCTAAAGTGGCACATTTCTGCACATAATGGACTTTGAAGCCTGAAATGCATAAAAACACGTAATCAGTATTAACTCTTACTTATTATTCACATAATTGGTCTAACAGTATGATTATTAAGGGGTTAAAACTACAGTTTTGGGCTCTTATCATCAACCCTGTTGACTTCACCATCAATGTCAGGCTCTGGAAGTTGTTTCATCAACTTGAACACATTCACCTCGACCGAAAGATTTCCGAAGGACATGGTCATGGAACCATCTCTACAGTTAATAAGAGCATTAGCAGTGGCGAGGAACAGACGTCCTAAAATGATAGGAATGGAATCACATGCCACTTCAGTATCCAAAATAACAAAGTCTACAGGATAGAAGAAATCTTGGACTTTTACCAGGACGTTTTCCACAATTCCTTTTGGATACTTTATGGAACGATCTGCTAATTGTAGAGTCATGGTGGTAGGTTTGAGCTCATGAAGACCTAGTTGTTTAAATAAATAATATGGAAGTAAGTTCACACTAGCTCCTAGGTCTAATAGTGCAGTAGCCGTGTATTTGTCACCTAAGGTGCATGGAACCGTTGGTCTACCAGGGTCCTTGTATTTTACTATACCATTGTGTTCGGTGATGGAGGAAAACTGTTCAGTGAGGAACGCTTGTTGAGGAACATTAGTTCTCCTTTTTGTGGTGCATATATCTCTCAGAAATTTTGCATGTTTTGGTAATAATTTTAAGGCATCGAGAAAAGGTAAGTTGATTGTTAAATTTTGAAAAGTCTCTCGAATTTCAGCAAAATTGTCATCAGGTTTATTCTTTGCTAAGCGTGCAGGAAACGGTGCCTTTAAGCGGAATTTGGCAAAAGGGTCTACTTGCTTGTTTCCTACATTCGGAGGTGTTGACTCTGTTGAATCTGGGGAATCTTCCGTAGGTTCATTATTAGAAATAGATTCCTTGGAACCCTCTTTTTCTTTTGGTTGATCATCTGGCATACGTATCTGATTGTCGACAGTTTTTCCAGATCGTAGAGTAGTGATTGCATGCACCTCAGCTTGGTTGTGGGTGCTTGTACCAGGGGCATTGGTGAGTTCAAAGGCTGTGTTTGCTGGTTTAGGGTTTGGAACTGCTTGTGCAGGAAACACGCCTTTCTGACTCTTTTCTTGCGCCAATTGCTGAAGTGATTGTTGGATAGACGTTAAAATTTGAGACTGTTGGTTCATGTAAGCCAAGAAAGTCTCATTTGTCCTATCCGTAATGGTTGGCGCAGGTTGTGCAACAGGTAGTAGTTCTCGATTATTGCTTAGAAGTTGTTGATTATAGTTGGGATTTGGATTAGCTGGAACAAGGCTTCGGTTGGTCTGATAATTAGCATTGGGATTATTTTGAAATTGACCTTGTTGGTATTGTTGATTATTTCCTTGGCGGTATGGAATAAAATTATTGGTAGGTCGAACAGGTGGATTAGCGAAACCAGGAGGAGCCCCCATTTGTTGGTTATTTTGACCTGTTTAAATTCGGATGTTGTCTCCACGGTGCATTGGGAATGTTGAATGCACATGCCTCCTCCGCTTGTTGAGTAGGGGAAGCATATAACAAGGGACAATATGCATCAGGATGATCAGGACTAAGACAAAGGACACAAGGAGCGGTGTCAACGTTCATGACTGGTTTTGGTAGTTGATCGTTTACTTGAACTGCAAGGGCATCTACTTTTTTAGTTAGGGATTCTATCAAATTTTTTATTTCAGGATCGGGTTTTACCTCAAAAATAGATGTGGCTTTTGTAACAGTATCCTTTGATGATCTAGACGACTCAGTGTTACCCCAGTGTGTACCTTTTTCGCTTGTTTTTCAAGAAAAGTATAAGCTTCAGTAGCTCCTTTGTCCATGAAGCAACCTTCGTTCATTATATCAAGAGTTTCTTTTGATGATCGATGGACCATTAAAGAATGAGCGAACAAGGACAGCTTTTCTAGTTGGTGGTGAGGACATTCTAACAGAAGATCAGTAAAACGACTCCATGCTTCCGTAAAGGATTCATGAGGATTTTGACGGAAGAATTGAATTTTCTGAAGCATTTCAGTTGTTTTCTTCTGAGTGTAAAACTGAAGCATGAAAGCTTGAACTAGTTTATTCCATGTGTCTATGGATTGTGATTGTTGTCCTGCTAGCCGATTGACGCTTTTTCCGCTAAAGTGAATGGAAACAATCGAAGCAAGAGTTGTTCCTTTAGAGACTGCTGGATGATGAAATGTTGTTGCCACTTGTTGAAGCTTACGAAGATGATTGTACGGTTTTTCGTGCTCTAAACCATGATATATTGGTAACAAACTGAAAACGCGTTTGGTGGGATCGAAAATCACCGACAATGTCCTCAAGTTTGATCACGAGGAAGAAGGTCCTTCATGTAATGCAAATTATAGAAGTCCGAGAGGGGCTTCTCTGGCAGTGTAGGATCGTCCGCCATAATGACGAAGTTGATGGCTTACGGAAGGATTGTGATGAAGGTAATTAGCGAGAAGAAGAACAATTTTTATGTGAGAACTTACGCAATTGCTTTATCATTATTTTTTCGACGATAGGTATGTTCAATTTCTTTAGTGGAGCCAGACCTTAATCTCATGCAAGCATAAAATTAAATCTAACTTATAGAAGGAATTATGAGGACTCGAATTTTATTATTATCTTAAGCATTAGGGTTGAACAACATATGCCTAAGCTGCTGCTAACGTAGCAGGGAAGCTAGGAATACGTGTGCATAAACCAACAGCTAGGTCACAAGAGAGATATGAGGGAGGATTTCCGTGCAAGCACGGTTCTAATTAAGTAACCTCAATCTTTCAAGTTTCCTAGACACCATTGGAATATGATTAAGATTTATGGAATTAAAATTTATGCAAAAGTGGTATTAAATTAATTTTAATTTAATTTATTTTTTTTTATTTTTTTTTTTAAGATTTATGCAAGGTTTAAAATACAAACATACAAATACGATCTACTCATACAATACTAGGTGCAGTAGCATGTGAAGGTACTCTACTCATAACATTATAGCTATCTGAATAGGCAAGCTTGTGTCATCGATAAATATTTCCATATCGCATGGGCAAATATACATCAAGAATAATGATATATACGCTAATTTATAAATCGATATTACGTAAATGTATATCAACAAGAATGCTTAATATGAATCACTCATAACGTTATCTAAATACATTAGCATCTGAATACAGTATACATACGCAGAATAGATGACAAAACTAAACATGCAAAGTATTATACCTAAACTAAAATACGACTCTTGTATTGCATAATAAATCGATTTCGACAATACTCATTGAGATTGCGAATGTCCTATAGAGAGCAGCTTTACCCGTTAGGGTTTAGAAACAACTTACCCAACTCAGATTTTAACCCTCGTTGGAATGTTCTCCTCTTTCTTGACAAAATCGACATATTAGACAATACCGTGAACGTATACGTAGAGAAATATCAAACATTTAACAAGCAACATTTATACGTAGAAAGACATATACCCATGCAAAACAGTACCATTAATATGTAAATATACATTCATATGCAAATCATGTCCGAGTAATCGTATATAAATATTTATCGGTATACAAACTTGATTCATGCATAATTCGAGGCTAAAACTTAAATAATAATCCATAAATTTATCCTAATACTATATACATGGCATACATGCAGAAAAACATAATAATAATAATAAAAATAAATTACAATAATACTGAAAATTGGAACCTGTAGCTTCCCGCGTTTTCGCCCTTGAACTGAAACAAACGTTTCAATTCGTCGACGCGATAAATCCCAAAGGATTATCGAATTTTTCAGGTACAGGGCCAGATATTTAGGCCTGGAAATGGATCAAGGTAGATCTGCAGATGCTGGAGGTTGAACAGGAGCAGAAATTAACAAAAAACACTCGCGGACGCGGGTCCCACCTGCGCGCGCGACTGCACACTCGCGCACGCGTGTTCAGTAAATTATAGTGCGCTCAATTTTTTATGGTAGTCTTATAATCTCCTGAGGAGTTGTTTCCCAGTCCTAACTTTGGGTACCTGCAAGTGGAACGAATTTTTTTTTATCGAACAGGTCAATTGTAAGTGAAAAAAAAACGAAATTGAACTAAAAAAACGCAACGAACGACAAGGAAAGGAATGAAGAGAATGGGGGTTCCCCCTTGATGCAACTTCCGATCTTTAGCACAAGTTCTATGGCTTTAGAACAGCAGCGACATCATTTGATATATGCTTGTTACTACTACTTAGAGTTTTGAACTCTCTAAATTGATGCAAAAGCAATCAATGTTCCTTACTCACGATCTTCGTTTCGTAGTGTTTGAATAAGGATTTGAACTAACCTAAAGCTTAGAACAACTAAAAATTAGATGTTACAATAAAGGAAAATTAAAGAGTAAGGTCATAATATAAATGCTAGATTTTTCCTTCCTACTTAAACATTAAGAAAACATTAACGTTGAAAACATTCACTTAATACCGAAATAGAGATTTGAAAAAGAAAGTGGAGAGTTAATCCTCCTCATGTGAAACTATCATTAGCGTTGATTTGAAAAAGGTTTTGATTCTTCCTAGACTCATAGACAAGTCCCTAATGGAAAAATAGATTTGATCCCTAGCATGCATGGCTCACTAAAGAGCTCATACATGCTAGCAAGTGAAACCAAACAATGACTTATCTCTAAGCTCATTGCTTGATTCCTAACTAAACTCTACACCAACTACCATTTTGGGATAGGATGTAGAGTTAGTTGTTCTTCCTAAACCTACCAAACCAACAACAATTTGTTTACCCTCACATGAGTTAGATTAACTCCCCAAAAGGGAAGTTAGCTCATGATCCTTGGGACAAGGATTTATGAACTAAGAAAAAACAAAAGAGAGAGAGAGAGAGAGAGAGAGAAGAAAAGATGAACAACCAAACTCACTTCTATTATTTTCTAGAAGAACAAGTGTTCCTCCATTAAAACTATTACAAGCTTTTTAATCAAATCTAAAACTAACTTCTCATTTTCACTAAGGAACTAAAATAATGCCATGTGAGGAAAATAAGTCAAGGGAGTAAATAGAGTGTCCCCACCCTTGTCTAATTTCTTCTCCATTTGAGAGAAATCTCATTTCCTCCCCGTGAATTATCAAACCACATTAATTCATTTTTATCCACCACATTAAAACAAAGTGACACCTTGCCTTTTTTTTTCACTATTAACACCTAATCTAATTTATTACATGCAAGGTGTCAACTTTGCACCAATAATTTGTTATCTTTGTCTTGACATGCTCCATGATTGATGACTCATCCAATCTTGTGGCCCCAAGATAGTGGGTCCATGTGATCCAATGGCAAATCCGGGTATTTTGGGCAGTTTTACAACTTCCGCCTATCGCGTAGAGTTCATCATACGATTGTCCGAGCAGCTCTCTTGTCGATTCGAGTCCCGGGTTCGAGAGGTAGGAGCTTTGGAAGTTTGATGCTTCTACGTGGATTTGGGAGAATTCATATATACGTTCCCTCGTGCTTTTATTGCAGGTTTAACCAATATTTCCATGTTTACTGCAAATACCTGCAAAAGTATGAAAACATATTTATTTCATGATTATTAAACACATAATGAACCAAATTTATATGTCTCAATGGGGTTTCATAATACACTTTTGGGTGCTTATCATTCTACTTCTGACAATTCTGAGAGCCATGAGTGTCGTCGACGTAGGACTGATGACTCGGAACCATCCTTATCTCGTGGCTCGTAGTTTAGTTGTTTTGTGTTTAGGATTTTTTCTCTGTTTTTAGTAGAATTTTATTTTTAGTTGTTTAGTTAAGTAGTTCATTTTAAATTATATGTAATTGTTGTTGAATATTTGGTTGTTAGTATAATTTTAAGTTTAATTAAATTTTTGTCCAAGCATGCAATTGTTTTTCATTAATCCCACCTTCCCAATTTGTTTGGGGGTGGCATTAATGATTCAACATTGTTTTGTTTCCTCTATCCACCATTTTGGAAGTAGTTGTTACAAGTTTGTGAGAATATAATTATGTGAGAATGTTACTATTTTGGTGTAGCTAGGATTAGCTAGTGTGGGAGTGGTGAAAATTTTAAGGAATGGAATTGGAAGGTTGCTATTTTAAATTCAAACCATTAAGCTATTAGGTTTGTTTTTGGAATAATGAATCTGGTCTTTTTCCGTTTTGGTTTTAGAAATATTCTGTTTCCATCAAGTTACCTTAACAATCTAGGCAACTTGTGGAACTCGATTAAGAAACCAAACCTCTATAAATACTTGGTTCACTCTACACTCCACACCACACCTCTCACATTGCACCTCTCATTGTTATCTCTCACTTTTCTTTTTCACTTTTCAAGTCAGAGCACTCAAAGTACACGGAGCGCGCCCCGCGCCCTTCATAGGCGAATTCCAAGCGCACCTCGCGCTAAAGTGCCTGGAAGTCGAGTAAGACAAGAGCGCGCCCCACGCCCTTCATAGGCAAATTCCAAGCGCACCCTGCGCTAAAGTGCCTAGAAGTCGAGTAAGACAAGAGCGCGCCCCGCGCCTATCAAAGCCAAATTCCAAGTGCTCCTCGCGCCTTGGCCTCTGCAACACTTCCACTTTTGATTTTTATTTGTGGGTTCTTTCGAGGTTGTTTCCAGCAGCTCTAGAGTGTGTTGTTTGATATGAAGTCTCCTACACTCATACCGAGCAGTCTTTTGAAGATTTGTTCTCGAGCGACACGTACGGATCTTGGTTTTGTGAAGTGATCATACAAGCAGGATGGCAATCTCTAATGGTAAGTTATGATGAAATTTACTCTCCTGCACTTACAGCGTATTTTTATGAACATTGTAAATTCTTTTATCGGATGGATGGAGAACACGTGATGTGTTCTCCATCACCATTAATGACGAAACAATGGACATAACCAAGTTCTTGTTGGCCTTTGCTGTTGAGCTTCTTATGCTTGTTGAGATTCAAGACTCATGGGGCTATTTAGTTGATAATTTCTCTGCCTACAACTATGAGTTTTTGCATGAGACTTATGGGGCCGGAATTTTCTGTGTAGAGGACCAAGGGAAATATAACGTAGCCCTTGGTAGCTTGTCCCTTAACGTGGGCACGGTGATGTTCTTTATCATGCTAAACATATTAGAGGAGTGACGTTTTTCTTCTGCGAATGACACCACTTGCGACTTTTTCCTTGCTCTAGTTGAGGGACGTCTGCTATATGACCTTCCCAAGATATTAATGTCTAGTTTAGCACGAGCCCAGATGAGTATGAGGCAAAAGTACCTTCTTATGCCTGTCTTAGTTTGTCGTATCATGCTATGTTTCTTTCCTGCAATTTGTGCCCGTTTCACGGATTGACATTGTGAGACCCACCAACTGCATTATTCGTTCTTTCTGTGCAATGACTTGGCCGGGGTGGAGGCTACAACCTAATTGGGTTGCCCTTTGCACCCCATCCAACCAAGTGGCGCTTAACAGGTTAGCGATTGTAGATGATAAATGGCGTGAGGCTTGGCAAATCATCATGGCCACTACAATAATACTGAGCATTTCCCACGGTTATAAGCCGTTACACGACCGTTGCTAATGCGCCTGTGGCTAATCTTTGGCTAAGGTTAAAGACCATGGGTAAAGCTTCATTTTATGCCACGGTTATAAACCGTTACATGGGTCGTGGTTAATTTTCCCGCTTGCCACAACACTAAACTGTGGCTAATGCTCACACGACCCCGTGCCCCTGCCTTTTGTGGAATGGCTCTATAATTTAGCCATAGGTCTAGGCCGTGGCAAATGTCTTTTATTGGATTATATCTAATGTTTAGCCACAGTTTATGGCCGTGGCAAATGTATTGAATTGGAAAAAAAAAAATTGATTCTGGCGCCATACTAAATTCATACAATTCACATCACACCTGCAGGTCATACAAAATTCTATCATTTCAATCAATCCCACAAGAATCTTTGTAGGGGTTTCGCCAAGGGTCGAGCCAGACTACTTTTAACAATTTTATTGACATCATACTTTATACAAGTAAAAGCACATACTAGCGTAATCAACATGCTTTTGCAGGATCTGTATTCACAGGTTTCCCAAGAAGCCCTTCCTTGACAAGGCCTCATATGACAAGAAGTGTCCCAAACATGCTCATCGTACTAGGTTTCAGTAGACCCACAAGAGCTCCTACCACTGAGAAGTAGCTACCAGCAAGAACCTGGTAAGAGAGACAAACAAAGTAACAATGAGATCAAAAGAGAATCCTGACGATGCATATCTCATTAGTGTACTAAGGTAGCTTCATGCCATAACATAAATATTAGGATGTCACGTGAATTAAGAGTGAAGTCCCTGATGCGAAACTAACTTATGTAATTCCAAGTGCATTGGACAAAAAATGGTAAAAAAGCATCAAGTGCTTATACTGGATGAACTTGAGGTCAAACATATCTGTGCTGAGCAGACGCCTAAGTGAAAACCAGTGAAGGGTGCCCTATTGTAACTTCTCAACTCCATATAATCTTTGGCAAACACATCTTCTTCAGTGAACTGAGAGCTACTATTCTACTTTCCATGTTCTCTATGTGACGTTTCCCAGTCAACTAGTGATTTTAATATGCTAACAAGGCACTAGAAAGAACACATTTAAATAAAAGAGGTAAATGGTAATGAAAAATTTGTGGACGCCAACTATCACCCATGTTTTGTGAACAACTGAAAAATACTTCAATTTACTTGAAGAGACGAACCTTTAATTGACACTGTTTGGGATGCAGTAGCTGAGTGTGGATTTGCATTAAAAGTTCCTTGCGCTATCTTTGATAGAGCAGTAACCTTCGGGGTAGAACCAAAAACAAATATGCACCAGTCAGAGGTACATAAGACTATAGTACAATAACAGCTAGTGGAGTGACATTTTAGATTATATACCATGCGCTCAAACAAATTTGCTGCCTCAAGATCACAGTCATAGTTTACAAATATGTCTACAAGCATTTGGGGGTCCATGCATACCTCTCAAGCATCCTGCCAAATCCAATACATCAGAAAACAAGAGAAAGGAAAGTACAAAGACGAAGGCTACCAAAAACATGTAGCCACCGAAAAGGAACAACATTGTTGTCTGTAAAACTGGACACTCAAACCAAATGCAGAAGCATGAATAAATTCACAATATGTGCTCAAGAAAGAAATTTACTGAAGAACACTCGCTCTTTGGTTCAGAGGACCATCGGAGCTATCCAAGGATCGAAGCACTATCAAGGGGAAGAAAACACCAATTTCACCCTGAATGTTTCAAAACACTAATAATTTAGATTGGAACAAAATGTACAAGTTAATTGAATATTTTTTACATCATAAATGGTGAAACGGCGAAACAATGCATACTTACTTTAAGGATTTCCCTAAAGCGAAAGGAGAATACGGTGAAGATTCCAGTTGCATACTGTGAAAAATCTAATTAGTACCATTGGAATAAATCACAAAGCATCAAGCATAGAAAATAGAAAGAAGGCAAAACTGAAACATGAAGGTTACCTGGAACATAACTGAGGATTGAGAAACAGATGAACGTAACAAGGCATAAGAAAGATATGCTTTTACTGAGTCAATGAAATGAAAATTCTTTGTAAAAGAATGACTAACCCCTTCCAATAAACTCTGCAAAAAAAAATATATATTTTAATCATATACCAACCTTATCATGCATTCAGAAATAACCAAACACTTCCATAAGAAAGAGAACCAATGTGGTAGCTAAATCCGTAGGACATATGCTAGAAGATCCTAGGCCTTGTGCAGATCCTAAAGCAAAATCTATAAAGCTTATATCCTTGGTCTTTGAAACTTTGCTGCTTTCAATGCATTCTTTTAATGATACATACCACAAAGAAGAAGCAACTTCACTCACAACATCAAACAACAGAGACACTTGATTTTTTGTTCTTTGCAAAATGATCATGTGATAATTGTTTGGCCAACAAATGAGTGGCGTAAACAAACATATAGTATTTTTTTTCACATCCTTTCTCTCGAATAAGGTCTAAAGCACAACGCAATGGTGAAAAACTTTCTTAAGAAAATTCACCCTCCTGTTAGAAGAGGAATCGAAGCTTCCCACATAAAAAATCAACCAAAGAGGCAATGATATGCACAGGATAATAGTGAAGGCCATAGGACTAACCTGTAAAAGCTCAAGAGATAAAAGCCTAGTCTTGGTCGTAACTTCATCATTCTCTTCCTTCATGCCCATCTGTGAATTTTAGAGTACTTGTTATTCCACACTGAAGGCTTCGAATGCCATAGAAAAACCAAAATAACGAGCATAGAATAATGAAAATGATGAGCTGAAGTAGTAAGAAATTTGAAAAATACACTCTTCAGGTAGTACATGAACAGATGACTGTGAAAGCCAACCTTGCAAAGGGTGCGAAATAGTAGTAAAGCATCACATTGCCCAATACTCATGCTATCTAGGTCAATTCCTCTGAAAAGTAAAAAGACTTGATTTTTAGAAACACCTCAATAAGGAGAGCCCACCCATGAAGAATGGCTCTTAACAAAGTATAGGGTCTAAACTAATTTTTGCCAAATTTCTTTATAAAGGGATTTTTGGCAATATAAGCCTTTCTTCCTCTTCTTGGACAACCCTTCTAGTTGCTTCAGAAGTTCGACCTTCGTCCTTGGGGCCAGAAAATAGCTGCTCTTCCTCTTCCTAAACATGATAAATAAAATAACAAAACTTGCACACATTACACAATTGCTACCATTTTAGATACCCAAAATGTCAAATAGAGTATGATATAACATAAAGAGCAATGTAAAAGATATATACCCTTAGATGGAACCTGAGTGTGTGTATCTTGTATCAGATGGTTGATAAGAGCCCAAAACTGTAGTTTTAACCCCTTAATAATACTACTTTTAGACCAATTATGCGAGTAATAAATAAGAGTTAATGCTAATTACGTGCTTTTATGTATTTCAGGCATGGAACTCAATTATGTACAGAAATGTGCCACTTTGGCGATATAAAGGAGAAAAGGGTTGGTTGCTAAGAAGTTCTGTGATAAAGGCCAAGATTCAAGGAGACAAGCCTTTATGAAGCCCAGTCAAAAGCTGAAAAGTCAACACGGGCAGAAATAGTGCACAAGTTAGCAGAACTTCCGAAGACCATATTGTTGGACTCAGGCCTCGGATTTAGGCCTACCTTACGTCAAAACGACCGGCTCGGAAAGAGTTTTCCAATGGTCTAAGCCTTAATCCAATCAGAAGAGAAAAAGTAGACAAAAAGTTTACTGAAGTCAAAGCCAGCTGAAACAGGCTCTGTGGATTGAAGAAATTGGGCTTTGGGCTCGATTTTCCGGCCCAAAACATGAGACCTCAGCCCATGCACGAAATTGTGGATCTGGCCTCCTCCTTTACATAAAACAAGACTTAGCTCTTAAGAAAGAGATAGTTAGAGAATCTAGAATAGAGAGTAGCCATTAAAATAGCTTGTAGATCTAGTTTTGAATTTAATTAGTTAAATTAATTAGTTTCATACATTGTTTTAGATTTATTATTTGAATCATAGTTCTTCATTGATTAGATAAATAAAATAATTATTTCTTGTTCATTTCAATTTTGTCATTTAAAATTGTTAGATCTAATTTCAGTTGTTGTTATTCAATTCTTTGTTATTAATTTAGAATTCAATTATTGTTTAGTTAAATTTAATAAAGTTAAAATCTTTATATTACGTCTAGTTTTAATTCACATCATAGTATAATTCCTACCATTGCTCTCATTAGACTTTGAATAGGTTAGTCAATCAAGAAAACTTGAATGCTAAAGAACTAAGAGTGGAACGAACTTTTTACTCCACTCTATTTCGATAGGGTTGAGAGTATAGAAATCTTTGATAGCAACGCGTAATTAAGTTTAGTTTCACTTGCATTTTGAGTTTCATCGTTCATTTCGTAGGTAAATTATTCAAATTTTACGTTTATCAAATGGCGCCGCTGCCATCTTAGTACTCTTTAGTATTATTTTCTGTAGACTTGATAGTTTTTCAAAGTCCCATAACTCACCCACCCTTGTTTGGATTCTCACTTTGGTTGTCTGTTTCAGCTTTGCAAGTATCCACGGAAAATTACTTGTAGCGCACCTGCGCCCTGGGCAAGCCATAGTGGAGCGCAATTTGCGCCCACACGCCTGGAATCCCACCCTTTGCCTGAGCGCCACCTGTGCCCTACCAAGGCCAACTTGGAGCACTACCTGCGCTCACACGCTTGGAATTCCAACTTTTGCCTGAGCGCGACCTGCGCCCTTCCTAGGCCTATTCTAAGCGCAACTGCGCCCTCTGCTGAAACTGCCCGATTTCCATAGGTTTGTTTCAAACTTCCATTTCTTTCAAGTTTTCAGTGTTCTAACTTGTTATATACACTGAGCACGCGTACACAAGATGCTATTCATAAGCGAAGCAAGGAGGCTTTCAGGTACTCCTTTCTTCCACACCTCACATCTTCTGTTAGAGGTTCATACTAGCATATCAGGATTGTTTGGAGTGTTGTTGTTTTACATTAAGATTGGTCTTAGCCTTACATGAGATTAAGGTCAGGCCGAAGAAAAACACATAATATAATTAACTGACAACGTTAACAAACACGCCTTTCTAGTATACCACTCACTTAACCTCTAGCTAGCACATCACACACCACACCTGAGATTATGGATGAAGAAAGAGAGTCTCCTCTCTCAGACTTTTACAAAGCCTTGAGCGATAGCCCAAAATCTTGCATCGTTCTATCAGATCAAGTGGGGGATTTCTGAATCCCCCCAAATATATTTAATTTGTTACCCGTATTTCATGGGTTAGACCATGAAAAGCCCTATCAGCACATGCGTAGGATTGACCAAGTCCTTACTACATTCCACCATCCTACGGTAGGTGCTGAACAAATTAAATTAAGGGTATTTCCCTTCACCTTAGCCAATAAGGCGGCGTCTTGGTTAACTGCCCAAGCGCCTAATTTTGTGGACTCATGGGCTAAACTTGTTCAACTATTCATGGAACATTTTTATCCACCACTGAAGACCGATGAAATGCTTTCCAAGATTCATTTCTTTCGACAAAATCCTCATGAATCATTTTCAGAGGCTTGGAATCGCTTCACCGATCTACTTATAGAGTGTCCACATCATAACCTCGCGAAAGACACGTTAGTTCATGCCTTTTTCAAGGGACTTCTACACCACCATAAAGAAGTCCTTGACATAATGAATGGGGGTAGTTTCTTAAGTAAAGGAGCCTCAGAAGCTTATAAATTTTTAGAAGATCAGACTAAGTGTAATAATAACTGGGGGGGTAGTGACGATATCTCCCGCAACGTTAGTTCTTCTACAATAGTAAAGGCCGCTGGTATGTTTGAGATGAAACTCAATCCGGAACTTAAAAATTTAATCGAATCTCTAACTAAAAAGGTAGAGGCTATTTCTGTTCAACAAATGCCTATCCCCGTCATGAATGTCAACTCCAATCCTTGTAATTTATGTTTGAATCCAGAGCATCCCGACTCCTATTGTCCTTTCCCTTATGAGCAACAACAATCACAACAAGATAACGTTTGTTCTATTAATAGCGAACCTAATGCAGCTTGGCGACAAAACCCCAACTTCAGTTGGCGGAATAATCAACAACCTCCAAGGTTGTTTAACCCAAATGTTAAGCAAACAAACAATTATAACCAAGCTCAACCACGACAAGGTCAAGCACAAGGTCAGGGTAATTATAATAATTATAACAATAATAATTATAATGCTAATAGAGGTATCGTTATGATAAATAATAACTATCAAAATCCATTAATTAATAATCAACGTGACATAGTTCCTGTCATACAACCAGTAGCAAATACTACTCCATATCCGGATCTTTTTGATATCTTTATACAATCTCAAGAACAAATTTTACAAGCCATCCAACTTTTCTTACAGCAGTTAGCTCAAGATAAAGTACAACCCAAAGGTGTGTTTCCAGGACAAGCAATACCTAATCCTAAAACACCAAGCACAACCTTTGAAGTAAACGGTAATACTAGTAACGAAATTGCAAACGTAGGAGAGATAAATTCCATCACCACTCTCCGTTCAGGTAGAGTGGTGGATAACAAAGTAACTATGTCTATTGTTACCCCACAAGGAGTTCCTACACCAGATATTATACTAGATACCGAAACAGAAACGGAAGATCCTACCCCTATAGAGGTACCAGTTAAACCACAACCTAAGAAGCAAAAAGCAAAGGTTAGATATCCAGTAGAACCATACGCTAAACATAGTAAGAAACCACCATTTTCCCAGACATTAGCTATGTTAAAAAGAGATACAAACTTTGACGAGATTAGGGACGTTTTCAAAAATCTAACGATTAACCTACCCTTTCTCAACACAATTAAAAAATTATCTCACCACGCTAAGTTTCTTAAGGAGTTGTGCATTACTAGGAGTAGGACAAATATTTCAAAAGACACCTTTCTCACTGAACAGGTTCCAACTTTATCAGAACATAATGGAATAGTTAAGTACAAGGACCCTGGTCGTCCTACTATACAATGCACCTTAGGAGATACTCACACTAACCACGCTTTATTAGACACGGGCGAGTGTTAACTTACTCCCTTATTATTTATATAAATAAGTAGGTCTACAAGAAATGCAACCTATAACAATGACGTTGTAATTAGCTGATAGGTCTATCAATTATCCTAAGGGTGTAGTGGAAAACGCGCTGTTTAAGGTTCAATATTTCTACTATCCTGCGGATTTTGTTATCCTCGTTACAGAAGTCGCTAACGATGCTGTCCTGATCATTTTAGGGCGCCCCTTCTTGGCAACTGCCAACGCGCTTATAAATTGCCGCGATGGTTCGATGTCCTTATCTTTTGGCAATCTTTCCGCTGAGGTCAATGTATTTAAACCGATCACACAGGTTCCTGATACCAATATCGATAGAGGGGTTAGTATGATCGAGAGTTTAGCTCATGATTATGTCAAAACCACATTTCCAAATAATTAGATGCACAAATTCCTTTTCTTTGGACGTTCCAACTTTAATAAGGACTCCTTGGATGTTTAGGGAATTGAGGAAGATTTCCTTCAACTCTTTTGCAACTCTTCTCCGCCACCTCGAGAGTCCCCTCCTATTGATAACCATTCACCCACCTCACATCATTCCCCTTCCATCATTATACCCCATCCTACACCTTTTCAAAAGAACCTGGAGTTTGCACTTGACCCTCTTATTTCTTCTATGCTTAATGATTTTCTAAATCCGCCTAATACGGATATAATTCCTAAAGAAAAGGCACATGACACCTACATTTTCAGAATGGAGACAATTCCTACCTACACCATGAATGAGTTTTGTGCTAAACCCACATTCTCATTCTTTCCATTCTTTCCTTCTAATACTTATCCTTATCCACCATATCTTCCACAACCATCCATTTTTTCAGACTCATTCACTTGGACAACCTCTCGTTCAAAGATGAATAAGAAGGTGCATGCTCGATTACGTTCTAGGTCTATCAGACTTCGTTTTCATTCCACTAGGTTGCGCCATAGGAAATCTTGGTACCTGATTATGTTTGGGGGTGCATTCCATGTTATTTATTTTTGGAAAGACCCACAACTCTTTAAGTTGTTGATATATGGAAACTGTAGGGTATTAATATATATATCCAGTTATTTGTTAAAGTCTCGCGTATCTGACTATAAACGACTCATTTGGTTGTCTGGTGTACTTCCTATCACTTCCGTATACTGATAAGTGCACCACTCAGGTAATCGGGCCTTCCCTATAGAGTTTGTGGCTATAAGTACCGGATCCTAAGTCCACGATCAACATAATTCACGTTTTCCACTCTTGCATGTTTTTTCGATTTTTGAGTCATGTTCTTCTATGGTGTGAATTATGCATTTATTGCTTTCTTGTTTTTCTTATATTAACTTTTATTCATAAAAAATTAAAAATTGTTAAAATCACAACCATAGTAAGTTGAGAAGTATCAGGAATCTGACTTTAAAAGACCTACTTTTTTTTTTAAAAAAAACAAATTTTCTCAACTCTGTGTCTAAAATTTGTTTGGGGGTGGGGTGTTCGTTCCATCCTGGATTGTTCAAATATCCAGTTGTGTTGGTTAGATCATTTAATGGTATTACGATTCGGATTGACATTTTCTATTAAGTTAGATTTCATTCGTTCGCATAACTTACATCATGCACGCACTTTGAGGCATTTTTCATTTTCTTATATGTCACCCACAATCGGAATTGAGTGTTTTATGGATCATTAGATTGGAAATTCTCTCCTGATCATTTTCATACCTCATTTGCATAAATCGAACCGGTAACGAAGTGGGAATTTTAGTTTAAAGTTGCATGAAAAATCGACAAAAATCGGAAAATCAATTTGGGCTGGGGCCCAACGCACGCGCGTGCGTCTCCTTCATCCAAAACAAACTGAATCACGATTCTTTCTTATTCCGCCATTTCCAAATTTAAAAACCTAACAAAAAATAACAATAAAAATAAACCTCAATACACCCACGCCCACAATACAATTCCAACTTCGATTCTTCTTTAAAACACTCTTCCACCAATCCCAAAAATTTCCACCACCGAAAATCACCAAAAACCAAACAAAATTTGAACTACTACGCCACCACTACTGTTTTGTTAGTAAGGGAGCCTCAAACTCCATTCCCACAGTCCTTTTAAACCCCAAATCGTTCTAAAATATCAATGGCTCAAAGATGAAGGTTGTTGCCCGAACAAGTGTTTACGGCCGACTGCTTCGCGCCGTTTTATGATGATGAGATAATTAGCAGGGGTTGGAATCAGTTGTGGTACTCGACAGATGATTTCTACCACTCTGATTTGGTCGAACAATTCTATAAGAAGAGAGAATTGGCCGGTCACAAAATTTTCATAAAGTGGCTGGGACTCGGAGAGAATTATCGAAAGAGAAGTTGGCTGAAATTTTAGGCATTACACCTAGACACCACATAGAAGTCACCTTGCAGGAATCCCAGGATACTGGTGTTCTTGCATTGATGAACGACACCCTTATGGAGGGTCAATATAATACGACTTCTTATTGTGCTTGACAGTCATCTCTGCGCACCAACCAACTGGCTGTAGCTCAGTGGATTGGTAAGAACGTCATTGGGAAGGAGAAAGTGAGTTTACATCGGGTTCACATGTCCGCGTTCTCGGATATTGCAAGAAAAGAGGTATGAATTATGTATCCTCGAGTTTTTGCTAAATATGATTAGAGGAGTTGGGAAGAGTATCGCACCATTTCTTGTTTTAATTACGAAGATAATGTTGTCTTGGGGGAATAAACCAAGAACTGAGCAGATAATGTTGAAATTGTATGCAAATGAAAGTAGTTATAAGGAGTATATCCAAAAGACTTGGATGTTACCGGAGGATAGGGTAGTGGATTTGGATGAGGAAGGGGAGGACATGACATGGTTGGATGAAGATGCCTTGGAGAGGTGTACGTCTGATTTAGAACGCATGTCAGTGTTTCATACTAGCGTGCGTTGCATTTACGCTATTTGTGAAGATATACGAGATAGACAGATTATAGTTCGAAATAAACAAACGAACCTTAACACGAGTTTTGGAATACTCGAAAAGGGTCAGGAAGATATCTTGATTAACATGGAGAATATCCACCAGCGTCACCAGGCCCAGTATACAGCAATAAAGGCTGAGATGGAAGCACAGCGCTTGTTCCAAGTAGAGATTCTACGATGCATGCCACCCTTGGAGGGTTCTATTTCAGATGAGTCTGAGAGGCATGAGCATCGTCGCCAAAGAACGAATGGATCGGGCCTTTCTTCATCCCATGACCAATCTCCATCTCAGGGCCCTTCTTCATCACATGGCTAGGTGTTCGAATAATTTTGTGTTTCGTTGTTATTTAGTTGTTTTTATTGTTTTATTAGTCGGATATTAGTTAAGTAATTAAATTTGAATTTGGTTGTTTTATGTTGTTTGAATTAAAATTTAATATAATTTGGTTATTTTTGAATTGTGCGTGGTTGTTATCATTAATCCCACCTTCCCGAATTGTTTGGGGGTGGTATTAAATAGCTTAGCATAATTCGTTTATATGTTCGTCTATTTTAGAATTTGTTTTGGAGTGAGGGTTGAGAATATGACCGATATGGCCATCGCTATGAATATATATTGTGGTAGGATGAATCTCAATGAGTTAGGCAGTTTCTATCCTCAATTCAACCTAAAAGATATTAAGGTTGTCTTAGAATCAAGAATATGAGTTATTTCCATTTTCGGGTTTGAAAATTTTATTATTTTCAGAAATTGCCTTAAAGCTTTTTGGCAACTTCCTGATTTGTTTTAGCAATTTAAAACCTATAAAAACTGCATTCATTCTACACTCAAAACCCCAACTACATCTCACATTCATCTCTCACGTTTCACTCCCACTTTACCTTATTTTTCCTTCGTATTTCGGCCTATCAGCTCCCCGAGCACACTTGCTCCCTAAGCCTGTCAGAGAAATCTTACCCTGAGCGCGACCTGCGCCCTACTCATCCCAAACCAGAGCACTACCTGAGCCCAAAACACTGGAATTCCAGTTTTCATCCGGAGCGCCACCCGCGTCCATCCCAGGCTAACAGTGAGCGCACCCTGCGCCTAAGTGCCTAGACATCAAATATCACCAGAGTGCCACCCGCCCATCCTGCATAGCTTGGCGCACCCTGGCATACGACCCGGGTGGGCACCAAAATTTCCAGTTTTTTCGAGGGTTGTTCCAGATCCTTCGCATCTTTTCCAGCAAGTTTATTGGGGATGACAATCCCTCGTATCATATCGGAACAGTCATTTGAAGATTTATTCCAAAGTGACACCTATGGTGCGTGGTTTCGCGAAGTGATCATTCTAGCAGAATGGGAGTCACTATTGGTAAGTCCTGATGAACTTTATTCTCCCGCACTTACATCTTATTTTTATGATAACTGTAAGTTCTTTGATAGACCAGATGGAGAACACTTGTTCTCCATCACCATCGGGGATGAACCAATGGAAATTTCCAGGTTCTTGATAGCCTTTATGCTTGGACTTGCTATGCCGCCCGAAATACAAGACTCATGGGCCAATTTGGTAGATAATATGTACATGTATAACTATAATGATTTGCATGAGTATTACGGGGCAGGAATCTTTAGGATAGAGGACCAAGGGGATTATAACATCGCCCTTGGTAGCCTGTCTATGAACGTGGATCAAGTTATGTTTTTTGGATTATGCTCAACATTAGATGGGAATGGCGTTATTCTTCTGTGAATGATGAAACTTGTGATATTTTCCTTGCTTTAGCTGGGGGACGTACACTCTATGATATTCCCCAGACCTTAATGTCTAGTTTAGCCCGAGCCCATGGCAAGAGGCATAAGTACCTTCTTATGCCTGTTTTAATTTGCCGTATAATGCTATGTTTTTTCCCTGTTTTTTGTGCCCGTTTCACGAATTGGGTTGGGGTCGACATTGTGAGACCCACCAATTTTATTATTCGATCATTCCGTGCAATGACTTGGCAAGGGTGGAGGATACAACCTCATCAGGTTGCGCCTTACACCCCATCCAACCAAGTAGCGCTTGACAGGTTAGATATTGTAGACGATAAGTGGCGTGAAACCTGGCAAATTACCATGGCATGGCAGGATGCGAAGGAACCTCATTTCTTTATTAAGGATGAAAAGGGAAATGAGGAGGAAAATGTTTAAATGGGAGTGCAGATAAGTTTTTATTTCAGTTAGTGTCTGCTTATGTCCTAAGCAATCTATTTCTCATTAACCCCATAACGGGTGGAACTCTTATAGAGTTGCGTCAGTTTTCTTTTCTATATTAGTATGTTATAACCTTGTTTTGCAGATGTTCCGGAATTTCACGCGTTTCAATGGTATTTTCCTACCCTCTTTATTTAAAATACTTTGAGGACAAAGCATGCTTCTTGTTTGGGGGGGGGGGGGCATAGAAACACGTGTAATTAAGACATCTGTTAGGATATAGATATGTATAATATGCACTTGTTTTCTAGCAAAAAAAATTCAAAATTTAAAAAACATATATATATATATATATATATATATATATATAAATAAATAAAAAGTATGCTATACACTTAGGAATATTGGTATTGTTTTCTTTCTCTATGCTCTCAATAATCTAGAAGTCTCACGTAGATTTTGCATTAGAATAGTTTTTAGAAACTTAGGCTAATATGTAGGTAATAATCATTGCATCTATCTATAAATATATTACATGAGTATCTATGATTGTTGGCAGTAAGTTTCTGAAATCTAAGCTAGAGTACTTATTCTACAAATCCTGTGAGAATATAGCCTAAAGCCTTATATGAGTGAAACAATTGAGAAATGACACAAGGGAGAAGTAAAATCCGGATAGAGAAATCACACGTCCACTTGCTTGATCACTATATCATATCCTAAGCGAGAATTTAGGCCCTCTTTGGATCAATATAGCTAGAAATTCCAACCTATGAATTATTTTCCGCTAGTCGCCCCTCTAAGCCTTTCTTTAGCCTTTCATAGACCACAAATCCGTTACATTGTTACAAAACAAAACAAAATAAAAAAAATCAACTTACCCAATTCTTTGAATAAGTCTGAGAATAGAGATGAAGAATAGAAAAGAGAAGAACTTTTGAAATCAAGAATTCGTTAGTCGCTTCAGATAAGAAAAGGAAGTTTTCATCCAAATAAAAAAATAATAATAAAAAAATAAAAGAAAATAAAGAGTTAAAACTCCAAAAAAAAAAAAAAAAATAGAATCAAAGGAGTCAAAGCCAAAGAAAAGAAAAATATGGCTAAGGATGGAAACAAAGTGTAGAAACAAAAGTAAAGAATAAGGTTTTCTCTAGTTACATAATATGAAGACTCTATTATCTCAGACTTGTTCTCTTTGAATATCCATTTCCTTCCTTCTTAAACCATATCCTAATCCCCGCAACACCTAATAAAGACTTCTAGCTCAATTAGGAATAGGTTAGTGTGATAGTAAGTGGCAGATGTGTTTGATCGACTCCGGCTTCCTTGTGTGTCATTGAGTTTGTAAGGTAAAGTGTGCCCGCATTAACACTTGGAGTAGCTTAAACTTGAGCAAAAAAATCAAAGTGGTTTTTGTCTTGACATTTATGTGAGGACCTACTTAAGGACGCTATTCCGAGTTTTCATAAACGGACCTGCTAGTTCACCTCATAGTATTACTCATTGTAAATATGTTTATTCGTAGATGATAGATTATTATGCATATATTAGCTTAGGTTTCGACTTGATTATTCTGTATTCACTGCTAGTGAGATGTATAGATAATTGAGACATAGATAAGGAAACAATAGTGTAATTTATGAGTCGTTGTAGTATAGATGAAGTTTATGAGTACCTTCACTGGAAAACTCTCATGAGGCTATAACTCGTCCATTAGTGAATTCCTAGTGGTTTAAAGCTTTGTTACATATGGTCAATGCAATCACACTCGGCGAAATGAGATTAGTTAGAACTCAATTTTTGGTCGCTTATGCTAATTTCTCATATTTGCTTGAGGACAAGCAAAATGCTGTTTGGGGGTGGTTTGATAAGAGCCCAAAACTGTAGTTTTAACCCCTTAATAATACTACTTTTAGACCAATTATATGAGTAATAAATAAGAGTTAATGCTAATTACGTTCTTTTATGTATTTCAGGCATGGAACTCAATTATGTGCAGAAATGTGCTACTTTGGCGATATAAAGGAGCAAATGGTTAGTTGCTAAGAAGTTCTGTGATAAAGGCCAAGATTCAAGGAGACAAGCCTTTATGAAGCACGGTCAAAAGCTGAAAAGTCAACACGGGCAGAAATAGTGCACAGGTCAGCAGAACTTCTGAAGACCATATCTTTGGACTCAGGCCTCGGATTTGGGCCTACTTTACGTCAAAACGACCGGCTGGGAAAGAGCTTTCCAATGGTGCTAGCCTTAACCCAATCAGAAGAGCAAAAGTGGATGAAAAGTTTTATGAAGTCAAAGCCAGCTGAAACGGGTTATGTGGACTGAAGAAATTGGGCTTTGGGCTCGATTTTCCGGCCCAAAACATGAGACCTCAGCCCATGCACGAAATTGTGGATCTGGTCTCCTCCTTTACCTAAAACAAGACTTTGCTCTTAAGAAAGAGATAGTTAGAGAATCTAGAATAGAGAGTAGCCATTAAAATAGCTTGTAGATCTAGTTTTGAATTCAATTAGTTAAATTAATTAGTTTCATACATTGTTTTAGATTAATTCTTTGAATCATAGTTCTTCATTGATTAGATAAATAAAATAGTTATTTCTTGTTCATTTTGATTTTGTCATTTAAAATTGTTAGATCTAATTTCAGTTGTTGTTATTCAATTCTTAGTTATTAATTTAGAATTCAATTATTGTTTAGTTAAATTTAATAAAGTTAAAATCTTTATATTACGTCTAGTTTTAATTCACATTGTAGTATAATTCCCACCATTGCTCTCATTAGACTTTGAATAGATTAGTCAATCTAGGAAACTTGAATGGTAAAGAACTAAGAGTGGAACGAACTTTTTACTCCACTCTATTTCGATAGAATTGAGAGTATAGAATACTTTGATAGCAACGTGTAATTAAGTTTAGTTTCACTTGCGTTTTGAGTTTCATCGTTCATTTCGTAGGTAAATTATTCAAATTTTATGTTTATCAATGGTAATGCAAAAAATCATGAAATAGCAATCGCAATAATGAGAAGAATATATCAATGTGCAACTTTTGTGCCCGCAGACTAGATATAGTACTTAAGTAAGAAAAAATCTCTGTACATGGAAAACCATTAAGTAAAACTATTGAGACTTTAAAAAATAAACATGACTTCAATAGGAAGTGAGGTAGAAATGTCCAGGAAGTATCGAAGAAGTACCGCTAACAGAAAACGAGCTAAAAGTTGTCAATGAAATCTTCGCTTTTAAGAACTTTCGAATAAATAAGACATACTGAAATTTGCAAGGTAGCAGATCAAATCAAAAGTAGCAGACATATACAGATAATTATACCATATGCAGGCTTCAAAAATTATGGTTTTAATCCAGTTATCCAACCTATCTCTTCAAGACATGCCAAAAGGCTCATTTTCCTTTGATCTTACGTTTGTCATTTACATTTATCATTTATGTTGAATATTGTGTTTAATATAAGATACCAAAAGCATAAAGAAATCTAGTTATACATACATTTCAAAAAGTTAAAAAGTATAGATTGTAAATGCAAATATACCTGCAGATGGTGCAATTGCGTTGGCATGGAACTCGATATTGAATTTGTTCCAGCTGGTACTGGGTTTCCGAGGTCAGCTCTACCAGCACTAAAAGAACTAGAGGCTGAGGCAACTGAAAAATGAAATGTGCTATTCTTGAGTCTGACATAGTACTTACCGTTTTATGAAAAACATTGAAGCTAGAGAATTACCTTTTAGGTCTTTACCCATGGATGACTGCCACGAGACTGGGTTATGTTGCATAGTTGAATTGGTCGTCAAGTGAGACATAGACCCGCCATGCAATTGGTCCGCCAAGCTGAAAAATGAAATGTTGCATTCTTTATTCTTTGTTATTCTTCTTGCTTTGGGAAGATATCCGAGGATCGCGTGCTGAGATTGGTGGGATCTTGTCTGTGCGTTTTGATCAGCCTGAGATTTGGTTTGGTCCTACACAAAACATGGTATTTTCAGAGGAGATAACTCATTTTAAGAAGAGGTACATGAAATAACACATGTTCATTAATAGTATATCAATATATACTTGCCTGCTGCATTTGTATTTTGTGTACTGCTTGTCTAAGCATCTGGTCACCGACAATATTCCGCATATGTCTCACAAAACCATCTTCGTGGATCTCATTTTTCTGGAAATACAAGAAACTCTCACTTAGAATAACAACTGACAATTTAATGACAGAAACGGAAGTTGACATAGAGGAAGCTAATACAGAAAAAAGTTACCCGCAATTTGAAATAGAGCGCCTGTAGCTGCATAGCTCTGTCTTTTTCAAGCAGAGGCAATAGCACATGAAGCATAGTTAATGAGCTTTACTTATTCTTAAAAAAGGTATAGACATCGCCTATTATACATAATCCCTCCCCCTCGCCAAGACAGAGAGAGAGAGAGAGAGAGGTCATATAATACTGAATATACAATATATACATATACATATACATATATGTAAAATGTAAACAAAATGTTAATGAGGAATATCAATGTGTCAAAATCTCATACCATATGCATAAAAGAGCCTAAGAATATTTTTACATGCACTTTCTACAAGGCTAATGGGTTTAAATTCAACAATGGCTCTTGCAATCTAAATTTTGGGATGACAGAAAGTACAGTTGACACTATATTCCAGCAGCGACCGACAGTCTTTCACTGAACGCATGAAGTCACCCGGTCTCCAAGGTCATCTTTGGAATTCAATGACAACCCATTTGGACCGTGTGTGTGTGTGTGTGTTTTTTGGCGGGGGACTGTAAAAGAGTCTCAGTCATTTCACTAAGCACAGCAGCTTTCAACAAAGAATGAAAAGAACATTAGTTTAGAACATGACGATGGTAAAGCATATCATGTATTCGTGGTGTCCATTGAAAAGAACCTGAAAATGAGGAATTTGTTTCCATGCAGAAAACAGCAACAAGGATATATAGTATAAGGACCAAACTGGTTGCGGAATTAAAAACATAAAGGAACTTCCATAAATGCAATTAGAAACATAAAGGAATTTCATAACTCAAATTTGTCTGTACTAGATACTTACTTCATTAACTTTCCGGATCTTTTCAGTTTCCTCAGACTGTTTTCTCTCCCAATCCTCCTTGGCCTTCTGATTCATGACTAAAATTTGACGTCTAACATCTGAGGTGATAATAGTTCGATGTCTTGACCTCTCAGTATCAACTCTCTACAAATTTAAAAAGTGAAGAAACAAGTAGTTTATTTTAACCAGTAAAAAGGATATATAAATTGTCCAAGGCGGTTAAATCATAACATGTAACCGAATTGTTTTGATACTCTTACTAAATTATTGATCAATCCTCGCAACCTCTCCTCCAAGCACTGGAAACCCAATCACATCAAGATTACATAACCATGAGAAAATATGAAACCTAAATCTGTATGCTAATATCTTACCAGTGACAAACAACGCTCCACATCCTTGCTTACACTTTTTATACCAGATTTAGACACTGCCAAAAAAAGGGGACCCAAATGTCAGTCATGACAAGATATTGGACAAGATAGTAACAATAATGGCTCTTAACAAAGTATAGGGTCTAAATTGATTTTTACCAATTTTCTCTATAAAGTGATTTTTTGCAATATAAGTCGTTCTT
This sequence comes from Coptis chinensis, assembly GCF_015680905.1. NCBI lineage: Eukaryota > Viridiplantae > Streptophyta > Magnoliopsida > Ranunculales > Ranunculaceae > Coptis > Coptis chinensis. The sequence goes on along the minus strand of NC_141461.1, from coordinate 59,391,149 downwards.
CCTCTTCTTGAACAACCCTTCTAGTTGCTTTAGAAGTTCGACCTTCATCCTTGGGGCCAGAAAAAGACCACCAACAATATCAGGACCAAGAATCTCAAGAAAAAGTTCACTTCTAGTTGATAGATAACTAGCAGCAAGAAACATCAAGTAACCATATACAATAATAAGAAAAAGATTCCCAAGTATATCATTTGTTAAATATTCATATTTGTGCATTTGATAGAGTTAAACTGCAAAAAGGAAATCATATATGAGCACACAAGTCTACTGGATTGGAATGCAGACCTGTGATCAATGACATGGCTAGGCAGATGCTACTGGGGACATTAGGAGTGATAGATGGACCTGCCATTAGCGAAGGGATAACAGTGATATTGGTTGCCCTTGTACCTCTTGGTAGCTCTTCCTTGCAGCCCAGAGAAAAATAAACAAAATTAAATACAAAGAGAAACATATTATACACCACTTCTCCCTCCTCCTTTTTTTGGGCTTGGGACCGGCAATGCAAATGCAAACGTAAAGTTTACTTGCATTGGCGGAGTTAAAAATGGGTTAGCAAACACAGAGAAAGCAAACATTCAATACATTGATATTAGCAAAATAAGACAAGTATTACATTGAATAAAAAAAAATGATACCAGTTTGGTAGTAGCTTGGACATAAACATAGAAACGCGTTTCAAAATAGCAAAAGAGATAACATAGTCAAACATGCCCATAGGCATGTATCATAAACAAAAAAAAAGATAGTAAACTTATTCAAGACCACGATGTAGATGATAGAAACTCAACACATGACTTGGGCCATATAACATTTCCTGGGCAACTCTCTCCTAGATTCTTACACCATGCATCATGAGGGCATGGTAGAGCAGCATCTTGTGCATGTACTTCATCAATGTAAACTAAGTAAGATCTCTCTTCCAAGCACCTTTCATGGAACTTGTAGGTGGGGTCAACTTCTTTAACACATCCAGTTGCTACAATGTCAAGAGGCCAACCACCAAGTAAGTTAACTTCTTTGCAAATCTTTGATGTTTCCGGCTGAAAAACAAAGGTGTTGGATATAAAAAGATCAAACAACTTACAAAGACTTAAGTAAAGCATTAAAAGAGACAATCGCATAACGAGGTTGCATTACTAGAGCGAGGTATATTACTAGAAGTTCCAAAAGAGTTGGTCGTGGATGGTTCTTGTTGCCTCAACATCGTTGACCTAATCTCTTCTAATTGCATAGAAAAATTCATTTGGTTTGTTTGAGTCTCCTTCCATAGCTTGGAGTTTTCTTCTGCCAAGTGATAGTTTTGATCCAAAACAGGCTCCATGCTCTTCATTGCTGTTTTGTTGACCCCTGGACCCATAGCCCAACATCGGCCCCTGCTATCTTTGCCAACCACCTGTATCCAAACACATTTCATTTTACCTACAATATAACACAAACATTTAATGCACTACTGACATCCTAATTTGTATACCATTGTCACGGCATCGTCGGTGATTGTCATTGGAGACCCTGAATTTGCAGACATGTCCTCATTAATCCTCTCCTATTCAACGTAACAGGAGTGAAACCATAATACATTCTTACCAAGTAAAGTATTACACTAAAGCTCAAGACTGCAATCAAACCTTGATACAACTTAAATAACTTACTACCAACAATCCCTCCCACCAGGAAAATGACACTTACCTCCCACTCAACTTGTTCTATGCATGGAGCTTTCCTCTTGTGTATCCGGATATAAGATTCAGGCCTAGCAACCATATGGACTAGCTTGTTATGTTCCTTAGCAATCTGCTGTTGAATAATTTGGGTGGGTGTCCTCCCAATGCAAGCAGGAGTTGTTTGTTTTGACTGGTTTATAGTGTTCCTTTCACTAGCAGCCTATATACAAAACAATATATAAGAGAATATACATATAAGATTCACAACTAATAAACTAATGACTAGATAACCTAGAATTTTTCAGTGTTGGAGATATCAACAAAAACCCGCCACCTTATGGAGCTAGACCTTGTTTAACAATAACATGAGATTTTCCCTTGACTAAATTTTTATACAAGGTGCTCTTATGACGCCTCCATGCCTCACCCATGACTTTTTTAGTGTATATCGTATTGATGCTAGGACGTCCCAGAAACCCGAAGCTGGTTTCCAATGTTTCAAAGACGTCTACTAACGTATGTTTCAGCCTGGTTGGAAAAGTATCATAGCATATCCGGACGTCACGCCGTACAAGTACACCACATTCAGAGGAAAACCTACTTACCTCTGCTAGAGGGTGACATGGTTGTTCAAGTTGGTCCAATGTTAACCAAACTTTTTTCTTCATATTTGGCGTATCCGACATTCCTTTTGCCTTACCTCTAGTCTCCGTAGGAGCATTGGATGATTCTGGAGTAGATGGAGTCCTATCTGTAAGTACATAGTAAACTTGTCAATTAGTATACATTAAAGTTCAGATGCAATTCCTGTAATAACTAAAGAAAATATTAAGATCAAAGAAAAATGAATTACAATCTAAGAACCAAGATCAAGTAATCTAATTCCACATGCATTCATATACGGTAAACAAGAAATCCTTCAAAAGCAATAATCGAATGAGTGTGAAGCCACATAGCCTTCACGAATGTCTAAACGATAATGAGACATGTAACTAATCTGGTTTGGATCTGCCGATCTACTTCTATATATCTATATCACCGAAGGCGACTTCCTTTTATTCGTGGAAGACATTTTGCCTTCTTACTTTTGATAAATGGCTAATAAATCGAAGAAACTTCCCCGCCATTTGTGGTGCAAGTGAAAGGGTTGGTTGGTGCAAACAAAAGCCTAGTTCATAGTCGTAAGAGGAATGAAAGACTATAGAGAAAAGCAGATAAAGATAGAAGGGATCTCAAACCTGCCGCTTCATCTTCTTATCTTTGAACCGACAGCTCTCGGAATTGCTCGTCGTGCTTCTCGGTACTCTTTGGATCAACGACAACTCACCGTTGGGGGCTATGACTAGAAATAAGGGTCGATTCGATCGCGCTCCCTCTAACGTGGATCAGTTGTATCCGTCGTGAAAGGTAGTTAGTCATTATAGGTATAACCACCTAGGTAGTAATGCGTCACGGGCATAAGTAGCGACCTAGGTATAACCACCTGAAGCTTTATCTCCTGCAGCAATAAATGATGCAATGCAGAGGCTAGGATATTTGGAGCAGGGTCTTGGGGTAACCAAGAAAACACATAACTAGACAAAATTCAAAATTCTTCCCATAATTAGTCTGCTCCATGTTGTCCTCTGAGTCACTTTCGGACAAGTTCAAGTTGTTTTGAGATGGAGTTCCCACGAAGGCTGCTATACATATTGTAACAAGTCCCATAAACTCTTAATATTCAAAACATGCATTTTTCAAGTATCTAAAACATGATGTATCAAAACATAGATATTGCATAACATTTAATCTATCAAAACAAATCAGAAAACATGATATCCATTTATAATTATGTAACCTGAAAAATCAAACACAGGTATTCAAAATTCAAACACAGGTATTCAAATTTTAAACATAGATTCAAAATTCAAACATAGTTCAGATAAGCATTTAGTTAAAGTGAACTAATTCCTTTTTTGTCTTTTCTTCCTCCTAGTGTCTTTAACAACCACAAACATATCGTTTGGATCGTTAAAAATCAGATCATCTGTGGATGGTTCAAAGTTACTAGGCTCAACATAAGAAGGATCAACTTCAATTAGGTTATCAGATAGAAGACATGTTTCATCTTGATCACAATACACCTTTCTTGGGACTTCCAAAACCACATGCTAGTCGGGATCCTTTGGATCTTTAGAGTAGAAAACCTAAGAAGCTTTATCTGTAAGAATGACTGGTTCGTCACTCTTATTATCCGAACTAATTTGATTTGACAAATTTACCAATTTAAGGTTCGCTTCCACATCTAGCTTCACACCATGTCTAAGTTTAACCCATTCACACTTGAACAAAATAGGCTGGTACCCATCTCGATACTTCAACTGAATGATATTCGTAAGAACACCGTAATATTCTGCAACATCTTCTACTGGGTTCTTATCCTTCGCGCTAGCCCGGAATGTAGTTGGACACTTTATGCAAACACCACTATTTTGGTTCCTCTTATTCTCCTGATAGTCTTTTGTAATAAAGAGGAAACCATTGACACAATACTTCTTGTATGCCACGGCACAGCTTACTGGTCCTGCCACTATATTTTTGAAAGAATCTTCCTCTATGTTTTCAAACTCAGGTTGTCTTCTCAACTAAGGAATGAACTCGTCGTCCATGGACACCCTATATTGGCCTGCCTTCCTCCCTGCACACTGCCTACAGCTTCCAAATCTGCGGTGTACTCCCTAAATAAGATATTACATTTATAAATATATGTATTAGTTAAAGCAATAGTCTGTTTAAGTATATAGAAGTTATAATTTCAACTTTTAAAATTTAAAAATACTTATGTGTACCACCAATCATATCTTGGATGGCTTTTCAGTACCCAATTGCGTGCTTGCTCATATTCAACACCTACCAAATGATAAGTATGACCCAAACCAACTGGGCCAACTTCATCAGCCCTATCAAATTCACTATCAAACACGTCTGATGGTATTACTTCTTCACCACTAGACTTTCGCTCAAGCTTTTGGAGAAGACTATTCCCTCTTTTGTAACCAGTGCAATAGTTCATGGTTTCCCCTTTCAAGTATCGCTCCGCGATACAACCTTCAAGACGTGCCTTGTTTGTAACATAATCCTTGTAGACCTTCATCATCCTTCACAAAATTAAGAATTTTATAACATAATAACTTAACACAAACCAACCATGAAGCTAAGTAAACAATTTTATTAGTTAGAATTACCTCTCAAACAAATACATCCAACGATAGAATACTGGTCCACACATACGAGCCTTATACGCTAAGTGAATAGGTAGATGCATCATTATTACAAATACCGATGGAGGACAAATTTTTTCAAGCTCACATAAAGTCGACCACCATACCCCTCTCAAGTGCATGTAAAGTGTCAACATCAAGTCTGTTCGAACATAACACACAAAAAAATGTGCAAATACTCAAGATCACATGTCGGACTTCCTTCCTATCTCAATATTCATGTTGGATCAACATTGGAAGCAAATGTTGCATCAAAATGTGATAATCATGAAACTTTATTCCACTAAAATCCTTCGCACCGCCTTGGACAATATTCTTCCAGTTACCACTAAACCCAACAGGTACTTTGAGATCTCTTAAGCTCGTAAGGAACAACTTTTTCTCTTCCGCTCGAAGCCAAAACACCCCAGGCTTCATAACCTTCTTACCATTTTGATCACTCAACCAATACTTCCTTTTAATCCCAAGAAGTTGCAAATCTTTGCGTGCATTGGCGTTATCTTTTGTGTTCAACATCATAGCAATCAGGAGTTCACAAACATTTTTTTCAATGTGCATAACGTCCAAGTTGTGACGGATAAGAAGCTCTACCCAATATGAAAGCCTAAATAATATCAACTGTTTGAAAAAACATGTCCCATCCCTATTGTCCTCTTTTTGTTTTCTACTGCCCTTCCCTTTTTTTTTTCCTTTTTCCATTCCCCTTTTCCTTCTCTTTGCCTTTCATTGCACTTTCAGATTCTGTGTCATTTGTTCAACTTGCAGTCTGGTCAATCTCAAAGGCTGTTCTCTAAGCTCTTCAGTCTTGTTAAAGGTGCTTGATCTAGTGTCCATCCTACTAGCATCCGACGAGGGCAAGAATCGTCTACTATCCATGTAATCAAATTTCTAGCTATGTTGGAGTCTCAATGAGGAGGTATTTGGACCACAAATGGGACAGGCATATTTGCCATGGGTTCTACAACCAGATATGTTACCTAATGCAGGAAAGTCATGGATAGTCTATAACAAAACTGTGCACATATTGAACATCTTGGCTCTATTTACGTCCTTCACAGTCACCCCGGTATTCCACAAAGATTGCAATTCACGAACAAGAGGCTGTAAATATATGTCGATATCCTTTCCTGGTTGTCGTGGCCCTTCGATGAGTAAAGAGAGCATGGTAAATTTGGGTTTCATGCAAAGCCACGGAGGAAGGTTATAGGCAACACACATTACAGGCCAAGAGCTGTATAATGTGCCACAAGTTCCAAAAGGATTGAAACCATCTGTCGCTAGTCCTAATCGAACATTACGAGCTTCAGCTGAAAAGTCTAATATGGAAAGTATCAGAGTATCTTTGCTGGAATCCTAATATGTTTCTTCCTTTGTTCGATATCAGCATATTTGTACCTCGACGCTCCACACGTAGTACAAGTATCCCTCCAATCATCATCTCTCCAAAATATCTTGCAATCATTCGGACAAGCATCAATTTTCTCATATTTAAGGCCCAACTATTTTATTAATTTTTCTACCCTATAAGTATTCTCCGGAGTCTTGTTGTCACGTGGAAAAGCCACTCGAAGTAATTCGAGGAGTCCCGTAAAACTCTTGTCTGTCCACCCATATGTAACCTTTAACCGAAACAACTTGATGACAAATTTCAAAACTGTAAAGTCCTCACAATCAGGATATAAGGGACTCAAAGCCTCACGAAAATTATCGAACTCAATTGTGTCAGGCTCTTCCTCAACTATAGGATCTTCCTCAACTATTCCTCGAGCACCATCTGTTGAACATTGTTCAATAACAGCATCCAAGTTATCACCGTCAAGTTCTTCTACGACAGTACTGAATGCAACATTCTCCTCAAAAAAGGGGATCCCACCTCAAAATTAGTAGAATTTGACCTTCCACCCCTTTCAAATGCCACACTTGGTGGCTGACTTGTTTCTCCATGCATTATCCAAAATGTATACTATTTATAGAAGCCCTTTTGGTAACAATGCAATGTGCATGACCACCTCATGGGTTAGTGCTCGCCCCCTATTTCTATAGTTATCGCATGGACATGGGATCACATCCTTGTGGTGACAGTTATCCCTTGCAAATTGTACAAATTGATTAACACCATGAATAAAATGATCGTCCTCTTTTGGTAGATCAATCCAACTTTTATCTATCACCCCAAACCCCTCCATACTATAGTTCTTGCAATACGAATAAATCAAAAATAGTTAGAGCTGAAAATACAATGGCAGGTAAACCATACACATAGTAGACCACCACATAAGTAAATAACGAACTCCACGTTGGGAGAGACTAAAATAGCACAAGTACTACATCCAAAAATCAATCTAACCTAGTTGCACCCATAAATTCAAATAAATTGGAAGCACACAAAAAAATGGATCGATTGAGGCATGCATACGAAAAAAACAAACTACATTCTCACTTAAAAAAATAAATTGAAACTAGATAAAGAGTAACAACAAAGATGATATCATATGCAACCAAGTAGGATGTTATCTAGAAGAAATATAATTATACCGCCCATATTAGCAGCTTATTTTAGTTAACCCAGTAGCAATATCTTAACTTGCATTCAATATAATATAGAGTAGGAGCATAAAAATAAAAAGAAGCAAGTAAGGGTTCTCCTACTTACTTCTACCAACTACCACATACTTCAACAACAAACTCAATATTAAAACAATTACTTCTTGAGACTACCGCGAACATTAGGCTTTGGTTTAGAAGAAGTATCAATAACAACAATAGCATCCAAGTTACTAATCTTGGTATTGACAAATGGATTCTTAAGGTGCTTAGAATCATGATGAATTTGTATGTGAGACACTCTCACTTACAATATAATAAATTATTAAATATATTAAATTATTTCTTCTAAAATAAATAACAAATGGGTATATTTGACCTTACAAAATAGTGATTTGAATTCCATAAAAATGCTCAACACTTAGCTAATCAATACTACAACTTACTGCAATTAACATTCTGAATTGCACCTTAGGTAGATAGATATAATAAATAGAGAACATAATGCAAGTACATCACGTCAACAAGTAGCAAATATCTATCATCTAGTAAGTCATATACCAAACAAATGTGATTTTATTGAATTTAGTTATACCTAAAAAACTCAAACGACCAACACAAACCCATTTTAACTTAGAATCAGGACTAACATATAACAATAACACAACCCCATTTGGTGATAGAATCAGTACTAACAGTATCTATAACCAAGAGAAGTAAAACAAAACAAATTTCAACTTTTCTAGAAAAAATCCATTTGAAGTTAACACCAAACCAGAGATGGGAGAAAAACTCACCTGATGTAAATGAAAAAAATCAATAATCCAGACCTGTTCACAACAAATATCATAAACCATGAGTGATATTATTTCATTTAAACTAAATTTTAAAGTGAGATTAGCAGAAGAAAGAAAAAATAGAGAAAAGGTTACCTGAGAGAGAGGGGAGTGGCGTGTCTGCGTCACTGCCGTGAGAGAGGAGAGGGGAAGAAAATGGAGACAGAGAGAGTATTTGTTTTGTTTTTGTTTTTTTTATTTTTCGATACACAAGAGAGTATTTGTAGCGGTTTACATTAGGTAGAATTTTTGGGCCGGTTCATTTCGCGCTCCATCTAATTTTGCATTACATCAATGGATAAGAAAAACACAGGTCTATATCAACGATTAATACAGATAGAAACATGAACGTGGCCAAAAACCCAATTAAACTTAAACCGCACAGAACTTTGCCCACACCTGTCAAAAGTTTTAGCCACTACTAAAGCCCGTGGTTATTATGCAACAACCTATAACCGTGGCTAAAGATCATCTGTACCTGTGGCCAAAAGTCATTTTTCTTGTACTGGGCATGGCAGGATGCAAAGGAACCTCATTTCTTTATATAAGAGGTTTACAACGCCTAAATGCTGGATATGAGGCAAGTTTTATTTTTGTTCGTGTATGCTTATGTCCCAAGCAATTTGATCTTTGTTTTCCCCATAATGGGTGGAACTCATATAGAGTTACGTCTATTTTTATGTATCTATATTAGTATGTTTTAACATTGTTTTGCAGATGTTCCAAAATTTCACGCGTTTCCATGGTATTCTCCTACCCTTCTTATTTCTATACTTTGAGGACAAAACATACTTTTGTTTGGGGGTGGCATAGAAACACACGTAATTTAGGGCACCTATTAGGATATAGATATGTACAATATGCACTTATTTTCTAGTAAAAAATTTAAAAATATAAATAAAAAGTTTATGCTATGCACTTAGGAATATTGGTATTGTTTATTTCTCTATAATGATAAATAATCTAGAAGTTTCACGTTAGTTTTTGTATTAGAATAGTTTTTAGAAACTTAGGTTAATATGTAGGTAGTAATCTTTGCATCTTTCTATAAATATATTGCATGAGCATCTATGTTTGTATTGGTAGTAAATTTATGAAATCTAGGCTAGTATACTTATTCTACAAATCTAGGCTATAGCCTAATATAAAGCCTTATATGAGTGAAATATTTGAGAAATGACACAAGAGAGAAGTAAATTCTGAATAGAGAAATCACACGTCCACTTGCTTGATCACTATACCATATCCTAAGCGAGAATTTAGGCCCTTTTAGGATTGATATAGCCAGACATTCAAACCTTGTGAAATTATTTTCCGCTAGTTGCCCCTCTGAGCCTTTCTTTAGCTTTTCATAAACCGCAAATCTTTTACCCTTTTACAAAACAAAATAAAAATAAAAATCATCCTACCCATTTTTGAATGAGTTTGAAAATAGAGATGAAATGAAGAATAGGAAAGAGAAAGACTTATGAAACCAAAAATTTGTTAGTTTCTTCAAATAAGAAAAGAAAGTTTCCATCGAAAGAAAAGAAAAGAAAAGAAAAGAAAAGAAAATAAAGAGTTAGAACTCCAAAAACAAAATCAAAGGAGTCAAAAGCTAAAAGAAAAAGAAAAAAATAACTAAGGATGGAAACAAAGTGTAGAAGCAAAGTAAAGAACAAGGTTTTCTCTAGTTACATAATATGAAGAGTCTATCATCTCAGACTTGTTCTTTTTGAATATCCATTTCCTTCCTTCTTAAACCATCTCCTAATCCCCGCAACACCTAACAAAGACCTCTAGCTTAATTAGGAATAGATTAGTGTGATAGTAAGTGGGAGCTGTGTTTGATCGACTTCGACTTCCTTGTGTGTCATTGAGATGGTAAAGTAAAGTGTGCCCACTGCACACTGGAGTGAGCGAAACTTGAGTGGAAAAATCAGAGTGGTTTTTGTCTTGACATTTATGTGAGGACCTACTTAATGACGCTATTCCAAAGTTTCAAAAACGGACCTATTATTGCATTTCATAGCATAGTTCATTACATATATTTTTATTCGTAGATGATTAATTATTATGCATATATTAGCTTAGGTTTCGACTTGATTATTCTGCTAGTGAGATGGATAGATATTTAAGAATAAGTAAGGAAATAATAGTTTTATTTCTTAGTCGTTGTAGTATAGATGAAGTTTGTGAGTACCTTCACTAGAAAACTCTCACGAGGCTATAACTCATCCACTAGGAAATTTCTAGTGGTTTAAGGCCTTGTTGTATATGGTCAATGCAATCGCACTTGGCAAAACGAGATTAGTTAGAACTCTAATTTCGGTCACTTATGTTAATTTCTCCTATTTTCTTGAGGACAAGCAAAATGCTGTTTGTGGGTAGTTTGATAAAAGCCTAAAACTGTAGTTTTAACCCTTTAACAATATTGCTTTTAGACCAATTATATGATTAATAAATAAGAGTTAGTGTTGTTTATGTGCTTTTATGTATTTCAGGTATTAGAGTCAATTATGTGCAGAAATGTGTCCCTTTTTTGTGATAAAAGAGCAAATGTTGGTTGCTAAGAAGTTATATGATTAAAGGCCAAGATTCAAGGAGATAAGCCTTTTTAAAGCCTGGCCAAAGCTGAAAAGTCAAAGTCAACGCGGGCAGAAATAGCGCATAAAAGTCGGCAGAACTTCTGAAGGCCATCTTTTTGGACTCAGACCTCGGAATTGGGCCTACCATATGTCAATACGACTGGCTCGGAAGTAGCTTTGTAATGGTCCAAGACTTGACCCAATCAGAGGAGCTAATGTGGATGAAAAGGCTGTTACAGTAATTTCCAGCAAAGAAACCCTTTTTGGACTGAAGTAATCAAGTTTTGGGCTCGATTTTATGGCAAAAAACATGGCTCCAAAGCCCATGCATAAATTTTTAGACCTAGCCTCTTCTATATAAAGAGGACTAAGGCCAAACTCATACAGGACTTAGATTAGATTCATAATATAGAGTAGACTTAATTAATTAGTTAGTATTTAGTTTTTAATATAGTTCTGAATCATTAGACTCTTTTTCATTAGATTAATAAAGTAATTTTACATTTCTTCAAGGATGTCTTCTTCCTATTCATTTATTAATGGTTGTTTGATGAATCAAAGCTAAAACCTCCATTAGAGGGGTTTGAGGAAGTTTTGATGAAAACTTGATTGTGTTAGTGTAGAAGTAGTTGTAATAATCTATTCCACTCTAGAAGGTAGTTAATTCGCCATGAGAATGGGTTTAAATTGCCCCACATACTAATTACTAGTTGGTAGAGATTGTCATGAATAATTAGGGATTAGAAAGACACAATCTTTATGTGAAAACATAAAGATTAGGATTACAACAAATTTATGCTAGTTTATTAAGTTGAATTCAAGGTAGAATCAAATCCCCTTAATTCTTTCCCATATTCACATCGTAGTATTGAATTGCAATAGTTTAAATCATAACATCTCAATTAGTTAAATCACCGTCTTAGCATAATTTCATTTCATTACTCTCATCGATTTTGTTAGAATTACATAAACTAGGAAACGTTACATTTAAACGAGCTAGGAGTGGAACGAATTCTCTACTCCAATTATATTCTGATTCACGAGAGTAGAACTTTGATCATATAGCATAAACTTCATTTAATGTTACTTATTCAATGCATAACGAGTTAAGAGTAGTTAAAACTATCGTTTTTATATTTATCAGCCCACATGAGGATTCACTTGTTATGACACTTTCTTTTGGAGATTATGATTTGCATCGCATATTGGTTGATCCAGGCACCTCAGTGGATGTGTTATACTATGAAGCCTTCAAAAAATTGTAGATTCCTGATTCTTAGATGGTCGCCACCAACTCCAACCTATATGGATTCAGGGGGGACAAAGTCCTAATAGTTGGGGAGATCCAACTACCTGTAGCTATTGGTCCGGTAACTCTCATCATAAATTTTGTTATGGTAAAAGCTAACACACCCTATCACATGATCTTGGGTAGGACCTGGCTGCACAGACTCTGAGCTGTTCCCAACACCTATCACCAATGTTTGAAGTTCTCGTATAACGAAACAATTGAGATAATTAGAGGAGATGAAGTGGTTGCCAAAGCATGCTATGCTCTGGCGACGAAGCAATCCCCACTCCCTTTTGAACCAATAGAGGTGGGGCAACTCACTAAATAACAATTATAATTGGATGAACCTCTCCTGGACCTGGTCCCAAAAGAGAGGGAGGACCCCCCTCACTGGAGCCGTTAGCGGAAGTGGAAATTGTCTGAGGCAGCTCGCCAAAAACCACTTTCATCGGTACCTTGTTGAGTTCTGAAGAGTGTCAGGCTTTAATACATTTCCTTCGAGAACACAAAGATGTGTTTGCTTGGTCATTCAAAGAAATGCCAGGAATTAACCCCTATGTGGCATGCCACCGGCTTAATGTCCGCAGTGATGCAGTAGTGGTCAAGCAGAAACCGAGAAATATAGGTGATGACAGATCCAAAGTGGCAAAAGCCGAAGTTGAAACACTAAAGGCAGCTAATTTTGTCAGGGAAATCAATTTACCCACCTGGATTTCTAATATTGTCCCAGTACATAACAAGAATGGGTCATGGCGAATATGTATTGACTTCACGGATCTTAACCGCACATGTCCAAAAGAAAGTTACTCTCTATCGCGGATTAACAAATTAGTAGATGCGACGGCTGGTCATGAACTGTTATCTTTTACAGATGGGTCATCTGGCTACAATCAGATCCCAATGCATGAGGAAGACCACAAGCATGCAAGTTTCACAACCGAGGATGGCCTGTATTATTATCAGGTCATGCCGTTCAGACTAAAAAATGCGGGGGCCACGTACCAGCGTTTGGTGAACAAAATGTTTGAAAGATTTATAGGTAACATTGTGGAGCTGTATGTAGATGATTGATAAGAGGCCAAAACTGTAGTTTTAACCCCTTAACAATAATACTTTTAGACCAATTATGCGAGTAATAAATAAGAGTTAATGCTAATTACGTGTTTTTATGTATTTTAGGCATTAAAGTCAATTATGTGCAGAAATGTGCCACTTTGGCGATATAAAGGAGAAAGGGTTTGTTGCTAAGAAGTTCTGTGATTAAAGGCCAAGATGAGCAGAAACAGCACACAAAAGTTAGCAAAACTTCCGAAGACCGTATCATTGCACTCAGGCCTCGGAATTGGGTGTACCTTATGTTAAAATGACCAGCTCGGAAAGAGATTTCCAATGGTCCAAATCTTGATCCAATTAGAGAAGCAAAAGTGGAAGAAAAGCCAATTAAAGTGAAAGCTAGCTGAAAAGGGCACTGTAGACTGAAGAAATTGGGCTTTAGGCTCGATTTTCCGGCCCAAAACATGGACCCTTAGCCCATGCACGAAAATATGGATCTGGTCTCCTCCATTTCCACACACTAGACTTACCTCTTAAGTATAAATTAGGTTAGGATAGAAGGTAGCCATTAAAGCTTAGTTCTAGATCTAGTTTTTTTCAATTAATTAATTAGTTGTTATTCTTGTTTTAATTTTAGTATTGAATGATTATTATTTAGTTGTTAGATCATTAAAATATTTAGTTCTTGATAATCTAATTTTGTTTTCCATTAATTATTAGCTTCAATTCTTAGATTTACTTATTTGTCATTATTAGTTTAAATCAATTATCGCATGAGTAGTTTCCATTTGAGTTTAAATAAGTAAAGTTCCAATCTTATTATGATGTATAGTTTTAATTCATATGGAAATGATAGTTTGATGAATCAAGGCTAAACCTCCATTAGAGGGGTTTGATGAAACCTTGATGAAACCTTGATTGGTTAGTGTAGAATCCTTGTAAAAGTCTATTCCACTCTAGAAGGTCATTGATTCGCCATGAGAATGGGTTGGACTTCCTCACATGCTAGTTATGAATTGGTAGAGATGCCATATATAATTAGGGATTAGAACGACCAATTCTTACCCTAAGAACGTAAGAATTGGATTATAACAATCTATGCTAGTTTATTAAGTTGGATTCAAGGTGGATTCAATTCCCCCCTAATTCTTATTCTAGATTCAAACTTTAGTATTCCGTAGTATTTTGTAGTTGAATCATTATAATCCCATTATCTTGTTAGTATAAATTGCATTGTAGTATAATTCGTAAAACTCTCATTGACTTTGGTAGGATTGATAGTCGTAGAAAACTTGAATGCTAAAGAACTAGGAGTGAAACAAATCTTCTATTCCAACTCTACTTCAATAGTATCGAGAGTAGAAATCTTTGATAAGAACTGTTACGATAAAGTTTTAGTTTTACTTTCGTTTGATATTCATTATTTATTCAAAGTAGAATTATATTCAATTTTATCGTATTATCAAATGGCGCCGCTGCCGTCTTAGTTCCTTTTTGTATTGTTTTCTTTAGAATTGTTAGTTTTCCAAAGTCCCATAACCTACCCACCCTTATTTGATTCTCACTGTGGTTGTCTATTTCAGCATTAAAAATTTTCCTTGCAGAATTACACGGAGTGCAACCCGCGCCGTAGGCAAGCTAAATTGGAGCGCCACCAGCGCCCAAAAGTCTGGAACTCCACTTTTTAGCTGAGCGTGCCCGCGCCTTGCCAAGGCAAAACACGAGCTCCCCCCGCGTTGAAGCGCCTGGACCTTGAGGTTTTCCCTGAGCGCGGCCCACGCCCTATCAAGGCTAACTTCAAGCGTGACCCACGCTCAAACGCCTGGAACTCCAGCTTGACCTGAGTGCCACCTGAGCCCTACCTAGGCCCATTCTGAGCGCGACTTGCGCCCTCTATTGAAACTGCCCGATTTCCACAGGTTTGTTTCAAATTTCTATTTTTTTCAAGGTTTTCCGTGTTTTAACTTGTTATAGACACTGAGTACGCGTAAACAAGATGCTATTCATAAGCGAAGCAAGGAGGCATTCAGGTACTCTCTTTTTCCACACCTCACATTTCCTGTTAGAGATTCATACTAGCATATCAGGATTGTTTGGAGTGTTGTTGTGTTTCGTTAAGATTGGCTTAGCCTTGCATGAGATTAAGGTCAGGCAGAAGAAAAACGCCTAACGTAATCATCCGGCAACGTCAACAAACACGCCTTTCTAGTATACCACTCACTACACCTCTAGCTAATATACCACACACACCACCTGAAATAATGGCTGAAGAAAGAGAGTCTCCTCTATCTGACTTTTACAAATCCTTGAAGGATAGCCCTAAATCTTGCATCGTTTTATCAGACCTAGTGGGGGATTTCCGAATCCCCCCAAATATATTTAATTTGTTACCCGTTTTTCATGGGTTAGACCATGAAAAGCCTTATCAGCACATGCGTAGGATTGACCAAGTCGTTACTACATTCCACCATCCTACGGTTGGTGCTGAACAAATTAAACTAAGGGTATTTCCTTTCACTTTAGCCAATAAGGCGGCGTCTTGGTTAACTGCCCAAGTGCCTAATTCTGTGGACTCGTGGGCTAAACTTGTTAAACTATTTATGGAACATTTTTACCCACCACTGAAGACCGATGAAATGCTTTCCAAGATTCATTTCTTTTGACATAATCATCATGAATCATTTTCAGAGGCTTGGAATCGTTTCCCCGATCTTCTTATAGAGTGTCCATACCATAACCTCGCGAAAGACACGCTAGTTCGTGCCTTTTTCAAAGGACTTCTACACCACCATAAAGAAGTCCTTGACATAATGAATGGGGGTAGTTTCCTAAGTAAGGGAGCCTCAGGGGCTTATAGATTTTTAGAAGATCAAACTAAGCATAATAATAACTGGGGGGGGGGGGGGTAGTGATGATATCTCCCATTCCGCTAGTTCTTCTACAACAGTTAAGGCCGCCGGTATGTTTGAGATGAAATCCGATCTGGAACTTAAAAATTTAATCGAATCTCTCACTAAAAAGGTAGAGGCTGTTTCTGCTCAACAACATCCTATTCCCATCATGAATGTCAACTCCAATCCACGTAATTTCTGTTTGAGTCCTGAGCATCCAGACTCCTATTGCCCTCTCGTCTATGAACAACAACAATCACAACAAGATAATGTTTGTTCCATTAATAGCTAACCTAATGCAACTTGGCAAAAAACCCCAACTTCAGTTGGCAAAATAATCAACAACCTCTAAGGTTGTTTAACCCAAATGTTAGGTTAACAAACAATTACAACTAAGGTCCACCAAGGCAAGGACAAGGTCAAGGTAATTATAATTATAACAACCAAGCTTAACCACGACAAGGACAAGGTCAGGGTAATTATAATAATTATAACACTAATAGAGGTATCATTCGGTTAATAATAATGATAAAAATGCATTTAATTGTACGTTTATTGGTTTTATTACTTAGTTTCTTAAGTCCGAGGTCCACAGTCCGAAGTCCGAAGACCAAAGTCCAAAGTCCAAAGTCCGTATAGTCGTACGTTTTAGTCAAGTTACCTTACTCACGTGGGTTGGGTAGGATAGGTCGAGTAAGGGATCGTCCAAGCCTTAGGGCCCGGAAGGGTTCACAACTGGAATTACAACTTTTTGTGAGTAGGATTTTAGGTTTTTTAGTTGGTTTAATTAAATTAACGGTAATGCAAATAATGTAAATTACTATGGTGATTTTGATGTAGATAAACAAAAATAGAGAAACAGGGAGAGAGTTAATCATACTCATGCAAGAATCATTTTTCAACAGTTTATATTACCACATCACTACATCTCTAATTCGTCTCGTGTTCGGAGACGATGTCGAGTATTGATCCCTAGCGCATGCCCACATCTCTGAGCCGTATCGCACTAGCATAAGGAATTGAACTAATATTTCATCTCTAGAATATCATTTCAGCTCCTGGCTCGATTCCACATCAGCTGGACAAATTGGAGAGCTGTCTAACACCATAGAGTCGTGCGCGAGACATTTTGGGTCGCGCACGAGACTGTTCTAGAGCATCAGCATTCCAACTTTGTACAGTCTCAGTCATTTTGGGACCGGATGTCTAATCTATGCCTAATTCCTAAGCAATGATTCTAGAACATTAAAAAGTCAATCCGGATTCTCACACGAGCAGCATAACCCTCCCCTTGAGGGGGGGGGGGGATTAGCTCATGGTCATTGAAAGAATAATAAAACTTGCTGTATACATTAAGTAAATAAATGCAGGACATGAATTAAACTAGAAAAGAAATGACTGTTATTAAGGGTAAAATGACTTACAGTATTTAAGCTACTAGAATGAAAATGACGCAATGTAAGTGCTGAAATAAAACTAACTATCTGCTAAACGGAAGCTAAAGCATGAAAATGCTGAAGGAAAATATATGAAGGCTACCCCCTCATATATATAGGCTGGAGACTGGAGACGGTTTAATTGAGTTTTGGCCTTTTGTTGAATTGAGAGATTCAAAACTTTGAAATACAAAGTTTTGGTTTTACCCGGTTTAATTTAGCTTTGTCTTTTTCTTTATAAGGTTTTGTCTTTTTATGTTTTGGTTTCGTCTTTTAGCCCAATTCAATTAAAACATTGAATTGGTACGTGTCTTTCCTCTTGCAAGGTGGCACTAAATTGAACCCATCACTTGCCACCTGCTTATGCTATGCTGACTCGTCATGCCTTTGGGCCTGTAGAGTGGGTCCACTTAGTGTGTCCAGTGGCGGCGCTGATTTTGGCATTTTTACAACTTCCTATCTTTGCGTAGAGTTCGTCGCCCGGGTCGCTATGGCAGCTTCACTAGCCAACGTCGGCATCTAGATTTATCAGATGTGAACTTCGGAAGTTTGCTGCTTCTTTATATGTAGACCCGTTATGCACTGGTTTTGTTCTTTTGGAAACTTCAGCTCTATTCAGGCGTTATTGGGCTTCACTGGGGTTGAGTGGGAAACTTCAAATATTCTAGTATTCTCGTACTTCGATGCATGTTTTATCATTATATTCATTTTAAATGCGGAAACCTACAAAAGTACGAAAATATAATTATTACATGATTATTAAACACATAATCGACCAAAATGCTATGTCTCTCGGGGTTTAATATTACAGTTTTGGTTGCTTATCACACCATCCCCAAACAGCATTTTGCTTGTCCTCAAGCAAAGAAAAGACATTAAAATGATAAGTGGTCAAAAATGTGTTGTCCTAACCTAAATCTCATTTCGCAGAGTGCGGTTGCATTGACCGTATGCAACAAGGCCTTGAACCACTAGGAATTCCCTAGTGGACGAGTTATAGCCTCGTGAGAGTTTTCCAGAGAAGATACTCACAAACTTCATTTATACTACAATGACTCAGTAATAAAAGCTTGTTTCCTTAATTAATCTCAGGTATCTAGACATCTCACTAGCGGGGGGGAAACAAGAATTTAATTCTTTTTAATTTCAAGTTAATATACATACAATAATCAAAACATCTATGTATGAGCATGCATGCAGTGATCTTATAATGAAATGTACGAGCAGGGCCGTTTCTGGATCCTTTGGATAACGTTCTTAAATTGGTTCTCACAGGTATGTGTCGAAACACAATTTCTCTCTTATTTTTCCACTTAAGTTCTACTATCTCCAGTGTGCAGTGGGCACATGTTTCCTCACATACTCAATGACAGTCAGAGGAGCTGAGGTTGAGAATTCACAACTACTACTTATTATCACACTATCCTACTCCTAATTGAGCTAGAGGTCTTTATTAGGTATTATGGGGCTTAGGAGGTAGTGTAGAAGAAACTGGAATGGAAAATTGAAAAATGATAAGTATGAGAGAATAAGGTCTTCGAGATATTTACACTAGAGAATCCTTATTTTCTTTCCTGCTTCTAACATGGGTTTCCATACTTGGATTTTTCAAGCTTTTGTATTCCCTTTTGATTTGATTTTTTGGGGGGACTTCTAACCTTGATATTTCTTTTGATTTTTGGAAACATATTTCTATTTTTTTTTCTTTTCTTCTAAAACAGGTAAATGATTTTGATTTATGACAAGGTTTTTCTCTTCATTTTTTTGCACTTCATCCTATTTCTCATACTCATCATCTAGGTAGGCTTATTTATTTGTGGTTAATAGATGGGTAATGATTTTTTTGGTGATTAATGAAAGGTTCAGTGGAGTGATTAGCGGTATTTTTTTTTTTTTTTTTTTTTTTTTTTTTTTTACAGGTGTGAATTTTTGGCTATATCGATCCAAAGAAGGCCTAAATTCTCGCCTAGGATTTGGGTAGTGATCAAGTAAGTAGACGTGTGAACTTCTCTTATTCAGAAGAACTACTCCTCTGTGTCATTACTCATATATCACACATTTTGAGGCTTTTGGTTAGATTCTTATAGAATATGGAAACTAAGTTGTCTAACCGTGGGTCTCAGAAACTTACTGCGGTGTACATTTAATGATAGTCAGTGCATGAATGCTCATGAAAAGATGTAAAAACTATTGTATACGTATTAAATTAAGTTTCTAAGAACAAGTCCTAATTATGATGCTAGGGTGAGATTTCTAAATGTTTTTCATCATAGATAGGGAAACGAGAATTTACACTAAATACGTTTATTTAGACATCAAGTAAACTATATACAACTATACATGCCTGATAAGAGCCCAAAACTGTAGTTTTAACCCTGTAACAGTCATACTTTTAGACCAATTATGTGAGTAATAATTAAGAGTTAATACTGATTACGTGTTTTTATGCATTTCAGGCTTCAAAGTCCATTATGTGCAGAAATGAGCCACTTTAGCGAGATAAAGGTGCAAAGGTCGGTTGCTAAGGAGTTCTGTGATTAAAGGCCAAGATTCAAGAAGACAAAGCCTTTCTAAATCCCGGTCAAAAGCTGAAAAGTCGACGCTGGGCGTAAAACAAAGACACAAAGTCGTGAGAACTTCGAAGGCGTATCTTTGGACTCAGACCTCGGAATGGGGCCTACCTTATGTCAAAACGACCGGCTCGGAAAGAGTTTTCCAATGGTCTAAGCTTTGATCCAATCAGATGAGTAGAAGTGGACGAAAAGTCTGTTGAAACCAACTGCAGCTGAAGAGGCCTTTTTGGACTGAAAGAATTGGGTTTTGCGCCTGATTCTCTGGCCCAAAATATGGATCCAAGCCCATGCACGATTTTTGGATCTGAACATATAAAAACCAAAGCTTAGCTCTTTGTTAATGGTAGCTAATTAGACCTAAAAATATAGATAATTTTAGATCTAGATTTAATTGTTTTTAATTTAGTTTAGCTTCAATTCAATTCTTGTTTTAGATTAAACTCTTAGAATCATTGTTCTTAATTAGTTTGATATATAAAATAGCTATTTGTCAATTTCGATTCTTGTCATTTACAATTGTTTAGATCTAAATTCCCTTATTACGTAGATAGTTAGACCTAGATTAGTTAGATTATTAATTTAGTATTTGAATCATTATTTTATTATTCATTAGATTAATAAAATAGTGTTCTCCATAATCTAGTTTCATTTCCATTGATTGTTTAGTTTCAATTCGTAGATTTAATTATTTGTCAGTATTAGTTTAATTCAATTATTGCATGAGTAGTTTTGAATTGAGTTTAAGCAAGTAAAGTTCAAATCTTTATATCATGTCATGTTTGAATTCCATTGGGAATGATAGCGTGATGATTCTCGGCTAAACCTCCATTTGAGGGGGTTGAGAAGCCTTGATGAAAGCTTGATCCCGATTATCGTAGAGTCGTCGTAATTTCATTTCCACTCTAAAAATGATTAGTTCACCATGAGAACGGGTGTAATCGTTCACATGCTAGTTATGAATTGGTAGAATTGCCATGTGTAATTAGGGACTAGGAGTAACCAGATTGTTCTGCGGAGCAGTTCAATTCGGATTACGACGATTTGTCGTTAGTAGGTTTAAGTTGAGTTAAGGTGGAATCAATCCCCCTAAACTCCTTATCATAGAATCGACGTAGCATTCCCATAGTTGTTATAATAGTCGACTAGTTGCATCTTGTGGGTAGTTGCATCGTAGTCTAGTTATCATTTCGTAAATCTCTCATTAGACTTAGAGTAGAGTAATTAGACTAGAAAACATTACCATGCGGAAGGACTAGGAGTGGAACGAATCATCTACTCCACTATATCTCCATAGGATTGAGAGTAGAAATCTTTGATAAATCATAGGCACGTAAATTAAGAAGTTTTAGTTTACTTACGTTTTGAGTTTTATCGTTCATTTCGTAGGTAAACTTTTATCTTTTTATGTTTTATCAATGCCTAATTTTTGCAAAAGGTTCTCTCCACCCCCAACAGTCAGACACTGTGTCCTCAAAGTGTTAAGAGGAAGAAAGAGTATACCTGAGAGGCTTTGAGCAAAAATATAGCTGACATCTTCCACAGAAATTTATTGTAACACACTATATATTATACATCATAAAAGTAGAAGCATACTGTTAGAGTAGCACACTGTTAGGTTATTTATTTATTTCACATCAAAACGTAAAACAAATATGTACATGCATCAACTCGCATTGCCCCAACCTTGAACTGGGGGATAGTCCATTCTTGCATCGTCCCTGTAGAAATGTCATTCCTTTGCATCACACCAATCTGTCATAGCTTTCCAGACTTCGCTCCACTTCCTCTTTTCTGCATTGTCTAGATGAGCTATCATTTTATCATCATTAGGGAAAAAATGAACTTTCTTTAGATACCTTGCAGGGCGTCGCCATGTCCTAAATCGCAAAGAACGAATTATCTTGTTTGTTGGACACATAGAGTCGACCTTTACCCGCCCCGAAGGTGGCCGTAAATCCATCTTTGGAAGTATCGTCCTCACTATCCCGCATCTTTGTGAATGGCGGGGGTGATATAGTGCTACCGAAAAGACCAAGCCCTCTTAAGATTCTCAATTACTAGGTCTGTAATGTCAAAGACGGTATGTTGCTGGGCTAAGGCATGGAATGTCTTACAAGCTGAATTTGATGCAGTGGAAAAATGCCAATCCCCCATGATGTTCAGAAGAATAAATAACATGGCAGTTCCAACATTCATGGTCATACTGGCTAGTGGAATAGTGAAGTCTGGCCATCGGGGGCCAGCTTCGGCACGTTCACTGTCGTGGGCAATGCCATCGCCATACCGGGCAACAAAATCTTCCCTAGAATTGTCATTAAAGTCATTCTCTATCATATATTGAATGGGGAGGTCTGGCTGAAGAGGAGGAAGGTCAAGAGCCATAGCAACAGTTGGCTCATAAAAAGAGTGTTGGGTGTTACCAATACGAAGTGTAAATCACATCAAAGGGAAACCCTGTACAGCTGGTAGATCTTCCATGTGATCATAAAAATAAGTTGCCAAACCTGGGGAGTATGTCTGCTCCAGGTGTAGAATAAGAGAGTTCCAACCAACTTGAGTGATGTAGTCTCTGAAAAGATGTTCATATGTAGGAGAATTCAGCAACGAATGGAAAGATTGTTCTGGAATAATCTTTGGAGCTTCCATTGTAGAAGAAGTGTGAAAAAAATGTGACCTATTTAGACAAGGATAAACAAATATTAGAGTATGATGAGAATAATTAAGTACAAGCAAATTACCATAGGAAAATTTCACTATAATTAAAAACTAAAAAGAAAATGACAAATAATATAAAATTGCAAAATTTAAATGGTTTCATGGGCCCAAGTAACAGCGAGGATCCTTTTGTGGGAGGGATCCATTTATAAGATTTTCTATGCCGTCAATCCGTGCAACAGCCCGTTGCAACATTTTGCTTTCTGTCTGGTAAATCTCGGCGTGGTTCTCCATTATGAGAGTGTGATTTGCCAAGAACTAGTTGTGGGTGTGCAAGAATTATGCTTGTTCCTCTTCATTTATTGTCTGCAGGTCCTGAAATTTAAGAAGACTGGTGATGATAATGTTCTGACATTTGAATAATGTCATCAGTCCTTGTTGCATTAAACGAAGCCCTTCCATGGGATTAAATACATTGCATAATGCATTTTTAGTGAAGATGTTGTCAGCGGAACAATCTTCGTCGGTTTCTGCACCGACATGGTTCTTTGCAACGTCGGGGTTCCAGAATCCGTTCCTACATACTAAGTGAATGGTAAGAATGTTAGCTGTTCAAAGAGGTGTATGAGGAGAAGTACTAGAAAAACCCCAATGTATCATGATAAGTGTCACAATGGTTGGTAAAGGAGATGCCTTTTTCCTGGCACGTGCGATCGCGTTCCAGAGAAATTTAATAATGCAAAAATCATTGCAGTTACTCTGTAAGACCCAGAGTAGATGGAGGAGGGGTTTGGTTATTTCGGAAGTCTTAGACGTGCCGAGCACATTATGAGCTACCCATTGGATCACAGATAATTGGTTCTTTTGCAAAGATCGCTGATAAACAATACGGTTTTTCAGGTTGTAATCGCCGTGAAGGATAGTTGCAAACATCAGATGCCTGATATTGTCGAAAGGTGAATCCTGAAGGTGTACTCCTTGGTTTGTAATAGGAATTTGAAGTACCTCAGAGATGATTTCCATAGTCAATTCACACTCGCATCCGTTAGTACGGACAAAGAATTGCCCGTTTTGGAAATAACCGCTTTTATAGAACAACAAGACCAATTCTCTGGAATAAAATGCTTGCTTATGATGTAAAAGAGGGTACCATCCTCGACGTGATATTTCTATGTCAAAAAAGGGATGAAAAAGACCATTTTGGAAATTTTCCATAAAATTTTGCTCGCACCTAAACTTCGAGTGAGGGCTATTAAAGATGGAGTGGTGAAGAAATTTTTTTTGGAAAAAGGGAAGTTAGATTTTTGAGGTGTCTATCCTTGTTATAAATAGGCAATCGATCCGAAAATGTAAAAGATAATGGATCGAGGTGTCTGGGGTAGTTAGACCACGTGTATCTTCTAAGATATGCAAAAGTGGATGTAGTGTGGATGAGAATAATGGGGCATGTGACAAGGAGTGCCCCTTTTTTTTCCGTAAATAGCGTAAGTAGAAGGACAAGGAAAATATAGATATACTATCACAATAAGATGTAAGAACGTACAACGGTATGGAAACACAACATAATGATACGGGGAATGAAATACTAACCTAACTATTAGATAGAACTATATGCCACATTAACAACATTACTATAATGAAATAAACAAGCATGAAAACTTGATTAGCATATTCAATTTTCCGCTGCTCAAACTTTTCTAGTGCATCCATGAAGCTTAAAATTTGGAGCGGACTAAGAACTATTTTGTAGAATAAGAAGTGTAGAGGGAAGAATATGAAATGAGTGAATGTGGAGGAAGTGTTGAACTTATTTATAGAAAGAAAATTGCCATTTTCTGACTGTTTTTAGATGCGATTTCATGACCATTTTCTGACCGTTTTTTGTGCGTTTTCATGACCGTTTAATAAAACGTTAGTTTACGGTAACGTTTGTTGTGAAGTGTGACATCTAAAATATATATGTATATATATTTATATATATCTATATAAATTATTATTACTAATATTATTATATATGTTCCTACCTATATAATATAATATTAGATATAACTAATATATCCAGGCATAAATTTTTAGGAAATATCCTACTATTAAGCTGGAAATGCAAACACATAAATCAAATATCTGACATAAATATTATACAAGACTGGAAAAATAAACTAGCTACTGATGATCCTCAGGAGATGCAGAAGAATCCTCGGGGCTGCAGAAAAAGAACCAGGAGTCTGCGGCGACGCCGCGGCAAGACGAGCTCCCGTGGAGGCTAACCGCTCCCCCGGATATCACCCTGAGTATCCATCACCGAGCACGGAATCGATCTTTGGCTCGCCATGAACATTTGCTGGAACTGGTTTTGGCGAGTAAGCATATGGTCCTGAAATGCAGTCATGGAAGCTCTCATTTCCTGCTGGAATTCGCCCATGCTGTCTGTCATCGACTCGTGGCGAGTGGTCATATCTGTCCTTAACTCTCCCAAGGTACGTCTCATCGTTACCTGGCGAGTGTACATGTCTCTCAAACCACTGTTCACAGCACGTAAGGCCTCTATGGGGTGGGTCATCTTACTCATGGCAGTCTCATCAAAGTTGGGTGGGTGAGATGAGCCTACACTAGCGTGCTCAGCAGCCCTTGGTGCTGTGGGTTCCCAAGGGTCCAGTATGCATTTCTTGAAGACAAGCATATTCTCATATTGTGGTATAGGGAGTAACGGGTGGTGGATGAAAACAAAAGGTAATCATAACTTGTGTTACCAGAACAACAAGAGGGGCTGATCTAAGAGTGGCATGTGTAATAATATAAAAAAGAAAGGTAACGATGCAGAAGTTACCCTTTCGCTCCTGGAGGATCCAGAGAAGGTGGAGGAAGGTCTTGTTGATGTCTGAGGGCTTCGAGGTGCCAATGACGTTCAGTCCCAGCCATTGAGTCACAGCCAACTAGATCCGTCGCACCGAACACTAATACACGCATTTTCCATCTATGTTGTACTCTCCCTCGATTAGCGTGTCGAGCATTAAGTCGTATGTCCGTGGGTACACGGACTGCTGCTGAGTCAATACGTGGTCGACCAGAGGAATGCCCGTGATCCCGGAGAGCAAAACAGGTGTGACTTCGTGGCGCACACCCTCGACGGTAACCCAAAAATGGTCGCCATTAAAGCTCCTATTGTTGTAGAATTTCATCACCAAATCCTTGGAATAAAGCCCTCCATTAGCATATAACAAGTACTCCCATCCTCTAGAGTGAATTTCATTATCAAAGAATGGATCAAACATCCTGTTTTCAAATAAATTTCCAAAAAATTTCTCCACACAAATACTGTTACTGGCCATCACTGGTCTTAGGGAGAGGCTGGATATTGATTAATGATGAGGGGGAGAAATGGGATGTGCTGACGAAAGGGAATTGTAGTTGGAGTTGTAAGAGTCTCGCGCGAGACCTGGATTTAGCGTGGGCCTGTCTCGTGCGAGACTTAAACGAGAGGGGGCAAGATCCGGAATTTAGGGAAGAAGAAATGAGTGATGGTGACGCGTGTGGTCGGATTATCCTGGTTTAAAGGGCCCGATATTTCGATATTTTGGTTGGGCCAAAATTTTTTCCAAGCCCAAATCAAGCCAAAAGCCCGATTCAAGCTTAAAAAAATCTAAACGCTTACCCACGACTCGTTTGGACTCCGAATTGGATGAATGAGATATCGAAATGATCGGCACGAAAAATGCTATCCAATTGTATGAGTCATTCTTGAAGGTCACAAGAGTTTTTGAAAAGAAGGAGAGTGTTTTATTTATAAACAAGGATTTTATTTATATACAAGGGAGATATACGTGAAAAACACTGGATGTCCAGAAGAGTCATCATCTTAAATCATAGACAACTGTCATGTCGGCTCTGAAGCGAACACAATCCAGCCAGACTGTGGCTTTACCTCTATGTATTATGGGGTTAGGGGCAGGATGGTACCATCCTGAACCGTGCGAGCTACGGTCTAATAAAATTGCCCTTATTACATACGGCTATCCTTAAACTGCCCCAAGGGAACTCAAAGTAACCAATTCTAGGGTTGGTCTGGTGGAATCCATTGCCCGTTTGTGTTCCAAGTATGCATCATCTGAGGTTGGACATGAATCTCATGTGCAAAACTTAATGCAAAGGAAAAAGGCAACAATATAAACATATCTACAAGGTGAGTCCTTTAACGTCAGATCCTCAAGATGTGTCGAGTCTTTTAACGTCAGATTCTCAAGACGAATCCCAACCTGTGGGAGAAACGGTGCGGCGACGAAGATTATCCTACGCAGCTGGTGTCAGACAAAAGTATACCTTAAACTGGCTAGTATCGGATAGGAAGTCAAGACCTAGACAGAAGGGTGTTTGATAATGCATACACCAACCCATCCTTCGTGCACGTCGTTTACGAGCAAAAGTACTACGACCATTCCCTATTCGAGATGAGTGAGACTTACACCAGATGATTAGCTGAAGTTCGCGAGGTAGAGAGTAGAAAAGGGAAGAGAAGGAAGGAAGTGAAATTTTAGGTACCATCGAGATGAGTGAGACTTACACCAGATGCTCATGTTGCAGAAGACATTTATACTCAGTTCTGAATTAGAGTTTTCGTGGAATAAGGTTCCGGCGCTTGCAACCACACACTTCAAAGAACTATGGAGATCATATAATAGAAGATGGCCCGACTACCAAAATGGCGTACCCTCTATAGAAACAAGATTGAGTACGCCAAACGAAACATCTAGTCTGTGTAGACTGGATCCTGAAGAAAAGTCTGTTCAACATCTGGTGAGCGTAATTCGTGGTAATGTTTTAGGCGTTGTCCATTGATTTGAAATTCGCTGTTATCTTGTGGATTAAGCAAAGAGATTGCTCCATAATGTTTCACAGCTGGCACAATGAAAGGACCAGACCATCGTGTTTTCAATTTACCAGGAAAAATGTGTAATATGGAGTTGTACAGTAAAACTTTTTGACCAATTTTAAAATCCTTACGCAAAATGTGCTTGTCGTGCACCCTTTTCATATTAGCTTTGTAGGATTTCGAAAGATCATAAGCATCACTCCGAATCTCCTCAAGCTCATTTAATTGCAGTTTTAGCTTCTCGCCTGCCTCGATGATATTGTAATTGAGGCTTTTGATGGCCCAAAGGGCACGATGCCCAAGTTCAACTGGCAGATGACAATGTTTTCCAAAAACAATGCGGTAAGAAGACATCCCTATAGGTGTCTTAAATGCTGTTCGGTATGCCCACAAGGCATCCGATAAACGGAGAGACCAGTCCTTTCTTGAGGGGTTGATAGTTTTCTCTAGAATAGACTTTATCTATATGTTGGAGACTTCCAATAGTGGTGAGTATTACCGCCTGTCACGCGGGTGACCCGGGTTCGATCCCCGACAGCGGCGCCATTTGATAAAAACGTATTTAACTGTACGTTTATTGGTTTTATTACTTAGTTTCTTAAGTCCAAGGTCGACAGTCCGAAGTCCAAAGTCCGAAGACCAAAGTCCAAAGTCCAAAGTCTGTATAGTCGTACGTTTTAGACAAGTTACCTTACTCATGTGGGTTGGGTAGGATAGGTCAAGTAAGGGATCGTCCAAACCTTAGGGCTCGAAAGGGTTCACAACTGGAATTACAACTTTTTGTGAGTAGGATTTTAGGTTTTTTAGTTGGTTTAATTAAATTAACGGTAATGCAAATAATGTAAATTACTATGGTGATTTTGATGTAGTTAAACAAAAATAGAGAAACAGGGAGAGAGTAAATCATACTCATGCAAGAATCATTTTTCAACAGTTTATATTACCACATTACTGCATCTCTAATTCGTCTCGTGTTCGGAGACGACGTCGAGTATTGATCCCTAGCGCATGCCCACATCTCTGAGCCGTATCACACTAGCATAAGGAATTGAACTAATATTTCATCTCTGGAATATCATTTCAGCTCCTGCTCGATTCCATATTAGCTGGACAAATTGGAGAGCTGTCTGACAAAATAGAGTCGCGCGCGAGACATTTTGGGTCGCGCGCAAGACATTTTGGGTCGAGCACGAGACTGTTTTGGAGCATCAGCACTCCAACTTTGTACAGTCTCAGTCATTTTGGGACCGGATGTCTAATCTATGCTTAATTCCTAAGCAATGATTCTAGAACATTAAAGAGTCAATCCGGATTCTCACACGAAAGCAAAGATAAACCTCCCCGAGGGGATTAGCTCATGGTCATTGAAGGAATAATAAAACTTGCTGTATACATTAAGTAAATAAATGCAGGACATGAATTAAACTAGAAAAGAAATGACTGTTATTAAGGGTAAAATGACTTACAGTATTTAAGCTACTAGAATGAAAATGACGGAATGTAAGTGCTGAAATAAAACTAACTATCTGCTAAACGGAAGCTAAAGCATGAAAATGCTGAAGGAAAATATATGAAGGCTACCCCTTCATATATATAGGCTGGAGACTAGAGACGGTTTAATTGAGTTTTGGCCTTTTGTTGAATTGAGAGATTCAAAACTTTGAAATACAAAGTTTTGGTTTTACCCGGTTTAATTTAGCTTTGTCTTTTTCTTTATAAAGTTTTGTCTTTTTATGTTTTGGTTTCGTCTTTTAGCCCAATTCAATTAAAATATTGAATTGGTACGTGTCTTTCCTCTTGCAAGGTGGCCCCAAATTGAACCCATCACATGCCACCTGCCTATGCTGACTCGTCATGCCTTTGGGCCCGCAGAGTGGGTCCACTTAGTGTGTCTAGTGGCGGCGCTGATTTTGGCATTTTTATAACTTCTTGTCTTTGCGTTGAGTTCGTCGCCCGGGTCGCTATGGCAGCTTCACTAGCCAACGTCGGCATCTAGATTTATCAGATGTGAACTTTGGAAGTTTGCTACATCTTTATATGTGGACCCGTTATGTACTGGTTTTGTTCTTTTGGAAACTTCGGCTTTAGTTAGGCTTTGTTGGGCTTCACTGGGGTTGAGTGGGAAACTTCAAATATTCCAGTATTCCCGTACTTTGATGCATGTTTTATCATTATATTCATTTTAAATGCGGAAACCTGCAAAAGTACGAAAATATAATTATTACATGATTATTAAACACATAATCAACCAAAATGCTATGTCTCTCGGGGTTTAATATTACAGTTTTGGGTGCTTATCAAATAATAACTATCAAAATCCACCCATTAATAATCAACGTGACATAGTTCCTGTCACACAACCTATAGCTAACACTCTTCCACAACTAGATCATTTTGATACCTTTATGCAATCTCAACAATAGATTTTACAAGTTATCCAACTTTCCTTACAACAGTTAGCTCAAGAGAAAGTACAACCCAAAGGTGTGTTCGGACAAGCGATACCTAATCCTAAAACACCAAACATAGCCTTTGAGGTAAACGGTAATACTAGTAATGAAAATGCAAACGTAGGTGAGATAAATTCCATCACCACTCTCCATTCAGGTAGAGTGCTGGATAACAAAGTAACTATGTCTATAGTTACCCCACCAGTAGCCCATACACCAGATATTACACTAGATACGGAAACAGAAACTGAAGATCCTACCCCTATAGAGGTACCAGTTAAACCACAGCCTAAGAAACAGAAAAGCAAGGTTAACCATCATGTTGATCCATATACTAAATATAGAGAGAAACCATCGTTTTCTCATAAATTAGCTATGTTAAAGTAGGATACAAATTTTGACGAGATTAGGGAAGTTTTTAAAAATCTAATAATAAACTTACCTTTTCTTGAAGCGATTAAAAAGTTACCTCACCATGTTAAGTTTCTTAAAGAGTTATGCACTACTAGGCATAAGACAAAGATTCCTAAAGGCGCCTTTTTAACTAAATAGTTTCCAACTTTAACGGAACACAATGGAATCGTTAAGTACAAGGACCCTGGTCGTTCTACTATACAATGCACCTTAAGGGATACTCGGGGCGAATTAATTTGCTTTTTATTAGACCTCGGTAGAGTATTAACTTACTCCCTTATTATTTATAAAAACAAATAGGTCTACAGGAAATGCAACCTACAACAATGACGTTGCAATTAGTTGATAGGTCTATCAAGTATCCTAAGGGTGTAGTGGAAAATGTGCTGGTTAAGGTTCAGGATTTCTACTATCCTACGGATTTTGTTATCCTCGATACAGAAGTCGCTAACAATTCTGTTCTGATCATTTTAGGGCGCCCTTTCTTGGCAACTGCCAACGCGCTTATAAATTGCGCGATGGGTCGATGTCCTTGTCCTTTGGCCAACTTTCCATTGAGATCAATGTTTTTAAAACAATCAAATAATTTCCTGATATGAATTTTAATAGAGAGGTTAGCATGATCGAGAGCTTAGCTCATGATTATTTCAAAACCACGTTTCCGGATGACCAGATGCACAAATTCCTTTCCTTTGGAAGCTCAAACTTTGACAAGGACTCCTTGGACGTAGATGAAATTAAGGAAGAGTTCCTTCAACTCTTTTGCAACTCTTCCCTGCCACCTCGCGAGTCCCACCCTGCCAACATCCATTTATCTCTTGACGCTATGGCGGAAGATGAATTTTTCACCCTCTATCCCAGTGATTCTTTTGACCCACCTATTGAGGAATGTCTGGCATATCTAAATGCTTCTAATGATCTAGACTTGAGAGCTCTAGCTGAAACTCATTCATCTTCCATCACCAATTTTCCCTACCCTCCACCTTTTCAACGGAACTTGGAGTTTGCACTTGACCCTCTTGTTTCTTTGGTGCTTAATGATTTTCTAAATCCTCTTAATACAGAAATAATTCCCAAGGGAAAGGCACTTGACACCTTCATTTTTAGAATTGAGACAGTTCCCACCTACACCATGAATGAGTTTTGTGCCAAACCCACATTCTCATTTCTTCCATTCCTTTCATCTAAAATTCATCCATATCCACCATATCGTCCACAAACATCCATTTTCTCACGATCATTCACTTAGACACCCTCTCGTTCAAAGATAAAAAAGAAGGTGCATGCACGGTTACGTTCTAGATCTATCAGACTTCGTTTCCATTTCACTAAGTTGTGTCGTAGGAAAGCTTGGTGTTTGATTTTGTTTGGGGGTGCATTCCATGTTAATTATTTATGGGAAGACCCACAACTCTTTAGGTTGTTGATATATGGAAAACTATATATATATATATATATATATATATATATATATATATATATATATATATATATATATATATATATCAGTTATTTGTTAAAGTCTCGAGTATCTGACTATAAATGGCTCATTTTGTTGTTTGGTGTAGTTCTTTACAATTCTATATATTGGTAAGTGCACCATTCAAGTAACCGAGCCCTCCCTATAGAGTGTGTGGCTGTAAGTACCGGATCCTAAGTCCACGGTTAACATAATTCACGTTTTCCACTCTTACATATTTTCTCGGTTTTTACTCATGTTCCTCTATGGTGTGAATTATGCATTTATTACTTTATTGTTTTTCTTATATTAAATCTTTTTCATAAAAAATAAAATTTTTTAAAATCATAAACATAGTAATTTAGGAAGTCTCGGGAATCTAACTTTAAAAGACCCACTTTTAAAACAATTTTCTAAACTCTGTGTCTAAAATTTATTTGGGGGTGGGGTGTTTGTTTCCGTCTTAGATTGTTTAACTTTCCAGCTGTGTTGTTTATGCCGTTTAATTGTATTTCAATTTAGGTTGACATTATCTATGAAATTAGAGTTCATTCGTTCGCATAACTTACGTCATGCATGCACTTCGAGGCATTTTTCAACTTTTTATATGTCATCCATGGTCAGAATAGAGTGTTTTATAGATCATTGGATTGGAAATTCTCTCCTGATCATTTCCATATCTCATTTACAAAAATCGAACCGGTAACGAAGCGGCAATTCTATTTTGAAGTTGTGCTAAAAATCGAATTTTTTTGGAATTTGAACTGGGCTTGGGCCCAAGCCCATAGTACAACCCAAGAACGCATCGCGTTCTTCTTCCTCACCTTCACCACCGCCATTAACATGCTTTCAACCCTAGAACCAAAATGAAAAAAAAAAATAAAAACCTAACTTAACCCATGCCCAAATTTATTGCCAAAACATATATTCTTTTCCAACTCATTCCCCCAACAATTTCCACCAACGAAAACCACCAAAAATCAAAAAAATTTGAACTGCTGTGCCACCCACACGCCACCACCATCTTTTTTTTTGTAAGGTTGTTTCACCTTGTTTCCTACACCTTCTACAAACCCTCAAATCCTTTTAACACTTAAAAATGTCTCAAAGACGTAGGATTTTGCCGGAGCACGCGTTTACTGCTGACTACTTCATGCCGTTTTATGGTGACGAGATGGTTAGGAGAGATTGGAGTGGTTTGTGGTAATTGACAGACAATTTTTACCACAAAGATTTGGTCCGACAGTTTTATAGGACGAGGGAGTTGGATGGGAATAGAATTTTTGTTAAGGTGGCTGGGAGGGGGATAGAAGTATCTACTGGGTTGTTCACTAAGATTTTAGGCATTTCGCTTAGATGCCATCTCGATGCCACATTACAGGATTCCCAATTTACTAGGGTCGAGCCTTTGATGAACGCGATTGTTTCAGAAGGGAACTACAATGCAAGCTCGCATTGTGTTCGCCAGTCGTCTCTCAGACTCTCAGAACCAACCAACTGGCTGTAGCTCAGTGGATTGGTAGGAATGTCATAGGGAAGGAAAAAGTCAGCGACATCG
The DNA here is from genome assembly GCF_015680905.1 of Coptis chinensis. NCBI lineage: Eukaryota > Viridiplantae > Streptophyta > Magnoliopsida > Ranunculales > Ranunculaceae > Coptis > Coptis chinensis. Next base: position 59,357,631 of record NC_141461.1, on the reverse strand, counting down.
GTCTAAACTGTCTTCACATTCTATGGATACTCTAAGAGCAGAAGTATGAGTTCTGTATTTTGGAGTTTTTGAGTAACATGATTAGGGGAGTTGGGAAGAGTATTGCACCCCTCCCTGTTTTGATAACGAAGATCATGATGACCTTGAGAGTGACTCTGACGTCTGATAGGATTTGCCTGAAAGAGTACCAAAATCCTCATATTTATACGAAATGTATCCAAAGAGTTTGGAGGTTGCCTGAAGAGAGGGTAGTTGAAGATGACTCGGAGGATGAGGAGGACACAGCATGTTTTGATTCCGATGCCTTGGAGAGGTGTAGGTTGGATGCAGAACACATGACTGTGATTCATCGTGGCATACGTTCTCTCAATACTGTGATTCACCTTCCCATGTGCCTTCCACTACCAGCAGCGAGTGGTTTAGGAATATTATGAGTTGATGGTGTTTTGTATTTGCTTTTTATTTAGTTCGGATGTTAATTTATGAATTCCGTATTTAAATTTGAATTTGGCTGTTAAATGTTGTTTGAATTTCAATTTTAATATAATATGGTTCTTTTTAAATTGTGCATTGTTTTTATCGTTAATCCCACCTTCCGAAATTGTTTTGGGGTGGTATTATTTACTCTAGCATGATTTGTGATATGATCCTCCAGTTTAGAATTTGTTTTGGAGTGAGGGTTGAGAATATTGCCGATATGGGCATGGCTATGAATAGATATTGTGGTAGGATGAAATCTCGATGAGTTAGGCAGTTTCTATTCTAAATTCAATCTAAAAGATATTAGGGTTGTTTTATAATCAAGAATATGAGTTGTTTCCGTTTTCGGTTTTAGAAATTTTTTGTTTCCAACAATTGCCTTACAACTTTTTGGCAACTTCTCGATTCGTTTTAGCAACTTAAAACCTATAAAAACTTCATTCATTCTATACTCACAACCCACACTACACCTCACTTTCATCTCTCACCTTTCACTCCCACGTTTCCCATTTTTCTTCTCCATTTTAGCAGCTCGGAGCGCGCCTGCGCCCCAATGGAGTGCTACCTGCGCCCTAGGCACTGTCAGGCAAATTTCATCAGAGCGCGACCCGCGCCCTACCAAGCCCATACCTGAGTGCACCCTGCGCCAAAAACATTAGAATTCCATTTTTCATCCGGAGCGCGACCCGCGTCCATCACAGGCAAAAAGTGAGCGCGCCCTGCGCCCAAGTGCCTGGAACTCGAAATTTACCAGAGCACACCCCGCACCCATCCCAGGCATAGGTTGAGCGCACCCCATGCCCTTACCCCGTGGGCACGTAAAAATCTGATTTTTTATGAGTTGTTCCAAGATCCTTTGAAGCTATTCCAGCTAGTTTATTGGGGATGGCATTCCCTCATATCATACCGGAACAGTCTTTTGAAGACTTGTTCAAAAGTGACACCTATGGTGCGTGGTTTCACGAAGTGATCATTCTAGCAGGCTGGGAGCCACTATTGGTAAGTCCTGATGAACTTTATTCTCCCGCACTTATATCTTATTTTTATTATAATTGTAAATTCTTTGATAGACCAGATGGAGAACAAGTGTTCTCCATCAACATCGGGGATGAACCAATGGAAATTTCCAGGTTCTTGCTAGCCTTTGTGCTTGGACTTGCTATGCCGGTCGAAACACAAGACTCATGGGCCTATTTGGTAGATAATATGTACATGTATAACTATGATGATTTGTATGAGCATTAAGGGGCAGGAATCTTTAGGATAGAGGACCAAGGGGATTATAACGTCGCCCTTGGTAGCCTGTCTATGAACGTGGGCACTGTTATGTTTTAGATCATGCTAAACATTAGAGGGGAATGGCGTTATTCTTCTGTGAATGGCCTAAACTTGTGATATTTTCCTTGCTTTAGCTGGGGACGTACACTCTATGATATTCCCCAGACCCTAATGTCTAGTTTAGCCCGAGCCCATAGCAAGCGGCATAAGTACCTTCTTATGCCTGTTTTAATTTGTCGTATTATGCTATGTTTCTTCCCTGTTTTTTGTACCCGTTTCACGGATTGGGGTCGACATTGTGAGACCCACCAATTGTATTATTCGATTGTTTCGTGCAATGACTTGGCAAGGGTGGAGGATACAACCTCATCAGGTTGCACCATACACCCCATCCGACCAAGTGGGTTTGACAAGTTAGCTATTGTAGATGATAAGTGGCGTGAAGCCTGGCAAATTACCATGGCGTGGCAAGATGCGAAGGAACCTCATTTCTTTATTTAGTATGATGAGGAAAATGCTTAAACGGGAGTTACGGTTAGTTTTTATTTCAATTAGTGTCTGCTTATGTCCCAAGCAATTTATTTCTCATTAACCCCATTACGGGTGGAACTCTTAAAGACGTTGCATCAGTTTTTCTTTTCTATATTAGTATGTTTAACCTTGTTTTGCAGATGGTCCAGAATTTCACGCGTTTCAATGGTATTTCTCTAACCTATTTATTTAAATACTTTGAGAACAAAGCATGCTTCTTGTTTGGGGGAGCATAGAAACACTTGTAATTAAGGCATCTGTTAGGATATAGATATGTACAATATGCACTTGTTTTCTAGTAAAAAAAAAATCAATCAAATTTTTTTAAAAATATTAATAAAAGGTTTATGCTGTACACTTAGGAATATTGGTATTGTTTTCCTTCTCTAGGCTTTGGATAATCTACAAATCTCACTTAGCTTTTGCATTAGAATAGTTTTTTAAAACTTAGGTTAATATATAGGTAATAATCCTTGCATCTATCTATAAATATGTTACATGAGTATCTATGATTGTTGGCAGTAAGTTTCTGAAAACTAGGCTAGAGTACTTATTCTACGAATCCTGTGAGAATATAGCCTAAAGCCTTATATGAGTGAACATTTGAGAAATGACACAAGGGAGAAGTAAAATTTGGATAGAGAAATCACACGTCCACTTGCTTGATTACTATACTATATCCTAAGTGAGAATTTAGGCCCTCTTTGGATCGATATTACCAGAAATTCAAACCTATGAATTATTTTCCGCTAGTTGCCCCTCTGAGCCTTTCTTTAGCCTTTCATAAACCACAAATACTTTACCCTGTTACAAAACAAAACAAAAAAAAAAAAAAAAAAAAAAAATCAACCTACCCAATTCTTTGAATAAGTCTAAGAATAGAGATGAAGAATAGAAAAGAGAAGAACTTTTGAAATCAAGAATTCATTAGTCACTTCAGATGAGAAAAGTAAGTTTCCATCCATATAAAAAAAAATAATAAAAGAAAATAAAGAGTTAGAACTCCAAAAAATAGAATCAAGGAGACAAAAGCCAAAGAAAAAAAAATATGGCTAAGGATGGAAACAAAGTGTAGAAGCAAAAGTAAAGAATAAGGGTTTCTCTAGTTGCATAATATGAAGCCTCTATTATCTCAAACTTGTCCTTTTTGAATATCCATTTCCTTCCTTCTAAAACCATCTCCTAATCCCCGCAACACCTAATAAAGACTTCTAACTTAATTAGGAATAGGTTAGTGTGATAGTAAGTGGCAGATGTATTTGATCGACTTCGGTTTCCTTGTGTGTCATTGAGTTTTTAAGGTAAAGTGTGCCCACTACACACTGGAGTAGCGAAACTTGAGCGAAAAAATCAGAATGGGTTTTGTCTTGACATTTATGTGAGGACCTACTTAAGGACGCTATTCCGAGTTTTCAGAAATGGACCTGCTAGTTCATCTCGTAGTATTACTCATTGTATATATGTTTATTCGTAGATGATTGATTATTATGCATATATTAGCTTAGGTTTCGACTTGACTATTCTGTATTCATTGCTAGTGAGATGTATAGATAATTGAGACATAGATAAAGAAACAATAGTTTTATTTCTGAGTCGTTGTAGTATAGATGAAGTTTGTGAGTACCTTCACTGGAAAACTCTCACGAGGCTATAACTCGCCCACTAGGGAATTCCTAGTGGTTTAAGGCCTTGTTGCATATGGTCAATGCAATCGCACTCGGCGAAACGAGATTAGTTAGAACTCCATTTTTGGTCACTTATGCTAATTTCTCATATTTTGCTTTAGGACAAGCAAAATGTTGTTTGATAAGAGTCCAAAACTGTAGTTTTAACCCTTTAACAATAATACTTTTAGACCAATTATGCGAGTAATAAATAAGAGTTAATGCTAATTACATGCTTTTATGTATTTCAGGCATTAAAGTCAATTATGTGTAGAAATGTGCCACTTTAGCAATATAAAGGAGCAAGGGTTGGTTGCCAAGAAGTTTTGTGATTAAAGGCTAAGACGGGTAGAAACAGCACACAAAAGTCAAGAGAACTTCCAAAGACCATATCTTTGGACTCAAGCCTCAGAATTGTGTGTACGTTATGTCAAAACGACCGGATCGGAAAGAGCTTTCCAATGGTCGAAACCTTGATCCTATCAAAGGAGCAAAAGTGGACAAAAAGCCTATTGAAGTCAAAGCTAGCTGAGAAGAGCCCTGTGGATTGAAGAAATTGGGCTTTGGGCTCGATTTTCCGGCCCAAAACAATGACCCTCAGCTTATACACGAAAATGTGGATCTGGTCTCCTCCATTTCCACACACTAGACTTAGCTCTTAAGTATCAATTAGGTTAGGATAGAAGGTAGCCATTAAAGCTTAGTTCTAGATCTAGTTTTTTTCATTTAATTAATTAGTTGTTATTCTTGTTTTAATTTCAATATTGAATGATTGTTATTTAGTTGTTCGATCAATAAAATATTTAGTTCTTGATAATCTATTTTCTTTTTACATTAATTATTATCTGTAATTCTTATATTTACTTATTTGTCATTATTAGTTTATATCAATTATTGCATGAATAGTTTCCATTTGAGTTTAAATAAGCAAAGTTGCAATCTTTTTACAATGTCTAGTTTTAATTCATATGGAAATGATAGTTTGATGAATCAAGGCTAAACCTCCATTAGAGGAGTTTGGTGAAACCTTGATGAAAACTTGATTGGGTAGTGTAGAATCGTTGTAAGAGTCTATTCCACTCTAGAAGGTCGTTGATTCGCCATGAGAATGGGTTAGACTTCCTCACATGCTAGTTATGAATTGGTAGAGATGCTATGTATAATTAGGGATTAGAACGACTAATTCTTACAGTAAGAACGTAAGAATTGGATTACAACAATCTATGCTAGTTTATTAAGTTGGATTCAAGGTGGATTCAATTCCCCCCTAATTCTTATTCTAGATTCAAACTTTAGTATTCCGTAGCATTTTGTAGTTGAATCATTATAATCCCATTACCTTCTTAGTATAAATTGCATCGTAGTATAATTCGTAAAACTCTCATTGACTTTGGTAGGATTGATAGTCATAGAAAACTTAAATGCTAAAGAACTAGGTGTGGAACGAATCTTCTATTCCAACTCTACTTCAATAGTATCAAGAGTAGAAATCTTTGATAATAACTGTTACGATAAAGTTTTCGTTTTACATTCATTTGATATTCATTATTTATTCGGAGTAGAATTATATTCAATTTTATCGTATTATCAACGATCTTTTGATCAAAAGCCTGAAACGGGGAGATTATCTCTCCCACTTGAAACGTGCATTTGACGTTCGCCTAGAGTATCGCATGAAACTCAACCCTGCAAAATGTGATTTTGTGTTTCATCAGGGAAGTTGTTAGGGTATTTGGTTACTAAGCAAGGAATCGAGGCAAACCCAGATCAGATCCGGGCGCTCATAGAAATGTCTTCACCTAAAAATATGAAAGAGGTTCAGAAAGTTACAGGGAGGCTAGCAGCTCTGAACAGGTTCATCTCCAAGAGTTCAGATAAGTGCAAACCTATGTTTCAGTTACTGTGAAAGAATACCTCATTTTCATGGACAGAAGAATGCCAAAAAGAATTCAATCAACTCAAAATGTACCTGGGGGCACCACCAATCCTTTCCAAACCAGTTGAGGGAGAAGTCTTGGGTCTTTATATCTAATCATCTGACTATGGTATCAGTTATGTATTGATACATGTGGATGAAAAGAAGGTTGAAAAACCTATCTATTTCTTGAGCTGGACGCTTCTACCAGCAGAAACAAGATATCCTAAACTCGAAAGAGTCTCTTTAGCCTTTGTTTTTACAGAAGAGAAATTACAACCGTACTTCCAGTCCCACACTATCTGGGTAATCACAGAATATCAATTACGATCCGTTCTAGAAAGGCCAAACATGTCAGGGAGGTTAGCTAAATGGTCCGTGCAATTGTTAGAGTATGACATTATCTACGTCCCATAAATCTCAGAGAAGGGTCAGACACTAGCAGAATTCTTGGGAGATTTCCTAATGACCGACACTGGGTATAACTCAACCACCCCAAGTTCAGATGATGGCATCCTGCCTGAATATACAAATACCCATCCAGACACATGGGAGTCGAGCTCCGGATGGCAACTGTTTGTGGATGGATCTTCAAATGATAGAGGCATGGGAGTGGGAGCTGTGTTAGTTACTCCTGACAACATGCGAATGGAGAAATTCATCTGATTAGGTTGGAACGCCTCTAACAATGAGACAGAGTATGAGGCAACACTTGCTGGCCTCACAATGGCTTTTGACTTAGGCCTAACACACCTCACAGTTTTTAGTGACTCATAGCTGGTTGTGTTCCAAGTTGATGGAGGATATGAGGCCAAGGACGAACGAATGGCCAAATACCTAGAACTGGTGCAGGGTCTTTAGGGCAAGTTTGAGAACATTCAGTTTTATCAGCTGCCTCGATCAAAAAATCTACATGCAGATGTTGTGTCATATGTTGCCTCCATTTTGGGCAACAATAAGTCTCGTTCCATCCCTATAGAGTTCCAAGAGAAATCCAGCATCCAAGCACTCATAGTTACGACAATTTATGTTATTCCAGCCACCACTCCAAATTGGATGGATCCATACAAGTCCTACCTCAAAGATGGAACACTCCCTGAGGATAAGAATGTTGTAAGGCGTCTGCTTGCAAAGATATAGAGATTCATCCTCGTTGAAAATGATCTGTATAAGAAGTCCTTTCTGGGACCTCATCTCAGATGTCTCTCCCCAGACCTCGTTGAACAAGTTATGCGAGAGGTTTATGAAGGAATTTGTGGCAATCACGCTGGGGACAGAACGCTAGCTCTCAAGATCCTAATGCAAGGATACTTTTGGCCTTATATGCAAAAGGATGCACAGGTTTTCGCCCGCAAATGTGAAAAGTGTCAACGATATGCTCTGCTTATCTATTCTCCAGCAACAGAACTGCACCCATTGGCCAGCCTATGGCCATTTGCATACTGGGGAACTGACATTGTAGGACCTCTACCACCTGCTCCCGGCAATGTCAAATTATTATTGGTCGCAATGGATTACTTCACCAAGTGGATAGAAGTAGTTCCCCTGGTCTTCATTCGAGAACAGGATGTCAGAATGTTCATTTGGAACAACATTGTCTGCAGGTTTGGCATACCTAAAGTTGTCACCTCAGATAATAGGCAACAGTTCGCTAGAGGATTGGTCGCTGAATTCTGTGAGAAGTTTCACATTACCCATCTATTTTCAACTCCAAGGTATCCACAAGGCAATGGCCAGGCTGAAGCCTATAATAGGGTTATTTTGGATAACATGAAGCGTAAATTAGATAACGCAAAAGGTTTATGGGTCGACGAGCTACCTAAGGTCTTATGGGCATACCGAACTACACCCAGACGATCAATTGGTGAGTCTCCATTTTCACTGACCTATGGAATTAAAGCTGTCATACCTCCCGAACTGGTAGCTCCCACTAAGAAGTTTGACGTTGTGCACACCCTAGACAATGAGGAGTTGTTATGTAGAGAAATGGATCTCCTAGATGAAAAGCAAGAAGGTGCTGCACTGCGCTTAGCTGCTAACCAGTAGATTCTGAAAAGATCATACGACAAGAGAGTCTGGATTTGATATTTCAAATCTAGAGATTTAAATCTATGCGAGACCATACATCATCGACAAGGTTGGACCCAACTGGGAAGGACCATACATCATCGACAAGGTTGGTCGAACTGATTTTTACTACCTACGCACTGTCGAAGGTGACGTTCTTGTCAAACCATGGAATGCACATCACCTTTGCAAGTACTATCAGTAAAATTATTATTTCATTCTTTGTTATGCATTGTTTATTAACTTCAGTCATCAATAAAGTTCTTCACCTTGCAATCGAATTTATTCCTTGCACGTTCTTTATTTGTTATCCACAATGGACTAAGCCTTTAGGGAATTATTTTCTCACTATCTATTTTTTTTTTGTTGGTAAGCGAGGTTGTTTTAGAGGTCCCCTACCCCTTTTTATTAAATAACAAAAGCTTTCAGTTACATCTCTCATATTCCCTTCCTATTGCATCATCATACATAATATTCCTTACATCCTCTGCAAAGGAGCTAGGAAGAATTTCAATACATGTTACATTTGGTACATTTGCCGCTAGTGCATCAGCTAATTTGTTAACCTCTCGATAAACATGTTTAATAGATAAGAAACTAAGCCTACTGTGTATTGCTTCGATGCTCTTGATAAGTCTCTTCGCCTGCCATGGATATTTTTTCTTCCTTAGAAAAGTTTCCACATTTGATGAATCCGTCTGAGCTTCCACTCTTTTGATGTTATACTTCTCCGCTAACTTGAGCCCTTGCTCCAACCCTTGTAACTCCACAAGTGCTATGGTATTGTACTCAGATCTGCCATGCGCTGCTACCACAACAAAGTCATTCTCGTCTGCCTAACTGCTGCCATCTTGCCCTTTTGTGCCTTGCACATTGCCGTCTGTGTTCAGTGTATGATTCCCTTCCTTAGCCTTAGTCCATTTGCATTTGATTGTTCTGTGTCGAGTCCCCTCAATCCCCTTATGCCACAACTTTTCAAATCTGTCTTTTTCATGCCCCTCCTCCATTCTGACATATCCATAGCATGTATTTTGGCTTGCACATCCTTTAGAATCAGGTTGCTTACTGTTGTTGTTGCAGCGAATTTATGGTCAAAGCATCGGTAGTTCCTCTCTTTCCATGTCAGTATATAAAGCCCGTGAATAGCAGCCTCAAGACGTCTTGGAAACCTCCTTTCCCTTCACTCTTCTACTGAACCCATTCCAACTCTTGCTGCCATGTGGGTTCAATTCCTCTATTGTACCCATCTCGCACAAGTAGGCTTTCCCATATCTCTCTGCCATACGCACATGTAAAAAACAGGTGCTCTTCTATTTTAGTACCTCGGTTACAAAGCACGCAGCTGTCCGATGCCACTACCTTCCATTCCTTTAGTTTATGCAGCGTCTTCATACCTTTTCTTAGTGCGAGCCACGCAATGAAGGAGAATCTCGGAATTTTATTTCTAAACCATATAATGTTATGCCCCATGCTGCTCTGCCTTACTTGTCGTATACTATCATATGTATCCTTCATTTGGTACTCTCCACTATTTGTCACCGTCCAGACTACTTCATCCTCTCCTGTGTGTATCTCTACCTCTTCTTCAATTCCTTGTACCAGTTCTGGGCAGTGATCCTGAACTTTTGTGGGATCTGCCATTGGCCGTCTTCTATGAAACTTGATACCTTGGCGCGCTTGTTACAAACTGAGTTATATAGAAATGTCGTATCGAATTTTCCTGCCAATATCCCATTTGGGTGCCATGGATCATACCACAAGCTTGTGTTTTATCCATTCCCAATCAAATGCGTAGCTATAGCCCTTGCTTCAACTATGTCCTTCAAGATGTTTCTCCAACTCCACGAGCAATCGCTTGGTATATTCAAACTCCAGAAGTTCCTCCCCTTTATTAGATTTTTTTGTACCTAGTACACCCATAGTGTGTCTTTCTTGCTTGTAATGTGCCATATGTGCTTTAGGTTTGCTGCCCGATTAGAAGTAGCCAAGCATCTAACCCCAAGTCCTCCTTCCTCATATGGGTAACACACATCTTCCCAGCTTATTAGAGCATGAGAGTTTTCGCCATCAGGTCCAACCCATAGAAAGTTCCTACACATTCTGTTGAGCTCATCAATAACTCTCTGTGGTAGAATGAATGCTGCCAACCAGAATATACTCAAGTTGTTGACAACAGACTTGAGAAGCTGTAGCCGTCCTGCATAAGATAGGAACTTCCCCTTCCAACTCTGAATTCTTCGAGTTACGTTTGCCAAAAGTGGCATACAATCTGTATAAGTCAGCCTGGTAGTGATGAGTGGGAGCCCTAAGTACTTTACTGGGAGTGTAGCTTGGGTAAACTAAATGGCCTGCTTTGCTGCCTTACATAGCATTGCATCCATCCCAGTGCAAAATAGTTGACTCTTTTGCAAATTTGCTTCTAGTCCTGTGCATGCGCTGAATGAGTTCAGAGTATCCCTTAGCGTCATGGCTGTCGTCACATCTCTGTGCATGAATGCAATAAAGTCATCCGCGAATGACAAGTGAGTTATTCCTGGATCGCAACATCTGTGGTGTAGCTTGTAGTCTCCCACTCTAGCACTTTGCAACATAAGGTTCGAAAACATCTCCATAACAAGCACAAATAGGTACGGTGACAGGGGGTCACCTTGCCTTATGCCTCTCTTCCTTTTGAAATACCCATAAGGAGCTCCTTTAATCATAATGGAGTAGTGTGCATCCTGTATACATGCCATTATCAATGCCACAAATTTAGTAGGCATTCCCACCCTCTTGAGGGCAAATTCCACTGCTTCCCACCGCACCGAATCATATGCTTTTCTCAGATCAATCTTTGCTGCCATCCTAGGTGGTTGCGCATCTCTGTGGTAGTTGTATAATAGGTCATGTGACAACAAGATAATATCTTGTATGCTTCTTCCCGATATAAACGCCGACTGACATGGTGACACTATCAAAGGCATAATATGCTTCATTCTGGCCGTCATGATCTTAGTAATGCATTTGTATACCACGCTGTAGCATGCTATGGGCTTGTAGTCGCTCAGGGATGTAGGGCTGAGATTCTTGGGCACTAGAGTCACACAAGTAGAGTTTACCTCACTCAATAGCCTCCTTGACACAAAGAAATTTTTTATTGCTCTTACAAAATCATCACCGACTATTCTCCATGCAGTTTTGAAGAAGTGTGAGACAAACCCATCCCCACCTGGTGCTTTGTCACTATCAATCCTTGATACAACTTCCACAATCTCATCTCTCGTGACCATTTCCTCTAGGCCTTCTTTCATAGCCATGTCAATATGATTCCTTTCCGGTAGACTTTCAAAGAAAGGGAAATCCAGCAAATTGAGTCTTTCTGGACTATAGAGGTTCCTATAGTACTCTACATATTCTCTGCCTATCTCATTAGCTTCCTCTAGCACCTTGTCATTAGTATCCCTGAGACACGTGATTTTGTTCATCATTCTTCTTGTCTGAATCGACTTGAAGAAATAGGTGGTGTTGTCATCCCCTAACACAATTACTTGATCTTGTGATTTTTGTTTTTGGAATGCTTCCTCATGCAACACTGCCCTCACATACCCAGTAATGGCCTCCCTTTCTTCTTGTACTAACTGTTCATCCAGTGGCATCTGTTGCAGCTTGTCCTGTACCTCTGCCATTCTCTTTTTCTCCTTCTCTAGTCTGTTTATTACATTACCCACTCTATCTTTATTCCACTCTATTAGTGCCCCCTTCGTAACTTTCAGTTTTTTCATAAGTATGTACATTGGGTTCCCTACTACTGGTGTTTCCCATGCTCTTTGTATGACCTCCATTTATCCCTCTTCCTTAGACCAGAAGTTGAAGTACCAGAAAGATCTTTTCTTCTTGTTCTTCTGTTCTAGAGAGTATACTACCATAGAAGAGTGGTCTGATGTCTCCCCTGGGTTCATGAAATCAGCCTCATAATCATTGTATTCCTCCACCCATTCGGCATTCACCATAACCCTATCCAATTTACACCATATCTTATGGTCTTGTTTATTGTTCCACGTGAGGTAGTTACCCCTAAACCTTAGGTCCACCAATCCAGCTATGGTTGTGCATTCAAGTAAATCAGCAAACTGGTTTGGCCTTACAGCATTCCCTCTCACCTTCTCTTGTGAGTTCATTATGGAGTTAAAATCCCCTAGTACCATCCACGGCACTTGTACGCTATTAGACATGTCTATCAAATCATTCCACACTCTTCTCCTCTCTCTGTAATCAGTACTCGCATACAACACAGTAATCACCAGAGTATTCCCATTGTTCATTGCTAAGTCGAGACTTATGTACTGTACCTCCCTCTTAATATTTATTACTGTACACATAGTTGGATCATAACATATCCATATCTTGCCCGTGTCATTCAGGTCGTAATTATGCACTATATCCCATCCTGGGAACACCTTGTTTCTTATTCCATCCATGTTCTGTTGCTTCACTCTGGTATCCAATAACCCAAAGAGACTGATGTCATACTTCTTTATTAACTCCTTCACTTCCATGTGCTTGAACCCCATGTTGAAACCCCTCATGTTCCAACAGGCCGTATTCATTATTTAACTCAATTTGTTGTTCCCTGACTACTCTTGGACTGATCCTTCAAGCCCATCTTTTGTGTACTCCCCTAACTAATTGTGAGCTTTATCTTTGTTGCAACTTGTACTATTCGCCCTTCTCTTGGGTTTGTACCCTGTGTTCGTGCACTGCCTTGGTCTTTCCCCATACAGTTTTCTTTCCTCTGCCCATTCTGTTCATTTGTTGCCTCTGCCTCTGTAACCCCTTTCCCTGTACTGTTTCCGTTCCTAGTTCCGGCATCAAGCATCCTGTGTTCTATTCTGGCTCTGACTTTGTGGCTTCGACTCGGTGATTCCCAGCCATCCCCACCTCTAATCCCTTGTTCAGTTCCATTCCCTATTTCTGCCTCTTGTACTGCCTCTATTCCAGTCTCTTGCACTGCCTCTGTCTCAGTACCAGTTCCTTGCTCACTGCTGCTCTGTGCCCCCTAATTGACCCCTCCACTCTATTGCTCTTTTCTCTTCAGCCATACTTGCGATGTTTCCTTGAGTTCCCTGGCCATCTTTGGGCACTTTGCATCATTGTGCCCGAATACCTTGCATCCCGAACATAGTGGTGGTTTCCAGTTATACTCAACTGGGATGTTAAATGCCCGCACTTGGTCTACTACTATTGGGATTTCTTTTTGGAACTCACAATTCACATCTACCTCTACACAAATCCTCACATATGTTGTTCTGGTCATTCCCTCCGTTGGTTTGTCAGTGAACATTAGTATGCCTATTGCACTAGCCACCTTGCTGAAGCCTTCTGAATCCCATATTTCCAATGGGAAATTTTTCATTATAATCCATATTGGGATGGTTTTAAGTTCCTTGGCATCATCCTCCACAAATAGCTTCCATGGCCTCACTACAAACAGTTGACTTGCAATATGGAAACTCCCTTTGTCCAATACTGAGTCTCGATCCTCTTCCGTCTTGAATTTGAAAGTGAACATGTTTTCCCCATAGGTTTTCATAATAAACGTGTTTTTCAACCTCCATGTTCATGTAACCATCTCCTTGACATAGAGGAATCCAGGTTTCTTCCCCACAAAGCTGCCCACCACTAAGTTCTCATGTTTCTTTTTAACATGCTCATATTGATTGGACTCGACATGGATAACAGCTTTCCCATCTACCATTGTTGGCTTTATATAGCTCAAGTTCTTCTTCCCCACTGAGCTCCTACCAAGAATGTCAACCCAAGATGAGGTTTTTGTAGCTTCTTCGGGTTCAGTTCGTTCATTTATGGTCTCTACCGCCTTGTCACACCCTGAACCCTCTTCTGGTGGTTTGTTCTCCTCCCCAATTTGTGAGTTCCCATCACTTCCTTGGCCTGGATCAAAAGGTTCCCCCCCTTGTAGTTCCTCATGTATTTGCAGCATTCTCTTCTTCAATAGCTTTTCTAAGGATCCTTCTCCGAACTTGCTTCGTACCATTTCTTCGACCTCTTCAACATTATACTCTCTAGCTGGCGTGCTTGAATCTGCCTTGCCTTGGTCTCTTTCTCCTAATTTTTGGTTCTCCATTTCTTTGTTTTTTTGTTGATGTTCCTAAACTGCCCTTGGTGCAATCACCCTTTTTTTTGTACCCATTAACGAAAGCCTTTTAGGTTCCTTTTCTCACTATCTGTTCAAGATAGTGAGAAAATTGTATGCCAATTTGCTTTAGAACTAGTGATAATGAGTATGGGGAAGTTGAACTATATGCCAGTTCCTCTCTCATCCCCATGCAGCTGGAACTGTACATCAGTTCTTTTAAACTGCAATTATCCTCGATGGGTTAAGCCTTTAGGGAATCTTACCACACTAACTGTTCAGTAAACTGTACACCATTTTGACTTAGAACAAGAGATAGTGTTCTTGAGAGCCTAAAATGTATGCTAGTTCTTGGAGCTTTCAAAACATCAAACATAGGGGTTGATGGGAAGATCTGGGTTGGATCCAGATCCTAGCATACAATCATTGGCCTGGAACATCGGCATGATGGCACTGAGGAAGACTCCCCCACTGTTGTTCTGGCGATACCCTATTTATTTTTTAAAATAAATAGGACCTGTCGTTATTAAACACAGTGTCGTGCTCATGGCACCAAGTTACTTTCACAAAGACATATATCTCTATTGCGATCGAACTCTTGATTACAGTTAACTTGAATGACTCCCATGATATCTTGATCAGATTCTGGTTATGCCTCATTTTAATCTGTTTAGCCTACTAGGGTCACCTATTGTTGTTCCAAATGAACTTTGGGGGCATCAGGGGTAGAGTATGCATAGTAGTACATGTCATATAACATAAAATGTTTTAAATGTATGCATAAACTAGAAGAGCTACAGAGTTTAGTAAGTAAGTAGTATGCATGCATAAACTAGAAGAGCTGCAGAGCTTAGTAAGTAAATAGTATGTGAGCTACATAGCTCAATATTACAAACCTATAGAATAGTTGTTTAAAAATAATTGTTTTCCAAATCATGAACTGAAGAGCTAAGTCTTTACTTAGCCTGTTGGGTAGGGGTAGAATCAAACTTTGGTTCACCATCAGTGCTTGCTGCTGCACCATCGTTAAGATCTCCTGGTTCACTCTCAAGAACAGAATGTGTGGTTAGATTAGCTGGAACGGTTGAAGTTTGAATAGAACACTGACCTGAAGCTGGCACTAGCAAAATAGGAAGCTGAACGGGAGGCATGTCATCATCGGTGTTTTCTTCAGAAGATGAGGAGGCATCAGGTATAAGTTCATTTTGAATAGTAGAGATACTTGTGTCCAGATCAGGAAATAGGATTAAAGGGTTGGTTACACGCCCCTGATCATCTAACTGGGAAACATACCCAGTAGCCTTAATAGGCTCCTCAAACTTAACGTGTCTGGCTGCATTAAAGGACTCTTCAGAAACATCAAACACTCTTAGAGCAAAGCGAATGGCATTTTCAGCTAACCTCTTCTTCACCTCCTTCACCACTTGGGAATAGAACTTAGAGGTCTTTGCCAAGAGGTCACCAGCCTTCTTATCAGAGCGAAGATGTTTTTCTTTTAGAGCCCTCTCATAGCCTTAGATGACCTCATTTGCATGAGCAATGGCTTGGCCAAGGGTTCTCATCTCGGTGTTCCTACGGTGAAGTTCCCCTTGGACTTGGTCATGCTTTGCTTGTAGAGTGGTGAAGTGGGAGCGCAGTTCCAAGAACTTCACTTTCCAAGTGGCAGCATCAGCAGCTCCTTTCTGGGATTTTTCTAGAGAGCCCCGGAGGTTGGAGATCGTATCTCTCATGTTCTTGAAACGAGTATCATATTTCTTCTCTCAGGCCAAAAGCTGGTCAACCTGGATTTTCCCAGATCAACTCACCAGTAGCCATGTCATCCGTGGCTGTACCGGCTGAGTCCGCAAAGATGGGCTCTTTCATGGCTAAAAAGTTATTCACTAACTGGAAAAGGATACAGAGTGTGTAAGTGACACAATGAGAGAAATAGAACATTGAACAGAGAGGGAAAGTCTTACCTTGGCAAGGTGAACAACAGATCGGTGAAAGGACAGGTCCAGGCTCCCAGCCATGTTGGCTTTAACCTTGTCAACAATAAGTCGTGCAGCTTCTAGAACTCCAAGTGTGATATCAACATCATTAACAGAGTGTTTGTTGGCAATAGATAGTTCATCAGTTTGTCCCTAACGCCTCATCTCCACGATCGTCTCCCTTTCAGGGGAATCTGGAGATTGTGGCGAAAAGGGAATGTCATCACTCACCCTCTTCCTATCACTGAATCGAGGAGGAGGGAGAGCGACAATTATAAAAGTTGTTTCAGCAATGCCCTTCCCCTTACGATTATCAGGGAGGGAAGGGTCAACAGTTCGAGGGATATTGTCACCAGTTTGTTAATAACCTATAAGAAGATCTAGAATTGGTAGTAATGCAGCTACTTTCTCAAAAGACTTACCAGGATAGGGAATACTATCAGGAACCTTGAAAAATGTTTCTTCATTCAGAGCGAGGGGAAGAAATTTCATTTTCTTGCCAGATGGGACAACATCAGAAGCAGGAGCAGGATCAGTTCTCTTCATTCTTAAACGGTTGGATGCACGTACTTCCCTTTTAAAATTACTAGCTGCCAGTAGTTCATGAGGCAATTCAGGGCCTCTCCCGCCAGTGATCACACAATCATCACTGACAGCAGGCTCCTGAACTGAGCCCGATGTCGCAACATCAGTAGAGGCGACCACAGAACTCTTCTCCTTACGGTTTCCTCTTTTTCTAGTAATCAAAGAGGATTCATCTTGAATTGGGGGAGGAAGAAGTCTAGCATCCTGATCCACAGGAGGAGAAAGAGTTGTGTGCCCAGAATTCATAGTGTTTATCCTAAAGGGGAAAAACCGGGGACAAGTTACAACAATTCTTCAGCAGACATGTTGAAATATTCAAAAAGATAGGTGGGATCAGGAACTATAACCCAAGGCATCCTCCGTTCTTTGGGGATCTTCTTGATGAAGTCTACTGTAGCTGCATCAGTTGCAAATAGTTTCTTTGCTAAGGAAAAAATAGCAAAGAAACTCAGTCGAAAGACTCTTATAGTGATTGCAAAATTTGTAAGGAAGGAGACTAACTGGTTGGAGCATGAGTGTGTTTTCTGGGAATAGGAATAGCCACAGGCTCACCGTCAGGATCAGAAGGACGAATGTCCCATGCATTACCCAACACACGGAGGTGGTGATCAACCTAGACTTCGTCACTCTACTTCCCCTCAAAAAAGACAATCGGAGAGTTCTTGTCTCTAGTCATGAGATAGTAGTATGATTGGTCTCGAATATGATGGAAGTCATAAAAGTACCCAAACACCCAACGATTCAGAACGGATCTATGCCTCTTGGCCAATATGGTAGAGTACATGACAATTCTATAGAACAAAGGTGTTGCTTGACCATGAGCAAGATTGAAGTGAATTAGGCACTCTATTAACAGTGGGTTAAGGGGAAGAGTGAGTCCGGCCCCGAGTTGACCAATAGTGATGAGCGCCACTTCTTTATAGGCCAACTCATCTGACAACCTTCCCCACTCCAGGCTGATATCATTAGGGATGTGAAATTTCTCTCTAATCAGTTCTAGGGAGGAAAGATCTACAAAGTTTACAAGTGACCAGTTGGGATTCATGATAAAAAAAGAGAGAAAGTTTCAAGTTTTGGTTAAACCCTAAACGAGAGATCAAAAGGTTCTGTATACAGGGAAAAAGTAGCAGAAATGATAATGAGAGTTCTCTCACCAGATCCTTTATATACAGATAAGATGGATGGTTACGATTAGCCCGATCGGGATGGAACTGCCATCATTACCTTTTTTGGGAAACGACGTGTTTGTTCAAGCGGTCTTTTCAGAGCCTTAATTAGTTAAGTACGTAAGTAGTTCCAACAACTGTTTAGGAAAAAGATTCTCACGCCAAAAGCAGTGTCGCTTCAAGTGCCCATGTGCTAGATGGCACGAGAGGGGGCATCTGTAAGGGGGATTTCCCGTCATTGGATAGATGACACATGTATGGGAAATAACCTAAGACTATAGATGTCCAGAATGAGACGAGGACCACCAAATCAGTTATGTGAATAAGTGATCTCGTGCTTAGCATGAATGTTTAGTGGACATATGCCAGGTATATGATTAACCGCCTCTAAACATAACAGTTCTCCAAGTCGTTAGGAACTGATATGGATAGTTCCTGAAATGTGTCAAGACAAGTCTATTTCTGAAACTTTTGGTATCGTCCTTAGGTAGGTTTTCACAAGGAATGTGTCAAGACACAAATCACTCTAATTTTTCCACTCAAGTTTCGCTCACTCTAGTGTATAGTGGTTACACTCTTCCTCATAATCTCAATGACATCGGTCAATCAAACATATATACCAGTTACTATTATACCAACATATTCCTAATTGAGCTAGACATCTTTATTGGGTATTGCGTGTATTAGGTGATGGTTTAAGAAGGAATTAAAGGAAATAAATATTCAAATTGACAAGTCTGAGATAATAGGGTCTTCAAAACATGTAACCAGAGAAATTCTTGTTCTTACTTTGCTTCTACACTTTGTTTCCACCCTTAGCCTTTTTGTTTTGGCTTTTGACTCCTTTTGATTTTGATTATTTTGGAGTTCTAACTTTTATTTTATTTTTTTTATATATATTTTTTCTTTTGATGGAAACTTTCTTTTCTTTTTTCTCAATTTCTTTTGAAGCAACCACCAATTATTGGTTTTCCACAGGTCTTTCTCTTTTATTTTCGTCACTTCATCCTATTTCCCAGACATATCAAGATAGGTAGGCTATTTTTATTTTTATTTTGTTTAATAATAGGTAAATGATTTGTGGTTTTATGTAAAAGCTAAATAATGACTTAGTGGGGCGGCTAACGGACAATAATTTCATATAAGTGTGAATTTCTAGGTATATTGATCTAAAGAGGGCCTAAATTCTCACTTAGGATATGGTGTGGTAATCAAGCAAGTGGACATGTGATTTCTCTACTCGGATTTGACTTCTCCCTTGTGTCATCACTCAGATATTTCACTCATATGAGGCTTGTGGCTAGATTCTCACTGGATTTGTAAAATTAAGTAGTATAACCTAGGTTTCAGAAAATTATTGTCGAGTACATTCATAGATGTTCATGCAGGATATTTATGAAAAGATGTAATGACTATTACCTACATATTAACTAAGTTTCTACAAACTATTCTAATTAAAATGCTAAAGTGAGACTTCTAAACTAATATCATCACAGAAAAGGAAACTAAACCAATATCACTAAGTGCATAGTATAAATAATTTTTATGATTTTATTTTATTTTTATAGAATGAAAAGTGTGTGTTATATAGACTAATATGTGCCTAAAATTGAACGTGTTTCTATGCCACCCCCAAACAAAAACATGTTTTATCTTCAAAGTATAGAAAAAAGGTAAGGATAGAGAGTACCATGGAAATGCGTAAGAAATTTTAGAGCACCTGCAAAACAAATTGAAACCATACTAAGAAATTTTGCAGGTTTCAATTTTAGAGCACCTGCAGAGTATGGTTTCAATTTCTTTTGCAGGTTCTTTAAAATTTCTTACGCATTTCCATGGTATTCTCTATTCTTAATTATTTTCTATACTTTGAGAACAAAACATGTTTTTGTTTGGGGGTGGCATAGAAACACCACTACAAGAAAATGGGGTTTTAGCCACGGACTGCCCGAAACGTTAGCGACGGCCCAAAGCTGTTGAAGATTTCCCCACGGCTAACTACTATTGGCAAACTAATACCAGCCGTATCACTATATCACAGTATTTTACTACCTTTGTCCACGGTCATAGACGTTGATATTCCCACGGTTTGGACCGTCGGATCAAATCTTGACAGTGTGTAATAGTTGTGGATTTTAACCCACGGCAATACTTCGATGGGATAGGTCCAAAAGTGGTGGAAAATTTTGGGCGGGAGCACCAAAATTTTCTTCTAACGAAAACGAGATAACTTAGAAAAGAAATTAAGTACCACCTCTCTCTCTTCTCATCTCTTCCAGTACCGCCTCTCTCCCCAATTCTCTCATCTTCTTATCTCAAAATCCGTCGACCACCGCCTCCGTCTCTCACAGTTTGTCACCATCGCCCTCTCTCACCATCTCTCTCGTACTATATTCTTCACTCATCAAAGGTAATGTTTATTAATGTTTAAAGGTTTGTTTTTTTATTTTTAAAGGTTGTTTTTTTAGATGAAAATTAGTTCCTTTTAATGGTGTTTCAACATTAAAAAGAGAAAACTATTTTTCTAATAATTACTTTAATTTCTTCCAACTTTTGGTACATCTCTGAGAATCCCATGACTGTATATGTGCTATCGTACATCCTATGAGATTTTAATGCTTATGCAACGTTCTATTTTGATTGTATATAGACCGCATTGGATTTTCTTCGAAATCCAGAGTACTGCATCTCTTGTTATTCATCTATAAGTACTGTTTATCTCCAAAGATATATGTGGATGTTGTTGTTATTCTCACTGGTTTAGTTCGGTTTAAGATTTGATTTAAGTGCTTGTTTTGTTTCCTTATTTTAACTTGTATGATTGATGGTTTGCTGATAATTGAAGATGGTACTCTTAGTTTTTTATGAAAATAAGGTTGAACGAAATTTGTTAAGTTTTGATCATGTTACTTCTTTCGAGTGTTGGCCTTAACTGTTTGTTTCATGGATGTTTTTTCACAGAACAATTCTTTTTTGAATGGATTGTGCTTTTTATCTTGTATATAATTTGTCATCTGATCAATAATTTTTGAACTTGTGTGATTCTTGTTTATTTGTAAATACGTCATGGAGGGTTTTTTTCCAAATGCTAGAAGTAGTTGGGTCAATTTGGACTGCCATGACACCCGTTTTATAAATGTGGTAAAATATTTTATGGACTTTGTGGTAAAAAACTACAGTAACAAACTCTTAATTCCATGTCCTTGTCGTGTGTGTAAAAATGGAGGGAAAGCAAATACCTACGAACTTGTGAGGTATCACATCTATAAAAACCGATTCGACCCAACATATTTAAACTGGATATTTCATGGTGAAGAAAGACATGATCCGAATGTGGAGTCCCATGGGAACTCTAATATGCATGAGATGAATATAAATGATGCATTTACTACCGTGGTTGAAGAATTTGGTGGTAAAGAGTTGGATTCATTTCTTGGAGGTCTTGGAGTTGATAATAGAGAGGCACCGGGCATTGATGATGCTGAATCAACATTGTCAGATAAGAACTTTGAAGAGGCCATGAGTGCTTTGTACCATGGTTGCAAGAATTTCACTGTCTTAAGGTTTGTCATAAAGCTGTTTAGAATCAAAGTTACACGTGGGTGGTCTGACGACATAAGTTTTACCGAGTTGCTTCAGTTACTTAAGGTAGCGTTACTGGCCAATAATAAAGTTTCGAAAGACACGTATCGATCTGAAAAATTAGTTAAGGAGTTGGGGTTAACTTATGAGAAGATCGATGCATGCCCAAATGATTGTATTTTATATTGGGGGAAGAAAAATGAATTGTTGCAAGAATGTTGTACTTGTAAGGTGTCGAGATATAAAATTGCAACAATTGAGGAGAGAAAAAACCGTGTAAGACTACCTGCAAAGTAGTTGCGGTACTTTCTAATTGGGGATAGGTTGAAAAGAATGTAAGGTGTCGGTTGGGTAGCCAAAGCTATGTGTTGGCATTCCACAAATAGATTGGGGGATGGTGAGTTGGGTCACCCAGTTGACTCATCATCTTGGAAACACATTGATAGGACATACCCAAGCTTTTCTTCCTAGCCACATAATGTTCGATTGGGCCTTGCCACTGATGGGTTCAACCCCTTTGGAATGTAAAGCACATCGTATTGTTCTTGGCCAGTGATGTGTGTCACATATAACCTCCCTCCTTGGCTATGTATGAAACCGTAATTCACTATGCTAGCACTGCTCATTGAGGGATGATGACAACCTGGTAATGATATAGATATTTACTTACAGCCGTTGGTCCATGAATTGCAATCCTTGTGGGATAAAGGAGTGCTAGTCAAAGATGCTAATAGGGGTGATGTTTTCAATATGCGTGCAGTTCCCTTATGGACAATTCACGACTTCCCAACTTTTGGGAACATCTATGGATGCAGGACTAAGGGGAGATATGCTTGTCCCTCTTATGGTCTAAATACATCTACTGTGAGACTTGTTCATGGGAGAAAAAAATGTTTACCTTGGTCATACACGATTTTTGCCGCAATTAGATCCAAATAAACTTGATGTGAGGGAATCTACTTTCAACAAGGAAGAAGAGCTCAGGTCACAACCCCTGTGTTTGTCTGGGGAGAAGGTTAAAGAGTTAACTTAGAATCTCAAAGTGAAATGGGGAAAGTTAAAGAAAAGGAAACGGGGAGGTGGTGACTCTGAGGATGAAGAAGATGTGGTTGGGGAAGATGTGGACAGTGATTCTAGTTTTTTGAAGCAGTCAATATTTTCTAAACTTCTTCCTTATTGGGAAAAACTTTCCGTTCCTCATAACATTGATGTGATGCACACTGAGAAGAACGTATGCGAAATTCTTATTGCTTTGATGTTGGACACGAAAAAAACCAAAGATGATCTTAATGCATGCAAAGACTTGAAACTTTTGGGGATAAAGAAGAAGTATTGGGTGACAGACAATAATCGTAAAAAGCGTTGAGTGTTCTGTCTTACACCTGCCGAGAAGTCTTTGTTTTTTACTACCTTAAGAAACATGTGCGTACCTGTTGGTTTTAGTAGCAATTGGAGGATTATTGTCAAGGAGGGGTCCATGGAACTCAAAGGGATGAAGTCTCATGACTATCACATTCTAATGCAACATTTGCTTCCTGTATTGATCGAACACGCATATAAAGATCGGAGGGAGGCCCGGGCTGTTATATTGAGTTTTTGTACTTTTTTTCGTGCTTTATGCTCGAGGAGAATTGATGTTGATTCTTTGGTTATCCTTGAGATGGGTATGGCCAGAACCTTATGTGAGCTTGAGAAGATGTGTCCTCCGTCGCTTTTTGTCATAATGATGCATCTTCCCATTAATTTAGCCTATGAGGCCCGTGTGTTAGGACCAATGTTTTATCGATGGATGTATGTCTTTGAAAGTTATACTTAGATCAAAAACTTTTCACATGATTATTTGGTTTTATTTCTCGTACTTTCTATTTAAGTTTTGTTATTTAAAGGTTAATGAAGCAGTACAAGGATTATGTTACGAATAAAGCACGCCCAGAAGGTTGCATTGCTGAGCGATACTTGAAGGAGGAGATAATGATATACTGTGGAGGATACGAAGGAGGGGGTGGCCTCCTTCAAAAGCTAGAAGAGTGCACCGAGGGTTTTGAGGTAACAATGCCTCTGGTTTGCTCGATGAAGTAGGTCCTCTTGGTCCAAGTAAACGTTACCTTTTAGAGGGTGTTGAGTGGGAGCAAGCACGTAAGTGGATATTGAAAAGTCATCCAAAGTATGAAATGTGGGAGAAGTAAGTCTATTGTAGTTTACGTATATGTATTTTTCAATTACCAAATAAACATTTTTATATTATTTATTGTGCTTTTATTAATGATATTGAACAGAGAGTACAATAACTTCCTCGAGGTCTGCATGAGAAACACAGGAAGAAAGTCTGGACAGTTCAAAGTACCTAAAAAAGACGAGTTCATGCCATGGTTAAAGAGACAACTTGATGTTCAAAACCCGAAAGACGACGAGCTTATAGAACTAGCAAGGGGACCAACATGTTTTGCCATAACATATGAGAAGTATGCAGTCAATGGTTTTTTATTTGTCACCAAAGATTATGAGTTGACTAGAAGAAACCAAAATAGTGGAGTTTGTACCATGTGCCCAACTACCTTTCGCTCGAGTGCTAAGGATAAAAATCCTATAGAAGCATCTGCTGAATACTACAGTGTTCTTAGGAAAATTGTTCAATTGGAGTACCGAAATACTGATTACAAACCAGTGTTATTCAAGTGTGATTGGGTTAAGCTCCCAAATGGTGTAAAGGTGGATAACGAGTCAAAACTGTTGTTGGTCAATCTATCCAATATGCTTGATTCATCTCAAATGAATGACGAGCCATTCATTCTTACTGAGCATGTATCCCAGGTCTTTTACTCTAAAGACCCAGTCAATCTTGATTGGCATGTGGTTATTGAGGTTCCAAGAAAGGTTTACTCTGATCTGGACTCAACAAGAGTAGTGTCAGAAAATATAGTAGTGGATGAATTGTTCGCTAGCCCTATCATTCCAGAACATATGGAGGATGAGTTGATTTTTAATGAAGAGAATATGGTTGTTGTTGTTGAGGTTATCAACCGAAGAAAAAGACCTAGAAAGAAATGAGATGTTATTTTATTATATGAAGTCTTTTGTTCCGAGAATTACATATTTAAACCTGCTTTGCTGCTTTTTCTAAATTCATATTTAAATTAGTGGTTCACATTTTTAAATTAGTGTTTCACACTTTGACTAATTTCTGAATTCATTTTTTGTTATTTGTACATTGATCTTTATTGTATTGATCATTAACTTAACTGTATATGCAAGTGCTTGTTTAATTTGTAGAGTTTAGTTGGCGCTTTGTACTATGGCTAGTAGCACATCTCCTGATTCAGCTCACCCACTAGAGGACTCCCCCAACACTAACACTGGTAATTAGTTAATAATTCATAATTATCTGATTAAGTTAATTATTTCCATTTCATCCTTGTATAACATCATCAGTTTTTGCATTATCAGGTGGGTCTGCTACTTCACGACCGCGCTCAGATAACATTAGAGGTCCTACTCTACCTATATCCGATCATTTGAAAGAGGGGCAGAGAATTGAACTTTGGTTAAATATCTATAACCAACCTGATTTTCCTGAAGAAGGTGTCAGCAGGCTATCTAGTGAAGCTGCTTGCCTTGCGGACCGTGAGATCCCATGCTTCTATAAGGATTGGCCAACTATGATGAAACTTAGTAAAGGAACTCACTATAACAGAATCATTAAAAGCTTGAACGACACTTTTGTATTTGTTAATGGTGATGAAGACAAGGGGGTAGACTGTAAGTATGTTCGGGATAAACTCATGGCCGCATGGAAGAGCTACAAGGGTGAACTAAAAAAGAAATATGTTGCTGTTAAGGATCCAGAAATTGTGAAAATGAAGGCACCAGACGGAATCCCTTTGGAGGATTGGAAAGCTTTTGTGAATCATTGTCATTCAGATGAATTTAAGGTACTATCTTAGACATTCTAACGATATACTATACGGTATGCCCTGTCCTTACTAGCTTATAAGATGCAAAGCAAACTGTAACTTAATTTGTGTATGTTATGTAGGCATTAAGTGTGAGAAATATTCAGAACCGTGCAATGCAAATTGAACCAAACTGTGGGGGGAGGACACCAGCACAAGTTTATCGCCGTAAAATTGCAAAGGAACAAGGTGTGTCGGTGGAAGAAGTTGATCGGGGTGATATGTACGTAGAAATGCACACACTTAAAAAAACTGGTACACCCCAACGACAGAGTTTGGCAATAAGTATTTATTTTATATGTTTTTTTCTTGGATGCTTAGTCATTATATATATACTATTATTAAATATATATACTATTTAAAAGTGTATGCTTAGTCAGTGATACATCTGTGTTATCTATATGATTTTATATTTTTTATATGTTTTCCATTGAATAGGATAAGATTTCTCAACGTTCCCCTTTGAACTATAACACGACCTCCAACTCCGACTTTGAAGCATGCGACAATGATGTTGTGACAGAGGTATGAATTTATACTTTGCTCAATTTTCTTTTTATTCCTCGAATTAAAATCTCCAAGTACACAGGTTGTTGGTAAAGACTCAAGAAGGCGCATGCGGGTCATGGGTTCTGGTGTCTCTAAGTCTTCATTTAATCATTCGGCTCCTTATAGGAAGAGATATCAGAAACATATTAAGGTCACTACGGAGTTAAAAAATCAATTTGAAAAGAAAATTATTGAGCTAAAGGACTCATTTGATGGAAAAGTAAATCAAATTAATGAAACGGTGCAGAATCTTGTCCGCCAGATGCCACCCACATGTAATTCCCCTGTTGGGCCCTCTTCTTCTGGATCACATGATATATTCTCTTAGGTACGAATACATATGACTTTATTTTATTCTCATCATAATAGTAAAATTTAATGGTTTGTGTATTTGAAATTTTAACTAATGTTATTTTATTTTATTTTTTATCTATTTTTGAAGGGACCCGATTACATGAATGCTGAAATCAATGTGAGAGCCTTTTAGCCCTTGAGAAAGGTTGCATCTGGGAGGGTGAAACAAGTTGATCTAAAATTTAAGATTGGAGATAGAATTTTAGGGGATGGAAAATTCTTGGTTTACATTGAGGTGATTACTGTAGGTTCTTGTGAATTGCCTGAGCCCTATAATCACTTTCGTACCCTTGGTCAAGTTGGGCAGGGGCATGTTATTTGTCCTAAGGAATTTATGCAGTTTCTCCCCCCTCGTTGTTAAAGGCCATTTCCACTCTTTTAGTAGACACATAATGTCATTTTCATCTTGGACTTGGAAGTATTTTATTTTTTATTAGTCAAGTCAAGATTTTGGACATGTTACTTTGCATTCTGGATACGTTGTTTTGTTATGGATACTTCCGATGTGTTATTTTGTTTTATGGATATTTTGGTTGTGTTATATGTTGGATGAGCTTGTTTTATAGATAATTTGGTTGTGCTATATGTGGTACTTGCAATTGTGTAGTTGTTTGTTTACTTTTTTCAGGTGGCGGGATTCGTTGTACTAATCTAACCCCGTTTTAGCTCCACCAACGCAAACTAGATATTTGTGTTGCTGGTCCCAAGCCCAGATAAAGGAGAAGGGAAAAGGTGAAACTGATTGGTTTTTGCAGGTTATGAAGTTAAAACAACCTCACCTGTCCCTTGAAGCACAAGAATATGCAGATTTAGTTCCCTAGTTGAATAAGATAGTGTCTGCAATTCAAGTGTTTGGTAAGTTATTGCGTATAGCTGTGTTACTTTGATAATTATCCATTTTTTTCTTCCAACGAACACTGAATCTCTTGATAGTTTCTTGAAGGTGAGAATTTTTCGTAGCCTAAGAGGTTTGGGTTTTCTGGAGGTTCTTCTTGGAATCCAGAAAATTCTAACCAGTCCGTGATGTGGAGATGGGAATTTTCTGTAGGCCAGTCACTGTAAGTACATCTACATTGATAGTGCATTAGTGCCTGCTTACGTCATTGACAATAATTTTTTCTCATTCAACCACTTTTGTTCGCTTATGTCATGATTACTATGCAAGGAGGCTATGGGAGGAGCAGCAAAAACCTCACAATCAAAATAAGCAACATGTGCATATGGAATTAGTACCAAGTCTGCAGAAGGAATCAGTACCAAGTCTGCAGAAGATGACCACAGAAAGCTGTGGTAGAATTTTAGGCGAGAAACCTTTGGAGAGAAGTTACAAAGATTCCAACCCATTCATTGCTTCTGCAGATGCCATTCAATTTCATTTTAATCTTTTAGATACATTTACAAAACCTGCATCACTTGTGAGTGGCGCATCTCTTATGTATGTTTTTCCTTTGAAATTTACCTTAAAGTAGTAACTTAATGGGCAGGTTCCACTGTGTACTCGGATGTAATCACCATATTTTTTAGATACGTTCTCTGTGGGTTCATTATTCTAGAAAGTTGAATTTGGGATTTAACACTTTCTAATTTTCCCCCATGGCATATGTATAGAATGATACTCCAGAACTTGTAAAACCTTTCAAAGCTGATCCTGCAAAGCAAGAAAGGTTTGAGCAGTTTCTTAAGGAGAAGTACCAAGGAGGATTTCGCTCTACCGAGTTTGGAGGAAATAGTAAGATGTCAGAATCAGCTCGTGCATGTGAGAGACTGGACTTTGAGGCTGCAGCTGAGGCAATTGAGAAAGGAAAGCAGGATTCATCAAATGTATTATTTCCTAACCAGTAGTTGGCGGAGTAGCTCACTTCTGGTGGTCTAGAGGTAGGTATTTTGCTATAGGTGTACATTTTACAAAGATTTGCAAGTTTAGACTTTGGATCTTCATTCACTTTTTATCAAAAATGATTGTATGCAAAAAGCAAAAGTTTCTAAAGTTGAAGAACAGATACGGAGTAAGATGTATCCTAAGCGGGACGAATATCAGTGGAGACTGTCACCCTTTTTATGCAAACATTTTGATATTGTTGATCCATACATGGGAAAGGTACCAAATGTTGTTTCCTTTCTTTCATGAATTTTGGTTATGTTTCTTTTATGTTAGTTAGCTTTTCAAGAATTGGCGCATGTCAATTACTCAGTTATGAAAGAATAAGAAAATAGTAATATGTTTTCCTTGGTTGATTTATCCAAGACTATGGTGAGGCCGTCAATGAACTGGTATAATCCAGAAATTTTAGCTGGAATAGCAGCTGACTAACCATCCAACTTCTTTTCATTTTTATTGTATTGAAGTGTTCATGTCATTTACTTTGAAATTTGAACAAGTAAGATTGGTTGAAGGCAAACTAAACAAGGTAGACTGTTGCAATGTGCAGCCACCCCCACTGCCAAGAGCTAGGAGTCTTATGGATTCTCTAGTCTTTACATCAGACTTTGTCAAAGCAACCAAAAGTGAAGATACTATTCCTGCGAGTGGAAATTCCATGTTTGTATCTAAACCAGAAACTCAAGTGACTGCTGATAAAGTATGGAACAGCGAAACTGAAATTGAGATAAACAGTACTAATGTCCCAGAACATTGGTTAAGGAGGACAAGGAGTTTTAAGAGAAGAAAAAAAAGTTGTACGATCTTGAGCAGCAACTTAGCAATGCCTTTAAGCAGGTAGTTTGTCTAATCTTTACGGTTTATCCTTGTTATACATTCCTCCATTTATGTCTTTTCAATCATGTAGCTGAATCTCGTCCAAGCTCAGCTATATATTGGAGGGAAAATGGAGAGATAGGTTTGGCACTCATAAACTTCCCTTCAAATAGTAATTATGGTTTCATTTACAATTCTAACTTGCTTTCTACGTTTTTCGATTTTGTGTGTCTTCTGCAGAATGAGGCAAATTTGCAAGATAAGTGATTGACATTATTTTGGTCATGCAGAGTAAAGGGGATTGACTAAAAGGTTATTCTGCAAAATGAAAATCAGCTAGAGATTTCCTTCACAAGAACATGGAATTTCTCCCATAAAGGCACCCATGTTCCCTTGATTATTGACACAAGGTACACTTCAATATTGTTTCACATATCAGCTAAAGTTTCACATATCATTTTTGTTTGTTGTTGAATCTAGAAGTCGATAGCTCGTTCAATAGCCATCTGATAAAGATAAAAATTTGTTGTTGGAGAACTCATGAATGTCTCCGAGGAGGATGATTTACATCTTTGCCCAATTCTACCTTTGTATTCAAATCTGCTTCTCTGGGACATACATTTCCACATGGGGGAAAGCTTCCTAACCCCCACTTAAAAAAAACAACACCGACAGGGACCTTGTGCACGGAGGGCTAGCTTTTTTTTCCTGAGCCCTCTCAAACATACTTTATTACTATTGTACATGTTTAATTTTCCAATTTGGATGCAAAACTGATTGATTGATTTTTTTCAATATTAAAAGGGACCTCGTGCACGGAGGGCTAGCTCTTTTTTCCCTAGCCCTCTCAGACATACTTTATTACAATTATACATGTTTAATCTTCCAATTTGGATGCAAAACTGATTGATTGATCTGTTTCAATATTAAAAGGGATCAAAGTTGAGTGTGTCAAGTATTGCTTCTAATTTCTACCTTTGTTGTCTTAGTGGTCAAGAGGATTAATATTTCAAGGAGTTATTTCCAATGGAAATCATTGGAATAATTAGAGAACTTCTTGGTAAGAGTTTTGCGGAGTATTGTACTATGACTTCTATATTACACACATGATCTTGGAATGATTGTCCTTTTTATTTCTTAATTGATTCTTGGGTGGATATATAACTTATTGGCATCGAAAATATTTACATAAAAAAGGAAATAGAGTTAAGGTTAGTAACGAACTTATACTTTTAGAAATTTTCTAATCGGCCTTGTGGCAAACTTCCATATATTTATGGTTGTGTATATGTGTTTTGTCTTATCTGGTTAATCTCTTTACTGTCAGGTAATTGAGATATGTCTTATTTCCGTGATTACCTCGGTTATTTCCTTTGGGTTGCTACTTCTTAGGAAATGCGATCCTTGCCCGGAAGCAAACGCTAATTCTGATATAGAGTGCCCGCGTCCTCCAGGAATGTATGGGAATTATGTCAATTTCAATAGATCGATCATATAGTGTAACCATTCAATCGTAATCAATACGATCACGACATACAATAAGATGGTCTCTGCATAATTTGGATAGTACAATTAGTGATTTTTATTTACACAAATATAACTTTCTACAGGTGGACGACAAGTACCAAAATTCCTCCAATACTGAAGTTTATGAGGGCCTTAGAAGGATTCCGACTTTTAGACTTATAGGATTTTGACTTTAATATCATTTCCTTGTGATTCATTTGAATGTAAGTATTTGTATGCAGGTGGATGCTCATGAAAAGGTTATTAAGGGTAGGGTTCTATGAAACTAGGACTTCAAATCATTTACTAAAGTATTAAAGTGCAAAGGAATGATAAAACGTAACGGAGAAACATGCGCGAGGTGAACTAAGGCATTATTACTTGTACTTGGTGATGAAATATATTGAAAAATATTTGGAAATTCACATTATATTGAGCTTGTGGTAATAAATGCTACAATTTTATTTTTTTACTTGTATGAATATTCATCTCTTTATCTATTATTCGGCAAAGGAATTTTGATTGGGAATGTGGCTTCTTTGTAATATTATTATTAGGATGAATGGATTATTAGTTGGATTGAAAGGCAAAAGTGAATAAAACTAGTATATATATATATATATATATTATTTTTGTTTTCTTTTTAAATTCTAAAACGTTTTAGCCACGGCCAATGTCCGTAGATAACGCAAAAAGATGTGTGTGGCAGAGGTACTTTTACCATGGATTATGCCACAACTTTTATCTCTCACAAAAAATAATTGTAATAGATTATGCCACGGTCATTATCTATGGCACTTGCCATGGCTTATGCCACGGTCGAGAGCTGTGGTAGCTACGGCTATTCCCACGGTCATTATCTATGGCACTTGCGACGGCGTTTGCCACGGTCATTCGCAGTGGCAAGTTCCTACGGCTTGAGCTGTTGTGTGGACTGTCACATTTACCCACGGTTATTCGCTGTAGCTAACCTTTTCCCGACAGGTCAAAACCCCACAGACTTGTGACAGCTGATAGCCGTGGCTAAAGCCCTTTACCCACGGTTTTGGTCCGTGGCTAAAAGTCAGCTTTCTTGTAGTGCACGTTGAATTTTAGGCACATATTAGGCTATATAACAAGCACTTTGCTTTCTATAAAAAAAAAATCATAAAAATTATTTATACTATGCACTTAGTGATAATGGTATTATTTCTTTTTATGTGATGATATTAGTCTAGAAGTCTCACTTTAGCGTTTGAATTAAGAGTAAATTTTATAAACTTAGGTTAATCTGTAGGTAATAGTCATTGCAACTTTTCATAAATATCTTGCATTAGCATCTATGGTTGTATTTGGTAGTAATTTTTTGAAACCTAGGTTAGACTACTTATTGTACAAATCTATAGTGAGAATCTACCTGGCCACAAGCCTCATATGAGGGTAATATCTGAGTGATGACACAAGGGAGAAGTAAAATCCGAATAGAAAAATCACACGTCCACTTGCTTGATCACCACACCACATCTTAAGCGAGATTTTAGGCCCTCTTTGGATCTATATAGCCAAAAATTTGCGCCTGTATGAAATTATTATCCGCTTAATAGTCGCCCCACTAAGCCTTTCTTTAGCGTTTTCATAAACCACAAATCCTTTACCTATTGTTAAACAAAATAAAACTAAAAATAAAAATAGCCTACCCATCTTTGATATGTCTGAGAAATAGGATAAAGTGAAGAAAATAGAAGAGAAAGACCTGTGGAAAACTAAAAATTGTTAATTGCTTCAAAAGAAAAATGAGAAAAAAGCTAAGAAAGTTTCCATCAAAAGAAAAGAAAAAAAATAGAAACAAATAAAATAAAAGTTACAACTCCAAAATAATCAAAATCAAAAGGAGTCAAAAGCCAAAACAAAAATGCTTAGGATGGAAACAAAGTAAGAACAAGGCTTTCTCAAGTTAAATGTTTTGAAAACCCTATTATCTCAGACTTGTCAATTTAAATATCCATTTTCTTTCTTCTTAAACTATTACCTAATCCCCGCAACACCTAATAAAGACCTCTAGCTCAATTAGGAAAAGGTTGGTGTGATAGTTAGTGGTAAATGTGTTTGATCAACCTTGGCTCCCTTGGACGTCATTGAAATTGTGAGGAAAAGTGTGCCCACTGCACACTGGAGTGAGCGAAACTTGAGTGGAAAAATCAGAGTGATTTGTGTCTTGACACATTCCTTATGAGGACATACCTAAGGAAGCTATTCCAAAAGTTTCAGAAACAGACTTGTCATTGCATTTCATAGCATAGTTCTTTGCATGTATGCTTATCTTTAGATGATTTGATTATTATGCATGTATTAGATTAGATTTCGTAAGATTTATTCTTATTTTATTGCTAGTGAGATGTATAAATATCTGAGATTAATCAAGGACACATTACTTTTATTTCTTAGTCATTATAGTATAAATGAAGTTTGTGAGTATCTTCCCTGGAAAACTCTCACGAGTCTATAACTCATCCACTAGGGAATTCCTTGTGGTTTAATGCTTTATTGCATATGGTCAATGCAATCACACTCCGCAGAACGAGACTAGTTATGACTACATTTTTGGCCACTTATTTTATTTTCTCTTATTTGCTTGAGGACAAGCAAAATGTTGTTTTGGGGATGGTTTGATAAGGGCCCAAAACTGTAGTTTAAACCCCTTAATAGTATTCCATTTAGGCTAATTATGTTTATAATAATCTTTATATATATATATTATAGTTCTACCCTCTTCGATTGAGGAAGCGTTTCTAGAGTGTCCACGTGTTATGGCTAATTAAGAAAAAATAGGAGAAAAAAATGTGTTAAGAGACCCACAAAATTAAAATAATGCAAAAAGAGACCCAAAGAAAACCACAAAACCTCTTTCTCCCACCGAAACCCTTTTTTCTCCTCACTCATTCAAGGCAGTTCATGTGTGAACCACAAATTTCACCCCTTTCTCTCTTTTCTAGCTTCTCCTCTCTCTCTATTTTCCCTCCTCCTTTTTCCTCTCTTTCATTTTTTTTAGGTTTATTGTTCCTTTTTATCTCCCCCTCCCTCTCTTTCCATCCGTTGATATGCCCTCTATCTCTCGGTCAGCTTTCTCACACTTGTCATTCTAGGGTTCTGCGGCCTCGATCCTATTCACCCCATCCCTTCTTTCTTATCTTGCCCTCACTTTGACCCTTGATAGGGTTATATACTAAAAGCATTACTTTTGTAATAACTCTAATTCTTTATATTTTGAATGAGAATCATATGGGCAAATGTTATGCATATTATATATGTTATTAGTTATATGCATGTGTCTAATATTTTATGTTGTAGATGATATGGTGTGAAACGCATTTAAGATCATATCATCGATTACCTTATAAAGTATAAGTAATCGTTCACAACCTAGATGGATTTGGACAAACCATTGGTACAGTTGTAGTATAATCTGGTATTAGTCTATCTTGACTATAGGATTACACTAGTACACTTTGTGTGTATTGAACAAAACCAAGTGAGGTTGTTTCTCTTTATACTAACTATATAAGAAAACAAACGCCTCTATTATTATGGATGCTTGTCCTCTTAATTCGGATATAATAACGGGCACTTATGTGCATTGTACATTGCTTTAAATCATCAATGAGTGAGATTCATTTGTGAATCAACAAACTCGATGGATTGGGTAATGACATTGTATGTAAGGTGTGCTCTTGATTATAGAAGGAATCTGTGTCCCGCAAGAAGTCGGGCTGATGATGTCCCCTTGAGGAGCTCATAAGGATTGTCATGTAAACCCTGCAGGTGGATTTGATCAGACATGACAATGAGGTTGAGTGGTACTACTCAAGGACATAAGAAGTTAATTAATGTAGTTGTCAGTAACTTGACTTAATCAACGGACATTCGATATCTTAAACACGGGAAGATCAACGAGCATATAATATAGAGCCCATAAACGTAACACTTAATTTGGGATTAGGGCGGTAGTGCAACAATGGCCTTTAGTGGAATAAGCCATTTGTTAACGAACTTGAGCCATGTGTTCTGGGCGAACATGGGAAGCCCAAGCCCGTCAGGAGGCCCAACCGTAATTTCTCCTCATGGTCCCTGTTGTAGCCTATAAATAGAAACCTTTCTTCTTGGCCGAAATTCACTATTCATCTTGATTGAAAAGAGAGGCAAGAAAAGATAGATCCAAATCGGTTTTAGCTTTGTGAGAAAGAAAGGGGTTGGTAGATCGTTTCCCACACAACATCCAATCTATTGAAAGGAATACAACAGAAAATCAAGAGGTGGTTGCTGATTTCATAGCTATTGGATTCTCAAAGTTATCATAGCTGGATTTACAAGTTTGTTTTCCAATCCAAAATCATGAGAACCATTAATTCCGCTACGCGTGGTTTTCATGGTTTGTAGAAATATTCATTTTGAAATAACAGTTCCTACAACCTTGACACCCCCTAGATCCCCCGCACGTGGGTAGCTAAGGCTGTTCTAGAAGGTCGCGGACTTGCTCCGGTGTTTCACGTTTTTCTCTCCTTATTCTATTTCGGGCCCTCGGTCATAGCATCTCCTTGGTCCCAAATTAGGCTGATATAGATGCCCCCTCTCGACCCTCGGATATCGAGGGGTCCGCGGGCTGAGACTCACCAGCTGGCCATGTGAAGAGTTGTCCCATCAGGGGTCTTTAATTCACTTTCACCTCATTATCTCTTCTGACATCCATGATCACACTTCTGCATCAGACTTTGAATCTGTAAACACGTGTCCTTGGGCACGTGCCCCCCCCCGGTGCACGCGTAGCCACCCTTGTCTCTTCGGTTTTCGTGCAGACAGGTGTTTTCTTTTGTATGGTCCCTTCCTCTGCCACCTGTTATCCCTTTCCTCTTTTGCCCTGGTCTCTTAGTATCCCACCCAAAAGACCCCTCACATAATCCCTCACCTTTCATATTCCACAATCTTTCAACTTCCTTCTCCCATACTTGCTGCTCTCCTTTTCTTGTGCGTGCTCAACCTTTTCTCTTCTTCTCCAGTGCAGCTCTCCTCGCTTCTGGCCCTCGTTCCATCGTCGAGCCACTCTTGACAGTTGCTTGACTTAGACCAGGTTTGTGTCTCTCCCCTTTCTTCCATTTACAGTGCATTTCCATTGATTTCGCTCTTCTCATTTTGTTTTTCTTCTCTCTTGTTTTTCA
The DNA here is from genome assembly GCF_015680905.1 of Coptis chinensis. Classification (NCBI taxonomy): domain Eukaryota; kingdom Viridiplantae; phylum Streptophyta; class Magnoliopsida; order Ranunculales; family Ranunculaceae; genus Coptis; species Coptis chinensis. Next base: position 59,322,020 of record NC_141461.1, on the reverse strand, counting down.
TTGCTAGTGTTTTGTTATTTCGCTCATCCCCATCTCTTTGAGGGGCCATTCATCAGCTAGGTTTCCCCAGTTTCTTTCATCCTCTTGTTTCCCTTATGTCTGACTCTGATTCGGGTACCTCATCCGCTACCAGATCTGCTAGATCGGGGTCCCTATCCCCTGAATCCATCGGTCGGTCCGCTGACTCTGGATCTTCCTATCCATTTGCTGATCGGTCAGAGTCCCCTATACCTGAACCACCTCATCCATCCGTGGCTCCTTCAACCTCTAGAAGACCACCCATGCTTCCACCACCACCTTCCTATTACCACAGACCTAACCTTGCCGCGGTCCAAGCTGCCTACGGCATTCTCGGAGATGTAATTTTAGAGCATGTGCTCGGAGTTACCCACTTTCCTCACCTGGTCCCTGATAAACGTAAAATTTGAATAATTTACCTACGAAATGAACGATGAAACTCAAAATGCAAGTGAAACTAAACTTACTTACGCGTTGCTATCAAAGATTTCTATACTCTCAATTCTATCGAAATAGAGTGGAGTAAAAAGTTCGTTCCACTCTTAGTTCTTTAGCATTCAAGTTTCCTAGATTGACTAATCTATTCAAAGTCTAATGAGAGCAATGGTGGGAATTATACTACGATGTGAATTAAAACTAGACGTAATATAAAGATTTTAACTTTATTAAATTTAACTAAACAATAATTGAATTCTAAATTAATAACTAAGAATTGAATAACAACAACTGAAATTAGATCTAACAATTTTAAATGACAAAATCGAAATGAACAAGAAATAACTATTTTATTTATCTAATCAACGAAGAACTATGATTTAAAGAATTAATCTAAAACAATGTATGAAACTAATTAATTTAACTAATTAAATTCAAAACTAGATCTACAAGTTATTTTAATGGCTACTCTTTATTCTAGATTCTCTAACTATCTCTTTCTTAAGAGCTAAGTCTTGTTTTATGTAAAGGAGGAGACCAGATCCACAATTTCGTGCATGGGCTGAGGTCTCATGTTTTGGGTCGGAAAATCGAGCCCAAAGCCCAATTTCTTCAGTCCATAGAGCCTGTTTCAGCTGGCTTTGACTTCAGCAGACTTTTCGTCCACTTTTACTCCTCTGATTGGGCCAAGGCTTGACCATTGGAAAGCTCTTTCCGAGCCAGTCGTTTTGACGTAAGGTAGGCCCAAATCCGAGGTCTAAGTCCAAAGATATGGTCTTCGGAATTTCTACTGACTTGTGCATTGTTTCTGCCCGTGTTGACTTTTCAGCTTTTGACCGGGATTCATAAAGGCTTGTCTCGTTGAATCTTGGCCTTTATCCCAGAACTTCTTAGCAACCAACCCTTTGCTCCTTTATATCGCCAAAGTGGCATATTTCTACACATAATTGAGTTCCATGCCTGAAATACATAAAAGCACGTAATTAGCATTAACTCTTATTTATTACTCGCATAATTGGTCTAAAAGTAGTATTATTAAGGGGTTAAAACTACAGTTTTGGGCTCTTATCAAACCACCCCCAAATAGCATTTTGCTTGTCCTCAAGCAAATATGAGAAATTAGCAGAAGTGACTAAAAATGGAGTTCTAACTAATCTCGTTTCGCCGAGTGCGATTGCATTGACCATATGCAACAAGGCCTTAAACCACTAGGAATTCCCTAGTGGACGAGTTATAGTCTCGTGAGAGTTTTCGAGTGAAGGTACTCACTAACTTCATATATACTACAACGACTCAGAAATTACACTATTGTTTCCTTATCTATGTCTTAATTATCTATACATGTCACTAGCAATGAATACAGAATAATCAAGTCGAAACCTAAGCTAATATATGCATAATAATCTATCATCTACAAATAAACATATTTACAATGAGTAATACTATGAAGTGAACTAGCAGGTCCGTTTCTGAAAACTCAGAATAGCGTCCTAAAGTAGGTCCTCACATAAATGTCAAGACAAAAACCACTCTGATTTTTCCGCTCAAGTTTTGCTACTCCAGTGTGCAGTGGGCACACTTTACCTTACAAACTCAATGACACACAAGGAAGCCGGAGTCGATCAAACACATCTGCCACTTACTATCACACTAACCTATTCCTAATTGAGCTAGACGTCTTTATTAGGTGTTGTGGGGATTAGGAGATGGATTAAGAAGGAAGGAAATGGATATTCAAAGAGAACAAGTCTGAGATAATAGAGTCTTCATATTATGTAACTAGAGAAAACCTTGTTCTTTACTTTTGCTTCTACACTTTGTTTCCATCCTTAGCCATATTTTTTTTTCTTTGGCTTTGACTCCTTTGATTCTATTTTATTTTTTTGGAGTTCTAACTCTTTATTTTCTTTTATTTATTTATTATTATTTTTTTATTTGGATGGAAACTTCCTTTTCTTATCTGAAGCGACTAACGAATTCTTGATTTCAAAAGTTCTTCTCTTTTCTATTCTTCATCTCTATTCTCAGACTTATTGAAAGAATTGGGTAGGTTGATTTTTTTTTTTTATTTTGTTTTGTTTTGTAACAGGGTAACGGATTTGTGGTTTATGAAAGGCTAAAGAAAGGCTCAGAGGGGAGACTAGCGGAAAATAATTCATAGGTTGGAATTTCTAGCTATATCGATCCAAAGAGGGCATAAATTCTCGCTTAGGATATGGTATAGTGATCAAGCAAGTGGACGTGTGATTTCTCTATCCGGATTTTACTTCTCCCTTGTGTCATTTCTCAAATGTTTCACTCATATAAGGCTTTAGGCTATATTCTCACAGGATTTGTAGAATAAGTACTCTAGCCTAGATTTCAGAAACTTACTGCCAATAATCATAGATACTCATGTATCATATTTATAGAGAGATGCAAGGATTATTACCTACATATTAGCCTAAGTTTCTAAAAATTATTCTAATGTAAAAGCTACGTGAGACTTCTAGATTATTAAGAGCATAGAGAAAGAAAACAATACTAATATTCCTAAGTGTATAGCATATTTTTATTTATATTTTTTTTTTAAATTTTTGATTTTTTTTAGCTAGAAAACAAGTGCATATTATACATATCTATATCCTAACAGATGTCTTAATTACACGTGTTTCTATGCCCCCCCCTCCTAAACAAGAAGCATACTTTGTCCTCAAAGTATTTTAAATAAAGAGGGTAGGAAAATACCATTAAAACGCGTGAAATTCCAGAACATCTGCAAAACAAGATTATAACATACTAATATAGAAAAGAAAACTGACGCAACTCTGTAAGAGTTCCACCCGTTATGGGGTTAATGAGAAATAGATTGCTTGGGACATAAGCAGACACTAACTGAAATAAAAACTTACCTGCACTCCCGTTTAAACATTGTCCTCCTCATTTCCCTCTTCAAAGAGATGAGGTTCTTTCGCATCCTGCCATGCCATGATAACTTGCCAAGCCCTCCGCCGTGTGTCGTCAACTTATGCTAACCTGTCTAGTGTTACTATGTCTGATGGGGTGTAAGGAGCAACCAAATGAGATTGCACCTGCTATCCCGGCAAAGTCATTACTCGAAATAAGCAAACCACCCAATTGGTGGGTCTCATGACTTCAACCCTTTTCCAATCCGTGAACTGGGTACATAATTCTGGTAGACAAGTACGCAGGATGCAGCAAACCAAAATAGGCATAAGAAGATACTTATGGCGCATGCTTTGGGCTATCTTAAGACTAGCCACTAATACTCGGGGAATGTCATATCGGTGACGTCCCTCAGCTAAAGCAATGAAAACGTCACCAACAGTACTATTTGCAGAAGTAAACTGAAACTCTCCTAGAATATTCATGAGGATGAATAACATGGTGGTGCCTACATTTAGGGACATGCTACCAATGGCTATGTTGTAACGTCCTTGGTCCATTATACGAAATACCCCTCCCCCATAATACTCATAGAAATATGTATAGTCATAGAGGTATGAATTATCGGTCATATATCCCCACGTGTGAATAGGATCAGGTATTCGTATTCCCAAAACTAATGCTACCACATACTTATTGAATTCTAGGGGTGTGCCATCAACCGTGACAGAGAATTCTTGTTCTCCATCCTGGTTACAATAGAACTTAACATTATTGTAGAAAAATTCAGAAAGCTTAGGTAAATACGAGTCGTCTTTAGTTACCAGAAGATGCTTCCATCCGAACTTTGTGATCCTCTCGCAGAACCAATGTCCATAAGACTCGCTCCCCAACAAGTGTTCAAAAGATTGCTCCGGTATTACTATAAGAGAAGTCATCACAAAACTACTCTCTAAAACAGCTGCAACTATCCCGGAACAACCCTCGTAAAACTTGAAATTTTTGGTGCCCACTGCGGGTCGTGGAGCGAGTCGCGCTCAAAGGATGCAGGATGGATGGGCGCTTCTGTTGAGTTTCAATTCCGTGCACTTGGGTACTGTGGTGGCTCACTTTTTAGCCTGGGATGGGCACGGGGTTCACTCAGGATGAAAACTGGAATTCCAGTGTTTTGGGCACAGGTGGCACTCAGGTTTGTCTTTGGAGAGGTGAGGTCGCGCTCGGGGTAGAATTCCCTGCCGGTCTTGATCGAGGGCGCAGTAGTGCTCCACTGGAAGCTTGATTCTTTCGGGAGCTGTGAGGACGAAGTGCGAAGGAAAAATAAGGTAAAGTGGGAATGAAACGTGAGAGATGAATATGAGATGTAGTTGGGGTTATGAGTGTAGAATGAATGCAATTTTTATAGGATTTAAGTTGCTAAAATGAATCCGGAAATTACCCAAAAAGTTTTAAGGCAATTGCCGGAAATAATAAAATTTCCAAAACCGAAAACGGAAACAACCTATATTCTCTATTCCAAAACAAACCTAATATCTTTTAGGTTGAATTTAGGTTAGATACTTCCTACTTTATCGAGATTTCATCCTAACACAATATCATTTATAGCGATGCCTATATCGGCAATATTCTCAACCCTCACTCCAAAACAACTTCTGGAAATAGATGATCATATAACGAATTATGTTAGGCTAAATAATACCACCCCCAAACAATTCGGGATGGTGGGATTAATGATAAGAACAACGCATAATTCAAAATTAACCAACTTATATTAAAATTGAATTCCAAATAACATACGACAACCAAATTCAAATTTAATTACTGAACTAATCTTTTTACATCCGTACTAAATAAAAACAAATACAATAAAACAAATCAACTCATTAGATCCATAAACCACTAGCTGCTAGTAGTGGAATGTGCTCGAGAAGCAGATGGTCCTTGGGCTTTCGATGGGCCAGAGCCATCCGTCTTGCGGCGATGACGCTCGTGCCTCACAGACTGCTCCTCCTCCGAAGAACCCCCCTTGGGTGGGAAGCATGCAAGCATGTCATCTCGGAACTGGCGCTGAGCGTCCATCTCGACCCTTGTCTATTCCCACCGCTCATCCTCGCGCCGGGCATGAGTCTCGAAGTTATGATGCATGGTAGCCTGCCGAGTTCGGAGGTCTTCATAAATAGTATTGAGAGAACGCATGCCACGGTGAATCACAGCCATGCGTTCTGCATCCGACCTACACCTCTCTAAGGTATCGGCATCAAAACATGTCGTTTCATCCTCATCCTCCGAGTCAGTCTCCTCGACTACCCTCTCTTCAGGAAACCTCCAAACTCTCTGGATACACTCCGTATAAATATGATGATTTCGGTGCTCCTTCAGGCAAATCCTATCAGACCTCAGAGTCACTCTCAAGGTTATCATGATCTTCGTTATCAAAACAGGGAGATGTGCAATACTCTTTCCAACTCCCATAATCATGTTACGTAAAAACTCTAAAATACAGAACTCATACTTCGCTCACGAGTATCCATAGAGCGTGAAGGCGATTCGGACCGATATATCGACTTTCTCCTTCCCTATGACATTGCTACCAATCCACCGAAGCTCTGACCGCTAGTTGGTTGGAGAGACGATCGGCGAACACAATGCGAGCTTCGCATTGTAGTTCCCTTCCACAAATGATTCATCAAAGGTTCTACAGCAAAGCTGGGAATTCTGTAATGTGGCATCGAGATGGTGTCTAGGTGGAATGCCTAAAATCTCGGCAACAACCCCGGTAGTAACCTCTCTCCTCCTCCCAGCCACCTTAACAAAAATTCGATCCCCATTCAACTCCCTCGTCCTATAAAACTCTCGGACCAAATCTTCATGGTAAAAATCGTCTGTCGAGTACCACAAACCACTCCAGTCTCTCCTAACCATCGTCACCGAAAAAAGCGGTCGCGAAGTGGTCGGCAGATAAAAGCATGCTCACGGCAATATCCGACGTCTTTGAGCCATTGGAGTTTTTATAAGATGTGTGGGTTTGAATAAGGTAGGGGACTTGTTTTGAAACACCCTAACTAAAAATAATGGCAGGAGGCGCGGTGTTGGTGGTGGCAGTCAAAATTTTTGAATTTTTGGTGGTGTTTGGTTATTTAAGTTGGTGGAGGTGGTGGTGGTTGTAGTTAGGAGGAGATTTGGGGTGGGTTTTAACTTTGGGCGTGGGTGTATTTAGGTTTCTTATTTTTTTTTTAGGTTTGGTTTTTGAAGCTTTGAAGTTTGGTAATGGCGGTTTGGAGAATGAAATCGCGACTGTTGGTGTGAAGGAAAGAGACGCACATGCGCTGCACGTGCGTGCGAAGTTGGGCCCAAGCCCACTTAATTTTCGGATTTTGATTTTTCGATATTTCGCGCAACTTCAAACTTAATTTGTCGCTTTGTTACTGGGCCGATTTTTGCGAATGAGGTATGGAAATGATCAGGAGAGAATTTCCAATCCAATGATCCATAAAACGCTCTAGTCCGACCATTGGTGACATGTAAGAAGATGGAAAATGCCTCAAAATGCGTGCATGATGTAAGTTATGCGAACGAATGAAATATAATTTCATAGATAATGTCAACCCGAATCGTAATATAATTAAACGATCTAACCAACATAACTGGAGAGTTGAATAATCCAGGATTGAATGAACACCCTACCCCCAAACAAATTTTAGACACAGAGTTGAGAAAATTTGTTTTAAAAAGTGGGTCTTTTAAAGTCAGAATCCCGAGACTTCTTAACTTACTATGCTTGTGATTTTAAAACATTTTTTTTTTATTTTTTATGAATAAAATTTAATATAAGAAAACAAGAAAGCATTAAATGCATAATTCACACCATAGAGGGACATGACTCAAAAACCGAGAAAACATGCAAGAGTGGAAAACTTGAATTATGTTAAACGTGGACTTAGGATCCGATACTTACAGCCACACACTCCCTAGGGAGGGCCCGGTTACCTTAATGGTGCACTTACGAATATATGGAAATGAAAGGAAGTACACCAAGGAAAAAGGTCAGTCCTCATAGACAGGAACCTGTAAAAGAACTTCCTCTACATCAGGGGACAATAGCTCGTAAAAATGTTTCAACCGTTGGCCATTTACTTGAAAGGTACTGTTGTCCTTGGGATTTACCAAGGTGATTGCCTCGTAAGGGGTGACTTCAGTAACCAGAAAAGGACCAGTCTAACGGGTTTTTAATTTCCCTAGAAAAATATGTAGACGGGAATTGTAAAGCAAGACCTTTTGACCTACCACAAACTCTTTGCGCAAAATTTGCTTATCATGAACACGTTTCATGGTAGCTTTATAATCCTTTGTGAGGTCATAAGAATCGCTACAGATTTCTTCAAGCTCATTCAATTGCAACTTGCGCTTGACACCTGCCTCATCAAAATTGAAGTTAAGGTTTTTTATAGCCCACATAGCACGATGCTCCAATTCAACGGGCAAATGACAAGATTTCCCAAATACAAGTCTAAAGGGAGACATACCTATAGGAGTTTTGAAAGCAGTCCTATATGCCCATAAGACATCAGATAAACGCTTTGACCAGTCTTTCCTATCAGGATTTACAGTTGTTTCTAAGATCTTTTTGATTTCCCTATTAGAAACTTCTACTTGTTCTCTAGTTTGTGGACGATACAAAGTTGCTACCTTATGTGTAACTCCATATTTCTTCACAAAAGATGCAACAAATATGTTGCAAAAATGTGTTCCACCATCACTAATGATGGCCTTGGGAATGCCAAATCGACAGAAAATATACTCTTTAACAAAAAACACAACTGTCTTATGGTTATTGCTACGGCAAGCCATGGCCTCTATCCATTTAGACACGTAGTCCATGGCAACTAGAATATAGATGAAATCGTGGGTAACTGGAAAGGGACCCATGAAATCAATGCCCCATATGTCAAAAATTTCTACCACCATGATTGGATTCAATGGCATCATATTACGCTTCGTGATTTGCCCAAGTTGTTGGCAACGAATGCATGCCTTGCAATGCACTTGGGCATATTTAAAGAAAGTAGACCAATAAAACCCACATTGTAGAAATTTAGCAGCTATTTTCATACTACTGAAATGGCCACCACACTCTTTTTTATGGCAAAATGAGAGAACCTCATTATATTCCCACTGGGGAATACAGCGATGAATAATCTGATATGTACAATACTTAAAAAGGTAGGGCTCATCCCAGTAGTATAGCTTAACTCTGGCCAAGAACTTCTTACGTTCATTTCTTGACCAATCATAAGGAATAACATCAGCCGCTAAGTAATTCACGATGTCAGTATACCATGGTGTAGAAAGAATATCATACAAATACTCATCAGGAAAAGAGTCGGGTATAGACTCTGAATCACTATCATCGTCGTTTGTCAGTCTAGATAAGTGGTCGGAAACTACATTTTTGACCCCTCTTTTGTCCTTTATTTCTAATGTGAACTCTTACAGGAGGAGAATCCATCGGATTAATCTCTACTTAGCATCCTTCTTTGCAAGAAGGTACCTAAGGGCTGCATGGTCGGTGTAAACTAGGGTCTTAGAACCAACCAAATAAGGACGAAACTTATCTAAAGCATAAACGACACCTAAGAATTCTTTTTTAGTAATTGTATAATTCCTTTGAGCATCGTTTAGAGTTTTACTAGCATAATAAATAACAGTGGATTTATTATCTAGTTTTCATCCCCAAGACAAACTACCAAGCTGATAATCACTAGCATCACACATGAGTTCGAAAGGTTTAAACCAATTGGGATGCTGTATAATGGGTGCAGAAGTTAAGGCGGCTTTTAAAGTTTCAAAAGCCTGTTTATAGTTAAAATTAAAATCAAAGATGACATCCTTTAAAAGCAGATTAGTTAGCAGCCTAGCTATTTCCGAAAAATCTTTGATAAAGCGCCTATAAAAACCTGCATGGCCTAGAAAGACTCTAATATCACGGACAGTCCGTGGTATAGGTAGAGTTGCTATCTTATCTAGTTTGGCCTTATCAACTTCTATGCCATCACTAGATACAATGTGGCCTAGTACTATGCCCTTTTTTACCATGAAATGACATTTTTCCCAATTTAAAAGTAGACTCTTCTCTTCACACCGTGTCAAAACCTTAGATAGGTTAGATGGTGGTGTCTCTCTATGCTTAGCGTATGGTTCAACTGGATGTCTAACCTTTCCTTTTTGTTTCTTAGGTTGTGGTTTAACTGGTACCTCTACAGGGGTAGGCTCTTTAGTTTCCATTTCGGTATCTAGTTCAATCTCCTGTGTAGGGACTACTTGTGGGGTAACTATAGGCATAGTTACATTGTTGTGAACTACTCTACCAGAACAGAGAGTGGTGATGGCATTTAGCTCACCTACGTTTACATTTTCTGTACTAGTATTACCGTTCACCTCAAAGGCTGTGTTTGGTGTTTTAGGATTAGGTATCGCTTGTCCTGGAAACACACCTTTGGGTTATACTTTCTCTTGAGCTAGCTGTTGTAAAGAATGTTGGATGTCTTGCAAAATATGTTGTTGAGATTGCATAAAGGTATCGAAATGATCCGGTTGTGGAAGAGTGTTACCTATTGGTTGTGTGACAGGAACTATGTCACGTTGATTATTTATGGGTGGGTTGTGATAGTTATTATTATTAATCGGAACAATACCTCAATTTGGATTATAATTATTATTGTTATAATTATTATAATTACCCTAACCTTGTGCTTGACCTTGTCGTGGTTGCGCTTGGTTGTTATAATTATTATAATTACACTGACCTTGTCCTTGTCGTGGTGGAGGTTGGTTATAATTGTTTGCTTGCCTAACATTTTGATTATTAAATCCTGGAGTTGTTACTTGTTGATTATTTCTCCAACTGAAGTTGGGGTGTTGTCTCCAAGGGGCATTAGGAATAGGATAACTATTAATTGAGCAAACGTTATCTTGTTGTAATGTTTGTTGTTCGTAAACGAAATGACAATAGGAGTTGGGGTGCTCTGGACTCAAACAGAAATTACATGGGTTGGAGTTGACATTCATGACGGGGATAGGTTTTTGTTGAATAGGCTCTACCTTTTTAGTTAGAGATTCGATTAAAATTTTAAGTTCTGGATCGGGTTTCATCTCAAAGATACCGGCGGCTTTAGCTATTGTAGAACAACTAGCGGAACTGGAGATATCATCACTACCCCCAATTATTATTTTGCTTAGTCTGATCTTCTAAAAATTTATAAGCCTCCGAGGCTCCTTTACTTAAGAAACTACCCCCATTCATTATGTCAAGGACTTCTTTATGGTGGTGTAGAAGTCCTTTGAAAAAAGGCACGAACTAACATGTCTTTCGCGAGGTTATGGTGTGGACACTCTATAAGTAGATCGGTGAAACGATTCCAAGCCTCTGAAAATGATTCATGAGGATTCTGTCGAATGAAATGAGTCTTGAAAAGCATTTCATCAGTCTTCAATGGTGGGTAAAAATGTTCCATGAATAGTTGAACAAGTTTAGCCCACGAGTCCACAGAATTAGGCGCTTGGGCAGTTAACCAAGACGCCGCCTTATCGGCTAAAGTGAAGGGAAATACCCTTAGTTTAATTTGTTCAGCACCTACCGTAAGATGGTGGAATGTAGTAAGGACTTGGTCAATCCTACGCATGTGCTGATAAGGTTTTTCATGGTCTAACCCATGAAAAACGGGTAACAAATTAAATATATTTGGGGGAATTCGAAAATGAAAATCCCCCACTGGGTCTGATAGAACGATGCAAGATTTAGGGCTATCGTTCAAGGCTTTGTAAAAGTCAGAGAGAGGAGACTCTCTTTCTTCAGCCATTACTTCAGGTGGTGTGTGTGGTATGCTAGCTAGAGGTGTAGTGAGTGGTATACTAGAAAGACTTGTTTGTTGCCGTTGTCGTTTAATTACGTTAGGTGTTTTTCTTCGGCCTGACCTTAATCTCATGCAAGGCTAAGACCAATATTAATGAAACACAACAACATTCCAAACAATCCTAATATGCTAGTATGAACCTCTAACAGAAGATTTGAGGTGTGGAAGAAAAAAGTACCTAAAAGCCTCCTTGCTTCGCTTATGAATAGCGTCTTGTTTACGCGTGTTCAGTGTATATAACAAGTTAGAACACTGAAAACTTTGAAGAAATGGAAGTTCGAAACAAACTTGTGGAAATCGGGCGTTTCAGCAGAGGGCACGCAGGTGCGCTCGAATATGCCTAGAAAGGGGGCACGTGTCGCGACTCGAGGCAAAAGGTAGGATTCCAGTGCGGTGGGAAGGTGGCTCCCAAGTTGGCCTTGGTAGGGTGCAGGTGGCGCCAGCCAAAGGGTGGAATTCAAGCATGTGGGCTAGGTGCCTCGGTTTTGTTTTGCCGAGGCAGTGCGCCCGAAAGTAATTTTCCGTGGAAACTTGCAACGCTGAAACAGACAACCACAGTGAGAATCCAAACAAGGGTGGGTGGGTTATGGGACTTTGAAAAACTATCAAGTCTACAGAAAACAATACTAAATAGTACTAAGATGGCAGCGGTGCCATTTGATAAACGTAAAATTCGAATAATTTACTTACAAAATGAACGATGAAACTCAAAACACAAGTGAAACTAAACTTAATTACGCGTTGCTATCAAAGATTTCTAAACTCTCAATTCTACCGAAATAGAGTGGAGTAAAAAGTTCGTTCCACTCTTAGTTCTTTAGCATTCAAGTTTCCTACATTGACTAATCTATTCAAAGTCTAATGAGAGGAATGGTAGGAATTATACTTCGATGTGAATTAAAACTAGACGTAATTTGAAGATTTTAACTTTATTAAATTTAACTAAACAATAATTGAATTCTAAATTAATAACTAAGAATTGAATAACAACAACTAAAATTAGATCTAACAATTTTAAATGACAAAATCAAAATGAACAAGAAATAACGATTTTATTTATCTAATCAATGAAGAACTATGATTCAAAGAATTAATCTAAAACAATGTATGAAACTAATTAATTTCACTAATTGAATTCAAAACTAGATCTACAAGCTATTTTAATGGCTACTCTCTATTCTAGATTCTGTAACTATCTCTTTCTTAAAAGCTAAGTCTTGTTGTATGTAAAGGAGGAGACCAGATCCACAATTTCGTGCATGGGCTGAGGTCTCATGTTTTGGGCCGGAAAATCGAGCCCAAAGCCCAATTTCTTCAGTCCACAGAGCCCGTTCCAGCTGGCTTTGACTTTCACAGATTTTTTACCCACTTTTGCTCCTCTGATTGGGTCAAGGCTTAGACCGTTGGAAAACTCTTTCTGAGCCGGTCGTTTTGACATAAGGTAGACCCAAATCCGAGGCCTGGAGTCCAAAGATATCTTCTTTGGAAGTTCTACTAACTTGTGCATTATTTCTTTCCGTTTTGACTTTTCAGCTTTTGATCGGGCTTCATAAAGGCTTGTCTCCTTGAATCTTGGCCTTTATCACAGAACTTCTTAGCAACCAACCCTTTGCTCCTTTATATCGCCAAAGTGGCACATTTCTACACATAATTGAGTTCCATGCCTGAAATACATAAAAGCACGTAATTATCATTAACTCTTATTTATTACTCGTATAATTGGTCTAAAAGTAGTATTATTAAGGGGTTAAAATTACAGTTTTGGGCTCTCATCAGTCCCATCATAACTGGGGTTTTTAGTAGCCATAGTGGGGCAAATAACGGCTGGACTGCGATTTCCCCTGTCTTTATTGGATGTTGAAGTTTGTAACCATTTCAACATACCACCGTGTCAAGGCATCGACAACTTCTGGTGAATCATATATGTCGCGAACTATTACAACAAATCAAATACTCCCCAGATTCGCCTGCATGACATCACCACCCACTACTTCCTAAAGAAGAGCACCAAATTTGGGAGCGTAGGATATCAATCCTTCTGTGTGCGTCCGCGGAAGAAGTCCTTCGTTCTCCGCGTCACTACCTCTGTTAAAGTCTAGCACCATTATTCCCTATATGTGTTTGTGAACTTCCTTTCTGTGGAGCTACCTCCCAAATTATCCCTGAGGCACTGTCATTTTCTTGAAAGCGGTAATTGTGGCGGGTTACTGTGTTTGGTCTTTCGAGGATCCATGTATTAACACATCTAGTTGTTTATGTCTCAGGTTGGACTCCAGACTTGCAGTCCCAAATATACACTGGTGTTTCTTCTAAGATCTTCGCCCAGCTCCGAGGCCTAGGGAGCAGCCAGTGTGCCATCCTCGGCATTGATCCCAACCAAGGAAGTACGCTCCTCCTGGACCCTGCACTTAAGGACATTGGCAAATACCACGGTCCTCTGTACCTGTTGCTGCCGCCCAAAGAAAGGAAACCCAAGCCTTCTCCACCCAGAAGCTGGAAAACGAAACGCCCAGTTCATTAGTCATTTGGGTACACCTCTAAGATCTCTCACTCTCAAGCACTTTCCCGTAAGGCTGCTACCACCATGACGTGTAAATCTCCTACTGTCCCTTCTCCGATCAATGCCAGAGCTAACCCGAGGTCGTACTCTTCCATTGCCGACTGGGAAGATGACTTTGCCTGCCCCACAGACACCACCGCGGACATGGACGTTACCAAGCTTAAACTTTGGGATAACGACTCTGAGGGTGATGCACCCAACGATGTAGCGGCCAAGGGTCCTCCTGCTAAAATGGCTAAAGTCGTGCCCTCCACCACCTCCGCCACGCCGCGCTAGGAAAGAGGCTGCTGAGCCAGTAGAAATATGGCACCCACAATTCAATGCCAGGGACCGGGATGTCACTACCCGTGACTCCGCTTTGGACAACCCTGCGGTGGCCGCATCCCTGTTCTTCAGCTTCCACCTCCCCAAGGATCAAGCTTATGGGGATTCAGGCTCCTTCGCCTCCTACTGTGCCGCGATTTATATCGGATGGGAAAGGGTATGCATTTCCCTTCTGTCCTTTTCCTTTCGCATTATCAATTTCCCCTAACTTTATCTTCATCTCCAGCTGAGCCTTGATGTTAGTTATGTCATCCGCGGCCTCACCAACACCCTGGATGCGCTCGAAACCGTGAAGAACGAAATCCACAGTCCGGAAAGGTGGAAGGCGAAGTATGCCCAGATGGAGAAGGAATGAGACGACGCCTGCCTCGCAGTGCTTAAACATCACAAGGACCTCCAACATGCTAAACAAGCTCATAAAGACTATGTGGCGGGCGTCACCTCAAAGCTGGAGAGCTAGAGGGAGGCGGATAAGGTTGCTGCTCAGGCTGCCTTAAACAAGCAATTGGCAGACGCCACGGAACACTTCAAGGCCTTAGTCGCCAAGAAGATTGCCCGGTGATAGGAAATTAGTCGGTCTAAATTAATAGACTAATCTAACCCTATAATTAAACCGCAAGCGCACAGCTATCGTTAAAAATAGTTGCAGCAAACGGGTCGATCCCACAGGGATTGCTACTTGGGTACAATTGAATATTAAAATACTACTTAACCTAATTCAAACTATATTTGTTTGTAGGAATAATAATTATTAACTAAAGCTAGTTAAACTATGGAAGCAATAAAATTTATATTAAAACTATTAATGGAGAGCAACCTAGGACTGTTGAATTCACCTTAGACCCCAGTTTGTATTTATAGAATCAATTTCAATATTCCAGATTTTATATGAGTAGCACGAGGGAAAGGTAACCCTTGCTTTCTCGAAAATATGATCGTGACAACTCTTAATTAAATATGTATCTTCTAAAGTTTCGACACTACAAATCAAACTTAAAATATTACTCGTCTTTTTACAGCACGAATAACATCTAAATTTGACGTCAACAGTTAAAACAAGTTTAACTAATAGCAACGAATATCAAACTATAAAGCATCCGTGACATACTATATGAAAGATATAAGCTAGCTATCAATACATGAAACTAGAAGAATATAGCAATTTAAACTAACTGGAAATCATTGAAATTAATCCCAAAAAAACACAAACATTAGCCTAAGGCTTCATCTGCCCTAGGCTTGAGTTTAGCTATACATAACAATGAATGGAAAAACAAAATCAAAAGAAGAATTAATCATTGCAAAAATCGTAGTCTCGCGTTGAAGTCTTCTCCTCCAATTCGTTCTGTCCCCAAGCTTTAATTCGCGTACTAACTCGAGCTCCACTTTTTTGTCTCTCCCTATTCTCTCTTTTCGTTCCTCTCCAGCTTGGTTTTTCTCTTCTATATATACTGGATTAACAATGAGAGTTTGTTATGAATTAGAAATATCTAATTCGGTCGAGTTGCGTGAGATTCGGGATTGGATCAGAAAGAATCGGCTTCCTGTTCATGAGAAGGAATGAAGAAAGAAACTAATTCCTTAATTCTGTGGTCCAGATGTATGGTGGGTTATATTGGTGTGGGCTTTGTTAGTTGGTGTGTTCTCGGATAATGTTTTGGATACTGTTTTGTAATGCACAATTACTTTTAAATGATGTTTTCTGATCTATGTATCAATTTTTGCTTAGCGTATTGCACCTTACTTTTTATCACATGACTTCTTCGCACATGGTTAACACTTCCCTTTTTCATACACATTCATCCTATCATCTCGTTCTTGTGGCTTAATGGGGACCTCATCTTTCGTGAAGGGCTCATCCCCTCTCGCTACCATGGAGATGTCGGGGGCAACTCAGCTTGCCCCCGAGTTGCATGCGGAGAGGTTGGGGGCAGATCTGTTTAGCCCCCAAGTTGAATTTGTACCACCTCGTCCGCTTCCATGGAGATGTTGGGGGCAACTCAGCTTGCCCCCCCAAGTTGAATTCGGACCCCATCGTCCGCTGCCATGGAAGTGTTGGGGGCAAATTTATTTATTTATTTATTTATTTTATCAGGAAGCGAGGTTGTTAACAGGGTTTGTTGGGGGAAACTTAGCATGCCCCCAAGTTGAATATGGAGATGTTGGGGGTAGATCAGTTTAGCCTCCAAATTGAATTTGGACCTCATCGTCTGCTGCCACGGAGATGTTGGGGGAAACTCAGCTTGCCCCCACATTGAATATGGAAATGTTGGGGGCAGATCAGTTTAGCCCCCAAGTTGAATTCGGACCTCATTGTCCACTGCCATGGAGATGTTAGGGGCAACTCTGCATGCCCCCAAGTTGAATATGGAGATGTTGGGGGTAGATTAGTTTAGCCCCCAATTTGTCTATGGAGATATTGGGGGCAGATCAGTTTAGCCCCCAAGTTGACTATGGAGATGTTGGGGGCAGATCAGTTTAGCCCTTAAGTTGAATTTGAACCTCATTGTCCACGAAGGGATCACCCCCTTCGCTTCCATGGAGATGTTTGGGGCAACTCAGCTTGCCCCAAAGTTGAATATGGAGATGTTGGGGGGCAGATCAATTTAGCCCTACGTGGACCTCCTCGTCTGATATCTCTGGCCTACTCCAAATACAAACGAATACACAAAGATCAGATGGAGTAAATTTGCTATCATTTTCATTGGCATACTAAAGGGCCCAAAATATCATTACAATGCTAGGTGTTCACATATCATGCAACAAATAAACTTTCATTTAATTGACAAACTATACACAATGTCATCAATGAAACTTTTTCAACATCCTGATGTTCCATGGTCGCTTCATGGTCTCTCCCAGGGGTGTCTGCAACCTGTAGGTCCCGGACGTTCCAGCCTCTACCATAATGTATAGTCCCTCCCAGTTGCGGCCCAACTTTCCATCTATCTCCTTCTTGGTGGCCAGGGTCACCCGCTGTAGCACACAATCACCAACATTAAATGTCCGTGGCTTCACCCGCTTGTTATATTGCTTCTACAACCTCCTGTGGTACTCTTTTAACCTGAGGCGCACGGTACGGTGTCCATCCTTTCCACTGTAATATTTAGCTCCCCAGCTAATATTGTCTCATTAACTCCTCCTTCAACAGCTTTGGTTCTGGTTGTCGCGAGCATCATTTCCACCATAATCATCGCCTCCATTCCATAAGCCATAGCGAACGGGGATTCCCCGGTAAAAGTCCGCAGAGTCCTGCTGTATGCCCAAAGTACCATGTGTAACTCCTCTGCCCAGGATCCCTTGCGTTCCTCTAACTTTTTCTTCAGATTATTCATTATAGTCTTATTCAAGGACTCTACCTGCCTATTCCTCTCTGGATTGTAGGGGCCCGAGAACCCTTTCTTTACTCCGAACACTTGGAGAAATGCTTTCAACTTTCCCCCTATAAACTATGTGTCGTTATCTACGATCACGGCGTGTGGTAGTTCGAACCGGCATATGATATTTTCCCATAGGAACTTCCTTACCTGTTCCTCCTTCACCTACTGCAGAGCCACACCCTCAACCCACTTCGTAAAATAATCTGTCGCGGCTAGCAAGAACCTTCTTTTGCCGTTCGCCATGGGCAGGGGTCCAACAATGTCCAACGCCCACATAGCAAACGACCATAGACTATAAACCTGGTGTAAGGGTTCAGCTGGCGCGTGTATCAGCGGTGCAAAGCTCTGGCATTTCTTGCACCTCTTAGCATACTCTGTTGCATCTCTCTTCATGTGAGGCCAAAATTACCCCTGTGTCAGCAGCCGGTGCGCAGTAGTCCTCCCCGCCGAATGGCTCCCACAATCTCCTTCATGAATTTCTCCCAACACCACTTTGGCCATCCGCAACCCAAGACATTTCAGCAACGGCCCGCTGACACTATGTCGGTACAACACCCCATCCAGTAATGTGTACTTCCGGGATACCTGTTCCATCCTTCTCCTTTCTTGCTTGTCTTCTATCTCTTCCCCCGAAAGAAAACTTTTGACGAGCTCCATCCACCCCAGCTCTTGCTCAGTAGTTAGCCATACATCCTCCTCCTCTGTGGTACTTGCTTTGCCCAGCACCCTGACTTCAATGGATCGACCCTCAGTTACAGGAAGTACCGCGGCAACATATGCCAATGCATCGTCGTGTCTATTCTCTCCCCTGCCTAGATGAGCAAAACTGATCTTTTCGAATTTGTCTGCCCTTCTCCGCAATACATCCAAGTACTTCACCATCCTTGGACATCAGGCCGCGAACCCTCCATTGACCTGACATATTACCAAGTTTGAATCTGAATATATGGTCAGCTCTCTCACCCCCAGATCCCTGGCTAAGTCCAAACTTGCTATCACTGCCTCATACTCAGACTCATTATTCGACGCAGCAAAACCTAGTTTCATTGATAACTCCAAGCGAGTATTCTTAGGTGTGACCAACACCACCCCAATTCCATTCCCTGTGTCGGTAGCGGACCCATCTTCAAAGACTCTCCAACCATTCTGCATGTCCCAAGGATCCAGAGGGTCATAGTTTTGATCTACTTCATGTTCCATAATCATCTCTTCCCCCCAGGTGGGATCGACGGCTGGGAACTCGGCCAGAAATTCAGCCATGGCTTATGCCTTTTCTGCGGTCCTGGCTTGATACTCAATGTCATACGAACTCAGCATTACCGCCTGTTTCAACATTCTACCCAATTTCTCTGCCTTCAGGGTCTGCTTCAGTGGCAGGTTGGTCACCACTACGACCGAGTGAGCATCAAAATATGGTTTCAATTTCAGCACTGAAAAGATCAAAGCCAAGGCAAACTTATCAATTCTACTGTATCTTGTTTCGGCCTCCAACATGGTCTTGCTCTGGAAGTACAACGGCCACTCTGCCTTGTCAACTACCCTTATCAGCACTGAATTGATTGCATGCTCTGATACCCCCAAGTACAAATACAACTTCTCCCCCTGCCCTGGGTGCGATAAGATCGGTGCCTTCCCCAGATATTCTTTCAATCCCTGGAAAACCCTTTCGCACGCAACGGGTCACTGAAAGTCGGTCATCTTCCTCAAGAGTAAGTATAGAGGTCGGCACTTATCCGACATCTTCAATATGAACCTGTTGAGAGCCGCGACCCTCCCGGCCAACCTCTACTCCTTTTTCACATTTTGCGGAGATGGCATTTCCAACAGTGCCCTTATCTGGTATGGGTTCGCCTCTATTCCGCAATAAGTGATAATGTATCCAAAAAACATTTCGGATGTCACCCCGAACGTGCACTTCTCTGGGTTCAGCATCAGTTTGTGTTTTCACAATATAGAGAATGTTTCACTTAGCCTCGCCAAATGCTCATCCTCGATCATACTCTTCTCCACCATGTGATCTATATAGATTTCCATTCCTTTCCTGATCTTGCCTTTGAACATCTTCTCCCCCACTCTCTAAAATGTTGCCCCCGCATTCTTTAGCACAAAAGGCATTATGGTATAACAGTATGTTCCCCCCTCCACTATGAACGCGGTCTTCTCTTGGTCAGGGCCATACATTATCACCTGATTGTATCCCATCGATGCATCCATGAATGAGAAAATCTTGAATTCCGCAGTTCGGTCCACCAACTCATCTATTCGCGGCATGGGGTAGCAATCCTTTGGGCACTCCTTGTTAACGTCTGTAAAATCCACACATTATTACCTTCCTGTTCTTTTTGGGGACCGCTACTATGTTAGATAGTCACTCAGTAAATTTGCATCCGCAAATGATACTAGCGTCCTTCAGCTTCTTTACCTCATCCCGAACTCCTTGCGCATACTGCAGTTTCATGCTCCTCATTTTCTGCTGTACTGGCCGGGCCCCTTCCCTCATATACAATCTATGGCATGCGAACTCCCGGTCCAATCCCGCCAAATCCTCGATTGTTCATGCAAACACATCGTTGTTCTCAGTCAATAAGGCAATAAACTTCACTTTCCAACTTTCTGACAAACTTGTCCCCACATTCACAAACTTTTCCTCCTCCGCAACCCCGATATTTACTACATCAATCTCATCCATTGTCTTGGCCCCGATGAGTGATTCCTTCTCACAGGCCACGGTCCGTAATTGCTATGCGGACTTGTCACCCTTCTCAGATGCCTCTTTCTCTGGTGCGCGGACTAGCCCTTTCGCTGTCACTTGTTGAATGTTTTGAGCTGCTACCTGATCACCTCTTATCTCATATGTTCATCCATTAGTCAGGAAGCGGATCACTTGATAGTACATGGATGGGATGGCCTTCATCTCGTGAATCCATTTTATGCCCAAGATCGTGTTGTATTGGGAGTTGGTATCTACTATCATAAAGTGGGTAAACACTGTCACTGCCCTTGCGGTCACCGGTAGTACCAATTCCCTTAACAGCTTTGTCATGCTGACGTTGAAGCCAAACAAGTTGGTTTGAAGGGGCTTCATCTGCTTGCTTTCAATGCCCATATCTTCCATCGCGCCCTTGAATAATAGATCCACTGAGCTTCTACAGTCTATCAGGACCCTTTTGACCATGTATGTACCCATCGTGATGGTGATTACCAGCTGATAAAAGTAAAAAGATAAAGTTTACCTACGAAATGAACGATGAAACTCAAAACGTAAGTAAACTAAAACTTAATTACGTGACTTAAATTTATCAAAGATTGTTCTACTCTCAATCTATTCAACAGATATAGTAGAGTAGGAAGTTCGTTCCACTCCTAGTCCTTCCTCATGCTGTGTTTTTTAGTCTAATTACTCTACTCTAAGTCTAATGAGAGATTTACGAAATGATAACTAGACTACGATGCAACTACCCACAAGATGCAACTAGTCGACTATTTAAACAACTATGGGAATACTACGTTGATTCTATGATAAGGAGTTAGAGGGGGATTGATTCCACCTTAGCTCAACTTAATCCACTAACAACGAAGATAAAGTAATCCGAATTGAATCGCCTGAGTAACAACAGTTATTTCTAATTCCTAATTACACATGGCATTTCTACCAATTCATAACTAGCATGTGAACGATTACACCCATTCTCATGATGAACTAATCATTTCTAGAGTGGAAAGGAAATTACGACTATTCAACATTAACACGAATCAAGCTTTCATCAAGGCTTCTCAACCCTCTCTAATGGAGGTTTAGCCGAGAATCGTCACGCTATCATTCCCAATCAAATTCGAACAAAACATGATATAAAGATTTGAACTTTACTTGTTTAAACTCAATTCAAAACTACTCATGCAATAATTGAATTAAACTAATAATGACAAATAAGTAAATCTAAGGATTTAAGCTAATAAATAAATGAAAATGAAACTAGACTATGGAGAACTAATTAACTTTATTTATCTAATGAATAGCAATAACAATAATTTAATACTTAATTTAAGACAAGAATAAAAACTAATTAATTAATCTAAAACTAGATCTAGAACTAAGGTTTAATGGCTACTTTTCTTATCCTAACCTAATTTATTTTCTAACCTAACTATCTACCATTAACAAATAGCTAAGCTTTTGTTTTTATATGTTTCAGATCCAAAAATCGTGCATGGGCTTGGAGCCATGTTTTGGGCCAGAGAATCAGGCCCAAAACCCAATTCTTTCAGTCCAAAAATGCCTCTTCAGCTGCAGTTGGTTTCAATAGACTTTTCGTCCACTTTTGTTCCTCTGATTGGGTCAAACCTTAGACCATTGGAAATCTCTTTCCGAGCCGGTCGTTTTGACATAAGGTAGGCCCAATTCCGAGGTCTGACTCCAAAGATACGCCGGAAGTTACGGTTAACTTGGTGTCTTGTTTTACGCCCGGCGTCGACTTTTCAGCTTTTGACTGGGCTTTAGAAAGGCTTTGTCTTCTTGAATCTTGGCCTTTAATCACAGAACTCCTTAGCAACCGACCTTTGCTCCTTCATCTCGCTAAAGTGGCACATTTCTACACATAATAGACTTTGAAGCCTGAAATGCATAAAAACACGTAATCAGTATTAACTCTTAATTATTACTCACATAATTGGTCTAAAAGTATGATGGTTAAGGGGTTAAAACTACAGTATTGGGCTCTTATCAAACCACCCCCAAACAGCATTTTGCTTGTCCTTAAGCAAAGATGAGAAATTAGAATAAGTGACCAAAAATGGAGTTCTATCTACTCTCGTTTCGCTGAGTGCGATTGCATTGACCATATGCAACAAGGCCTTAAACCACTAGGAATTCCCTAGTGGATGAGTTATAGCCTTGTGAGAGTTTTCCAGTGAAGGTACTCACAAACTTCATCTATACTACAACGACTAAGAAATAAAACTATTGTTTCCTTATTCATGCTCTAAATTAACTATACCTCTCACTAGCAATGCATATAGAGTAATCAAGTCAAAACCTAAGCTAATATATGCATAATAATCAATCATCTACAGTAAACATATATACAATGAGTAATACTATGAAATGCCTAGCAGGTTCGTTTCTGAAACTTGGAATAGCGTCCTTAAGTAGGTTCTCACAATAATAGTCAAGATACAACTCTGATTTTTCCACTCAAGTTTATTTACTCCGGTTAATGCGAGTGGGCACACTTTACCTTACAATCTCAATGACAACAAGGAAGCCGAAGTCGATCAAACACATCTGCCACTTACTATCACACTAACCTATTCCTAATTGAGCTAGAGGTCTTTATTAGGTGTTGTAGGGAGTAGGAGATGGTTTAAGAAGGAAGGAAATGGATATTCAAAAAGGACAAGTCTGAGATAATAGTGTCTTCATATTATGTAACTAGAGAAAACCTTGTTATTTACTTTTGCTTCTACACTTTGTTTCCATCCTTAGCCATATATTTTTTTTTCTTTTTATTTGGCTTTTGACTCCTTTTATTCTATTTTTTGGAGTTTTTATTTTATTTCTATTTTTATTTTTCTTTTCTTTGGATGGAAACTTTTTTTCTTTATTTTCTAAAGCAATTAACTAACTTTTGTTTACACATGTTTTTCTCTTCTTCTTTCTTCCTCATTCTATTCTCAGACTTATCTAAATTGGGTAGGTTGAATTTTTTATTTTGTTTTGTTTTGTAACAGGGTAAAGGAATTGTGGTTTATGGAAGGCTAAAGAAAGGCTCAGAGGGGGGACTAGCAGAATATAATTAATAGGTTTGAATTTCTAGCTATATCGATCCAAAGAGGGCCTAAATTCTGGCTTAGGATATGGCATAGTGATCAAGCAAGTGGACGTGTGATTTCTCTATCCGGATTTTACTTCTCCCTTGTGTCATTTCTCAAATGTTTCGCTCATATAAGGCTTTAGGCTATATTCTCACAGGATTTGTAGAATAAGTACTCTAGCCTAGATTTCAGAAACTTGCTGCTAACAATCATAGATAGTCATGTAATCTATTTATAGATAGATGCAAAGATTATTATCTACATATTAACCTAAGTTTCTAATAATTATTCTGATGCAAAAGCTACGTGAGACTTCTAGATTGTTAAGAGCATAGAGAAATAAAACAATACCAATATTCCTAAGTGTATAGCATAAACTTATTTATTTATATTTTTGAAAATTTTAACTTGAAAACAAATGCATATTATACATATCTATATCCTAACAGATGCCTTAATTACACATGTTTCTATGCACCCCCCAAACAAGAAGCATGCTTTGTCCTCAAAGTATTTTAAATAAAGATGGTAGGAAAAATACCATTGAAGCGCGTGAAATTCAAGAACATCTGCAAAACAAGGTTAGAACATACTAATATAGGAAATAAAAAAGCTGACGCAACTCTATAAGAGTTCCACCTATTATGGGGTTAACAAGAATCAAATTGCTTGGGACATAAGCAGACACTAACTAGAATTAAAACTTACCTTATCTCCCACTTTTATTCTTCATCCTCCTCATCCTCTTATTCTATAAAGAAGTGAGGTTCCTTCGCGTCCTGCAATGCCATGATAATTTGCCAGGCTTCCCGCCATTTATCATCTATTATTGCTAACCTATTAAGCGCCACTTGGTCTGACGGGGTGTAGGGTGCAACCTGATGAGGTTGTATCCTCCACCCTTGCCAAGTCATTGCACGGAAAGAGTGAATAATACTATTGGTGGGTCGTACAGTGTCTATCGTAATCCAATCTGTGAAATGTGTACAAAAAACAGGAAAGAAACATAGCATAATACGGGAAATTAGAACAGGCATAAGAAGATACTTATGCCTCATGCTATGGGCTCGTGTTAAACTAGACATCAAGGTTCTTGGAAGGTCATGGCACATACATCCCGTGGCTAAAGCGAGGAAGACGCTGCAAGTGGCATCATTCACAGAAGAAAAATGGCATTCCCCTAAAATGTTTAGCATGATCCAAAACATAACAATTCCTATGTTCATGGACAGGCTACCAAAGGCGATGTTATATTCCCCTTGGTCCTCGTTACAGAAAATGCCTGCCCCATACGACTCATGCAAAAACTCATAAGTGTAGACATGCATATTATATACCCAATAGCACCATGGGTCTTGTATTTCAGCGGGCATAGCAAGTCTAAGAACAAATGCTAGCAAGAACCTGGTAATTTCCATTGGTTAATCATCAATGTTGATGGAAAACACTTGTTCTCCATCTGGTCTCTCAAAGAAAATACAATTATCATAAAAATAAGATGCAAGTGCTGGAGAATAAAGTTCATCAGGTCTTACCATAAGCGGTTCCCAGCCTACGTATGTGATCGCCTCGCGAAACCAAGCACCATAAGTAGTGCTTTGGAACAAATCTTTGAAATATTGTTCCGGTATTATTGTAGGGGATGTCATCTCAAAACGATGCTCTAGAACAGCTGCAAATGATCCGGGAACAACCCGCAAAAACTGGAAATTTTTGTGTTTACGGAGGTCAGGGCGCAGGTGCGCTCTGATGATTTTCGAGTTCCAGTGTTTGGGCGACTTCGCGACTTCACCTTGGGCGCTGGTGCGCTCGGTTAAAAAATTCGACGAGAGAGACTAGGCGAAAAGGCCCGAGGTCTTGATGGTTGAAAAATGAGACGAAACGTGGGAAACGAGGGAGTGAAAGGTGAGTGATGGAAGTTAGGTGTAGTGTGGGTTGTGAGTGTAGAATGAATGAAGTTTATATAGGTTTTAAGTTGGTAAAACGGATCGGGAAGTTGCCAAAAAGTTTTTACGGCAGTTTCCAAAAATACTAAAATTTCCAAACCCGAAAACGGAAACAACTCATATTCTTGATTCTTAAACAACCATAGTATCTTTTAGGTTGAATTTAGGATAGAACCTACCTATTTTATCGAGATTTCATCCTAACAAATATTTATTCATAGATATGCCTAATCGGCCATATTCTCACCCTGACTCCGAAATAACTTCTAAAAATGAGGGTCATATAAAAATCATGCTGGAATAGATAACACCACCCCCAAACAATTTGGGAAGGTGGGATCAATATTAAACAACCACGATAATGAAAATAACCGGCATTATATTAAATTTTTCATTCAAAGTACATTTCACTACAAAATTCAAATTACCGAATTAAAACTGACATTAAAATAACTAACAATAATAAAACTACAAATAAAAATCATCAAGCTATACTATCCCTAAACACGCCGGCAGATCGGTAGCGGAGGGCACACGCTTCGGGGAGATGGCTCCTGAGCTCCCGATGGGCCAGCACCATTCGTCTTTTGGCGACGACGCTCGTGCCTCGATGATGTATCCTCAGAAGGAGCTCTCGAAGTTATGGTGGATAGTATCCTGTCGAGTCCGGAGGTCTTCGCAGATAGTATTGAGTGAACGCATACCACGATGAATCACAACCATGCGTTCTGCATCTGACCAACACCTCTCCAAAGCATCAGCATCAAAACAAGTCAAGTCCTCCTCATCCTCCGAGTCATTCTCATTTCCACCATCCTCCTCGTCCTCTACCCTATCCTCAGGCAACCTCCAAACTCGTTGGACACAATCCTTATAAATACTAGGATTTTGGTGTAGGGTGAGGTAAATCCTATCAGACGTCGGAGTCACTCTCAACTTCAGCATGATCATGGTTATCAAAACAGGGAGAGATGCAATAGACTTTCCCACTCCCCTAATCATGCTAAGCAAAAACTCCAAAATACAGAACTCGTACTTCTGCTCCTAGAGTATCCATAGAATGTGGAGGCAGTTCAGACCGATGTCGCTGACCTTCTCCTTCCCTAGGACGTTCCGACCAATCCACTGAGCTGCAGCCATCTGGTTGGTTCTGAGGGATGCCTGGCGAACACAATGCAAGCTCGCATTGTAGTTCCCTTCGGTAACAGTCGCGTTCATCAACGCCTCGACCCCAGTATGTTGGGACTCCTGTAACATGGCATCAAGATGGATTCTAGGCGGAATGCCTAGAATCTCAGCCAACAACCCAGCAGTTACTTCCTTCCTCTTCTTTGCCACCTTAACAAAAATTCTACTCCCATCCAACTCCCTCGTGTTGTAAAACCGTCGGACTAACTCTTCGTGGTAGAAGGCGTTGGTGGAGTAGTGGCGCGGCAGCGTGAATTTTTTTTTTATTTTTTGGTGGTTTTTGGTGATTTAAATTGGTGGAGGTGGTGGTGGTACGGTTTTGAGAAGATTTGGAGTGGGTTTAGATGTTTGGCGTGGGTGTATTGGTTTTTTTTTTTTTTTTTTTTTTTTTTTTTATTTTTTTTTTATGTTATGGTTTAAAGCTTTGTTTTTATTGTTAATGGCGGTTTGGGAGGATGAAGATCGCGACTGTTGGTGTGAAGGTAAGGGGTGCAGGTGCGCGCGAGTTGGGTCCCAAGCCCAATTCGAATTTTTCGAATTTTTTCGATTTTTAGCGTAACTTCAAACTACATTTGCCGCTTCGTTACCGGTCCGATTTTTGCGAATGAGATATAGAAATGATCAGGAGAGAATTTCCAATCTAATGATCCATAAAACACTCTATTCCGACTGTGGTTGACATATAAGATAGTGGAAAATGCCTCGAAGTGCGTGCATGACGAAAGTTATACGAACGAATGAACTCTAAATTCATTGATTATGTCAATCGGAATCGGAATACAATTAAACGGCCTAAGCAACTCTAATGGGATATAAAACATTCGAGGACAGAAACACGAACACCCCACCCCCAAACAAATTTTTTTAAATAGAGTTTAGAAAATTTGTTTTTTAAGTGGGTCTTTTAAAATCAGATTCCCTAGATTTCCTAGATTACTATGTTTATTATTTAATATATATATATATATATTTATTTATTTATTTATTTATTTTTAATAAATACGGATTAATATATAGAAAAACAATACGCAATAAGGACATAATTCACCCCAGTAGTGAAACATGACTCAAAAACCGAGAAAACATGCATGAGTTTAAAACGTGAATTATGTTAACTGTGGACTTAGGATCCGGTACTTACAGTCACACACTCCATAGGGAGGGCCCGGTTACCTTAATGGTGCACTCACCAATATCTGGAAATGAAAGAAATGCACCAAACACAAAAATTGAGTCATTTATAGTCAGATACTAAACATACAGTTTATGTATGAACATACAGTTTATCATATATCAACAACCGAAATAGGTGAGGATCATTCCATAAATAAATATCACAAAAAATATACCCAAACACAATTAAGCACCAAGATTTCCTATGACGCAACCTAGTGAAATGAAAGAAAAGTCGGATAGACCTATAACGTAACCTAGCATGCACCTTCTTTTTCATCTTTGAACGAGAGGGTGTCCTAGTGAATAAGTGTGGAAAAGTGAATGGTTGTGGAAGATTTGGTGGATATGGATTAGTTGTAGAAGGAAAGCATGGAAAAAATGAGGATGTGGGTTTAGCAGAAAACTCATTCATGGTGTCGGTAGGGACTGTCTCAAGTCTGAAAATGAAGGTGTCAAATGGTTTGTCCTTCTGAAGTATTTGTTTACTAGGTGGATTTAAAAAATTATGAAGCACAAGAGAAACAAAAGGATCGAGTGCAAACTCGAGATTCCTTTGAAAGGGTGGAAGGAGGGGAGTCGAGGTGGATGTTGTGCAAAGTAGTTCTTGATAGGGTGAATCATCACAGGCTCTAAGAAACTCATCGAATTCCTCATCTAGATTGGTCATATCCACATTACTATGGTAGTCCTCTATATCTTTGAGAAAGTCATCTATCTCATCCTCATCCATAATATGTGTATTGACTAGTGTAGGGATGAAAATGTTGGAGTCTGAACTTTAAAAGGAAAGAAATTTGGGCATATGATTATCAGGGAACGTGTTATTGAAATAATCTCGAGCGAAGCTCTCGATCATGCTAACCTCTCCATCCATAGACGAATCGGGTAAATGTGTCTTTGTTTTAAAACATTTACTTCAACAAAGCAAGATGGCCAAAAGACATGGACATTGAACCATCGTGCAATTAATGAGGGCATTGGCGGTTGCCGGGAAAGGGCGCGCCCCTAAGATGATGGGGACAGAGTCGTTAGCGACTTTCGTATCGAGGATGACAAAATCAGCCGGATAGTAGAAATCCTGAACTTTTACCAGCACATTTTCGACCACACTCTTAGGATACTTAATAGACCGATCAGCTAATTTCAACATCATTTTAGTGGGTTGCATCTCGTCTAGACCTATTTGTCTATACAAATAAAACGGGAGTAAGTTAACACTAGCCCCTAGGTCTAATAACGCAGTCGTCGTATAGGAATCTCCTAAGGTGCATTGTACAGTAGGACGACCAGGGTCATTGTACTTAACAATTCCATTATGTTCAGATAGAGTTGGGAATTATTCTGTTAAAAAGGCGTCTTTTGGTATATTGGTCTTACGCCTAGTAGTACACAACTCCTTAAGAAACTTAGCATGGTGTGGTAGCTTTTTAATAGCTTTGAGGAAGAGAAGGTTTATAGTTACATTCTTGAAAACATCCCTAATCCCCTCATAATTTGTATCCCTAGTTAACATGGCTAATTTTTGTGGAAACAGTGGTTTCTCTCTATATTTAGTGATAAATGTAAAATGAGTAGTTTACCTACGAAATGAACGATGAATCCAAACGTAAGTAAACTAAACTTATTCTTTTACGTGTCTATTATCAAATCTTCTACTCTCAATGCGAATTGCACTAAATGGAGTACGAAGTTCGTTCCACTCCTAGTTCTCTAGCATGGATTGTTTTCTAAGTCTAACTAGTAAGCTCTTAAGTCAATGAGAGCTTTACTGAAATATTATACTCACGATACTTACTTAAGATGATTACTAGAAATTAACTACAAATGCTATGGAAATACTATTGTTTGACTCTAGATAAAGGAATTAGAGGGGAATCGAATCCACCTCGAATCCAACTTAATGACCTAGTACAGATTGTGGTATCTCGATTCTTACGTTTTCACGGCAAGAATTCCGAGTCTAATCCCTAGTGTTCATGGCATTTCTACCAAGTACTAACTAGCATGTGAGGGTAGCGACCTTGAGAGTGGAATAGATGCTACAACGTTTCTATACTAAACAACTAAGGTTTCATCAAGGCTTCATCAACCCCTCTAATGGAGGTTTAGCCTTGAGTCATCAATCTAACATTTACCATTGAATCTAAACTAAACATAATGTGAGAAATTGAGACTTACTTAATTTAGCAATAATGAATCTAATTTAATGGGTGGAATAAAACAATGACAAGAATTGAATTTAGATCTAAAATGGAAATGACAAATTCGAACTTGATAAAAATACTACTTTATTTATCTAATCTATCAAGAACAATGATTCAAGGATTTAATCTAAAACAAGAATTTAAATGGAACTAAAACTTAATTTAATTAATAAAACTAGATCTATAATTCTATATCTTAATTTAGGTCTAACTAGCTACCATTAACAAAGAGCTAAGCTTTTGTTTTTACACATCAGATCCAAAATTCGTGCATGGGCTTGGAGCCATGCCCAAACCCAATTCTTTCAAATCCAAAAGGCCTCTTCAGCTGCAGTTAGCTTCCACAGACTTTTCGTCCACTTCTGCTCCTCTGATTGGGTCAAGGCTTGGACCATTGCAAAGCTCTTTCCGAGCCGGTTTCGTTTTGACATAAGGTAGGCCTGGAGGTCTGAGTCCAAAGATATGGCATTCGGAAGTTCTCGGCTGACTTTTGCTCCTTTATCTCGCTAAAGTGGCACATTTACAAGATAATGGACTTTGAAGCCCGAAATGCATAAAAACACGTAATCAGTATTAACTCTTAACAAATTATGATTATTAGGGGTTAAAACTACAGTTTTGGGCTCTTATCATTTAGTATATGTATCACCCGGATGTTTAACCTTGGTTTGGTTGTTTTACCTCTAAATGGTAGGTTTCTATTTTGGTATCTAGTAAAATAGCAGGTGTAGGGGCTACTAAGTGGGGTAACTATAGGCATAGTTCTTTTTAGGCATAGTTACTGGAAACACACCTTAGGAATGGGGTGGCTTTATCATTTTGGGCCTACATTTTGTTTTTAAATTATTATATTCGGATATCGGTTACCTCAAAGGCTGTGTTTGTTGTTTTAGGATTTGAGCCATGGTTTGGAAAAGTTTTGGCTAAATTATTTGTATGAAGGTGTCAAGCCATGGTTTGGAAAAGTTTTGGGTGTAGAAGGTGTAGTCACGGGTGGTGGGGTGAACTATCTCGGTGGTGAATTATTTATAGGCGGATTTTGATAGTTATTATTTACCGGAACGATACCTCTATTAGCATTATAATTATTATAACTACCTTGACCTTGTGCTTGACCTTGTCGAGGTTGCACTTCGTTGTTATAATTATTATAATTATCCTGACCCTGTCCTTGTCGTGGTGGAGCTTGGTTATAACTGTGCATTGGCCTAACATATTGATTATTGTACCCTGGAGGTGTGACGTGTTGGTTATTTTTCCAACCGAAGTTGGGATTTTGTCTCCAAGGGGCGTTAGGTTCACTATTAATGGAACAAGCCTGTTCATAGGCTATAGGACAGTGGGAGTCGGGATGCTCAGGACTCCAACAGAAACTACATGGATTTGAATTTACATTCATGACGGGGATAGGCTTTTGTTGAACGAAATGGCCTCTACCTTTTTAGTAAGTGATTCGATTAGAGTTTTAAGCTCGCGGGAGCGTGTTTAATTTCAAACATATCGGCGGCCTTAATCGTATTAAAGAACTAGCGAGCGGTGGATATCGTCACTACCCCCCCCCCCAGTTGTTATTTCACTTAGTTTGATCCTCTAAAAATTTATAAACCTCCGAGGCTCCTTTACTTAAGAAACTACCCCCATTCATTATGCCAAGGACTTCTTTATGGTGGTGTAGAAGTCCTTTGAAAAAGGCACGAACTAATGTGTCTTTCGCTAGGTTATGATGTGGACACTCTATAAGGAGATCGGTGAAACGATTCCAAGCGTCTGAAAATGATTTATGAGGATTTTGTCGAAAGAAATGAATCTTGGAAAGCATCTAATCCATATTTAGGGGTGGGTAAAAATGTTCCATAAACAGCTGAACAAGTTTAACCCACGAGTCCACAGAATTAGGCGCTTGGGCAGTTAACCAAGACGCCGCCTTCTCGGCTAAGGTGAAAGGGAATA
This sequence comes from Coptis chinensis, assembly GCF_015680905.1. Lineage (NCBI taxonomy): Eukaryota > Viridiplantae > Streptophyta > Magnoliopsida > Ranunculales > Ranunculaceae > Coptis > Coptis chinensis. The sequence goes on along the minus strand of NC_141461.1, from coordinate 59,290,235 downwards.
CCCTCAGTTTAATTTGTTCCGCACCAACCGTAGGATGGTGGAATGTTGTTAGGACTTGTTCAATCCTACGTAATGCCGATAAAGTTTTTCATGGTCTAAACCATGAAAAACGGGTAACAAATTAAAAATATTTGGGGGGATTTGGAAATCCCCCACTGGGTCTGCTAGAACGATGCAAGATTTGGGGCTATCGCTCAAGGCTTTGTAGAAATCAGAGAGAGGAGTCTCTCCTTCTTCAGGCATTATATCAGATGGTGTGTGTGAAATAGTAGCTAGAGGTGTAGTGGGTGGTATACTAGATAGACTATTTTTGTTGACGTTGTCGTGTAATTACGTTCGGTGTTTTTGTTCAACCAGATCTTAATCTCATACAAGGCTAAGACCAAACTTAGCTAAACACGTCAACACTCCAAACAATCCTGATATACTAGTATAAACCTCTAACAGGAGATGCGAGGTGTGGAAGAAAGGAATACCTGACAAGGCCCTTGCTTCACTTATGAATAGCGTCTTGTTTATGCGTGTTCAGTGTATATAACAAGTTAGAACACTGAAAAACTTGAAAAATCGAAGTTTGAATCAAACCTGTGGAAATCCGGCAAAATTTAACTCAGGGCGCGGGTGTGCTCACTTTGGGTGCAGGTGCGCTTAGTGTAAACTTCAAGTTACAGTGTTTGATCGTGGGTCGCTTCGGGTTTGATCGCTGGGTCGCTCAAACTTCCAATAACTTTAAGTGGTCCTCCTTCCTTAAGGGCTTAAGGTTTTTTTTTTTTTTTTTTTTTTTTTTTTTTTTTCGAGGAAGTTTAATGCTGAAAAAAACAACCACAGTTAGAATCAAACAAGGGTGGGTGGGTGAAATGGGACTTTAAGAAGAGTACTTATACTACGAAAACAATGCGAAAGTGAAACTAAGATGGCAGCGGCGCCATTTGATAAAAGTAAAAAGATAAAGTTTACCTACGAAATGAACGATGAAACTCAAAACATAAGTAAACTAAAACTTAATTACATGACTTAAATTTATCAAAGATTGTTCTACTCTTGATCTATTGAACAGATATAGTGGAGTAGGAAGTTCATTCCACTCCCAGTCCTTCTGCATGCTGTGTTTTCTAGTCTAATTACTCTACTCTAAGTCTTTGAGAGATTTACGAAATGATAACTAGACTACGATGCAACTACCCACAAGATGCAACTAGTCGACTATTTAAACAACTATGGGAATACTACGTCGATTCTATGATAAGGAATTAGAGGGGGATTGATTCCACCTTCACTCAACTTAATCCACTAACGATTTAATCGTCAGTAATCCGAATTGAATCGGCTTCATGAACAACGGGTTATTCCTAATCCCTAATTACACATGGCATTTCTACCAATTCATAACTAGCATGTGAACGATTACACCCATTCTCATGGTGAACTAATCATTTCTAGAGTGGAAAGGAAATTACGACTATTCAACATTAACACGAATCAAGCCTTCATCAAGGCTTCGCAACCCCCTCTAATGGAGGTTTAGTCGAGAATCATTACGTAATCATTTCCGATTAAATTAAAACTAAACATACTATAAAGAATTCAAATTTACTAATCTAAATTAAACAATAATAAAAATCTAATTAACAATTAAGAAATGATATCAACAAGAATTTAAACTAGATCTATAAATGTAATGACAGAAACGGATTGAATAATAATAAACTATTTTATTTATCTAATCAATGAATAACAATACTTTTAAAGGTTTAATCTAAAACAAGAAATGAAATGAACTAAACTTAATTAAAATCCATTAAAACTAGATCTAGAAGCTATTCTAATCTAACCCTAGCTACCATTACAAGGAACTAGTTTTCTAAAATATAACTAGATACTTAAGAACTAAGCTTCTCTTTGTTTTTATATGTTTCAGATAAAAAATCGTGCATGGGCTTGGAGCCATGTTTTGGGCCAGAGAATCAGGCCCAAAACCCAATTTTTTCAGTCCAAAAAGACCTCTTCAGCTGAAGTTGGCTTTGAAAAACTTTTCGTCCACTTCTACTCCTCTGATTGGGTCAAGGCTTAAACCATTGGAAAGCTCTTTCCGAGCCGGTTGTTTTGACATAAGGTAGGCCCAATTCCGAGGTCTGAGTCCAAAGATACGGCCTTCGGAAGTTCTGGCCGACTTTTGTGTCTTTGTTTACGCCCCGTCGACTTTTCAGCTTTTGACCGGGCTTTACAAAGGCTTTGTCTTCTTGAATCTTGGCCTTTAATCACGGAACTCCTTAGCAACCGACCTTTGCTCCTTTATCTCGCTAAAGTGGCACATTTCTGCACATCATGGACTTTGAAGCTTGAAATGCATAAAAACACGTAATCAGTATTAACTCTTAATTATTACTCACATAATTGGTCTAAAAGTATGATGGCTAAGGGGTTAAAACTACAGTTTTGGGCTCTTATCACCAGCGCATCCTCGTGAAGCGAGGTCACTGACTCGAGATCTCTCAGTGTGAACTCTATCCTGTCATTCCCCTTGCCGGTGCCTGGAACAGACATTGGACTACTTAGAACCTCATTTATCTACTGTAGACTGGCAGTCCTCCGCACCTTATCTCTGTGTGCATTCTTCCCTAATGTTTCTCCACTAAAAATAACATTAATCGTGCCCAGGATCCTGGCCGCGGCCGGAACTCTTTTAGTTGACTGCACCTCCTTGATGAACTCCTTCAACGTTCCTATCCCAATCATTCTCTCTACTAACCACTGCAATGCAAAGCATTCATTGGTGGCGTCATTCTAAACCTAGTGATATGCACAAAACAACTTTACCTCTATTTCCCTGGGTGTGCGCTGCGGTGCTTCATAGTACTGCTATCCATTGATTAATGGCAAGATCTCTTCCAACATTTTATTCAGCGGAGTTAGCTCTATTTCACGATAAGGTTTTCTTTCCCTATATTCTCTTCTGGCTTGCTCCCTGCCACTTTCTGCTTTCTGTGTTTCCCTTCTGTAGGTTCCCCCCTCTCGTGTCGCGGTCCTTTCCTTGTGTTTCCAATCCTCCACCCCTATGGCATGTACTGACTTCTCAAGTTTCTTGTGTTCCTTACTATTCCTCTGCAAAATATCCTCGTACCTTATGTATCTCTCTACCTTCAGATATAAAGTGTGTAAGGTAGTAACATCAATCTTGGACACCGACTCATGGACCCTGGTCCCTTTTTCAACCCATGCTGGAATGCGATGACTGCGGTGCGCTCATCCAGGTTCTCCACTCCTAGTGTCTCTTCTTTGAACCTGCACAAGAAATCCCTCAGTGTCTCGGCGGGCTTTTGCATGACGTTAAAGAGATCCACGACATCTACTACCCTCTTTCTTTGATGGATGAAGTAATTTACGAAGGCCTACTCCAGCTCCTCAAGCCTTCATATACTTCGCGACCCCAGTTGGTAGTACCAATCCAAAGCTCCCCCTTTCAAACTGGCTAGGAACATCATACAGGGGAGTACATCGTACTTCTCCTCTTGCCATAGTGGCATTTGCAGCCTGAAGTGGTGCAAATGGTCCGCTGGGTCTCCGTTTCTGTCGTACCTCTCGAACCGGCGTTGCGTGAACCTCTTGGGTACCTCTGAATTCCATACTGAGTCAGCCAGCGGGTTCTGATTTAAGCTAGCCACCACCTTCATTGCCTGCACTGTGTTTTTCCTTTTCCGTCGTGCGGTTAGCTTCTTTGTCCCTTTCGATCATCGCTTACACCATTTCCATGGTAATGACTTCTGTGTTGTTCACTCCGGGCTCATGAGGGAGTTCCATGCCTTGTCCCTCCACCTCAATACCTACAGGTTATGATGTCTCTGCTCCCACATGAGTGGATTCCCTTTCTCTTCTCAACTTATCATTTTCTTCTCTGAGCTTCTCTATCTCCTCTTGGAGCAACCTGGTCGAGTCCGCCTCCGTTTCTTCAACCTCCTCATCTGGCATCTCCACATTCTCAATGTTCACCGGCTTTTCCTCCCTGACCTCAGCTCTCGCTCTTCTAGGTCTTCCCCTTCCTCTTCCTCGTCCTCTCCCTCTTCCCCTCTTAGCTACAGGAGCCATGCTCTAACCTTTCCTTTTTCCCACTAGGTCGTGGACTATCTCGTCCCCACAGACGGCACCAAATGTGTGAACCACAAATTTCACCCCTTTCTCTCTTTTCTCTCTACTCCTCTCCCTCTATTTTCCCTCCTTTTTCCTCTCTTTCCTTTTTTTTTAGGTTTATTGTTCCTTTTTATCTCCCCCTCCCTCTCTTTCCGTCCGTTGATCTGCCCTTTATCTCTCGGTTAGCTTTCTCACACCTGTCCCTCTAGGGTTTCGCGGCCTCGATCCTATGCACCCCATCCCTTCTTTCTTATCATGCCCCCACTTTAACCCTGACACCCCCTGGATCCCCCGCACGTGGGTAGCTCAGGCTCTTCTAGAAGGTCGTGGACTTACTTCGGTGTTTGGCGTTCTTTTCTCCTTATTCCATTTTGGGCCCTCAGTCATAGCATCTCCTTGGTCCCAAATTAGGCTGATACAGTACGTTCATATATTTATCCTTAGATATATTATAGCTATGCTCTCACTAATCTATTTTTTTGGAGCACTCGCAGAGACTCCAGTTTTTTCTAAACTCTATTACTAATTATGAAAAAGTATGATATAAATAAGGAAACAATCCTACCTAGAGTTTCACAGAGTCTTTAACTTTTCCTAAATACTATATCTATTTTCAAAAAAAAAATCCCATCTAGAGTTTCAGAGAGTCTCCAACTTTTCCTAAACAATATAGTTAATTGCCTAATTACGAAAAAAATAGGAGACAAAAAACTAAATTGCAAAAACAATAGTTTCCACCGAAAACGGTTCTCCTAATAAAACCCTTTCGATTTGATGCGCCATCCACTGTGGGATTTAGACATTTATACACACTTAAAGATTCCAAAAATCACAATTCCGGCCATAATAATTATGATATATTTCAATTAAATTTATGAATTTATAATTTTTCAATACTATAATATAATTTTCGATTTTATAAAATACACACACACATATATATATATATATATATATATTCGGTGGAATAACGAGATTCAGTTAAAGTGGATGTTAGACTTAAATAAATTATATACCAAACCAAAACAAATTACATGTGAAAAATTAAATTATACAAAAAAATAACATCACAAAATATATAATAGAAAATGAAAAAAATAAAATAAAATAACGGCAAACCAATAATGACAAATATTTTAAAATATATATAATACTGCATAAAACTAACATCAAAAAACAATTAATAGGGAACCGAAAACTAGATGCAAATGCATTGTACTAACCTCAAATAATATTTAACGGGAAATCGGAAACTAGAGGCAAATGCAATCATTAAACTAATCTTAAAAAGGAATTAATAGAAAATCTGAATATGGATACAACTGCATTAACTTAGCCCTAAAGAATAATTAACGGGAAGTCAAAACTTTGATGCAAATACACCAAACTAACATAAAAAAACATAATTGACAGGAAATCGGAAACTGGATGCAAATACATTGAACTAACCCTCAAAGATTAAATTAATAGGAAATCAAAAAATGGATGGAACTGCATTGAACTAACCTCAACGAAAAATTAATTATAAATTGGAAACATGATGCAAATGCGTAAAACTAATCTTAAAGAATAATTAACATGAAATCGAAAACCGCATGCAAATGCAGTGAACTAATCTCAAAAAATAAACTGGATGCAAATGCATTGAACTAACCTAAAGAAATAATTAATGGGAAATCAGAAACTGGATGCAAATTCATTGAACTAACCTCATACAATAATTAACGGGAAATCAGAAACTAGATGCAAATGCAATTTTATCAAATAATAAACGAGAAATCGGAAACTGGATGCAAATGCATTAAACTAATCTTAATTAACGGGAAATCAGAAACTTGATGCAAATGCATTGAATTGACCTCAAAGAACAATTAACAGGAAATTGGAAATTGGATGCAAATGTATTGAACTAACCGCAAAGAATAATTAACGAGAAATCGGAAACTGGATGCAACTGCATTGAACTAACCTCAAAAAAATAAATAACGGGAATAAAAAATTGGATGCAACTGCATTGAACTAACCTCAAAATATAAATAACGGAAAATCCAAAACTGTATGCAAATGCATTGAACTAACCTTAAAAACATAGTTAGATTATATGTTGTGGGAATGTCTCGATAAATATAGTTTTGCATTTAAAATGGTGTTTATCTTATCTCTTTTCGTATGGTTGGGAACTCCTTGCTATTCAAGTAGCTTCAATATGAACTTCGCGTTACTAGGCAATCTCACAAAACTTCAACCAAACGTCTATTATTAAACAACAAAATGAAGTTGAAGGGTTTTATCATAGATGAGTTCTTTTTTTTTAATGGAGAATGAGATTTTCACGTTATTACAAATTTGGATGAGTGATCAATATAATATTAATATATAATAATTTTGCATAGTTGTAAATATTTTTTAGAATAATTAATATAACAACACCCATTTGTAGATAATCTTTGAAGATTCCACATAGTGAGTCATGCATAATTTAAAGAATAATTAACTGGAACTGGATAATCTACGATGATCCCACATAGTAAATCAAGCAAAATTTATTTTTATGTCATGTTTGCAAGGACACTATAGATAGATCAGTAGAAGTTGATATTACACATCACATTGGATAATTAAAAAGAAATCGGAAACATGATTCAAATAACTGAGCTCAAAAAGTAATTAATGGGAAATCGAAAACATTATGCAAATGCAATAAACTAAACTCAAAAAGTAATTAACTATATATCGGAAACTAGATGCAATTGCATTAAACTAACATTAGATAATAACTAATAGGAAATTAGAAATTTGATGCAAATTCTTGAAAAATATTTAACGAGAAATCGAAAACAGTATGCAAATGCATCAAACAAACCTCAAATAATAATTAACGAAAAATCAGAAAATGGATGCAAATGCATTGAACTAACCTCAAAAAATAATTAATAGAAAATCAAAAATCGAATGCAACTGCATTGAACTAACCTCATATAATAATTGGTGGGAAATTGAAAACTAAATGCAAATGCATGGAAATAACCTCAAAGAATAGTTAACGGGAAATGAGAAACCAGATGTAATTGCATCGAACTAACCTTAAAGCATAAATAATCAGAAACTAGATGCAGATATATTGAACTAACCTTAAAGAGTTATTAACAAGAAATTGGAAACTGGATGCAAATGCAATGAACTAATCTCAAAGACTAATTAATGAAACATCAAAAAATGGATGAAACTGCACTGAACTAACCTAAATGAATAATTAACGGGAAATTATAAATTTGATGTAACTGCATTGAACTAACATCAAAAAATAATTAACGAGAAATCAGAAAGTTTATGCAAATGCATTAAACTAACCTTAGAGAACAATTAACAGAAAATCAAAAATTGGATGCAATTGCATTAAACTAACCTCAAAGAATAATTAACGAAAAATCAGAAACTGGATGCAACTGCATTAAACTAAAATTAGAGATTAACTAACGGGAAATCATAAAATTGACGCAATTGTACTGAACTAACATCAAATAATTAATGGGAAATTGGAAACTGGATGCAACGTAACTACATTGAACTAACCACATAGAATAATTAATGGAAAATCATAAACCTTATGCAAATGCATTGAACTAATAACCCTAAAACATATTTGTATTATATGGGGAATAGAATGTCTCGACAAATATAATTTTGCATTTTAAGTAATGTTTATTGATAAATTGGAAAACTAAACTTTTACCTATCTTAACTAATTATGCTATAAAGAAGTAAACGATAATTTTCAGTTCTTTTATATCAACTTTTTACTCTCAATTATCATGCAATAAAACTAGAGTAAGAATTCGTTCCAGTCCTAGTTGCTTAGAACATACTAATTCAATTCGTGATTAACAGTTCTATAATATGAGAGTAATGATTTTAAATATAACTAATATGGTGAAAACTATGATTTAATATATTCTAAATTGAACTATGACAATTAAATAATAAGATGTGAATATGAAAAAGGAATTAGAGAGATTGGAAATCCACCTTGATTAATCTCTAACATGCTAGTATAGAGTTTATTGCAACCCTAATCTTTATGTTTTCACACAAGGTTCAACATAAAGATTAGGTCTTTTTATCCCTAATTATTTATGGCATCTCTAAGCAACTAATAATTTGTATGAGAGGATGTTGAAACCCATTCTCATGGCGAATGAACTACCCTCTAGACTTGAAGCTCTTAAATACAACTACTATATACTTACACATCAAGTCTTCATCAAAGCTTCAAACAAACCCCTCTAATGGAGGTTTAGCTATGGTTCATTAGACTATCATAGAATAAATCATAAGAAGAAGAAGACATAATTAAAGTACTACTTGATTAAAAATAACTTGAATTATATTAATGGTGGCTAGGCTAATAAAACATAAAGTAGGTTAAACTAAAGAGAAGAGGTAAGAGATCTAAATTATTCTAACTAATGGGGGGAGAGAGAGAGTTAGAGTTTTTCCTTAGTCCTCTTTATATAGAATAGAGGGCTAGGTTTACAATTTTAGGCATGGGCTTTAGAGCTATGTTTTGGGCCACTAAATCAAGCCCAAAACCTAATTACCTAAGTCTAAAAATCTCTATTAGAAATTACTTCAACTGCTTTTTCGTCTATATTTACTTCTCTGATTGGATCAAGGCCTATAACATTAGAAAGCTCTTTCCGAGCCGGTCGTTTCGACATATAATAGGTCCAATTCCTAGGTCTAAGTCCAAAGATACGGCATACAGAAGTTCTGTTGACTTTTATGCTCTATTTCTGTCAGTGTTGACTTTAACTTTTCAACTTTGATTAGGCTTTAAAAAGGCTTTTTCTCCTTGAACTTGGGCTTTAACCATAAAACTTCTTAGCAATCAACATTTGCTCCTTTCTCTTGCAAAAGTGACATATTTCTTCACATAGTTGACTCCAAGACCTGAAATACACAAAAGTACGTAAACAATACTAACTCTTATTTATTATAAACATAATTGTTCTATATGTAATATTATTAAGGGGTTAAAACTACAGTTTTAGGCTCTTATCAAACCACCCCTAAACAGTATTTTGCTTGTCCTCAAACAAAGATGAGAAATTAAAATAAGTGACCAAAAATGGATAGTTATAACTAATATCGTTTCGCCGAGTGCAATTTTATTGACCATATGCAATAAGGCCTTAAACTACTAGGAATTCCCTAGTGGACGAGTTATAGTCTCATGAGAGTTTACAAAGAAGATACTCACAAACTTTATTTATACTAGAACGACTAAGAAATAAAATTAATGTTTCCTTATTTATTCTCAGATATCTACATCTCACTAGCAATGAATAAAGAATAATCAATTCAAAACCTAAGCTAATACGTGCATAATAATCAATCATTTATGGATAAACATATGTATAATGAACTATGCTATGAAATGCAATAATAGATCCGTTTATAAAACTTTGGATTAGCGTCCTTAAGTAGGTCCTCACAAATATGTCAAGATAAAAATACTCTGATTTTTCTACTCAAGTTTTGCTCACTCCAGTATGCAGTGGGCACACTTTTCCTCACAATCTCAATGACGTACAAGGGAGCCGAGGGCAATCAAACACATCTGCCACTTACTATTACACCAACCTATTCCTAATTGAGCTAGAGGTCTTTATAAGGTGTTGTGGGGATTAGGTGATGGTTTAAGAAAGAAGGAAATGGATATTCAAAAGGACAAGTCTGAGAAAATAGGGTCTTCATATTATGTAACTAGAGAAAACCTTGTTCTTACTTTGCTTCTACACTTTGTTTCCATCCTTAGCCATTTTTTTCTTTTTCTTTTTACTTTTAACTCCTTTGATTCTGTTTTTGGAGTTCTAATTATTTTATTTTATTTATTTATTATTTTTTTCTTTTCTTTAGATGGGAACTTTTTTTTTTATTATTTCTTATTTGAAACAACTAACAAATTATTTATTTTCCATAGGTCTTTCTCTTTTCTCGATTCCATTTCATCCTACTTCTAAGACTCATTAAAAAATGGGTAGGCTAATTTTATTTTTATTTTGTTTTTATAAAAGGATAAAGGATTTGTGGTTTATGAAAAGGCTAAATAAAGACTCATAGAGACGAGTAGCGGAAAATAATTTCATATAAGTTTGAATTTCTAGCTATATCGATCCAAAAAGGGCATAAATTTTCGCTTGGGATATGGTATAGTGATCAAGCAAGTGGACGTGTGATTTCTCTATTCGGAATTTACTTCTCCTTTGTGTCATTACTCAAATATTTCACTCATATATGGCTTTTAGTCTATATTCTCCCAGGATTTGTAGAATAAGCATTCTAGCATATATTTCAGAAACTTACTGCCAATACAAACATAAATGCTCATGCAATATATTTATGGAAAGATGCAATGACTATTACCTACATATTAACCTAAGTTTCTAAAAACTATTCTAATTTAAGAGCTAAAGTGAAACTTCTAGACTACCATCATCACAGAAAAAGAAACAATACCAATATTCCTAAGTGCATAGTATAAATACTTTTTATTTATATATATATTTTAAATTTTTTTACTAGAAAACAGATCTATATTATACATATATATATCCTAATAGGTGCCTTAAATTACGCGTGTTTCTATGCCACCCCCAAACAAAAGCATGCTTTGTCATCAAAGTATAGAAATAAGAAGGATAGAAAATACCATGGAAAAACGTGAAAATTTTAGAGCACTTAGAAAACAAATTCATAACATACTAATATAGGTCAAGAAAAACAGACGCAACTCTTATATGAGTTCCACCCGTTATGAGAATAACAAGAATTAAATTGCTTGGGACATAAACAGACACTAACAGAAAGTAAAACTTACCTTATATCCAGCACTACACGTTGTCCTCCCCTTCTATAAAGAAGTGAGGTTCCTTTGCGTCCTGCCAAGCCATGATAATCTGCCAGGCCTCACCCCATTTATCATCTACCTTTTCTAACCTGTTAAGTGCCACTTGGTCGGATAGGGTGTAAGGGGCAACCCAATTAGGTTGTAGCGGCCACCCTGGCCAAATCATAACACGAAAAGAACGTACAATGTAATTGGTAGGTCGCATAATGTCAACCCCAACCCAATCCGTGAAACGGGTACATAACTCAGGAAAGAAACATAACATTATGCGGCAAGCCAAGTCAGGCTTAAGAAGGTACTTATGCTTCATACTATGGGCTCGTGCTAAACTAGACACTAAAGTCTGGGGAAGGAAGATGTCACAAGTGGCGTTATTCACAGAAGAAAAACACCATTCCCCTAAAATATTCAGCATAATAAAGAACATAATAGTGCCTAAATTAAAGGACATGCTACCAAGGGCTATGATGTATTGCCCTTGGTCCTCTACACGAAAAATCCCCACCCCATAGGTATCATGGAAATACTCATAGTTGTAGATGTACATATTATTAGTCATATAGCCCCATGAGTTCTAGGCAGCAGGCATAGAAAGTCCAATAGCATAGGCTAACAAAACCTTGCTTAAATCTATTGTTACATCATCAATGGTGACAGAGAACACTTGTTCCCCATCTGGTCTATAAAAGAACCTACAATTATTATAGAAATAAGCAGTAAGTGCAGGAGAATAAGTTTCATCAGCACTTATCATTAGAGGCTGCCATCCTGACTGCACAATCAAGTTGCGGAACCAAAACCCATAGGTGCCACTCTCGAGCAATTTTTCAAAGGACTGCTCCGATATGATTTGAGAAGATTTCAGAGCAAGCAAACACACTAATCAACTCCTGGAAGTGACTGCAGAAAACCCCAGAAAAAAGAACTGGAGGTATGTTGAAGTAAGGGCGCGGGCGCACTCAGAATGGCCTATGTTAGAGGGCTTGCGCACTCTCTTCTTGCAAAAGAAAAATCTGCGATATTAGAATTACAGCACGGGTGCGTTATGTGCTAATGCAATATAAGGGCGTGCGCACTCTGAGCAAGACATGTGATATGAATTTGAGAGGTGCAGAGTGAAATACATGGCGTGCCATGAATTTATAGAGCACTAGTTGCTTAAACAAAGGTTCTCAAGGTTCCCAAACTAATAAGGAAAGAGATGAAATAAGAAAAAGGCTTCTAAAACCAAAATAGAAACAGCCGAGAGCAGACTCTGCACCAAATCTATATGGTTTTAAACCTGGAATCAAAATACCAATCTCCATGCTTCTAACCTTTGAGGTTACACCAAACAACAGTAGCTAATTCTAGCTATACCATATTAGCAGGATGCTCATCTAAACTATATTCCTTAAACATTGCACTATTAATTCCAAAAGTAGGTGGATATGGTAAAATACAATGCTAAGCAAATAATGCCACCCCCAAACAAGTCGGAAGGGTGGGGGATTCATGAAAAATATATAGCATGCGTGAACAAAAATTAAACCAACTTAAAATTAAAATAACAACCACTTACATAATCCAATATTAACTACTTAAACTAACAACTTGGAATAATAAATCTACTAAAACAGGAAAATATTCCTAAAAATAATACAAAAGAACTAGCCACGAGATGAGGAAGGGCCAGAGCCATCCGTCCTACTTTGACGACGCTCACGCCTTCCGTAGTCAACAGAAGAAGAACCATCATGATATGACAAGCGTCATAGAACTTTGTCTTGAAACGTGCACTACTGTTCCATTAAAATATCCCTGGCTTCCCAATGCTCATTATTAGTATGAGCGAGAGTCTCCAGGTTAGCCTGGAGATCCTGGTGACTATCACCGAGCAACTGAATATTAGATTGAAGCTTATCTTGGTTACAGAGAATGGTACCTTGCCTAGTTTGGATAGCCTCACAGAGGTCACTAAGAGAATGTTGGCCTGTACGAATTGTCTCATACTGGTTATGGAGAGTTCGCAAGCCACGATGAAGTAACGAGAAACGGGCTATCTCCGTAGTAGCCCTTTCCAAAGCTCGTGCATCAAAACAAGCTGCATCTTCCTCATTTTCGTCCTCTGATTCCATCTTAGCAGCCGAAACTTCAGGAAAATTCCACTCTTTCTGAATACACTCCCTATAAATATGTGCATTGTCATGTAACTTGAACTTAACCTTACTAGACTCCGGAACACATCCCCAAAACAACACAATTTTCGTGATCAATGCAGGGAAAGTTGTGGTAAGTTTACCAACTGCTATAATCTCATTCAATAAAAATTCGAGGATGCAAAACCCATACCTTATGTTCTGAAGGGTCCAGAGAATGTGCAGACAACTCAAATTGATGTCCCTGGCTTTCGTGGTGGCAATAACATTCCTGTCAACCCACTGAGCCATTGCTAGTTGGTTCCTTCTCAGAGACATCTGATGAACACAATGTGACCCAGAATTATAACGTCCTTCCAATACTGTCTCCATCATCAACGTACCTATACCCCCGAGCTGAGATTCCTGCATGGTGATTACGATGTCTCGTTCCTCAATGCCAGTAACCTCAGCAAACACTGCTGTAGTAAAATGATATTCACATCCAGAAAAATCCTATGACCACTAATCTCCCTATTCTTGTAAAATGCAAGCACCAAATCAGTGTAATAAAAATCCTCAGTAGAATACCACAACCCTTCCTACTTCCTAATACGCATCTTGGTATTGAAGAAGGGTGCAAACTGTGCACTAGAAACAACTTGTCTGGGAAGAATTTTTGGGGTTTTAGGAGCCATTAAGATCTAGATTGGGAATTTTTGGTGAAGGTTAAGGTGTGGGATAGTTAAAAAATACTCAGTTGAAATTAGAGCAGGAGGTGTGTGGAGGTAAGGGAGCGGGCACGCTCAAATGGTCCGAACAAAAGGGCGTGCACGTTTTACGTTTTTAGTTGGTCAGGCAGTGTTCTTAAGTGTGGAAGCGAGGATGAGAAGAAGAAAAAAATGTGTGGGTTTTTAAAATAAGGAGTCACGTGCATGGCACGTGACCTGGTAAGGTTTTAAATTTTTGGGCCCAAGCCCAAAATAAATCTGTAATACCCATCTTATCCTATGCCTCGTATAACTTAAAACTAAAATTTCCGATTCATTAATAGTCCGATTTTGGCGAATGAGCTATAAAAATGATCAGTAGAGAAATTTCAATCCAATGATCTATAAAAAAAACTCAAAGCTAACCGTGGTTGACACATAAGGAGATAGAAAATGCCTCGAAATGCATAAATGACATAAGTTATGCGATCGAAAGAAATCTAAATTCATAGATAGTGTCAACCCCAATCAAAGTACAACTAAACAACTTAAACAACAAGAATAGAAAGTTGAGCGATCAAGAATGGAAAGACCAAACACCCCACCCCCAAACATATTTTTGAAAATGGATTTTAATATTTTTTTACTTTTTATGAATAAGGTTTAATATAAAAGAAAACAATAAAGCGATAAGGACGTAAATCACTCCATAGGGAAACACGACTTAAAAAGGAGAATACATGCAAGAGTGGAAAGCATGAATTATGTTACATGTGGACTTAGGATCCGGTACTTACAGCCATACACTCCAAAGGGAGGGCCCGTTTACCTTAATGGTCCACTTACTAATATATATGGAAATGAAAGGAAGTGCACCAAACATCAAAGGTCAGTCCTCATAGACAGGGTCTTGTAAAAGGACATTCTCTACATCTGGGGACCTAAACTCGTAAAAATGTTTTAAACGTTGGCCATTGACTTGAAAAGTACTATTGCCCTTGAGATTTACCAAGGTGATTGCCCAGTAAGGGGTGACTTCAGTAACCAAAAAAGGACCAGACCAACGGGTTTTTAATTTCCCTGAGAAAATATGCAAACGTGAGTTGTAAGGCAGAACTTTTTGACCAACTACAAACTCTTTATGCAAAATCTGTTTATCATGAACATGTTTCATGTTAGCTTTATAATCCTATGCGAGATCATAAGAATCGTTACGGATTTCTTCAAGCTCATTTAATTACAATATGTGCTTGACACCCGCTTCATCAATATTGAAGTTCAGAATTTTTATGGCCCACATAGCACGGTGCTCCAATTTAACGGGCAAGTGACAAGGTTTTCCAAACACAAGTCTAAAGGGAGACATTCCTATAGGAGTTTTAAAAGTTGTCCGATACGCCCATAAGGTATCTGTTAGACGCTTAGACCAATCTTTCCAATCAGGATTGATTGTCGTTTCTATTATTTTTTTAATTTCCCTATTAGAGACTTCTGCTTGGCCACTAGTTTGCGGATGATAAAGAGTTGCCACCTTATGGGTAACTTTGTATTTCTTAACTAAAGAAGGTACAACCCTCTTGTAAAAATGCATTCCGCCATCACTGATGATGGCTTTAGGGATGCGAAAACGAGAGAAAATGTATTCTTTAACAAAAAACACAACTGTCGTATGGTCATTACTACGACAAGCCATGGCCTCTATCCATTTGGCAATGTAATCCACAACAACAAGAATATAAATAAAACCATGGGAAACAGGAAAAGGGCCCATGAAATCAATGCCCCATACATAAAAAAATTTCACTACCATAATGGGATTTAAAGGCATCATATTACATTTAGTGATATGCCCAAGTTGTTGGCAATGAACACACATCCTGCAGTGTACTTGGGCATCTTTAAAAAGGGTAGGCCAATAAAAACCATATTGAAGAACTTTAGCTACTGTTTTCATACCACTAAAATGGCCACCACATGCTTTGTCATGGCAGAAGGATAAAACCTTATTATATTCCCTCTGGGGAATACAACAATGAATAATCTGATCCGCACAATACTTAAAAGGGTAGGGCTCATCCCAGTAGTATAACTTAACTTTAGCTAAAAATTTCTTACATTCGCTTTTTGACCAAACATCAGGAATAATATTAGTAGCTAAAAAAGTCACAATGTCTGCATACTAAGGTGTAGAAAAAATATAATAAAGGTGCTCATTAGGAAAAGAATCAGGTATGGACTCAGAGTCACTATCACTGTCATTGGTTAGTCTAGATAAGCGATCGACAACTACATTTTTGACCCATCGTTTATCCTTAATTTATAAGGTAAACTCTTGTAGGAGAAGGATCCATCAGATCAATCTCTGTTTTGCATCCTTCTTAGCGAGAAGGTACCTAAGAGCTGCATGGTCAGTATTGTAGGAACCGTTATTTCATAATACTAATTTATACAAATCGCGAAAACCCACGCGCAGTGAAATTAATGGGGTTCACGATTTTGGATAGAAAACATACCTTTGAATCGGCTGTGATAACTCTGAGAACCCAATAGCTATGAATCTGAATCAACAATCAACCCCTTGATCTTATGTTGTATTTCTTTAGAATAGATTGGATGTTGTGTAGGCAACAATCTGCCAACCCCCCTTTTTTCTCACAAAGCTAGATCCAATTTTGGATCTATATTTCCTTGCCTCTCTTTTCAGTCTAGATGAATAGTGATTTCAGCCAAGAGAAAAAGGATTCTATTTATAGGCTACAACAAGGACCATGAGGAGAAATTAGGGTTGGGCCTCCTGACGGGCTTGGGCTTCTCATGTTCGCCCAGAACACATGACCCAAGTCCGTCAGCAAATGGCTTATTCCACTAAAGGCCATTGTTGCAATACCGCCCTAATCCTAAATTACTTGTCAGCGTTTATGGGCTCCATATTATATGCTCGTTGATCTCCCCATGTTTAAGATATCGAATGTCCGTTGATTAAGTCAAGTTACTGATAACTACATTAATCAACTTTTTATGTTCTTGACTAGTACCACTCAACCTCATTGTCATGTCGGAATAAATCCACCTGCAGGGTTTACATGACAATCTTTTTGAGCTCCTCAAGGGGACATCATCAACCCGACTTCCTATGGGTCACGGATTCCTTCTATAATCAACAACACACCTTACATACAATGTCATTACCCAATCCATCGAGTTTGTTGATTCACAAATGAATCTCACTCATTGATGATTTAAAGTAATGTACAATGCACGTAAGTGCCCGTTATTATATCCGGATTAAGAGGACAAACATCCATAATAACAGAGGCGTTTGTTCTCTTATATAACCATTATAAAGAGAAACTACCTCACTTGGTCCTATTCAATATACACAAAGTATACTAGTGTAATCCTATAGTCAAGATAGACTGATACTAGATTATACTACAATCGTACCAATAGTTTGTCCAAATCCATCAAGGTTGTGAACGATTACTTATACTTTATAAGGTACTGATGATATGATCTTCTGTGTGTTCACACCATATCATTTACAACATAAAATATTAGACACATGCATATAACTAACCAATTAGGGGATAAAACTTGTACAATTAGGGGATCTTGCTAACCAAAAAATCCTTTGGTTGATACTAAACTTGTAAAAGAGATGGGGTGGGGGGAATGTAAATATACTCAGCTATTAGAATCACTAAGTTATTCCTAGTAGGCTAGTACTTTCAATTGAATCACCTTAAATCGTTACTGTTTGTCAGAACTCCAAAAGGATTTGAGCGAATCATTCGAATAGATTTTGTATCACACTACATGCCGTGTGCTTAGTGCTTTTCTTCCCCCAATATAGTAGGTGCATTGATCAGGTGTTTGCATTCCTCAAATTATAATTCACTGAACTGCTTGGGGATATTTTTCATTGAATTTCATGTGAGGTCCCAAAATTATATGAAATCCCATAACACTGTCTCGATGCATCAAAATGTGGTCCAATGAAAGGTTTAGCAAGGTTTTAGCTCTCACCAAATACTTGCCTTTTAGTAGCCTAGTAAAACTTGTAATGGCCTGGTGATGGCATGTAGTTGCCTATATAGTGGCCTGGCAGTTACAATTTTTCTTAGTGTCTTAAGGTGTTTGACTAAAAGAATAAGATATGGAGACTGTTCTCGTACATAAACTGGTTTTAGAAACTTATGCCTGTTGTTTTATTTTTAGTTTGCAAGTTTGCTTATTGTTAATTGATATATTGGCCTAGTGATGGCATGTAGTTGCTTGTATAGTGGCTTGGAAATTCATGTTTACGGTTTTTGTTAGTGGCTTAAGGTGTTTGATTGAATGAGTAAGAGATGGAGACTGTTCTCGTACATAAACTAATTTTAGAAGCTCTTATGCCTGTTGTTTTACTATTAGTTTGCAAGTTTGCTTATTGTTGATTGATATACTGGGCAGGAACGCCTGGCTAATCGTGATTTGAGCTGACAAATAGATAAACACGTACTCAACAGTAAAAAAATTACTAGCTTTCAATTTGTTGATTGTGTGTGTGTGTTTCTTTTGCAAAGTTAGGGTACTGAATATTATGATTGCTAGGAATTTCTAGTATCAAGACCCTAATCTTAATGCGACACTTAACTATTTCATTTTAGTTTACCAAGTATCTAGGAGGCTGGCCGGGAACATGTAAGGAAAGTAGGATTTTCCCCATTCATATGCCTAAATCCATTCCCACACTACACTTTTGGCACCTTATGTTGATTAGTACAAGGTTATATTGTATGTTTGTATTTGCTTCAACCACCAGATTGAGCCAAAATCTATGAATTGCATGATTTTATCTTGCTTAATCACCTTTTTTTTTTTTTTCTTGTGTATGTAGTACTTGTGTATTGAATTTCTGACATTGAGTATGGATAAGCCTTGGATTACTATGGATAGACTTTCTGATGAATACGAGGAAGGGGTCAAGTATTTTATAAAATGTGCTAGAGAGCATGCAGGTCCAGACAATCTTAATTTCATAAGATGCCCATGCCTTAATTGTGGGAACCACTTGCATCAGAGTTTGGACGATATTAGGGATCATCTGTTTCATGTTGGTTTTGAAAAAAGTTACAGAACGTGGATATGGCATGGGGAAAAACCTCACAGTGGAAAGTCCTGAAGTGTCGACACGCATGAACCTCCATGTCAAGACTTTGATATGGAAACCCTATGTGATTTTGGGGACACGGTTAGAATGGTTAATGATGCATATGAGAGTTTCACGGGGAATCCTGAAAAGCTTTGTAAATTGCTTGAAGATCCTGAGAAACCTTTGTACAAAGGTTGCAAAAGCTATACAAAGTTATCATCCCTTGTGGAATTGTTCAACTTGAAAGCCAGTAGTGGGTGGTCAGACACGAGTTTTACCAAGCTATTGAAGGTGTTAGGAAAAATGTTGCTGATAATAACGAAGTGCCACAATCCATGACCAAAGCTAGAAATATTTTGTCTACGTTTGGAATGGAAGTTCAAAAAATACATGCATGTCCTAATGATTGCATACTTTACAGAGGAGATGAGTACAAGGATTTAACTAGTTATCCAACTTGTGGAACGTCGAGATATCAGGAAAAGAAGGGTAAAGCGCCTGCGAAAGTTTTGTGGTACTTTCCACCTCTCCCAAGGTTTGCAAAGATGTTTCAATCCGCTTAGACATCAAAGGATTTGGTATGGCATGCAGATAGAAGGGTAGAAGTTGATGGTCAAATGCGTCATCCAGCAGATTCTCCAGCATGGAAAGAGGTTGATAAAAGGTGGCTAGAGTTCGCTGAAGATCCAAGAAATCTGCGACTTGCTCTTTCGACAGATGGGATCAATCCACATAGTAATCTCAGCTCTAGGCATAGTTGATGGCCGGTTATGTTGATCACTTACAATCTTCCGCCATGGTTATGTATGAAGAGAAAATTTCTGATGCTGACAATGTTGGTATCAGGTCCCCGGCAACCTGGTAATGATATTGATGTTTACCTTAGACCTTTAATTGAAGATTTACAAGCTCTTTGGAATCCTGGTATAGAGGTTTATGATGCCTACAAGCAAGAATATTTTACATTAAGGGTTGTTCTACTGTGGACGATAAATGATTTTCCTGCTCTTGGAAATTTAGCTGGGTGTAGTGTCAAGGGATATCTTGCTTGTCGAATATGTGCTGAGAAAATTGATTCTACAAGATTGAAACACTCGAATAAAAACATATATCAGTCCCATAGAAAGTTCCTTCCAAAAAATCATCGTTATCGAAGGCAAAGGAAGGCATTTAATGGTCAGCAAGAGTTAAGATCACATCCAGACCCGTTAACTGGAGAGGTGATTTCAGAGAAGCTCAAAGGGATGAAAGTTAGATGGGGGAAACCAAAGCTAGTGATTCCAAAGCCAAAAACATCAAGAAAGAAGTCAAAGGCATCCAATGAAGAGTCACAAACACGAGAGAAGCAGCCTAGCACTTCTTATGAGAATGAAAGTGGTAAATATTGGAAGAAGAGATCCATATTTTTTGAGCTTGAATATTGGGAATTCTTGCTTGTGCGACACAACTTGGATGTCATGCATATTGAGAAAAATATTTGTGATAGTATCATCGGCACACTACTTAACATTAAGTACAAGACAAAAGATGACCTCAAAAGTCGCCTAGACCTCTTAGAAATGGACATGAGGAAGGAACTAGCACCAGAGAAAAGGGGAAATAGGACTTATCTTCCATCAGCATGTCATACATTATCTAAAGCTGAGAAAGTAACAGTTTGCAACACTTTGCGTGATCTCAAAGTGCCAGATGGATATTCTTCACATTTTAGACACCTCGTGTTGATGCAAGATCTAAAAGTGTATGGTCTCAAGTCTCATGACTGTCACATATTGATGCAGCAACTTCTTCCTGTGGCAATACGATCAGTGTTGCCAAAGCACGTGAGGTATACCATCACTCGGTTGTGTTTCTTTTTCAACTCTCCTTGCACCAAAGTAGTGGACGTGTCCAAATTAAAGGAAATTAAAGACAATTTGGTCCTCACTTTATGTCTACTGGAAATGTACTTTCCACCATCGTTCTTTGACGTCATGGTGCATCTATTTGTTCATCTTATAAGGGAGGTTGAGCTTTGTGGGCCAGTATTCTTTCGTTGGATGTATCCATTTGAGAGGCAAGTACACAGAAAATTGAATTAACTACTTTCAATAATTCAGTAAAGCTTCATCAATTTGATTGTTTGTTTGTTTGTATTTTGTCTTTTTTTGTTACTTTTTGAATATTAGGTTCATGAAAATACTAAAGGGCTACGTGCGGAATTGAAATCGTCCAGAAGATGCATTGCTGAAAATTATATCCTTGAAGAAGCTGGTGAGTTTCTTAGCGAGTACTTATCTGGAGTGAATGCAGTGGGAGTCCCATCAGTTAGAAACATGGATACTAATGATACGGAGAAAGAAAATACAATTTCTAAGGGAAAGCCTCTTAGTGGTATGAATGTTGTTGAAGTCGACAAGAAGACTTGGGAGCAAGCTCATCAATGTGTTTTGGCAAACACTAATGACGTTCAACCTTATATCGAGTACGTTAGTATAGGATTTTGTTTTTCCTTATTTCACCTAGATAGATAATGGTGACCAAGCTTTTTTCTTAACTTGAGAGGAAGCATATGGAACACCTAAAGCTTACTTATCCTCGTAAGTTAGCCAAATGGTATCAAGATGAGCACACTCGCACATTCATTTATTGGATTCGTCAAAGGGTAAGATTATCTGAAATTATTTTACATCTAATACAACTTTGCTAAATTCGACTAAGATTCTTAGATAACTTGGATAATCAGGTTAAAGAGGAGGCAGCAGTTACCGGTAACAAACTTCAAACACCCTAAAAGTTATAGCTCAAGGACTTCGTCGAGACGTTCTAAAGTGTTCAGGCTATGTTATTGGTGGATACCATTTTCATACGAAGGATCATGAAGCTTCACTAGTAAACCAAAATAGTGGTGTGGGTTTAATGGCGACAATAGTGCAAATTTCTAGTGCCAAGGATAAGAACCCCGTTGTTTCAGAAATGGGTTACTACGGTGTTATAACTGAGATATGGCTGCTCGACTATCTGGTACTCAAAGTCCCAGTATTTAAGTGTGACTGGGTTGACAACATAAATGGCATCAAAGTAGACGATTTGGGTTTCACTTCTGTTGACCTTGGTAGAGTTGGACATAAGGAAGACCCTTTTGTGATGGCCTCTCAGGCCAAGCAAGTCTTTTATGTACCTGACCAACTCGATCCAAAATGGTTAATAGCTTTGAGGACTTCTGAAAGAGACTACCTTAAGGAAGGGAATGAGGATGAGCTAGATCATACAAGTAGTAAAGTCTTTCCAGATGTCGACTTCCTTAGTTCAGGTGCATCAATATCATCTTATGCGCGTGTAGATTGTGAGGGGACTTATGTCGACCCTACCTCTAACGATTAAGTTAGAGCATGTTATGATTTTTTTCTTTCTATGGGGATGTTTGAACAAGTTTGTTCCTTTATTATTTGACTATTGAATATTGTTATTAAATGTGAATTCATACGTACTTTGATATTTATATTTGCCTTAATACTTTAATTCATGTTATGGATGATCATTTGTCTTATTATTGTTTAATTAATATTGTCCAAGTTATTGATACCTAGCTTATTTCATATGTTGTTATTGGCTAATGTCTTCATGTCTAGACTCAGTATAAAGGAAATCAACATGGATCCAGGAGAGAATTCTAATTCTGATTCAGATATGGGAGTTGACCCGATACACCAATGGAAGTTTACAATACACAAGATTCAAGTGTAGAAAGGACAGGAAGAGGAGCAGTTCAATGCAAAAGGATAACAAAAATGAGAGAGGGTGAACTATTGAATGTTCAATACAATGAAGATGGTCAACGTATAGGGGAAGGCGGAAAGGATTTGGCAAGCTACTCAGGTTTGTTAGCGGAGTCCCGAATCTCTATTGTTGATTATGAAAATTGGCATGTTGTCGGAGATGAAGTGAGAGACTTGTTATGGGATACTATAAAGGTAAATAGCTCCAGTTGTACTATTAATTGTCTAATTAGTCTTAGGTTATTGTAACTTTATAGCTTATTCTTTTTTTATAGGCCAAATTCAACTTGACAGAAGACGAAAAGAAGGGTGTTGTCTCAAATATTGATGAGAAATGGAAAGAATTCAAAAGTCGGTTGACTAGGTACGATATCACTCCCTACAAAGACCAACCTGAAAAGCTTTTGAAGTTGCCTAAAAAACACGAGAAAAATATTAGACAGGAAGATTGGGAAAGATTTGTGAAGTCAAGACTGACAACAAAATTTCAGGTTAGGATAACTTATTTTTGTTAGTTTGATTGGTTTTGGATAACTGTATTCATTTATGGTTAACAAGCATTCTATCTTCTGATACTTCCTACTGCCTTCTTCTCTAAAACCTCAGCCCATGTGCTCTTACTTTCTACTGGATTTTCTACCGGGTGCGGGTGTGGGTAGTAATTTAGTAGTCTCTTTAGTCATAGATCAGAGTAGTCTCATGAGTCTAGGCGCTTGCTAGATATTCATAGTAATTTGGTAGTCTATTTAGTAATTTGGTATTCATTTTTGCTTTTTTCATTCTCATTTTCATACTAATGATTAGTAGTTTTTATATTCTGTCTCTTCGTTCCAAATATAATAGATTCCGTATCCGACCTACTATTTCTGAGTCGCTCAAGAAAGAATACGGGGCAAAATATTATGGAAATCAAAAGCTGGTGGTAGGAAGAAGAAATAGTTCAGTTGGATTCTTAAGTCGTATCGGAGCAATGGATTCTAATTGCTACCATACTCTGGTATAAGTCAAGCAGTCTTTCTTGTGACTTTCATTAAATGTTTTTTTCTTTTAAGTCCACCAATAGGAGTTTCCAAAGTTGGATTGATGGATTTGTAGAAGTCGTTGATGTTTGATATTTTCATTGTATACGGCAATGACATTGACGTTTGTACTCCTGAACAGGTTAACATGAGAAGCTCTTTGTGAAGAACTTCCCATTCAAGTCGAGTCTTCCAAAGCGTAGTGGTACTTTTAGTATTAGTTCACATACACCATTTAGCAGAGGCTCAGATGCTTGTCTATGCTAATTAACCTAATAGCACTGGGTTTACTTGAAAAACTCATCCAGATAGTGTCAATGCTCTTGGCGCTGCTGGTATGTGTAACTTGTGATGGCTGTGAACATCACCCAGTAATTTTCTATCTAAAAAGGAAAATAAAAATGTAGTGGAACCTCTACTCTGTTTTTTCTTAGTCATCCTTTTCCTGAGGTTGAGTTCTTAACCTACAATTGGAAAAAGTGAGAAGAATAGACTCCTGTTAGGGTTATGTTTACCTTTTTGGTATACTACATATTTGGAATATTTTCTGGTACTAGAACAGGGGTAGTTGAAGGACTTGGTAGGTGGTTCTACAACAAAAATTCCTATTGAAGATGCAAATAAACTTAGCTTTTCAGGTTTTAGAATGGTTGTTGTACGAATGTGGACATCATGAATGAAGGATAAACTCCAATTCTTCTACTATGACATCAGCTAAAAGTTGGATTGATTACAACTTCTTGGGTCAGGGTCTAGAGCTACTTATCGTTCAAAGAACAATTAAGCCTCGTGAGTCAGGGCTGATGATGCTAGCCTTCAAGACAAGCGGGCGCTGATCCCTTCGGAGCTGTTCGTAATGGCCTTCACTCTTTTAGGCCAGATGGACCAAAGAGAAAGAGAGTCTTTGTAAAGGTAGTAGAGGCTCTTGTTGATGTGGAAGGGATGGTACTACTTAAGTGACAATGATTTGACCGTAAGTTTATGGACAATCAAAATGGAGAACAGAACAGAGGCAAAGTTATAGAAAAGCCGAGTAAATAACTTCCAGTCCTGTATGTTCCTAGTTGCTTGCATCTATCTAGCTCTTAGTGTCCATGGAATGACATTCCCATTAAAAGCTTTGACTGCTGCATGTGAATCCTCCTCTATTATTATTCTGCTCTTCTTTCTCTATCTTCTTGTTGTAAACATCTTACTTCTCTTACAATCTCTTGTTCTTTACCTCTTTCTTTCTCTTGGCTTATTTCTTTCCCTTCTCTTAAAATACTCTGTTTTACTAAGTTTCAAAACAGAGTTGAAACAGGGGAATTTGACTTTGATGGAGAAGAGGAATTTGGATTGGAATTTGATGAAGAATATGAAGTGGGGGTGTCTAGTGTTTCACATAAATCATCGGAGTTGCCTTTAGAGTGTCTTAGTGTATCAGGACTTGGGGTCGGGGATTGCGGTTTGGGCTGGTTGTGGAAAAGTTGCACTAAGCTCAAAAGGTTGGAATTGAGAAGCTGTGAAGGTATTGGAGATGGTAATTCATTTACATCCTTTATAAAGTGTTTAAAAGCTCTACAAGAATTGGAAATTAGAACTTGTAGGACTATTGTTGATAGAATTTTACTACTATTAGCTAAACATTGCAGTTCTCTTAATTTACTATTACTCTATGATGGTGGTAGTAGAGAGGTTCTTCATCAGTTTATTAGTCGAAGCAGATCAAATATTCAAAAACTCGACCTTCGATTGCCTTTAGACCTTGAAAACAATCACCTATTAGCTGTTGTAGAGAATATCAGGGGACTTATAAGTCTTAGGCTACAAAGTTGTTGTCTATTAACAGGTGAAGGCCTTAAGACAATTGGTTCCACAGTGAGTGTTGCACTAGAAGAATTGGCATTAATAAACTGCGATGTCGTTGTGAGAGAACCCGGATTGTTAACCACTTTGGGGTAGAACCTGAAGGGACTCAAGAAGTTGGACTTGTCTTCTAATGAAACGTTAGTTGATATGGAATTTGTTTCAATGGTAGTTTCTTGTAAGAATTTGACTGATATTACCCAGTGAAGTCTTCTTAGTATCAAGTCTATTCTGAACATCAAGTCTTCTTAGTATCCTTAAGTTTGTTCTGAACATCAAGTCTTCTTAGTCTGCCCTTCTGTTCTGAACATCAAGTGTTCTTAGTATCCTTAAGTCTGTCGTGGCGGTGTGCATCCTACCCTTGGATAGCCAACTGGAAACTTTATTGCCCTTTAAGACCTCTCTTTTCATGTTGCCCAGTGGAATTCAGTAATTCATGGTCCTGTTTGGGCCAAATCATCTCAGCTCTAGGTGCAGATATGCCTAGCTATTAAGGGCCCTGTCAGTTAACTGTTAAATTACATGGGTAAGTATTTCCCTTTCATAGAGAACATTTTAGGTTTAATTTGGTCTACGACCACTTTTCAGTAAATTATTTTCCCTGAAAACTGCTCTTCCATCCTTAAATCAGTCATGAATTACTCGTGTTGCTAACTGTTGTTAAATATAAGTTGTACAAAATATTTTCCAGAAAATTAGAACTTTAGTAGGTCTCATCTGTTTACAGCTTCTTCCAGTAATGTTTTTCCCTGAAGTTGCTCTTCCATTATATTCTAAGCTTTAATTAGCTACATGGCCCCAAAGCGTAAGCTCACTAAATTTTGTTTACAACAGAGAACGAAACAAAACTATTATGATGAGTGAGAGTTGGAGCTAGGCAGAGGAGAGTTAGGAGCTATAGTTGCGTCAGTGAAGAGTGAGGAGCTATGGCTTATAGGGAACGGGTAGTGACGTTATGCGAAAAGCTTTGGCTTACCTTTGATTCTCCTTCCAGTTCTGATGAAATCCAGGGCATTGCCAGTTCCAGAGGAAAGGACTTCACCTGCCTTCCCCCTCTGATTTATAAGTTGTAGTCAACTTTCAGGAAATGTTCGGAACAAGGATAACAGAGCTAAAGCTGAGGTCTTGTCAGAGCTTTGGTGACGAGCTAGAGTTGGAGCTATGGATAGTGACTACTATCTTTATATATGCATTCCTTGTAGGGTAGCTACTACTGCTATGTAAATAGAACCTTCTGCTGCTAGTGCTAAGTAGTGACTTCCTGCCAACATTAAGTCATGAAAATGCATATGCCGCCAACATTAAGTCATGAAAATCATGTGACTAAGCCTCGAAATGTCTCATTCACTCTTTTGTTCTCTAGTCAACACAATGAATGTTGTCAATATAGGCCCTAACAACATGGCAATCACTGTACGCACAAACCCACCACAGTAAGCACCTCCCCAAATTGCTGCTGTCATAGGATGTCATCTACAAGCGGTATTTTTGCACATCTGAACTCAGGCATACCCTTTGATAGTATAGGATTGTGTGCTAACCTAGGTTGTTAATAGGAATGTGACCTCCCCAAATTGCCTTTGACGTGTGCTGTGATAATTAATTCCTTGACTATTAAAGACATCCAATCACATTAAACCCATATATTGTTTTTTATTCCTAAAGACAACTAATTCCATGTTTTCCAGGAAATTAGCAAACTTAATTCACAAAAGCGAGCAGCAAAAGTATATAACCACAGGACGGGCAAGACGGGATTTGCTGATATTGGAGAACAATTGGTGAGTACATTGTCAGTCTCAACATTTATACATGTAGGCACTTGTTAATTTGTTTGGGTATGATAAACCTTCAACCAAGAGTTTTGAAGACATGCATCGTATTAACCTTGTCATTTGCGTGATTATTTTGTAACCATAGAAAAACGAGTTGGGACCATCCTTTAATGGAAAAAATCGAAGGCCTTCAATATGGAAAAGAGCTTACTCAAAAAAAGGAAAATATATTGAAGTAGCTACGGAAAGAGTTGCTGAAAAGATTGTAAGTTTTCTAATCATTTATTATTATGTTTTAATGTTAGACATGAATGCTTGTTGTGATTTGGATTTGCTAAATCCTTGTTTACTTCAAAACTTAATTGAAGGATGTGCTGACTAAGGAAGTAGAGGAGGGAAACACTACTACAGAATGACACATATACCACAGTCAATAAGAACGTTTATACCACGGTTCTTTCAAAAACCGTGGGAAATACTTATATACCACGGCGGAAATGTCTTTGGTCATTGGTTTACTAGTATATGTCACAGTTAGATGAAAACCGTGGGATAAGTTGGGCCATATACCATGGTTAGTTTTTTTTCAGCATGAGAGTACTCCACATCCCCACTATCTTAAACATAAACAGTGGTATATAAATTTTCCACTTTCTACCATGGTTTATGACTTTATGCCAAATAGTCAAATACGCGAAAAAAAAATACACAGTACGAAACTTATTCAAATTGGATTCCCGCTATTCTCTCAGTCTCTCCCCACAACTTCTACAACTCTACGACTCTTAGGATTCCCGCAACAATGAGAAAACCCACCGTCACTACACCATAACAGTGCAAAGAATTGGATTTCTTCTCGACCTCAACTCAATAACACAACAAAGAGAAACCCTTCCCTCTTAACTCCGCATGATGTTTTCTCCATGTTTCTTTATCTATTCGAATTCCGCCTTCGTTCAAAATTGAACTAAAGGAAGCAGTTTTTGTTCATAAAACATAACCTCTCTCTCTCTCTCCTCCTCACTGCCGCTACCTCTCTCTTCCACTCCCTCTCACTGCCGCTACGGCTCAATAAAAACTAGGGGTAAGTTGTTTTTTTTTATTTCTCTGAATTAATTATTTTTCATCTCTCTCAATTAATTGTTTTTCATTTTCACTGTTTAGTTGGGTTGATACAACTTCGATTTGGATCAGCACCTAACTACTAATCACTTCTCCTCAATCTCTGTCATCTTTATCAGGTAACCCATCTTTTTTACTCCCTATTGTTAGATTAAAGTTAGTATTTTTAAGTTGATTGGGTTTTTGTTTTGCGTGGTAAATAATGTTATCTATAGATGGCACGAGAAAGATATCATCCCAACAGAAGATAGCGAATGGGGATCTAATTATAGTATACGAACGTCACGATACAATGAAAGCAATTAAAGTAAGTGACAGGTTCAGAGTTACAAAATAGGTTCGTGGTATTTAAACATGGTGATTTGGATAGGGAAATCATATGGGTCCAAAGTGTGAAGTAACAAAGGTGGATTTATTTACTTCTTAGCTCCAACACCAGAGTTGTGGACATTGGTTTTAAGTCATAGGACACAGATTTTGAACATTTCTGATATTACTTTTGTGGTTTCCTTCTTGGAAATTGTTCCTGGTTGTGTAGTTCTTGAATCTGGGACTGGTAGTGGTTCACTTACTACTTCTTTGGCTAAAGATGTTAACCCAACTGGTCATGTTTATACTTTTGATTTTCATGAACAAAGAGCTGCATCGGCTAGGTAAGGTGTCAATATGTTTATTATGCATTGTATTGAAAACTGTTAGCCATATAGAAACATGTGGCCAGTTCTATCAAAGCTTTAGGTTGATATTTACAGTTAGACTTGTGGATTGAATTTCTGGAACTGGGAATGTAATTGGGAATTAACCATTTTATCTTCTAAATGAAAATGACGAAAATGTGCATTTTTTTTAGTTTCGGTTAAAATGTTAGCTATTACGGAACTATTGTATTGTTATGTTATACACTTTGAATGACAAAAGCTGTTTTTGAAATTCCGTAAAATTTATTTCTACACGTGACTTTCTTGCGTTTAAATTTGTTCAAGATCTGTACAAGACTTTGAATTACCCTTCACAGCTAAGAGGGTGGAAATCAGATGGAGGTGATCCTTGTGAGGAGCCATGGAAAGGAATATCATGTTTTGGGTCTTCTATTATATACATGTAATTTATAAGCCCTCTCTGTGTTTTCGAGTGTGCCTTTCATCTCTTTTTGCCGATAATTTGAACTTATACCTCCTCATCTCTTCCAAAACCGGTCAAATTTTAGTGGACTTGACATTGGTGGATACCTTGGTGGGCAACTTGGCAATCTATTAAGTTTAAAGCAGCTGTAAGTGTCTTCACCAGAATCTTTCAAAATTAACTTTGAGTGGATCCTAAGTTGCTGCACTACACCAGAATTTAAGAATTAGGACACACTCTTGGGACTATATACCCCGTCTCTAATTAGGGAGGCACGTGAGAGAGCAGCTGCTGATGCTCGCCTAAGGGTGTAAAAGGCTGCTGTTGATAAGGTCAATGCTGAGGCACGTGAGCGTGCCGAACGTGCTGCTGTGCAGAGAATACAAGCTCAGGCACGTGAAGGGCAGCAGCCGACGCTAAGGAAAGAGCAGAGAAGGTAGCTGCAGAAGCAAAAGAGAGAGCTGCTGTTGCAAGAGTTGAAGCAGACGCACGGCAAAGAGCAGAGCAAGCTTCTGCTGAGAGGGCAACTGCAGAGGCTTGTGAGAGGGCTACTACAGAGGCTCGTGAGAGGGCTGCTGCGAGAGAGAGTCAACAAAAGAATGAGAATGATCTTGAGTCTTTCTTCGGCGGTAGAGCTAGCAGTGCACCAAGGCCTAACAGAACCACAACTCCGGTACGCTTAGGGGAATAAGATTAGAAGCAAGATATTGTTTTTTTTTTTCTAAAATATTAGCAGACTATTATTTTCGTCTTTGTTTTCTGCATCAGGAGTCTACTTTTGAGTCCCAATTGAAAAAAAAAAACCAGCACCTGAAACAGCCCGTCGGACATCTTTTGGAACCTCGTCGACCATGCAGAAGGCATCCTCAACTACAAATATTGTTGATGATCTCACTTCAATCATTGGAGGTAATCTTGTTGATTTTACACTTTCTCTTGTGCCAGTAAGAAGCCTTCCTGGCAATAGTAATCAAGAGAGCTCCCATAAAGTATGCTAATTGCTTAAATTCTACTTTGTTAAAGGTGCTTCGTGATCTGGAGAATTCCAGGACGTTGAGGGGGAAACTGAAGAAAGACGAAGAGCGAGACTGGATCACCACCAACGTACACAGGAGCGCGCGGTCTGTGGAGATTAACTTTTCTCTATTTGTTTGTGTTTATGATTATCTTTACTTGTCATCTTATAAATGTAGAAAACCTATTCAAGTGCATTGACTAGTTTCATACTAAATTATTCATCAATATTATTTCTCTTTTTTATGAAAATTGTTGTTAAGTTTTTTATGGAGTCTCTGTCCTCAAGCAAAAGCATTGGCAGAAAAGAATGAGCGTGACAGTCAAACTCAGAGAGCTCAGACAGAGAGTTTTGCAGATCAACACTGTTACAGTTTGCTCCTGCTGTTATGAGTTTATATATAAAAATGCCTCTGCTGTAGATATTAACACTTCCATCCAATTAGTTTTTTTAGATGCTTAGCACTTATAAAGGAGTTGTGTTTCTCATGTATGCCTTCTATTGAGCACTTGAAATAGACATACTTCTCAAAATCACTTCTTGTGAAGTGCGGTCCTCACATTGCAAAGGGTTGATGGGAAACGAGTTCCTTTGAAGTGGGACAAGATCAAGGTAAACAAATCCTACACACATTATTGTTTTTCTTTGAAAAGTATATGTTCAAATATGTTGTGAGTCTATATGTTAGGGCCCATATCAACCAGGTGGCACAGAGTGTGGGTATTGTACAATGAAGTTTATGAGGGAAATAGTAGAAGCTTGTTCAACTTGATCATTTGAAAATAAGGTATTCGAAAGTTTTGACAAACACTTTATTTGGCTCAACAACTTCGCCTTATTCTTATATAGTAACTCCACATGTTGTGCTTTGACTCATCCAGATAACAAATTTAGAATTGAAGGAGACATACACGCATAAGATGAACTTGGCGGTGTTCGACTCGATATTATTGATTCATCCGGGAAAATGGGGTGTTTCGATTCGAAGGCGAATGAGGATGAGTTCTAGCTATGTTCGAACCCCTCCAGTTTAATTTATGAGTCTTACCTTTTTAATTTATGAAAAGGAATTTGAAGTTTGTTTTCTTAGTGCACTCAAAAAATTAATGGAAGTTTTTTTATTTTATTATTATTATCTTTTTTTGCAATATTTGATAGTTTATTGTACATTTTGGAATTTGTTGGGAAGATGGAAATGTTGTATGTAGGCAGGCTATGTAAATTTTGTTATGCAGGTTCGGTTTTTAAGTGGAAGACTGTTACTAGCATTATTATTA
Source organism: Coptis chinensis (assembly GCF_015680905.1). Classification (NCBI taxonomy): domain Eukaryota; kingdom Viridiplantae; phylum Streptophyta; class Magnoliopsida; order Ranunculales; family Ranunculaceae; genus Coptis; species Coptis chinensis. Next base: position 59,258,303 of record NC_141461.1, on the reverse strand, counting down.
ATATATATATATATATATATATATACCATGGTTTGGCATAAACCGTAGTGTTTAGTATAACTATATACCACGGTATTATAACACATACACTAATATAAACCACGGTTTCAATAGCTTATATGCCACGGTTATGTTGACAACCGTGGTATATAATGGGCATTACAAACCACGGTTCTTTGAAAAACCGTGGTATCCGTTAAACATATATACCACAGTTTTGCTATTATTATATACCACACCACCTATTGTCACGGTTGTATAACAGTGGTAAATATATTTATACCACACTTAAAAACAGTGGTATAAGTGTCATTCTGTAGTAGTGAAAGGTAGTTATTGAAGGAAGTAAAGACATCTTAACTCTAGCATTGGGCACACCCGAGCATCCTGGTCGCACTCGAGCAGTTGGAAAGGGGATCACCCCCACCACATATTTCCATGTTAACAAATGTGGCTCAAAGGAACATGTTACAAAGTTGGAATCAACAATTCAAGAGCAACGGGACCAAAACTACCATCTTTAGGAAGACATTAGGTTGCTGTTAGATAGAGTCAAAAGGTTGGAGGACAAAAATAACTCCTTACCATCTGAAAAAATCTCTTCAAACAGCAATACGAGTGTCAATATTGATCAGACGATACACTCATCTGGCAAACATCAATCTGGTAGACTAGTAAAAAATGCTCAGCAAGTAAGTTACTACTATGAATGTTTCTTTTATTTTTTTTATTGGTAACCTGCCATCTATTTGTGCATCATTCATCATTGCATCTAGTGTTTGTGCAACAACAGTTTGACCCAACCATTTTATGCATTCCGACCTTCTAACTACAAATTTTATTTTTCTGACTAATAGCTGAAAAAAAAAATGGGAAGGCAACCCATCCTCCATCAAAGCCCAAAGCAGATCATGGTAACAAAGCAAATAAGAAAACACAAGAAAGTCAAACACCATTTTCGAGGCCAACATCTGGTCTATGACAGGAAAGTAGCATTTTACACTTGATATATATAATTTTCATAATGTTGTGTGGTTCTAAGATTTATACTTCAATTGTAGGGCCTAGAGTGTAATTTGGCTCAATCGATCGTGTGAACAAGGTAAATAAGAAGAAAAAAACGGGGTCAAACATCATTTCAGGGTCCAACATCTGGTCGGGGAGAGGTAAGTAGTGTTTTACATGTTATATATATAATTTTAAAATGGTTCTAAGATTTATACTTCAATTGTAGGGCCTAGAGTGTAATTTGGCTCAATTTGATCATGTGAACAAGGCAAAATAAGAAAACGAGGGTCAAACATTTGGTCTAGGGGAGGTAAATTATAGTTTACACGTAATATGTTATTAAAATATAATGTTGTGTGCTTATTATGATACTTAGACATTTATATAGGAAAAAGAATGTTATTTGGTTGCGGTTGGCCGAACAAATATTGTTGCTGAAGGCTTGGTATACGAGGGAAATAAACGAAAAGAAATTCACGGTTACCCTTTGGGACTCAATAATGTTCGTGTTGCGGTTGTATCGCTTGTTTCTGAAGAAGATGGCCATCTTGCTCTTCTTATACAAGTGAATGAGGAGCTTAGATATGTCGCAAATGCTCTTGGCACACAAGTTCCTTGGCCAAAGGACCATGTCTATTATAAAGATGACATTGAGGTAAATAACAAGATTCTTTAATATGAAGTTATATGATCGATTTCTAAATTTGGCTTCTCTTTTAATAATTGGTTGTTCTGAATTTTTAATTTAGGGAAGTAAAAATCAAACTAGTGATAGTCATAATCAAGGTGCAATAGATTCGTTTGTGGGATTCCTCAATATGGCGCTTCCAGGGGACCAAGGTTCGATACATTTTCCAGTAGGAGGAGAATTGTTTGGAGATAATATGGGTAGTTTCATTATGGAGAAAAGCGATATAATGGATGTATGTAACATGGGTTGATTAGATGCTGCTATTTTGGTGGTATACATGAGGTTAGAATATCTGCAAAATTTCATTGTTGGTGCTATCGTAAATCTTAGATATTCATATTTAGTTTTAGTAATTATGATTGCTTTATTTTTCTTTCTCTAGGATTCTTTATGACTAATTTGTGAGTTGTCGTGATGTCGTCGGATTTGTAAAACCTTTATCTTTCACAAGAGCTAATGGGAATGAGAAAACTCAAATTATTGTGGAGAGCTTGCAGAATACAAGTGGAAAAAGAGTTGTTCTTATCCCTTATAATCCAGGGTAAGGATATTGTCTTATATTTTTAATACTATCCATGTTTTATCATTTTCATTGGAATGTATATTATAGTTTTAATGTCTAATTTTTCTTTTTTAACCACACATGCCTATGATCTTTTTGTAGTGGACATTGGGTTTTGATTGCTATTAATTTATCGCGGATGACTTTTAATTGGTTGGATTCGATGCATAATCTACCATCTAATGATATGGATATCTATTTTAATAGGTTTGTCATGATTGTGTATGTATATGAAATAATTAGATCATTACGTGCTTATCTTTTACTTGCTAATTAAGTTTTACATTGATCTTATTTTGAAGTGCGGTCATGAAAATAGAAAGACTTGAAGGGAAAGGAAGTAAAGGTCCAGTGAAGTGGGAGAAGATTATGGTAATAAACAAATTCTTATGCATACATACTGTGTGTTTGGAAAAATATATGCTTATGAATATTTTCCATGTTTGTACTTAGGGCCCGTACCAACCTGGTAGTAAAGAGTGTGGGTATTACGTAATGAAGTTTATGAGAGAAATAATGGAAGCTTGTTCAGATAATTCTTTTGAAAATAAGGTATAATTCGTCATACACTCGCATTCTCTATTTTGTGTTACTCTTCATTATTTAAACGTCTGTAATCAATACAGATCCTCCATTTCATAGGACCATGCATGGTAACATATTCATCCTTGGCATTATGTGCCATGGTAATCCCTGATTTCTTAGGAACTACATGAATGGGACTGACCCATTCACTATTAGAGATTGGGTATATGATACCCGCATCAAGTAACCGTAAGACTTCTTCCCTGAGCACTTCTTTCATGGCAGGGTTCAAACGACACTGAGGTTTGCGAGAAGTCTTAAAGTTATCCTCCAAATGGATATGATGAGTGCATACATTAGGGTCAATTCCCTTAATGTCAGCTAGGGACCAACCAATCGCAGAACAATGTTCCTTAATCACCCTGATCAAACGTGTCTCTTCCTCCTTAGATAACAGAGAAGATATAATTACTGGTTGACTACCATCTAGATCAAGTTGAATATACTTTAACTCAGGAGGAAGAGGTTTAAGCACCGGGGTGAAAGGAATATCGATAAATTCTTCTGGAGGGTCCACATCTTGAGTAATAAATACTTGCTTAGGCAGTAGGTCTTCAAACTCTGTAGATGAAGCAACAGAAGGGTCTACGATTTGTGTAAACTCGAAGATGGTGTTGACTTCCTCTATGTAGTAGTCATCGACAAAATCTAAACTTCCAAAAGAAAGGAATTTATGCATATGGTTTTCTGGAAATGAGTTATTAAAGTAATCTTGAGCTAAGCTCTCGATCATGCTAACCTCCCCATCTATAGACAAATCTGGTAACTATTTCATCATTTTAAAAACATTTACCTCAACAGAAAGATGGCCAAAAGATAAGGACATCGAACCATCGTGGCAATTTATAAGCGCGTTGGCAGTCGTCAAGAAGGGACGCCCTAAGATGATAGGAACAGAGTTGTTAGCGACTTCTGTATCGAGGATAACAAAATCAGCAAGATAGTAGAAATCCTGGACCTTAACAAGCATGTTTTCAACCACACCTTTAGGGTACTTAATAGATCGATCCGCTAATTGCAACGTCATTTTAGTAGGTTGCATCTCCTGTAGACCTATTTGTTTGTATAGATAATACAGGAGTAAGTTAACACTCGCCCCCAAGTCTAGTAAAGCGGTCGTCATGTGGGAATCTCCTAAGGTACATTGTACAGTAGGATGACTAGGAACCTTGTACTTAACAATTCCATTATGTTCTGATGAAAATGGAAACTATTCAATTAGAAAGGCGTCTTTAGGAATATTAGTCTTACGCCTAGTAGTGCACAACTCTTTAAGAAACTTAGCATGGTGAGATAATTTTTTAATTGCTTCGAGAAAGGGTAGGCTTATCGTTAGATTTTTGAAAACTTCCCTAATCTCGTCGAAGTTTGTATCCCTGTTTAACATAGCTAATTTGTGGGAAAATGGTGGTTTCTCTCTATATTTAGCATATGGATCAACTGGGTGTCTAACCTTTGCTTTTTGTTTCTTAGGTTATAGTTTAACTGGTACCTCTACAGGGGTAGGCTAATCAGTTTCTATTCTGGTATCTAGTTCAATCTCCGGTGTAGGGACTACTTGTGGGGTAACTATAGGCATAGTTACGTTGTTATCAACCACTCTCCCAGAATGGAGAGTGGTGATGGCATTTAGCTTACCTAAGTTTGCATTTTCCGTACCGTTCACCTAAAAGGCTGTGTTTGTTGTTTTAGGATTAGTTATTGCTTGATCTGGAAATACACCTTTGGGTTGTACTTTCTCTTGAGCTAACTGCTATAAGGAAAGTTGGATAGCTTGTAAAATATGTTGTTGAGATTGCATAAAGGTATCGAAACGATCCGGTTGTGGAGGAGTGTTAGCTATAGGTTGTGTGACAGGAACTATGTCATGTTGATTATTAATGGGTAGATTTTGATAGTTATTATTTACCGGAATGATACCTTTATTAGTATTATAATTATTATTGTTATAATTATTATAATTACCCTGACCTTGTCCTTGTCGTGGTTGAGCTTGGTTTTTATAATTATAACTACCCTGACCTTGTCCTTGCCTTGGTGGAGCTTGGTTGTAATTGTTTGTTGGCCTAACATTTGGGTTAAACAACCTTAGAGGTTGTTGATTATTTCGCCAACCGAAGTTGGGGTTTTGTCGCCAAGCTGCATTAGGTTCGCTATTAATGGAACAAACATTATCTTGTTGTGATTGTTGTTGTTCATAGGCGAGAGGACAATAGGAGTCTGGATGCTCAGGACTCAAACAGAAATTACATGGATTGGAGTTGACATTCATGACGGGGATAGGCGTTTGTTGAACAGAAATAGCCTCTACCTTTTTAGTGAGAGATTCGATTAAATTTTTAAGTTCAGGATCATGTTTCATCTCAAACATACCGGTGGCTTTAACTGTTGTAGAAGAACTAGCGGAACGGGAGATATCATCACTACCCCCCCAGTTATTATTACGCTTAGTTTGATCTTCTAAAAATTTATAAGCCTCTGAGGCTCCCTTACTTAGGAAACTACCCCCATTCATTATGTCAAGGACTTCTTTATGGTGGTGTATAAGTCTTTTGAAAAAGGCACGAACTAACGTGTCTTTCGCGAGGTTATGGTGTGGACACTCTATAAGAAGATCGGTGAAATGATTTCAAGCCTCTAAAAATTATTCATGAGGATTATATCGAAAGAAATGAATCTTGGAAAGCATTTCATCGGTCTTCAGTGGTTGGTAAAAATGTTCCATAAATAGTTGAACAAGTTTCGCCCACAAGTCCATTGCAGAATTAGCGCCTTTGGGCGTTAACAAGACGCCTTTATCGGCTAAAGTGAAGGGAAATACCCTCAATTTAATTTGTTCAGCACCAACCGTAGGATGGTGGAATGTAGTAAGGACTTGGTCAATCCTACGCATGTGCTGATAAGGCTTTTCATGGTCTAACCCATAAAAAACGGGTAACAAATTAAATATATTTGGGGGGATTCAGAAATCCCCCACTGGGTTTGATAGAACGATGCAAGATTTGAGGCTATCCTTCAAGGCTTTGTAAAAGTCAGAGAGAGGAGACTCTCTTTCTTCAGCCATTACTTCAGGTGGTGTGTATGGTATATTAGTTAGAGGTGTAGTCAATGGTATACTAGAAAGGCATGTTTGCTGACGTTGCCAGTTGATTACATTAGGCATTTTTCTTTGGCCTGACCTTAATCTCATGCAAGGCCAAGACCAATCTTAACGAAACACAACAACACTCCAAACAATCCTGATATGCTAGTATGAACCTCTAACAGGAGATGCGAGGTGTTTGAAGAAAGAAGTACCTGAATGCCTCCTTGCTTCGCTTATGAATAGCATCTTGTATACGCGTGCTCAGTGTGTATAACAAGTTAGAACACTAAAAACCTTGAAGAAATGGAAGTTTGAAACAAACCTGTGAAAATTGGGCAATTTTAGCAAAGGGCGCGGGTCGCACTAAGAATAGACCTAGTTAGGGTGCGGGTCGCGCTCAGGTCAAACTGGAGTTCCAGGCATTTGGGCTGGGGCTCGAACTTAGCCTTGGTAGGGCGCGGGTCGCACTTAGGGAAAAACTCAAGGTCCAGGTGCTTCAGCGCGGAAGGCGCTCGATTTTGCCTTGGCAAGCGCGGGTCGCGCTCAGCTAAAAACTGGAGTTCCAGGCATTTGGGCGCGGATGCCACTCCAATTTAGGCTGCGTAGGGCGCAGGTCGAGCTCCATGTAATTCTACGAGGAAAATTTCAATGCTGAAACGGACAACCACAGTTATAATCAAACAAGGGTGGGTGGGTTATGGGAATTTAGAAGACTAACAATTCTAAAGAAAACAATGTTAAAGGGAACTAAGATGGCAGCGGCGCCATTTGATAATCGTAAATATGAATATAAAATTCTACTCACAAATAAGCGATGAAAGTAAATGCAAGTAAAACTAAAACTTTACGAAGACTAATTTATCAAAGATTATTATACTCTCGAATCTATCGAAATAGAGTGGAGTAAAAGATTTGTTCCACTCCTAGTTCTTTAGCATTCAAAGTTTTCTTTATATTATCAGTCCTAGCCAAAGTTAATGAGAGTAATGGCGGGAATTTATACTACGATGCAAATTCAAATATTAAACAAGATACGATAACAAAATGACGAAAATACTAAGGTTTGAATCTAGATAAAGAATTAGGGAAATTTGATTCCACCTTGAATCCAACTTAATAAACTAGCATAGATTATTGTAATCAAATTCTTACGTTCTTATGATAAGAATTGGTTGTTCTAATCCCTAATCATTCATGGCAATCTCTACCAACTAATGACTAGCATGTGAGGAAGTTCTACCCTTTCTCATGGCGAATCAACTACCTTCTAGAGTGGAATAGACTCTTACAACGATTCTACACTACACAATCAAGTTTTCATCAAGGCTTCATCAAACCCACCCCTATAATGGAGGTTTAGCCTTGATTCATAAAACTATCATTTCCCAATGAAATTGAAGAAGACATCATATAAAGATTCTAACTTTACTAATATAAACCTTCAATTCAATAATTCAAATCTAAATTAACAACTAAGAATTGATTAACAACAAAGTAATTTAATTTATAGCTAAGTACTTTAATAAATCAAAACCGAAATTATGAAGAACTAACTATTTTCTTGATCTAATGAATAATAAAACAATGATTCAATTAACTAAATTAAAACAAGGTATGAAAAACTAACAAAGGTATGAAGAACTAACTATTTTTATTACTCTAACAAAGGAATAACAATGATTCAATAATCTAAATTAAAACAAGGTATGAAAACTAATTAATGGAAATCAAACTCAAAACTAGATCTAGAATTCCTATGCTTTAATGGCTACCTGCTACCTAAACTAATTTTCCTTTTTAGAGCTAACTCTTGTGTGTGGAAATAGAGGAGACCAGATCCACATTTTCTTGCATGGGTTAAGGAGCCATGTTTTGGGTCGGAAAATCGAGCCCAAAACCCAATCTCTTCAGTCCACAGGCCCCTTTTCAACTGGATCTGACTTTAGCAGACTTTTTATCCACTTTTTCTCCTATGATTGGTCAATATTTTGACCATTGGAAAGCTCTTTCCGAGCCGGTCGTTTTGACATAAGGTAGGCCCAATTCCGAGGCTTGAGTCCAAAGATACGGTTTTCGGAAGTTCTGCTGACTTTTGTGTGCTATTTCTGCCCGCGTTGACTTTGACTTTTCAGCTTTTGACCGGGTTTTACAAAGGCTTTTTCTCCTTGAATTTTGGCCTTTAATCACAGAACTCCTTAGCAACCAACCCTTGCTCCTTTATCTCGCCAAAGTGGCATATTTCTACACATAATTGACTTCAATGCCTGAAATACATAAAAGCACATAATCAGTATTAACTCTTATTTATTACTCTCATAATTGGTCTAAAAGTATTATTGTTAAGGGGTTAAAACTACAGTTTTGGGCCCTTATCATCTAGGGGCCAACCGATCACAGAACGATGTTCCCTAATCAACCTAATCAAACTTGTCTCTTCATCAGCAGACAACTGAGAAGATATGATCACCGGATGACTACCATCCAGATCAAGCTGGATATATTTCAACTCAGCAGGAAGAGGTTTAAGCACAGGGGTGGGAGGAATGGGTAGAAAGGCTTTCTTAGGGTCTTCGTCTTGAATGGTAAAAACTTGTTTAGGTAAGATGTCTTCAAACTCGGAAGATGGAGCTATAAAAGGATCTAAGATAGGAGTAGACTCGGAAAGGGCGTTGACTTCCTCTACAGAAGAGTCATTGTCAAAGTCAGAATTTCTAAAGGAAAGGAATTGATGCATCCGATACTCTGGAAACGTGTTGTTGAAATTATCTTGAGCTAAGCTCTCGATCATGCTAACTTCTCCATCGATCGTCGTATCAGATAATTGTTGCAACATTTTGAAAACATTCACCTTAACAGAAAGGTGTCTAAAGGACATGGACATCGAACCATCACGGCAGTTTATGAGCGCATTAGCAGTTGCCAAGAAGGGACGCCCTAAGATGATAGGAACAGAGTCGTTAGCGACTTTTGTGTTGAATATAACAAAGTCGGATCGGTAGTAAAAATCTTGAACTTTAACCAATATGTTTTCAACAACACCCTTAGGATACTTAATAGAACGGTTAGCCAATTGTATGTCATTTTAGTTGGTTGCTTCTTTTTTAGACCTATTTGTTTATATAGATAATAAGGGAGTAAGTTAACACTCGCCCCCAGGTCTAATAGAGTAATTGTCATGTGGGTATTCCCTAAGGTGCATTGTACAGTAGAATGACCAGGGTCCTTATACTTAACGATTCCATTATGTTCAGATAGAGTGAAAAATTGTTCAGTTAAAAAGGCGTCTTTTGGATTGTTAGTTTTCCGCCTAGTAGTGCACAACTCTTTTAGAAACAACCTATCACTACCTTCCATCATCCTAGTGTAGGTTCAGAACAAGTTAAACTTAGGGTGTTTCATTTCACCTTAGCCGATAAGGCGGCATCTTGGTTAACTACTCAAACGATAAACTCCATGGACACATGGGCTAAACTTGTTCACTTGTTCATGGAACAGTTTTACCCACCACTGAAAATAGAGGAAATGCTTCGAAAGATCCATTTCTTCTACCATAATCCTCATGAACCTTTTTCAAAAGCCTGGAACCAGTTCACTGATCTTCTTATAAAATGTCCGCATCATAACATTGCAAAAGACACACTTGTTCGTGCTTTCTTCAAGGGACTTTCACATCATCATAAGGAGGTTCTTGATATCATGAATGGGGGTAGTTTCCTTAGACAATAACTGGGGGGGTTACGATACCCCCCGCTCTACTACTTCTTCTTCAACAGTTAAGGCTGCCAGTATGTTTGAGGTTAAACCTAATACCGAGCTTAATTAGAACTCCCATCGAATCCCTCACTAAGAAGGTATATGCCCTCTCTGTTTAGTAGAAGCCCACTCTAGTCATGAACATTAACTCTACTCCATATAATTTATGTTTTAGTCTTGAGCATATAGACTCTTATTGTCCTCTTGTCTATGAATAACCCACCACCACATCCAGAAAATGTCTGCGATTTGAATAACATCCCTAACGCACCTTGGAGACAACATCCCAACTTCAATTAATGAAATAACCCACAACAAGCCACAACTCCATGTTTTGGTAATCAAAATGTTAGGCCAACCAACAACTACAACCAATATCCACCAAGACAAGTACAAGGGGTTAGGAAGTTATAATAATAATAGAGGTATCGTCCCAATTAATAACAACTATCACACCCCACCAGTTAATCATCAACGTGAGATAGTTCATTCCTGTCACACCACCTGTGGCCACTGAACCTTCCCAACCGGATCTCTTCGATGCCTACAGGCAAGCTCAACAATAGATATTACAATCTATTCAATAATCCATACAACATTTAGCCTAAGATAAAACCCAACCAATAGGTGTGTTTCCAGGTCAAGCTATACCTAATCCTAAATCACCAAATATAGCCTAAGTAACCGGTAGTCCTAGTAACGAAAATTTAAATATAAGTGAGTTAAATGTAGTCACTACCCTCCGTTCGAGTAGAGTTGTTGAAAATGCCGTAACTATGCCCGTTGATCCACCACAAGTGGTAATTGACAATGAAAATTTACTAGATACCATAATAAAAACTGAAGATCCAACACCAGTAGAGGTACCAGCTAAACCATAACCAAAGAGGAAAGCGGCCAAAGATAAAAATAAGGTTAATATTCCTGTTGACCCATATGCTAAATATAGAGATAAATCACCATTTCCCCACAGACTAGCCATGTTAAAAAGAAATACTAATTTTGATGAGATTAGAGAAGCTTTTAAAAATCTAACTATCAACCTACCTTTTCTTGATGCTATAAAAAAGCTACCACAACACCCTAAGTTTCTAAAAGAGTTGTGCACAACTAGGAGGAAAACCAACATAACAAAAGAAGCTTTCTTAATTGAATAGTTTCCCTCACTATCTGAACATAATGGAATCGTTAAGTACAAAGACCATGGTTGTCCTACTGTACAATACACCTTGGGCGATACCCACACGACAATTGCTTTATTAGACCTAGGGGCGAGTGTTAACTTACTCTCTTTTTACCTATATAAGCAAATCGGTCTACATGAAATGCAACCAACTAAAATGACTTTGCAGTTAGCTGATCGTTCAATTAAGTATCCTAATGGTGTCGTTGAAAACATGCTTGTTAAAGTTCAAGATTTCTACTACCCAGCCGACTTCGTTATCCTCGACACAGAAGTTGTTAATAACTCTGTTCCTATCATCTTAGGGCGTCCCTTCTTGGCAACCGCCAATACCCTCATTAACTGTCGTGATGTTTCGATGTCCATTTCCTTTAGACACCTTTCTATTGAGGTGAATATTTTTAAAATGATGCAATAGCTACCAGATACGACTATCAATGGAGAAGTTATCATGATCAAGAGCTTAGCTCAGGATTATTTCAACAACAAGTTTCCAGAAAATCAGATGCACCAATTCCTTTCCTTTGGAAGTTCTAACTTCAACGATGATTCCTACATAGAGAAAGTCAACGCCCTTTAGAGTCTACTCCAATCTTTAATCTATATTCTGAGTTTGAAGACCTCTGACCTAAACAAGTCTTTATTGCTTAGGAAGAATAACCTCCTGAAGCCTTTTTACCCATTCCTCCCACCCCTGTGCTTAAACCTCTTCCTGTTGAGTTAAAATATATTCATTTTGGTTCAGATGGTAGTCATCCGATGATCATCTCTTCTCAGTTAAATGTTAATGAAGAGGCAGGTTTGATTTGGGTGATTACGGAACATCATTCTGCTATTGGTTGGTCCCTAGATGACATAAAAGGGATTGACCCTAGTATATGCACACATCTCATACATTTGGAGGATAATGCAAATACTTCATGCAAACCACAACGTCGCTTGAACCTTGCCATGAAAGAACTGGGCAGGGAAGAAGTCTTAAGGTTACTTGATGCATGTATCATATATCCCATCTCCGATAGCGAATGAGTAAGCTCAGTTCATGTAGTTCGTAAGAAATCGAGTGTTACCATTGTACGTAATGCAGATGGTCAATTTGTTTCCACACGAGTTCTTATGAAATGGAGGATCTATATTGATTACAGATGACTAAATACCATGACACGTAATGATCACTTTCCTTTACCTTTTATAGATCAGATGCTTGAACGTCTCGCCGACCATGCTTACTACTATTTTCTAGATGGCTACTCTGGCTATTTTCAGATCATTATCGATCTTGATAATCAAGAGAAAACTACCTTCACATGTCTTTTTGGAACTTATGCATATAAACGAATGCCTTTCGGATTTTGTAACGCACCTGGTACTTTTCAGCGTTGTATGCTCCATATTTTTGGTGACATGGTGGAATGATTTTTGGAAGTTTTCATGGATGATTTTTCCATTTAGGAACACTCTTTCAGTGATTGTCTGTCTAGTATTTCTAAAGTTTTGACACGGTGTGAGGAAAAGAATCTGGTTTTAAACTAGAAAAAGTGTCATTTTATGGTTAAAAAAGGGATAGCTCTAGGTCATATTATGTCTAGTGATGGCATTGAAGTAGATAAAGCCAAATTAGATAAAATATCGTCTCTACCTATACCATGGACTATCCATGACATTAGAGCCTTTCTAGGCCATGCAGGTTTCTATAGGCGTTTTATCAAAGATTTTTCAAAATTTGCTAGGCCTTTAACAAATCTGCTTTGAAAAGATGTCATCTTTGATTTCAATCATGAATGTGAATAGGCTTTTGAGACATTGAAATCCGCCTTAACATCCACCCCGATTATACAACCTCCCAATTGGTCTAAGCATTTCAAACTTATGTGTGATGTTAGCGATTATGCTATTGGTGTCGTGTTAGGACAGAAACTAGATGATAAGTCCACCACCGTTATTATTACGCTAGTAAGACATTAATTGATGCTCAACGAAGTTACACTACCACGGAAAATGAATTTTTAGTTGTGGTTTATGCTTTAGGTAAGTTCTTTCTTTACTTGGTTGGTTCTACGACCTTAGTATATACTGACTATGCAACTCTTAGGTACCTTTTTGCCAAGAAGGATGTTAAACAGAGATTGATCTGATGGATTCTTCTCCTACAAGAGTTTACCTTAGAAATTAAGGATAAGAGAGGGGTTGAAAATGTAGTTGCCGATCACTTATCTATACTAGCCAATGACAATGATAGTGACTCTGAGTCCATATTTGATTATTTTCCTGATGAGCATCTCTATGCGATTTTTTCTGCACCATGGTATGCCGACATTGTGAATTTTTAAGTTTCTGATATTATTCCTGATATATGGTCAAGAAGCGATCGTAAGATATTTTTTGCCAGAGTTAAGTTTTACTAGTGGGATGAGCCCTACCTTTTTAAGTAATGTGCGGATCAGATTATTCATCGTTATATTCCCCAGTGGGAATATAATGAGGTTTTATCCTTCTGCCATGAAAAATCGTGTGGTGGCAATTTTAGTGGTATGAAAACAAAATATAAAGTTCTTCAATGTGGTTTCTATTCACTTACCTTTGTTAAAGATGCTCAAGTACACTGCAAGGCATGTGTTCAATACCAACAACTTGGGCGAATTACCAAATGTAATATGATGCCCTTAAATCCCATTATGGTAGTGGAGATTTTTTATGTATAGGGCATTGATTTCATGGGTCCATTTCCCATATCCCACTGTTTTATTTATATTCTCGTAGTCGTTGACTACGTTTCCAAATGGATTGAGGTCATGGCTTGCCATAGCAGTGACCATACGATGGTGATAAACACCCAAAACTGTAGTTTTAAACCATTAATAGTTTTATATTTAAGCCAATTATGTTTATAATAAATAAGAGTTAGTACTGTTTACGTGTTTTTGTGTATTTCAAGTCTTGAAGCTGATTACGTGCTTAAAGACACCATTTTTGCATGGAAAATAAGTCAAAATGATTGCTGAGAGAGTTCTATGTTTAAAGCCCAAGACTCAAGAAGAAAAGACATTTTCAAGCCTAATCAAAGCTGGGAAGTCAAAGTCAATTTGGGTAGAAAAAGGACAAAAAACCATCAAAACTTCAAAATAGCGTATCTTTGGACTTGGGCCTCAAAATTGAGCCAACGTTATGTCAAAACGACTGGCTCAGAACAAGCTTTCCAATGGACCTGACCTTACCCCAATCAGAGCTGTAAAAGTGGATGTAAAGGGCACTAAATTACTTTCCAGCAGCATCAACCCTTTTATACTTAACCTAATAGACTTTGGGCTCGCATTAGAGGCCCAAAGTCTCCCTTCCAAGCCTATGCATGAAAAATGTAACATAATCTTCTTCTATATAAAGAGGATTTAGGCTAACCTCTGGGGGACCCTATTTTAGAATAAGATAGTTTAGTTTAATATAGTTTGAGTTGAATTAAATTAGGTTTCTTAGTGTTGCCACCATTAAACCATCAATAAAGCTTTAGTTTTTCAATTCAATTCAAGTTCTTTATTATTATGCTTTTCCTTAATTGTTTAAGTAGTTTCAATCAGATGACATAAGGCTCAACCCTCAAATAGAGAGGGTTTATGAAACCACGTGAGGATGATGACTAATTAGTCATAGTTATAGTTTAGTAATTTGAACTTCAAGTTCAGTGTTATGAGATTTTAGAGATAAAACTCATAACATTGAACTAGAGGTTCGAATACCCACCAAAGAGATTTGTGGGGATGATAATCTCTAATGCTAGTAAATCTATGATTAGAGATAACCATGTATTTTCTAGGGATCAACAAACTAAATCAAGAACTTGATTAATAGTTATTTGAATTATGTGGTGGATTACCCTTCTCAATTATCTTCATAGCATTGTTTAAATCACAGTTTCAACCAAGTGAATTTATTGTTTTCCAGCTATAATTTTACTCTCATCCGGTAGAATAGTTTAGTTTTCAAGGTTCATTGTTAAGTGCGTGAATAACAAGAGTGGATCGAACATGATTACTCCCTCTATCCTATGATATTTGAGAGTATAATATGAATATTGATGCATGATATAAGTACTGTTTTTACATCTTCCCAATTTTATTTATCAATTGGCACTGCTACCGGGGATTAAACTTGGCATACCCGTGTGACAGGCGGGAATACTCACCACTATACTACAACGATTTAGTACATCAAACCCTAGCTGTTGGTTTGGAAAGATTTGAGTAGTGAAATTAGTACATCACCACATCCAATACAAAAGCCTATTCATCCATCAGACCATGGGCCTGACATACAGGCCCAACACGAAGCCTACAGTAAAAAGCTTGACTGTTATTCTTAACCTCTTAAACTAATAAGGTTACATTTTTTACATGACTTCATAATCTACCTCTTGGACCTGGATCAGTACTCGTATAAGTGTTCTAGTAGCAAATGACGTTCTTCAAGGCTATTGAAGGTGTTATTTATACGTGTAGCAAGGACACTCCAGGTAACACTTCTTTACATCATCAAATATATTGTAAAAGGATTATATTTCTAGCAATAATCATGCTATTTTTGCATGCTCATTAGGTTGATTGCATATTAGACTTAAAATTTCTCTGAGATTAAGATCTAGTACGAATAAACGTGCCTTAATAGTTTATCTTAGATGCAAAAACAACCGCCTAGCTAAAAATTCAAGCAACAACACACCCACACCAACCACGACTACATCTGTAGCAATGGGTGAAGAAGTAGCAGAGAGACCCCTCTCTGATTTTTACAAGGCTCTGAACGATGGACCTGAGCCCTGCATTGTTCTTGCAGATACAACAGGAAATTTTAGAATCCCCCCTAATATCTTTAATCTACTACTCGTTTTCCATGGTTTAGACCATGAAAAACCTTATCACCACTTACATAGGATACAACAAGTTCTCACTAGCTTTCATCATCCTAACATAAGACCAGAGCAAATAAAGCTTAGGGTGTTACCTTTCACCCAAGCTAACAAAGAGGCTGCTTGGTGATAAAAGTAAAATGATAGTTTTACCTACGACTAAATGATGAATTTCAAACGCAAGTAAAACTAGAACTAATCTTTACTTTTCTAATTTATCAAAGTTTTTCTACTTTCGATTCTATCGAAATAGAGTTGGAGTAAAAGATTCATTCCACTCCTAGTTCCTTAGAATTGACGTTTCCTAAGATTATCAATCTATACAAAGTTAATGAGAGTTTTACGAAATTTATACTACGATGGAAATTTAACTAACAAGATATGATTTTATACGACTACGGAATACTAAATTTATACTATGATAAGAAATTAGGGGGGATTGATTCCACCTTAACTCAACTTAATCAACTAACAAAGAAATGTCGCAATACAAATCAAAATGCTTTTGCATAAAAAAATTGGTAATTCTAATCCCTAATTATTCATAGCAATCTCTACCAAATAATAACTAGCATGTGAAGTAATCAAACCCATTCTCATGGTGAACTAATTACTCTCTAGAATTGAATAGATTATCACGACGATTTCTAAGTTAACAAAGATCAAGCTTCATCAAGGCTTCTTCAACCCCCTCTAATGGAGATTTAGCCTAGAGTCATCAAACTATCATTTCTATATGAATTTCAGCAAGACATGATATCAAGATTATAACTTTACTATATTGATCTAATCAAGAATTCAATTATAAATTAACAACTAAGAAATGATTAACAACTAAAACTGAATTTAGATCTAAATAATTTAATAAACCAAAATTGAAATCATGAATAACTAACTACTTTTATTAATCTAATGAAGGAATAACAATGATTCAATAACTGAATTTAAAACAAGATAAAATGAAAACTAATTAATTTAAAATCTAAATCTAGATCTAAAAAACTATTCTCTAATGGCTACTTGCTACCTAAACTAAAGATTCTTTTTGAGTTAAGTCTTGTGTCATGAAATAGAGGAGACCAAATCCACATTTTCGTGCATGGACTGAGGAGCCATGTTTCGGGCCGAAAAATCGAGCCCAAAACCCAATCTCTTCAGTCCACAAAGCCCTTTTCAGCTGGATTTGACTTCCATAAACTTTTCGCCCACTTTTGCTCCTCTTATTGGGTCAAGGCTTTGACCATTGGAAATATGATTCCAAGCCGGTCGTTTTGACATAAGGTAGGCCCAATTCCAAGGTCTTAGCCCAAAGATACGGTCTTCGAAAGTTCTGCTGACTTTTGTGTGCTGTTTCTACCCGCGTTAACTTTGACTTTTCAGCTTTTACCGGGGGCTTTACAAAGGTTTTTTCTCCTTGAATCTTGGCCTTTAATCACAGAACTTCTTAGCAACCAACCCTTGCTCCTTTATCTAGCCAAAGCGACACATTTCTGCACATAATTGACTTCAATGCCTGAAATACATAAAAGCACGTAATCAGCATTAACTCTTATTTATTACTCGCATAATTAGTCTAAAAGTATTATTATTAAGGGGTTAAAACTACATTTTTGGGCTCTTATCAAACAACCCCCAAACAACATTTTGCTTGTCCCCAAGCAAATATGAGAAATTAGAATAAGTGACCAAAAATGGAGTTCTAACTACTCTCGTTTCGTCGAGTGCAATTGCATTGACTATATGCAACAAGGCCTTAAACCACTTGGTATTCCCTAGTGGACGAGTTATAGCCTCGTGAGAGTTTTCTAGTGAAGGTACTCACAAACTTCATCTATACTACAACGACAAAGAAATAAAACTATTGTTTCCTTATTTATGCTCCCAATTGTCTATATATCTCACTAGCAATGAATAAAGAATAATCAAGTGGAAAACTAAATTAATATATGCATAATAATCAATCATCTACGAATAAACATATATACAATGAGTAATACTATGAAATGCACTAGCAGGTCCATTTCTGAAAACTCGGAATAGCGTCCTTAAGTAGGTCCTCACATAAATGTCAAGACAAAAACCACTCTGATTTTTCAGCTCAAGTTTAGCTACTCCGATTAATGCGATGGGCACACTTTACCTTAATCTCAATGACACACAAGGAAGCCGGAGTCGATCAAACACATCTGCCACTTACTATCACACTAACCTATTCATAATTGAGCTAGAAGTATTTATTAGGTGTTGCGGGGATTAGGAGATGGTTTAAGAAGGAAGGAAATGGATATTGAAAAAGACAAGTCTGAGATAATAGTCTTCATATTATGTAACTAGAGAAAACCTTATTTTTTACTTTTACTTCTACACTTTGTTTCCGTCCTTAGCCATATTTTTCTTTTTCTTTGGCTTTTGACTCCTTGGATTCTATTTTTGGAGTTCTAACTTTTTTTTTGGATGGAAACTTTCTTTTCTTATTTGAAGCAACTAACAATTTCTTGATTTCAAAGGTCTTTCTCTTTCCTATTCTTCATCTCTATTCTCAAACTCATTCAAAGAATGGGTAGGCTGATTTTTATTTTTATTTTGTTTTGTAAACAGTTAAAGGATTTGCGGTTTATGAAAGGCTAAAAAAAGGTTCAGAGGGGCGACTAGCGGAAAATAATTTCATAAAGGTTGAATTTCTGGCTATATCGATCCAAAGAGGGCCTAAATTCAATTTTAAGATATGGTATAATGATCAAGCAAGTGGACGTGTGATTTCTCTATCCGGATTTTACTTCTCCCTTGTGTCATTTCTCAAATGTTTCACTCGATATAAGGCTTTAGGCTATATTCCCATAGGATTTGTAGAATGAGTACTCTAGCCTAGATTTCAGAAACTTACTGTCAACAATCATAGATACTCATGTAATATATTTATAGATAGATGCAAAGATTATTAACTACATATTAACCTAAGTTTCTAAAAATTATTTTAATATAAAAGCTACGTGAGACTTCTAGATTATTTAGAGCATAGAGAAAGAAAACAATACCAATATTCCTAAGTATATAGCATAACTTTTTATTTATATTTTTGAAATTTTTGAATTTTTACTAGAAAACAAGTGCATATTATACATATCTATATCCTAACAGATGTCTTACTTACACGTGTTTTATGCCCCCAAACAATAAGCATGTTTTGTCCTCAAAGTATTTAAATAAAAAGGGTAGAGAAATACCATGGAAATGCGTGAAATTTTGAAACATCTGCAAAACAAAGTTAAAACATAATAATATAGAAAAAGAAAAATAGACGCAACTCTATATGAGTTCCACCCGTTATGGGAATAACAAAAATTAAATTGTTTGGGACATAAGCAGACACTAACTGAAACTAAAACTTACCTCCTCTCTTGGGTTTAATCGTCATTCTCCTCATCTTCAATAAAGAAATGAGGTTCTTTCGCATCCTGCCACGCCATGGTGATTTGCCAAGCTTCACGCCATTTATCATCTACTATAGCTAACCTATCAAGCGCCACTTGGTCAGATGGGGTGTAAGGAGCAACCTGATGAGGTTGTATCCTCCACCCTGGCCAAGTCATTACACGGAAAGATTGAATAATACAATTGGTGGGTCTCACAATGTCGACCCCAGCCCAATCCGTGAAGCGGGCACAAAAAACAGGGAAGAAACATAGCATAATACAACAAATTAAAACAGGCATAAGAAGATACTTATACCTCTTGTTATGGGCTCGGGCTAAACTAGACATTAAAGTCTGGGGAATATCATAGAGTGTACGTCCCCAGCTAAAGCAAGGATAACGTTATTCCCCTCTAATGTTTAGCATGATCTAGAACATAACAATGCCCACGTTCATGACAGGCTACCAAGGGCGACATTATAATCCCCTTGGTCCTCTATCCTAAAGATTCTTGCCCCGTAATGCTCATGAAAATCCTCATAGTTATACATGTACATATTATTTACCAAATAGGCCCATGAGTCTTGTGTTTCAGCGGGCATAGCAAGTCCAAGAACAAAGGCTAACAAGAACCTAGAAATTTCCATCGGTTCGTCCCCAATGGTGATGGAGAACACTTGTTCTCCATCCGGTATATCAAAAAACTTACAATTATCATAAAAATAAGATGTAAGTGTAGGAGAATAAAGTTCATCATGAATAAATAATACCACCCCAAACAATTTGGGAAGGTGGGATTAACAATAAAAACAACGCACATTTTGAAAAGAACCACATTATATTAAAATTTAAATTCAAACAACATTTAACTACCCAATTCAAATTTAACTACAGAATTCAAAAATTAACATCCAACTAAATAAAAACAAATACAAAACAACATCAACTCAAAATATCCCTAAACAACGCGCTGCTGGTAGTCGATGGCACATGAGAATGAGATGACTCCTGAGCTCCCGATGGGCTAGAGCCATCAGTCTTGCGGCGACGACGCTCGTGCCTCACAGACGCCTCCTCCTCAGAAGAAGCCCCCTAGGGTGGGAAGCGTTCACGCATATCTTCATAGAACTTTCGCTGAGCTTCTATCTCGGCCTTCATCTCCTCCCAACGCTCATCCTTGCACTGGGCACGAGTCTCATAGTTACGATGTATGACAGTCTGGCGAGTTCGGAGGTCTTCACAAATTGTATTAAGAGAACACATGCCACGATGAAGCACTGACATGCGTTCTGCATCTGACATACATCTCTCTAAGGCATCGGCATCGGCATCAAAACATGTCGTGTCCTCTTCATCCTCCGACTTATCTCCCGACTCATCCTTTTCAACTACCCTCTCTTCAAGCAACCTCCACATCTTTTGAATACACTCCATATAAATAGTAGGATTTTTGTGCTCTTTCAAGTAAATCCGATCAGACTTCGGAGTCGCTCTCAAGGTTATCATGATCTTCGATATCAAAACAGGGAGAGGTGCAATACTCTTCCTGACTCCTCTAATCATAGTAATCAAAAACTCGAGGATACAGAAATCATACTTTCTCGTCTAGAGTGTCCAAAGCACGTTGAGACAATTCAAGCTAATGTCACTAACTTTCTCTTTTCCAATGACATTCCTTCCAATCCACTGAGAGACAGCCCGCTGGTTGGTTCGCAGAGACGACTGGCAAACACAATGCGAGCTTGCATTGTAGTTACCCTCCAAAACCGTCTCATTCATCAAAGGCTCGATCCTAGTAAATTGGGATTCCTGGATTATGGCTACTAGAGTGCGTCCTTCCTCCATGCCGAAGATACGAGCTAACAAATTTCTATCCACTTCTCTCCTTACTTTATTCACCTTCACAAAAATTTTATTCCCAACCAACTCCCTCTTCCTATAAAATTGTTGGACCAAATCTTCATGATAAAAATCGTTCGTCGTATACCACAAATGCATCCAATCCCTACGAATCATCTCGTCACTGTAAAACGGCGCAAAGTGGAAGGGCGTAAATTCTTGTTCTGGAAAAATTCTCCGTCTTTGAGCCATTGGAGTTTTGATAAGATTTGTGGGTTTGAATAAGGTAGGGAGACGAGTTTTGAAACAAACTCACTAAAAATAATGGGAGGAGGCGCGGTGGTGGCGGTGGCAGTTCGAAATTTGTGAATTTTTATATTTTTTTGGTATTCCAAAAGGTCGAAATTAGTGAGGGAATGTTTTGGAGAAGATTTGAAGTTGATTTGAACTTTGGGCTTCGGTGTATTTAGGTTTTCCTTTTTTTTTTTTGTTAGAGTTTAAAGCTTTGTTAATGGCGAAAGTGAAGAAAATCGCGATTCTGTCTTTGATTTGGAGGATGGAGACGCATGTGCGTGCGAGATTGGGCCTAAGCCCAATTCGATTTATCGAAATTTGTCGTAACTAAAACTAAAACTAAAACTTCATTCGTGTGCTAATTTATCAAAGTTTTCTACTCTTGAATGCTATCGTAATAGAGTTGGAGTAAAAGATCCATTCAACTCCTAGTTCTTTAGAATTCGTGTTTTCTAAGACTATCGGTCCTACCGAAGTCAATGAAAGTAAGGACGGGAATTTATACTACGATGGAAATTTAACTAACAAGATATGATTTTATACGACTACGGAATACTAAATTGATACTATGATAAGGAATTATGGGGGATTGATTCCACCTTAACTCAACTTAATCAACTAATAAAGAAATGTCGCAATCCAAATCGAAATGCTTTCGCATAACAAATTAGTAATTATAATCCCTAATTATTCATGGCAATCTCTACCAAATAATAACTAGCATGTGAAACAATAGAACCCATTCTCATGGTGAACTAATTACTCTCTAGAATTGAATAGATTATCACGACGATTTCTAAGTTAACAAAGATCAAGCTTCATCAAGGGTTCTTTAGCCCCCTCTAATGGAGGTTTAGCCTAGAGTCATCAAACTATCATTTCTATACGAATTTAAACAAGACATGATATTAAGATTATAACTTTACTATATTGATCTAATCAAGAATTCAATTCTAAATTAACAACTAAGAACTGATTAACAACTAAAACTGAATTTAGATCTAAGTAATTTAATAAACCAAAACTGAAATCATGAATAGCTAACTACTTTTATTAATCTAATGAAGGAATAACAATGATTCAATAACTGAATTTAAAACAAGGTAAAATGAAATCTAATTAATTTAAAATCTAAATCTAGATCTAAAAAACTATTCTCTAATGACTACTTGCTACCTAAACTAAAGATTCTTTTTGAGTTAAGTCTTGTGTCATGAAATAGAGGAGACCAGATCCATATTTTCGTGCATGGGCTGAGGAGCCATGTTTCGAGTCGGAAAATCGAGCTCAAAACTCAATCTCTTAAGTCCACATAGCCCTTTTCAGGTGGATTTCACTTCCAAAGGCTTTTTGTCCACTTTTTCTCCTTTAATTGGTTCAAGGCTTGGACCATTGGAAATCTGATTCCAAGACGGTCGTTTTGACATAAGGTAGGCCCAATTCCAAGGTCTGAGCCCAAAGATATGGTCTTCGGAAATTATCTGCTGACTTTTGTGTGATGTTTCTGCCAGCGTTGACTTTGACTTTTCAGCTTTTACCAGGATTTTTCTCCTTGAATCTTGGCCTTTAATCACAGAACTTCTTAGCAACCAACCCTTGCTCCTTTATGTCACCAAAGCGACACATTTCTGCACATAATTGACTTCAATGCCTGAAATACATAAAAGCACGTAATCAACATTAACTCTTATTTATTACTCACATAATTAGTCTAAAAGTATTATTGTTAAGGGGTTAAAACTACAATTTTGGGCTCTTATCATTCGGCTAACAGCACATAAGTCAAACTCTGTAGACACATGGGATAAACTCATTGGGCTGTTTATGGAACAATTCTATCCACCCCAGAAGACTGATGAATTTTTTTCAAAAGATTCACTTATTTTGCCAAAACCCGCATGAATCTTTTTCAGATGTTTGGAATCGTTTTATCAATCTTCTGATAAAGTATCATCATCATAACCTTGGAAAAGACACACTTGTTCGTGACTTTTTCAAGGGTTTATCTCAACACCATAAGGAGACTCTAGACATTATGAATGGATGTAGTTTCCTAAGTAAAGGAGCCACAAATGCTTATAACTTCTTAGATGATCAATCCAAGAAAAACAGCAACTGGGGAGGTAACGATTACTCTCGCTCCACTCTATCTTCTTTAACAGTTAAGACAACCAGTATGTTTGAGGTTAAACTTGGTGATAGGAATTTAGTCGGTCTAAATTAAATAGACTAATCTAACCCTAGTTAAACCGCAAGCGCACAGTTATCGTTGAAAATAGTTGCGGGAAACGGGTCGATCCCATAGGGATTGCTACTTCGGACAAATGAGTATTAAAATTATACTTAACTAATTTGAACAATATTCTTTTATGGAATTTGGAATTACTATTAACTAAAGCTAATTATTTTAACTACGTTTATGAAAAGAATAAATTAAGCAATTGAAATTAAACGAACAATTGGAGAGAAATACTAGGACTTTAGATTCCGCCACTAAACCTTTTAGTCAATATTTTAAGATTAGGTTTCAATGTTTCAAATTAATACGAGAAACATCCAAATGAGAATTCAGTGTTTCTCGGGATTTTATCGTGACAACACTATTTTTTTCATAAAAGCATCTTTCAAAATTCAGCAGTAAAGATCAAACGTAAAAGATTACTTGTCTTTTGACGGGACGAATAATATCTAAATTTAATATTTGCAATTAAATCAAGCTTTGATGAATAACAATATATATTCAAACGACTAAGGATGCATGACATACAAAGTGAAAGAATAAACTACTATCAATCTTGAATATATTGAACGAAGATTAATCGTTTAATATCTAAGTGAAATCATCAAAACCCAAACTCAAAATAATAACATCAAGGCTAGGGCTTCATCTTAGCCCTAGCTAATAGTTTAGCAATTCATAATAATGGAACTGAAAATAAAGAAAAGGTTAGGAGAACTCATGTCTACGGTGAAATCTCCTTGGCTTTCCTTCGTCTCGTTCTCAATTTCCGTGCGTCTCCAATTCTCGCTCTTCGGCTCTCCGGTGTTATGTTCTCCCCTCTCGATATTCTACTTCCTGTTCTCCAAAGCCCCGTTCCCTTTGATTTTTACTTGTATATATAGAGGTTTCGGTTTGAGCAGTGTTTGATTTGGAATGGAATTAGAAGTATCTAATTCGGTAGCGAGATTTTCGAATTCGATCAGTTTGATTTGAATAAGGATTTTCGGCTTTTGGTTTCTCTTTTTGTTTCTGTTCCTGAGTGATAGGAGAGTTGAGATTGTGTTCAGGTGGTCTTGGGAGTTGGGAGTATGAATAGGTAATAGGTTGTGTGGTTTGATTGGTTCGGGTGTTGATTTGGATCGCCGAAATTAGAGGGATCGGTTTTTGGGTTTCTTCTATTCGTGAGAATGAATTGCTAACTCTTTGATTCGGTAGTCCAAGGTGCAACATAGTTAGAATATGGCTTGGTGGGTTATATGTTTGTATGGGCTTGGAAGTGTGGGCTTTGATGTTTAGTTATGGGTTGGTCTAACTAGTTGTACATGGGTGCACATGGTCCGGTCTTCAGCACCTCCTTTAGTCATGTGAGTTTAGACTTTAGATGTTGGCACATAACTCACAAGCTTGTACTGTTCACGTGTTACTCAATATCCTTGAGCCAATATATTCAAGGCCCCATATCCGCCAGTTCCCATAGACTAAGCCCTCGACTGATCTCGCACCATACACGTTCCATGCCAGTCCAACTAGAACCATTGTACTAACTCAATCAACGCCTACTCCCTGGAATGTACTGCTGACAAAACAGTAATTATGCATTAATATTTCCACGTTAACTCCAAGTCCTGCAAAGTCACTAGAAACACAAAAACTAAATCAAACAAATGAAATAAATGAACTAACTAATATAAAACTGGGTGTAAATATATGTAACATTTACGTGTTTATCAAATACCCCCAAACTTATATTTTGCTAGTCCTCGAGCAAAACTAAAACTGAACTAATAACAAAAACAAAAATTCTAACTCACTTTCGTAGGAATCACAATTACACTTAGCATGTGTAACAAGCCTTTTAAACCCCTAGGTTGCCCCTAGTGGACGAGTTTAGTCTCGTGAGGGTTTTCAGAAACGGTACCCACAAACATTAACATAGCATAACCAATGGTGATATAATTTTCTCAGAGTTCAAATCTTTTTCGCCCACTACTACACAAGTTCAAAAATTATTAATTATCACAGTTTCCATCATTATCACCAAGACGCATTACTACTTCCAAAGATAGAAATCATGGACTACTTTCCAAAACCAAAGCGTGTGTGTGTGTGTTTAGCCAAACTAATACAATCTCTTATCCAAGTAACGGAATTCCTAACTTACTATCCAAAGAATATATCAACCTCAATCCTTACCATTCATACACTCACAAGAAAGTCTCTCTCTTAGATAAGTTTTCAATTTTACCTCTGTATGTAGGGAAATGAGTAAAATAATAGAACATCCCACATACTTAGCCAGAAAGACGGACTTATAAAATTTCAAAAACAAATTAGTCTCATGGAAAGAGCATCAATCACATGTGAAGTGTAGGGTCCTTCACTTTAGCATCCTCTCACCTATTCTACACTTCATATCATACTTTTGTGATAAGTCTGGGTATTAAGACGGGGCTTAGGATATGTTAACAAGAAAATGGTAAAAAGGATTCAAAAATTTCTGAGAATAAACTAAAGACTTTTCTTGCACTTGATCTTTTTGGAAAATTTCTTCACTTTGTAGACCACATTACTTTATTTTCTCACTACTTCTTCTTAATGATTTCTCTTTCTCTTTCTTTTTCTTTTCTATATATATATATATATATATATATATATATATATATATATATATATATATATATATATATTTCTTTCTTTCTTTTCTATTGAATCACTTTGAGCAAAAGGAATGATTTTCTTCATTTGATTTTGGTAAATTTTCCTTTCGAATCTTCTTTCTTCTAGCTTTCTCCTTAGTCTTTTAGAAATTCTCAGAAATATGGGTAAGGCCAATAATATGGGTTTACACTCCTTATCTAGAGTTGGGTTAAGTATAGTTGGTTTGAGAAGAAAAGGCTTAATATATAAGGCTCAAAAGGGGTTAACATGATGATCCTACTAGGTGGGATAAATAAAGGCTAATTGGTTCACTATTACTTGACTTATCGATTATGATATTCGCTTGAATAGACTACAAGACCTAATGGCTATCTCCCCAGTTGATGTCACTTCGTGATCAACCAAAATAAGAAAAAATGAGACCATACAACGAATTTAAGCGCAGAAGAATGATTGAGTCAACTTGGACTCAGAATTTACGTAAAAACTCTCCAAAAAATTCAAAGGCTCAAGTCTCATGGGTTAAGTCTCTATATTCCTCTTCTAGTTCACTAGGAGATTAAATTACTCTTCAATTTAACATGTATCAGGTGGCTAATAGTGCATATTCCACTTTGGCTTAGACTTTCATCAACAAAATCTATTTCTAGAGGTAGAAAATAGTCTAAAAGCAACAATGACTTCAAAAGTGACTCTTAACTTCATAGATTCCTTGAAAATCAGTGGCTTTAGAAATCAAATTTTTTTAAAATTTCTCATCATAGAAAATCACCATTAATCATACCATGTTAGACATTGATTTTTCGCTAAACAAACATTTTGTTCCCACCCCCCAAACCTCTTATAGATATTGTCCTCAATGTTAACATAGATGCGGAATTTAAAAGATAACAACATGGACAAGTAAAAGTATATAAGGAAAGAGGTTACCAAGAGCTTCCAAAAACGAAAAATAATATCCTCGAGTCACCTGTAGAAATTAGTACCTCACAAAAGATATAACAATGATAATATAAAAGAGGAACCAAGTTACTACAATGACTAAAATGTGTCACGTGTCTCATCCCATAGAGTTACACGTCTCCAAAAAGGCAGAGAAAAGGTGCTAGAGTGGAATGCATGATACACGTGCACAAAAGACTCGACAAAAATAAAAAACATGGGTTGCCTCCCATAAGCGCTACAGTTAACATCTCTAGCAGATGAATACTTCGCACACCCAATTCTTAGATTAGCATTTTGTCTACCAACTAAACACAAAATGAACGCCCCAAAATTGAAAAAATTTCGACAGAGTCTCCTTTGTATTTTCGACATTTCATAAATATACAACCTGTCATAACCTTAAAATCACAATAATATGTTTCTCATTGGTTAACCCAAATGGAGACTAGGGGCTAGAATGAAATATTTGGGAACAATACGAAGCGACTCTTACAAAAGAAAATCAAAATCTAAACTACTAAAATACAACAAGCATACTCATTTAGTCATGATAAACAGGATCAATAAGATCCACCTCTTCCACCTCCTTATTAGTAAAACCATCAAGATATGGTTTCAAGCGTTCACCATTAACCTTAAACACACGACCATCCGTAGGATCCTCTATCTTAACAGCACCATGAGGAAAAACAATTTTAATAATGAAAGGACCACTCCACCTAGAACGCAATTTACCAGGAAACAGACGCAAACGAGAATTATATAGCAAAACTTTTTGATCAAGTTCAAAGGACTTGCAAATAATAGATTTATCATGAAAAATCTTAGTCCGCTCTTTGTAAATCTTAGCATTCTCATATGCCTCATTCCTTAACTCAGCTAACTCATTCAATTGAAGCTTACGTTGTGAACCTGCTCTACGCATGTCAAAGTTAAAAGTTTTAATGGCGCAGAAAGCACGATGTTCTAATTCCACAGGCAAATGACATGCCTTCCCAAACACAAGCCTATAAGGAGACATACCAATGGGGATCTTATAAGCAGTCCTATAAGCCTAAAGGGAATCATTAAGACGTTGAGACCAATCCTTACGGTCAAGTCGTACCGTCTTTTCTAAAATTCATTTAATTTCCCTATTAGGTACTTCAACTTGGCCACTAGTTTGGGGATGGTAAGGGGTAGCAAGTTTATGAGTAATAGAGTACTTTTTCATTAAGGATTCAAATGCACGATGTGTAAAATGAGTACCATTATCGCTTATAATTGCACGAGGAGTACCAAAACGAGAAAATATATTATATTTCAAAAAGTTAACTACAACCTTGTGATCATTCGTTTTACATGGCACCGCCTTAACCCATTTAGAAACATAATCTACCGCGACGAGGATATAAAAATAACCGAAGGAAGGAGGAAAAGGACCCATGAAGTCTATACCCCACACATCAAAAAGCTCAACAACCAAAATAGGGGAAAGAGGCATCATGTTCCTATGGGAAATATTACCCATACGCTGGCATCGATCACATCCTAAACAAAACTCATGTGTATCTCTAAAGAGAGTAGGCCAATAAAAACCACACTGCAAAACCTTAGCAGCCGTCTTCTTAGGACCAAAGTGACAACCACATGCATGGTCATGGCAAAAGGAGAGAATACTACGAAACTCACTCTCAGGAACACATCTCCTAACAATCTGATCAGGGCATGACTTAAACAAGTATGGGTCATCCCAGAAAAAATACTTAACCTCAGCAAGAAACTTAGATTTATCTTGTTTTCTCCAATGAGAAGGAAACTGACCTGTAACAAGATAATTAACAATATTTGCATACCAAGGCAACTGGGAGACACCAAAAAGTTGCTCATTAGGGAAGGACTCATTCCAAGGCAAAAGACTAGTAGAAGACTCTACTATAAGCTTAGACAAGTGGTCACCGACCACGTTCTCTGTACCCTTTTTATCCCTAATCTCAATGTCAAACTCTTGTAATAAGAAGACCCAACAAATAAGACGCGCTTTAGCATCCTTTTTAGAAAGAAGATACTTCAAAGCCAAATGATCAGTAAACATGACAACCTTAGACCCTATGAGATAAGACCTAAACTTGTCTAAAGCAAACACAACAGCTAACAACTCCTTCTCGGTTGTAGTGTAATTCATTTGGGCATCATTAAGAGTTCGACTCGCATAATAAATTACATGGGCCAACTTATCAAACCGTTGACCTAAAACAGCCCCAATAGCATAGTCCGACGCATCACACATTAACTCAAAAGGCACACTCCAATCAGGTGGTTGTATGATAGGAGCGGTAGTCAATAAATGCTTAAGCTTCTCAAAAGCTTTCAAACAATCATCATCAAAGACAAAATCGACGTCCTTACCAAGTAAATTGCATAAGGGATGAGAAATCTTGCTAAAGTCCTTAATGAACCGCCTATAAAATCTAGCATGACCTAAAAAAGACCTAATATCTTTCACAGTCTTAGGTGGTGGAACACTAAAAATGACATCAATCTTAGCCTTATTGACCTCAATTCCTTTAGTAGAAACAATATGACCAAGAACAATACCCTGTTGAACCATAAAATGGCACTTCTCCCAATTCAACACAAGATTCTTCTCCTTGCACCTAATTAATACTAATTCCAAATGGTGCAAACCCTCATCAAAAGAATCACCAAATACGGAGAAATCATCCATCAACACCTCAAGAAACCTTTCTACCATGTCAGAAAAGATGTTAAGCATGCATCTCTGGAAGGTACCGGGTGCATTACATAACCCAAATGGCATACGACGGTAGGCAAAAGTTCCAAAAGGACAAGTAAATGTAGTATTTTCTTGATCCTCAGGTGTAATACATATTTGGTAATAACCAGAATAACCATCGAGAAAACAATAATACTTATGACCGGCTAAACGTTCAAGCATCTGGTCAATAAAAGGAAGAGGAAAGCGATCTTTCCTAGTGGCTAGATTCAACATACGATAGTCAATACAAAAACGCCACCCAGTAGTCATACGGGTAGGAACTAACTCGCCATTCGCATTCTTAACTACCGTAATACCAGACTTCTTAGGGACAACCTAAACCGGACTCACCCATTAACTATCAGAGATGGGGTAAATGATACCCGCATCTAACAACTTGAGAACCTCGGCTCTCACTACCTCTCTCATGTTAGAATTAAGCCGTCTCTGGAACTCACGGGTTTGTTTAGCATTCTCCTCTAGATGAATATGATGCATACAATTAGTGGGGCTTATCCCATTAATATCAGCAATAGTCCACCCTAAAGCTGTTTTATGGTCTGTAAGAACCTTAAGCAATTTACTCTCTTGTTCACTATCAAGATTAGGAGCAATAATAACAAGCAAAGTCTCATCAGGTAATGGTTTCAACTCAAGCTTAGGAGGACTCTCTATGGAAGGAACTGGTTTAGACTCAGAAGGAGAAAGAGGTTCTACCTTGGTTTTCCACTTATTAGTATCTAAGATTGGGTAGCATCAACCAAAGCATTTACTTCACAAATAGAACTATCCACATCAAAATCACCGCCAAAGTGAGTTAAACAAGACTCAAGAGGGTCATCAGAATAACTTTCCAAGAAAGTCTTGTGAACCACACTTTCAATAAGATTAACATCCCAAAGATCATCAGGTTCAGGAGGTTGTTGAGTCACATTAAACACATTAAGTTCTGTAGTCATATTACTAAAAGAAAGCTTCAACACTCCATTACGATAGTTAATGATAGCATTGGATGTGGCCAAAAATGGACGAGCTAAGATGACAGGAATATGGTGTTTAAGATCTTGAACAGGTTGTGTTTCTAGAACAATAAAATCAACTGGGAAATAAAATTTATCAACCTGAATCAAAACATCTTCAACAATACCACGTGGAACTCTGAAAGACTTATCCGCTAGTTGAAGTGTAATCGGCGTAGGTTTCAATTTACCAAGACCAAGCTATAAATAAACCGAATAAGGTAACAAATTAACACTATCCCCCAAATCAAGTAATGCCTTCTCAATCATATGATCACCTATAACACAGGAAATAGTAGGGCATCCTGGATATCTAAACTTAGGTGGAGTGCGGTTTTGAATAATCGAACTCACTTGCTCAGTAAGGAAAGCTTTCTTATGCACATTCAACTTACGTTTTTGCGTACACATATCCTTAAGAAACTTGGCATAAGAAGGAACTTGTTTTATAGCATCAAGTAACGGAATATTAATATGAACTTGCTTAAACATCTCCATTATCTCATTAAAAGTATTTCCTTTCTTAGCATGAACTAACCTCTCAGGAAAATGAGCTTTTGGTATATAAGATGGTACAGGACTAGACTCAAAAGAAGTAGGAGGCTCTAAGCATTTTTTAGAAGCATCACAACTATTAGAACCACTTACATCAATCTTCTCGCCCTCACACTCTATAGGATCAGATCTGACCTCAACATCCCTAGGCATCTCAACCCTATTATCAATATGTTTACCACTTCTAAGAACGGTAATAGACTTGGCTTGCTCCTGGTGGTGCTCTTGGCTCAAGTTAGAGCCTATTTCATACTGTCCCTTTGGATTAGCCACTGGTTGACTAGGAAACCTACCATTTTCCCTCTCATTCAAAGTATTAGCAATTTGACCCATTTGAATTTCTAACTTCACAATAGATTGCGCGTTTGAATGCAAACTCTGTTGGGTATCCTTTTGAAATCGTTGGGTGTCTTGATGAAATTGAAGGGAACTCTGCATGAAAAGACTAAGAGTGTCCTCACCAAACGGTTTCTTATTATATGTGTTGAGTGCATTAGCTTGTTCAGCTATACACCCATTGAACGCAGAGATAGAAGGACATGTTTGGGCTGTGTGCGCGGGACTCTCACATAGCTGACATACTTGACTAACTGACTTGACATGAGAACTCTCCCCTTTTAACTTCAAGGATTCCACCTCCCTAGCAAGATTAGCAAGTTTGGGACTCATCTCAAAATCGCCTCTCACCTCATAAACACCACCCCTCTTTGGTTCAGCAGCTACTTATACACTTTTATCATAGACCCTTCCTGGAGATTCCCATTGCTGAGAACTTTCAGAGATTGTATCAAGAAGTTTCCAAGCTGCGTCCTCTTGCAAAGAGAGGATATCTACCCCACTTCGGGACTCAACAAACTGACGGTGTGAAATCGACAACCCCTCAAAGAAACTGCACTAATTGCCATTTCACAAAATTATGGTGAGGACACCTTAAAAGAAGATCTTTAAATCTTTCCCAACATATATAAAACTCTTCACCCTCTTTTTGAGTAAAATGCATGATCTGTCGCTGAAGGCTAGTAGTCTTGTGCATGGGAAAGAATTTAATGAGAAACTTAATGTTCAACTCATCCCAAGTAGTGATAGACTTAGACTCTAAGGAATTCAGCCACAACTTTGCCTTATCCTTTAGTGAAAAAGGAAAGAGGCGGAGTTTGATAATCTCTGGTTGGACTCTAGGGAAGTTAAAAGTACCACATATATCTAAGAACGCCTTAACATGAAGATAAGGGTCTTCAGAATCAAGACCATGGAACTGGGGAAGCAAGTTTATGATGGCCGCCCTTAACTTAAAATTAGCATCGCACGTAGGCAAATCAATGCAAGAAGGATTAGAATTAAGGACTGGATAATAGTAGTCCTTAAGGGTTTTAACTTCGGGTTCTGCTGCCATTTCTAACAAATGTTTTTCTAACTCGCCTTGGTTTGGATTAGTAGGTCCCTTATGAAATATTCTTTCGATTTCCGGATCAAAAGGTGCTATATCAGGATTTTCAGAACGGGTTTCTACCATACACAACCTCGGACTCTAGATAATGAAAACCTAACTCTACAATGAAAGACAATAGACGTAAAATGAAAGATGCGGGATGATGCACAATCACAAAAAATAAGCAACAAATCTCAAACCGAATTGAATTTTTAATTAAGGTTTAAAATAAATGCTCCTAAACCCGGATAACACGATTCCCAGTTCTTGTGCTAAAAACACCGTCACTCGATCCACGTGTCAAACGAGCTTTCCTAGTGAGCGGGCTAAAACCTGTCCTAATGCAATATGCCTAAGGCTGGTCAAAAGCAAAAGCAAACACTTAGACTACGGAATAAAACTAAACTACGACTAAACCTAAACTATGAATTAAGTTAAGTAAGACCCTAAAACTCGATTGTACCACTACAAACCCCGGCAGCGGCGCCAAAAACTTGATAGGAATTTAGTCGGTCTAAATTAAATAGACTAATCTAACCCTAGTTAAATCGCAAGCGCACAGCTATCGTTGAAAATAGTTGCGGCAAACGGGTTGATCCGACAGGGATTGCTACTACGGACAAACGAGTATTAAAATTATACTTAACTAATTTGAACAATATTCTTTTATGGAATTTGGAATTACTATTAACTAAAGCTAATTATTTTAACTACATTTATGAAAAGAATAAATTAAACAATTGAAATTAAACGAACAATTGGAGAGAAATACTAGGACTTTAGATTCCGCCACTAAACCTTTTAGTCAATATTTTAATATTAGGTTTCAATGTTTCAAATTAATACGAAAAACATCCGAATGAGAATTCAGTGTTTCTCGGGATTTTATCGTGACAACATGATAAGCACCCAAAACTGTAATATTAAACCCCGAGAGACATAGCATTTTGGTCGATTATATGTTTAATAATCATGTAATAATTATATTTTCGTACTTTTGCAGGTTTCCGCAATTAAAATAAATATAATGATAAAACATGCATCGGAAATACGGAATACTGGAATATTTGAAGTTTCCCACTCAACCCCGTGAAGCCCAACAAAGCGACAAACTGACCCGAAGTTTCCAAAAGAACAAAACCGGTCGCGAGCGGGTCCACATATAAAGAAGCAGCAAACTTCCGAAGCTCAAACCGGATAAATCTAGATGCCGACGTTGGCTAATCAAGCTGCCATAGCGACCCGGGCGACGAACTCTGCGCAAGGTGATAAGAGCCCAAAACTGTAGTTTTAACCCTATAACAGTCATACTTTTAGACCAATTATGTAAGTAATAATTAAGAGTTAATACTGATTACGTGTTTTTATGCATTTCGGGCTTCAAAGTCCATTATGTGTAGAAATGTGCCACTTTAGCGAGATGAAGGAGCAAAGGTCGGTTACTAAGGAGTTTCGTGATTAAAGGCCAAGATTCAAGAAGACAAAGCCTTTCTAAAGCCCGGTCAAAAGCTGAAAAGTCGACGCCGGGCGTAAAAAAGACTCAAAGCCGTGAGAACTTCGAAGGCGTATCTTTGGACTCAGACCTCAGAATTGGGCCTACCTTATGTCAAAACGACCGGCTCGGAAAGAGCTTTCCAATGGTTTAATCCTTGACCCAATCAGAGAAGCAAAAGTGGACAAAAAGTCTGTTAAAGCCAACTGCAGCTGAAGAGGCCCTTTTGGACTTAAAGAATTGGATTTTGGGCCTGATTCTCTGGCCCAAAACATGGCTCCAAGCCCATGCACGATTTTTGGATCTGAAAGTATAAAAACAAGAGCTTGACTCTTTGTTAATGGGAGATAGTTAGACCTAGATTAGTTAGCCTCCATTAATTAGTTTTAGAATTTCAATTAGTTAATTAATTAGTTTTCATATCTTGTTTTAGATCTAGTTCATGTTTAATTAATTATTTTAGAACAAAGTAGATTATTAATTTAGTATTTGAATTATTGTTTTATTATTCATTAGATTAATAAAATAGTGTTCTTGGTAATCTAGTTCCAATTTCCATTTACTTATTTAGTTCAATTCTTAGATTTAATTATTTGTCATTATTAGTTTAATTCAATTATTGTATGAGTAGTTTGGAATTGAGTTTAAACAAGTAATGTTCAAATCTTTATATCATGTCTTGTTTGAATTCCATTGGGAATGATAGCGTGATGATTCTCGGCTAAACCTCCATTAGAGGGGGTTGAGAAGCCTTGATGAAAGCTTGATTCCGATTATCGTAGAGTCGTCGTAATTTCCTTTCCACTCTAGAAATGATTAGTTCACCATGAGAATGGGTGTAATCGTTCACATGCTAGTTATGAATTGACAGAAATGCCATGTGTAATTAGGGATTAGGAGTAACCAGATTGTTCTCTGCGATTCAATTCGATTACGACGATTCATCGTTAATAGGATTTAGTCGAAGTTAAGGTGGAATCATCCCCCTCTAACTCCTTATCATAGAATCGACGTAGCATTCCCATAGTTGTTCTAATAGTCGACTAGTTGCATCTTGTGGGTAGTTGCATCAGTAGTCTAGTTGCCATTTAAGTAAATCTCTCATTAGACTTTAGAGTTAAGTTTACTTATCGTAGAGAGAACACGATTATGGAAGGACTAGGAGTGGAACGAATCACTCTACTCCACTATATCTCATAGGATTGAGAGTAGACAACTTTGATAATTATAGGCTCGTAAATAGATTTACTTTACTTGCGTTTTGAGTTTCATCATTCATTTCATAGGTAAACTTTATCATTTTTATCTTTTAACAAATGGCGCCGCTGCCATCTAAGTTTCACTTTCGCATTGTTTTCGTAGTATAATTACTCTTCTTAAAGTCCCATTTCACCCACCCACCCTTGTTCGATTCTAACTGTGGTTGTCTTTTTCAGCATTAAACTTCCTCGAACAAAAAAAAAAAAAAAATTTGCATGGAGCGCACCTGCGGCCCAAAGGAGCGCGACCTGCGCTCAAGTTACTAGAAGCTGAGCGCGACCCGCGCCCAAACCGAGTGCGACCCGCACTAAAACACTATAACTCGAAGCCTAAGTTGAGCGCGACCCACGCCCAAAGTGAGAGCACCCACGCTCTGAGCTGAATATTACCGGATTTCCACAAGTTTGATTCGAACTTCGATTTTTCAAGTTTTTCAGTGTTCTAACTTGTTATATACACTGAACATGCGTAAACAAGACGATATTCATAAGCGAAGCAAGGACGCAATCAGGTATTCCTTTCTTCCACACCTCGTATCTCCTGTTAGAGGTTTATACTAGTATATCATAATTGTTTGGAGTGTTGATGTGTTTAGCTAAGTTTGGTCTTAGCCTTGTATGAGATTAAGGTCTGGTCGAACAAAAACACCAAATGTAATTACACAACAACGTCAACAAACAATTCTATCTAGTATACCACCCATTACACCTATAGCTACTATTTCACACACACCACCTGATATAATGCCTGAAGAAGGAGAGACTCCTCTCTCGGACTTCTACAAAGCCTTGAGCGATAACCCCAAATCTTGCATCGTTCTAGCAGACCCAGTGGGGATTTTCGAATCCCCAAATATTTTAATTTGTTACCCGTTTTTCATGGTTTAGACCATGAAAACCTTATCGGCACATCGTAGGATTGAACAAGTCATAACAACATTCCACCATCCTACGATTGGTGCGGAACAAATTAAACTGAGGTGGTATTCCCTTTCACCTTAGCCGATAAAGGCGTCTTGGTTAACTACCCAAACGCCTAATTCTCGTGGACTCGTGGGCTAAACTTGTTCAGTTGTTTATGGAACATTTTACCCACCCCTAAAGACGGATGAGATGCTTTCCAAGATTCATTTCTTTTCGACAAAATCCTCATGAATCATTTCGAGGCTTGGAATCGTTTCACCGATCTCCTTATAGAGTGTCCACATCATAACTTAGCGAAAGACACGTTAGTTCGTGCCTTTTCAAAGGACTTCTACACCACCATAAAGAAGTCCTTGACATAATGAATGGGGTAGTTTCTTAAGTAAAGGAGCCCCGGAGGCTTATAAATTTATAGAGGATTAAACTAAGCGAAATAACAACCTGGGGGTAGTGGCGATATCCACCGCTCCGCTAGTTCTTCTAATACGATTAAGGCCGCGGTATGTTTGAAATTAAACACGATCCCGAGCTTAAAACTCTAATCGAATCACTCACTAAAAGGTAGAGGCCATTTCTATTCAACAAAAGCCTATCCCCGTCATGAATGTAAATTCAAATCCATGTAGTTTCATTTGGAGTCCCCGAGCATCCCGACTTCCATCGTCCTATAGCCTATGAACAGGCTTGTTCCATTAATAGTGAACCTACGCCCCCTTGGAGACAAAATCCCAACTTCGGGTTGGAGAAATAACTAACACGCCACACCTCCGTGGTACAATAATCAATATGTTAGGCCAACGCACGGTTTTATCCAAGCTCCACCACGACAAGGCGAGGGTGGGGGTAATTTTAATAATTATAACAACCAAGTGCAACCTCGACAAGGTCAAGCACAAGGTCAAGGTAGTTATAATAATTATAATGCTAATAGAGGTATCGTTAGGTAAATAATAACTATCAAAATCCGCCCATAAATAATTCACGCGAGATAGTTCGGTCCACACACCACCCGTGACTACTACACCCACACAACCGGATCGTCTTGACACCTTCATACAAGTGAGCCAAAAACTTTTCCAAACCATGGCTCAATCTAACCAACAGCTTCTACAATCCGTTAATAATTTAAGCCAACAGTTGGCCCAAGATAAAGCCTAACCCAAAGGTGTGTTTCTAGGTCACGCAATACCTAATCCTAAAACAACAAACACGGCCTTTGAGGTAACCGATAATACTAGTAATGAATATGCAAAGGTAGGTGAGCTAAATGCCATCACCACTCTCCGTTCTGGCAGAGTGGTTGATAACAAAGTAACTATGCCAATAGTTACCCCACCAGTAGCCCCTACACCTGCTATTTTACTAGATACCGAAATAGAAACTGAAGAGCCTACCACTGTAGAGGTACCAGTTACAACACAACCTAAGAAACAGAAAGCCAAGGTTAAACATCCAGGTGATACCATTGCTAAATATAAAGAGAAACCACCGTTTTCACAAAAATTAGCCATGTTAACTAGGGATACAAATTATGAGGAGATTAGGGACGTTTTCAAAAATCTAACTATAAACCTTCCTTTCCTCGAAGCTATTAAAAAGCTACCACACCATGCTAAGTTTCTTAAGAAGTTGTGTACTACTAGGCATAAGACCAATATACCAAAAGACGCCTTTTTAACAGAACAATTCCCAACTCTATCTGAACATAATGGAATTTTTTAAGTACAAGGACCCTGGTCGCCCCATTTGCACAATACACCTTAGGAGATTCCTATCTGACGACCGCGTTATTAGACCTGGGGGCTAGTGTTAACTTACTCCCATTTTATTTGTATAGACAAATTGGTCTAGACGAGATGCAACCCACTAAAATGACGTTGCAATTAGCTGATCGGTCTATTAAGTATCCTAAGGGTGTGGTCGAAAATGTGCTGGTAAAAGTTCAGGATTTCTACTATTCGGCTGATTTTGTCATCCTCGATACCGAAGTCGCTAACGACTCTGTCCCGATCATCTTAGGGCGTCCTTTCCTGGCAACTGCCAATGCGCTCATTAATTGCCGCGATGGTTCAATGTCTATGTCTTTTGGCCATCTTGCTGTTGAAGTAAATGTTTTTAAAACAAAGACACAATTACCCGATTCGTCTATGGATGGAGAGGTTAGCATGATCGAGAGCTTCGCTCGAGATTATTTCAACAACACATTCCCTGATAATCATATGCCCAAATTTCTTTTCTTTGGAAGTTCAAACTCCAACATTTTCATCCCTACACTAGTCGATACAAATATTATGGATGAGGACGAGATAGATGACTTTCTCAAAGATATAGAGGACTACCATAATAATGTGGATATGACCAATCTAGAGGAGGAATTCGATGAGAGCAGGTGGTGATTCACCCTATCAAGAACTACTTTGCACAACATCCACCTCGACTCCCC
This sequence comes from Coptis chinensis, assembly GCF_015680905.1. Lineage (NCBI taxonomy): Eukaryota > Viridiplantae > Streptophyta > Magnoliopsida > Ranunculales > Ranunculaceae > Coptis > Coptis chinensis. The sequence goes on along the minus strand of NC_141461.1, from coordinate 59,219,290 downwards.
TCCTTCCACCCTTCAAAGGAATCTCGAGTTTGCACCCGATCCTTTTGTTTCTCCTGTGCTTCATAATTTTTTAAATCCACCTAGTAAACAAATACTTTAGAAGAACAAAGCATTTGACACCTTCATTTTCAGACTTGAGACAGTCCCTACCTACACCATGAATGAGTTTTGTGCTAAACCCACATCCTCATTGTTTACATGCTTTCCTTCTACAACTTATCCATATCCACCATATCTTCCACAACCATTCACTTTTCCACACTTATTCACTAGGACACCCTCTCGTGCAAAAATGAAAAAGAAGGTGCATGCTAGGTTACGTTATAGGGTTATCCGACTTCATTTTCAGTTCACTAGGTTGCGTCATAGGAAATCTTGGTGCTTGATTGTGTTTGGATATGTTTTCTGTGATATTTATTTATGGAATAATCCACAACTATTTCGGTTGTTGATATATGATAAACTGCATGTTCATACATATGTTTAGGTAAAGTCTCGAGCATCTGACTATAAATGACTCAATTTTTTGTGTTTGGTGCATTTCCTTTCATTTCCATATATTGGTGAGTGCACCATTAAGGTAACCGGGCCCGCACTATAGAGTGTGTGGCTGTAAGTACCGGATCATAAGTCCACATTTAACATAATTCACGTTTTTCACTCTTGCATGTTTTCTCAGATTTTTGAGTCATGTTTCTCTATGGGGTGAATTATGTCTTTCTTGCTTATTTGTTTTTCCTTTATAAAAAAAAAAAAAATATATATATATATATATATATATATATATATATATATATATATATATATATAATATATATATATATAAACATAGTAATCTAGGAAGTCTCGGGAATCTGACTTTAAAAGACCCACTTATAAAACAAATTTTCTAAACTTTGTTGTAAAAATTTGTTTGGGGGTGGGGTGTTCATGTTTCCGTCCTAGAATGTTTTATGTCCCATTAGAGTTGCTTAGGCCGTTTAATTGTATTTCGATTCGGGTTGACATATTCTATGAATTTAGAATTCATTCGTTTGCATAACATATGTCGTGTACGCACTTTGAGGCATTTTAAACTATCTTATATGTCATCTATGGTCAGAATAGAGTGTTTTATGGATCATTGGATTGGAAATTCTCTCCTGATCATTTCCATATCTCATTCGCAAAAATCGGACCGGTAACGAAGCGGCAATATTAGTTTGAAGTGGCACAAAAAAACGAAAATTTCGAAAATTTCGAATTGGGCTTGGGCCCAACTCGCGCGCACCCGCGCCCTTGCTCCACACCAACAGTCGTGCCTTCATCTTCTCAAACTGCCATTATCAAACAATAACCAAAAATTCAAAACCTAAAACCAAAAATTAAAAAAGAAACCTAATTAAACCCACGCCTACATTCAAATCAAGTTCAAATCTTCTCTAAAACCTTTCCACCACCAAATCCACCAAGTTAAATCACCAAAAACCACCGAAATTAAAAAAAATTCAAGCTATCGCGCCACCACCACTGTTTGTTTCATTCGGTTGACTTAAATTGCAACCCCACATCCCATTTAAACCCCCACTACATTCTAAACACTCCAATGGCTCAACAACGTCGAATTTTGCCGGAGCAAGCATTTACTGGCGACCACTTCGCGCCGTTTTACGGTGACGAAATGATTAGTAGAGACTGGAATAGCTTGTGGTACTCGACCGAAGCCTTTTACCACGCAGACTTAGTCCGACGGTTTTACAACACGAGGGAGTTGGAGGGGAGTAGAATTTTTGTTATGGTGGCGAAGAGGAGGAAGGAAGCTAATTTGGGTTGTTGTTGTTGAGATTCTAGGCATTCCGCCTAGAATCCATCTGGATGCCATGTTACAGGAGTCCCAATATAATGGAGTAGAGCCATTGATGAACGTGACAGTTACCGAAAGGAACTACAATGTGAGCTCGCATTGTGTTCGCCAGGCATCCCTTAGAACCAACCAGCTGGCTATGGCTCAGTGGATTGGTCGGAACGTCCTAGGGAAGGAGAAGGTCAGCGACATCGGTATGAACTACCTCCACATTTTATGGATACTCCAGGAGTAGAAGTACAAGTTCTGTATCTTGGAGTTTTTGCTTAACATGATTAGGGGAGTAGGGAAGTCTATTGCACTTCTCCCTGTTTTGATAACCAAGATCATGCTGAAGTTGAGAGCCCCTCCGACGTCTGATAGGATTTACCTCACCCTACACCGAAATCCTCATATCTATAAGGATTATGTCCAACGAGTTTGGAGGTTTCCTGAGGATAGGGTAGAGGACGAGGAGGATGGTGGAAATGAGAATGACTCAGAGGATGAGGAGGACTTGACTTATTTTGATGCTGATGCCTTAGAGAGGTGTTGGTCAGATGCAAAATGCATGGCTGTGATTCATCGTGGCATGCGTTCACTCAACACTATCTGCGAAGACCTCCGGACTCGATAGGCTACTATCCACCATAACTTCGAGATCCGTACCCAGCGGGAGGATGAGCGGTGGGAACAGATGAGGACTGAGCTAGAAGCTCAGCACCAGTTCCGGGCCGATATGCTTGCACGCTCCCCACCTCACGGGGATTCTCCTTCTGAGGATACAGCATCTAGACATGAGCGTCGTCGCCGAAAGACGAATGGTGCTGGCCCATCGGGAACTCAGGAGCCATCTCCTGAGCGTGTGCCCTCCGCTACCAGTACCGAAGTGGTTAGGGATAGTATAGTTTGATGTTTTTTATTTGTAGTTTTATTATTGTTAGTTATTTTAATGTAAGTTTTAATTCCGTAATTTGGATTTTGTAGTAAAAGGGCATTTAATGCTAATTTTAATATAATGTCATTATTTTTATTTTGCATGGTTGTTTAATATTGATCCCACCTTTCCAAATTGTTTGGGGGTGATGTTATTTATTCCAACATGATTTTTATATGACCCTCGTTTTAGAAGTTATTTCGGAGTCAGGGTGAGAATATGGCCGATTAGACATATCTATGAATAAATATCATGGTAGGATGAAATCTCGATAAGATAGGTATATTCTATCCTAAATTCAACCTAAAAGATACTAGGGTTGTTTTAGAATCAAGAATATAAGTTGTTTCCGTTTTTGGGTTTGGAAATTTTAGTATTTACGGAAACTGCCGTAAAAACTTTTTGGCAACTTTCCGATTCGTTTTAGCAACTTAAAACCTATATAAACTTCATTCATTCTACGCTCACAACCCACACTACACCTAACTTCCATCACTCACCTTTCAATCCCACGTTTCCCAAGTTTCGTCTCATTTTTCACGACTCAGCACCTCGGCACTGCGCCTGGAGGAGTGCACTTTCGCCTCTACACATTTGTCGAATTTTTGCAGGCGCACCAGCTTCAAGGTGAGCGACTCACGCTCAAACACTGGAACTCCAAAATCATCAGAGCGCACCCGCGCCCAAGTGGAGCGCACTCGCGCCCTGACCTCCGTAAACACAAAAATTTCTAGTTTTCTGCGGGTTGTTCCCGGATCATTTGTAGCTGTTCCAGAGCATCGTTTTGAGATGACATCTCCTACAATAATCCCGAAACAGTCTTTCGAAGATTTGTTCCAAAGCACTACTTATGGTGCTTGGTTTCGCGAGGCGATCACATACGTAGGCTGGGAACCGCTTATGGTAAGACCTGCTGAACTTTATTCTCCAACACTAGCATCTTATTTTTACGATAACTGCATTTTCTTTGAGAGACCAGATGGACTTGTTCTCCATCAACATTGATAATGAGCCAATGGAAATTACCAGGTTGTTGCTAGCATTTGTTCTTGGACTTGCTATGCCCGCTGAAATACAAGACCCATGGTGCTATTGGGTAGATAATATGTATGTCTACACTTATGAGTTTTTGCATGAGTCGTATGGGGCGGGCATTTTCCGTATCGAGGACCAAGGGGACTATAACGTCGCTTTTGGTAGCCTGTCCATGAACATAGGAACTGTTATGTTTTGGATCATGCTAAACATTTTAGGGGAATGGCATTTTCCTTCTGTGAATGATGCCACTTGCAGCGTTTTCCTTGCTTTAGCCACGGGACGTATGTGTCATGACCTTCCCAGAACCTTGATGTTTAGTTTAGCTTAAGTACCTTCTTATGCCTGTTCTAATTTTCCGTATTATGCTATGTTTCTTTCCTGTTTTTTGTACACGTTTCACGGATTGGATTACGTTCGACACTGTACGACCCACCAATAGTCTTATTTGATCTTTCCGTGCAATGACTTGGCAAGGGTGGAGGATACAACCTCATCAGGTTGCACCCTACACCCCATCAAACCAAGTTGCGCTTAATAGGTTAGCAATAATAGATGATAAATGGCTGGAAGCCTGGCAAATTATCATGGCATGGCAGGACGCGAAGGAACCTCACTTCTTTATAGAAGAAGAGGATGAGGAGGATGATGAATAAAGCGGGAGATAAGGTAAGTTTTAATTCTAGTTAGTGTCTGCTTATGTCCCAAGCAATTTCATTCTTGTTAACCCCATAATGGGTGGAACTCTTATAGAGTTGCGCCAGTTTTTTATTTCCTATATTAGTACGTTCTAACCTTGTTTTGCAGATGTTCCTGAATTTCACGCGCTTCAATGGTATTTTTCCTACCTTCTTTATTTAAATGCTTTGAGGACAAAGTATGCTTCTTGTTTGGGGGCATAGAAACACGTGTAATTAAGGCATCGGTTAGGATATAGATAGGTATAACACACACTTTTTTTCTAGTTAAAATTTCAAAAATTCAAAAATATAAATAAATAAGTTCATGCTATACACTTAGGAATATTGGTATTGTTTTGCTTCTCTATGCTCTTAATAATCTAGAAGTCTCACGTAGCTTTTGCATTAGAATAATTTTTAGAAACTTAGGTTAATATGTAGGTAATAATCTTTGCATCTATCTATAAATATATTACATGAGTATCGATGATTGTTAGCAGTAAGTTTCTGAAATCTAGGCTAGAGTACTTATTCTACAAATCTGTGAGAATATAGCCTAAAAAGCCTTATATGAAATGAAACATTTGAGAAATGACACAAGGGAGAAGTAAAATCCGGATAGAGAAATCACACTTCCACTTGCTTGATCACTAAACCATATCCTAAGCGAGAATTTAGGCCCTCTTTGGATCGATATAGCCAGAAATTCAAACCTATGAATTATTTTCCACTAGTCGCCCCTCTGAGCCTTTCTTTAGCCTTTCATAAACCACAAATTCTTTACCCTGTTACAAAAACAAAACAAAATAAAAAAAATAAAAATCAATAAAAATCAACCTACCCAATCTAGAATAAGTCTGAGAATAGAATGAGGAAGAAAGAAGAAGAGAAAAACCTGTGTAAACAAAAGTTAGTTAATTGCTTCAGAAAATAAAAAAAGAAGTTTCCATCCAAAGAAAAGAAAAATAAAAATAGAAATAAAATAAAAACTCCAAAAAAAAATATATAGAATAAAAGGAGTCAAAAGCCAAAGAAAAAGAAAAAAAAAATATGGCTAAGGATGGAGACAAAGTGTGGAAGCAAAAGTAAATAACAAGGTTTTGTCTAGTAATATGAAGACTCTATTATCTCAGACTTGTCCTTTTTGAATATCAATTTCCTTCCTTCTTAAACCATCTCCTAATGCCCGCAACACCTAATAAAGACCTCTAGCTCAATTAGGAATAGGTTAGTGTGATAGTAAGTGGCAGATGTGTTTGATCGACTCCGGCTTCCTTGTTGTCATTGAGATTGTAAGGTAAAGTGTGCCCACTGCACACTGGAGTAGCGAAACTTGAGTGGAAAAATCAGAGTGTTGTATCTTGACTAATATTGTGAGAACCTACTTAAGGAAACTATTCCGAGTTTCAGAAACAAACCTGCTAGGCATTTCATAATATTACTCTTTGTATATATGTTTATTGTAGATGATTGATTATTATGCATATATTAGCTTAGGTTTCGACTTGATTACTCTATATGCATTGCTAGTCAGAGGTATAGTTAATTTAGAGCATGAATAAGGAAACAATAGTTTATTTCTTAGTCGTTGTAGTATAGATGAAGTTTGTGAGTACCTTCACTGGAAAACTCTCACAAGGCTATAACTCGTCCACTAGGGAATTCCTAGTGGTTTAAGGCCTTGTTGCATATGGTCAATGCTGTCCTTTCAGTGAAACGAGAGTAGATAGAACTCCATTTTTGGTCACTTATTCTAATTTCTCATCTTTGCTTGAGGACAAGCAAAATGCTGTTAGGGGGGTGGTTTGATAAGAGCCCAAAACTATAGTTTTAACCCTGTAACAGAATCATACTTTTAGACCAATTATGTGAGTAATAATTAAGAGTTAATCGATTACGTGTTTTATGCATTTCGGGCTTCAAAGTCTATTATAATGCGAAATGTGCCACTTCAATGAGATAAAGGAGCAAAGGTCGGTTACTAAGGAGTTCCGTGATTAAAGGCCAAGATTCAAGAAGACAAAGCCTTTCTAAAGCTCGGTCAAAAGCTGAAAAGTCGATGCGGGCAGAAACAGCACTCAAAGTCAACAGAACTTTCGAAGGCTGTATCTTTGGACTCAGACCTCGGAATGGGGCCTACCTTATGTCAAAACGATCGACTCGGAAAGAGCTTTCCAATGGTCTAAGCCTTGATCGAATCAGAGGAGCAGAAGTGGACGAAACGTCTATTGAAGCCAACTTTAGCTGAAGAGGCCCTTTTGGACTGAAAGAATTGGGTTTTGGGCCTGATTCTCTGGCCCAAAACATGGCTCCAAGCCCATGCACGATTTTTGGATCTGAAAGTATAAAAACAAGAGCATGACTCTTTGTTAATGGGAGATAGTTAGACCTAGATTAGTTAGCCTCCATTAATTAGTTTTAGAATTTCAATTAGTTAATTAATTAGTTTTCATATCTTGTTTTAGAACTAGTTCATGTTTAATTAATTAGTTTAGAATAAAGTAGATTATTAATTTAGTATTTGAATCATTGTTTTATTATTCATTAGATTAATAAAATAGTGTTCTTGGTAATCTAGTTCCAGTTTCCATTTACTTATTTAGTTCAATTCTTAGATTCAATTATTTGTCATTATTAGTTTAATTCAATTATTGCATGAGTAGTTTGGAATTGAGTTTAAACAGGTAAAGTTCAAATCTTTATATCATGTCTTGTTTGAATTCCATTGGGAATGATAGCGTGATGATTCTCGGCTAAACCTCCATTAGAGGGGGTTGAGAAGCCTTGATGAAAGCTTGATTCCGATTATCGTAGAGTCGTCATAATTTTCTTTCCACTCTAGAAATGATTAGTTGACCATGAGAATGGGTGTTATCGTTCATATGCTAGTTATGAATTGATAGAAATGCCATGTGTAATTAGGGATTAGGAGTAACCAGATTATTCTGCGAAGCAGTTCAATTCGGATTACGACGATTCGTCGTTAGTAGGATTTAGTCGAGTTAAGGTGGAATCAATCCCCCTCTAACTCCTTATCATAGAATCGACGTAGCATTCCCATAGTTGTTCTAATAGTCGACTAGTTGCATCTTGTGGGTAGTTGCATCGTAGTCTAGTTGCCATTTCGTAAATCTCTCATTAGACTTTAGAGTTAAGTTTACTTATACGTAGAGAACACAGCATGCGAAAGGACTAGGAGTGGAACGAATCACTCTACTCCACTATATCTCATAGGATTGAGAGTAGACAACTTTGATAATTATAGGCTCGTAAATAGATTTAGTTTACTTGCATTTTGAGTTTCATCGTTCATTTCGTAGGTAAACTTTATCATTTTTATCTTTTATCACAAGGATAGAAAGTCGTAAAAATGCCAAAATCGGCGCCGCCACTGGACACACTAAGTGGACCCACTCTGCGGGCCCAAAGGCATGACGAGTCAGCATAGGCAGGTGGCAAGTGATGGGTTCAATTTGGTGCCACCTTGCAAGAAGAAAGACACGTACCAATTCAATGTTTGAATTGAATTGGGCTAAAAGACGAAAACAAAACATAAAAGGACGAAAACTTAATAAGTAAAAGACAAAAGTTATTACAGATGAAAACAAAACTTTGATTTTCAAAGTTTTGAACAATTCAATTAGCTAACGAACAAAACTCAATTAAGGCTTCACAAGACATCCTCCTATATATATATGAGGGGGTCGCCTTCATTATTTCCCCTTCAGCATTTTCATGCTTTAGCATCCACTTAGCTTTAGGCCGTTTTCTTTCAGTACTTACATTTTGTCATTTTCATTCTAGCAGCTTAAATACTGTAAGTTATTTTACCCTTAATAACAGTCATTTCTTTTCTAGTTTAATTCATGTCCTGCATATATTTACTTAATGTATACAGCATGTTTTATTATTCCTTCTATGACCATGAGCTAATCCCCCTCCTGGGGGGTTATCTTTGCTTCGTGTGAAAATCGGATTGACTCTTTAATATTCTAGAATCACTACTTAGGATTTAGGCATAGATTAGACATCCGGTCCCAAAATGACTGAGACTGTACCAATTTGGAGTGCTGATGCTCCAGAACAGTCTCGTGCGCCACCCAAAATGTCTCCCGCGCGACTCTTTGGTATCAGACAGCTCTCCAATTTGTCCAGCTGATGTGAAATCGAGCCAGGAGCTGAAATAATATACCAGAGATGAGATATTAGTTAAACTCCTTATGCTAGTGCAATGCGGCCTAGAGATGTGGGCATGTGCTAGGGATCAATACTCGACGTCGTCTCCGAACACGAGACGAATTAGAGATGTAGTGATGTGGTAGTAAATTGTTGAAAAACATTTCTTGCATGAGCATGATTAACTCTCTCCCTGTTTCTCCATCTTTATTTACCTACATCAAAATCACCGTAGTAATTTACATTAATTGCATTACCGTAAAATTAATTAAACCAACTAAAAAAAACCTAAAAATCCTACTCACCAAAAGTTGTAATTCCAGTTGTGAACCTTTTCCGAGCCCTAAGGTTTGGACGATCCCTTACTCGACCTATCCTACCAAACCCACATGAGTAAAGGTAACTTGACTAAAACGCATTTAACGACTATCACGGACTTTGGACTTGGAACTTTGGTCTTTGGACTTCGGACTGTGGACCTCGGACTTAATTAATCAAGAAAACCAATAAACGTGAAATAAAATGCGTGTTTAATCAAATGGCGCCGCTGCCGGGGAAGGACTCTGGACTTAACGTAATAACTGGAATACATCCATAAAAACCCCCTCCCCTACCTCCTCATCTTTTTAATTTTCATTTCTGTTACAATACTAACGAGTTACGTAACTCTTTACCCAAACTTTTTCTACTAACAAATATATGTGAACCAAGTTTTGTTTATTTTCATTAGCACAGTCTAAGTACTCCATAGGAATTTGAAGTATTGAACAGACAAAAGAGTCTCGGACGAGACTGAATTAGTAGCACGTGAGACTAACCTGGAGTATCAACACTCCGGTTTTCAGGTATAGGCCACTTTCCTTTTCAGTACTCTTTTGGACTCTCTGGTCCTGTTTTTCTAGTAAGTATAAGCTCGGGAGTTAGTCGATCGCTATACGAGGAATCGCGGGACGCCAGGTTTCAAACTCTTAAACTCCTCAAACTTTGTCGAGGATATTATTTGCTATAACCTGTTTTACCTCGTATATGTGTATGTTGGCATGAGAACTCCTTGTATGTAAAGGTGGTTCGTCATTACATATTCACGTTAACACAATTAATATGATTCGAATATATTTGGATATCTGCGTAGCTTCAAACCACCTGCTTAGAATATTTTTGTATGTGTATGTTACATCAATTCACGTACGCGGTATTCAATTGCATGAGTTCGTTCTCGACATTCCCCTAGCTCACATATAACTTACATATAGTTGCACGTATAAGTAATATAGATTTGTATGTGTAGACTTTCTGCGTAAACTAGTATATGTTAGTTAGTTTCTATTTTGGCATCTATCGTTTTTAATTGCATATTTCATAATCACGTCTCCATAATACATTAATTACGTAAACAAAAAAAAAAAAAAAAAAAAAAATCATAGTAATTAAAAATTTTATCTTAATAATCTTAATAATACCCCGCATAATACACCATCATAAATCATCATCCTATTCCATCAGTGTCTAGGAAACTCGAAAGATTGAGGTTGTCTAATTAAGGAACGTGCTAGCACGGACAACCTCCCTCAATCCTCTCAGGTGACCTGGCTGCTGGAATATTCACACGTTATGCTAGCTTACCTACTCGAGTTAGCAACAGCTCAGGAAGACGTGCTTCACCTCCCTCCTTCCTAAATTCTAAAACCTCCAGTCATTATTCGTTCCTTATGAGCCTTAAATTAAAATTTATATTTGTATGAGACTACGGTATGGTAAACATAAGGAATTAGAACTTACATATCGTCGTCGAAAATACAAGAAACAACTGTTTATGTTATCTCCTAGACATAGTTCCTCCTCCGTAAATCAACCTCGTCAAACATCTCCGTTGCCATTATCTCCTTTAATTATGGCTGAGGAAAATCTCACAGTCGAGAAACCCCTTTCGGATTTCTATACTGCCTTACAGGAAGGACCTGCTTCCTGCATTAAACTCGATGCGATTGTAGGTGATTTTCGCATTCCGCCAAACATTTTCGGTTTGTTACCTGTTTACCATGGTTTACACCATGAAAAACCGTACAATCATCTTCGTCGGATGCAACAAGTAGTCACCACTTTCCTCCATCCAACCGTTACCAACGAACAAGTCTTGCTTAGGTTGTTTCCCTTCACCTTAGCTGATAAAGCTTCAATTTGGCTCGCCGGACAAGCGCCGCAATCCATTGACACATAGGCCAAACTCGTACAAGCATTCATGATAAAGTTCTATACTCAGAAGAAAACTATAGAAATGCTTCAAAAGATTCAATTCTTTCGCCAAGACCCCAGGGAATCCTTTTTGGAAGCATGGAGCAGATTTCTCGATCCGCTTCTCGAATATCCCCATCATCAACTTCGACACGCTGTATTAGTCCGTTCATTCTTTAATGGTCTCTCGACCATCAAAAGGAAACATTAGATATCATGAACGGCGGTTGTTTTATGGACAAGGGCGCTATTGAAGCATACACTTTTCTTGAGAAATAGGCTTCACGAAGCACCCATTGGGGAAACACTGATTCTTCTAGATCTTCTAAAGACACTCCTGCCAAAGTTACGTCTAAGTTCGAGGTCAAACCCGATCCCGAATTAAAAACTCTAATCGAGTCCCTAAACAAAAAGGTCGATGCTATTTCGGTACAAGTAAATGAACAAAAACCCAAACAGGTCATGGCTGCCAACGCTTCCACATGCCCTCTTTGCTTAAGTCCTGAGCACGCCGATTCTTATTGTCCTTTGGTATACGAGTGCCCTCCCTAATCTTCTGAAGAGGCTTGTGCTTTCAACATCCCTAATGCACCTTGGCGAAAACATCCGAATTTAGCTTGGGCACCCCCTGTCCAACAACAACCTCCTCCAGGTGTCAACAACGTTCCTGTACGACCACCCGTGAACTACAATTCCTATCATCAAGGAAATCCTCCGTAATTCCAGCAAGGGCAAAGTAATTTTCCCAACAACGCAAATATAGGCTACCAAAACAACCGCAACCTTGTTCCCGCTAATCAAGGATATGGCTACCAAAATCAACCCGTGAATAATAACCGTGAACTAGTTCCTGCTGCTCCTCTGGTACAATCCACAGCCGATAAAATGGCTGAAACTTTCCTGACATACATGAATCAACATAATCAAATCCTAGCTTCTATCCAACAGTCTCTTCAGCTGTTAGCTCAGGATAAAAGTCAAAAGGGCGTGTTCCCTGGCCAAGCAGTTCCAAACCCTAAGCCTACAAACACTGCCTTTGAACTCAACAATGCACCAAGATCTAGTAATCCAAGCCAGGGTGAGGTAAATGGCATTACCACTCTCGATTACGGCGAACCATCGACAATAATATCATTATGCGGACGAGGAATCGTTTTGAAAGCCACGACCGATGTCCTTCCAACTCCTACCTCAGAACCTATAACGGACAAAGTTGTACCTTCCAAATCTACACCCATGTCCCTAGGAAAAGATACCACGATCCTTATCGCAGCGATTCGCTAAAAGCTCCGTTCCCGCCCGTTCGTAAAGAACAAACATGACTTAACATTTTGATGAGATCCGTGAAACCTTCAAAAATTTGACTATAAACTTACCTTTCCTAGATGCGCTAAAGCATTTGCCCAAGCATGCCAAGTTTTTTAAGGACATGTGCACCACCAAACGACGTACGAATGTACCTCAACAAGCGTTCCTCACTAAGCAGTTTCCCTCGATTACCACTACCAATGGTGTGGTAAAGTACAAGGACCCAGGTCGACCAACTGTACCATGCACGTTGGGCGACAAGTATACCACTACTACACTTTTGGACCTAGGTGCCAGTGTTAACCTACTTCCCTACTACTTATTTAAGCAGTTAGGTCTTCATGAATTAAAACCTACAAATATGACTCTGCAACTAGCAGATCGCTCCATCAAGTACCCAAAGGGTATAGTAGAGAACGTTATAGTAAAGGTCCAAGATTTTTACTACCCGTTGATTTTGTCATTCTAGATCTTGAAGTAGCACGTGACTCCATCCCTATCATCTTGGGGACGTCCTTTTCTTGCAACCGCCAATGCTCTCATAAATTGTCGGGACGGTTCAATGACATTGTCTTTTCGGAAACCTTTCTCATTTAACTCAATGTGTTCAAATTAATGAAACAATTTCCGATCCTATAATGGAGTATTTAGATTAGCTTGGTTGATAGTCTGGAACATGATTATTTCACAAACTCTTTTCCCCAGACGAGATACACCAATTTCTTTCTTTTGATAATCCGGAGTTTGACGATGACTCGTACATAAAGGATGTACATGCATTATTAGAGTCAGTACCACTATTTGACCCTAATGCTGTGTTGCAAACTGATTCAGAAGAACCGGATTCGCTCTTTTCCATTGAAGAGATGATCCCTCACGAATCCTTGATCCACAATCCTCCAACTCCGGATTTAAAACCTCTACCCTCTGATTTGAAGTACGTGCATCTCGATATCGATGGTAGTCACCCTATAATAATTTCTGCTCACTTGACTACCGGCGAAGAGGCACGCGTTTGATTCATGTCATTTGTGAACACCGCCCGCTTATCGGATGGTCCTTAGATGATATCAAGGGAATAGACCTAGCATATGCACACATCGCGATATATCTTGATGACGCCACAAAGACATCGCCAAGAACCACAACGCCGCCTTTAATCCCGCCATGAAGGAAGTAGTGAGAGAGGAAGTTTTACGTTTACTTGATGCGGGTATCATATACCCTATCTCTGATAGTGATTGGGTTAGTCCTGTCCACGTTGTTCCCAAAAAGTCCGGCATTCAAGTTGTACAAAATGAAAATGGTGAGTGCATCTCCACTCGCATTCCTTTGAAATGGAGAATTTGCATTGACTATCGCAAACTTAATGCCAGAACCCGTAAAGATCACTTCCCTCTCCCATTCATTGACCAGATGCTAGAACGTTTAGTCGGTTATGCTTACTACTATTTTCTTGATGGCTATTCCGGATACTTCCAAATTGTCATCGATCCAGCCGATCAAGAAAAGACAACTTTCACATGTCTCTTTGGAACCTTTGCATACAAACGAATGCCTTTTGGTCTTTGTAATGCCCCAGGCACTTTCCAACGCTGCATGCTTCACATTTTTAGTGATATGGTGGAACGTTATATGGAGGTCTTCATGGACGACTTTTCCATTTACGGAAATTCCTTTGGTTTAATTTGCTTATCCAACCTTTCTAAAGTATTAACGCATTGCGAAGTGAAAAATTTGGTACTCAATTGGGAGAAGTGTCATTTCATGGTTACCAAGGGACTTGTTCTAGGTCATATTGTTCCAAAAGATGGGATAGAGGTCGATAAAGCTAAAATTGTTAAAATTGCTTCGCTACCTTTCCCGTCTGCATTAAGTGATAATCGTGCCTTTTAGGCCACACCGGGTTTTGGGGAGATTCATTTAGGATTTTCTAAAGTTGCTCGACCCTTAACCAATCTCCTGTTTAAGGATGCAGTATTTGACTTCAATTTCAATTACAAACAAGCTTTTGATACTCTAAAACCGCCTCGACTACCGCCCTATCATTCAACCCCCGATTGGTCTCAACCATTCAAACTAATGTGTGACGCTAGCGACTTTGCTATTGGCGCCGTACTAGGCCAACGACGTGACGACAAACCCATTGTCATTTACTACGATAGTAAAACTCTTAACGACGCTCAACGTAATTATACCACAACTGAGAAAGAGTTCCTAGCTATTGTCTATGCTTTGGATAAGTTTCGCCCCTACCTAGTTGGAACAACTGACCATGCCGCAATTCGGTACTTACTCGCGAAAAAGGATGCAAAACAACGATTGTTCCGCTAGATCCTTCTCTTACAAGAATTCACCCTGGAAATCAAAGACAAGAAAGGAACCGAAAATGTCATAGCCAACCATTTATCAAGGCTGGTTGGTGACATCGATAGTGATTCTGAAGCTATCGGTGATTCCTTCCTAGACGAATACTTGTACTCTATTTTCTTATCTGCATGGTACGCAGATATCATTAACTACCTAGTTACTGAGGAAGTCCCCTCTTTTTGGTCACGTCCTGATCATAAAAAGTTCTTATCCACTGTGAAATATTATTTCTGGGATGAACCCTACCTCTTTAAGTATTGTTCCGACCAACTCATTCGTCGCTGCATTCCCGACTGGGAACACACCGATGTATTATCCTTTTGCCATGAACAATTTTGCGGAGGTCATTTCAGTGGAAAGAAAACTGCGGCCAAGGTGTTACAATGTGGTTTTTACTGGCCTACCCTTTTTCGTAATGCACCAGAACATTGCATAGCTTGCATTCGTTGTCAGCACCTAGGTCGAATTACCAAACGAAATATGATGCCCCTAAATCCTATCTTGATTGTGGAAATTTTTTATGTTTGGGGCATTGATTTTATGGGCCCTACCCTATTTCTCAAGGTTTTCTATATATTTTAGTCGTTGTAGACTATGTGTCCAAATGGATTGAAGCACTCGCATGTTGCTCAAATGACCATAAGACTGTCGTGAGAATTGTAAAAGAAAATATTTTCTCTCGTTTTGGTGTTCCCAAAGCTATCATCAGTGATGGGGGTACATATTTTGGTAACAAAATTTTTGGGTTTTTAATGAAGAAATATGGAGTTACTCACAAGGTTGCTACTCCATACCACCCACAAATGAGTGGCCAAGTGGAAGTCTCCAACAGAGAGATAAAGTCTATTCTAGAGAAAACTGTCAACCCATCAAGAAAGGATTTGGTCTCCGCTTTTATCGGATGCCTTGTGGGCATCTTGAACAACATTTAAGACACCTATAGGGATGTCTCCTTACCGCATTGTTTTGGAAAACCTTGTCATCCGCCCGGTTGAACTTGAGCATCGTTCCCTTTGGGCCATCAAAAGCCTCAATTACAATATCATCGAGGCAGGGAAGTTTAAAACTACAATTAAATGAATTTTGGAGGAGATTCGAGTGATGCTTATGATCTCTCAAAATCCTACAAAGCTAATATGAAAAGAGTGCACGACAAGCATATTTTGCGTAAGGATTTCAAAATTGGCCAAAAAGTTTTACTGTACAACTCCAGATTACACATCTTTCCTGGTAAATTGAAAACACGATGGTCTGGTTCTTTCATTGTGTCAGCTGTGAAACATTATGGGGCAATCTCTTTGCTTAATCCAAAAGATAACAGCAAATTTCAAGTCAATGGACAACGCCTAAAACATTACCACGAATTACGCTCACCAGATGTTGAACAGACTCTTCTTCAGGATCTAGTATACACAAACTAGATGTTTCATTTGGCACATTCAATCTTGTTTCTATAGAGGGTACGCCATTTTGGTAGCTGGGCCATCTTCTATCTTATGATCTCCAAAGTTCTTTGAAGTGTGTGGTTGCAAGCGCCGGAACCTTAGTCCACGAAAACTCTTTTTCGGAACTGAGTATAAATGTCTTCTGCAACACGAGAAAACGTGCTTTTCGGTAAACGATGGGTACCTAAAATTTCACCTCCTTCCTTCTCTTTCTTTTTCTACTCTCTGCCTCGCGAACTTCAGCTAATCATTTGGTGTAAGTCTCACTCATCACGAATAGGGAATGGTCGTAGTTCTTTTTCTCGTAAACGACGTGCGCGAAGGATGGGCTGGTGTATGCATTGCCAAACACCCTTCTGTCTAGGTCTTGACTTCCTATCCGATACTAGCCAGTTTAAGGTGTACTTTTGTCTAACACCAGCTGCGCAGGATAATCTTCGTCGCCGTGCCGTTTCTCCCACAGGTTGGGATTCGTCTTGAGAATCTGACGTTAACAGACTCGATTCGTCTTTAGGATCTGACGTTAAAAGACTCGATTCGTCTTGAGGATCTGAGGTTAAAAGACTCATCTTGTAGATATGTTTATATTGTTGCCTTTTCCCTTTGCATTAAGTTTTGCACATGAGATTCGTGTCCAACCTCGGATGTCGCATACTTGGAACATAAATGGGCAATGGATTCCACCAGACCAACCCTAGAATTGGTTACTTTGAGTTCCCTTTGGCGGTTTGAGGATAGCCGTATGTAATAAGGGCAATTTTATTAGACCAGAAGGCAAGACGGTCCAGGATGGTACCATCCCGCCCCTAACCCCATAATACATAAAGGTAAAGCCACAGTCTGGCTGGATTGGGTTCACTCCAGAGCCGACATGACAGTTGTCTATGATTATAGATGGTGACTCTTTTGGACATCCAGTGTTATTCACGTTTATCTCCTTTGTATATAAATAAAATCTTGGTTTATAAATAAAACACCCTCCTTCTTTTCAAAAACTCTTGTGACCTTTGAGGATGACTCATACAATTGGATAGCATTTTTGTGCCAATCATTTCAATATCTCATTCGGCCCAATTTGGAGTCCAAACGAAGTCGTGGGTAAGCATTTAGATTTTTTTAGGCTTAAATCGGGCTTTAGGCTTGATTTGGGCTTGGGGAAAATTTTTGGCCCAACCAAAATATCGAATTCTCGGTCCATTTAAACACAAAAAACTGGAACACATGCGTCACATTTACATCATTCTTCTCCCTAAAAAACCGGATCTTGCCCCCTCTCGATTTAGTCTTGCACGAGACAGGCCCACACTAAAAGCAGGTCTCGCACGAGACCCTCACATCTCCGACCAAGATTTCCTTCCATCAGAACATCCCATTTCTCCCCCTCATCAGTAATCAATAGCCATCCTCTCCCTAACACCAGTAATGGCTGGAAACAGGCGGATTTGTGGAAATTTTTTTGAAATTTGTTTGAAAGCGGGATGTTTGCTCCATTCTTTGATCATGAAATTCACTCTAGAGGATGGGAGAGTTTCTTATATGCCAATGGAGGATTTATTCCAAGGATTTGGTGATGAAATTCTACGACAATGGGAGGTTTAATGGCGACCATTTTGGGTCACCCGTCGAGGGGTGCGCCACGAAGTCACACATGTGTTGCTCTCCGGGATCACGGGCATTCCTCTGGTCGACCACGTACTGACTCAGCAGCAGTCCGTGTACCCACGGACTTACGACCTAACGCTCGACACCCTAATCGAGGGAGAGTACAACAGCCAATGTTCATGGTGAGCCAAAGATCGTTCAGGATTTCGGTGATGGATACTACGGGTGATATCCGGCGGTTAGCCTCCACAGGAGCTTGTACTGCACGACGTCGCAGGACTTCTGGTTCTTCTTCTGCAGCCCCCGAGGATTCTGCTACAGCACCTGAGGATCATCAGTAGCTAGATTTATTTTTCTGGTCTTGTATAATATTTATATCAGATATTTTATTTACGTGTTTACATTTTCCAGCTTAATAGTAGATTGTTTCCTAAAAATTTCTATCTTGATATATTAGCTATATCTAATATTATAGTATATAGGTAGGAACATATATTGGTAATAATAAATTATATACATATATATAAATATATATTTTAAATTTCATACTTAAACAACAAATTTTAACGTAAACTAACGTTTTATAAAACGTTCAGAAAACGATAATGAAAACGCAAAAAACGGTCAGAAAACGGTCATGAACCACATCTAAAAAACGGTCAGAAAACGGCAATTTTCTTTCTATAAATAAGTTCAACTCTTCCTCCATATTCACTCATTTCATATTCTTCCATCTACACTTCTTATTCTAAAAAACGTTTTTAGATCACTCCAAGTTTCAAGATTCATGGATGCACTAGAAAAGTTTGAGCAGCAGCAGATTGAATATGCTACTCAAGTCTTCATGCTCGGTTGTTTTATTATAGTCATGTTGTTAATGTGGCATATAGTTCTATCTAATATTTAGGTTTGTATTTAATTCCTCATATCATTATGTTGTGTTTCCATACCGTTGTACGTTCTTACATCTTATTGTGATAGTATATCTACATTTTCCTTATCCTTCTACTTACGCTATTAAAAAAAAAAAAGGGCACTCCTTGTCACATGCCCCATTCTTCTCATCCACACTACATCCACTTTTGTGCATATCTTAGAAGATACACGTGGTCTAACTACCCTGTGACACCTCGAAACGTATCTTTTACATTTTTGGATGGGTGCCTATTTATAACAAGGATAGACACCTCAAAAATCTAACTTCCCTTTTTCCAAAATAATCTTTTTCTTCACCACTCCATCTTTAATGGCCCTCACTCGAAGTTTCGTGCCCGAGCAAAATTTTATGGAAAATTTCCAAAATGGTCTTTTTCATCCTTTTTTTTTGACACTGAAATATTACGTCGAGGATGGTACCCTCTTTTACACCATAAGCAAGCATTTTATTCCAGAGAATTGGTCTTGTTATTTTATAAAAGCGGTTATTTCCAAAAAGGACAATTCTTTGTCCGTGCTAACGGATGCGAGCATGAATTGACTATGGAAATCATCTCTGAGGTACTTCAAATTCCTATTACAAACCAAGGAGTACACCTTCAGGATTCACCTTTCGATAATATCTGGCATCTGATGTTTGCAACTATCCTTCACGGCGAATACAACCGGAAAAACCGTATTGTTTATCAGCGATCTTTGCAAAAGAACCAATTTTCTGTGAACAACGGGTAGCTCATAATGTCCTCGGCACGTCTAAGACTTCCGAAATAACCAAACCCCTCCTCCATTTACTCTGGGTCTTGCAGAGTAACTGCAATAATTTTTGCATTATTAAATTTCTCTGGAATGCGATCGCACGTGCCAGGAAAAAGGCAGCTCCTTTACCAACCATTCTGACACTTATCATGATACGTTGGGGTTTTTCTAGTACTTCTCCTCATACACCTCTTCGAACAGCTAACATTCTTACCATTCACTCAGTATGTAGGAACGGATTCTGGAACCCCGACGTTGCAAAGAACCGTGTCGGTGCAGAAACCGACGAAGATTGTTCCGCCGACAACATCTTCACTGAAAATGCATTATGCAACGTATTTAATCCCATGGAAGGGCTTCGTTTAATGCAACAAGGATTGATGACATTATTCAAACGTCAGAACATTATCATCACCAGTCTTCTTGAATTTCAGGACCTGCAAACAATAAACGAAGAGGAACAAGCACAATTCTTGCACACCCACAACCAGGTCTTGGCAAATCACACTCTCATAATGGAAAACCACGCCGAGATTTACCAGACAGAAAGCGAAATGTTGCAACGGGTTGTTGCACGGATTGACGGCATAGAAAATCTTATAAATGGATCCCTCCCACAAAAGGATCCTCACAGTTTCTTGGGCCCATGAAACCATTTAAATTTTGCAATTTTATATTATTTGTCATTTTCTTTTTAGTTTTTAATTATAGTGAAATTTTCGTATGGTAATTTGTTTTTACTTAATTATTCTCATCATACTCTAATATTTGTTTATCCTTGTCTAAACAGGTCACATTTTTTTTTCACACATCTTCTACAATGGAAGCTCCAAAGATGATTCCAGAACAATCTTTCCATTCGTTGCTGAATTCTCCGGCATATGGACATCTTTTCAAAGACTACATCACTCAAGTTGGTTGGAACTCCCTTATTCTACACCCGGAGCAGACATACTCCCCAGGTTTGGCAATTTATTTTTATGATCACATGGAAGATCTACCAGCTGTCCAGGGTTTCCCTTTGAATGGTTTTACACTACATATTGGTAACACCCGACACGCTTTTTATGAGCTAACAGTGGCTATGGCTCTAGACCTTCCTCCTCTTCAGCCGGATCTCCCCATTCAATACATGATAGAGAATGACTTTAATGGCTATTCTAGGGAAGATTTTGCTGCCCAGTATGGCGATGGCCTTGCCCACGTCAAAGAACGTGTCGAAGCTGGCCGATGGCCGAACTTCACTATTCCACTAGCCAGTATGACCATGAATGTTGGAACTGCCATGTTATTTATTCTTCTGAACATCATGGGGGATTGGCATTTTTCCACTGCATCAAAGTCAGCGTGTAAGACATTCCATGCATTGGCCCAGCAACATACCTCCTTCAACATTACAGACCTAGTAATTGAGAATCTAAAGAAGGCTCAGTCTTTTCGGCAACATGATATAACAAATGATTGAATAGTTTACCTACGAAATGAACGATGAACTCAAAACGTAAGTAAACTAAAACTTAATTTAATTGCCTATATGTTTATCAAAGTTTCTACTCTCAATTCTATCGAGATAGAGTGGAGTAACAAATTCGTTCCACTCCTAGTGCTCTAGCATGGAATGTTTTCTAGTCTAATTAGTCGGTCTTAAGTCTAATGAGAGCTTTACGAAGGGTGTTATACTACGATATAATATGAAATTGATTATTTGAATTTAACTATGAATGCTATGGAAATACGATTGTTTTTTAATCTAGATAAAGGATTAGAGGGGAATTGAATCCACCTCGAATCCAACTTAATAACCTAGTATAGATTCTTGTATCTCGATTTTCACGTTCTTACGGGAAGAATTCGAGTTCTAATCCCTAGTGTTCATGGCATTTCTACCGAATACTAACTAGCATGTGAGGTCGTCCACCCATTCTCATGGCTTAATCGGGACCTTCTAGGTTGGAATAGATTCTACAATGCTTCTACACTATACCACTAAGTTTTCATCAAGGCTTCATCAACCCCTCTAATGGAGGTTTTAGCCTTGAATCATTCCGCAATCATTCCCATATGAATCTAAACTAAACATATTATCAAAGATTCGAAATTTACTAATCTAAACTAAACGATAATTAAATTCTAATTAACAACTAAGAAATGGTAACCAACAATAATTAAAACTAGATCTAATAGATTGAAATAACACAATTCAAATTGATAAAATAACTATTTTATTTATCTAATCAATCAAGAACAATGATTCAAAGACTTAATCTAAAACAAGAATTGAAAATGGAACTAAAACTTAATTTAATTAATTAAACTAGATCTAGAATTATCTATATTGTTTTAGGTCTAACTAACTACCATTAACAAAGAGCTAAGCTTGGGTTTTTATACTTTCAGATCCAAAAATCGTGCATGGGCTTGGAGCCATGTTTTGGGCGGAGAGAATCAGCCCAAAACCCAATTCTCTTCAAATTCCAAAAGGCCTCTTCAGCTGCAGTTGGCTTCAACAAACTTTTCGTCCACTTCTGCTCCTCTGATTGGGTCAAGGCTTGAACCATTGGAAAGCTCTTTCCGAGCCGGTCCTTTTGACATAAGGTAGGCCCCATTCCGAGGTCTGAGTCCAAAGATACGGCCTTCGGAAGTTTCTGGCCGACTTGTGTATTGCTTTACGCCCGTGGTCGACTTTTCAGCTTTTGACCGGGCTTAGGAAGGCTTTGTCTTCTTGAATCTTGGCCTTTAATCATGGAACTACTTAGTAACCGACCTTTGCTCCTTTATCTCGCTAAAGTGGCACATTTCTGGCACATAATAGATTTTGAAACCTGAAATGCATAAAAACACGAATCAGTGTTAACTCTTAATTATTACTCACATAATTGGTCTAAAAGTATGATGTTCATGGGGTTAAAACTACAGTTTTGGGCTCTTATCAAACCACCCCCAAACAGCATTTTGCTTGTCCTCAAGCAAAGATGAGAAATTAGAATAAGTGACCAAAATTGGAGTTTTATCTACTCTCGTTTCGCTGAGTGCGATTGCATTGACCATATGCAACAAGGCCTTAAACCACTAGGAATTCCCTAGGGGACGAGTTATAGCCTCGTGAGAGTTTTCCAGTGAAGGTACTCACAAACTTCAACTATACTACAACGACTAAGAAATAAAACTATTGTTTCCTCATTCATGTCCCAACTATCTATACATCTCACTAGCAACTGAATAAGAATAACCAAGTTAAAAACCTAAACTAATATATGCATAATAATCAATCATCTATGATACAAATATATATACTATGAGTAATACTATGAAATGCCTAGCAGGTTCGTTTCTGAAAACTCGGAATAGCGTCCTTAAGTAGGTCCTCACATAATTGTCAAGACGAAAACCACTCTGATTTTTCCGCTCAAGTTTAGCTATTCCGATTAAAGCGGTGGGCACACTTTACCTTACAATCTCAATGACAAACAAGGAAGCCGGAGTCGATCAAACACATCTGCCACTTACTATCACACTAACCTAATCATAATTGAGCTAGAGGTCTTTATTAGGTGTTGCGGGGATTAGGAGATGGTTTAAGAAGGAAGGAAATGGATATTCAAAAGGACAAGTCTGAGATAATAGAGTCCTCATATTATGTAACTTAGAGAAAATCTTGTTATTTTCTTTTGCTTCTATACTTTGTTTCCATCCTTAGCCATATTTTTCTTTTTCTTTTCTTTGGCTTTTGACTCCCTTTTATTCTATTATTTTTATTTTTATTTTCGGAGTTTTTATTTTATTTCTATTTTTCTTTTTCTTTTCTTTGGATGGGAACTTCTTTTCTTTATTTTCTGAAGCAATTAACTAACTTTTGTTTACACCGGTTTTTCTCTTCTTCTCTCTTCCTCATTCTATTCTCAGACTTATTCTAGATTGGGTAGGTTGATTTTTTTATTTTGTTCTGTTTTTGTAACAGGGTAAAGGATTTGTGGTTTATGGAAGGCTAAAGAAAGGCTCAGAGGGGCGACTAGCGGAAAATAATTCATAGGTTTGAATTTATGGCTTTATCGATCCAAAGAGGGCCTAAATTCTCGCTTAGGATATGGCATAGTGATCAAGCAAGTGGACGTGTGATTTCTCTATCCAGATTTTACTTCTCCATTGTGTCATTTCTCAAATGTTTCGCTCATATAAGGCTTTAGGCTATATTCCTAATTGTATAGCATAAACTTATTTATTTATATTTTTAAAAAATTTCAACTTGAAAACAAATGCATATTATACATATCTATATCCTAACAGATGCCTTAATTACACGTGTTTCTATGCCCCCAAAACAAGAAGCATGCTTTGTCCTCAAAGCATTTAAATAAATAGGGTAGAAAAATACCATGGAAACGCGTGAAATTCTGGCACATCTGCATAACAAGGTTAGAACATACTAATATAGGGAATTAAAAAAAATTGACACAACTCTATAAGAGTTCCACCCATTATGGGGTTAACCGAATTAAATTGCTTGGGACATAAGCAGACACTAACAAAACTAAAAACTTAACTTATCTCCCGCTTAAGCATCCTCTTCTTCGTTAGTGAGACGAGGTTCCTTCGCATCCTGCCAGTCCATTGTAATTTGCCAAGCTTGTCGCCAGTTATCATCTACTAATGCTAACCTGTTAAGTGTTATCATGTCTGATGGGATGTACGGGGCAACCAAATGAGGCTGCACCTGCCATCCCGGCCAAGTCATTATTCGCAATGAGCGAACCACCCGATTGGTGGGTCTCATGACTTCAACCCTTTTCCAATCTGTGAATTGTGCACCGAATACAGGTAAACAACTACGCATGATGCGGCTTACTAACACAAGCATAAGAAGATACTTACGCCTTATGGTTTGGGCTCTCTTAAGACTAGCGACTAATACTCGGGGAATGTCATATCGGTGACGTCCCTCAGCTAAAGCGAGGAAAATGTCACCAGCAGTACTGTTTGCATAAATGAACTGCCATTCCCCCAAAATATTCATCAAGATGAATAACATGGTGGTGCCTACGTTTAGGGAAAGGCTACCAAGGGCAATGCTATATCACCCCTGGTCCATTACTCGAAATACCCCTCCCCCATAATACTCATGGAAATATGTATAATCATAAAGATATGCATTATCGGTCATATATGCCCATGTGTGAACGGGGATCGGTATTGGTAATCTTGAAACTAAAGCGACCACATTTTTATCGAATTGATGTGTCGGTCTTCGACTACAAGAGAATTCTTGTTCTCCATCCCGATTACAATAGAATTTAACATGGTCGTAGAAATAAGCGAAGAAGTGTGGTGAATATGAATCGTCATCACTTACCGTAGATGACGCCATCCTAATCGCAGGATTCTCGTGGCCGGAACCAATGTCCATAGGTCTCGTGCACAACACATCTTGAAGGACTGTTAGGGTATGACTATAGGAGATGTCATCACAATAACTCTTTGAATAGTTCCACAAAAATCACGGAATGACCGTCGAAAATTAGAATTTTTCGCGTGCCGCGGAAGAAATTTTGAAGGCGGTGGCGCTGGTGCGCCACATAGAGCACGCGGTCGCTCATGGGTTTTAGAATTACAGTGTTTTGGGCGCGGGTCGCGCTCTGACAAAATTTTGTGAAAATGTAGAGGGCGCAGGCGCGCTCGTAAGTGTTGAAACCGGAGTTTAGAGCAAAAAGAAAGAAAAACTTGGAGTGGAAGGTCCGGGATGATGGTGGGGTGTAGTGTGGTTTGTTAGTGTAGAAAGAAGGGAGTTTAAATAGGTTCTGAGCTACCAAAACGAATCGGTAAGTTCCTAATTTGTTTGAAGGCAATTTTCGGAAATAGAAAAATTTCAAACCCGAAAACGAAAACAACCCATTTCCATGATTTTCTATAAATCCTAGTATCTTTCATACTGGATTTAGAATAGTAACTTCTAAACTCTCCTAGATTTCATGCTACCACCACACAATTCATAGATTTGCCGATATCGGCCAAATTATCAACCTTTCCTCCAAGACAACTTTACAGCAGATGATCATATAACGACTTATGCTCGGTATAAATATTTCCACCCCCAA
Source organism: Coptis chinensis (assembly GCF_015680905.1). NCBI lineage: Eukaryota > Viridiplantae > Streptophyta > Magnoliopsida > Ranunculales > Ranunculaceae > Coptis > Coptis chinensis. Next base: position 59,193,902 of record NC_141461.1, on the reverse strand, counting down.
ACAAGTCGGGAAGGTGGGATTAGTGATAAAACAAGCAGTACTCGAAAATAACCAATTATAATAAAAAGTAAAATTTAAATCCAAACAACATTAAATAAACACATTACTATTTAAATTTAACTACTGAATTAAAATCCAACTAATAAAACAAAATTATGAAATAACAGCAAACACAACTGATGGTGAACACCTAGTTTTGTGATGATGATGGACCCTGAGATGGAGATTGGCTTGAACCATCTGTCCTTTGGCGACGACGCTCATGCCTGTCGGACTCGGCTGAAACAGAGTCCTCCACAGGTGCCATGCGTCGTAGGATCTCTATTCGGAACAAGCGCTGGGCTTCCATCTCAGTATCGAGTACTGCATACTGGGTTTGTTGATGCTGGTGGATAGTCTCCATGTTAGACAAGATATCGTCCAGAACCCCTTCGAGCATTTCAAATCTTGTCTGAAGGTTCCCTTGCTTCTTTTGAACTACAATCTGTCTATCTCGGATATTTTCACAAATACCATCAACGCACCAAGAAGGCAGTTTTAAAGCACTTGCATGCGTTCTAAATTAAATTACAATTATCTAATGCATCTTCATCCGGACATGTCATATCCTCCCTTTCATCGTCCGACTCAACCATTTTTTCTTCGGACAACGGCCAAGTCTCTTGGATGCAATCCATGATAGATACTTGCATTAGAATACAATTTGATCTTAATAGGAGCAGATCTTGCGACAGCTCTAAAGGAGAGCATGATCTTAGTGATCAATACGGAAGAGGCGTCAAGCTCTTCCCCTCCTCGAATCACATTAAACATTAAATCAATGATGCAGAAATTATACTTATTTGTTTGCAAAATCCGAGAACGCGTGCAAACATTGCAGGCCGATATCAGCGACTTTGTCTTTCGAGGGGCGTTCCTACCAATCCATCGAGCTACTGACCCGGTTGATTGGTTCTCGGTGGGATTGGCGGACGCAATGAGATGTCGGATTGTATTCACCCTCCACGACAGTATCCTTCATCAAAGCAGGAACTCCAGTATACTGGGATTCCTGAATTGTCGTTACCAGGTTGCTTTCAAGCGTAATTCCTAACAGTTCAGCCAACAACTGTCTCGTTAGTTCCCTCCTCGCTCCTGCTACCTTTATGAAAATCCTATCCCCCTCCAATTCTCGCTTCTTATAAAACTGTTCTACCAAATCATAGTGATAGAACTCCTCAGTCGAGTACCATAGTCCGTTCCAATGCCTCCTAATCATCTCCGCGTCGTAAAATGGCGAAAGTTTGTCGAAAGAAACGCGTGCTCGGCAAAATTGGCCGTCGTAAGCGCCATTGAAGTTTCTGAGACAACTAATGGTTTTGTAGACTGTGGGGGAGGCGAGTTTGAAGAAAAACTACTAAAACCGCGGTGTTGGCGGTGGTTAGTTGAACTGGTGGCTGTTTTTTTCGGAGTTGGGGTGGTGGTGGTAATGGTTTTAGAAGATTTAAGTTGGCTTTGATTATCTTGGTGTGGGTGTCGTTAGGTTTCTTCTTATTTTTTTTTTTTTTTTTATTTTGGTTTTCAAAGTTTTATTTAACTGGTAACTGGTGGGATTGAAAGGAAAACGTCGCGTGCGGTTTGGGAAGGAAGGAGACGCCGATCGTCGCGTCGCGGTTTGGGCCCAAGCCCAATTTTGAATTCGAAATTTTCCGATTTTTTACGCAATTTCAAATTCAATTTGCCGCTTCGTTACTGGCCCAATTTTGGCGAATGAGTTATGGAAATGATCAGTAGAGAATTTCCAATCCAATGATCCATAAAACACTCAATTCCAACCATGGGTGACGTATAAGAGGGTGGAAGAACGCCTCGAAGTGCGTGTGTGACGTAAGTTATGCGAACGAAGGAAATCTAAGTTTAGATTACGTCAACCCAATTGAACTACAAGTAATGGGCCTAAGCAACACCAATGGAAAGTTCGAGCAATCCCGATGGAAAGATCAACTGCCCACCCCCAAACAAAATTTTTAAACACAAAATTTGTTTAAAACGTGGGTCGTTTAAAGTCAGATTCCCAAGACTTGTTGGATTGCTATTTCTATGATTTTAAGAATATTTTTATTATTATTTTTATTTTTTTTTATTTTTTATTAGTTTATTATAAGAAACACGAAAAACAATAAATACATAATTCACCCCATAGATGTACATGACTCAAAACCGAGAAAACATGCAAAAGTGGAAAACGTGAATTATGTTAACCGTGGACTTAGGATCCAGTACTTACAGCCACACACTCCATAAGGAGGGCCCGGTTACCTGAATGGTGCACTTATCAGTATATGGAAGTGAAAGTAAGTACACCAAATGACAAGGGTCAGTCCTCATAGACAGGGTCCTGTAAAAGGACTTCCTCTACATCAGGGGACAGAAGTTCGTGAAAATGTTTTAACCGTTGACCATTAACTTGAAAGGTACTGTTGTCATTTGGATTTACCAAGGTGATTGCCCCGTAAGGGTGACTTGATAACTAAAAAAGGGCCGGACCAACGGGTTTTAGTTTCCCGGGAAAACATGTAGGCGGGAGTTGTAAAGCAAGACCTTTTGACCGACTACAAACTCTTTGCGCGCAAGATATGTTTATCATGAACACGTTTCATGTTAGCTTTATAGTCCTTCATGAGATCGCATTTAATCGCTCACGGATTTCTTCAAGCTCATTCAATTGCAACTTGCGTTTGACACTGCCCTCATCAATATTGAAGTTAAGGCTTTTTATAGCCCACAGAGCACGGTGCTCTAATTCAACGGGCAAATGACATGGTTTCCCAAATACAAGTCTAAAGGGAGACAAACCTATAGGAGTTTTGAAAGCAGTTCTATCGCCCATAAGGCATCCGATAGGCGCTTTGACCGATCTTTTTCTATCGGGGTTTCTGATTGTTTCTAAAATCTTTTTGATTTCCCTATTAGAAACTTCTACTTGTCCGCTAGTTTGTGGATGATAAGGAGTTGCTACTTTGTGTGTAACTCCATACTTTTTCACTAGGGATGCAACAACTCATTTGCAAAATGTGTTCCACCATCACTAATGATGGCTTTAGGAATGCCAAACCGATGAGAAAATATATTCTTTAATAAAAATACAACGGTCTTATGGTCATTGCTACGGCAAGCTAGGGCCTCTATCCATTTAGACACGTAGTCCACGGCAACTAGAATATAAATGAAACCGTGGGAAACTGGGAAAGGACCCATGAAATCAATGCCCCAAACGTCAAAAATTTCTACTATCAAGATTGGATTTAATGGCATCATATTACGCTTCGTGATTCGCCCAAGTTGTTGGCAACGAATACACGTCTTGCAATGCACTTGGGCATCCTTAAAAAGGGTAGGCCAATAAAATCCACATTGAAGAACTTTAGCGGCTGTTTCCATCCCACTAAAATGGCCACCACACTCTTTGTCATGGCAGAACGATAGAACTTCATTGTATTCCCACTGGGGAATACAACGACGAATAATCTGATCCGCACAATACTTAAAAAGGTATGGCTCATCCCAGTAGTATAACTTAACTCTGGCCAAGAACTTCTTACGTTCATTTCTTGACCAATTATAAGGCATAACATCAGCCGCTAAATAATTTACAATGTCAGCATACCATGGTGCTGAAAAAATGGCATACAGATGCTCATCAGGAAAAGAGTTCGGTATGGACTCGGAATCAGTCTGATCGTTGTTTGTGAGTCTAGATAAGTGGTCGGCAACTACGTTTTCGACCCCTCTTTTGTCCTTTATTTCTAATGTGAACTCTTGTAGGAGAAGGATCCATCGGATTAATCTCTGCTTAGCATCCTTCTTTGCAAGAAGGTACTTAAGGGCTGCATGGTCCGTGTAAACTAAAGTTTTAGAACCAACCAAATAAAGGCCTAAACTTATCTAAAGCATAAATGACAGCTAAGAATTCTTTTCTGTAGTTGAATAATTTTCGTTGAGCATCGTTTAATGTTTTACTAGCATAGTAAATGACAAAGTGGATTTATTTTCTAGTTTTTGTCCCAAGATCGCACCAACTGCATAGTCACTAGCATCACACATGAGTTCGAAGGTTTAGACCAATCGGAGGTCTGTATAATTGGTGCAGAGGTTAGGGCGGCTTTTAAAGTTTCAAAAGCACGCTACAGTTAAAATTGAAATCAAAGATTGCATCTTTCAAAAGCAGATTAGTTAAAGGCCTAGCTATTTTTCGAGAAGTCTTTAATAAACCGCCTATAAAAACCTGCATGGCCTAGAAAGGCTCTAATATCATGGACAGTCCGTGGTTTAGGTAGGTCGCTATCTTATCTAGTTTGGCTTTATCTACTTCGATGCCATCACTAGATACGATGTGACCTAGTACTATGCCCTTTTTCACCATGAAATTACACTTTCCCAATTTAAAACGAGGCTCTTTTCTTCACACCGTGTCAAAACCTTAGACAAAGTTAGACAAAGCGATCGTGAAGGAGTCTCCATAGATAGAAAAATCATCCATGAAAACTTCCATAAAGCTTCTACCATGTCACTAAATATATGTAGCATACAATCATTTGGAAGGTACGGGGAGCATTACAAAGGCCAAAAGGCATTCGTTTATAGGCATACGTTCCAAAGGGACATGTGAAGGTAGTCTTTTCTTGGTCATCAATATCAATAATAATCTGAAAATGGCACGAGTAGCCATCCGAGGAAAACAATAAAAGCATGACCCGCTAGGCGCTTCGAGCATTTGATCTATAAAAGGTAAAGGGAAGTGATCCTTTCGTATCATAGCATTTAAACGTCTGTAATCAATACAGATCCTCCATTTCATAGGACCTTGTGTGACAACATAGTCACCCTTCCCATTTCGTACCATGGTAACTCCCGATTTCTTAGGAACTACATGAATGGGGCTTACCCATTCGATATCAGATATTGGGTATATGATACCCGCATCGAGTAATCGTAAGACTTCTTCCCTAACCACCTCTTTCATGGCTGGGTTCAAGCGACGCTGAGGTTCGCGAGAAGTCTTCGCGTTATCCTCCAAATGGATACGATGAGTGCAAATATTAGGGTCAATTCCCTTAATGTCGGCTAGTGACCAACCAATCGCAGACCGATGTTCCCTAATCACCCGGATTAAACGTGTCTCTTCATTCTTAGATAACAGAGAAGATATAATTACCGGATGACTACCATCCGGATCAAGTTGAATATATTTTAACTCTGGTGGAAGGGGTTTAAGCACTGGGGTGGAAGGAAAATCAATAGATGTTTCGTCGGGGTCCTCATTTTACATAATGAATACTTGCTTAGGTAGGAAGTCTTCATACTCAATATGTGGAACAGCCGAAGGATCTACAATTGGTGTGGACTCAAGGATGGTGTTGACTTCCTCTAAGTAGGAGTCATTTACAAAATCTGAAGTTCCAAAAGAAAGGAATTTGTACATATTGTTTTCAAGAAACGTGTTGTTAAAATAATCTTGAGCTAAGCTCTCGATCATGCTAACCTCCCCATCTATAGACGAATATGGTAACTGTTTCATCATTTTAAAAATATTTACCTCAACCGTAAGATGGCCAAAAGATAAGGACATCTTACCATCGCAATTTATAAGTCGTTGGCGGTTGCTAATAATGGAAAACCCTAAGATGATCGGTACAGAGTCGTTGGCGACTTACGTATCGAGGATAACAAAATCAGCGGGATAGTAAAATCCCGAACCTTAACAAGCACGTTTTCCACTACACCCTTAGGATACTTAATTGACACGTCCGCTAATTGCAACGCGTTATTTTTGTAGGTTGCATTTCTGTAGACCTATTTGTTTATACAAGTAATACGGGAGTAAGTTAACACTTTCGCCCATGTCTAATAAAGCGGTCGTCGTGTAGGAATCTCCTAAGGTGCATTTTACAGTAGGACGACCAGGGTCCTTGTACTTAACGATTCCATTATTTTCGGATAAAGTTGGGAACTGTTCAGTTAAAAAGGCATCTTTAGGTATGTTGGTCTTACGCCTAGTAGTGCACAACTCTTTAAGAAACTTAGCATGGTTAGGGAGCTTTTTAATAGCTTTGAGAAAAGGAAGGTTTATCGTTAGATTCTTGAAAACATTCCTAATCTCCTCAAAGTTTGTATCCTTAGTTAGCATGGCTAACTTCTGAGGGAATGGTGGTTTTGCTCTATATTTAGCATATGGCTCGACTTGATGTGTTACCCTGGCTTTCTGTTTCTTAGGTTGTGGTTTAACTGGTACCTCTGCAGTGGTAGGCTCTTCAGTTTCTATTTCAGTATCTAATTCGATATCCGGTGTAGGGAGTACTGATGGGGTAACTATAGGCATAGTTACTTTGTTATCAACCACTCTTCCAGAACGGAGAGTGGTGATGGCATTCAGGTCACCTACTATTGTCGTTTCCATTACTAGTATTACCGTTTACCTCAAAGGCTGTGTTTGTTGTTTTAGGGTTGGGTATCGCTTGTCCTGGAAACACGCCTTTTGGTTGGGCTTTCTCTTGGGCTAACTGTTGTATGCCCTGATTTATGGATTGTAAGATCTGTTGGTTTGATTGAGTCATTGATTGGAAAAGTTGTTGGGTAACTTTGTATAAAGCGTCTATACGATCCGGATGTGATTGTGTAGTAGTCACAGGTGGTGCAACTGGAACTATCTCACGTTGATTATTTATGGGTGGGTTGTGATAGTTACTATTGTTAACCGGAACGATACCTCTATTGGTATTATAACTATTATAATTACCCTGACCTTGTGCTAAACCTTGTCGTGGTTGCGCTTTGGTTGTTATAATTATTATAATTTCCCCGACTTAGTCCCCCGGCCTTGCCTAGGTGGAGCTTGATTATAGTTGTTTGCTTGCCTAACATTTTGGTTATTAGACCCTGGAGGTGAAACTTGTTGATTGTTTTGCCAACTAAAGTTGGGATGTTGTCTCCATGGGGCATTAGGAATAGGATAGTTATTAATGGAGTAAACATTATCTTGCTCTAATTGTTGTTGTTCATAGGCGAGAGGACAATAGGAGTCGAGGGGTGCTTTCGGGACTCAAACGGGACATTACATGGGTTGGAGTTAACATTCATGACGGGGATAGGCTTTTGTTGAATAGAAATAGCCTCAACCTTTTTAGTTAGAGATTCGATTAAATTTTTAAGTTCTAGATCGGGTTTCATCTCAAACATACCGGCGGCCTTAACTGTTGAAGAAGAACTAACTGGCGGGGGATATCGTCACTACCCCCCAATTGTTATTACGTTTAGTTTGATCTTCTAAAAATTTGTAAGCCTCCGAGGCTCCTTTACTTAGGAAACTACCCCCATTCATTATGTCTAGGACTTCTTTATGGTGATGTTGAAGTCCTTTGAAAAAGGCACGAACTAACGTGTCTTTTGCTAGGTTATGGTGTGGACACTCTATAAGCAGATCGGTGAAACGATTCTAAGCCTCAGAAAATGATTCATGAGGGTTCTGTTGGAAAAAATGAATCTTGGAAAGCATCTCATCCGTCTTTAGGGGTGGGTAAAAATGTTCCATAAACAGCTAAACAAGTTTAGCCCACGAGTCCACCGAGTTAGGCGCTTGGGAAGTTAACCAAGACGCTGACTTATCAGCTAAGGTGAAAGGGAATTCCCTCAGTTTAATTTGTTCCGTACCAACCGTAGGATGATGGAATGTTGTAAGGACTTGTTCAATCCTACGCATGTGTTGATAAGGTTTTTCATGGTCTAAACCATGGAAAACTGGTAACAAATTAAATATGTTTGGGGGAATTCGAAAATCCCCCACTGGGTCTGCTAGAACAATGCAAGATTTAGAGCTATCGCTCAATGCTTTGTAAAAGTTGGAGAGAGGAGTCTCTCTTTCTTCAGCCATTACGTCAGGTGTGGTTGGTGGGATAGTAGTTAGAGGTGTAGTGATTGGTATACTCAATAGATTTGTTTGTTGACGTTGACGGTTAATTACGTTCGGTGTTTTTCTCCGACCTGACCTTAATCTCATGCAAGTCTAAGTCTAAATACGAAAACAATCCAAACAATCTTGATATATTAGTATGAACCTCTGGCGGAGATCGCGAGGTATGGAAGAAAGGAATACCCGATAAGCGTCCTTGCTTCGCTTATGAATAGCGTCTTGTTCTGGCGTGTTGAGTGTAAATAACAAGTTAGAACACGAAAAACTTAAAAATCGAAGTTTGAAACAAACTGTTGAAATCCGGGATTTTTGGCTTAGGGCGCAATGCGCGCATAGAATAGTGCGGTCGCTCCTTGTTCCGATGACTTAGCTGGTCGCGCTCGTGGTCCGATAACTTTGGTCGTTCGTTCGTCCGGGGGGTCGCTCGTGTTCGGACTATAGGGGCAGGTGCGCTCCTTATAAGCGTGGTCGCTTCAGTGTAATTTTGTCGCGAATTTTTTCGGCGTTTTGGCGGATAACCACAAGTATGAATCAAACAAGGGTGGGTGGGTTTAATGGGACTTAAAAATGACTAATTCTACTATGAAAACAATACTAAAGTGCACTAAGATGGCAGCGGCGCCATTTGATAAAACAAATGATTGAATAGTTTACCTACGAAATGAACGATGAACTCAAAACGTAAGTAAACTAAAACTTAATTTAATTGCCTATATGTTTATCAAAGTTTCTACTCTCAATTCTATCGAGATAGAGTGGAGTAACAAATTCGTTCCACTCCTAGTGCTCTAGCATGGAATGTTTTCTAGTCTAAGTAGTCGGTCTTAAGTCTAATGAGAGCTTTACGAAGGGTGTTATACTACGATACAATATGAAATTGATTATTTGAATTTAACTACGAATGCTATGGAAATACGATTGTTTTTTAATCTAGATAAAGGATTAGAGGGGAATTGAATCCACCTCGAATCCAACTTAATAACCTAGTATAGATTCTTGTATCTAGATTCTCACGTTCTTACGGCAAGAATTCGAATTCTAATCCCTAGTGTTCATGGCATTTCTACCGAATACTAACTAGCATGTGAGGTCATCCACCCATTCTCATGGCGAATCACGACCTTCTAGATTGGAATAGATTCTACAATGCTTCTACACTATACCACTAAGTTTTCATCAAGGCTTCATCAACCCCTCTAATGGAGGTTTTAGCCTTGAATCATTCCGCAATCATTCCCATATGAATCTAAACTAAACATATTATCAAAGATTCGAAATTTACTAATCTAAACTAAACGATAATTAAATTCTAATTAACAACTAAGAAATGGTAACCAACAATAATTAAAACTAGATCTAATAGATTGAAATAACACAATTCGAAATTGATAAAATAACTATTTTATTTATCTAATCAATCAAGAACAATGATTCAAAAACTTAATCTAAAACAAGAATTGAAAATGGAACTAAAACTTAATTTAATTAATTAAACTAGATCTAGAATTATCTATATTGTTTTAGGTCTAACTAACTACCATTAACAAAGAGCTAAGCTTGGGTTTTTATACTTTCAGATCCAAAAATCGTGCATGGGCTTGGAGCCATGTTTTGGGCCAGAGAATCAGGCCCAAAACCCAATTCTTTCAGTCCAAAAAGGCCTCTTCAGCTGCAGTTGGCTTCAATAGACTTTTCGTCCACTTCTGCTCCTCTGATTGGGTTAAGGCTTGGACCATTGGAAAGCTCTTTCCGAGCCGGTCGTTTTGACATAAGGTAGGCCCCATTCCGAGGTCTGAGTCCAAAGATACAGCCTTCGGAAGTTCTACTGACTTGTGTGATGTTTCTGCCCGTGTCGACTTTTCAGCTTTTGACCGGGCTTAGGAAGGCTTTGTCTTCTTGAATCTTGGCCTTTAATCACGGAACTACTTAGTAACCGACCTTTGCTCCTTTATCTCGCTAAAGTGGCACATTTATGCACATAATGGACTTTGAAACCTGAAATGCATAAAAACACGTAATCAGTGTTAACTCTTAATTATTACTCACATAATTGGTCTAAAAGTATGACTGTTACAGGGTTAAAACTACAGTTTTGGGCTCTTATCACAACACTATATCACCCTGCCAGTTACAGCATGCAAGATAGTGAGGACGTACTTCCCTCAGTTTGCGGCCACCTTTCAGGACTGGGTAAAAGTCGACTCTATGTGTCCAACAAACAAGATAATTCGTTCTTTGCGATTTCGGACATGGCGACGCCCTGCAAGGTATCTTAAGAAAGTTTGTTCTTTCCCTAATGATGATAAAATGATAGCTCATCAAGACAATGCAAAGAAGAGGAAGTGGAGTGAAGTTTGGAAAGCTATGATAGATTGGCGGGATGCAAAGGAATGGCATTTCTACAAGGACGAGGCAAGGATGGACTATCCCCCAGTTCAAGGTTGGAGCAATGTTAGTTGATGCATGTACATATTTGTTTTACGTTTTGATGTGAAATAAATAAATAACCTAACAGTGTGCTACTTTAACAGTGTGCTTCTACTTTTATGATATATATAGTGTGTTACAATAAATTTCTGTGGAAGATGTCAGCTATATTTTTGCTCATAGCCTCTCAGGTATACTCTTTCTTCCTATTAACACTTTGAGGACACAGCGTCCGACTGTTTGGGGGTGGTGGGAACCTTTAGCAAAAATTAGGCATGCATAGTTGTATATAGTTTACTTGATATCTAAATAAACGTATTTAGTGACAAATTCTCATTTCCCTTTCTATGATGAAAAATATTTAGAAATCTCACCCTAGCATCAGAATTAGGACTTGTTCTTAGAAACTTAATTTAATACATATGCAATAGTTTTTACATCTTTTCATGAGCATTCATGCACTAACTATCATTTAATGTACATAGCAGTAAGTTTCTGGGACCCACGGTTAGACAACTTAGTTTCCATATCCTGTAAGAATCTAACCAAAAGCCTAAAAATGTGTGATATATGAATAATGACACAGAGGAGTAGTTCTTCCAAATAGAGAAGTTCACACGTCTACTTACTTAATCACTACCCAAATCCTAGGCGAGAATTTAGGCATTCTTTGGATCGATATAGCCAAAAATTCACACCTGTAAAAAAAAAAAAAAAAAAAAAATTACCGCTAGTCGCCCCACTGAACCTTTCATTAATCCTTTCTACTTCACCAAAAAAATCATTACCCATCTAGTAACCACAAATAAATAAGCCTACCTAGATGATGAGTATGAGAAATAGGATGAAGTGCAGAAAAATGAAGAGAAAAACCTTGTCAACGAATCAAAATCAGTTACCTGTTTCAGAAGAAAAGAAAAAGAAAAAGAAAATAGAAATATGTTTCCAAAAATCAAAAGAAATATCAAGGTTTGAATTCCCCCCAAAAATCAAATCAAAAGGGAATACAAAAGCTTGAAAAATCCAAGTATGGAAACCCATGTTAGAAGCAGGAAAGAAAATAAGGATTCTCTAGTATAAATATCTCGAAAACCTTATTCTCTCATACTTATCATTTTTTAATTTTCCATTCCAGTTTCTTTTACACTACCACCTAAGCCCCATAACACCTAATAAAGACCTCTAGCTCAATTAGGAATAGGATAGTATGATAATAAGTAGTATTTGTGACTTCTCGACCTGCGCCCTCCTCATTTGTCATTGAGTATGTGAGGAAACGTGTGCCCACTTTTGACACTTGGAGATAGCAAAGCTTGAGTGGAAAAATAAGAGATAAATTATGTTTCGACACATACCTGTGAGAACCTACTTAAGGACGCTATCCAAAGGATCCAGAAACGTAACCCACGTATCTATAGGGAGTGTGCCCAACAAGTATGGAGGAGGGCTGAGGATAGAGAGGAAGAAGAAGAGGAGGCTGGGGACACGGGATGATTGGAGGAGGAGGATGAGGAGGATGGGACTTGCTTTGATACGGATGCCTTCCAGAGGTGTTGGTCTGATGCTGAGCGCATGACTATGCTTCATAGGGGCATGCGTTCACTCAACACTCTCTGTGCAGACCTCCGGACTCGACAGGCGACCATTCATCACAACTTCGAGATCCGCACCCAGAGGGAGGATGAGAGATGGGAGCAGGCGAGGGCTGAGATGGAAGCCCAGCGCCAGTTTAGAGTGGATATGCTAGCACGCTTCCCACCTCATCATCGGACTCTCCGCCTCGAGGACACAACCATTCGAGGCATGAGCGTCGTCGACGAAGGACGACTGCTGCTGGACCTTCTGGAGCCCAGGAGCCACCACTAGAGACTGTGCCCTCAGCCACCACTGGCGAGGAGTTTAGAGAGGATGAGGAGTGATAGTGGTAGTTATTTTTGTTTTATAAGTTGTTGTTTTATTTATTTTTGTTGTTTTTATTGTAATGTAATTTTTATTCTCGTAATTTGAATTTTGTAAGTGAAAGGACCTCCGAATGAAAATTTTAATATAAGGGGTTATTTTCAGTTTGTGTGCTTGTTTCATTTTGACCCCACCTTCCCAACTTGTTTGGGGGTGGTTTTATCATTTCAAGCTGTATTTTTTATAAAAAAAAAACCCTAGTGTTAGAATTAGAATTTCTGCGGAGTAAGGTGAAAATATGGTCGTTTAGGCATATCTATGATTGAGAATCATTGTAGGATGAAATCTACACTAAATACGTACATTCAGTCATAAAATCCAAAGAAGAGATACTGGGTTTGAATTAGAATCCAGGATATGAGTTGTTTCCGTTTTCGAGTTTGGAAAATTTAGGATTTCCGGAAACTGCCGTAATTAGTTTTGGCAACTTTCCGATCCATTCTAGCAACTTTAAACCTATATAAACTTGATACAATCTATCCTCACAACTCACACTACACCTAAAATCCCATCACTCCCCCCTTCACACCCGCGATTCCCGTTTCGTCTCCATTTTCACAAATCGCAGCTTCGGAGATGGCGCCCTAGTTAGTTGGCCAGCGCGCTACACACTCGAGAAAAATTTGCTTTCGAGGCGGCGCCAGCGCCAAGTCAAAAGCGACCAGCGCTAAGTTACTGGAATTCAAAAAATACAAAGCGGCGCCTCTAGTTGAAGCGCCAGCGCCGACTTCTTCGGGACCAGAAAAATTCCGCCGCTAGCGTTGTGCCCGGTCGTTTTGCAGCTATTCCAGAACGTAGTTTTGAGATGACATCTCCCATAATAATACCGGAACAGTCTTTCGAAGATTTGTTCCAAAGCACTACTTACGGTGCTTGGTTTCGCGAGGTGATCACATACGTTGGCTGGGAACCTCTTATGGTAAGACCGGCTGAACTTTATTCTCCAAAGCACTTGCATCTTATTTTTATAATAACTGCATTTTCTTTGAGAGACCGGATGGAGAACAAGTGTTCTCCATCACCATTGACGATGAACCAATGGAAATTACCAGGTTCTTGCTAGCATTTGTTCTTGGACTTGCTATGCCCGCTGAGATACAAGACCCATGGTGCTATTGGGTCGATAATATGCATGTCTATACTTATGAGTCTTTGCACGAGGCTTATGGGGCAGGCATTTTCTCAGATTGAGGACCAAGGGGACTATAACGCGTTGCCCTTGGTAGCCTGTCCATGAACATAGGAACTGTTATGTTTTGGATTATGCTAAACATTTTAGGGGAATGGCGTTTTTCTTCTGTGAATGACGCCACTTGCAGCGTTTTCCTTGCTTTAGCCAATGGACGCCGGTTCTATGACCTTCCCAGGACTTTGATGTCTAGTTTAGCACGAGCCCATACCATGAGGCATAAGTACCTTCTTATGCCTGTTCTAATTTCGCGTATTATGCTATGTTTCTTTCCTGTTTTTGTACACGCGTTTCACGGATTGGATTAAGGTAGACACGGTCGACCCACCAATAGTATTATTCGATCTTTTCCGCAATGACTTGGCATGGGTGGCGGATACAACCTCACCAAAGGTTGCACCCTACACCCCATCGGACCAAGTGGCACTTAATAGGTTAGCAACCATAGATGATAAATGGCGTGAAGCCCGGCAAATTATCATAGCATGGCGGGGACGAAGGAACCTCACTTCTTTATAGAAGTAGAGGATGGCGAAGATGACGAATAACAACGGGAGTGGAGGTAAGTTTTAGTTCTGTTAGTGTCCGCTTATGTCCCAAGCAATTTAATTATGTTAACCCCATAATGGGTAGATTTCTTATAGAGTTGTGTCAGTTTTTATTTCCTATATTAGTACGTTCTAACTTTGTTTTGCAGATGTTCCCGAATTTCACAGCGTTTCAATGGTATTTTTCCTACCCTCTTTATTTAAATGCTTTGAAGACAAAGCATGCTTTTGTTTGGGGGCATAGAAACACGTGTAATTAAGACATCCTGATACGATATAGATAGACATAATATGCATTTGTTTTCTAGTTAAAATTTCAAAAATTTAAAAATATAAATAAATAAGTCATGCTATACACTTAGGAATATTGGTATTGTTTCTTTCTCCATGCTTTTAACAATCTAGAAGTCTCACAATTTCATTTGCATCGAGAATAATTGTTAGAAACTTAGGTTAATAACGTAGGTAATAATCTTTGCATCTATCTATAAATATATTACATGAGTATATATGATTGTTAGCGATAAGTTTTGAAATCTAGGATAGAGTACTTATTCTACAATCCTGTGAGAATATAGCCTAAAGCCTTATATGAGCGAAACATTTGAGAAATGACACAAGGGAGAAGTAAAATCCGGATAGAGAAATCACACGTCCACTTGCATGATCACTAAACCATATCCTAAGTGAGAATTTAGGCCGCTCTTTGGATCGATATAGCCAGAAATTCAAACCTATGAATTATTTTCCGCTAGTCGCCACTCTGAGCCTTTCATTAGCCCTTCCATAAACCACAATTCCTTTACCTTGTTACAAAAAAACAAAACAAAAAAAAAAAGAGAATAAATCAACCTACCCAATTTAGAATAAGTCCGAGAATAGAATGAGTGAAGAAAGAAGAAGAAAAAACCCGTGTAAACAAAAATTGTTAGTTGCTTTGAGGAAAATAAAGAAAAGAAGTTTCCATCCAAAGAAAAGAAAAATAGAAATAAAATAAAAACTCCAAAAAAATAGAATAAAATGGAGTCAAAAAGCCAAAGAAAAAAAAAAAAAATATGGCTAAGGATGGAAACAAAGTATAGAAGCAAAAGAAAATAACAAGGTTTTTCTAAGTTACATAATCTGAAGACTCTATTATCTCAGACTTGTCCTTTTGAATATCCATTTCCTTCCTTCTTAAACCACCTCCTAATCCCCGTAACACCTAATAAAGACCTCTAGCTCAATTAGGAATAGGTTAGTGTGATAGTAAGTGGCAGATGTGTTTGATCGACCCCGGCTTCCTTGTTGTCATTGAGATTGTAAGGTAAAGTGTACCCAATGTACACTGGAGTAGCGAAACTTGAGTGGAAAAATCAGAGTGTTGTTTCTTGACTATTATTGTGAGAACCTACTTAAGGACGCTTATTCCGAAGTTCTCGAAACAAACCCGCTAAACATTTGATAGTACTACTCATTGTATATATGTTTATTGTAGATGATTGATTATTATGCATATATTAACTTAGGGTTTTGGACTGGTTATTCTTATGTAATTGCTAGAGAGATGTATAGATAGTTGAGCATGAATAAGGAAACAATAGTTTTATTTTCTTAGTCGTTGTAGTATAGATGAAGTTTGTGAGTACCTTCTTGGGAAAACTCTCACGAGGCTATAACTTCGTCCACTAGGGAATTCCTAGTGGTTTAAGGCCTTGTTGCATATGGTCAATGCAATCGCACTCAGTAAACGAGATTAGGTAGAACTCCATTTTTTGGTCACTTATTCTAATTTCTCATCTTTGCTTGAGGACAATCAAAATCTTTGTTTGGGGTGGTTTGATAAGAGCCCAAAACTGTAGTTTTAACCCCTTAATAATCATCTTTGTTAGACCAATTATGTGAATAATAAGTAAGAGTTAATACTGATTAAGTGTTTTTTATGCATTTCAGGCTTCAAAGTCCATTATGTGCAGAAATGTGTCACTTTAGCGAGATAAGGGAGCAAAAGTTAGCAGAACTTCCGAATGCCATATCTTTGGACTCAGACCTCGGATTGAGGCCTACCTTATGTCAAAACGACCGGCTCGGAAAGAGCTTTGCAATGGTCCAAGCCTTGACCCAATCAGAGGAGCAGAAGTGGACGAAAAGTCTGTGGAAGCCAACTGCAGCTGAAGAGGCCTTTTGAATTTGAAAGAATTGGGTTTTGGGCACGATTCTCCTGGCCCAAACCATGGCTCCAAGCCCATGCACGATTTTTGGATCTGAATGTATAAAAACAAAAGCTTAATTCTTTGTTAATGGTAGATTAAATAGTAGAGAATTAGGGTAGATAGCTTAGAATAGAAAGTAGCCATTAAAATAGCTTCTAGATCTAGATTTAATTGTTTTCTTTAATTAGTTTCAAATCCCTTATTAGATTAAACCTTTGGATCTTGTTCTTCAAATTAATTAGATCAATAAAGTAGTATTTCTTATCAATTTCGATTTTTGTCAAATCCAATTCTAGATCTAATTTCAATTCATGTCCTTATTTCAATTTAGTCATTAAATTAGATTTTATTATTGTTAAATTAAGTAAATTTCAATGCTTTATATTATGTTTAGTTTTAATCTAAATGGAAATGATTGCGGAATGATTCAAGGCTAAACCTCCATTAGAGGGGGTTGTGAAGCCTTGATGAAAGCTTGAGTCCGATTATCGTAGAGTAAATTAAGTATTTTCTATTCCACTCTAGAAATGATTAGTTCACCATGAGAATGGGTTTAATTGTTCACATGCTAGTTATGATTGGTAGAAATGCCATGTATAATTAGGGATTAGGAATAACCAATTGTTCTTGAAGCGATTCAATTCGGATTACTGACGATTAATTCGTCGTTAGTAGATTAAGTTGAGTTAAGGTGGAATCAATCCCCTCTAACTCCTTATCATAGAATCAACGTAGCCTTCCCATAATTATTTAGATAATCGACTAGTTGCATCTTGTGGGTAGTTGCATCGTAGTATAATTCCCCAGTAAAACTCTCATAGACTTAAAAACGACTAGTTAGATTAGAAAACATCCATGCTAGAGCACTAGGAGTGGAACGAACTTATCTACTCCACTATATCTCATAGGATTGAGAGTAGAAATCTTTGATAACTCAAGCACGTAAAAGTATAAGTTTAGTTTACTTACGTTGTGAATTCATAGTTCATTTCGTAGGTAGACTATTCATTTTATATTTATCATCACTCCACTGAACCTTTCATCAAATCTTTCACTTTCACCAAAAAAATTCCTTACCCATCTATTAAACCAAATAAAAGAACCTACCTAAGTGATGAGTATGAGAAATAGGATGAAATGTGGAAAGAATAAAGAGAAAGTCTTGTCCCAAATAAAAGTCAGTTACTTGCTTCAGGAAAGAAAAATAGAATCATGTTCTTAAGCCATCTAAAAAAAAAAATCCATTAGAGGCTTAAGAACAAGGTTGGAAAACTCAATTAGAAGAAAGAAAGAAAACAAAGATTTCTCTAGTGTAAATATATGAAGACCCTATTCTCTCATACTCGTAAATTTTAATTATCCATTTCCATTTTCTTGTACAGTATCACCTAAGCCCCACAATACCTAATAAAGACCTCTAGCTCAATTAGGAGTAGGGTGGTGTGATAATAAGTAGTAGACGTGATTGATCGACATCGGCTCCTCTGACTGTCATTGAGATGTGAGGGGGAAACGTGTGCCCACTGCACACTGGAGTTAACAAAACCTGAGTGGAAAATTTTTGAGTGAAATTGTGTTTCGACACATACCTGTGGGAACCCATTCAGGTACACTCTCCAAAGGATTCAGAAACAACCCTGCTAGTACATTTCAATGAAAAGTTCACTGCATGCATAATCATATGTAGATGTTTTAATTATTGAATACATATTAACTTGAATTTCAAAGAAATCAATCCTCGTTCCCTGCTAAGGAGATGTATGGATATCTGAGATTAATTTAGGAAACGAAGTTTTACATCGAGTCATTGTAGTATAAATGAAGTTTGTGAGTATCTTCTCTGGAAAACTCTCACGAGGCTATAACTCGTCCACTAGGGAATTCCTAGTGGTTTAAGGCCTTGTTGCATATGGTCAATGCAATCGCACTCTGCGAAACGAGAATTAGTTAGGACTACACATTTTTGGTCACTTATCTGTTTTAATGTCTCTTCTTTGCTTGAGGACAAGCAAAGTGCTGTTTGGGGGTTGTGTGATAAGCACCCAAAAGTGTATTATGAAACCCCATTGAGACATATAAATTTGGTTAATTATGTGTTTAATAATCATGAAATAAATATGTTTTCATACTTTTGCAGGTATTCGCACTAGACATGGAAATATGGTTTATACCTGCGATAAAGCACGAGGAACGACATATATATGAAATCTTCCAAATCCGCACGAAAGCATCAAACTTCCGAAGCTCCTACCTCTTGAACCAGGACTCCGAATGTGACAAGTGAGCTGCTCAGACAATCGGGCGATGAACTCACGATAGGGGGAAGTTGTAAAATTGCCCAAAGACCGGACCATGCTTTGGACTGCACATAGGACCCACTATACGGGCCCACAAGATTGGACGAGTCATCAATCATGGTGCATGTCAAGACAAAAATGACAAATTATTAGTGCAAAGTTGACACCTTGCATGTAATTAATTAGATTAGGTGTTAATAGTGAAAAAAAGGCAAGGTGTCACTTTGTTTTAATGTGGTGGATAAAAATGAAGTAAATGTGGTTTGATGTTTCACATGGGAGGAAATGAGATGTCTCTCAAATGAAGAAGAAAACAAAACAAGAGGGGGGGGGGGACACTCCATTTACTCCCTTGACTTTTTTTCCTTACCTTGTATTATTTTAGTTCCTTAGTCATTTTATTTATTTAGTTTTAAGTTTTGTAAGAAAGCTTGTTGATAAATGTAAAATGAATAATTTACCTACAAAATGAACGATGAATTCTCAACGTAAGTAAACTATAACTATTTTGATGCTATCTTGTTTATCAAAGAATTCTACTCTCAATCCTATGAGATATAGTGGAGTAGATAAGTTCGTTCCACTCCTAGTGCTCTAGCATGGATGTTTTCTAATCTAACTAGTCGTTTTTAAGTCTATGAGAGTTTTACGAAGGGAATTATACTACGATGCAACTACCCACAAGATGCAACTAGTCGGTTATCAGAATACTAAGGGAATGCTACGTTGATTCTATGATAAGGAGTTAGAGGGGATTGATTCCACCATAACTCAACTTAATCCACTAACGACGAAGATTAATCGTCGTAATCGAATTGAATGCCCAGCGAGAACAATTGGTTATTCCTAATCCCTAATTATACATGGCATTTCTACCAATTCATAACTAGCATGTGAACAATTAAACCCATTCTCATGGTGAACTAATCATTTCTAGAGTGGAATAGAAAATACGGCGACTTCTACGATAATCGGAATCAAGCTTTCATCAAGGCTTCACAACCCCCTCTAATGGAGGTTTAGCCTTGAATCATTCATAATCATTTCCATTTATATTAAAACTAAACATAATATAAAGCATTGAAATTTATTTAATTAAACAATAATGAAATCTAATTTAATGACTAAATTGAACTAAGGACATGAATTGAAATTAGATCTAGAATTGGAATTGACAAAATCGAAATGGATAAAGAATACTACTTTATTGATCTAATCAAATGAAGAACAAGATTCAAGGTTTAATCTAATGAAATGAATTAGATATTGAAACTATACTTAATCAAAAACAATTAAATAAAACTAGATCTAGAAGCTATTTTAATGGCTACTTTCTATTCTAAGCTAACTATTATTTTTTCTAACTACTGGCTACCATTAATGAAGAGCTAAGCTTTTTGTTTTATACATTCAGATCAAAAACGTGCATGGGCTTGGAGCCATGTTTTGGGCCGAAGAATCGGGCCCAAAACCCAATTCTTTCAAATTCAAAAGGACTCTTCAGCTGCAGTTGACTTCCACAGACTTTTCGTCCACTTCTGCTCCTCTGATTGGGTCAAGGCTTGGACCATTGCAAAGCTCTTTCCGCGCCGGTCGTTTTGACATAAGGTAGGCCTCATTCCGAGGTCTGAGTCCAAAGATATGGCATTCGGAAGTTCACTTTGACTTTTGCTCCTTTATTTCGCTAAAGTGGCACATTTTTGCACATAATGGACTTTGAAACCTAAAATGCATAAAAACACGTAATCAGTATTAACTCTTACTTATTCTTCACATAATTGGTCTAACAGTATGATTATTAAGGGGTTAAAACTACAGTTTTGGGCTCTTATCAAACCACCCCCAAACAGCATTTTGCTTGTCCTCAAGCAAATATGAGAAATTAGAATAAGTGACCAAAAATGGAGTTCTAACTACTCTCGTTTATTTGAGCGATTGCATTGACCATATGCAACAAGGCCTTAAACCACTAGGAATTCCCTAGTGGACGAAGTTATAGCCTCATTGAGAGTTTTCGATGAAGGTACTCACAAACTTCATCTATACTACAACGACTAAGAAAATAAAACTATTGTTTCCTTATTCATGCTCAACTATCTATACATCTCTCTAGCAATTACATAAGAATAACCAGTCAAAACCCTAAGTTAATATATGCATAATAATCAATCATCTACAATACACATATATACAATGAGTAGTACTATCAAATGTTTAGCAGGGTTGTTTCTGAGAACTCGGAATAGCGTCCTTAAGTAGGTTCTCACAATAATAGTCAAGAAACAACACTCGATTTTTTCACTCAAGTTTTGTTACTCCATTGTACAAGTGGGCACACTTTACCTTACAATCTCCATGACAACAAGGAAGAAGGGGTCAATCAAACACATCCGCCACTTACTATCACACTAACCTATTCCTAATTGAGCTAGAGGTCTTTATTAGGTGTTACGGGATTAGGAGATGGTTTAAGAAGGAAGGAAATGGATATTCAAAAGGACAAGTCTGAGATAATAGAGTCTTCAGATTATGTAACTTAGAGAAAAACCTTGTTATTTTCTTTTGCTTCTACACTTTGTTTCCATCCCAGTATTTTTTTTTTCTTTTCCTTGGCTTTTGACTCCTTTTATTCTATTTTTTGGAGTTTTTATTTTATTTCTATTTTTCTTTTCTTTGGATGGAAACTTCTTTTTTCTTTATTTTTGAAGCAAGTAACAATTTTTGTTTACACAGGTTTTTTCTCTTCTTCTTTCTTCACTCATTCTATTCTCGGACTTATTCTAAATTGGGTAGGTTGATTTTTATTTTTTTTTTTTTTTGTTTTTGTTTTTGTTTTTGTAACAGGGTAAAGGAATTGTGGTGTACTGGAAGGCTAAAGAAAAGGCTCGAGTGGTGACTAGCGGAAAATAATTCATAGGTTTGAATTTTCGGCTATATCGATCCAAAAAGCGGCCTAAATTCTCACTTAGGATATGGTTTAGTGATCAAGCAAGTGGGGCGTGTGATTTCTCTATCCGGATTTTACTTCTCCCTTGTGTCATTTCTCAAATGTTTCGGCTCATATAAGGCTTTAGGCTATATTCTCACAGGATTTGTAGAATAAGTACTCTAGCCTAGATTTTAAACTTATCGCTAACAATCATAGATACTCATGTAATATATTTATAGATAGATGCAAAGATTATTACCTACGATTATTAACCTAAGTTTCTAACAATTATTCTGATGCAACAACTATGTGAGACTTCTAGATTGTTAAGAGCATGGAGAAAGAAAACAATACCAATATTCCTAAGTGTATAGCATAAACTTATTTATTTATATTTTTAAATTTTTGAAATTTTAACTAGAAAACAAATGCATATTATATATATCTATATCCTAACAGATGTCTTAATTACACGTGATTCTATGCCCCCAAACAAGAAGCATGCTTTGTCCTCAAAGCATTGTAAATAAAGAGGGTAGGAAAAATACCATTGAAGCGCGTGAAATTCAGAAACATCTGCAAAACAATGTTAGAACGTACTAATATAGGAAATAAAACCGACGAACTCTATAAGAGTTCCACCCATTATGGGGTTAACCTAATTAAATTGCTTGGGACATAAGCAGACACTAACAGAAACTAAAACTTACCTCCACTCCCGTTGTTATTCGTCATCTTCGTCATCCTCTACTTCTATAAAGAAGTGAGGTTCCTTCGCGTCCTGCCATGCTATGATAATTTGCGGGCTTCACGCCATTTATCATCTATGGTTGCTAACCTATTAAGTGCCACTTGGTCCGATGGGGTGTAGGGTGCAACTGGTGAGGTTGTATCCGCCACCCATGCCAAGTCATTGCACGGAAAGATCGAATAATACTATTGGTGGGTCGTGACCGTGTCTACCTTAATCCAATCCGTGAAACGTGTACAAAAACAGGAAAGAAACATAGCATAATACATTGAAATTAAAACAGGCATAAGAAGGTACTTATGCCTCATGGTATAGGCTCGTGCTAAACTAGACATGAAAGTTCGGGAAGGTCATAGAATCGGCGCCCATTGGCTAAAGCAAGGAAAACGCCGCAAGTGGCGCCATTCACGTAAGAAAAACGCCATTCCCCTAAAATGTTTAGCATAATCCAAAACATAACAGTTCCTATGTTCATGGGCCGGGCTACCAAGGGCAACGTTATAGTCCCCTTGGTCCTCAATACTGGAAAATGCCTGCCCCATAAGCCTCGTGCAAAGACTCATAAGTGTAGACATGCATATTATCGACCCCAATAGCACCATGGGTCTTGTATCTCAGGCCGGGCATAGCAAGTCCAAGAACAAATGCTAGCAAGAACCCGGTAATCGCCATTGGTTCATCGTCAATGTTGATGGAGAACACTTGTTCTCCGTCCGGTCTCTCAAAGAAAATGCAGTTATTATAAAAATAAGATGCAAGTCTTTGGAGAATAAAGTTCAACCCGGTCTTACCATAAGAGGTTCCACCACCAACATATGTGATCACCTCGCAAAACCAAGCACCGTAAGTAGTGCTTTGGAACAAATCTTTGAAAGACTGTTCCGGTATCAATATTGGAGATGTCATCTCAAAATTACGCTTTGGAATAGCTGCGAATGATCCGGATACTATGTGCGGAAACTGGAAAATTTCTGGTCCAGAGAAGTCAGGTATGGCTGGCGCCAACTAACTTAGCTTTGTATCTTTTTGATTTTGATTTCGATAACTTAGCTGGTCGGCTTTTGACTTGCTTTATTTTCGACCAAATTTTTCGACGACATTGTAGAAGCTGAAAGCCAACTAGAAGCGTGGCGCCCGAAGTTGCGATTTTGTGAAAATGGAGGCGAAACGTGGGAATCGCGGGTGTGAAGGGGTGAGTGATGGGGTTTAGGTGTAGTGTGAGTTGTGAGGGTAGTTTGTATCAAGTTTATATAGGTTTAAAGTTGCTAGAATGGATCGGAAAGTTGCCAAAACTAATTACGGCGGTTTCGGAAATCCTAAAATTTCCAAACTCAAAACGGAAACAACTCATATCCTGGATTCTGATTCAAACCCAGTATCTCTTATTTGGATTTTATGATTGAATGTACCTATTTAATCTAGATTTCATCCTACAATGATTCTCAATCATAGATAGGCCTAAACTCCATATTTTCACCTTACTCCATGAAAGAAATTCTAAACTAGGGTTTTTATAAAAATACGACTTGACATAATCAAACCACCCCCAAACAAGTTGGGAAGGTGGGGTCAATATGAAACAAGCACACAAACTGAAAATAACCCCTTATATTAAAATTTTCATTCGGAGGTCCTTTCACTTACAAAATTCAAATTACGAGAATAAAAATTACATTACAATAAAAACAACAAAAATAAATAAAAACAACAACTTATAAAACAAAAATAACTACCACTATCACTCCTCATCCTCTCTAAACACCTCGCCACTGGTGGCGGAGGGCACAGACTCGAGTGGTGGCTCCTGGGCTCCAGAAGGTCCAGCAGCAGTCGTCCTTCGTCGACGACGCTCATGCCTAGTAGCTGTGTCCTCAGAGGCAGAGTCTGTATGAGGTGGGAAGCGTGCTAGCATATCTACTCTAAACTGGCGCTGGGCTTCCATCTCAGCCCTCGCCTGCTTCCATCTCTCATCCTCTCTCTGGGTGCGGATCTCGAAGTTGTGATGAATGGTCGCCTGTCGAGTCCGGAGGTCTGCACAGAGAGTGTTGATTGAACGCATGCCCCTATGAAGCATAGCCATGCGCTCAGCATCAGACCAACACCTCTGGAAGGCATCCGTATCAAAGCAAGTCCCATCCTCCTCATCCTCCTCCGAATCATCCTGCTGTCCCCCAGCCTCCTCTTCATTCCCAGCTCCACCATCCTCTTCATCTCTATCCTCAGCCCTCAACCAGACTTGTTGGACACACTCCCTCCCTATAGATACGGGTTCTTGTGCGGGGTAATGTAAAATCCTCTCGAAGCGGAGTTGCCTTCATCTTCAAAGATGATCTTAGTAATAAGCGAGGGAGAGGTGCCAAAGACCTTCCGACCCCCCTGATCATGCTCAGCAAAAACTCCAGGATACAGAAATCGTACTTCTGCTCCTGGAGTACCCATAACACGTGGAGGCAGGTCAGACCGATGTCACTGACCTTGACCTTCCCTAGGACATTCCGACCAATCCACTGGGCTGTAGCCAGCTGGTTGGTCCTCAGGGATGCCTGGCGCACACAATGGGAGTTTGGATTGTAACTCCCATTGATGGCGAACGCCATCAACGGCTCTACCCCGTCAAACTGGGGCTCCTGTAGAGTGGCCTCCAGATGGATTCTAGGCGGAATGCCTAGAATCTCAGCCAACAGTCCCGTAGTCAACTCCCTTCTCTTCTTCCTTACCATCACAAAAATCCTACTCTCCTCCAACTCCCTGGTGTTGTAGAACCGTCGGACCAAGTCTTCGTGGTAGAAGTCTTGGTCGAAAGTACCCTGAACTACTCCGGTCTCTACTAGCCATTTCGTCACCGTGAAAGCGGGCGAAATGGTCCGGAGTGAAAAACCGCTCGGTATGATTCGGCGTTGAGCCATTTAGAGTTTGATTACGGTTTGGGGTTTGTAGGGTGTGGTAGTTGTGGTTTAACTTGACCGACCTAAAGAAAAGTGGTGGTGGTGGAGTGGTGGCGTGGCAAAGCAACAAATTTTGAAATTTTGGTCGTTTTTTGTTGGGTTAAATTGGTGGAGTTTGTTTTGATTGGTGTTTGAAGTCGATTTGGGGTTGGGATTTGATTTTTGGCGTGGGTTTATGGTATTTTTCTTTTAATTTTGATTTTTCTAGGTTTGGAGGTTGTTAATGGCGGTGGAAGATGGAAAAGATGAACTGTTGCGTGAGAATGTAAGATGAAGGCTCCATGGGCTGGTGGGCTGAAGTTGGGTTGAAGCCCCCAAAATCGAAATTTTCGATTTTTTTTTTTTTTTTTCGAATTTCAAATCAAAATTCCCGCCGTTACCGGTCCGATTTTTGTGAATGAGATATGGAAATGATCAGGAGAGAATTTCCTATCCAATGATCCATAAAAAACACTCTATTCCGACTTCGGATGACATATGAGATAGTGGAAAACGCCTCGAAATGCGTGCATGACGTAAGTTATCGCATAAAAAACGAATGAACTCTAAATTAATAGATCATGTCAATCCGAATCGTAATACATAAAACGGCCTAAGCAACTCTAAAGGGACATAAAACATTTAGTACGGAAACACGAACACCCCACCCCCAAACAAATTTTTTACAAGAATTTTAGAAAATTTGTTTTTAGCAGTGGGTCTTTTAAAGTCAGATTCCCGAGACTTCCTAGATTACTATGTTTATTTTATTTTATTTTCTTTTATATATATATATATATATATATATATATATATATATATATATATATATATATATATCATGGATTTAAAAGTTGAAGGAAAAAAACAATAAGCAATAAAGACATAATTCACACCATCAAGAGAAACATGACTCAAAAATTTTTGGACCGTTAGATAAAGAAAACATGCAAGAGTGGAAATATCCGTGAACTATGTGAACCGTGGACTTAGGATCCGGTAATTCATTTGTATGTGAAACATGTGGCTCCATGGGAGGGCCGGTTACCTTAATGGTGCACTATATATATATATATATATTTTTTTTTTTTTTTTTTTTTTTTTTTTTGGAATGAAAGGAAATGCACCGAGAAAACACGTAAATTTGAGTGGACTTATAGTCGGATACTCAAGACTTTATCTAAAACATATGTATGAACATGCAGAAATTTGATCATATATCAACAACTTTATCTAAAAATAGTTGTGGATCATTCCATAAATAAATATCATTCCATAAATAAAGAGGAAACATATCCAAACACAATGAAACACCAAGATTTCCCTACGACCATGACCTAGTGGAATCCAAACAAAGTCGGATAACCCTATTGTGTAACCTATCATGCACCTTCTTTTTCATTTTGAATGAGTGGGTGTACTAGTAAATAAGTGTGGAAAAGTGAATGGTTGTGAAGGATATGGTGGATATGGATAAGTTTTAGAAAAGCAGGTACCTGTACAATGAGGTTGTTGGTTTTAGCACGAACTCATTCATTTGTGTGTGTGGGCCTCATCTCAATTCTGAAAATGAAGGTGTCACAAAGTTTATCCTTCAAGTATCCGTTTGCTAGGAGGATTTAAAAAATTATAGAAACCTGGAAGAAACAAATGGGATCGAAAGTGCAAACTCGGGTTCCTTTGAAAGGGTGGAAGGAGGGGCATCGAGGTGGTTGTTGTGCAAGTTAGTTCTTGATAGGGTGAATTGTCACCTACTCGAAGAAACTCATCAAATTCCTCATCTAGATTGGTCATATCCACATTACTATGGTAGTCCCTACATCTTTGAGAAAGTCATCTATCCCGCCCTCATCAATAATATGTGTATCGACTAGTGTAGGAATGAAAATGTTGGAGTCCGACTTTCCAAAGGAAAGAATTTTGGGCATATGATCATCATGGAACGCGTGTTGTTGAAATAATGTCGAGCAAAGCTCTCGATCATGCTAACCTCTCCATCCATAGGCGAATCGGGTAAGCTGTGTCCTTGTTTTAAAAACATTGACTTCAACAGACAAGATGGCCAAAAGACATGGACATTGAACCATCACGGCAATTAATGAGCGCATTGGCGGTTGCCGGGAAAGGACGCCCTAAAATGATGGGACAGAAGTCGTTAGCGACTTCAGATCGAGGACTACAAAATCAGCCCGGATAGTAGAAATCCTGCACTTTTACAAGCACATTTTCGACTACACCCTTAGGGTACTTAATAGACCGATCAGCTAATTGCAACGTCATTTTAGTGGGTTGCATTTTGTCTAGACCTATTTGTCTATACAAATAAAATGGGAGTAAGTTAACACTAGCCCCCAGGTCTAATAACGCGGTGGTCGTATAGGAATCTCCTAAGGTGCATTGTACAGTAGGACGACCAGGGTCCTTGTACTTAACAATTCCATTATGTTCAGATAAGGTTGGGAATTGTTCTGTTAAAAAGGCGTCTTTTGGTATATTTGTCTTACGCCTAGTAGTACACAATTCCTTAAGAAACTTAGCATGGTGTGGTAGCTTTTTTATAGCTTCGAGGAAAGGAAGGTTTATAGTTAGATTCTTGAAAACATCCCTAATCTCCTCGTAATTTGTATCTCTAGTTAACATGGCTAATTTTTGTGGAAACGGTGGTTTCTGTCGATATTTAGCAATGGTATCACCTGGATGTTTAACCGTGGCTTTTTGTTTCTTAAGTTGTGTTATGCTTGGGACCTCTACAAAGGTGGTAGGCTCTTCAGTTTCTATTTCGGTATCTAGTAATATAGCAGGTGTAGGGGCTACTGGTGGGGTAACTATAGGCATAGTTACTTTGTTATCAACCACTCTGCCAGAACGGAGAGTGGTGATGGCATTTATCTCACCTACATTTTCATATTCATTACTAGTATTATCGGTGACCTCAAAGGCTGTGTTTGTTGTTTTAGGATTAGGTATTGCGTTACCTGGAAACACACCTTTGGGTTGGGCTTTATCTTGAGCCAACTGTTGGGTTAAATTATTTACGGTTGTAGAGAAGCTGTTGGTTGGATTGAGCCATGGTTTGGAAAAGTTTTTGGCTCACTTGTATAAAGGTGTCAAGACGATCCGCTGTGTGGGTGTAGTGGTCACGGTGGTGGTGGATTGGAACTATTTCCCGTGAATTATTTATTGGTGGATTTTGATAGTTATTATTTACCGGAACGATACCTCTATTAGTATTATAATTATTATAATTACCTTGACCTTGTGCTTGACCTTGTCGAGGTTGCACTTGGTTGTTATAATTATTAAAATTACCCTGACCCTGTCCTTGTCGTAGTGGGGCTTGGTTAAAGCTTTGCGTAGGCCTAACATATTGATTATTGTACCCTTGAGGTGTGACGTTTTGGTTATTCCGCCAACCGAAGTTGGGATTTTGTCTCCAAGGGGCGTTAGGTTCACTATTAATGGAACAAGCCTGTTCATAGGCTATAGGACAGTGGGAATCGGGATGCTCAGGACTCCAACAGAAACTACATGGATTTGAATTTACATTCATAACGGGGATTGGCTTTTGTTGTACAGATATGGCATCTACCTTTTTAGTGAGGGATTCAATTAGAGTTTTAAGCTCAGGATCTGATTTAACCTCAAACATACTGGTAGTCTTAACTGTGGAAGAAGAACTAGCGGAGCGGGGGATATCATCTACCCCCGGTTGTTATTTTCGCTTAGTTTGATCCTCTAAAATTTATAAGCCTCAGAGGCTCCTTTACTTAAGAAACTACCCCATTCATTATGTCAAGGACTTCCTTATGGTGATGTTGAAGTCCTTTGAAAAGGCAATTTAACTAACGTGTCTTTTGCTAAGTTATGGTGTGGACACTCTATAAGCAGATCGGTGAAACGATTCCAAGCCTCTGAAAATGATTCATGAGGATTTTGTCGAAAGAAATGAATCTTGGAAAGCATCTCATCCGTCTTTAGGGGTGGGTAAAAATGTTCCATAAACAATTTGAACAAGTTTAGCCCACGAAGTCCATTAGAATTAGGCGTTTGGGCAGTTAACCAAGACGCCGCCTTATCGGCTAAGGTGAAAGGGAATACCCTTAATTTAATTTGTTCCGAACCAACCGTAGGATGGTGGAATGTTGTTAGGACTTGTTCAATCCTACGCATGTGCTGGTAAGGTTTTTCATGGTCTAAACCATGAAAAACGGGTAACAAATTAAAAATATTTGGAGGGATTCTGAAATCCCCCGCTGGGTTTGCTAGAACGATGCAAGATTTGGGGCTATCGCTCAAGGCTTTGTAGAAGTCCGAGAGAGGAGTCTCTCTTTCTTCCCCCATTATCTCAGGTGGTGTGTGTGGAATAGTAGCTAGAGGTGTAGTGTGTGGTATACTAGATAGACTTGATTGTTGATGTTGTTGTGTATTTACGTTCGGTGTTTTTGTTCGGCCAGACCTTAATCTCATGCAAGACTAAGTCGAGCTTAACTACACATGCAACACTCCAAACAATTCTGATATACTAGTATAAACCTCTAACGAGGAGATCGCGAGGTGTGGAAGAAAGGAATACCGACAAGCGTCCTTGCTTAAGCTTATGAATAGCGTCTTGTATGCTGGCGTGTTCGGTGTTTATACGAGAATAGAACACTGAAAAACTTGACAACTTGAAGTTTGAAACAAACCGTGGAAATCCGTAGAATTTTAGGTAATGCCGCTCTATCTCTGTATGGCCGGCTTCGAGTAAATTCGAAATTCCAGTAACTTAGCTGGTCGCTCTCTTTGCTGGCGTGCTTCGGTTATAACGAGTTCGATAAGATAGCTGGTCGGCGCTCTCTCTTTAGCGCTGGCGCCTTCGGTGTATTTCCTCGAATTTTTCCAAAACTGAAAGCGGCAACCACAGTATGAATCAAACAAGGGTGGGTGGGTTTAATGGGACTTAAAAATTACTAATTCTATTATGAAAACAATGCTAAAGTGCAACTAAGATGGCAGCGGTGCCATTTGATAAATGTAAAATGAATAATTTACCTACGAAATGAACGATGAATTCTCAACGTAAGTAAACTATAACTATTTTGATGCTATCTTGTTTATCAAAGAATTCTACTCTCAATCCTATGAGATATAGTGGAGTAGATAAGTTCGTTCCACTCCTAGTGCTCTAGCATGGATGTTTTCTAATCTAACTAGTCGTTTTTAAGTCTATGAGAGTTTTACGAAGGGAATTATACTACGATGCAACTACCCACAAGATGCAACTAGTCGGTTATCAGAATACTAAGGGAATGCTACGTTGATTCTATGATAAGGAGTTAGAGGGGGATTGATTCCACCATAACTCAACTTAATCCACTAACGATGAATCGTCGTAATCCGAATTGAACTGCTTCGCAGAACAATTGGTTATTCCTAATCCCTAATTATACATGGCATTTCTACCAATTCATAACTAGCATGTGAACAATTAAACCCATTCTCATGGTGAACTAATCATTTCTAGAGTGGAATAGAAAATACGACGACTCTACGATAATCGGAATCAAGCTTTCATCAAGGCTTCACAACCCCCTCTAATGGAGGTTTAGCCTTGAATCATTCATAATCATTTCCATTTATATTAAAACTAAACATAATATAAAGCATTGAAATTTATTTAATTAAACAATAATGAAATCTAATTTAATGACTAAATTGAACTAAGGACATGAATTGAAATTAGATCTAGAATTGGAATTGACAAAATCGAAATGGATAAAGAATACTACTTTATTGATCTAATCAAATGAAGAACAAGATTCAAGGTTTAATCTAATGAAATGAATTAGATATTGAAACTATACTTAATCAAAAACAATTAAATAAAACTAGATCTAGAAGCTATTTTAATGGCTACTTTCTATTCTAAGCTAACTATTATTTTCTAACTACTGGCTACCATTAATGAAGAGCTAAGCTTTTGTTTTTATACATTCAGATCCAAAAAACGTGCATGGGCTTGGAGCCATGTTTTGGGCCAGAGAATCAGGCCCAAAACCCAATTCTTTCAGTCCAAAAAGGCCTCTTCAGCTGCAGTTGACTTCCACAGACTTTTCGTCCACTTCTGCTCCTCTGATTGGGTCAAGGCTTGGACCATTGCAAAGCTCTTTCCGCGCCGGTCGTTTTGACATAAGGTAGGCCTCATTCCGAGGTCTAAGTCCAAAGATATGGCATTCGGAAGTTCCGCTGATTTTTGCTCCTTTATTTCGCTAAAGTGGCACATTTTTGCACATAATGGACTTTGAAACCTAAAATGCATAAAAACACGTAATCAGTATTAACTCTTACTTATTATTCACATAATTGGTCTAACAGTATGATTATTAAGGGGTTAAAACTACAGTTTTGGGCTCTTATCACTTGTAATAGTTTTAATGGAGGAAACTTTGGTTTTCTTCTAGAAAATAAATAAAAAGCAAGTGAGTTTAGTTAGTTTTTCTTCTTCCTCTTCCTCTCTCTCTATTTTTGTTCTTCTAGTTTGTAACCCTTTATCCCAAGGATCATGAGCTAACTTCCCTTTTGGGGACTTAATCCAACTCATGTGAAGGAAAATAATTGTTGTTGGCTTGGTAGGTTGTTAGGAAGAACAACTAGACCTACATCCTATCCCAAAATTATAGTTGGTGTAGTGTCTAGTTAGGAATCAAGTAATGAGCTTAGAGATAAGTCATTGCTTGATTCCAATTGCTAACATGTATGAGTTTAGAAATGAGCCATACATGTTAGGGATCAAGTTTTCTTCCATTAGGGCTTGTCTATGAGTCTTGGAAGAATCAAATGAACCTTTTCAAATCAACAACTAAATGT
Source organism: Coptis chinensis (assembly GCF_015680905.1). NCBI lineage: Eukaryota > Viridiplantae > Streptophyta > Magnoliopsida > Ranunculales > Ranunculaceae > Coptis > Coptis chinensis. Next base: position 59,161,895 of record NC_141461.1, on the reverse strand, counting down.
TATTTTCACATGAGGAGGATTAGCTCTCCACCTTTTCTTTAGTAAATTGTATTTTGTCTTAGTTGTATAGTTCAAATCTTAATGTTTTTCTTTAATGTTTTTGTAGGAAAGAAACCTAGTATTAATATAAACTTACTCACTAGTTCCCTAAAAGTAACAACCAAGTTGTAGTTGTCCTAACCTTTAGGTTGGTTCGATCCTTACTTCAAATTTACGAACACGAAGATCGTGAGTAAGGAACTTTGAGTTCACTTTTGCATCAAATTAGAGAGTCAAATCTCTAACGTAGTAAAAAAAGCTAATATCAGTGGGGCAATTGTACATGTGTGGCATAGAGTAATTCTTTTTATGGCAAACCATTTATTAATTTATTTAATTATTGCCTATGCATGTAGTGTAACATGGCATTTAAAAATATTGTTGAAAGGAGAGAAACTGGATGGTCTGAATTACGATATTTGGCATCGTAAGATCCAGTACCTCCTAGAGGAGCAAATTATCCTTGAAACTCTGACTAATGATATGGAGCAGCCTGAGGAAGGCACTACTGCTCAGCACTGGCGTAGCTTGGAGGTGTACCAGAAATGGTACAAATAGGATCGTTGTGCGTGCTTTATTACCATGTTAAACAACATGCACAATGATCTGATTGGAGAGTTAAAGGTTACAAAACTTCCAAGGAAATGTGGAGCTAGTGCTTTGAAATTGACTTATGCAGTCACCACAACTACTAGATTGCGTGCGTTGACTCTGAAATTCGAAACCTATAAGAAGGCTTCGAATGACACAATGGTTGAACATCTTAGGAAGATGTCCCAGATGATTCGTGACCTAAAAAGCTAATAGAAATGTTATTATTGATGAGCAACAAATTCTGGCTGTTTTGAGGTCCCTCCCTGATTCTTGGGAACAGATGAAACTCATTATGACGCATAATGAGAATATTATCAACCTTTCTCAGTTATCTCGACATTTGGAGTTAGAGGAAAAGTGGCAAGCTGCTAGGACTAATAGCAATGCTACCACTACTACTGTTTTGCTAAACCAAGCAAGCGAGGGACAAGGTCCAAGCATAAGCAAAATGGTAAAGCAGGTATAGAGGCTCAAAACAACTCACTTGTGCCTAAAAGGAACATTAATAAGCGCTGCAGAGATAATAGAGTTGGTAAAAAGCAAGATAAGTTTAAGATGGCATATAACAATTGTGGTGTACTTGGACATTTCGCTCGTGAATGCACTGAGCCGAATAACGTAAACTTAAACTCTTTTAATAGTTTTGATTGCTTTGTTTGCACTTAGGTGCTTGTTGCTCATTCATGTGATCCTAATTGGATTGTGGATACAGGAGCAACCAAACACATTGCAAAGAACATAGTAGGGTGGAGTTTCGTCGGATTCTAAGTCGCAGTCAAATTTTTTTTATGGGAAACAGTTCTAGTGAAGACATACTGGGTATTGGCACATACCATATACGGATGCGCATTGGTTGCACGCTGATACTTCATGATGTTCTTTATGCGCCAGGAGTTCGATGCAGTTTACTTTCAGTTATTTGTCTTTTAGAACTTGGTTTTGCTGTTAATTTCTGCTTAGTAGCAGTTTCCATTTCTTTAGGTTCCATTTTGTATGAATGAGCTTTTATTTCGAATGGTTTATTTCAGTTGGATATTGATTTTGATAATTATAGTTTAACTGTTTCTTTTTTTACTTCCATGGATGATGATGTTGTTTCAAATTTAGTGAAATGACACATTAGATTAGGACATATTAGTAAGGACAGGATGAATAGACTAGCAATGGAAGCACTTCTGAGTCCTCTTGCAAAAGTCAATCTCCCGATCTACGAACACTATATGACTAGGAAGTTAACTAGAAAACCATTTGGAAAGGCGCTAAGAGCATTTGTTCCATTAGAGTTAATCCATTTAGACATATGTTGACCTTTTAATGTGAGGGCCCGTCGTGCTGCACTTTATTTCATCACATTCATAGATTTATGTTTACTTAATTTTGCATAAATCTGATGCTTCTGACTGCTTCAAAAGATTTATGGCTGAAGTTGAGAATCAATTAGAGAGATGTATTAAGGCTTTCCGAACTGACCGAGGGTGCGAATATTTGTCTGAGCAAATGAGATTGCTCTATGAACAAAAGGGCATTTGATGATATCTTGCTATTCCTTCAACTCCACAACAAAATTATGTTGCTGAAAGAAGGAATAAAACCCTTTTAGATATGGTGAGATCGATGATGGCGCAAGCAAACCTCCCCATGACCTTTTGGGGTAATGCTTTGCTGACTGCTACCTACATTCTTAGCAGGGTGCCCTCTAAATCTGTCCCATCAACTCCTTATAAACTATGGACTGGCAAAAAACCTGAGTTAGGTCATTTGTGTCCATGGGATTCTACTGGTTTTGTTCATACCCTGTCTTCACAGACTAGAAAGTTAGACATGAGAGGTAAAAAATGTATATTCATTAGATACTCTGAGCACTCTAAGGGTTATGTCTTTCTTCATGAACTAAATAATGGTGGGATGGTGGAAATTAAGTCACCCGATGTTGATTTTGTGGAAAATGATTTTCCAATCAGGAAGAAAGCTCGATTGTCAACTAAGTTCTATGAGATGGTAGAACCACTTGATGCAACAGAAGAGGTGACTCCACCTACGCTTGGCGATGGTGGAGCAATAATTCCTCCTTCTGAAGTTCCAATGATCATTAAGGATAGTAGGAGCTTATCGCTAGATGACTTAGATGATCAAGAGAATCTTGAGCCATGTAGAAGCAAATGTGGATGGGTACCCCATCGTCGTTTTGAGATTAAAGGGGAAGCTTTCATGTGTGCTACTACTGACGATGATGAGCCTAGGTCATTGATAATAACTCAAAACTGAAGTTTTAACCCCTTAATAGTATTACATTTAGGCCAATTATGTGTTTATAATAAATACGAGTTAATATTGTTTACGTGTTTTTGTATATTTCAGGTATTGGAGTTAGTTATGTGAAGAAATACGTCACTCTTATAGGAGAAAAGAGTCAAATTGCTTGCTAGAGAAGTTCTATGATTAAAGCCCAAGTTTCAAAGAAAAAAAACCTTTTTAAAGCCTAGTCAAAGCTGAAAAGTCAAAGTCAATACATGCAAAAAAAGAGTAGTAAAAGCAATAGAACTTTCGCAGGTCATATCTTTCAATTCAGACCTCGAAATTGAGCCTATTATTTGTCAAAACAACCGGATCAAAAACAGCTTTCTAATGGTTTGTGCTTCGACCCAATCAGAGCAGCAAAAATGGAAAAAAGGGTGTTTTAGTAAATTCCAATAGAGAAACCCCTTTTGGCCTTAAGTAATTAGGTTTTGGACTTGATTTAGTGGCTCACAACACAGCTCCAAAGCCCATGCACGAAATTGTAAACATAATTCTCTTCTATATAAAAAGGACTAAGGCAAAACTCTAGAGATCGCTCTCCTACCTCTTCCCTTTAGTTTAATATAGTTTTTAGGGTTTATGTTATTAGCCTAGCCACCATTAAACACTTCAAATTATTTTAATACAAGTATTCCTTTAATTATGTCTTCTTTTCAATTTTTACTCCATGATAGTCTAATGAATCATAGCTAAACCTCCATTACAGGGGTTTGATTGAAGCTTTGATGATGACTTGATATTTTAGTATAGAGTAGTTGTATTAAAGAGCTTCAAGTCTAGGTTTTCTACTTAGCAATAGGTAGAATAAACCTAGAGTAGAGGATAGTTCATTCATTATGAGAATGGGTTTCAACTTCCTCTCCTGCTAATTATTATTTGGCTAGAGATATCATGAGTAATTAGGGATAATTGATAAGAGCCCAAAACTGTAGTTTTAACCCCTTAATAATAATGCTTTTAGACCAATTATGCGAGTAATAAATAAGAGTTAATGCTAATTACGTGCTTTTATGTATTACAGGCATGAAACTCAATTATGTGCGAAAATGTGCCACTTTGGCTATATAAAAGAGCAAAGGGTTGGTTCCTAAGAAGTTCTGGGATTAAAGGCCAAGACGGGCAGAAATAGCACACAAAAGTCAGCAAAACTTCCGAAGATCGGATCTTTGGACTCAGGCCTCAGAATTGGGCATACCTTATGTCAAAACCACCGGCTAGGAAAGAGCTTTCCAATGGTCTAAACCTTGACCAAATCAGAGGAGCAGAAGTGGATGAAAGCCTATTGAAGTTGAAGCCAGCTGAAAAGGGCCCTGTGGACTGAAGAAATTGGGCTTTGGGCTCGATTTTTCGGCCCAAAACATGGACCCTCATCCTATGCACGAAAATGTGGATCTGGTCTCCTCCATTTCCACACACTAGTTTTTGAGTTTTGAATTAGTTAATTAATTAGTTTCCATTTCATGTTCTAGTTTCATTCCTTGTTTTAGATTAAGTATTTGAATCATTGTTTATCATTGATTAGATAAATAAAATAGTTAGTTCTTGTTAAATTCGATTTTGTTATTTAATATTGTTTAGATCTAATTCCAATTCTTGTTATTCAGTAAATTCTTAGTTGTTAATTTAGACTACAATTATTGTTTAGTTGAATTTAGTAAAGTTAGAATCTTTATATGATGTCTAGTTTTAATTCAATTAGAAATGATAGTTTGATGAATCAAGGTTAAACCTCCATTAGAGGGGTTTAATGAAGCCTTGGTGAAAACTTGATTGTGTAGCATAGAAACGTTGTAAGAGTCTATTCCACTCTAGAAGGAAGTTGATTCGCCATGAGAATGGGTGAACTTCCTCACATCCTAGTTATGAATTGGTAGAAATTCCATGTATAATTAGGGATTAGAACGACCAGTTCTTACCGTGAGAACGTAAGAATTGAATTACAACCATCTATGCTAGTCTCTTAAGTTGGATTTGAGGTGGATTCAATTCCCCCCTAATTCATATTCTAGATTCAAACCTTAGTATTCCATAGCATTTCGTAGTTGAGTTATTCATATCTTGTTAGTTAAATTTGCATCGTAGTATAATTCGTAATTCTCTCATTGACTTTGGTAGGATTGATAGTCGTAGGAAACTTGAATGCTAAAGAACTAGGAGTGGAAAGAATTTTCTATTCCAAATCTACTTCAATAGATTCGAGAGTAGAAAACAAATATCTTTGATAAGTCTAGTATAAGTCACAGTTATAGTTTTACTTTCGTTTAGAGTTTCATCGCTTTATTCATTAGTAAAACTATCTTTTTTTACGATTATCAATAATAAAGACCTAACCTTTATGTTTGAACCTTGTGTGAAAGCATAAAGATTAGGGTTGCAACAAACTCTATACTAGCATGTTAGGGATTAATTACGGTGAATTCGAATCTCTCTAATTCCTTTTTCATATTCACAAGTTAATATTTATTTGTCCTAGTTTAATTTAGAATAGATTCAATTTAGTTTTCACCATATTAGTTATATTTAGAAATCATTACTCTCACGCTGTTTAATTGTTCACCATTAGTTGAATTAGTTAATATCTAAGCAATTAGGAGTGGAACAAACACTACAACAAATGGCCATTTTAGCGACAAAATTTTTAGTGACGACAGGATATCGTAGCCAATGATTACTTTTGGTAACATTTTCAATCCTACCCAATACTATTTTGACTTGCTTCTGAAAAATATTTTTACCGATGAGTTTTAGCGTTGGTAAAAGTTGTAATCGTTATTAGTCGAACAAAAATATAGTTTTGGCAACATATTCAACGTTGTAAATTGATTTTTGTATTTTAGCTACGTTTAGGAGCGTTGGTGATTGTATTTTAGTATCGACTTTATTTGAAATTGTTGCTAGAATTAGGTTTCAACTACACAATAATACACGTCGCTAATTCACTTGATATTAGGGACAAAAAAATTATCATCGGAAAATATCAAATTAGTTTGGTGAACAAAATTTCTTAGTTACGGCGCTCTATTTTTCGCTAAAGCTCGCTCTATTTTTTTGCTATTGGGCCATTAAGAAAATACAGAAATTAAAACGGAAACCCTGATCGAGTCTCACCAAAATAGAAAACTAGAATAGAAAACAAAATAAAGAAATAAAAGAACGTCTCTCTTCTCTACTTTCTCCCACACCTCCATCTTTCTCTCTACTGAATCAACCTTTTCTCATAGCGTTTAATCAAATCAATACACCAACACCGGTGAAAGGTGAGGCTACGTCTATCTTAACAAGCCGAACCTTTACTTTTTTTTTAATTTGCGTTGCCTTTGTAGGTTCTCAGCCTTGCACTAACAAAAGGTGCAGTGTTGAAATTAAGGTACCCCCTTCTCTCTCTCTCTCTATATATATATGCAGGTAGAATTATGGTCCATATTTTCGTGTTCATTGGGATTGACAAATATTTGATGATACATAATTTTGAGAAGTTCTATTTGTTAAATTGACAGTGGATGATTGTTTTCATATTCATTTATTAGTCTAAGCTTTCATGTTTAATTTGGGAGGAACCTAGTGCTCACATCTCCAAATACCATTACAGTGCCCACCTTTTACATTGAGTTACCAAGGCCTGGGAGAACCATTGTGTTTTGCAGCTTTTGTCCCATTTACTACTATAACTTTCTACCTTTTGCAGAGTAGGAAAAAGGTTATCTTGGTTTTCCTGTTATTGCCATCATGCTCTTAATTGTTTTAGCAGATGCTCTTCTTAATTCCTGTGGTCTTGCACTGTTTTAGCAGTGAAATGTTGCATCTTCCTTTAACTGGCACGGTCATATCTGAATCAGTTCTCATTGGCTTCACAACTTCCCTTATTCTCTTTTGTAAATTTTAAGATTCACCTACTATACAAATTTATCTATTTCGGAGATATGGATCATCTCATATGAATTTTGCACAATTAAGGTGGATGGAGACCGAGCTGTTGGAAAGATGTCTCCTCTAGTACAAATAATCAGACAGCATAAGATAGAAAAGTAAATGGTGACTTCTTGCATATTGTAATTATCTTCTTCTTTTACGATAATTGCAGGTCGGAATCGGCACCAAAGTTGGTTCTGAAATAGTGAAAGTTGCAATAGTGACACTCTATTCACTTTTGTTTGTACTTGGTCTAAGTAGATCTCTTACAATTGCATGCATCGTGAGTCTTTACCAAGTTATTTAGCTGTGAGAAACTAATAATTGCAATCAAAGAATGTGCCTGATTTGGTTATTCTAATCGGCTCATTCTCTCTTTTCATGTTGAATATTGGCATACACATTTTAGGGTCTTTGTGCTCTGACGCTTCCCATCGGAATATGTCCCTAAAGAGTGTACTTGAATCTGATGCGTTCAAGTACAATCTCATTTTGAACAATCACATGTATATGAATTCTTGCCAAGATCTTTACACTTTGAGTAGTAGTACTTGGCACTTTTAAAATAGTTGCGTGACTTTGTGACTGTCCAAGAGGTAGCTCTCTCTTGTTCTCATAGTTCCCAAATTTTCACCAAAAAAAATGAAAAGAAGAAAAACATATCAAATTTAGAACTGATTGATATGGGGGTATTTTTTGTAGTTTTAAGGGTCTTATCAGAGTGTACTCTCGTTGTTATGTTTCCTTATGCCAACAAAAGGACAAAGCATATTCACCCATCTCAATTGGTATCTAGATTACATAGCTAGAATTTATCCCAGTAACCATTCCCCATGTAAGTGGTCTCCCTGAAGGCATTGAACTTGCATCAGATGTACCTATTGAGAAAGTAATTCTCTTGACAAAATGCTTTGATCTCATACAAGATCATATAAATCATTTATTGTTCTATAACACTCTTCTTTGATTTGTTGATTGGATACCAACATTGGCAAAGCCACTTGGGTGTAAGTTTATTTATATGTCTTATGGTAGTGTTGCATCACATCTGTTGAGGTATATTAGTTGAATTTTATGGTCTTAGCTGTGTTCATTAGTTGTTCTTGCTTGTGAGCGTACCCTGCTTGTTACTAGATCCCTTGCAACATTTTTCACATGCAGATTAATTTATTTGCTTAAGATAGTCTGACTTACTTTGACTTGATTTTTTAAACTTGAATTTGTAAAATACCTTTGGGAACTGTTTTGTTTAGTGCCAGTTCTTACTGTCTTATGGGTAGCTAACATTATAAGCTTTGGAAGTTGTAATATTCTTTATGATTTCAATTATTTGTATATTTCTTGCTCATGTTATTATGCTCTACAATTCAAAAGGTCTAATAGATAACATTTACGTGTGCAGATAATTGTACATCAAAAGAGGAGTGTTGTGAAGAAATGGCTGTTTGGAATTGCAAGATGCCTCAGATGAATTTATATGCTATTTTATGTCATTTTTTTTTGCTTTTTAGTGAAGACAGTTTCATTTGCAAGCTACTTGAGGGATGTTTAGAATTGTTTTTGTTAAGTTAATACCTTTATTATTAAGAAGAGTTTAGAAAAAAAATATGCAACTCATTTGTTTATAACGGAGTGAATTGACCCAATTTTATTTATTGAAAATTTGTTGTTTATTACATATTATTAGATATTTGATGTTATGGTTTTTGTTTTTAGGTTTATTTGTTAAATGATAGTTTGGGTTAGGGGGGACATGTGAAAAATAATTTGTACAAATGGGGCACAATTGGCAACGATATTAGTGATAAAAATAGTCTTCTGCGGCGCATGTAGTATCGAACATGAACACAACTAATAAACATTTTTGGACTCCAGCGGCGATTAGAACGTCGCTTATGACACCAATTTTTTAAATTTGTTTTAGGTTTGTCGACAATGGAAACATTGCTAAAAACACACAAAAATCAAATATTTTAAATTTTTAACGACAATAAAAACATCGCTTATATGAACAAAGTTTCAAACTACTGTTATCTCTAGGGACACTAAAAACGTCGCTAATACTATCTTTTCTTTTAAATTTTTTGGACTTATAGTGATGATTAAAACGTCGTTAATAATGCTAAAATTTTCAATTTTTTTGAATTTTTATCGATGATAAAAACATAGCTAGTAATCCTCATTACCGACGATTTTGAATATGTCACAAAAGCCCCATCTTTTGCTTCGTTATTGCATTTAGAATGCGGAAAAGAGTTAGCGATGAAATTAGGGAAATGGCGACAGTAGGAATCGTCGATGAATATATGATATTTGGCGACGTTGAAAAATTGTAGGCCCATATGATTGCCGACTATAACATTAGCGACGCTGACACGACACTCCAAATATCGTCGCAAAATGCAATTTTCAGCGATAGTTTTTTTTGTCACCAACGACCCTATTTCTTGTAGTGAAATTCTTTACTCTAGTTATATTACATGATTAATTGAGAGTAGAACTTTGATATAAGCAGTTGGAAAACATAGTTTACTTCTTCCTAGTTATCTTTAGCATTAAGTAAGAGTAAAACATTAATTTCTAGTTTATCAGTCATACCAAGAGGCTTTGTCATCACCTGCTTCAAAGGAATGGTTAGATGCTATGCAAGATGAGATAAGTTCCTTGAAGAATAACCAAGTTTGGGAACTTGTTGATCTTTCTTAAGGGCACAAAATTATTAAGAGCAAATGGGTTCTGAAAGTTAAGCGAACTGTAGATGGAACTATTGATAAGTATATAAAGCCCGATTGGTAGCGAAAGGTTTTACCCAAATAGAGGGTATAGACTACGAGGAAACTTTCTCGCCAATACGTGGTGAGATTTACCTCAATTCGCTTCATTTTAGCACTTGTTGCACACTTGTTGCACATTTTGACTTAGAACTCTATCATATGGATGTTAAGACAGAGTTTCTTAATAGGGATCTAAATGAAGAAATTTATATGGATCAGCCTGATCAGCTCCCAAATATGCATATTTATCCCTTTACATTACTGCATTACAACCTTTCTCACGCATAATAAACAGACAACTCATAGCTTTTACTGCATTTTGCAGGTTATAGGCCATTTCAGACCACTTATCATAAAATATGCATTTTAGCGCCAAAAAGGAGCTCTATTAACGTTTCTTATAAATACTCGAGCTTGTATGAAAAAGTGATGAAAAAGTCAAAGTTAAAGTCAACGGTCAAATACTCAAACCCAGAAGACTGAAAATTATATCCTTAACTCAAATGACTGGAGATGGATGACCTTGTCTCAAAAGTAGCCTTGCTCAAACCCTAGCTTGCTCAAGAAGAAAGAAGAAAAAGAAAAGCATAAAGGAAAAATGAAAAGTAAAAAGTAAATGTGTGAGGTGTCTTAATTGTAGAGGGTGATGTTAGCACTTTGATGGTTTTATGTGTATGAAAGTTTCACAACCTTTAACGTACCAATATTAAAGATTTTCTTACTCACGTATCTTCGTGTGTATGGTTAGAGTAAGGATTTTTGTTCCAACTTTAATACTAGGATGATGTTACAACTGAAAATTTAGCACCTTAGAGAACTATGTGAGTAGGATGGTTAACTTTTTATTTTAACTTCCTAAGATAACTTAATATGCAAGTCAAGGTAATTGATAAAACTTTATGAGAAAACTAGAGAAAGAGAGAAAGATAGAGGATTAATCCTACTCATGCAAAGTTTAGCTACACATTTTTTTAAGAAAACAGATCACTACTATATATCTCTAATCCATTTTGGGTTTATAGACAAACCCGAAAATGGACTTGAGGATTGATCCCTAGCAAGATGTACTCATCTCTGAGTCCATCTTACTAGTATGATGAGTTTAACTTATATTTTATCTCTAAAATATCATCTCAACTCTTGGTTTCATCCTACATCAACCTGTCAAATAGAGAAGTCTGGATTCACCAAGGGCTCGCGCTCGCGACTAACCCCAGTGTCACCTGGGTTGCGCACGCTAATTCATCTCAAGCTCCAGGCTTTGAATTTGGTTGGAACCTACCATTTTGGGGTAGGATGTCAAATGAGTCCTAAGTTCCTAAGTAGTGATTCTAGGATCTAAGAATACGTAGCCTGATCCTCATATGAGCATCATTAACCCTCCACCTTGGAGGGTTTTAGCTCATGATCATGGGATTAAATGATTATGCAAATAGGCTATGCTAAGTTAAGATAAAAATAGAAGAAGATCAATGAAAAACCTGATTTTTACTTGAAGGACAAAAACTTTTATTTGATGAACAAAGGTTACTCCATTAACACTATTACAAGAAACTTAAAGCTTAACTAAAAAATGAAACATGCATGAATGGGAATGAATCCTCCCAATTCCAAATTCAATACATATGAGAGCATTTTCTTATTTCTCACGTGAAACATGATAAGAGCCCAAAATTATAGTTTTAATCCCTTAATAATATTACATATAGACCAACTATGTTTATAATAAATAAGAGTTAGTACTGTTTACGTACTTTTATGTATTCAAGGTCTTGGAGTATGTGAAGAAATATATCACTTTTGCAAGAGAAAGGTGGAAAGGTTGGTTGCTAAGAAGTTCTATGGTTAAAGCCCAAGTTTCAAGGAGAAAACGCCTTTTTAAAGCCCAATCAAAGCTGAAAAGTCAAAGTCAACGCGGGCAGAAATAGAGCATAAAAGTCAATAGAACTTCTGTAGGCTGATCTTTGGACGCAGACCTCGGAATTGGGCCTATTATATGTCAAAATGACCGGCGCGGAAAGAGCTTTCTAATGGTTTAGGCCTTGATCCAATCAGATAAGTAAAGCTGGACAAAAAGGCTATTGCAGTAATTTCCAATAGAGAAACCCTTTTTGGACTTAAGTAATTTGGTTTTGGGCTTGATTTAGTGACCTAAAACATAGCTCTAAAGCCCATGCACGAAATTGTAAACCTAGCCCTTTCCTATATAAAGAGGACTAAGGCAAAACTTTAACTCTCTCCTTTCCCATTAGTTAGAATAATTTAGCTCTCTTTCTCTCCTATCCCATCTCTTAGCTCTTACATTTTCTCTTTAGTTTAACCTAGTTTATGTTTTATTAGCCTAGCCACCATTAATACAATTCAAATTATTTTTAATCAATTAGTTCTTTCATTATGTCTTCTTCTTATTATTATTTATTCAATGATAGTCTAATGATCCATATCTAAATCTCCATTAGAGGGGTTTGATTGAAGTTTTGATGAAGACTTGATGTGTTAGTATAAAATAGTTATATTTAAGAGCTTCAAGTCTAGAGGGTAGTTCATTCACCATGAGAATGGGTTTCAACTTCCTCTCATGCTAATTATTAGTTGGTTAGAGATGCTATGAATAATTAGGGATAAAAAGACCTAACTTTTATGTTGAACCTTGTGTAAAACATAAAGATTAGGGTTGCAACAAACTCTATACTAGCATGTTAGGAGATTAATCAAGATGGATTTTTCAAATCTCCTAATTCCTTCTTCATATTCACATCTTATTATTTAATTGTCATAGTTCAATTTAGAATATATTAAATCATAGTTTTCACCATATTAGTTATATTTAGAATCATTACTCTCGTATTGTTTAATTATTAATCATTAAGTGAATTAGTTATTTTCTAAGCAACTAGGAGTGGAACGAATTCTTACTCTAGTTTTATTGCATGATAATTGAGAGTAAAACTTTGATATAAAAGAATAAATTAGTTGTACTTCTTCCTAGCATAATTAGTTAAGTAAGAGTAAAAGCTTATTTTTACGTTTATCAAACGGTGTTGCTGCCATCTTAGCTGTCTTTAGAATTAAATTCTCTTCATTTTTTCAATTCTCCGAATAGCCCAATTCACCCACCCACCCTATTGTTCGAATCTGACTGTGTGTTCTGTTTCTTGAAAAATAGGATTTTTGCTCCTGGAAATCTACTGGAAATTTTTCGAAATTGTACTAGGGAGGCTTCTATTTATTTATATATACTGTAGGCAAGACGCCTTCCTTCCAGTAAGCTAATTTCGTGTTTTCTTTCCAATTTTAGGGCCCATCCCATTAAGAAACCGTGCGCAAGCCTGTTTCTAAAAAAATTGACAGAGTGCGCACGCGCCCTTTTATCCTTATAATTGAGCGTGCGCCTGCCCCCCTCTGAAGAAAGCCCGATATACACAGGTTAGTTCCAGAACATCTTTTCATTTGAAATAATTGTTGATTCCTTGTTCCAAGCTTCCACAGGACATTAAGGTTCGTATTAAAGACGCTATTCATAAGCGTAGCAAGGAGGCACTCAGGCTCTCCTTTTTCACTCCTTGTCTCTTTTATCAAAGGAGTTTAATTATAGTATATCAGGTTGTTGTTTGACTGCTATTGTGTTTCTTTCATATTAGACTTAGCCTTACATGAGATTAAGGTCTGGTAAGAGAAAACCGTCTAACGTTATCTATCGTAAACGTCAATGCACACGCCTATCTAGAATATCACACACTACACCTGCACCAATGGCTGACAAAGCAGAGACTCCTCTCTCTAATTTTTACAAAGCCCTAAATGATGGCCCTAAGTCATGCATCATTCTTGCAGACCCAATGGGGGATTTTTGAATTCCCCCGAATATTTTTAATTTGTTACCCATTTTTCATGGTTTGGACCATGAAAAGCCTTATCAGCATATGCGTAGGATAGAACAAGTTCTCACTACATTCCATCATCCTAACGTAGGTTCTAAACAAATTAAATTGAGGGTGTTTCCTTTCACCCTAGCCGATAAGGCGGTATCTTGGTTAACTGCCCAAACGCCTAATTCCATGGACTAATGGGCCAAACTTGTTCAATTGTTCATGGAATAGTTTTACCCACCACTGAAGACAGATAAAATGATTCAAAAGATTCATTTCTTCCGCCATAACTCTCATGAATCATTTTTAGAGGCCTGGAAACTTCTTCTTCTTCCACAACCAAGGCTGCCAATATGTTTAAGGTTAAATCTGATCCCGAACTTAGAACTCTAATCGAATCCTTCACAAAAAAGGTAGAAGCCATTTCTGTTCAAAACAAGCCTGCCCCTGTCATGAACATCAACTCTCTTCCATGTAATTTATGTTTAGTCATGAGCATACCGACTCCTATTGTCCTATCATCTATGAACAACCACCCGCACAGTCGGACAATGTTTGCTCGTTAAATAGCCTTCCAATTCCTAACACACCTTGGAGACAAAACCCTAACTTCAGTTGGCGAAATAATCAACCAGTTACACCTCCGGGGTTTAATAATCAAAACGTTAGGCCCGCAAACAACTATAACCTAGCTCCTCCAAGACAAGGACAAGGACCAGATAATTATAATAATTATAATAATTATAGTAATAATAATAGAAGTATCGTCCCGGTTAATAACAACTATCACAACCCACCCGTTAATAATCAACGTGTGATAGTTCCCATCACACCATTTATGGCCACTACACCTTCACAACCGGATTGTTTCGATGCCTACATGCAAGCTCAACAATAGATTCTACAATCCATTCAACAATCCATACAACAGTTAACCCAAGATAAAGCCCAACCAAAAGGTGTGTTTCCAGGTCAAGCTATACCTAATCCAAAAATGCCAAACACAGCCTTTGAAGCAACCGGTAATACTAGTAATGGAAATGTTAACGTAGGTGAGTTAAATGTCATCACCACTCTCCGTTCTGGCAGAGTGGTTGATAATGTCGTCACTATGCCCATTGATACACCACCAGTGGTCATTGGAAATGAAAATTTACGAGATACCGAAATAGAAATTGAAGATCCTACCCTTGTAGAGGTACCAGTTAAACCACAACCCAAGAAAAAAATGGCCAAGGTTAAAAATCCTATTGACTCATATGCTAAATATAGAGAGAAACCACCGATTTCCCAGAGACTAGCCATGTTAAACAAGGATACAAATTTTGATGAGATTAGGAAAGTTTTTAAAAATCTAACGATAAACCTACCTTTTCTTGAAGCTATTAAAAAATTACCATAACATGCTAAGTTTCTAAAAGAGTTATGCACTAGCTACTAGGTGGAAAACAAACATTCCAAAAGATGTCTTTTTAACTGAACAATTTCTCACTCTATCTGAACATAATGGAATTGTTAAGTACAAGGACCCTGGTTGTCCTACTGTACAATGCACCTTAAGGGATACCCACACGACAACTGCTGTATTAGACCTGGGGGCGAGTGTTAATTTACACCCTTATTATCTATATAAACAAATATGTCTACAAGAGATGCAACCAACTAAAATGACGTTACAATTGGTTGACCGTTCTATTAAGTATCCTAAGGGTGTTGTTGAAAATGTGCTGGTTAAAGTTCAAGATTTTTACTACCCAGCCGACTTCGTTATCCTCGACACATAAGTCACTAACGACTCTATTCCTATTATCTTAGGGTGTCCCTTCTTGGCAACTACCAACGCGCTCATAAACTACTGCGATGGTTTGATGTCCATGTCCTTTGGACACCTTTCTATTGAGGTGAATGTTTTCAAAATGATGCAACAGTTATCTGATATGACTATCGATGGAGAAGTTAGCATGATCGAGAGCTTAGCTCAAGATTATTTCAACAACACGTTTCTAGAAAATCAAATGCATCAATTCCTTTTCTTCGGAAGTTCCGACTTTGACGATGACTCATACTTATAGGAAGTCAACACACTTTTTGAGTCTACTCTTATCTTAGATCTTTTTGTAGCTCCATCTTCCGAGTTTGAAGACCTCTTACCTAAACAAGTCTTTACTACTCAAGACGTAGACCCTCCGGAAACCTTTCTGCCCATTCCTCCCACCCCTGTGCTTAAACCTTTTCCTGCTGAGTTGAAATATATCCAGCTTTATCCAGATGGTAGTCATCCGGTGATCATATCTTCTCAGTTGTCTGCTGATGAAGAGACACGTTTGATAAGGGTAATTAGGGAACATCGCTCTACGATCGGTTGGTCCCTAGACGAGATTAAGGGGATTGACCATAGTGTAAGCACACATCGCATATATTTTGAGGATAATGTGAAGACTTCACGTGAACCTTAGCATCGCTTGAAACCTACCATGAAAGAGGTGGTCAGGGAAGAAGTCTTATGATTTCTCGATGCGGGTATCATATATTCCATCTTCGATAGCGAATGGGTAAGCTTCATTCACGTAGTTCCTAAGAAATCGGGGGTTACTATTGTGCATAATACTGCTGGTGAATATGTTTCCACACGATTTCCTATGAAATGGAGAATATGTATTGACTACAGACGCTTAAATGCCATGACACAAAAGGATCACTTTTTTTTTTTAACTTTTATAGATCAAAGGCTCGAACGTCTAGCTGGTCATGCCTATTACTGCTTTTTAGAAGGCTACTCTAGCTATTTTCAGATCATTATCAATCCTGATGACCAAGACAAAACTACCTTCACATGTATGTTTGGAACATATGCCTATAAACGAATGCTTTTTGGCCTTTGTAATTCTCCTGGTACCTTCCAGCGTGTATGATTCATATCTTTAGTGACATGGTGGAGCTTTCTATTAAAGTTTTCATGGATGATTTTTCTATTTATGGAAACTTTTTCAGTGACTGCCTGTCTAACCTTTCTAAGGTGCAGTGTTGAAATAAAAAATAGAACTCCAAAAAACAGAATCAAAGGAGTCAAAAGCCAAAAGAAAAAGAAAAAATAGCTAAGGATAGAAACAAAGTGTAGAAGCAAAGTAAGAACAAGATTTTCTCAAGTTACATAATATGAAGACCCTATTTTCTTTGATTTGTCCTTTTAAATATTCATTTCCTTCCTTCTTAAACCATCACCTAATCCCCACAACACCTAATAAAGACCTCTAGCTCAATTAGGAATATGTTGGTGTAGTAGTAAGTGGCAAATGTGTTTTATCGACCTCGGCTCCCTTGCACATCATTGAGATTGTGAGGAAAAGTATGCCCACTACACACTAGAGTGAGCGAAACTTGAGTGGAAAAATTAGAGTATTTTTATCTTGACATATTTGTGAGGACCTACTTAAGGACGTTATTCCAAAGTTTCATAAATGGATCTGTTATTATATTTCATAGCATAATTCATTATATATATATATATGCTTATCCGTAGATGATTGATTATTATGCACGTATTAGCTTAGGTTTCAAATTGATTATTCTGTATTCATTACTAGTGAGATGTATAAATATCTGAGAATAAATAAGGAAACATTAATTTTATTTCTTAGTCGTTATAGTATAAATGATGTTTGTGAGTATCTTCTCTATAAAACTCTCACGAGGCTATAACTCATCCCTTAGGGAATTCCTAGTGGTTTAAGGCCTTATTGCATATGGTCAATGCAATTGCACTCGTCAAAACGAGATTAGTTATAACTCAATTTTTGGTCACTTATTTTAATTTCTCATCTTTGTTTGAGGACAAGCAAAATGATGTTTGGGGGTGGTTTCATAAGAGTCCAAAACTGTATTTTTAACCCCTTAATAATATTACATATAAACCAATTATGTTTATAATAAATAAAAGTTAGTACTACTTATGTACGTTTGTGTATTTCAGGTCTTAGAGTCAACTATGTGAATAAATATGTCACTTTTGCAGGAGAAAGGAGCAAAGGTTGGTTGCTAAGAAGTTCTATGGTTAAAGCTCAAGTTTCAAGGAGAAAAAGCTTTTTTAAAGCCCAGTCAAAGCTGAAAAGTCAAAGTCAACGAGGGTAGAAATAGAGCATAAAAGTCAATAGAACTTCTACAAGCTGTATCTTTGGACTCAAACCTCATAATTGGGCCTATTATATGTCAAAACAATCAGTTCGGAAAGAGATTTCTAATAGTAGATGAAACGGCTGTTGCAGTAATTTCTAGCAGAGAAACTCTTTTTGGGCTTAAGTAATTAAGTTTTGGGCTTTATTTAGTGGCCCAAAACATAGTTCTAAAGCTCATGCACGAAATTGTAAACCTAGACCTCTCCTATATAAAGAGGACTAAGGCAAAACTCTAACTCTCCCTTCCCATTAGTTAGAATAATTTAGCTCGCTCTCTCTCTCTCTCCTCTCCCATCTCTTAGCTCTTACCTTTTCTCTTTAGTTTAACTTAGTTTATGTTTTATTAGCCTAGCCACCATTAATACAATTCAAGTTATTTTTAATCAAGTAGTTCTTTCATTATGTCTTCTTCTTATTATTATTTATTCAATGATAGTCTAATGATCCATATCTAAATCTCCATTAGAGGGGTTTGATTGAAGTTTTGATGAAGACTTGATGTGTTAGTATAAAATAGTTATATTTAAGAGCTTCAAGTCTAGAGGGTAGTTCATTCACCATGAGAATGGGTTTCAACTTCCTCTCATGCTAATTATTAGTTGGTTAGAGATGCTATGAATAATTAGGGATAAAAAGACCTAACTTTTATGTTGAACCTTGTGTAAAAACATAAAGATTAGGGTTGCAACAAACTCTATACTAGCATGTTAGGAGATTAATCAAGATGGATTTCAAATCTCCCTAATTCCTTCTTCATATTCACATCTTATTATTTAATTGTCATAGTTCAATTTAGAATATATTAAATCATAGTTTTCACCATATTAGTTATATTTAGAATCATTACTCTCGTATTGTTTAATTATTAATCATTAAGTGAATTAGTTATTTTCTAAGCAACTAGGAGTGGAACGAATTCTTACTCTAGTTTTATTGCATGATAATTGAGAGTAGAAACTTTGATATAAAAGAATAAATTGATTGTACTTCTTCCTAGCATAATTAGTTAAGTAGGAGTAAAAGCTTATTTTTATGTTTATCAAAACCACCTCCCACCAATTACTCACATTTATTACCATCTTGTCTTCAAATCTAATCATGCCAAAATTAGCACTATTTTGGCACCAATAGTCTAGTCAAGGTAATTAATACATGTAATAAGGTATCAATTTGTGGCAATAATTTGACACTTTTGCCTCGACTTGCTCCATGATTGATGACTCATCTCTTCTTGTGGGTCTGTAGAATGGGTCCACGTATTGTGTCCATTGGTGGGTCCGCAAGTCAATTTCTGCAAAATCTGGCTTGAGGTAAAGCTTGTTGTACTGATTGTCTAGGCAGCTTTCTCGCCGTAATTGGAGTCCAGGTTCAAGAGATATAAGTTTCGGAAGTTTGATGTTTTTCTTCACGTAATATCGTTCTGACTTGATCCTGTCATGTTTGAGTCCCCGGGCTTTAGTCCGGCTTTGTTGAGCTTCACATGGGCAAAATAGGAAAACTTCATATATATACACTATTCTCGTGCTTTAATGCAGATTTAACCATTATTTTCACGTTAACTACAAAAACCTACAAAAGTACAAAAATATAATTATTTTATGATTATTAAACACATAATTATCCAAATTGCTATGTCTCTACGGGGTTTAATATTACAGTTTTGGGTGCTTATCAGAAGGAGAGGGCAAATCAGTCATTGAAAAAAGTAGGAGTATAACAGCAAAAAAGTAGAAAGAGAAAGCATTATCCAATTTTTGGTTTGACAACCCAAAAATTGAGATCAAATTTTATCATGATTGCTTAGGTAGATTTACATTATTGCAATTTATTTTCTTGTCTTGCTATTTCTTTTATTTCAATCTATTTGCTTTTCTTTGTTTTCAAGTTCTTCATTGTTTTCAATACTTGTTTTCAATCTTGTCATTTCAATCAAACTTGTTTCTAAACTTTCCTTGTCATTTAAATATCAAGAACATGCACAAGTTACACTCATTTGAAGATATCAAATGAGTGTGTCTTGGTGACAAAGCTAAGTCATCTTTTTTCCTCTCTTTTCATTTCATGTTTAATTCCACATCAACTTCAATGTTTTCAATGTTTTTCCCTTCAAAAGCAACTTGTTTTTCAAACCTCCTTAGATCTAGAACAATGAATAAGAAAAGTTGAAGAAGTTCTTGTTTTTAGTCATCAACCATTTTCCCATCTTAAGATTTAGGATGAACTTCAACTCATAAAACAAAACTAACCACTATATACAAAATTCAAATGGCGTCGCCGTCATGGATTTGAGCTTGGGAAGAAGAAGAATACAAACAATCATTTCTAAACTCTTCTTCTTCATTCTTTTTCATTTCTTTTCAAGTTTTTCAAGTTTTATTTTATAGCACTTACTTATTCGTGTTTTCTTATTTTACTGCAGATTCAATCAAACAGAGACCACCATTGGAACACGACGAAGATCCTGAAGAAGCTATCAAAAGCTCAAAGAAAAGTAAGAAACGAGAGCCGCGACCACACCTCTTTTTGCTGCGCCCGCGTCCGCACCACTCTACTATCGCGACAGCGCCTCCTTTTTAATGGAATGAGATTCCGTAGGTGCAAGTTCTTTTTCGTTTTCAGTAGATTAATTTCATAGGGTTTGATTTATCAAATTGTTAGCCATTTGAAACTAGTTAGATTTTGAATGTTTAATGTTTTAAAAAAATATAAATATATATATACAGTCCTTCTCTAGAAAGTAGCTACTTAAGTTAACTTAAAATAAGTACGTAAGTAAAACTTCATCTATAAAATGAATTCCTCGCAACTCCTAGTCATATGATACTTGGTGTTTACAAAAGCATGCTTGTGTGACTCCGTGTTTAACTTCCGCATTGTTTTTACTTTAATGCGTATAAAGCTAAACCCGAGCCAAATAACAACCATTGAGAGGTCATTACCCAATGTAGATAACCGGGCGATGCTTGTTTCTTGAGGCCTAGACAAACAATAATTAAAATCAATCAACTAAAGCCTAAAGTAGTCACGCTCCTCCAGAAAAGGATAAAAAGTTATCCATGAGGATTTAGAGTAATTAATTACCATATTCCGGTGGACCAACTGCCTTCCTCATTCCCTTCCCCTAGATTCACCATGAGTGAGTTTCTTGGTAGCACATCACTTGGTGAAGTGAGTTTCTAGTCCCACCTAGTTTCGCGCCTAACTGTTCATTCGAACAGGGCATAGTAATCTATAGACCAAGCAAAATTTCGATTATATGAGCATCTACTGCATCGTTTGTGCATTTTTTAGGTAGTGTTGCTAGTCTTACTAAAGTGTATGATATTGCGTTAAGGCACTATATGGTTTAGCGAGCATACAACTTACTCATGTAGGAGAGCACGTCATTCTAGACAAACTCCTATTTCTCATCCCCCATCTTCTAAGATGGCTGACGAATTCGTGCAAGCTAAATAGCCTTTCTCCAACATCTACACACTGTTACAAGATGGACCTCCATCTTTTATAAGACTCACACTGCTCACGAGTGATTTTTGCATTCCACCGAACGTGTTCAATATCTTATCCATCTTCCACAAGTTCGAACACGAGTTACTGTACGAACATCTACGCAGGATACATGAAGTATGCAATACTTTCCACTATCCGGGTGTCACCGCTGATCAAGTGAAGCTACGACACTACTAAAAAAGAGACATATTATGACGCATGTTTTTCATCTATATTGACGGCTTTATTGAAAACCGTCAAGATTGGTATTTTGGTAAATTTTTTATGACGGTTGTTACAACATTATGTCGTGTATAACACAAACGTCAAGAAAATATGATGGTTTTATGGCGACTGTTGTAGCATTGTGTCGTGTATAAGACAAGCGTCAAGAAAATATTATGATTTTATGATGGCTGTTATAACATTATGTCGTGTATAACAAAAGCGTCAAGAAAATATGATGGTTTTATGACGGCTGTTGTAACATTATGTCGTGTATAACACAAGCGTCAAGAAAATATTATGGTTTTATGACAGCTGTTGTAATATTATGTCGTATATATCACAAACGTCAAGAAAATATTATGGTTTTATGACAGCTGTTATAACATTATGTCGTATATATCACAAACGCCAAGAAAATATGATAATTTTTTTAAGGTGAAAAACTTTCACAATTTTTAGCACAAATTGTTAACCTCAATTGAACCGTCAAGACTTTAAAAAAAAAAACATACACACCAACAAGAATAAGTGAAACGTCAAGAGTAATCAATACTGGTACCCGGCTAACTGAAGCGTCAAAAATTGAAAAAGAGCTGAGGCAACTCGTTCATTTATGCAAAATGACGAATATATCGTAAGGAAACCAATGAAATTTCGAAATTCGAACACCCAACCTCTCCCTTATCCTCGTCAAAGTTCAAACCGAATTCACCTTGTTCTTGGTACGCCGCCCTAACAGTTTCATCTCATCCCATCCATCTTCATATATTATTCTTCATCTTATCAGTGCTAGCAACCTCCCATCCACCATTCTCCAAACCCTAAGTAATAATATCCCTTTCTCTCTAACCACTTACTAAAAATTCGACAATGATATACTATTTTTCCTACTGATTTCGAGAAGAGGGATTCAGTTTTTTAATGGACTTATTGCAAACAAGTGAGTGTTTTTTTTTTTTCAATTTTAATCTTTTTGTTCAATGTATTGGTCTAAAGTAGTTTTTCTTTTGAATCTAGTTTGTCTAAAGGAATGAATTGCACCCTTTAAGACATCAGGTACATTAGTCGATGATGTTCACACACCGAAAAATGATCGTTAAAGAAACTCTTGATTTCTCCACGAGATGCCAAGGGGTTGGAGCGAGATACGGTAATCTAAACGATAGTTTCCACATATCCCCTTTTCTCAATTCGGTACACTTGTAAAGATGTTACTATAACAAATTTGCTAACTGAGCTTGCAAGGCGAGAGAATGCTTTAGGAATTTTCCCCGACACAGAAGTTGATCTGTTCATGAAGGTACACTTTCTCTTATTGTGTTATCTCACCTCCTGCTTCAATGCAAAATGTTTAAACCTTTAGATTCCAACTCCATCTTTGTCTTCAATTTGTCATATTTCAGGCCACCGCAATGGAAGGAATCAAAAACAGTCTTCAAATTGAGTATATTTTAAAGGTACATGATGCTTCTCAATTCTCATAAGCAAAAGTGAATATAACTATGTTGTAATCTCATAATCAAGATGCAAACTTATCACGTTCAATGTTCCCACTCCACCATCTCTAGGAGAACGTTCATTTTGTCGACAAGTAAGATTTTTTTTTCTCGTATGTTATTTCTTTTGTTGTTGAATTTGTATCCTGAATTATCCAACCGAGTTGAGACGTAAAGAATCAGGTGTTTTGCATTATTGTTATTTTGAATAGTGGACGATGAGCTAGCTCAAGGGAACACTAATTAAAGGGGAACTTTCTCATGTCAAGGTATTTCGAAGAAGGTCTACTGGTCTTTGTTGATTTGGAGCTCCAATGTAGAGTACGTTCTCGTTTTATGTTGCTATACTTTGCGTTTGCATCCTGTGTTTACTTGGTAATAGTTATCATTCTAGGTTCTAGAACACCTAACTGACACAAACGGTTGAAGTTTTTGCTGCTTTGGTTCAATTAGTGCTACTTAGAGAAGTATTGAATTTGATCATTTTTATTTGGTCGGGTTCATGTACACTAGTCAACAAGCTAGAGTTTGACAAATGCAAGTTATTTTAACGCCATTCTTTGGTTATATCATAGTCCATACTTATGAACATTTAGTTGGAAGTATGTAATTCCTCAATTTATTTATTCGGTAGTTTATCATAACTGAAATCATAGTCGAAGTAGTACGTGTTGCCTCATTGCTAAAATCATCTTGTGTACATGTATAACTTGTATAAGTGTATTTTTTTTATAAAAAAAATCTTTTCATAATGAAAATCTAAGTTTCTTTTAGTTTGACACAATAAAGAGCTGAATCTAAGATTGATTAAATAAATTGAACGTGAAAGAACCAAAAATACACTTTCTGGTATGATGCCTATTACCAGATGCTACCCTCGCATAATTTAAGTTCTGCTCCATACATCCTTGAATGCCCACCTCTATAGCTTTGAGCTCCTGAGGGAGGACTGACTTAGAATCTATATGACCTCTATAAAGTGCTCTATAAAACTGCTCCATTGTGATCTCTAATATGGCCACCAAATCTAGTTGAGTCTGCTATAACGGAGACATCAATATTGGGTGCAACATCATCTTGAGGTCGTCCTCTAAACCATGTGCAAGGGATAGGGATAACTTGCTGATAGGTAGCTTGAATTCCAAGCCTTTCTAGTGTTGCTCTTGAGATGGTACTTTCTTTGACCTCCTTAAACAATGACTGGAATTAAGTTATCTTGATTGTCTTCATGAATAACCAAGGAGCTGTGTTGCTTCTGCTTAAATCTCAAGTAGTTTCTCTCAACCCAAATGGCCATTTACAGTGGCATTCACAAGCAAATGACTAGTGTCCATTATTTAAGCCTTTCATTTTTTTTTTTATCTCCTATATGCAAATTTGTATATGTCGAAACTCATGTCCACATATATGTTTAGCTACTTAGTGATCTGTCCACCCATCTTTTGTTGCAGTTGAACTATGTTCACCTTTGCGTGCAATATGTGCATTCATTCATGTGAACTGAGGGTTGGTTGTGTCCGCACTGCTCAAGCTTGTAGAAGTTGCTAAGGTACGACACATTTAAAAACTTTGCAAGGCACCTTAACGTCGCCTTGATATTTTTTTGGTCGTTTGGTTACACGTTTTGTGGACCATGAATTTGGTTAGATAGTGTGCTGAAATTCTTGTAGATTGTATATTATAATAACATGTATTTCCTTTGATTTTATGAGCCAATGTTTGATGGCGCTCAAGTGGATACAAAACTTTATTTGTAACTGAATCTAGAACATCATAATTGTAAAGTGCATGTCATCACCCATGCATGATTGCAAAAGAGAGAAGGAGTGAGTCATGGTTTTCCACAAAAATTATCATTTGGACCTATCAAGTTCAAGCACTGCCGTCACTATGTAGCATGACAGTCCTTTGCTTTTGCAGGTTAATGGGTCAAATTCTATGGAAGAATTGGGCAACCTTATTATATGTTTTGCTTTATATTTATAGATACCTTTTAATCAATCTTTCTAAAATGACTTCTAATAGTGCTTATGGTCTAATGCTATTATAATTTAAGGTGCACTCACCTTTCAAAAGTAAGGACTGCACTATTTGGACATATTAAGGTTTTGGAAGCGCATATATATGGCGAGCCCAATTAAATTTTGCATTATTTGTTTCTCTTGTAGGAAGAATTACACTTGAAGTGTTTCTAACTTAACTAAGGTTGATGGCTTGATTGGTGAATGGAAGACGAAGGCCATGGAAAGGTCATATTATTCGATGAAGTTGTTTTGTGATTAGGTTTTTGAGATAATTATTAATGAAAAATATTATGTTATTCAAAAGTTTCCTTTTTTTTTTCTTGAACGGAATGGAAATATTTTTTCCAAAGCTATAATATTTGTCATATTATTGTCTAGAAATGTAATTGATGATACACTGCCATATATATAGTAATTACCGTAATTACCGTAATTATGGTAATTACAATTTTTTTTTTTTGAAATTATAAGAAAGTTTTCATGACGTTTTTGCTCAAAATGACCTTAATCATGTTAAATCTTGACGCTTTTTGTCTTCAAATCTAGACAGATTTAGTAAAACCGTCATAAAAAATTGCTACTTTACGACGCTTCTAATATAATTTTTGTCATTAAATGTTGGTACTTTATGACGTTTTTTTGTCAATAGTGTCATTAACTTTATGACGTTTTTTGTTAACTTTTATGATGGGCTCTATAATGACGGTTGGTTTTTAAATGAAAAAATGTCATTAAATCTATTTCATGACGGCTAAAAGCCGTCATCACAGGTCATTTTTTTAGTAGTGGAGTGTTTCCTTTCACTCTAGCTGGTAAAAGTCACGTATGGCTTCTATCTCAGAAGTTTGATTCTTTCAATACATGGGAAAAGGTTGTGTTCTCCTTCATGACACTACACCAGAATAGCCATTTTGTAACAGAGGCAATTTTCCGTTAGTAACAATTATTTATTTACTTTTTTTATGCGGAGATATGTCCGTTAGTTTTGGCTACAACCGTTAGCAAATATGCCGAATAATAATTGGATAAATTGGCCACAATTATCCTACCTTTGCTTACAAATGTATCCGTCGGAAAAGTAGCAAAAGAAAAAGTAATTAAAAAAGAAAACCCAACCGTATTAAAAAAAAAAAAATAGTCAAGTCGGGATTAGTTGGTTAGCATTTAACACTTAATAATAACACTCCCATTCTTCCCACACCTCCCATCCGACCTTTGTAAAACCCTAACCTCTTCGTTCTCTTCTCTCGAAATCCTAATATCCTAACGATGGTGAGAAATTATGACATCTAACATTGTAATACGATAACACAACAGTCTTAGTCGGAGACGAGCCAAGTCTAGAAGAAGAGCTTGAAAGTGGAAGGCTAAGTAGGTAATCCCCTTTTTTGGTCTGATTTCTTTGACCACAAATTCTAATCGTTTTTCTTTTTGGGTTTTAAATTTGGGAATTCTTGGAGCATAAAGGAGGTATCTTTGGAATTTGAGGTAACGTTTTTTTTCTTCTTCTTTTCCATCCGATGAATTTGTTTTATTTTGTTTTCAAGAGGAACTATTGTCTTTGTTTCTTCAACAAAAAGATGAAACATTGCCAAGAATTCAAGAAGAACAATGTATAAGAAATAAATTTTTAATTTTTAGTATAAGAAATAAGGATAAAGTAACTGTTTATCCTTATTTTTATGTTTTCTTGGGTGGTACAATTGTTTCTCTGCTAAGGTTGGTTCTAGACTGTACGAAAGGATTGATCAATCCAGAATGATGCATACATCTATAGAAATGAAGAAAAAAACTTCCTAGATTTATAAGAAATAGATGATATAGGCGTTATGTTTGACATGCATATTGAACCAGGAATCTCACATCCATTTATCTTAATGTATGGTCCTTGAACAATTCAAATTGAAGTACATGTTACATATAAAAAGGTAAAATCGTCTTTGTCTAGTCTGTGCATATTCCATGACAAAAAATGCCAAGCTATATATTTCATAAAGGTAGATCTAGGATATAGCTTGCTAATACTGTCCATCCCATACTTTGAATGGAGAAACCCAAGTGTGCTAAGTCATTTGGTTGAGAATTTCTAAACTGAATATTTTGGGTTTTTGTGAGATAGTCTATCATATTAAAGTTTATGCACTTCTATCAGATTCACAAGGTAGTTATTTTGGCTGCCAATTATTGAAGTTCCTATAATGTGGCTATGTGTTGAACTTGATCCCCACAAACCCATACCTCCCTCAAAGCAGATATGATTTGGAAATGTTGCTTCGGTGGTTTGTGTTGGCCCATAAGAGCTTTTTAAATTTCGCACTGAAATATTAAACTTACGCTTAGTGATTACTCGTAGAGACTCGAAATTTACATTTGAGACATTTTTTTGGGTACTTTATTTTCGACGACGTGCTGTTATCACTTTTACAAGCAATCAAGCTTTGGGTAGGAGTACAAATTGTTACACTTGAGCAAAGATATATGTAGTCTAACAGTTGCACTCTTTTAAGCAAAGTGGTTCCATGATTGTACAAGTTAACTTACTTTTGAATTATGCCATCTGGATGTTGATGTTTAACTTTTGCACCATTTAAAATTGTTAAATTGAATGAAGACTTAAACTTTCTATATTAGCTTTCCCATTGTCCTTCTGAGTGGCCTTCTTTGCCTCCAAAATGCAGTTGGGACAAAATGTAAAGGCATGTTGCAGATGCACTGATGTTTGACATGGCATGGATGGTTACACACAATGGCTGCCATAAAATATGATACTAAATTTGTATGTAGAGGTATGTTAGCATGAATTCCTAAAAAAATGTGATCGATTTTTTTATATTTTTTTTACTTCTGGGTCCCTCTTTGTCATGTTGATTTGTTTGTTTTTCTTGCAAGAAATACCATGTCTTCATGAGTCACCATTTTGTGGGCGTGTGTTGATTAATTCATAGTTTTTGTCAATTCCTCCTTGGGAAATGATATGTATTCTTATTAGGGAAATCCTATTATTTTTTGTTTATTCATAGGAAAATATATAGATTCAATGACACATTTGTAGTTTTATACTTTTAAGTAATCTAGGAAACTGAATGTATATTGAAAATATTCACTTAATAATTTCATCTCTTTGAACTTATTAGGTTGATTGCATATTCTTTCTTTGTTGAAGGTTAGAGCAGGAGTTGAGATGGTATTAGTCGACGCGGTTGCAAAGCGTTCGTGTGCCACAGTGGAGATTATTTGGTGGTTCAACAAATACAATAACGAGTGACACTACGGTATAGTAGTCTTAAATATTTTTTCTTCACTTTGAAGATATTTAGGTCCTACGCTCCCCATATAACTAGAGATGAGTTTTTCTTCTTGTCTGGTCCTTCGCTCCCCATATCTTGAAGCTAATTATTCTATTTGTAGTCTTAGGTGTGTCAATTCTAGTCGCTAAATTCTTGTGGTGCATTAGAAACATGTATTGGTTGTTCAACATATGAGCTAATAAGCCAATATATGGCTTTTAATAAAATACTATATCCTTGATGTTTTCAGGATATTATGGGTAGATTAACATTGCATGTGTCTTAATCGATTTCGTATCTGTTGTAGGTACTCAATAAAAGTACGTCCATATTTGTCAAATGATAGAGATTTATATCATGTGTTCTGATAAGGTAAATTCCTTTCCTTCATTTTGGTGTCCACGATGTATTTGTATATTTCATATGTACTTCATAATATTTAGGTATTAGGATGTTGATCGCAATTTCACCTTCTTGGCATATTATATATATTTCATGTATGTCCGTAGTTCCCGCCCTCTATATGCACCGTTTCCATATTGGTTTTTCTTTTTCAAGCAGCTCGACTTATCTTTATTGGTTTATTCATTTTTTTTGTAGTATAGCTAGACTTATTTTTACTTCATGCAGGTAATGTCATTTATACTAGATTGCTTTCTCTTTCTTTTGATACAATTTGCAGGTGTTATGAGGCAAGCCTCACCAGTAGAAACATGTAAGATAGAGAGATGAAGTTTTGGATTCGACATATTAGGTTTAATTGTAGTTAATTAGATATGTATATGGTTGATTTGTCGGTATCAAATGGATCAATAACAATTTTTTGTTTAGTCAAGAGTTGGTATTTGTAATCAATGAGCTACATTTGTTTTAAGATTTGAATGACGGAGTTGGTGCAATTTGTGTTTGGAATGACACAAGTGTTTTGAAGAATGAAGTTTTTTTTTTTTGAAGTGTTGTACTATTGCCAAGTTCACAATTGTTATGATGAAAGGAGTTCATTTTTTTTTAATGTGGTGTATGCTAGTGCAAAGTTCAAAGTTCGGGTGGCAGGTTAGCAAGAAGCCCAAAACAAACCGGGCTAGTAAATAATATATATTTTTTGAAAATAATTTACATATTGTAACGGCTATATCCGTTACAAATCTATAAGAAATAAATGTTCAAAATTGCTCATTGACGTTAGTAACGCTTATAACTGTGACAAAGACCAAGAAATTAATGAAATCTGCATACAAGATAAGCGTTACAAATAATTTCAGTAACAAATATATCTGTTACTAAAATTAATTTTGGTAATGGATATATCCGTTACTAAATTTCATACAAGTGACAGTAACGCCCCAGAGCTAACGGATATAAGCGTTAGTAAAAATATTAGTAACGATTATGGCCGTTAGTAAACGCCTTTTCTGGTGTAGTGTGAAGAAGTATTTTCCACCGAAGAAAACATAGGAGATCAAAAGCAAGATACAGTTCTTTAGATTCAGTCCGAGTGAGACATTCTCCAAAGCATGGGATAGATTCTTTGACCTTCTCCATTCATGTCCTCACCATAAACTAGAAAAGTCCACTCTTGTCCAATATTTTTTCAAAGGTCTTCTCCAAGAACACAAAGTAACCATCAACATCATGGGTAATGGCAATTTTTTGGATAGAGGTGCAATCGAAGCTTTAACCTTTCTTGAAAACCAATCTGAAAATAGTACCCATTGGGGCAACATAAACATTACAATCAGCTCTAATCAGCTCCCAAATGTTCATTTTATTACCCATATATTGCCGCATTACAATCCCTTTTACGCTTAATGAAAAGACAACTCATAGCTTTTACTGCCTTTTTCAGGTTAAGGAGTATTTTAGACCACTTATCATAAAAGCTGCATCTTAGCACCAAAAGGAGCTTTAATAACACTTATTATGAAGACCAGTAGCTGCTGTGGAAAAGTGCTAAAAAAGTCAAAGTCAACCTGTCAAAGTCAACAGTCAAAGGACTCAAATTAGAAGACCAAAGATGGAGGCCCTTATTTCAAATTATGAAGACTTATCCCTAACCCTGCCTTGGTCAAGAAGGCACCCATAAAGCAAAAGCAAAAGTGAAGGGGGTGAGGTGTCTAGTTTGGAATGGATGAGGGTAAATCTGTAAATGGCAAAAGTAGGGGTATATAATAAAAAAAGCAAAGGAGATAGAACTCATCCATTGTCTTAGGATCCAAACCATTTGGTTTGTTTATTTTCTTGTCTTGTTTTTTAATTTTATGTTTTTAATTTCTTGTTATTTCATTTCCTTTATTTCAATCAACTTGTTACTTCATTTATTTTATTTTAATCAACTTATACGTTACTTGTTCTTTGTTTCAATCTTCATCTTGTTTGCTTGTTTCATTTCAATGTTTTAATCAATCTTTATTTCAATGTTTTAATCAATCTTCATTTCATGTTTTCAAGTCATTTTAATCTACAATCAAAGCTTTCAAGTTCATTAGCTTTGAACCATTCTAAGATTCAAGAGTCTACATTTCTTCTTCTATCTCCCTCACTCAAACTCTAAACAATTTAGGATGAAACTCAACTTCTAAACTCTTTTGAAGTATACTTCCACCACTACTAAAGCTTCGAAGGGCGCCACCGTCATGGATTGAAGGAGTAAGACTAATTGGTTTAGAATCCAAGAAGGGAGCATCATTCTCACCTCTCCATTTCTATTTTATTTTTATTTTTTGTCATTTTATTTTTATTGTTTCTCTGTACTTAGATACTTTTTTGCAAATCAGGTTGCGGGACAACAAAGGTGGAGAAGAGCTGATCCAACAAGCGAAAGACGACCGCCATCCACCGGTGCCGGCAGGCGATCGCTGGTTCACCTCCATAGAAATGCGTGAGATTTTTTTGAGGTCCAGTTCATTTGTGAGGCACAGTTGTACTCCGAGCCTGGATTTTGTAATAGAGTAGGAGAAAACAATGGAACTTGTTTGTAATAGTTAGTGATAAAAAGAAAAAGGAAAAAAAAAGAAGGAAAACTTGGTTTTGATTGATTTCTTATGACGAACAGGAGTTAAACTTGGTTTA
Organism: Coptis chinensis; assembly: GCF_015680905.1. NCBI lineage: Eukaryota > Viridiplantae > Streptophyta > Magnoliopsida > Ranunculales > Ranunculaceae > Coptis > Coptis chinensis. The sequence continues at coordinate 59,130,647 of NC_141461.1, read as the reverse complement.
AGTTTAATACTTACCAAGGGATTAGAGTTTTAATTGCTTTGGAAAGTTCAAGTGTGTGAGGCAAGTTGTGGATCATAGCTCACACACTTTGAATCAACTTGGTAATCAACACTCTAAGTCTAATTGACTCTAGTTAATCTAGGTGATTAATCTAAAACTAGTTAATTAGATTAGTATAATTGTCACACCCCGAATTTCGACAGAATTCGGAAAAACATTATTTGTCCCCGACTCTTCGATCTCCGAGGTGTGACGCACTCTCCACTTCCAAAAGCCCATAAACAGTTTAAAATATGCGGATAATTAAAACCAATAAAAATTTTAACTTAAACAAAGTCCTCTTCATTATAAAACAATTTACAAATGAAAATGCAAATGCAAATAATATTATCTCAACTGAAAATCTATATCACCTAAAGGGAAAACAAAACACAACCTGAGATGCAATGCTAACGCAAACCACAAGCAGCAACCAACCTTCTTCAACACTAAACCTGTCAAAACTTATCAACTAGGTTCATTGAATGAACACACCCGATAAGCAAACATGCAAATCGGGTCAGCATTATAAACAATGCTGGTGTGAGTAGCCCTAAAAATACAACATATAATATACATATATATACACAATCCATAAGGCAGTTAGTTCCTCCACCGAGGCGCCTTAACTTTCAACGACTAATACAACATTCTTAAGTACATTAATCTAGGCAGGTAGTTCCTCCACTGAGGCGCCTTAACTTTCAACGACTAATATAACATACTCAAGTACAATAATTAAGGCAGGTAGTTCCTCCAATCGAGGCTTTTAACTTTCCACTAACCACACAACAAACTATCGCGATCATAAATAAGGCATGTAGTTCCTCCATCGAGGCGCCTTAGGTTCTAACTAAACAAATAACCAACCAAACATATTACCATAATTAGATTATTTCAGGCTTTCTTTGTGTGTCCCTAAAATCACGTCGTATCTATGTCTTACCTAGTTTCCCTGGCTACCACAATCGCAGAACCCAACCGAACATGTACATCCACATGCCTCCCCTTACATAATGAACCACTCGTGCGTAACTACCTCGGCGGGATGCCGCGACACCGTAAATCCTCACACGGAAGCAATTATGTAAGTAACGCCACTATTCGCAGAAAAATATTAAGATCATCGCTCTATTTTGCGAACGGAATAATCAAGCCACTATTCGGGTTACGCCGGAGGGGCCGAAGGCCATTCAGATTAATCAAACGCCGTAAGGGCCACCCACATAGTAGTAGAACACATGAGTTGTGGTAGCTAGGTTCTAGGATTTTCGATTCGTAATTTATTCAAGTGTCATACCTTAATGACTCCTAAACATTCCACTATATCACGTGCATGTCAATTACCTTATTGCACTAAGCCATAATATATAGAAACATCTCAATTATATCTCATAGTCACTTTCATACTTTCACGTGCCAATATATTATTGCACAACGCCACACTTCGCGGCAAATATTCATCGATCTTATGCTACCTCATAGTAGCATCTCACATATATCATAATGGAGCGTTTATATAACTTTCTCCAAGATATTGCATTTATATACATATCCCAACATATTATATCTTGTCACAATGCTTCAACGTATCGCATAATATGTATAACTCAACAGACTATATAACATTTCAATATCGTCATGTGTCAAAAATACACAACATCAATGTCAAATCTTTCTTAGATAATGACAACCAAATTATGCAGGCTTCCATACCATTTTATTGTATGGATTGTCCATACAATATACAACAGAAAACATAGCACAATTAAACAGTCCACAGTCCACAATCAAAGCCCAATATATGTATGTTTTACACACTACTCACGTCAAATCTAAATTAGATAATTACAATCCAGGTTATACAATATCCGACAGCATATTATTTCTATATTTATCCATAAAGTCCAATATGTGAAAAACTAGAAAAAGTCAACATTCACAGTCAACGGTCAAAGTCAACGGTCAACGGTCAAAGTCAACGGTCAACGGTCAAAGGTCAACACCTCATGGTCAAGGTCAAACTCAACATGTCATGGTCAAAGTCAAACTGTCCTGGTCAAAGTCAACAGGTCATGGTCAAAGTCAACAGGTCATGGTCAAAGTCAACAGGTCCTGGTCAAAGTCAAACTGTCCTGGTCAAAGTCAACAGGTCCTGGTCAAAGTCAACAGGTCCTGGTCAAAGTCAAACTGTCGTTTTCGTGTTCGACAGGTTCATGGTCATAGCCATGGTTCATGGCTAAGGTCAAAGGTGCATGGCTCATGGGCTCATGGCTAAGGTCATGGTTCAGACCCAACTGGCCAAGCCCAAACCTTATTACCCGGAAGTCTAAACAGTGGAAGGCCCATGTAGATCTATTTTAAGTCCAATGGACTGGTCCATGCAATATTAGAAACGGGCCCAAAAACAGTCAAGTGGTTCGGTCCAAAAATACAAATGAAACGGGCCATAGACTAATATTAGAACTGGTCCCAAAACTTAAGTTAAACTGGTCCACAACTTAATATGAAACTGGTCCGAAACCAAGGGTTAATCCGGCCCAATAACTAACTAGTGTTTAGGCCCAAAAACTGAAACTGAACTGGGCCCCAACAACTAATTAGTTTGGCCCAAATCCGGAATAGAACTCGGCCCACAACTAACACTAAACTGAAATTTCGGTCCAACCACCATCAAATTTCGCCCAAACAAACAAATCAGTTTTGGCCCAAATAACTTAACTTGGTTCGCCCAACCAAAAAACATAACCTCGGCCCAAATAAACCAACCCAGCCCAAGCCCAAACCGACATCTACTGTTCATCATCTCCCTCAATTCTCTCCTCCACCAAACCTTCAAACCGCCACCACTATCTCCTCTCCCTCACATCGGTTTGACTCCCCATCATAAACCAACCAACTTTAATTAAGGCAAACACCTCAAATGTTTAAATCTAGATTCCACCAAAACTAGATTCGAGATTTCGGACTGCCATTAAAGCATGCTCCAAGCTCCAATCGACAGCCCACTACCACCATTCATCGCCCCTCAACCCAAACAACAACAATATCAACAAAAAACGTTCAATCAGAAATTATCGCAGTTGTTTGGTTTGGGCAAGCCGCCATTGATGGGCCGAAAGGTGCAAGCTTCGGCAGCTCCCATCTACCGCCCTCACCCACTACAATCAACACTAAACAACCAAGCAAACCCAAAAACCCAAAGCCCAACCACCGATTCGCCACCGCCATTCTCGTGATCTTGAAGTTTCACTCAACCCCCAAACTCCCCACTACCACCGACAGTTCAACCACATCCACAATCCATTTAAACTCTAACATCACGGTAGATAACCAAAAAAGGAGTTTAAACAAGACCATCGGGACGATTTGTCCCTCGTGGTTTGGCGACGTCTGTCGAGATTCAACAAATCGATCGAGCGTTTCACTACTAACCCAAAAAACACTATACCAATATTTAACATACCAATATTTAACTAGTTTAAACAAAATAACGAAACAGGACAAAAAGAATGAACAATAAAACAATTTTTGTATACCGGTGTAGTAGAAAACTAACTACTCACCTGTATGAACAGCTCGACGAATCCTCCTAGCCCGATTCGTCGCGCTCCAACGCTCCAGCAAACCAGTTTCTCTCTGCCTCCATTTTTAATATATTTTATTCTCCAGGAACCCTATTTTCTAGAAAAAAGTGTTTATATACTTGGGTCCGAAACCCAAGCCCAACACCGACTCGGGCCCAAAACCAGGCCCACGTATCCCGAGTCCGGTCCGACGAATTTTGAAAATAATTAATTAAATTAATTAATAAATAATTAAATATGTCTTTAAAAATAATGGCAAGCATAGCTATACACATCTCAAAAGAATCTCGTCCCGAGATTCGGAAGTAAAGCTATACGAACAAAACGTTGGTTATTAACTTAGAACCTATACAAGAATGCACATTGATTAAACTTAAACAAGATAACATTGGTATTAATTATTTTTAAATAATACCCGAATATATATCCTCATGCCATTACAAAACCTATTACAGTTTAACTGTCTATATTAAAACAAATTATTACTGTCACTTAAACACAAGACAAATATATCATATCTTTTTAGCATGCAGTTTCTTGACACGTAGCAAACTCTACGAAAATCAATATTCTACTTAACTAATCAATAATATGGAGAAAGTTCATAAAACATTATGGAGTTTTCATTATCATGTATAAAAGAAAATTAGTGTCCTGATACACTTAAAAATAAAAATCACTCATGTCATTGATACTACAATAAAACTTTATATTACTTTAGTCATGCTCTCAGAAAAATTAAATTTTAAAACAATCCTTGAATCCTAATTCATGCTTGCAACTGGATCAAATATAGCACGTATTCAAAAAATAATTTTTCATGTTTCTCTATCAAAATCATATAGACTGAAACAAAACAATTAAGAGTAAATACTCGAATATGCCAAAATCATGTGAAACTAATTTAACGATATTAATCAATCATGTCAAAATTTATAGGCACGACACACTTATAAGACAAAATAAAAATCCGTTTGTTGTGGAAATACGATCATCATTATATTAAGACATCATCTACATAAATTCCAATATATTTTAAAAATAACAATTATCACCATTATTTTAATTAATCATTAATAACGTGACCTTTAGAAAACAACCTACACATGCATGTTTTCTTGGTAAAACAATTTTAATCATCACATACGCACGGTAATAGTTCACCTATATTCAATAATATAACAACGTATACGCAAGTATATACATCTCAAAAGAATATAATGTATACTAAAGTATACACGCCTCTCAAAAGAATACACGTGTATATGCGAGGTATACATATCTCAAAAAAAAGAATACACGATATTTTATTATTATATTCAATCTATTTCTAACTAATCACCTCTAACAGATTAATCTCTTATACTTTAAAATACTATTAATCCATTAACGTGTACGAGTGAGGCGAGATAGTTCCTCCAAAACCGAGGCGATTAGTTCCTTACTCAGTACATCACAAAACCACCAGATAATACAGCTCATTCAATATATATTAAAGTATCTCATAGTTTATTGAATAATAACATAACACTCCAATACAAAATTCACAGACATGTGGTCGTACTTAATCCATACTCCACGTGAAAATGAACACAAACAATAAAATCACACTATAGCAACACACATCATTTTGATCAAATCCGTTAATAATTAATATATTACACATATAACCACTCCTCATATAATAAGGAAAAATAAAATCATTTACTATCCATTCCACCAGAGTAACTAATATAAATATACATATCACACATACAAACCAATCAAAAAAATATTGACTCTCTCTTTATTTCTATATCTCTTCTTTTATTTGTAAAAGTAAAACAACTAGCGGAAATAGTTTTGAAAATATTACTTCTTAAACACTACCCATAAACCACGATCCGAGAATCACCTAGACTCACCCTAGTCTAAGCTAACCAAATGCTCTGATACCAAACTGTCACACCCCGAATTTCGACAGAATTCGGAAAAACATTATTTGTCCCCGACTCTTCGATCTCCGAGGTGTGACGCACTCTCCACTTCCAAAAGCCCATAAACAGTTTAAAATATGCGGATAATTAAAACCAATAAAAATTTTAACTTAAACAAAGTCCTCTTCATTATAAAACAATTTACAAATGAAAATGCAAATGCAAATAATATTATCTCGGTGAAAATCTATATCACCTAAAGGGAAAACAAAACACAACCTCGAGATGCAATGCTAACGCAAAACCACAAGCAAAGAACCAACCTTCTTCAACACTAAACCGTCAAAACTTATCAACTAGGTTCATTGAATGAACACACCCGATAAGCAAACATGCAAATCGGGTCAGCATTATAAACAATGCTGGTGTGAGTAGCCCTAAAAATACAACATATAATATACATATATATACACAATCCATAAGGCAGTTAGTTCCTCCACCGAGGCGCCTTAACTTTCAACGACTAATACAACATTCTTAAGTACATTAATCTAGGCAGGTAGTTCCTCCACTGAGGCGCCTTAACTTTCAACGACTAATATAACATACTCAAGTACAATAATTAAGGCAGGTAGTTCCTCCACTGAGGCGCCTTAACTTTCCACTAACCACACAACAAACTATGCGATCATAAATAAGGCATGTAGTTCCTCCATCGAGGCTTTAGGTTCTAACTAAACAAATAACCAACCAAACATATTACCATAATTAGATTATTTCGGGCTTTCTTTTGTGTGTCCCTAAAATCACGTCGATCTATGTCTTACCTAGTTTCCCGGCTACCACAATCGCAGAACCCAACGCCGAACATGTACATCCACATGCCTCCCCTTACATAATGAACCACTCCGTGCGTAACTACCCTGAGCGGGATGCCGCACACCAGGTAAATCCTCACACGGAAGCAATTATGTAAGTAACGCCACTATTCGGCAGAAAATATTGAGCATCATCGTTCTATTTTGCGAACGGAATAATCAAGCCACTATTCGGCTACGCCAGGAGGGCCGCCCGAAGGCCATTCAGATTAACTGAAACGCCAGAAGGGCCACCCACATAGGGTAGAACACATGAGTTGTGGTAGCTAGGTTCTAGGATTTTCGTTACGTAATTTATTCAAGTGTCATACCTTAATGACTCCTAAACATTCCACTATATCACGTGCAGGTCAATTACCTTATTGCACTAAGCCATAATATATAGAAACATCTCAATTATATCTCATAGTCACTTTCATACTTTCACGTGCCAATATATTATTGCACAACGCCACACTCCCGTGGGCAAATATTCATCAGTACTATGCTACCTCATAGTAGCATCTCACATATATCATAATGGAGCGTTTATATAACTTTCTCCAAGATATTGCATTTATATACATATCCCAACATATTATATCTTGTCACAATGCTTCAACGTATCGCATAATATGTATAACTCAACAGACTATATAACATTTCAATATCGTCATGTGTCAAAAATACACAACATCAATGTCAAATCTTTCTTAGATAATGACAACCAAATTATGCAGGCTTCCATACCATTTTATTGTATGGATTGTCCATACAATATACAACAGAAAACATAGCACAATTAAACAGTCCACAGTCCACAATCAAAGCCCAATATATGTATATGTTTTTACACACTACTCACGTCAAATCTAAATTAGATAATTACAATCCGGGTTATACAATATCCGACAGCATATTATTTCTATATTTATCCATAAAGTCCAATATGTGAAAAACTAGAAAAAGTCAACATTCACAGTCAACGGTCAAAGTCAACGGTCAACGGTCAAAGTCAACGGTCAACGGTCAAAGGTCAACACCTCATGGTCAAGGTCAAACTCAACATGTCATGGTCAAAGTCAAACTGTCCTGGTCAAAGTCAACAGGTCATGGTCAAAGTCAACAGGTCCTGGTCAAAGTCAAACTGTCCTGGTCAAAGTCAACAGGTCCTGGTCAAAGTCAACAGGTCCTGGTCAAAGTCAAACTGTCGTTTTCGTGTTCGACAGGTTCATGGTCATAGCCATGGTTCATGGCTAAGGTCAAAGGTGCATGGCTCATGGGCTCATGGCTAAGGTCATGGTTCAGACCCAACTGGCCAAGCCCAAACCTTATTACCCGGAAGTCTAAACAGTGGAAGGCCCATGTAGATCTATTTTAAGTCCAATGGACTGGTCCATGCAATATTAGAAACGGGCCCAAAAACAGTCAAGTGGTTCGGTCCAAAAATACAAATGAAACGGGCCATAGACTAATATTAGAACTGGTCCCAAAACTTAAGTTAAACTGGTCCACAACTTAATATGAAACTGGTCCGAAACCAAGGGTTAATCCGCCCAATAACTAACTAGTGTTTAGGCCCAAAACTGAAACTGAATCGGGCCCCAACAACTAATTAGTTTGGCCAAAACCGAATAGAACTTCGCCCACAACTAACACTAAACTGAAATTTCGGTCCAACCACCATCGAAATTTCGCCCAAACAAACAAATCGGTTTTGGCCCAAATAACTTAACTTGGTTCGCCCAACCAAAACATAACCTCGGGCCCAAATAAACCAACCCAGGCCCAAGCCCAAACCGACATCTACATTTCATCATCTCTGATTCTCTCCTCCACCGACGCCTTCAAAACCGCCACCACTATCTCTGCTCCCCTCACATCGGTTTGACTCCCCATCATAAACCAACCAACTTTAATTAAGGCAAACACCTCAAATGTTTAAATCTAGATTCCACCAAAACTAGATCTGAGATTTCGATTGCCATTAAAGCATGCTCCAAGCTCCAATCGACAGCCCACTACCACCATTCATCGTCCCTCAACCCAAACAACAACAATATCAACAAAAACGCTCAATCGTGGTTGCTATCGGTGTTTGGTTTGGGCAAGCCGCCATTGATGATGGAAAGGTAAGCTTCGCAGCTCCCATCTACCGCCCTCACCCACTACAATCAACACTAAACAACCAAGCAAACCCAAAAACCCAGCCCAAACCACCGATTCGCCACCGCCATTCTCAAGATCTTGAAGTTTCACTCAACCCCCAAACTCCCCACTACCACCGACGGTTCAACCACATCCACAATCCATTTAAACTCTAACATCACGGTAGATAACCAAAAAGGAGTTTAAACAAGACCATCAGACGATTTGTCCCTCGTGGCTTGGCGGCGTCTGTCGAGATTCAACGATCCAACGGTTTCACTACTAACCCAAAACACTATACCAATATTTAACATACCAATATTTAACTAGTTTAAACAAAATAACTAAACAGGGAAAAAGAATGAACAATAAAACAATTTTTGTATACGGGTGTAGTAGAAAACTAACTACTCATTGTATGAGAATTTCGATTTAATCCTCCTAGCCGATTCGTCGGCCCAACGCTCCAAAGGTTTCTCTCTGCCTCCATTTTTAATATATTTTATTCTCCAGGAACCCTATTTTCTAGAAAAAAGTGTTTATATACTTGGGTCCGAAACCCAAGCCCAACACCGACTCGGGCCCAAAAACCAGGCCCACGTATCCCGAGTCCGGTCCGACGAATTTTGAAAATAATTAATTAAATTAATTAATAAATAATTAAATATGTCTTTTAAAAATACGGGCGTTACAATAATTTTAGTTTAGTTTTAAGTTTGAGCCCTTGAAGGCAAAGTTATATAAATTGTTAAAAACCCAACTTAAAATAAGGTAAAGCTCGAAAGGTTGGGCCTGATTCTCAGATCAAGCGCCAACCGACATCGTCTTATCCTCAAGTAGTGTGTAAGTATGGCGGCTTGAGAGGTAACATCTCTACTTCCTCGAATCCCAACTAAGAGGATACTTGTGTTCAACCATGCTTACGTGATTATTTGAAATTTACTTTCCGCACTGCAATTTACATTCGCGCATAAGGTTGAACTCGAGCCATAACAACCATTGGGAAGTCATTACCCAATGTAGGTAAATTGGACATTGCTTGATTCTTGAAATCCCTAGACCAAAAAAAAAATTAATTAAAATCAATCAACTAGAGCCCAAGTAGTCATGCTCCTCCATAAAATGACAAAAATATAGTCACGAGGATTTAGAGTAATCAATTACCAGATTTCGGTGGACCAACTACCTTCCTCACTCCCCTCCCCCAGATTCATCGTGAGTAACATTCTTGGTAGCACATCACTTGGTGAAGTGACTGCCTACTCTTCTAAGACATGTAGTAGAGCCATCCTAGTCTCGCGCCCAATTGTTCCTTGAACATGGGATAATAAAATAAAGACCAAAGCAAATATTTTCAAAAATAAAAAAAAATGAATTTCTATTGTTTGTGCATCATCATTGATTGAGCATTCATCTCTTATCAATATGCATCACAACCGTCATGGAATTACAATGCAAGCCCATAACCTTGTTCTTTTTGCAGTAGCCCCCTTATCACTGGTTATCCCATTGTCCATCATATACCGAATTCGAGTATACTATGGGAAATCCTTATGATTACGAACTTCAAATTTCAAACTTCCCTAGTACCCCATACACTCAAGAGTTTTACAGTCATGCCAACAATTCATGAAGTTCCACCACAAATAGTCAACCACCATTTATATATCCACATTGTAACACCTCTATTTTTTATTAATGTCCAAAATTAATTATTTCACAAAATTTTAATATATTATTGACTATGTATTAAGTTGACTATTAAATTTAAGTGAATATGTGTGTTTGACTTTTTGAAAAAAAAGAGAGAAAATAGTTTGTTTAGTTTGAAAATGGTTTAATAGGAAAGTTTTTAAGTTTTAAAATAATGTGTAGAGAATTATTAATAAGGAAACATGGAGAGAAAATTTTCATAATTTATGGGAGAAAATATGGAAAGACTTTGATGAGAAAGAAAATGTTTATAATTTGTGGAGAGAGAAAAGTTTTTGTTTGAAAAGTATGTGTAGAGAATTTGTAAATATGGAAATGTCTTGAGTTTGTTTTAGATCTAAAAGAGAGAAGAAAGAAAACAAAAGAGAGAAACAAAAACAAAAGAAGATTAAAAAGAATAAGAGAGAAAAAAATAATAATGAATAAATTAAGTATTTCTATTGCTTGGTGATATGGATTTTACATGGCGTTGATTCTTTTCTATGATTGTTCTTTCGATGGCAACAACAAAAGGGTGAGTAGATATATTTTTTCTCAAAATATATATATAAATCATTTGTTTTGTGATTTTTATCTTGTTTGCTTCATAAATGCTTCATTATCATTTTATAAAATTTCCATATTTAATTATGAACGTTTGCTATTTGTTTTGAAATTTTAATTGTCGTTTGGAACAATGATATGTTTGCAGAATTCTGCACAAGTACTAACTTGTGACTTGAATTCGACTAATTAGATGATGTATCTAGTTTTTCGACAGAACTAAACAATTTTAGTTCTATGAGTCATCTTTCATTTCCAATTAGCCTTGACTAATTTCAGTTTATATTCTATTTATGTGAATTTTACAAGAAAGTGCATCAGAAAATTGAATAACAAAATTTAAGTTGTCAGGTCTGTTCCATCACATAGTTTAGGGTTCATACTAAACGAATTAGTGTTTAGGAATTTTTGTATTGAAATGTATTTTCTGTCTAATTGATTCAAAACTTTGATTATATGAATTCTCTAGAATGGACAAAGGTCAAACTGTCCTAACCAATTTCTCATGCACAGAACAATATACGTAACTTATTAGTGTAGGCTTTAGTTGTACAAGAAAAAAAAATATAATAATCATGCAATTTCTATCGTATTAATATTTCAAATAAATGTGTATTGATTGGAGGAGTAATTATTTTATTTGTCTAAAGAGTTCTATTACATGTATTGGAATAAGAGTTGCATGCATAATTGTTTGATGAATATTGTATGTATAGAACATATATTGATACCAGAATAAATTAAAGATTTTTGGATGATGACAGTATATGTATTAAATGTTGGTTTCGTATGCGTATAATTATTTATAGATTTTATTAGCATGTGATATACGTAACAAATTGGAAATATTGTAATTGGAAAATTTATTTATTGTTAAGACGTGTTTGATGGCTAAATGGGGTTTAGATGGATTAATTAGAAATCTTTGTAATGTAAATCAAAGTGTACGTATGATTTCAGTGTGACATGACATCCCTGAAATGCTATAAAAATATTATGCAATATGTTTAAAGCAATGGTGACATAATGTTGTATGTTATAATTGGTGTGTTGTTAAATGATATGATATGTTATGATATCTATTAAATGCGACATTTTTTAGAAATAAATATAAAGGCTCCATTATTATATTTGTGAGATGCTAGATGAGGTATTATAGTCTTTGGGGATATTTCCAAAGGGATTGTAGTTTAGTACAATAATTTTATTTGGCACGTGAAAAAATAAAATGGTTATGAGATAAATGGTGATATTTTCAAACGTTGTGTTTTAGTGCAATATATTTTATTGGCACATGATAGAATGTGGAATGATTACGAGATATAATGTATGATACCTGAATAAATTATGTAACGAAAATCCTTGAACCTAGCTACCACAACTCATGTGATTGGCCTTTGTGTAGGGCGTATGTGATTTGATTTGACCTTGTGTAAGGTATATGAGATGTTGATTGACCCATGTGTAGGGCAATCTTTGCCGAATAGTGGCTTGATTATCTCGTTCACAAAATTTAGAATGAGATGAGCGATAATTTATGCCGAATAGTGGCAGTACTCACATAATGGCGTTCATGTGAAGGTTACCTGGTATGCGATGTCCCGCTTAGAGTAACTACGCACGGAGTGGTTCATTGCGTGAGGGGAGGCATGTGGATGCACATGTTCAGCATTGGGAAGCGATTGTGGTAGCCTGGGAAACTAGGTAAAATATAGAGATGACGTGATTCTAGAGACACTTGAAGAAACTCTAAACAATAATTGTGATGATATATCAACGTGTACGTTAAATCTATGATAAATGATTTATTGTGGTTATGAAACTGGTATTGAGATTGTTCTTGTTGGTTCAATGAGATGATTGGAATTATGTATATTATATGTTTGTTTTATTGTAATTTATTTTGCATTCACAATGGTTTTGCAGAAGGGTGGGTTGAATTGATTATTTATGCAAATGTGACCCACAATGTGATTAGGCCTACACCAATGTAAGTATAGAGTAAGTTTTAGTTTTGTTATTTTATTAGATGCAGTTGATCTAGTACGGTTTGAAGCTAAGGCGCCTCGGTGGAGGAATTAAATGCCTTATTATTATTGAATTGGAAGTTAATGCGCCTCGGTGGAGGAACTAACTGCCGTATTGTTTGTGTGTGTGTATATATATATATATATATATATATATATATATATATATATATATATATATAAGTATGATTTGTATTTTATAGCTACTCATACCAACATTGTTTATAATGCTGACCCAATTTGCATGTTTGCTTATCGAGAATGTTCATAAAATGAACATAGTCGATAAGTCTTGACAGGATTAGTGTTGAAGAAGGTTGATTACAACTTGTGGTTTGCGTTAGCGTCTCATTACATAATATGCTTTGTTTTCCCTTAAGGTGCAATAGATTTTTAGTTGAGACAATATTTTGTATTTTCAGTTGTAATTATAATTAAAGCGTTGTTGAAATGAAATTTGTAACTTAATCATATTTGTAAATTTTTGTAATGTAGATGACTTTTATTTATTTAAAATATTTTATTGGTTTCAAATTATTGGAATAGTTAAACGAATAATGGGTTTTTGGAAGTTGAGAGTGCATCACACCTCAAAAATCAATGAGTCGATAACAAATATTGTTTTTCCGATTTTGTCGAAATTCGGGGTGTGACATATATGGTCAGTCAGAGTACGATTTCACCCAAAACCCATTACCATTCACATTACCATCAATATCAATTTCATATTCCACTACACCATCTATTACAGACCAAATCTACCAGGAAATGGCCAAGCAAACAATACTAACTCAACAAATAGCAACTACCTTATGTTTTCTCTAATCTGATTCAAATAATACCACATCTGAGACTAATATTCTTCCCACCAATCCAGAACATAACCAACACGAGAAACAAGGTGTTATTATAACAAAGCCCATTGCTAAAGCCCATCCTAATTTTAATGACCAATTAAAAACCCATCATCTTCCACTTGACTATCATGTGAATTCCAGATCTTATAATGATGACTATATGCCCAAAGTCATAGTTTCTCTTACATTCCTTAATGCATCATCACCCATAAATGAGAAAACTTTGGCAGAAGAAACTCAAGAGCATATATTAGACTCGACACATTTGGAAAATGACATTGAGAAAATTTATGAAGATCTAGGCAGATAGGACAAAGAAAAGGAAGTGCTTGGAGAAGGGAATAAAATCTATGGTGGAAAGTGGATTTCAATTTAGTTTGACCGTTCAAGACTTATCGATGGAACAAATTAGTGACATCCTTACTATTACAAATATGAACCACAATCTTGTGGAAACTCCAAAACTAGATGAAGAATTCTCTGAGTCCTCGAGATCATATGAAGAACCACCAACCATCCATCACAATCCCAATTTAACACCTCTTGAAATCCGACCTCCATTCATAAAAAATCTACCAATTTCTGAGGACTGCACTACGAAACCATTTCAAAGAAACCTCAAATTTGCTCTTAAGCCAATTTCCTTTGATATCATTCATAATTTTCTAGACCTTCCCAATAAAGAGACTTCACCCAATATACAAACGCAAGAGTCCATCATTTTAGTAGTTGAGAAACCAGGTATGTCCTGTTCACCATCATTTGAGCCTCATGAAGGACCTCTACCACCAACCTCTTACTCTTTTGGACAAATCAACTATGATGGGTTATTGCCTAAGTTCCATGATGGGTTACATAAACATCCTCTTATCATTCTGCATATTACATTCTACATGCATCATCTCATTCTGTTGGGGGTGTATGCTTTTACATGTTTTTATAGATTTATCCTCAACTGTTTAGATTATTAGTTTATAGCGAGCATAAAACTTACTCACGTAAGAGAACACGTTGTCCTATCTAGCCGTGTGAGCTGAAGTAACAAGTGATGTGAACGAAGCTAGAGCGCTAAAAAATCTTTCTTAATCATCCCATCTTCGAGGATTGAATCCTCTTTTCTGATGTATTCCTTTCCCATTCCATTCCATCTTTTGCTTTAAAATAGGATACATGAATAAGGTAACATGACCTCTCCACTTAGAGGGTGTGGTTGTAAGTGTCGGAGCCTTAGTCTACAGTATGTTTAGAATATTCTTTGTGATAACAGCCCAAAACTGTAGTTTTAACCCCTTAATAATACTACTTTTAGACCAATTATGTGAGTAATAAATAAGAGTTAATGCTAATTACGTGCTTTTACGTATTTCAGGCATGGAACTTAATTATGTGCAAAAATGTGGCACTTTGGCGATATAAAGGAGCAAAGGGTTGGTTGCTAAGAAGTTATGTGATAAAGGCCAAGATTCAAGGAGACAAAACCTTTATAAAGTCCGGTCAAAAGCTGAAAAGTCAACACGGGTAGAAATAGTGCATAAGTCAGTAGAACTTCCGAAAACTATATCTTTGGACTTAGACCTCGGATTTGGGCCTACCTTACGCCAAAATGACCGGATCGGAAAGAGCTTTCCAATGGTCCAAGTTTTGATCCAATCAGAGGAGTAGACGTGGACGAAAGGTCTACTAAAGTGAAAGCCAGCTGAAACGGGCTCTGTGGACTAAAGAAATTAGGCTTTGGGCTCGATTTTCCGGCCCAAAACATGGCTCTTCAGCCCATGCATGAAAATGTGGATTTGGTCTCCTCCTTTACAAAAAACAAGACTTAGCACTTAAGAAAGATATAGTTAGATAGCTTAGAATAGAAAGTAGTCATTAGAATAGCTTGTAGATCTAGTTTTTGAATTTCAATTAGTAATTAATTAGTTTCATTCCTTGTTTTTGATTAATTATTTGAATCTTTGTTCTTCATTCATTAGATAAATAAAATAGTAGTTCTTGTTAATTTCAATTTTGTCATTTAAATTTGTTTAGATCTAATTTCAATTATTGTTTGTTATTCATTTCCTAGTTATTAATTTGGATCTCTATTCTTGAGTAGTTAAATTAGTAAAGTTCAAATCTTTATATTATGTCTAGTTTTAATTCAATTGGAAATGATAGTTTGATGAATCGAGGCTAAACCTCCATTAGAAGGGTTTGATGAAGCCTTGGTGAAAACTTGATTGTGTAGCGTAGAAACGTTGTAAGAGTCAATTCCACTCAAGAAGGAAGTTGATTCGCCATGAGAATAGGTGGACTTCCTCACATGCTAGTTATGAATTGATAGAAATGTCATGTATAATTAGGGATTAGAACGACCAATTCTTACCATGAGAACGTTAGAATTGGATTACAACCATCTATGTTAGTCTCTTAAGTTAGATTCGAGGTGGATTCAATTATCCCCTAATTCTTATTCTAGATTCAAACCTTAGTATTCCATAGCATTTTGTAGTTGAGTTATTCATATATTGTTAGTTAAATTTGCATCGTAGTATAATTCGTAATTCTCTCATTGACTTTGGTAGGATTGGTAGTCGTAGGAAACTTGAATGCTAAAGAACTAGGAGTGGAACGAATCTTCTATTCCAACTCTACTTCAATAGATTCGAGAGTAGAAAACAAATATCTTTGATAAGTCTAGTATAAGCCACAGTTTATAGTTTTCCTTTCGTTTAGAGTTTCATCGCTTTATTCATTAGTAAAACTATCTTTTTTTACGATTACCAAATGGCGCCGCTACCATCTTAGTTGCCTTTAGCATTGTTTTCTTTAGAATTGTTAATTTTCCAAAGTCCTATAACCCACCCACCCTTGTTTGATTCTCACTGTGGTTGTCTGTTTCAGCACTAAAATTTTCCTCGAAAATATTACTCGGAACGCGACCCGCGCGTCCTGGGCAAGCCAAATTGGAGCGCACCCTGCGCCTAAACGCCTGGAATTCCATCTTTTGGCTGAGCGCGACTTGCGCCATGCCAAGGCAAAACACGAGCGCACCCCGTGCCCACACGCTTGGAATTCCACTTTTTACCTGAGCGCGACCTGTGCCCTACCAAGGCTAACTTGAAGCGTGACCTGCGCCCACACACCTAGAACTCCAGCTTGACCTGAGCGCGACCTGCGCCCAGCCTAGGCCTATTCTGAGCGCGACCGCACCCTCTGCTAAAACTGCCCGATTTCCACAGGTTTGATTCAAACTTCCATTTCTTCAAGATTTTCAGTGTTCTAACTTGTTATATACACTGAGCACGCGTAAACAAGACGCTATTCATAAGCGAAGCAAGGAGACTTTCAGGTACTCTTTTCTTCCACACCTCGCATCTTCTGTTAGAGGTTCATACTAGCATATCAGGATTGTTTGGAGTGTTGTTGTGTTTTATTAAGATTGGTCTTAGCCTTGCATGAGATTAAGGTTAGGCCGAAGAAAAATGCCTAACGTAATTAACCGACAACGGCAACAAACACGCTTTTCTAGTATACCATCGACTACACTTCTAACTAATATACCACACACACCACCTAAAGCAATGGCTGAAGAAAGAGAGTCTCCTTTCTCTGACTTTTACAAAGCCTTGAACGATAGCCCTAAATCTTGCATCGTTCTATCAGACCCAGTGGGGAATTTCTGAATCCCCCCAAATATATTTAATTTGTTACCCGTTTTTCATGGGTTAGACCATGAAAAACCTTATCAGCACATGCGTAGGATTGACCAAGTCCTTACTACATTCCACCATCCTACGGTTGGTGCTGAACAAGTTAAACTGAGAGTATTTCCCTTCACCTTAACCGATAAGGCGGGGTCTTGGTTAACTGCCCAAGCGCCTAATTCTGTGGACTCATGGGCTAAACTTGTTTAACTATTCATGGAACATTTTTACCCACCACTGAAGACCGATGAAATGCTTTCCAAGATTCATTTCTTTCGACAGAATCCTCATGAATCATTTTCAGAGGCTTGGAATCGTTTCACCGATCTACTTATAGAGTGTCCAC
This sequence comes from Coptis chinensis, assembly GCF_015680905.1. Classification (NCBI taxonomy): domain Eukaryota; kingdom Viridiplantae; phylum Streptophyta; class Magnoliopsida; order Ranunculales; family Ranunculaceae; genus Coptis; species Coptis chinensis. The sequence continues at coordinate 59,112,928 of NC_141461.1, read as the reverse complement.
ACCATAACCTTGCGAAAGACACGCTAGTTCGTGCCTTTTTCAAGGGATTGTTACATGATAAAACATAAAATGAAATAGTTTACCTACGAAATGAACGATAAAACTCAAAACGTAAGTAAACTAAAACTAATCTATGTGCCTCTTTTTATCAAAGATTTTACTCTCAATTCTATCGAGATAGAGTGGAGTAACAAATTCGTTCCACTCCTAGTCCTTCCGCATGTTAATGTTCTCTACGTATAAGTACTCTTAACTCTAAAGTCTAATGAGAGATTTACGGAGTTGCAAACAAGATTACGATGCAACTACCCACAAGATGCAACTAGTCGACTATCGAAACAACTATGTGAATGCTACGTTGATTCTATGATAAGGAGTTAGAGGGGATTGATTCCACCTTAACTCGACTTAATCCTACTAACGATTTAATCGTCAGTAATCCGAATTGAATCGCCGCGTAACAATATGGTTATTCCTAATCCCTAATTACACATGGCATTCCTACCAATTCATAACTAGCATGTGAACGATTAAACCCATTCTCATGGTGAACTAATCGCTTCTAGAGTGGAAAGGAAATTGCGACGACTCTATGATAATCGGAATCAAGCTTTCATCAAGGCTTCTCAACCCCCTCAAATGGAGGTTTAGCCAAGAATCATTACGCAATCATTTCGATTAAATTAAAACTAAACATAATATAAAGAATTGAAATTTACTAATCTAAATTAAATAATAATTAAAATCTAATTAATAACTAAGAATTGAATAACAAGTAATAAATGAAATCAGATCTAACACAAATGTAAATGACAAGAATCGAAATTAACAAACTAGCTATTTTATTAATCAATCTAATTAAGAATAATGATTCTAGAGTTTAATCTAAAACAAGAATTAGATTGGAAACTAAACTTAACATAAAGAATTAAATCTAGATCTAGAAGCTATTATAATGGCTACTTTCTATTCTAAGCTACTTTTATTTTCTAACCTCCTATCTACCATTAACAAAGAGCTAAGCTTTTGTTTTTATACTTTCAGATCCAAAAATCGTGCATGGGCTTGGAGCCATGTTTTGGGCCAGAGAATCAGGCCCAAAACCCAATTCTTTCAGTCCAAAAAGGCCTCTTCAGCTGCAGTTGGCTTCAATAGAATTTTCGTCAACTTCTGCTCCTCTGATTAGATTAAGGCTTAGACCATTGGAAAGCTCTTTCCGAGCCGGTCGTTTTGACATAAGGTAGGCCCCATTCCGAGGTCTGAGTCCACAGATATGGCCTTCAGAAGTTCTGCTGACTTTGCGTGTTGTTTCTGCCCGCGTCGACTTTTCAGCTTTTGACCGGGCTTTAGAAAGACTTTGTCTTCTTGAATCTTGGCCTTCAATCACGAAACTCCTTAGTAACCGACCTTTGCTCCTTTATCTCGCTAAAGTGGCACATTTCTGCACATAATGGACTTTGAAACCTGAAATGCATAAAAACACGTAATCAGTGTTAACTCTTAATTATTACTCACATAATTGGTCTAATAGTATGACTATTATAGGGTTAAAACTACAGTTTTGGGCTCTTATCAAACCACCCCCAAACAGCATTTTGCTTGTCCTCAAGCAAAGATGAGAAATTAGAATAAGTGACCAAAAATGGAGTTCTATCTACTCGTTTACTGAGTCGCGATTGCATTGACCATATGCAACAAGGCCTTAAACCACTAGGAATTCCCTAGTGGACGAGTTATAGCCTCGTGAGAGTTTTCCAGTGATGGTACTCACAAACTTCATCTATACTACAATGACTAAGAAATAAAGCTATTGTTTCCTTATTCATGCTCTAAATTAACTATACCTCTCACTAGCAATGCATATAGAGTAATCAAGTCAAAACCTAAGCTAATATAGCATAATAATCAATCATCTACAATAAACATATATACAATGAGTAATACTATGAAATGCCTAGCAGGTTCGTTTCTGAAACTTGGAATAGCGTCCTTAAATAGGTTCTCACAATAATAGTCAAGATACAACACTCTGATTTTTCCACTCAAGTTCCGCTACTCCAGTGTGCAGTGGGCACACTTTACCTTACAATCTCAATGACAACAAGGAAGCCGGAGTCGATCAAACACATCTCCCACTTATTATCACACTAACCTATTCCTAATTGAGCTAGAGGTCTTTATTAGGTGTTGCGGGGATTAGGAGATGGTTTAAGAAGGAAAGAAATGGATATTCAAAAAGGACAAGTCTGAGATAATAGAGTTTTCATATTATGTAACTTAGAGAAAACCTTGTTATTTTCTTTTGCTTCTATACTTTGTTTCCATCCTTAGCCATATTTTTTTTTCTTTTTCTTTGGCTTTTGACTCCTTTTATTCTATTTTTTTTTTGGAGTTTTTATTTTATTTCTATTTTTATTTTTCTTTTTCTTTGGATGGAAACTTCTTTTCTTTATTTTCTCAAGCAATTAACTAACTTTTTGTTTTACAGGGTTTTTCTCTTCTTCTTTCTTCCTCATTCTATTCTCGGACTTATTCTAGATTGGGTACGTTGAATTTTTTATTTTGTTTTGTTTTTGTAACGGGTAAAGGATTTGTGGTTTATGAAAGGCTAAAGAAAGGCTTCGAGGGGCTTACTAGCGGAAAATAATTCATAGGTTTGAATTTCTGGCTATATCGATCCAAAGAGGGCCTAAATTCTCGCTTAGGAGGATATGGTTTAGTGATCAAGCAAGTGGACGTGTGATTTCTCTATCCGGATTTTACTTCTCCCCTTGTGTCATTTCTCAAATGTTTCGCTTCATATAAGGCTTTTTAGGCTATATTCTCACAGGATTTGTAGAATAAGTACTCTAGCCTAGATTTTGAGAACTTTATCGCTAACAATCATAGATACTCATGTAATATATTTATAGATAGATGCAAAGATTATTACCTACATATTAACCTAAGTTTCTAACAATTATTCCGATGCAAAAGCTACGTGAGACTTCTAGATTGTTAAGAGCATAAAGAAGGAAAACAATACCAATATTCCTAAGTGTATAGCATGAACTTATTTATTTATATTTTTGAATTTTTGAAATTTTAACAAGAAAACAAATGCATATTATACATATCGATATCCTAACAGATGCCTTAATTACACGTGTTTCTATGCCCCCAAACAAGAAGCATGCTTTGTCCTCAAAGTATTGTAAATAAAGAGGGTAGGAAAAATACCATTGAAACGTGTGAAATTCAGGAACATCTGCAAAATAAAGTTAGAACGTACTAACATAGGAAATAAAACCCATTTAAACTCTATAACGAAGTTCTACCCATTATGGGGTTAACAAGAATGAAATTGCTTAGGACATAAGCAGACACTAACTAGAATGAAAACTTACCTTATCTCCCGCATTACTCATCATCTTCCTCATCCTCTTCTTCTATAAAGAAGTGAGGTTCCTTTGCGTCCTGCCATGCCATGATAATTTGCCAGGCTTCCCACCATTTATCATCTATTATTGCTAATCTATTAAGAGCCACTTGGTCTGATGGGGTATAGGGTGCAACCTGATGAGGTTGTATCCTCCACCCGTGCCAAGTCATTGCACGAAAAGATCGAATAATACTATTGGTGGAGTAAATGCGATGTAATCACCGTAATCCAATCCGTGAAACGTGTACAAAAAACAGGAAAAGAAACATAGCATAATACGGGAAACTAGAACAGGCATAAGAAGGAACTTATGCCTCATGCTATGGGATCGAGCTAAACTAGACATCAAGGTTCGGGGAAGGTCATGACACATACGTCCCGTGGCTAAAGCAAGGAAGACGCTACAAGTGACATCATTCACAGAAGAACAACGCCATTCCCTTAAAATGTTTAGCATGATCCAAAACATAACAGTTCCTATGTTCATGGACAGGCTACCAAAGGCGACATTATAGTCCCCTTGGTCCTCGATACGGAAAATGCCTGCCCCATAGGACTTATGCAAAAACTCATAAGTGTAGACATACATATTATCTACCCAATAGCACCATGGGTCTTGTATTTCACCGGGTATAGCAAGTCCAAGAACAAATGCTAGCAAGAACCTGGTAATTTCCATTGGTTCATTATCAATGTTGATGGAGAACACTTGTTCTCCATCTGGTCTTTCAAAGAAAATGCAGTTATCGTAAAAATAAGATGCTAGTGTTGGAGAATAAAGTGCATCATGTCTTACCATAAGCGGCTCCCAGCCAACGATGTGATCGCCTTCATGAAAACCAAGCACCATAAGTAGTGCTTTGGAACAAATCCTCGAAAAGACTGTTTCGGTATCAATGTTGGAGATGTCATCTCAAAATTACGCCTGGAATAGCTGCGAATGAACCGAAACTACCCGCGAAAAAACTGGAATTTTTCTGGTCCACGGAAGTCGTATGAGTGCGCTCGAAGATTTGGAATTCCAGTGTTTGAGCTGGTCGCCTTCACCTTTGAAGCGAAAAGCGCTCGACAAAAAAATCTAAAAATTGCAGCAGATGCCGAGAGCTTTCTGTAGAAGCGCTGAAGTCTTTCGGAGTTTCTTGAAACTTCGGAAAATGAGGCTAAACGCGGGGAATCGTGGGAGTGAAAGGTGAGTGATGGAGGTTAGGTGTAGTGTGAGTTGTGAGTGTAGAATGTATGAAGTTTATATAGGTTTTAAGTTGCTAAAGCGGATCGGGAAAGTTGCCAAAAAGTTTTACTGGCAGGTTCAGGAAATACCAAGATTTCCAAACCCCAAACGGAAACAACTCATTTTCTTGTTTCTAAAACAAACCTAGTATCTTTTAGGTTGAATTTATGATAGAATCTACCTATTTAATCGAGATTTCATCCTACAATGATACTTATTCATAGATATGCCTAAACGGCCATATTTTCACCTTGACTCAAGAATAAATTCTAAGACGAGGGTCATATAAAAATCATCTTTGGAATAGATAAAACCACCCCAAACAATTTGGGAAGGTGGGATCAATATTAAACAACCATGCATAATGAAAATAACCGCATTATATTAAAATTTTCATTCGAAGTACATTTCACTACAAAATTCAAATTACGGAAATAAAACTTACATGAAAATAAATGACAATAATGAAACTACAAATAAAAATAGAACATCAAACGATACTATCCCTAATCACTCCTGTACTGGTAGCGGAGGGCATACGCTCAGGAGATGGCTCCTGAGCTCCCGATGGGCCAGCACCATTCGTCCTTCGGCGACGACGCTCGTGCCTCGATGGTGTGTCCTCAGAAGGAGAATCCCCGTGAGGTGGGAATCGTGCAAGCATGTCGGTCTGGAACTGGCGCTGAGCTTCTAGCTCGGCCCTCATCTGTTCCCACCTCTCATCCTCTCTCTGGGTATGGATCTTGAAGTTATGATGGATAGTTGCCTGTCGAGTCCGGAGGTCTTCGCAGATAGTGTTGAGCAAACGCATGCCACGATGAATCACAGCCATGCGTTCTGCATCTGACCAACACCTCTCCAGGGCATCCACATCAAAACAAGTCAAGTCCTCCTCATCCTCTGAGGCATTCTGATTTCCCCCATCCTCCTCGGCATTCTCGTTTCCACCATCCTCCTCGTCTTCTTCTCTATCCTCAGGCAGCCTCCAAACTCGTTGGACACACTCCTTATAGATTCGAGGGTTTCGGTGTAGGGTGATGTAAGACCTATCGGATGCGAAGCCGCTCTCAACTTCAAAGATGATCTTGGTTATCAACACAGGGAGAGGTGCAACAGACTTCCCTACTCCCCTAATCATGCTAAGCAAAAACTCCAAGATGAGTACTTCGTGACTTCGCTCCCGGAGTATCCATAAGATGTGGAGGCGATTCGGCCGATGTCACCGACCTTCTCCTTCCCAGGCGTTCCGACCAATCCATCGAAAGCTGCAGCCCAAATTTGGTTGGTTCTAAGGGATGCTCGACGAACACAATCGCGATCTCGCATTGTAGTTCCCTCGAAGAATCGTTCACGTTCATCAATGGCTCTACCCCATTATATTGGGACTCCGCAACGCGGATTAGATGGATTCTAGGCGGAATGCCTAGAATCACCGCCAACAACCCCGATAGTCACTTCCTTCCTCCTCTTCGCCACCGTGAACAAAAATACTAGTCCCTCCAACTCCCTCGTATTGTAGAACCGTCGACTAAGTCTTTGTGGTAATAGGCTTCGGTCGAGTACCACAAGCTATTCCGATCTCTATCGATCATTTCGATCATCAGTAAAAGCGGTAGCGAAGTGGTCGCCAGTAAAAGCTTGTTCTGGTAAAATTCAGCGTTGTTGAGCCATTGGAAGTTTGAATACGGTTTGAGGTTTGTAGAAGGTAGGGGGAAGCAATGAGGGATACCTCACTAAAAAGAACGATGGTGGTGGTGGTGTGGTGGCGCGGCAGCACCAATTTTTTTTTTTTTTATTTTATTTTGATTTTCAAGTGGTTTTTGTTGATGGAAATTAGTGGAGGTTGTGGGCGTCGCGGTTGGAGTCGATTTGGGTTGGGCTTGGATTGTGGGCGTGGTAATTTGGTTTTGTTTTTATTTTTATTTATTTTTTTTTAGGTTTTTGGAAGCTTTGTGGGCATTAATGGCGGTTCTGAGAAGATAACCCATTTGTTAATAAAGATAAGGTATAAGTCTCTTGTGTCGCATGGCTGGTTAGGCCCAAGCCCAAATCGAAATTTGTGAATTTTTCGATTTTTTCGCGAAACTTCAAATCAAAATTCCCGCTTCGTTACCGGTCCGATTTTTGCGAATGAGATATGGAAATGATCAGGAGAGAATTTCCAATCCAATGATCCACAAAACACTCTATTCTGACCGTGGATGACATATAAGATAGTGGAAAATGCCTCAAAAAGCGTGCATGACGTACGTTATGCAAACGACTGAACTCTAAATTCAAGATTATGTCAACCCGGATCGTAATACAATTAAACGGCCTAAGCAACTGTAATGGGACATAAACATTTTAGTACGGAAACACGAACACCCCACCCCCAAACAAATTTTTTTTTTTACAACGAAGCTTAGAAAATTTGTTTTTAGCAGTGGGTCTTTTAAAGTCAGATTCCCGAGACTTCCTAGATTACTATGTTTATTCTTTAATATATATTTACTTTTAAAAAAGAAAAACAATAAACAAGAAAGACATAATTCACCCCATAGAGAAACATGACTCAAAAATCCGAGAAAAACATGCAAGAGTGGAAAACGTGAATTATGTTAAACGTGGGCTTAGGATCCGGTTCTTACAGCCACACACTCCATAGGGAGGGCCCGGTTACCTTAATGGTGCACTCACCAATATATGGAAATGAAAGGAAATGCACCAAACACAAAAGTTGAGTCGTTTATAGTCAGATACTCGAGACTTTATCTAAACATATGTATGAACATGCGGTTTATCATATATCAACAACCGAAATAGTTGTGGATCATTCCATAAATAAATATCACAGAAAACATATCCAAACACAATCAAGCACCAAGATTTCCTATGACGCAACCTAGTGAAATGAAACCGAAGTCGGATCACCCTATAACGTAACCTAGCATGCACCTTCTTTTTCATTTTTGAACGAGTGGGTGTTCTAGTAAATAAGTGTGGAAAAGTGAATGGTTATGGAGAATATGGTGGATATGGATAAGTTGTAGAAGGATAGCATGTAAAAAATGAGGATGTGGGTTTAGCACAAAACTCATTCATGGTGTGTGTAGGGACTGTCTCAAGTCTGAAAATGAAGGTGTCACACGCTTTTGTCTTCTGAAGTATTTATTTACTAGGTAGATTTAAAAAATTATGAAGCACAGAAGAAATAAAAGGATCGAGTGCAAACTCGAGATTCCTTTGAAAGGGTGGAAGGAGGGAAGTCGAGGTGGATGTTATGGAAAGTAGTTCTTGATAGGATGAATTATCACCTGCTCTAAGAAACTCATCGAATTGCTCATCTAGATTGGTCATATCCTCGTTACTATGATAGTCCTCTACATCTTTGAGAAAGTCATCTATCTCATCCTCATCCGTAATATGTGTATCGACTAGAGTAGGGATGGAAATGTTGGAGTCTGAACTTCCAAAGGAAAGAAATTTGGGCATATGATTATCAGGGAACGTGTTGTTGAAATAATCTCGAGCAAAGCTTTCGATCATGCTAACCTCTCCATCCATAGACGAATCGGGTAACTGTGTCTTTGTTTTAAAAACATTGACTTCAACAGCAAGATGGCCAAAAGACATGGACATTGAACCATCGCGGCAATTAATGAGAGCATTGGCAGGTGCTAGGAAAGGATGCCCTAAGATGATCGGGACAGAGTCGTTAACGACTTCTGTATCGAGGATGACAAAATCAGCCGGATAGTAAAAATCTTGAACTTTTACCAGAACATTTTCGACCACACCCTTCGGATACTTAATAGACCGATCAGCTAATTGCAACGTCATTTTAGTGGGTTGCATCTCGTCTAGACCTATTTGTTTATACAAATAAAACGGGAGTAAGTTAACACTAGCCCCCAAGTCTAATAACGCGGTCGTCGTGATAAGAATCTCCTAAGGTGCATTATGCGATGGGGCGACCGGGGTCCTTGTACTTAACAATTCCATTATGTTCAGGATAGAGTTGGGAATTGTTGTTAAAAGGCGTCTTTTTTTGGTATATTTGTCTTACGCCTAGTAGTACACAATTCCTTAAGAAACTTAGCATGGTGTGGTAGCTTTTTAATAGCTTCGAGGAAGGGAAGGTTTATAGTTAGATTCTTGAAAACATCCCTAATCTCCTCATAATTTGTATCCCTAGTTAACACGGCTAATTTTTGTGGAAACGGTGGTTTCTGTCTATATTTAGCAATAGTATCACCTGGATGTTTAACCGTGGCTTTCTATTTCTTAGGTTGTTGATAAAAGTGAAATGAATAGTTTACCTACGAAATGAACTATGAATTCACAACGTAAGTAAACTAAACTATCTTTTTTTTTCGTTTTGTTTATCAAAGTTTTCTTCTACTCTCAATCCTATGAGATATAGTGGAGTAGAGTGATTCGTTCCACTCTTAGTCCTTCCGTATGCTTGTTTTCTAGTCTCAATACTCTACTTAAAGTCAATGAGAGCTTTACGAAGGGGCAACTAAACTATGGTGCAACTACCCACAAGATGCAACTAGTCGATTATCAGACAACTATGGGAATGCTACGTTGATTCGATGTTAAGGAGTTAGAGGGGGATTGATTCCACCTTAACTCAACTTAATCCACTAGCGACGAGTCGTCGTAATCCGAATTGAACTGCTACGCAGAACAATCGGTTCTTCCTAATCCCTAATTACACATGGCATTTCTACCAATTAATAACTAGCATGTGAACAATTAAACCCATTCTCATGGTGAACTAATTATTTCTGGCGTGGAATAGAAATTACGACGACTCTACGATAAACGGAATCAAGCTTTCATCAAGGCTTCTCAACCCCCTCTAATGGAGGTTTAGCCTTGAATCATTCCGCAATCATTTCCATTTAAATTAAAACTACACATAATAATAAGCATTAAAATTTACTAATTTAAACAATAATGAAATCTAAATTAATGACTAAAATGAAATAAGAACAAGAATTGAAATTAGATCTAGAAATGGAAATGACAAAATCGAAATTGATAAAAAAATACTACTTTATTGATCTAATCAAATGAAGAACAAGATCCAAAGGTTTAATCTAATAAAGGATTTGAAACTAATTAAATAAAACAATTAAATCTAGATCTAGAAGCTATTTTAATGGCTACTTTCTATCTTAAGCTATCTACCTAACCTAAGCGCCATCTGGCTGCCCTTAACACTGAGTCAAGCTTTTGTTTTATACATCCAGATCCAAAAATCGTGCATGGGCTTGGAGCCATGTTTTTGGGCGAGAATCGGGCCCCAAAAACCCAATTCTTTTCAGTCCAAAAAGGCCTCTTCAGCTGCAGTTTTCCACAGACTTTTCGTCCACTTCTGCTCCTCTGATTGGGTCAAGGCTTGGACCATTGCAAAGCTCTTTCCGAGCCGGTCGTTTTGACATAAGGTAGGCCTCAATCCGAGGTCGAGTCCAAAGATATGGCATTCGGAAGTTCTGCACGACTTTTGCTCCTTTATCTCGCTAAAAGTGGCACATTTTCGCACATAATGGACTTTGAAGCTTGAAATGCATAAAAACACGTAATCGGTATTAACTCTTACTTATTATTCACATAATTGGTCTAACAAGATGATTATTAAGGGGTTAAAACTACAGTTTTGGGCTCTTATCAAACCACCCCAAAACAAACATTTTGCTTGTCCTCAAAGCAAAGATGAGAAATTAGAATAAGTGACCAAAAATGGAGTTCTACCTAATCTCGTTTAGCTGAGTCGCGATTGCATTGACCATATGCAACAAGGCCTTAAACCACTAGGAATTCCCTAGTGGACGAAGTTATAGCCTCGTGAGAGTTTTTCGGTGAAGGTACTCACAAACTTCATCTATACTACAACGACTAAGAAAATAAAACTATTGTTTCCTTATTCATGCTCCAAATTATCTATCGTCTCACTAGCTATGAACAAGAATAACCAAGTCAAAACCTAAGCTAATATATGCATAATAATCTATCATCTACAATAAACATATACACAATGAGTAGTACTATAAAATGTTTTTGGGTTTGTTTTCGAGAACTTCGGAATAGTGTCCTTAAGTAGGTTCTCACAATAATAGTCAAGAAACAACACTCTGATTTTTTTCCACTCAAGTTTAAGCTACTCCGATTAATGTACAATGGGGCACACTTTACCTTACAATCTCAATGACACACACAGGAAGTTCGGAGTCGATCAAACACATCTGCCACTTACTATCACACTAACCTATTCCTAATTGTGCTAGAGGTCTTTATTAGGTGTTACGGGGATTAGGAGATGGTTTAAGAAGGAAGGAAATGGATATTCTAAAGGACAAGTCTGAGATAATAGAGTCTTCATATTATGTAACTAGAGAAAACCTTGTTATTTACTTTTGCTTCTACACTTTGTTTCCATCCTTAGCCATATTTTTCTTTTTCTTGTCTTTGGCTTTTGACTCCCTTTTATTCTACTTTTGGAGTTTTTTTTTTTATTTCTATTTTTTTATTTTCCTTGGATGGAAACTTATTTTCTTTATTTTCTGAAGCACTAACTAATTTTTTGTTTACACAGGTTTTTCTCTTCTTCTTTCTTCATTCATTCTATTCTCAGACTTATTCTAAATTGGGTAGGTTGATTTATTATATATATATATATATTTTTTATTTTGTTTTTGTTTTTGTAACAGGGTAAAGGAATTGTGGTTTATGGAAGGGCTAATGAAAGGCTCAAAGGGGCGACTAGCGGAAAATAATTCATAGGTTTGAATTTCTGGCTATATCGATCCAAAGAGGGCCTAAATTCTCGCTTAGGATATGGTTTATTGATCAAGCAAGTGGACGTGTGATTTCTCTATCCGGATTTTACTTCTCCCTTGTGTCATTTCTCAATTGTTTCACTCATATAAGGCTTTAGGCTATATTCTCACAGGATTTGTAGAATAAGTACTCTAGCCTAGATTTCAGAAACTTACTGCCAAACAATCATAGATACTCATGTAATATATTTATAGATAGATGCAAAGATTATTACCTACATATTAACCTAAGTTTCTAACAATTATTCTGATACAAAAGCTATGTGAGACTTCTAGATTGTTAAGAGCATAGAGAAAGAAACAATACCAATATTCCTAAGTGTATAGCATAACTTATTTATTTATATTTTTAAATTTTTGAAATTTTAACTAGAAAACAAATGCATATTATACATATTTATATCCTAGCAGATGTCTTAATTACACGTGTTTCTATGCCCCCAAACAAGAAGCATGCTTTGTCCTCAAAGCATTTAAATAAAATGGGTAGGAAAAATACCATCAAGCGCGTGAAAATCGGGGAACATCGTAAAAAAGAAGGTTAGAACGTACTAATATAGGAAATAAAAACTGACGCAACTCTATAAGAGTTCCACCCATTATGGGGTTAACAGAATTAAATTGCTTGGGATATAAGTAGACACTAACAGAAACTAAAATTTACCTCCACTCCCGCTGTTATTCGTCATTTTCGTCATCCTCTACTTCTATAAAGAAGTGAGGCTCCTTCGCGTCCTGCCATGCTATGATAATTTGCCAGGCTTCACGCCATTTATCATCTATGGTTGCTAACCTATTAAGTGCCACTTGGTTTGATGGGGTGTAGGGTGCAACCTGGTGAGGTTGTATCCGCCACCCTTGCCAAGTCATTCCACGGAAAGATCGAATAAGACTATTGGTGGGTCGCACCGTGTCTACCCTAATCCAATCCGTGAAACGTGTACAAAAAATAGGAAAGAAACATAGCATAATACGTGAAATTAGAACAGGCATAAGAAGGTACTTATGCCGCATGGTATAGGCTCGTGCTAAACTAGACATCAAAGTTCTGGGAAGGTCATAGAACCGGCGTCCCGTGGCTAAAGCAAGGAAAACGCTGCAAGTGGCGTCATTCACAGAAGAAAAACGCCATTCCCCTAAAATGTTTAGCATAATCCAAAACATAACAGCAGTTCCTATGTTCATGGACGGGCTACCAAGGGCAACGCGTTATAGTCCCCTTTGGTCCTCAATACAGAAAATGCCGCCCCATAAGCCTCGTGCAAAACTCATAAGTGTAGACATGCATATTATCGACCCAATAGCACCATGGGTCTTGTATCTCGCCGGGCATAGCAAGTCCAAGAACAAATGCTAGCAAGAACCACGGTAATTTCCATTGGTTCTTCGTCAATGTTGATGGAGAACACTTGTTCTCCATCCGGTCTCTCAAAGAAAATGCAGTTATTATAAAAATAAGATGCAAGTCTTTGGAGAATAAAGTTCAGCCGGTCTTACCATAAGAGGTTCCGACCAGCCAACGTATGTGATCACTCTGCAAAACCAAGCACCGTAAGTAGTGCTTTGGAACAAATCTTGAAAAGACTGTTCGGTATCAATGTTGGAGATGTCATCTCAAAATTACGCTTTGGAATAGCTGCGAAAAGATCCGGATATCTAGCGCGAAAAACTGGAAAATTTCTGGTCCACGAAGTCGGTAGCGTCGAAAGCGCCATCAACTAGGGCGCTGAAGTCGCTCTTTGTATTTTGGAATTCCGGTAACTAGGGTGGTCGCTTGACTTGGCGCTCTTAGTATTTTGGAATTCCGGTGTTTTAGCGGTGAAGTCGCTTTTAGGGTATGGGCTGGCGCTTTGAGTAAAAATTTTTCGTCAAAGTGTAGGCGCGAAGCCCGCTACTCGGGAAAGCTGATGGTATCTCGAAGTTGCAGATTTGCAAAATGAAGTCTAAAACGTGGGAATCGCGGGTGTGAAGGGTGAGTGATGGAGTTTAGGTGTAGTGTGAGTTGTGAGAATAGTTTGTATCAAGTTTATATAGGTTTAAAGTTGCTAAAAAGGATCGGAAAGTTGCCAAAACTAATTACGGCAGTTTCCGGAAATCCTAAAATTTCCAAACTCGAAAACGGAAACAACTCATAACCTGGATTCTAATTCAAACCCAGTATCTTTTAGGTTGATTTTACGATAGAATGTACCTATTTAATCTAGATTTCATCCTACAATGATACTTGATCATATTTCTGCCTAAACAACCATATTTTCACCTTGACTCCGCAATTAATTCTAATACGAGGGTTATACAAAAATCATGCTTGAATTGATAAAACCACCCCCAAACAAGTTGGGAAGGTGGGGTCAATATGAAACGACCATGCATAATGAAAATAAGCCCTTATATTAAAATTTCATTCGGAGTACCACTACAAAATTCAAATTTCGGAAATAAAAGTTACATTACAATAAAACAACAAAAATAAATAAAACAACAACCACTATCAATCCTCGGACTCTCTAAACAACATTTCGCCACCGGTGGCGGAGGGCACACTCTCTAGTGGTGGCTCTGGGCTCCGAAGTCCAGCAAAGGCCGATCGTCCTTCGCCGACGACGCCATGCCTCGTAGAGTTGTGTCCTCGGAAGCAAAGTCTCAGATGAGGTGGGAAGCGTGCAAGCATATCCACTCTAAACTGCATTTGGGCTTCCATCTCAGCCCCTCGCTTTGCTCCCATCTCTCATCCTCTCTCTGGGTGCGGATCTCGAAGTTGTGATGAATAGTCGCCTGTCGAGTCCGGAGGTCTGTGCAAGATAGTGTTTAGTGAACGCATGCCCCTATGAAGCATAGCCATGCGTTCTGCATCAGACCAACACCTCTGGAAGGCATCTGCATCAAAGCAGGTCACGTCCTCCTCATCCTCGGAGGCATCCTCATCCTCCTCCTCTTCATTCTCAGCTCCTCCATCCTCTTCTTCTTCTTCTCTATCCTCAGCCCTCCTCCAAACTTGTTGGACACACTCCCTATAGATACGCGTGTTACGGTGCAGGGTAATGTAAATCCTATCAGACGCCGGAGCTGCTTTCATCTTCAGCATGATCTTGGTGATTAACACAGGAAGAGGTGCCAAAGACCTTCCGACCCCCCTAATCATGCTTTCAAGAAAACTCCGGGATACGAAATCGCACTTTCGCCCCCTGGAGTACCCATAAGACGATGGAGGCAGGTCGGACCGATGTCACCGACCTTGTCCTTCCCTAGGACATTCGACCAATCCACCGGTCAGCTACCGGGTGGTTGGTCCTGAGGGATGCCTGGCGAACACAATGGGAGTTTGTATTGTAGCTCCCATTGATGACAGTAACGCCCATCAATGGCTCTACCCCGTCAAACTGGGGCTCCTGTAAAGTGGCCTCCAGATGGATTCTAGGCGGAATGCCTAGAATCTCGACCAACGATCCGTAGTCAACTCCCTTCTCTTCTTCCTTACCATCACAAAATCCTACTCCCCTCCAACTCCCCGGTGTGTAGAACCGTCGGACCAAGTCTTCGTGGTAGAAGGCTTCGGTCGAAAGTACCGAGACTATTCCAGTCTCTACTAGCCATTTCACCGTGAAAAGCGGGCGAAATGGTCGGCGAGGAAAACTTGCTCGGTGATAATTGGCGTTGTTGAGCCATCTAGTGTTTGAAATGGAGTGAGGGTTTAAATATGATGTGGTGGTGATGGTTTGACTTGACCGACTGAAAGAACAATGGTGGTGGTGGTGGAGTGGTGGCGGGTAAAGACACCAAATTTTGAATTTTTGGTGGTTTTAGTTATTTAAATCGGTGGGGGTTGTGGTGGTTTGGTTTAGAGAAGATTTGGGGTTAGGATTTGATTTTTGGCGTGGGTTTATGGTATTTTCTTTTTAATTTTATTTTTCTAGGTTTGGAGCTTGTTAATGGCGGTGGAAGATGAAAAAAAACGATGAACTGTTGCTGAAGAAGGTAAAGGCTGATGGCTACCGAAATGGGGTGGTTGGGCCCAAACCCAAAATCGAAATTTTGATTTTTTCGATTTTTTCGCTAATTTCAAATCAAAATTGCCGCCGTATCGGTCCGATTTTTGCGAATGAGATATGGAAATGATCAGAGGGAATTTCCTATCCAATGATCCATAAAACACTCTATTCCGACTTTGGATGACATACGAGATAGTGGAAAACGCCTCGAAGTGCGTGCATGACGTAAGTTATGCGAACGAATGAACTCTAAATTAATAGATTATGTCAATCCGAATCGTACTACAATAAAACGGCCTAAGCAACTCTAATGGGACATAAAACATTTATTATGGAAACACAAACACCCCACCCCCAAACAAATTTATTACAACGAAGCTTAGAAAATTTGTTTTTAGCAGTGGGTCTTTTAAAGTCAGATTCCCGAGACTTCCTAGATTACTATGTTTATTTTTATTTTTATTTTTATTTTTATTTATTTTTTTTTTTTTATTTTTTTTTATTTTATTTATTTTTTATTTTTTTATTTTTTTAGAAGGAAAAATAATAAGCAATAAAGACATAATTCACACCATAGAGAAACATGACTCAAAAATCCGAGAAAAGTATGCAAGATTGGAAAACGTGAACTATGTGAACCGTGGACTTAGGATCCGGTACTTACAGCCACACACTCCATAGGGAGGGCCCGGTTACCTTAATGGTGCACTCACCAATATATTAAAGTGAAAGGAAATGCACCAAACACAGAATTTGAGTCGTTTATAGTCAGATACTCGAGACTTTATCTAAAATATATGTATGAACATGCAGTTGATCATATATCAACAACCGAAATAGTTGTGGATCATTCCATAAATAAATATCACATAAAACATATCCAAACACAATGAAACACCAAGATTTCCTATGACACAACCTAGTGAAATGAAAGCGAAGTCGGATTACCCTATTGTGTAACCTATCATGCACCTTATTTTTCATTTTTGAATGAGTGGGTGTTCTAGTAAATGAGTGTGGAAAAGTGAATGGTTGTGGAGAATATGGTGGATATGGATAAGTTGTAGAAAAAGACGCTTGTACACAATGAGGATGTGGTTTTAGCAACCAACTCATTCATTGTGTGTGTAGGGATCATCTCAATTCTGAAAATGAAGGTGTCAAATAGTTTGTCCTTCAAGTATCTGTTTGCTAGGAGGATTTTAAAAATTATGAAGCTGGGGAGAAACAAAAGGATCGAGTGCAAACTCGAGATTCCTTTGAAAGGGTGGAAGGAGGGGAATCGAGGTGGATGTTGTGCAAGTTAGTTCTTGATAGGGTGAATTGTCACCTACCGAAGAAACTCATCGACTTCCTCATCTAGATTGGTCATATCCACATTACTATGGTAGTCCTCTACATCTTTGAGAAAGTCATCTATCCCGGCCCTCATCAATAACATGTGTATCGACTAGTGTAGGAATGAAAATGTTGGAGTCCGACTTTCCAAAGGAAAGAATTTTGGTAATATGATTATCGGGGAACGTGTTGTTGAAATAATCTCGAGCAAAGCTCTCGATCATGCTAACCTCTCCATCCATAGACTAATCGGGTAAACTGTGTCCTTGTTTTTAAAACATTGACTTTCAATGACAAGATGGCCAAAAGACATGGACATTGAACCATCCACGGCAATTAATGAGCGCATTGGCGGTTGCCGAGGAAAGCGCCCTAAAATGATCGGGACAGAGTCGTTAGCTACTTCTGTATCGAGGACTACAAAATCAGCCGGATAGTAGAAATCCTGAACTTTTACCAGCACATTTTCGACTTGTTCCGTACCAACCGTAGGATGGTGGAATGTTGTTAAGACTTGTTCAATCCTACGCATGTGCTGATAAGGTTTTTCATGGTCTAAACCATGAAAAACGGGTAACAAATTAAAAATATTTGGAGGGATTCTGAAATCCCCCGCTGGGTCTGCTAGAACGATGCAAGATTTGGGGCTATCGCTCAAGGCTTTGTAGAAGTCCGAGAGAGGAGTCTCTCTTTCTTCCCCCATTATATCAGGTGGTGTGTGTAAAATAGTAGCTAGAGGTGTAGTGTGTGGTATACTAGATAGATTTGTTTGTTGCTGTTGTTGTGTATTTACGTTAGGTGTTTTTGTTCTACCAGACCTTAATCTCATGCAAGACTAAGTCGAGCTTAACTAAACATGCAACACTCCAAACAATTCTGATATACTAGTATAAAACCTCTAACAGGAGATGCGAGGTTTGGAAGAAAGGAATACCCGACAAGCGTCCTTGCTTCGCTTATGAATAGCGTCTTGTTTACGCTTTGTTCAGTGTATATAGCGAGTTAGAACACTGAAAAATATGAAAGATCAAAGTTTGAATCAAACCGCCGAAATCCAAAAATTTAAACACGTAGGCCGGATCTTTAGATATAGAAGCCTTCGGCCTCGAGGTATTTTCAATTTACAGTGTTTTAGTATGGTCGCGCTCCACATGGGGCTGGTCGCGCCAAGGTCCAAGAATAACATAGGGCTGGTCGCGCTCAAGGAGGAGGAGGCTGCAGCTCGGTGTAAATTTTGCTCGGAATTTTTCAACTCTAAAATGGACAGCCACAGTATGATTCAAACAAGGGTGGGTGGGTGAAATGGGACTTTAAAAACAGTACTAACACTATGAAAACAATACGAAAGTGAAACTAAGATGGCAGCGGCGCCATTTGATAAGAGTGAAATGAATAGTTTACCTACGAAATGAACGATGAATTCACAACGTAAGTAAACTAAACTATCTTTTTTTTTCGTTTTGTTTATCAAAGTTTTCTTCTAGTCTCAATCCTATGAGATATAGTGGAGTAGAGTGATTCGTTCCACTCTTAGTCCTTCCGTATGCTTGTTTTCTAGTCTCAATACTCTACTTAAAGTCAATGAGAGCTTTACTGAAGGGCAACTAAACTATGGTGCAACTACCCACAAGATGCAACTAGTCGATTATCAGACAACTATGGGAATGCTACGTTGATTCGATGTTAAGGAGTTAGAGGGGGATTGATTCCACCTTAACTCAACTTAATCCACTAGCGACGAGTCGTCGTAATCCGAATTGAACTGCTACGCAGAACAATCGGTTCTTCCTAATCCCTAATTACACATGGCATTTCTACCAATTAATAACTAGCATGTGAACAATTAAACCCATTCTCATGGTGAACTAATTATTTCGGTGGAATAGAAATTACTTAATTTAATTTCTACGATAAACGGAATCAAGCTTTCATCAAGGCTTCTCAACCCCCTCTAATGGAGGTTTAGCCTTGAATCATTCCGCAATCATTTCCATTTAAATTAAAACTACACATAATAATAAGCATTAAAATTTACTAATTTAAACAATAATGAAATCTAAATTAATGACTAAAATGAAATAAGAACAAGAATTGAAATTAGATCTAGAAATGGAAATGACAAAATCGAAATTGATAAAAAATACTACTTTATTGATCTAATCAAATGAAGAACAAGATCCAAAGGTTTAATCTAATAAAGGATTTGAAACTAATTAAATAAAACAATTAAATCTAGATCTAGAAGCTATTTTAATGGCTACTTTCTATTCTAAGCTATCTACCTAACCTAAGCGCCCTACGGCTGCCCTTAACACCGAGTCAAGCTTTTGTTTTATACATCCAGATCCAAAAATCGTGCATGGGCTTGGAGCCATGTTTTGGGCAGAGAATCGTGCCCAAAACCCAATCTTTCAAATTCCAAAAAGGCCTCTTCAGCTGCAGTTGGCTTCCATAGACTTTTCGTCCACTTCTGCTCCTCTGATTGGGTCAAGGCTTGGACCATTGCAAAGCTCTTTCCGAGCCGGTCGTTTTGACATAAGGTAGGCCTCAATCCGAGGTCTGAATCCAAAGATATGGCATTCGGAAGTTCTACTGACTTTTGCTCCTTTATCTCGCTAAAGTGGCACATTTCTGCACATAATGGACTTTGAAGCCTGAAATGCATAAAAACACGTAATCAGTATTAACTCTTACTTATTATTCACATAATTGGTCTAACAGTATGATTATTAAGGGGTTAAAACTATAGTTTTGGGCTCTTATCAGTTGTGTTGTAACTGGTACCTCTACAGTGGTAGGGTCTTCAGTTTCTATTTCGGTATCTAGTAAAATAGCATGTGTAGGGCTACTCTTGGTGGGGTAACTATAGGCATAGTTACTTTGTTATCAACCACTCTGCTTAACGGAGAGTGGTGATGGCCTTTAGCTCACCTACATTTTCATATTCATTACTAGTATTATCGGTTACCTCAAAAGCGTGTATTTGTTGTTTTAGGATTAGGTATTTCGTGACTTGGAAACACACCTTTGGGTTGGGCTTTATCTTGAGCCAACTATTGGGTTAAATTATTAACGGATTGTAGAAGTTGTTGGTTAGATTGTTTGAGCCATGGTTTGGGAAAAGTTTTTGGCTTACTTGTATGAAGGTGTCAAGACGATCGGTTGTGTGGGTGTAGTAGTCACGGGTGGTGTGGATTTGGAACTATTTCCGTGAATTATTTATTGGTGGATTTTGATAGTTATTATTTACCGGAACGATACCTCTATTAGCATTATAATTATTATAACTACCTTGACTTTGTGCTTGACCTTGTCGAGGTTGCACTTGGTTGTTATAATTATTAAAATTACCCTGACCCTGTCCTTGTCGTGGTGGAGCTTGGTTAAAACTTTGTGTTGGCCTAACATATTGATTATTGTACCCTGGAGGTGTGACGTGTTGGTTATTTTTCCAACCGAAGTTGGGATTTTGTCTCTAAGGGGCGTTAGGTTCACTATTAATGGAACAAGCCCGTTGTTCATAGGCTATAGGGACGATGGGAGTCGGGATGCTCAGGGCTCCAAATGTAAACTACATGGATTTGAATTTACGTTCATGACGGGGATAGGCTTTTGTTGAACAGAAATGAACTCTACCTTTTTAGTGAGTGATTCGATTAGAGTTTTAAGCTCGGGATCGTGTTTAATTTCAAACATACCGGCGGCCTTAATTGTATTTGATCAACTAGCGGAGCGGTGGATATCATCACTACCCCCCCAGTTGTTATTTCGCTTAGTTTGATCCTCTAAAAATTTATAAGCCTCCGAGGCTCCTTTGCTTTAGAAACTACCCCCATTCATTATGTCTAGGACTTCTTTATGGTGGTGTAGAAGTCCTTTGAAAAAGGCACGAACTAACGTGTCTTTCGCTAAGTTATGATGTGGACACTCTATAAGGAGATCGGTGAAACGATTCCAAGCCTCTGAAAATGTTTCATGAGGATTTTGTCGAAAGAAATGAATCTTGGAAAGCATCTCATCCGTCTTTAGGGGTGGGTAAAAATGTTCCATAAACAGCTGAACAAGTTTAGCCCACGAGTCCACAGAATTAGGTGCTTGGGCAGTTAACCAAGACGTCGCCTTATCGGCTAAGGTGAAAGGGAATACCCTTAGTTTAATTTGTTCCGCACCAACCGTAGGATGGTGGAATGTTGTTAGGACTTGTTCAATCCTACGCATGTGCTGATAGGGTTTTTCATGGTCTAATCCATGAAAAATGGGTAACAAATTAAAAATATTTGGGGATTCGAAATCCCCCATCGGGTCTGCTAGAACGATGCAAGATTTGGGGCTATCGCTCAAGGCTTTGTAGAAGTCCGAGAAAGGAGTCTCTCCTTCGTCGGGCATTGTGTCAGGTGGTGTGTGTGAAATAGTAGCTAGAGGTGTAGTGGGTGGTATACTAGATAGAGTCGTTTGTTGACGTTGTTGTGTTTTTGTTCGACCAGACCTTAATCTCATACAAGGCTAAGACCAAATTTAGCTAAACACATCAACACTCCAAACAATTCTGATATAATAGTATAAACCTCTAACGGGGAGATGCGAGGTGTGGAATAAAGGAATACCTGATTGCGGCCCTTGCTTCGGCTTTATGAATAACGTCTTGTTTCTGGCGTGTTGGGGTGTATATAACAAGTTAGAACACTAAAAAACTTGAAAAATCAAAGTTCGAGTCAAAACTGTAGAATTCCGAAAAAATTAGCAAAGGCAGCGGTACGCTCTCATAGGGCGCGGTCGTGCTCCGTGTAATTTTCAAAGTACATTGTTTTTAGGGCGGGTCGCGCTCAAGGTTCCAGGCTATAGGGCGCAGGTGCGCTCTTTATAGGCGCGGTCGCGCTCAGTGTATTTTTGTCCGGAACTTTTCAACGCTGAATCGGAAAACCACAGTATGAATCAAACAAGGGTGGGTGGGTGAAATGGGACTTTAAGAAAAGTACTTACTCTACGAAAACAATGCGAAAGTGAAACTAATATGGCAGCGGCGCCATTTGATAAAACATAAAATGAAATAGTTTACCTACGAAATGAACGATAAAACTCAAAACGTAAGTAAACTAAAACTAATCTATGTGCCTCTTTTTATCAAAGATTCTACTCTCAATTCTATCGAGATAGAGTGGAGTAACAAATTCGTTCCACTCCTAGTCCTTCCGCATGTTAATGTTCTCTACGTATAAGTACTCTTAACTCTAAAGTCTACTGGGAGATTTACGAAGTGGCAACTAGACTACGATGCAACTACCCACAAGATGCAACTAGTCGACTATCAGAACAACTATGGGAATTGAATGCTACGTTGATTCTATGACAAGGAGTTAGAGGGGGATTGATTCCACCTTAACTCGACTTAATCCTACTAACGAAGAATCATCGTAATCCGAATTGAACTGCTTCGTAGAACAATATGGTTATTCCTAATCCCTAATTACACATGACATTCCTACCAATTCATAACTAGCATGTGAACGATTAAACCCATTCTCATGGTGAACTAATCGCTTCTAGAGTGGAAAGGAAATTGCGACGACTCTACGATAATCGGAATCAAGCTTTCATCAAGGCTTCTCAACCCCCTCAAATGGAGGTTTAGCCGAGAATCATTACTTAATCATTTTCGATTAAATTAAAACTAAACATAATATAAAGAATTGAAATTTACTAATCTAAATTAAACAATAATTAAAATCTAATTAATAACTAAGAATTGAATAACAAGTAATAAATGAAATCAGATCTAACACAAATATAAATGACAAGAATCGAAATTAACAAACTAGCTATTTTATTAATCAATCTAATTAAGAATAATGATTCTAGAGTTTAATCTAAAACAAGAATTGGATTGGAAACTAAACTTAACATAAAGAATTAAATCTAGATCTAGAAGCTATTCTAATGGCTACTTTCTATTCTAAGCTACTTTTATTTTCTAACCTCCTATCTACCATTAACAAAGAGCTAAGCTTTTGTTTTTATACTTTCAGATCCAAAAATCGTGCATGGGCTTGGAGCCATGTTTTGGGCCAGAGAATCAGGCCCAAAACCCAATTCTTTCAGTCCAAAAAGGCCTCTTCAGCTGCAGTTGGCTTCAACAGACTTTTCGTCCGCTTCTTCTCCTCTGATTGGATCAAGGCTTAGACCATTGGAAAGATCTTTCCGAGCTGGTCGTTTTGACATAAGGTAGGCCTCATTCCGAGGTCTGAGTCCAAAGATATGGCCTTCGGAAGTTCTGCTAACTTTGCGTGGTGTTTTTGCCCACGTCGACTTTTCAGCTTTTGACCGGGCTTTAGAAAGGCTTTGTCTTCTTGAATCTTGGCCTTTAATCACGGAACTCCTTAGTAACCGACCTTTGCTCCTTTATCTCGCTAAAGTGGCACATTTCTGCACATAATGGACTTTGAAACCTGAAATGCATAAAAACACGTAATCAGTGTTAACTCTTAATTATTACTCACATAATTGGTCTAATAGTATGACTGTTACAGGGTTAAAACTACAGTTTTAGGCTCTTATCATTACACCACCACAAAGAGGTGCTTGACATAATGAATGGGGGTAGTTTCCTAAGTAAGGGAGCCTCAAAGGCTTATAAATTTTTAGAAGATCAAACTAAGCGTAATAATAACTGGGGGGTAGTGATGATATCTCCCGTTCCGCTTGTTCTTCTACAACAGTTAAAGCTGCCGGTATGTTTGAGATGAAACCCGATCCGGAACTGAAAAATTTAATCGAATCTCTAACTAAAAAGGTAGAGGCTATTTCTGTTCAACAAACGCTGATCCCTGTCATGAATGTCAACACCAATCCATGTAATTTCTGTTTGAGTCCAGAGCATCCCGACTCCTATTGTCCTCTCGCCTATGAACAACAACAACCACAACAAGATAACATTTGTTCCATTAATAGCGAACCTAACGAAGCTTGGCGACAAAACCCCAAACCGGTTGGCGAAATAATCAACAACCTCCAAGGTTGTTTAACCCAAATGTTAGGCCAGCAAACAATTATAACCAAGGCCCACCACGACAAGGTCAAGGACAAGGTCAGGGTAATTATAATAATTATAACAATAATAATTATAATACTAATAGAGGTATTGTTCCGGTAAATAATAACTACCAAAATCCACCCATTAATAATCAACGTGACATAGTTCCGGTCACACAACCAGTAGCAAATACTATTCCACAACCAGATCGTTTTGATACCTTTATGCAATCTCAGTAACAGATTTTATAAGCCATCCAACTTTCCTTACAGCAGTTAGCTCAAGAGAAAGTGCAACCCAAATATGTGTTTCCAGGACAAGCGATACCTAATCCTAAAACACCAAACACAGCCTTTGAGGTAAACGGTAGTACTAGTAACGAAAATGCAAACGTAGGTGAGATAAATTCCATCAACACTCTCCATTCAAGCAGAGTGGTGGATAACAAAGTCTATAGTTACCCCAACAGTTGTCCCTACAATAGATATTACACTAGATATCGAAACAGAAACTGGTGATCCTACCGCTGTAGAGGTACCAGTTAAACCACAACCTAAGAAACAGAAAACAAAGGTTAAACATCCAGTTGATCCATATGCTAAATATAGAGAGAAACCATCATTTCCTCATAAATTAGCTATGTTAAACAAGGATACAAATTTTGACGAGATTAGGGAAGTTTTTAAAAATCTAACAATAAACTTACCTTTTCTTGAAGCGATTAAAAAGTTACCTTACCATGCTAAGTTTCTTAAAGAGTTGTGCATTACTAGGCGTAAGACAAAGATTCCTAAAGATGCCTTCTTAACTAAACAATATCCCTCTTTATCTGAACATAACAGAATTGTTAAGTACAAGGACCCTGGTCGTCCTACTGTACAATGCACCTTAGGTGATACCTTCATAAAAACTGCTTTATAAGACCTAGGGGCGAGTGTTAACTTACTCCATTTTTATTTATATAAACAACTAGGTCTAACAAAACTTCAACGAACCAAAATGACTTTGCAGTTAGCCGATCGTTCTATTAAGTATCCCAAGGGTGTAGTTGAAAACATTCTCGTTAAAGTGCAGGATTTTTACTATCCAGCCAACTTTGTTATTCTTGACACAGAAGTTGCTCATGATTCTATTCCCATCATCTTAGGGCATCCTTTCTTGGCAACTTCCAATGCCCAAATCAATTGTCGGGATGGCTCAATGACTCTTTCTTTTGGAAATCTTTCTGTGGAAGTTAACATGTTTAGACAAAAGCAGAGACAACTAGGTTTTCCTATAGAAGGTGAAGTTAAGTATATTGAGAGTTTTGTATATCACATTAGTGCTTTCGACGATCTCGTCCCCACACTAGTAGATACCCCTCTTATGGAAGAAGACAAAGATCACAATTTTGACTCCTTGAACAAAATTGAATTAGAGACAGAATTTTCCACCCTGACTTCTGACCCTATGAGAGATGGAGTAAACCTCACAATAGACGAGATAGATGAATTCCTCAAAGATGGAGATGAATACCATAATTATATGGATGCGAACAACCAAGATGAGGAATTCGACGAGTTTCTAAGAGCCTGTGATGATCCACCCTCTCAAGCACTGCCTAGAGCACCACCCTACCACCAACTACCTAAGTTAATCCCTCACAGAATCCAATCATTCTTCCCACCCTTTTCTTCTAACACTTATCCACATTCCAAGTATCTTGCACAACCATCCATTTTTTCACACTCATTCACTTGGCCACCTCTTCGTTGGAGGAAAAAGAATGTGCACGCTCGGTTACGTTCTAGATCTATCAGACTTCACTTTCATTTCACTAAGTTGCGTCGTCGAAAATCTTGGTGCTTGTTTCTGTTTGGGGGTGCATTCCACGGTAATTATTTATGGAACAATCCACAACAATTTCGGTTATTGATATATGGTAAACTACATGTTCATTATATACATATGTGTTAGATAAAATCTTGAGTATCTGACTATAAAAGACTCATTTTATTTTTCGGTGTACTTCCTTTCACTTCCATATATTAATAAGTGCACCATTCAGTAACGGGCCCTCCTAGGAGGAGTGTGTGTATGTAAGTACCGTGATCCTAAGTCCACGGTTAACATAATTCACGTCTTCCACTCTTGCATGTTTTCTCAATTTTTGAGTAATGTTTCTCTATGGTGTGAATTATGCATGTATTGCATTATTGTTTTTATTAGTTCGGATGTTAATTTTGAATTCCGTAGTTAAATTTGAATTTGGTTGTTAAATGTTGTTTGAATTTCAATTTTAATATAATATGGTTCTTTTCAAATTATGCATTGTTTTTATTGTTAATCCCACCTTCCCGAATTGTTTGGTGGTGGTATTATTTACTCTAGTATGATTTGTTATATGATCCTCCATTTTAGAAGTTGTTTTGGAGTGATGGTTGAGAATATTGCCGATATGGGCATGCCTAGGATTAGATGTGGTGGTAGGATGAAAGCTATAAGAGTTTAGAAGTTATTATTCTAAATTCAGTCTAACGGATATTAGGTTTGTATTAGAATCAAGAATATGGGTAGTTTCCATTTCCGATTTTGGAAATTTCTATTTCCAACAATTGCCTTAAAAAGTTTTGGAAACTTCCCAATTCATTTTGGAAACTCAAACCTATATAAACTTCATTCATTCTACACTCACAACCCTAACTATATCTCACATTCATCTCTCACGTTTCATTCCCACTTTACCTTTTTTTTTTTCAAGACTTCGCCTAACAGCTCCCCCCCGAAGCTGCATCTAAGCACTATCAAAGAAATTTTACCCCGAAAGCGACGACCGCACCCTCTCCCAAATTTTAAACCTCGAGCCACCTGCGCCCAAAACACTGGAATTCCAATTTTCATCCGGAACGCAACCTGCGCCCATCCCAAGGTAAAAGTGAGCGCACCCTGTGCCCAAGTGCCTGGAACTCGAAATTCAACACAAGTAAGAAGCGCCCATCCGAGCATACCTTGAGCACCCTCCCACGACCCAATGGGCACCAAAAATTTCTATTTTTCCGAGGATTGTTCCAGTATAGTTGCAGCTGTTCTAGAGAGTAGTTTTGTGATGAATTCTCTTATAGTAATACCGGAGTAGTCTTTCAAACACTTGTTGGGGAGCGAGTCTTATGGACATTGGTTCCGCGAGAGGATCATGCAATTCGGATGGAGGCATCTTCTGGTAAGTGAAGACGACTTGTATTCACCTAAGCTTACTTAATTTTTTTACAATAATGTTAAGTTCTATTGTAACCAGGATAGAGAACAAGAATTCTCTGTCACGGTTGATGACACACCCCTAGAATTAAATAAGTATTTGTTAGCGTTAGTTTCGGGATTGCCCTTGGCTGACCCTATGCACACGTGGGAATATATGACCGATAATGCTTACCTTTATGACTATACATATTTCCATGAGTATTATGGAGGAGGGGTATTTCGTATAATGGACCAAGGGCGTTACAACATTGCCCTTGGTAGCCTATCCCTAAATGTAGACACCACCATGTTATTCATCCTGATGAATATTTTAGGGGAGTGGCAGTTTACTTCTGCAAATAGTACCACTGGTGACATTTTCCTTGCTTTAGCTGAAGGACGTCACCGATATGACATTCCCCAAGTCTTAGTAGCTAGTCTTAAGAGAACACAAAGCATGCGACATAAGTATCTTCTTATGCCTGTTTTGGTTTGCCGCATCATGGTCAGTTGTCTACCTGAATTATGTTCCCAGTTCACGGATTGAAAAAGGGTTGAAGTCATGAGACCCACCAATTGGGTGGTTCACTCATTTCGAGTAATGACTTGGCCGGGATGGCAGGTGTAACCTCATTTGGTTGCTCCTTACACCCCATCAGACATAGTAACACTAGACAGGTTAGCACAAGTTGACAACACACGGTGGCAGGCTTGACAAGTTATCATAGCATGGCAGGATGCGAAGGAACCTCATCTCTTTGAATAGGGAAATGAGGAGAACATTGTTTAAACTGGCGTGCATGTAAGTGTTAGTTTCAGTTAGTGTCTGTTTATGTCCCAAGCAAATGCTATAACCAGGTAAGTGTTAGTTTCAGTTGCGCCAGTTTTCTTTTCTATATTAGTATGTTATAACCTTGTTTTGCAGATGCTATACACTTAGGAATATTGGTATTGTTTTCTTTCTCTATGCTCCCAATAATCTAGAAGTCTCACGTAGCTTTTGTATTATAATAGTTTTTAGAAACTTAGGCTAATATGTAGGTAATAATCCTTGCATCTATCTATAAATATGTTACATGAGTATCTATGATTGTTGGCAAGAAAGTTTGGAAATCTAGGCTAGAGTACTTATTCTACAAATCCTGTGAGAATATAGCCTAAAGCCTTATATGAGTGAACATTTGAGAAATGACACAAGGGAGAAGTAAAATCCGGATAGAGAAATCACACGTCCACTTGCTTGATTCCTATACCATATCCTAAGTGAGAATTTAGGCCCTCTTTGGATCGATATAGCCAGAAATTCAAACCTATAAATTATTTTCTGCTAGTCGCCCCTCTGAGCCTTTCACAAACCACAAATCCTTTACCCTGTTACAAAAAAAAAAAAAAAAAAAAAAAAAAAAAAAAAAAAAATCAACCTATCCAATTCTTTGAATAAGTCTGAGAATAGAGATGAAGAATAGAAAAGAGAAGAACCTTTGAAATCAAGAATTCGTTAGTCGCTTCAGATAAAAAAAGGAAGTTTCCATCTAAATAAAATAAATAAATAAAAATAAAGAGTTAGAACTCTCAAAAAAAAAATAGAATCAAAGGAGTCAAAAGCCAAAGAAAAAAATATATAGCTAAGGATGGAAACAAAGTGTAGAAGCAAAAATAAAGAATATGGTTATCTAGTTACATAATATGAAGACTCTATTATCTCAGACTTGTCCTCTTGAATATCCATTTCCTTCCTTCTTAAACCATCTCCTAATCCCCGCAACACCTAATAAAGACCTCTAGCTC
Organism: Coptis chinensis; assembly: GCF_015680905.1. Lineage (NCBI taxonomy): Eukaryota > Viridiplantae > Streptophyta > Magnoliopsida > Ranunculales > Ranunculaceae > Coptis > Coptis chinensis. The sequence goes on along the minus strand of NC_141461.1, from coordinate 59,084,091 downwards.
AATTAGTAATAGGTTTGTGTGATAGTAAGTGGCAGATGTGTTTGATTGACTCCGACTTCCTTGTGTTTCATTGAGATTGTAAGGTAAAGTGTGCCCACTGCACACTGGAGTAGCGAAACTTGAGTGGAAAAATCAGAGTGGTTTTTTTCTTGACATTTATGTGAGGACCTACTTAAGAACGCTATTCCGAGTTTTCTGAAACGGACTTGCTAGTTCATCTCATAGTATTACTCATTGTATATATGTTTATTCGTAAATGATAGATTATTATGCATATATTAGCTTAGGTTTCGACTTGATTATTCTGTGTTCATTGCTAGTGAGATGTATAGATAATTGAGACATAGATAAGGAAACAATAGTTATTTCTGAGTTGTTGTAATATAGATGAAGTTTGTGAGTACCTTTACTGGAAAACTCTCACGAGGCTATAACTCGTCCACTAGGGAATTCCTAGTAGTTTAAGGCCTTGTTGCATATGGTCAATGCAATCGCACTCGGCAAAACGAGATTAGTATAACTAATAATAAATCACTCATTTGTGATCTTAGTTTTTTCTCTTATCCTTGCTTGAGGACAAGCAAGATGCTATTTGGGGGTGGTGATCAGCTCCCAAATATGCATTTTATTACCAGTATATTACAGCATTACAATCCCTCTTACACTTAACGAAAAGACAACTCATAGCTTTTACTGCCTTTTTTTAGATTAAGGAGTATTTAAGACCACTTATCATAAAAGTTATGTCTTAGCACCAAAAGGAGCCTTAATCACACTTTTTATGAAGACTAGTAGCTGCTGTGGAAAAGTACTGAAAAAGTCAAAGTGAACGGGTCAAAGTCAACAGTCCAAGGACTCAAATCAGAAGACCAAAGATGGAGGCCCTTATTTCAAATTATGAAGACTTATCCCTAACCCTACCTTAGTCATGAAGGCACCCATAAAGCAAAAGTAAAAAGGGTGAGGTGTCTAGTTTAGAATGGATGAGGGCAAATATGTAAATGGCAAAAGTAGGGGTATATAATCAAAGGAGAGAGAACTCATCCATTGTCTTAGGATCCAAACCATTTGGTTTATTTATTTTCTTGTCTTGTTTTTAATTTCATGTTTTTAATTTCTTGTTATTTCATTTCCTTTATTTCAATCAACTTGTTATTTCATTTCTTTTATTTCAATCAACTTGTTACTTGTTCTTTGTTTCAATCTTCATCTTGTTTGCTTGTTTCATTTCAATGTTTTAATCAATATTCATTTCAACGTTTTAATCAATCTTCATTTCATATTTTCAAATCATTTTAATCTACAATCAAAGCTTTCAAGTTCATTAGCTTAGAACCATTCTAAGATTCAAGAGTCTACCTTTCTTCTTCTATCTCCCTCACTCAAACTCTAAACAATTTAGGATGCTTCTAAACTCTTTTGAAGTATACTTCCACCACTACTAAAGCTTCACTTACACCTACAGCTATGACATTACAATTAGTTGATTGCTCCATTAAATACCTGATAAGCACCCAAAATTGTATTTACCCCATAGAGACACTACATATTGGTTGATTATGTGTTTAATAAATATAAATTAATTATATTTTTGTGATTTCGCAGGTTTCGGCAGTTGAACATAAATTTGTAGCCAAACCTGTGTTTTAGCATGAAAAAGTGCTTGAACGTGAAACCTTCTCTCTTTGCCCATTTAAATCTCAAATGGCCAGACTAAAGCCTGTGGACTCAACACCGACCATTTTTGGTTCAAATGAAGACAATGGTGTAGAAAAGCCGTGAAACTTCTAAAGATCATATCTCCTGATTATGGACGCCAAATTTGGCATGGGAACTGTCAAAATGATCAGTGCAGCGAGCTCTACACGAAGATGTAAAACTATAAAAGTCAAAGTGGGTCCACATGGACACACCACAGGTCAAAGAACGTGGCCCCCATCACTGATGAGGAATCTTCATTATCTTGTTCATAATTAGAGACAAGATGAGTGGAGATAAGAATGATGGAGAAAAAGGAAAGTAGAAGACAAAGTGGAGCACTTATCCATTTGTTTAAGGGAATTGGAGTGAGCACTCATGTTTGGTAATCATTCCATTCCATGAGATAAATGTAAAAAGCAAAGAAAAATTATTCATTCCATGTTTTTAGTTTAGAAAGTTTGGAAGTTGTTAATGGAGTTTTCTCCACTCTAGGAATAAAAACTTATTCTTCTCAACCTGATTTTCTCTTTGGTTCTTCTTCTTCTTGTTAGCTCATCCCTCCTAGGATCATGAGCTAAAACCTTCCCTTATGGAGGGTTAATGATGCTCATGTGAGGAGAAGCTCCATTAATGGAGTCTTTTATTGCTTAGTTTTTCACAAGCTTGTTTTCAATATTAACTCCAAAATAGTTGATGTTGATAATAAGCTAGGACTTCCATATCAACTCCTCATGCTAGTAGGTTTTCTTAGAGATAAGTTAAATCTACGAAGGATCAAACTCTACTCATTCTTGGGTTTGTCTATGAACCCAAGAATGATTATAGTTTTTGTAATTAAGACTTTAGAAATGGTAGTTATCCTTGCATGAGTGGATTCAATCATCCACATATTTCTCTCCTATATTTTCTCTAAGTAAGTTTAGTTTTAAATTAATGATTGTAATTTCCATTTAATTGTATTTTAACTATAGTATAATCTTTTCATACAAATCCTTCTCACCATGGATTATCTTTGAATGGTTATAGCTCCATTGTTAAAACATGTTCTAGTCTTTAGGCATGGGACGAATCTTTGATCTAGCAATACGATATCGAATAATTTCATGAGCAAGGTACTTGATATAAGTGTGAGTTGGAGCAATGTCTAATTTACACTTATCAATACCCAAAAGTCATAGTTGAAAATGTGCTAGTCAAGGTTAAAGATTTTTACTACCATGTTGATTTCATCATCCTTGACACTGAAGTCGCTCATGATTCCATACCTATCATTCTAGGGCGTCCCTTTTTGGCAACAGCCAACGCCCTCATCAATTGCCGCAATGGATATATGACCATGTCTTTCAAAAATCTCTCAGTGGAAGTTAATGTTTTTAAGATGATGAAGCAACATATGGAAGAGGAATTGGATGGAGAAGTGAGTATGATAGAAAGTGTAGTTCAAGAATATTGTGATAGAACTTTCCCAGATAATGAGGTGCATCAATTCTTATCTTTTGGAGACTCTGATTTCGACATGGATCATTATATGGAAGATACTAGTGCCACCTTGGAATCCATTCCTTTATACGATTTAGATTATGATTTACCTAACCATGAAAAAACCTCACCAGCCTAAGTGTTTACTATGGAAGAACAAAACCCTGTGGAAACATTGTTACCGACAACACCTACACCTGACCTTAAGTCTCTCCCTCCTGACCTAAAATATATTTATCTTGATCCTGATGGCACTCATCTTATCATCATTTCATCTCAGTTAATGGAAGAGGAAGAAGAGCACTTGGTTAAAGTGATTCAAGAACTTCGTTCTGGAATTGGTTGGTCTCTTGATGATATAAAAGGAATTGATCCAAAGATTTGCACACACTGGATTCATCTGGAAGAGAATGTTAAGACATCTAGAGAGCCACAGCATCGTTTAAACCCAACTATGAAGGAAGTAGTACGCGAAGAGATCTTACGGTTACTGGATTCTGGAATAATTTATCCTATATCTGACAGCGAATTAAATGTGTTAGTCCTATTCATGTGGTACCAAATAAGTCTAGGATTACAATGGTCCGTAATGAGAACGAGGAGTTACTTCCAGCATGAGGTCTTATCATGTGGAGGATTTGTATTAATTATAATAAGCTAAATGTAGTCACGAGGAAAAATCATTTTCCCCTGCCTTTTGTTGATCAGATGCTTAAATGCCTAGCAGGACATGCTTATTATTGTTTCTTGGATGGATATTCAGGATATTTTTAGATTTTAATCGATGAATCTCATCAGGAAAATACTACCTTCACTTGCCCTTTTGGAATCTATGTTTATGCACGTATGCCCTTCGGTCTCTGCAATGCACCTGCCACATTCCAACGCTGCATCTTACACATTTTTAGTGATATGGTGGAGAGATTCATGGAAGTGTTTATGGATGATTTTTCCCTCTATGGTGATTCTTTCAACGACTATTTATCCAACCTTTCTAAAGTATTGGCATGTTGTTATGAGAAGAATCTAGTGCTTAATTGGAAAAAGTGTCACTTCATGGAAAAAAGAGGGAATAACATTAGATCACATTGTGTCTAAAAATGGTATAGAGGTCGATAAAGCTAAAATAGATAAGATTTCTACTCTACCTATTCCACAGACCATCTGTGATATACAAGCCGTTCTTGGCCATGCTGGATTTTATAGAAGATTCATTCAAGATTTCTTAAAAATTGCTAAACCCTTAACCAATCTTCTTATAAAAGATGCACCATTTAAGTTTATTTCGGATTACATACAGGCTTTTAAAACTTTGAAAGCCGCTTTAATAACCGCACCTATAATTCAACCTCCTGACTAATCAAAACCATTTGAGCTCATGTGTGACGCTAGCGACTATGTTGTTGGCGCTGTACTAGGTCAAAAATATGATAATGGACCGACAGTTATTTACTATGCAAGTAAAACACTAAATTAGGCTCAACGGAATTATACAACCACTAAAAAAGAATTCTTAGCCATTGTCTATGCTTTAGACAAACTTCGTCCTTATTTGGTAGGTTTAAAAACCTTGATTTACACCGATCATGCAACACATAGGTACCTTCTCGCGAAGAAGGATGCTAAACAGAGATTGATCCGATGGATCCTTCTCCTGTAAGAATTCACATTAGAGATAAAATATAAAAAAGGAGTAGAAAATGTAGTGGCTGGCCATCTATCTAGATTAAACAATGATAGTGACAGTGATTCCGATCACATTTCAGATTCTTTTCCTGATGAGCACCTTTACGCTATCCTTTCTGCACCTTGGTATGCTGATATCGTGAATTATCTGGTGACTGAAGACACTCCACCCTTATGGAATAGAACTTAGCAAAAGAAGTTTCTAGCTCAAGTAAAGTATTATCATTAGGACGATCCATATCTTTTCAAATACTGCTCGGACTAGATTATCCGACATTGCATTCCAGAGTGGGAACAGTTTGCGGTCCTCTCTTTCTGTCATGAGCAGTCTTGTGGAGGACATTTTAGTGCAAATAAAACTGCATTGAAAGTATTACAATGTGGATTCTATTGGTTAACCCTTTTTTGTGATGCCTTTGTTCATTGTAAAGTATGCATTCGTTGCCAACATCTTGGCCGTATTTCTAAACACAACATGATGCCCTTAAATCCCATTTTCATAGTGGAGATTTTTTATGTGTGGGGCATCGATTTCATGGGACCCTTTCCAACTTCTCATGGTTTCATCTACATCCTAGTCATCGTAGACTATGTATCCAAATAGGTCAAGACCATACCATGTCGTAACAATGACAACAAAACTGTCATGTGCTTCATAAAAGAAAACATTTTTTCAAGACTTGGTGTTCCAAAAGCCATCATTAGCGATGGCAGGTCACATTTTTGCAATCGAATTTTCGAACATGTCATGAAAAAATATAGAGTAACCCACAAGGTTGCAACTCCATATCATCCTTCAACAAGTGGTCAAGTAGAAGTCTCTAATCAAGAGATTAAGCATATCTTGGAGAAAACAGTTAATCCAAATAAGAAAGACTGGTTGCTCCATCTAAACGATGCTTTATGGGCATACATAACTACTTTTAAAACACCTATAAGGATATCACCCTACAGGTTTGTTTTTGAAAAACCTTCTCATCTGCCAGTTGAACTAGAGCATCATGCCATATGGACAATAAAAAACTTTAATTACAATCTTGATACGGCAGGTGAAAAACGTAAACTACAAATAAATGAACTTGAGGAAATTCAAAATGATGCTTATGATCTTTCAAAAGATTACAAAACCAACATGAAAAGAATTCATGACAAGCATATTTTATGAAAACATTTCAAAATTGGTCAAAATGTTTTGCTTTATAACTCACGATTGCATCTTTTTCTAGGAAAACTAAATACTCGATGGACTGGTCCTTTCAGGATAATTGTAGTCACACTTTATGGGGTTATTACTTTAAGAAACCACAAGGATAACAACACATTCCAAGTAAATGGTCAATGATAAGAGCCTAAAACTGTAGTAGTATTATATTTAGGCCAATTATATTTATAATAAATAAAAGTTAATAATGTTTACGTATTTTTGTGTATTTCAGGTCTTGGAATCAATTATGTGAAGAAATATGTCACTTTTACAAGAGAAAATAGTCAAATTGCTTGCTAGAGAAATTATATGATTAAAGCCCAAGTTTCAAGGAAAAAAACCTTTTTAAAGCATAGTCCAAGCTGAAAAATCAAAGTCAACGCGGGTAGAAAAAGAGCATGAAAGTCAACAGAACTTCCATAGGCTACTCTTTAGACTCATACCTCAGAATTGGGCCTATTATATGTCAAAACGACCGACGCGGAAAGAGCTTTTTAATGGTCTAATCTTTGATCCAATCAGAGTAGTAAAAGGAGACGAAAATGGTATTGCAGTAAATTTCTACAGAGAAACCCTTTTTGGACTTAAGTAATTAGGTTTTGGGCTTGATTTAGTGGCCCAAAACACAGCTCCAAAGCCCATGCACAAAATTGTAAACCTAACCCTCTCCTATATAAAGAGAGTTAAGGCTAAATAAAACTTGGCTACTCCCCTCTTTAGTTTAGTTATAAATTAGGGTTCTATCTCTCCCTCCCATTAGTTAGAATAATTTAGCTCTCTATCCCCTTTCTTTAGTTTAGTTTAATTAAGTAATTAGGGTTTATAATTGTAGCCTCCATTAAAATACTTTCAATTTATTATTATTATTCAATTCAATTGCTTCTCTTTCTATTATGTCTTCTTCTCATTCTTTTATTCATGATAGTCCCATTAATGAAAGTTAAACCTTCATTAGAGAAGGCTTCAATGAAGCTTTGATGAGAACTTGATTTGTTAGTATAGATTGTTGTTTAGGGTTTCAAGTTTAGGTTTTTCTTGACTTAGAGATAAGAAGAGTTTAACCTAAACTAGATAATAGTGAGTTTGTCATGAGAATGGGAACAAGCTTTCTATCATGCTAATTAGTTAATGACTAGAGATAGTATAAAGTAATTAGGGATCATTAAAGGTCTAGTCTTTATATTTTCACCTTGTGTGAGAATATCTAGACTAGGGTTTTCTATACAAATCTATACTAGCATGTTAAGGAATTCATTAAAGTGGATTTCAATCTCTCTCTATTCTTCTCCATATTTTATTCAAGTCATATTCAATTGCTTTAATTAAATTAGTATAAGTTAAATTCATATATTTAGTTTTGTAATATAAATTCACATCCATAAATATTGCTCTCACCATTGTTTCCTTGTGTTTGATTAGTTAAATTCGTCTAAATTTAGAGAGTTAAGAGTGGAATGATTCCGTACTTTATATATTGCATGAATATATATGTGAGAGTAAGAAATAAATAATTGAGAACGTAAGAATAAGTTAGAGAATTCTAGTTGTGTTTTTACGTTTATCAGTCAATGCCTAAAACATTTTCATGAGTTACGGTTTACGGATGTAGAAGAAACCCTTCTCCAAGATCCTGTCTACGAGAATTAAATCATTTTTTCCATGATATATTCCTTTCCCTTCCTTCCCATTCCATTTTTTTCTAAAATGGAATACATAATTAAGGTAACCGGACCCTCCACTTAGAGTGTGTGGTTGTAAGTGTCTGAGCCTTAGTCCACACATATCTCGCATATTCTTTGTAAAACACTTTTTTCTTGTCGTTTGAGAAGTGTGACCCTATGAAGCGAGTATACAATTTTCTTTTTCTTTATTTTACATTTATTTTTCAAAATAGTTTTTCCCTATTCTCTTAATGCATGATTCTTGATACATCAATAGTTATGTGATTTTCCCAAAACCACGGGCACTGGATTCTACACGGACCAACCCCTAGAAAAATGCAATCTATGGGTGGTTTAAGATTAGTTTTGTTTAGTAAGGGTCGCTTATATCACTGCGCTCTTCACACGGGTCAGGACATTATATGTCTTGTGCAGTAAATCCCCCAACTCGCATAACTGATGCTCTGTCTATTTAGATTGGCTTCGCCTCAGAGCCAACACAAAAGTTGCCTAAGATCACCTTTTATGGTTTGTTTTCAAAAATTAGAGTTAAAAATCAATACTTTTAAGTACGAGTATCTTTATAACATCTCTACATAGTTTTCCAAACTTGAGGATATAAAAATGAAATTTATATGCCCCGTAGTAACCAAAATGATACCGGGTCAACATATAATTTTATCTTCTTGTCAAAACCTTTATATGGTTAAAGATACATTTTGCTTGGGAAAACCAACTAGGAAAAAAAATGACGAGGCGTCCTCAAACGCGAATTAAACAAATATTGTAACCCAAAGTGATACTATTCTCTGTTTAATTCAATCTTTTGTCTCCACCTCTCTATATTTGTCTTGAGAATCTGACGTTAAAAGACTCAAACTTGTACAAAATTTCAAAAATTCCCCCTTCTTTTTAAATCTTAAAAACTTTCCCTTTCTCAACCTCTTTTTCAAAATTCTCCCAATTTTCAAAAATGTCTTTTATTCCAAAAGAAAAAACACTCCACCTAGCAAGACTAGATGGATTAGTTTCAATGATCGTGTCCAAGCACTTCCTAGAGAATTGCAAATGAAAATATGGACACATATACCAAAACTCGTTCCTGGTTTGGGTAAGAGTTCATACACACGTAAGATACACGCTATAATAGAAGGCAGGTGCTTAAACTGTCGAACACCAACTTGCCTAAGTCTTTAATATCCTAGTGATAATTCAATTTTCAAGGTTTTCATGTGTCATACCCACCGAGTGTAGCTTAATAAAGTAATCCAACCACCTGGTTGGGATTGACTCAAGTTTTCAAAACTTCAACAAGTCTTGGGAATCTGACTAAAAATGACCCACTTTTTTTTCCAGTTTCAAAAAATTAATTCCTAAAAAAATTAATTAATCTTTAATTTTCAGTTTGTAAATACACAATAAAGATCCTCCTTCCTTTGCCTCATAACATTCTTTTTGTCCGATCATGCCTTTCGTATACGCTTGTTTTCAAGTTGACACACTCTATTTTTTTAGAGCTCCATCGTGTTTAAACTTATGTCATTTACGCACCTCATAGCGTTCTCCATCATCTTTCATGTGGTACAACCTTGGATAGAAGCATGGGATATACCGTTGAAGAGGATTTTTTGCACTGGTCTTTTAGACAGCTTGTTTGCCCAATTATGACCGGTAACGAAGTGGGGATTCGTGTTTTACGAGTTGCGAGATAGAAAATGACATCTTGGGTATTTCAGATATTCATATGGGCTTGGGTAAAAATTTCATAAACCTAAAAAACCAACATCCGATGGTCATACGTGGATTTAAAATCCACCCACGCGTCTACCCGACCTACCACTTTCTCTCTCCCCGATTTCAAATCTAAAACTCAAGAACTAGGCGTGACCTCACAACCTTCAATTTCAAAACATCTCCACTCATGGCAGCCGATCGAACCACTATACCCGAGATGGACTTTTCCTCTCTCTTCGATTTGGGGAACTATGATGTGTTCTACAAGGAACAGATCTTAAGGAGAGGTTGGAAACCTCTAATGATAGACTCTACAACTCATTAATCCCCCTCTCTCGTTCAAACTCTCTATCGCGGCCTAGCTCGCGATAATGAGGGTAGTGCGATCATTACGGTTGGGGAGAGATGTTTGAGTTCAACAGAGCAGTTGTCGGAAGAGCATTGGGTATTCTTGCAAGGCACGAGATTCTAGAGAGTCAGGAGTTCCATGGTTCTGTTTTTTATCTGATGACTGCCACAGTTATCGAAAGACAATACTCCAGCGGTTCTACATGCACGAAAGTGAGTTCTTTGAGGAAGAACCAACTGGCAGTAGCAACATGGATAGCCCACAACTTGGTGGGAATGACTAAGCCTTCTGATATAGGTAAGTTGATTGATAACCTATAAAAACTCAACTAAATTACTCTAAATTTTATTCTTACGCTATCAATTATTTATTTTCTACTCTCACATATAGATTTATACAATATATAGAGTACGGAATCGTTCCACTCCTAAACTACCAAGACATATTAAAATCCAATTAATCAAACACAAGGAAACAATGGTGAGAGTAATATTTATAGAGGTGAATTTATACTATGAAACTAAATATATGAATTTAACTTATACTAATTTAACTAAGCAATTGAATATGACTTGAATTAAATATGGAGAAGAAATTAGGGGGGTTCGATTCCACTTTGATTTATTCCTAATATGCTAGTATAAATTATTATAATCCTAACCAATTAAGATTAAGTATTTGATCCCTAACTATTCATGGCAATCTCTGCCAACTAATAATTAGCATGTGAGGAAGTTCAACCCATTCTCATGGAGAATCAACTAACCTACTAGAATGAAACTCTTAGCCAACAATAATTCTAACTAACAATCAAGTCTTCATCAAGATTCATCAAACTCTTTTAATGGAGGTTTAGTTAGAAGTCATTAGACTATCATTAATAGAAGAATAAATAGAAAACATAATAAAGAATAATAACTTGACTTTTATTAATCTAATGGAGGCTACAAACTAAACTAATTAACTAAAACTAAACTAAACTAAAAAGGGAGAGAGAGAGAACCCTAATTTTAAACTGAACTAAAGATGGGAGTAGCCAACTTTTGTTTAGCCTTAAACCTCTTTATATAAGAGAGGTTTAGGATTATAATTTTATGCATGGGCTTTGGATCCATGTTTTGGGTCATAAAATCAAGCCCAAAACCTAATTACATATGTCCAAAAAGGGTTTCTCTATGCGAAATTATTTCAATACCCTTTTCATCCACTTCTGCTACTCTGATTCGGTCACGGATTGAACCATTAGAAATCTCTTTCCGAGCCGGTCGTTTTGACATATAGTAGGCCCAATTCCGAGGTTTGGGTCCAAAGATCCGGCCTGCAGAAGTTTTGTTGACTTTTCTGCTCTTTTTCTACCCACGTTGACTTTGACTTTTCAACTTTTACTAAGCTTTAAAAAGGCTTTTTTCTCCTTGAAACTTGGGCTTTAATTATAGAACTTCTTAGCAACCAACCTTTGCTCCTTTCTCTTGCAAAATTGACATATTTCTTCACATATTTGACTCTAATACTTGAAATACACAAAAACAAATAAACAGTACTAACTCTTATTTATTATACACATAATTGGTCTAAATATAATATTATTAAGGGATTAAAACTACAGTTTTGGGCTCCTATCAAACCACCCCCAAACAGTATTTTGCTTGTCGTCAAGCAAATATGAGAAATTAAAATAAGTGACCAAAAATGGAGTTCTAACTAATCTCGTTTTGCTGAGTGCGATTGCATTGACCATATGCAATAAAACCTTAAACCACTAGGAATTCCCTAGTGGGCGAGTTATAGCCTCGTGAGAGTTTTCCAGAGAAGGTACTCACAAACTTCATCTATACTACAACGACTAAGAAATAAAAATTATTCTTTCCTTATTTCTTCTCAGATATCTATACATCTCACTAGCAATGAATACAGAATAATCAATTCAAAATCTAAGCTAATACGTGTATAACAATCAATCATCTATGGATAAACATATGTATAATGAACTATGTTATGAAATGCAATAACAGGTCCATTTCTGAAAGTTTGGAATAGCGTCTTTAAGTAGGTCCTCACATATATGTCAAGACAAAAACCACTCTAATTTTTTGATAAGAGCCCAAAATTATAGTTTTAACCCCTTAACAATAATACTTTTAGACCAATTATGCGAGTAATAAATAAGAGTTAATGCTGATTATGGGTTTTTATGTATTTCAGACATTGAAGTCAATTATGTGCAAAAATATGCCAATTTGGCGAGATAAAGGAGCAAGGGTTGGTTGCTAAGAAGTTTTGTAATTAAAGGCCAAGATTCAAGGAGAAAAATCCTTTGTAAAGCCCGGTCAAAAGCTGAAAAGTCAAAGTCAACGCGGGCAGAAACAGCACACAAAAGTCATTAGAACTTCCAAATACCGTATCTTTGGAATCAGGACTCGGAATTGGACGTACCTTATGTCAAAACGACCGGCTCGGAAAGAGATTTCCAATGGTCCAAACCTTGACCCAATCAGAGGAGTAAAAATGGATAAAAAGTCTGTTGAAGTCAAAGCTTCCTGAAAAGGGCCCTATGGGCTGAAGAAATTGGGCTTTGGGCTCGATTTTCCGGCCCAAAACATGGATCCTCAGCCCATGCACAAAAATGTGGATCCAGTCTCCTCCATTTCCACACACAAGACTTAGCTCTTAAGGATCAATTAGCTTAGGATAGAAAGTAGCCATTAGAGAATAATCTAGATCTAGTTTTGAGTTTTTGAATTAGTTAATTAATTAGTTTTCATTCCATTAATTAGTTTCATTCCTTGTTTTAGATTAGTTATTGGAATCATTGTTTATCATTTATTAGATAAATAAAATAGTTAGTTCTTGATAATTTCAATTTTGTTATTTAAAATTGCTTAGATCTAATTTCAATTCTTGTTATTTAATTATTTCTTAGTTGTTAATTTAGATTTCAATTATTGTTTAGTTGAATTTAATAAAGTTAGAATCTTTATATTATGTCTTATTCAATTTCGATTGGAAATGAGAACATAATGATTCTAGGCTAAACCTCCATTAGAGGGGGTTGAAGAAGCCTTGATGAAGCTTGATCGTTGTTAACTTAGAAATGGTCGTGATAATCTATTTAATTCTATAAAGTGATTAGTTTACCATGAGAATGGGTTTGGTTGCTTCACATGCTAGTTATTAATTGGTAGAGATTGCCATGTATAATTAGGGATTAGAAATACCATTTTTTTTATATGCAAAAACATGGAAATTTGGATCGCGACAAATTTTTGTTAGTTGATTAAGTCGAGTTAAGGTAGAATCAATCCCCCCCTAATTCCTTATCATATAATATCAATTTAGCATTTTCGTAGTTGAATTAGCGTATCTTGTTATTTGAATTTGCATCATAGTATAATCCCACCATTACTCTCATTAGACTTTGAATAGAGTTGCAATATTTGAAAACATTGAATGCTAAAGAACTAGGAGTGGAACGAATCTTCTATTCCGTCTCTATTTCAATAGTATCGAGAGTAGAAATCTTTGATAAACACTGTTTTCGTATAAGTCTTAGTTTTACTTGCGTTTGAATTTTATCATTTATTCGTAAGTAGAATTATTCAATTTTTACGTTTATCAAATGGCACCGCTGCCATCTTAGTTCCCTTTAGAATTGTTAGTTTTCCAAAGTCCCAAAACCCACCCACCTTTGTATGATTATAACTGTGATTGTCTGTTTCAGCACTAAAATTTTTCGTGCAAAATTACACGAAGCGCGACCCGCGCCCTAGGCAGCCTAAATTGGAGCGCCACCCACGCCCAAATGCTTGGAACTCCAGTTTTTAGCTGAGCGGGACCCGCGCCTTGCGAAGGCAAAACTCGAGCGCCCTCCGCGTTGAAGCGCCTAGACCTTGAGTTTTTCCCTCGACGCCGACCAAACGCCTGAACTACAGCTTGACTCGAAGCGCGACTGCGCCTACCTACCTAGGCTATTCTCGAAGCGACCGACGCCATCTCTAAAACCGCCCGATTTCCATAGGTTTGTTTCAAAATTCCATTTCTTCAAGGTTTTCAGTGTTATAACTTGTTATATACACTGAACACACATATACAAGACGATATTCATAAGCGAAGTAAGGAGGCATTCAGGTACTTCTTTCTTCAAACACCTCGTGATCTCCCCGTTAGAGGTTCATACTAGCATATCAGGACTGTTTGGAGTGTTGTTGTGTTTCGTTAAGATTGGTCTTAGCCTTGCATGAGATTAAGGTCAGGCCGAAGAAAAACGCCTAACGTTATCAACCAGCAACGTCAACAAACACACATTTCTAGTATAACACTCACTACACCTCTAGCTAATATACTACACACACCACCTAAAGTAATGGCTGAAGAAAGAGAGTCTCCTCTCTCTGAATTTTACAAAGCCTTGAACAATAGCCCTAAATCTTGCATCGTTCTACCAGACCCAGTGGGGGATTTCCAAATTCCCCCAAATATATTTAATTTGTTACCCGCTTTTCATGGGTTAGACCATGAAAAGCCTTATCAGCACATGCGTAGGATTGACCAAGTCCTTACTACATTCCACCATCCTACGGTTGGTGCTGAACAAATTAAACTAAGGGTATTTCCTTTCACTTTAGCCGATAAGGTGGCGTCTTGGTTAACTACCCAAGCACCTAATTCGATGGACTCGTGGGCTAAACTTGTTCAATTATTTAGGGAACATTTTTACCCACCACTGAAGACCGATGAAATGCTTTCCAAGATTCATTTCTTTCGACAGAATCCTCATGAATCATTTTCGGAGGCTTGGAATCATTTTACCAATCTTCTTATAGAGTGTCCACACCATAACCTAGCGAAAGACACGTTACTTCGTGCCTTTTTCAAAGGACTTCTACACCACCATAAAGAAGTCCTTGACATAATGAAGGGGTAGTTTCCTAAGTAAGGGAGCCTCAGAGGCTTATAAATTTTTAGAAGTTCAAACTAAGCATAATAATAACTGGGGGGGTAGTGATGATATCTCCAGTTCCGCTAGTTCTTCTATAATAGTTAAGGCCGCCGGTATGTTTGAGATGAAACCCGACCCTGAAATTAAAATTTTAATCGAATCTCTCACTAAAAAGGTAGAGGCAATTTCTGTTCAACAAAAGCATATTCCCGTCATGAATGTCAACACCAATCCATGTAATTTCTATTTGAGTCCAGAGCATCCCGACTCCTATTGTCCTCTCGCTTACGAACAACAAACATTACAACAAGATAACGTTTGCTCAATTAATAGTTATCCTATTCCTAAAGCCCCTTGGAGACAACATCCCAACTTCAGTTGGAGAAATAATCAACAAGTAACACCTCCAGGGTTTAATAATCAAAATGTTAGGCCAACAAACAATTATAACGAAGGCCCACCACGACAAGGTCAAGGACAAGGTCCGGGTAATTATAATTATAACAACCAAGCTCAACCACGTCAAGGACAAGGTCAGGGTAATTATAATAATTATAACAATAATAATTATAATGCTAATAGAGGTATCGTTCCGGTTAATAATAATAATAACTATCAAAATCCACCAATTAATAATCAGTGTGACATAGTTCCTGTCACACAACCTATAGCTAACACTCCTCTACAATCGGATCGTTTTGATACCTTTATGCAATCTCAACAACAAATTTTACAAGCCATCCAACTTTCCTTACAACAGTTAGCACAAGAGAAAGTATAACCCAAAGGTGTGTTTCCAGGACAAGCAATACCTAATCCTAAAACAACAAACACAGCCTTTGAGATGAACGGTAATACTAGTACGGAAAATGCAAATGTAGGTGAGCTGAATGTCATCACCACTCTCAGTTCTGGGAGAGTGTTAATAACAACGTAACTATGCCTATAGTTACCCCACAAGTAGTCCCTACACCAGAGATTGAACTAGATACAGAAATAGAAACTGATGAGCCTACCCCTGTAGAGGTACTAGTTAAACCACAACCTAAGAAACAGAAAGCAAAGGTTAGACATCCAATTGATCCATATGCTAAATATAGAGAGAAACCACCGTTTCCCCAGAAATTAGCTATGTTAAATAGGGATACAAACTTTGACGAGATTAGGAAAGTTTTTAAAAATCTAACGATAAACTTACCTTTTCTGGAAGCAATTAAAAAATTACCTCACCATGCTAAGTTGCTCAAAGAGTTGTGCACTAAAAGGCGTAAGACAAATATTCCTAAAACGCCTTTTTAACGGAACAGTTTCCAACTTTAATGGAACACAATGGAATCGTTAAGTACAAGGACCCTGGTCGTCCCACTGTACAATGCACCTTAGGAGATTCCCACATGACGATCGCTTTACTAGACCTGGGTGCGAGTGTTAACTTACTCCCGTATTATCTATATAAACAAATAGGTCTACAAGAGATGTAACCTACTAAAATAACATTACAATTAGCGGATCGATCTATTAAGTACCCTAAGAGTGTGGTTGAAAACGTGCTTGTTAAGGTCCAGGATTTCTACTATCCTGCTTATTTTATTATCCTCGATATAGAAGTCGCTAACGACTCTGTTCCAATCATTTTAGGGCACCCTTTCTTGACAACTGCCAACGCGCTCATAAACTGTTGCGATGGTTTGATGTCCTTGTCTTTTGGCCATCTTTCTGTTGAAGTAAATGTTTTTAAAATGATGAAACAGTTACCAGATTTGTCTGTAGATGGGGAGGTTAGCTTGATCGAGAGCTTAGCTCAAGATTATTTTAATAACACGTTTCTGGATGACCAGATGCACAAATTCCTTTCCTTTGGAAGTTCCAACTTCGACAAAGACTCCTTGGACATAGATGAAATTGAGGAAGATTTCCTTCGACTCTTTTGCAACTCTTCCCTGCCACCTCGCGAGTCACACCCTGCCAACATCCATTTATCCCTTGACGTTATGACGAAAGATAAATTTTTCACCCGCTATCCCAGTGATTCTTTTGACCCACCTATTGAGGAATGTCTGGCATATCTCAAGGCTTCTAATGATCTAGATTTGAGAGCTCTAGCTGACACCCATTCATCTTCCATCACCAATTTTCCCCACCTTCCACCTTTTCAATGGAACTTGGACTTTGCACTTGACCCTCTTGTTTCTTCTGTGCTTAATGATTTTCTAAATCCTCTTAATACAGAAATAATTCCCAAGGGAAAGTCACTTGAAACCTTCATTTTCAGAATTGAGACAGTACCCACATTCTCATTTTTTCCATTCGTTCTTTCTAAAACATATCCATATCCAACATATCTTCCACAAATATCCATTTTCTCACTATCATTCACTTGGACACCCTCTCGTTCAAAGATGAAGAAGAAGGTGCATGCGCGGTTACGTTCAAGATCTATCAGACTTCGTTTTCATTTCAATAAGTTGCGTCATAGAGAATCTTAGTGCTTGATTCTGTTTGGGGGTGCATTCCATGTTATTTATTTATGGAATGACCCACAACTCTTTAAGTTGTTGATATATGGAAAACTGCAGGGTATATATATATCTAGTTGTTTGTTAAAGTCTCGAGTATCTGACTATAAATGGCTCATTTTGTTGTTTGGTGTACTTCCTTACAATTTCATATATTGGTAAGTGCACCATTCAGGTAACCGGGCCCTCCCTATGGAGTGTGTGGATGTAAGTACCTGATCCTAAGTCTACGATTAACATAATTCACGCTTTCCACTCTTACATATTTTCTCGATTTTTGGGTCATGTTCTTCTATGGTGTGAATTATGTAATTATTGTTTTTCATTTTTCTTATATTAAATATTTTTCATAAAAAAATAAAAATTGTTAAAATCATAAACATAGTAATTTAGAAGTCTCGGGAATCTGACCTTAAAAGACCCACGTTAAAACAAATTTTCTAAACTTCGTTGCCAAAAATTTGTTTGGGGGTGGGGTGTTCGTTTTCCATCCGGGATTGTCCAACTTTCCATCTGTGTTGCTTAGGCTGTTTAATTGTATTTTGATTCGGGTTGACATTATCTATGAAATTAGATTTCATTCGTTCGCATAACTTAAATCATGCACGCACTTCGAGGCATTTTCCATCTTCTCATTTGTCACCCACGGTTGGAATAAAGTGTTTTATAGATCATTGGATTGAAAATTCTCTCCTGATTGTTTCTATATCTCATTCATAAAAATCGGACCGGTAACGAAACGACAATTTTAGTTTGAAGTTGCGCAAAAACTCGACGAAAATTGAAAAATCAAATTGGGCTTGGGCCCAATCTCATGCGCACGTGCATCCGTTTCCTTCAAACCAACAGTTCGCGATTTCCTTTCTCCACCACCACCATTAACAAGCTTGAAACCCTAACAAAATAAAATAAATAAATAAAAAAAAAAATAAAAAAAATAAAAAATAAAAAAAAAAAAAAAACACCCATCAAATCTTCTCCAAACCTCTCCCACACCAATTTCAAACAATTTAAACCACCAAAAATCCTAAAAACTCGAATTGCCATGCCACCACCGCACCACCACCATTGCTTTCTTAGTTAGGGAGTCTCAAACTCCATCCCCACATTTCATTTAAACCCCCAAATCGTTCCAAATTCTCAATGGCTCAAAGACAAAGGATTTTGCCGGAACAATCGTTTACGGTCGACCATTTTGCACCGTTTTACGGTAACGAGATGACTCAGAAAGATTGGAGTAGGTTGTGGTACTCGAAAGATAATTTTTACCACGAAGATTTGGTCCGACAATTTTATAGGATGAGGGAGTTGGATGGGAATAGGATTTTTGTTAAGGTGGCCGGGAGGAGGAGAGAAGTATCTACTGGGTTGTTGGCTGAGATTTTAGGCATTCCGCCTAGACGCCATCTCAATGCCACATTACAAGAATCCCAATTTACTGGGATCGAGCCTTTGATGAACGCGACTGTTTTGGAAGGGAACTACAATGCGAGCTCGCATTGTGTTCGCCAGTTGTCTCTGATAACCAACCAGCTAGTTATAGCTCAGTGGATTAGTAGGAATGTCATAGGGAAGGAGAAAGTCAGTGACATCAGTCTGAATTGTCTTCACGTTCTATGGATACTCCATGAGCAGAAGTATGAATTATGTATTTTGGAGTTTTTGAGTAACATGATTAGGGGAGTTGGGAAGAGTATTGCACCTCTCCCTATTTTGATAACGAAGATCATGATGACCTTGAGAGCGACTTCAACGTCTGATAGGATTTGGCTGAAAGAGCACAGAAATCCTCATATTTATACAGAGTGTATCCAAAAAGTTTGGAGGTTGCCTAAAGAGAGGGTAGTTGAAGAGGATGACTCGGAGATGAGGAGGACACGACATGTCTTGATGTCGATGCCTTGGAGAGGTGTAAGTCGGATGCAGAATGTATGACTGTGATTCATCGTGGCATGCCTTCTCTCAATACTATTTGCAAAGACCTGCGGACTCGGCAGGCTACCATGCATCATAACTTCGAGACTCGTGCCCAGTGCGAGGATGAGCGTTGGGAACAAATGAAGGCCGAGATGGTAGCTCAGTGCAAGTTCTGAGACGATATGCTTGCACGCTTTCCACCCTGATAAGATCCCAAAACTGTAGTTTTAACCATGTAACAGTCATACTTTTAGACCAATTATGTGAGTAATAATTAAGAGTTAACACTGATCACGTGTTTTTATGCATTTCAGGTTTCAAAGTCCATTATGTGCAGAAATGTGCCACTTTAGCAAGATAAAGGAGCAAAGGTCGGTTACTAAGGAGTTCCGTGATTAAAAGCCAAGATTCAAGAAGACAAAGCCTTCCTAAAGCCCGATCAAAAGCTGAAAAGTCGACACGGGCAGAAACAGTACACAAGTCAGCAGAACTTCTGAAGGCCGTATCTTTGGACTCAGACATCAGAATGGGGCCTACCTTATGTCAAAACGACCGGCTCGGAAAGAGCTTTCCAATGGTCCAAGTCTTGACCCAATCAGAGGAGCAGAAGTGAACAAAAAGTCTGTTGAAGCCAACTGCAACTGAAGAGGCCTTTTTGGACTGAAAGAAGTGGACTGAAAGAATCAGGCCCAAAACATGGCTCCAAGCCCATGCACGATTTTTGGATCTGAAAGTATAAAAACCAAAGCTTAGCTCTTTGTTAATGGTAGCTAGTTAGACCTAAAACAATATAGATAATTCTAGATCTAGTTCCAGTATTTTAATTAAGTTTTAGTTCCATTTTCAATTCTTGTTTTAGATTAAGTCTTTGAATCATTGTTCTTGATTGATTAGATAAATAAAATAGTTATTTTGTTAATTTCGATTTTGTCATCTCAATTTATAGATCTAGTTTTAATTCTTGTTGATTATCATTTCGTAGTTTAAGTAGATTGAAACATTGTTAGTCAATTTAGTTAAGTTAGAATTTTAATATGATGTGTAGTTATAATTCAATGGGAAATGATGGTTTGATCACTCAAGGCTAAAACCTCCATTAGAGGGGTTGATGAAGCCTTGATGAAAACTTAGTGGTATAGTGTAGAAGCATTGTAGAATCTATTCCAATCTAGAAGGTCGTGATTCGCCATGAGAATGGGTGGACGACCTCACATGCTAGTTAGTATTCGGTAGAAATGCCATGAACACTAGGGATTAGAACTCGAATTTATTGCCGCAAGAACGTAAGAATCGAGATACAAGAATCTATGCTAGGTTATTAAGTTGGATTCGAGGTGGATTCAATTCCCCTCTAATCCTTTATCTAGATTCAAAAACAATCATATTTCCATAGCATTCGTAGTTAACTTCAACATAATCAATTTCATATAGGTATCGTGAGTATAACACCCTTCGTAAAGCTCTCATTAGACTTAAGACCGACTAATTAGATTAGAAAACATTCCATGCTAGAGCACTAGGAGTGGAACGAATTTATTACTCCACTCTATCTTGATAGAATTGAGAGTAGAAACTTTGATAAATATAGACACATAACACAGTTGTAGTTTACTTACGTTTTGAGTTCATCGTTCATTTCGTAGGTAGACTATTCATTTTTATGTTTATCACACCCCAGGTCGGTTCTTCTTCTGAAGAGGTTTCTGTGAGGCACGAGCATCGTCGCTACAGGACAGATGGCTCTAGCCTATCGGGAGCTCAGGAGCCATCTCCTTCCCAGGTGCCTTCCACTACCAGCAGCGAGTGGTTTAGGGCTCTTATGGATTAGATGTTGTTTTTATTGTTCCTTTTATGTTTTATGTATTTTTTTTTTAGTTCGGATGTTAAACTTTGAATTTCAAAGTTAAAATGTGAAATTGGTAGTTAAAATGTTGTTTGAATTTCATTTTTAATATAATATGGTTCTTTTCAAATTGTGCATTGTTTTTATTATTAATCCCACCTTCCCGAATTGTTTGGGGTGGTATTATTTAGTCTAGCATGATTTTTATATGATCCACAAATTTATTATATAATTTTGCGATGATTGTTAGGAATATTGTCGATATGGGCATGGCTATGAATAGATATTGTGGTAGGATGAAATCTTGATGAGTTAGGCAATTTCTATCCTAAATTCAACCTAAAAGATATTAGGTTTGTTTTGGAATAGAGAATATGGGTTGTTTCCGTTTTCGGTTTCGGAAATATTTTGTTTCCAGCAATTGCCTTAAAACTTTTTGGCAACTTGTTGATTCATTTTGGAAGATCAAAACCTATATAAACTTCCTTCATTCTACACTCACAACCCACACTACACCTTACTTTCATCTCTCACTTTTCACTCCCACGTTTCCCATTTTTCTTCTCCATTTTAGCAACTCAGTAGCTCGGAGCGCGCCTGCGCCCCAGTGGAGCTCCACCTGCACCCTAGGCACTGTCAGCCAGAATTTCATCAGAGCACAACCCGCGCCCTACCAAGCCTAGAGCTGAGCGCGACCTGCGCCCAAAACACTGGAATTCCTGTTTTCATCATGAGCGCGACCCGGACCCATCTAAGGCAAAAAGTGAGTGCGCCCTGCACCCAAGTGCCTGGAACTCAAAATTCACCAGAGCACGACCCGCGCCCATCCTAGGCATAGGTTGAGCGCACCCTGCGTGCCCTGACCCCCATGGGCACGAAAAACTCCAATTTTTTGTGGGTTGTTCCAGGATCGTTGCAGCTGTTCTAGAGAGTAGTTTTGTGATGACTTCTCCTATAGTAATACCAGAGTAGTCTTTCGAACACTTGTTGGGGAGCGAGACTTATGGACATTGGTTCCGCGAAAGGATTATGCAGTTCGGATGGAGGCATCTTCTGGTAAGTAAAGACGACTCATATTCACCTAAGCTTACTGAATTTTTTTTACAATAATGTTAAGTTCTATTGTAACCAGGATGGAGAACAAGAATTTTCTATCACGGTTGATGACACACCACTAGAATTCAATAAGTATGTGGTAGCGTTAGTTTCGGGAATACTAATACCTGATCCTATTCACACGTAGGGATATATGACCGATAATGCATACCTCTATGACTATACATATTTCCATGAGTATTATGGGGGAGGGGTATTTCGTATAATGGACCAAGGGCGTTACAACATAGCCCTTGGTAGCATGTCCCTAAATGTAGGCACCACTATGTTATTCATCCTGATGAATATTTTAGGGGATTGGCAGTTTACCTCTGCAAATAGTACCGCTGGTGACGTTTTCCTTGCTGTAGGTGAGGGACGTCGCCGATATGACATTCCCCGAGTATTAGTGGCTAGTCTTAAAAGAGCCCAAAGCATGCAACATAAGTATCTTCTTATGCCTGTTTTGGTTTGCCGCATCATGCTCAGTTGTATACATGAATTTTATACCCACCAATTGGGTGGTTCGCTCATTTCGAGTAATGACTTGGCCGGGATGGCAGGTGCAACCTCATTTGGTTGCTCCTTACACCCCATCAGACATAGTAACACTAGACAGGTTAGCACAAGTTGATGACACACGGCGGCGGGCTTGGCAAGTTATCATGGCATGGCAGGATGCGAAGGAACCTCCTCTCTTTGGAGAGGGAAATGAGGATGAGTATTAAACGGGAGTTAAGGTTAGTTTTTATTTCAGTTATGGTCTATTTATGTCCCAAGCAATTCATTTCTCATTAACCCCATAACGGGTGGAACTCTTATAGAGTTGCGTCAGTTTTTATTTTCTATATTAATATGTTTTAACCTTGTTTTGCAGATGTTCCAGAATTTCACGCGTTTCCATGGTATTTCTCTACCCTATTTATTTAAATACTTTTAGGACAAAGCATGTTTCATGTTTGGGGGAGGGGGGCGACATAGAAACACGTGTAATCAAGGTATCTGTTAGGATATAGATATGTATAGTATGCACTTGTTTTCTAGTTAAAAAAATCAAAAATTTTAAAAATATTAAAAAAAAGTTTATGCTGTACACTTAGGAATATTAGTATTGATTTCCTTCTCTAGGCCCTTGATAATCTAGAAATCTCATGTAGCTTTTGTATTAGAATAGTTTTTAGAAACTTAGGTTAATATGTAGGTAATAATCCTTGCATCTATCTATAAATATGTTACATGAGTATCTATGATTCTCGGGCAAGAGTTTTTCAAATCTAGGCTAGAGTACTTATTTTACAAATCCTGTGAGAATATAGCCTAAAGCCTTATATGAGTGAAACATTTGAGAAATGCAACACAAGGGAGAAGTAAAATTCGGATAGAGAAATCACACGTCCACTTGCTTGATCACTATACCATATCCTAAAGCGGAATTTAGGCCCTCTTTGGATCGATATAGCAGAAATTCAAACCTATGAATTATTTTTCCGCTTAGTAAGCCCCTCGAGCCTTTCTTTAGCCTTTCATAAACCACAAATCCTTTACCCTGTTACAAAACAAACAAAATTAAAAAAAAAATTAAAAAAAAAAAAAAAAAAAAAAAAAAATCAACCTACCCATTCTTTGAATGAGTCTGAGAATAGAGATGAAGAATAGAAAAGAGAAAGACCTTTGAAATCAAGAATTTGTTAGTCGCTTCAAATAAGAAAAGAAAGTTTTCATCCAAATAAAAAAAAAATAAAAGAAAATAAAGAGTTAGAACTCCAAAAATAGAATCTAAGAAGTCAAAAGCCAAAGAAAAAAAATATATATATATGGCTAAGGATGGAAACAAAGTATAGAAGCAAAAGTAAAAAACAAGGTTTTCTCTAGTTACTTAATATGAAGACTCTATTATCTCGGACTTGTCCATTTTGAATATCCATTTCCTTTCTTCTCAAACCATCTCCTAATCCCCACAACACCAAATAAAGACCTCTAGCTCAATTAGGAATAGGTTAGTGTGATAGTAAGTGGCAGATGTGTTGACTCCGGCTTCCTTGTGTGTTATTGAGATTGTAAGGTAAAGTGTGCCCACTCCACACTGTAAGGCCTAGACATGTATCAGAGTGGTTTTTTTCTTGACATTTATGTGAGGACCTACTTAAGGACGTTATTCCGAGTTTTCATAAACGGACCTGCTAGTGCATTTCATAGTATTACTCATTGTATATATGTTTATTCATAGATGATTGATTATTATGCATATATTAGCTTAGGTTTCGACTTGATTATTCTTTATTCATTGCTAGTGAGATATATAGATAATTGGGAGCATAAATAAGGAAACAATAGTTTTATTTCTTAGTCGTTGTAGTATAGATAAAGTTTGTGAGTACCTTCACTGGAAAACTCTCACGAGGCTATAACTCATCCACTAGGGAATTCCTAGTGGTTTAAGGCCTTGTTGCATATGGTCAATGCAATCGCACTCGGCGAAACGAGATTAGTTAGAACTCCATTTTTGATCACTTATGCTAATTTATCATATTTGCTTGAGGACAAGCAAAATGATGTTTGGGGGTGGTTTGATAAGAGCCCAAAACTGTATTTTTAACCTCTTAACAATAATACTTTTAGACCAATTATGCGAGTAATAAATAAGAGTTAATGCTGATTACGTGTTTTTATGTATTTCAGGCATTGAAGTCAGTTATGTGCATAAATGTGCCACTTTGATGAGATAAAGGAGCAAGGGTTGGTTGCTAAGAATTTCTGTGATTAAAGGCCAAGATTCAAGGAGAAAAAACCTTTGTAAAGCCCGGTCAAAAGTTGAAAAGTCAAAGTCAACGCGGGCAGAAACAGCACACAAAAGTCAGCAAAACTTCCGAAAACCGTATCTTTTGACTCAGGCCTCCGAATTGGGTGTACCATATGTCAAAACGACCGGCTCAAAAATAGCTTTCCAATGGTCCAAACCTTGACCCAATCATACGAGTAAAAGTGGACGAAAAGTCTATTTAAGTCAAAGCTTCCTGAAAAGAGCCCTGTGGACTGAAGAAATTGGGCTTTGGGCTCAATTTTCCGGCCTAAAACATGGATCCTCAGCCCATGCACAAAAATGTGGATCTGGTCTCCTCCATTTCCACACACAAGACTTAGCTCTTAGGATCAATTAGCTTAGGATAGAAAGTAGCCATTAAAGAATAATCTAGATCTAATTTTGTGTTTTTGAATTAGTTAATTAATTAGTTTTCATTCCATTAATTAGTTTCATTCCTTGTTTTAGATTAGTTATTGGAATAATTGTTTATCATTCATTAGATAAATAAAGTAGTTAGTTCTTGATAATTTCGATTTTGTTATTTAAAATTGCTTAGATCTAATTTCAATTCTTGTTATTTAATTATTTCTTAGTTGTTAATTTAGATTTCAATTATTGTTTAGTTGAATTTAATAAAGTTAGAATCTTTATATTATGTCTTATTCAGTTTCAATTGGAAATGAGAACCTAATGGTTCTAGGCTAAACCTCCATTAGAGGGGGTTGAAGAAGCCTTGATGAAGCTTGATCGTTGTTAACTTAGAAATCGTCGTGATAATCTATTCAGTTCTAGAAAGTGATTAGTTCACCATGAGAATGGGTTTGGTTGGTTTACATGCTAGTTATTAATTGGTAAAGATTGCCATGTATAATTAGGGTTTAGAAATACCATTTTTTTTATATGCGAAAGCATGGAAATATGGATCACGACGAATCTTTGTTAGTTGATTAAGTCGAGTTAAGGTGGAATCAATCCCCCCCTAATTCCTTATCATATAGTATCAATTTAGCATTTCCGTAGTTGAATTAGCGTATCTTGTTATTTGAATGTGCATCGTAGTATAATCCCACCATTACTCTCATTAGACTTTGGATATATTCGCAATATTAGAAAACATTGAATGCTAAAGAACTAGGAGTGGAACGAATCTTCTATTTCAATAGTATCAAGAGTAGAAATCTTTGATAAACACTGTTTTCGTATAAGTCTTAGTTTTACTTGCGTTTGAATTTTATCATTTATTCGTAGGTAGAATTATTCAATTTTTACGTTTATCATTTTTCTACTCAAGTTTTGCTCACTCCAGTGCATAGTGGGCACACTTTACCTTACAATCTTAATGACACACAAGGAAACCGAAGTTGATCAAACACATCTGCCACTTACTATCACACTAACCTATTCTTAATTGAGCTAGAGGTTTTTATTAGGTGTTGCGGGGATTAGGAGATGGTTTAAAAAGGAAGGAAATGGATATTCAAAAAGGACAAGTCTGAGATAATAGAGTATTCAAAATATGTAACTAGAGAAAACCTTGTTCTTACTTTGCTTCTACACTTTGTTTCCATCTTTAGCCAATTCTTTCTTTTTCTTTTAGCTTTTGACTTTTGGAGAATGACCTTTGATTCTGTTTTTGGAGTTCTAACTTTTTCTTTTCTTTTATTTTTCTTTTCTTTCTTTTCTTTGGATGGAAATTTCCTTTTCTTATTTGAAGCAACTAACAAATTCTTGGTTTCACAGGTCTTTCTCTTTTCTATTCTTCATTTCATCTCTATTCTTAGACTTATTTAAAAAATGGGTAGGCTGATTTTTATTTTTATTTTGTTTTGTATAAAAAGGTAAATGATTTGCGGTTTATGAAAGCATAAATAATGGGTCATAGGGGTGACTAGCGAAAAATTATTTCATATAGGTTTGAATTTATGGCTATATCGACCCAAAAATTGCCTAAATTCTCGCTTAGGATATAGTATAGTGATCAAGCAAGTAGACGTGTGCTTTCTCTATTTGGAATTTATTTCTCCCTTGTGTCATTTCTCAAATATTTTACTCATATAAGGCTTTAGGCTATATTCTCACAGGATTTGTAGAATAAGTATTCTAACCTAGATTTCAAAAACTTACTGTCAATACAACCATAGATACTCATGTTATATATTTATAGAAAGTTGCAATGATTATTACCTACATATTAACCTAAGTTTCTAAAAACTATTCTAATTTAAAAACTAACGTGAAATTTCTAGATTAATATCATCATGGAGAAAGAAACAATACTAATATTCTTAAGTGCATAGTATAAATACTTTTTATTATTTTTTTATTTTCTAATTTTTATAAGACAAATAATACGTAATATACAACCTAATATGTGCTTAAACATTAACAACATGTTTCTATGTCACCCCCAAAACAATTTGGGAGAAGGGGGTTCATGAAACAATTCAATAACACAATTAAATTATGTAACTAACTACTTTTTATGATTTTTAACATTTTATAAATAAAAGTGCGTAATTTACATCCTAAAAGTGTCTAATTTTTGCTAATGTTTCTATCCCACCCCCAAACAATCAAACGCTTTGTCCTCAAAGTGTAAAGAGATAAGGAAAGAATTTACCATAGAAACGTGGTAAAAATTGGCAATACCTGTAACATAAATATAATAAAGATAATATGATAACATGAAGCATAATACAACTGTTACGTACTAACTAACACAACTTCTACTGGAGTAAACATGACAGGCAAAGGGTGGCAAAAAGATTTGAAATGAAATACCAAAATATGCCACCCCCAAAAAAAATTTGAAAACTCTTTTGAAGTTTGAAAATTTTTGTGGCTTATACTCCATTAAGGTGGTATTTTACAAAAAAAATTATTGGTCTTTTAAAGTCAAATTCCCCTAGACTTAATATGGGGGTCGTTTTAAGTCAGATTCTCCTAGACTGTGCACACCCCCAAACAAGCAAGAAACTAGGGTGGCACAAAATGGATGATGTGTGGTCAACTATAAACTAATAGTCGAAAGAGGGGGGTCTAGCCATAAAAACATGATTCTAAATGCACCTCCAAACAGAATGAAGTTGTATAATTGGAAGCAATCATGTAGAAGAATGAAATAAAATTTATGCAACCCATCAAAGAATATATGCAAACCATCATGTTATAGATGTTTTAAAGAGTTAGAATGACCCAAAAGATGAATTAGTGATATTTTAGGGGAGAAAGGAATGAAGTATGGATCCTGATGTCTTTCATGAGGCTCAGGTGAGGAAAAATAAGACAAACTAGGTTTCTCACTACACTCGGTCAAAGCTTGGCTCTCAACTACAGGAATGGTGTACTCATGGGATTGTGTGCTAGGCAAACATTCTTCACCATGAGGGTTGAAAAAATTATAGAGGGTCTTTGAGGCAATTGGCTCAAGTGCAAATTTGAGGTTCCACTAAAATGGTGGGTGAATGGATGGCTTAGTTGTGGTAGATGGTTGGATTTTAGGAGGTGGTAACTCAGGTGGATGGTGGTCAGTTGGTGGTTCATCAGTTGGTGGATCCTCACACGCTCTTAAGAAATCCTAGAAATCTTCATCTAGCTTAGCTGAATCCATAAAGTTGTGGTTCATGGCATTATCATTAAGAAATTCATCTATTTCATCCATTGTTATTTCCTCAGCTGCCAAACTAAATTGAGATTGCTCTAAAGATGTAACTTCCTCTTTTTCTTGCACATTAACTTGTTCATGCCTTAGATTAGAATTGTTAATCTCTATTTTCTCACCTTCTTCCTCTAAAACACTATAAGTATCCTCAATGGCATCATTCGAATGTGTTGATAAATCATCCAGCCGAGTGCGGTTAGCAAACACAAAAGCCCGGACATGCTCAACAGGAGGGTCTATATTAAGAGAATGCCAATAGTTATCAAATTCTTTCTTTGTCACATCTTTAGAAATATCTTCTAATGTGTCATCATTATATTCATCTTTAGATGGATTAGTGGGAGGTTCTTCGGAGGCATATCTAAAATTTGAGTGGTCATCCAAAACAAGTCACAAAGAGTCGTCTTCAAGAATTTCCTCATCCAGGTGGGGTGTGGAGTCAACATAATGGTTAATGGGAGGGTCATGGGAAGGTAATGATTCATGAAATTTAGGGTAGGTCTTAACTAGGTCGAATGGTGTGGTTATGGGAATAGGTTGTTCTAGTTGTGTGTCGATCTCTGGCAAGGTTGAAAGTTCTTTGTTAGGTGAGGGGATCATGGAAATCATCTGGGCTATGTTCTTCAACATAGTTAGGTTATGAAGCATAGTTTGGGAAATTCGGTCTGGGAAGGGTGGCGAACTAGATGGTTGGGTAATTTCTGGTATAGTGGAAGGGTCTGGCTGGTATGGTGTGTGATAGTCATAGTTATTGGCATTTGAGTGACTCTGGTTGATATCGTACTATGATGGATTAGGTTGAAGCTAAATAAATATGGGACATGAATGGGCGGTGTGGTCTGGATCTGAACAAATTGTGCACGAAAAAGTGTTTGGTTCGTTTCACACACTCATTAAGGAACTAGAAGTAGACGACACTAGTTGACTCCCTGTATAGTTTGGATGACTAGAAAACTCTTGATTGTATGGGTCACTATAAAAATTTGAAAATTGAGGCTCATTATTATTATTATATCCTATAGTAGGCTCAAACTCTTGATATGATGGGCAATGAGAAACACAATGGTAAGGACTACCACAGCATGAACATGGTGAAGGGTTTTCATAATAATCACATGATTGATCTTGATATGATGGGTAATGAGAAGCCCAATGGTAAGGACTACCACAGCATGAACATGATGAAGGCTGTGCATAAGAATCACATGATTGTTTGTCTACATATTGATATGCCATAATGGTTTTAAAAATATATTCTAGGACAATTAATATGCAAACAAAACTCTAACTATAAATTTTTATATAGGCTTGTGGTATTATGTTTTACAAAAAACAAGCCTGATTATACTAGAATTAAAACTCCTCTGACAGAAGAGACAAAGAGTGAAAGAAAGAATACCCGAATGCCTCCTTGCTACGCGTATGAATAGCGTCTTGTATACGCAATCCTAGTGTATTTAAGAAGATGAAAACACTGAATATACTTGAATAAATGAAAGTTTGAACTAACCTGTGAAATCGGGATTATTCAGAAGAGGGCGCAGGGCACGCTTGGAATTAGCCTAAACAGGGCGTGAAGCGCGCTCTTGGCTGACTCGAAGTCCAGGCGCTTGAGCACGGGGCGCACTCAGAATTTGGCTTAGTAGGGCGTGCTCTTGCCTAAGATGATGTCCAGGCATTTTAGCATGGGGCGCGCTTGGAATTAGCCTAAAACTGGCGTGGGGCGCGCTCTTGCCTAAGACTATGTCCAGGCACTTTGGCGCCGGGCGCACTCAAATGATAGGGTACTTAGAGCATGGGTGCGAGCTCCAAAAAATTGTAAATATTTACAGTAATTTGTTAAGACCTCCAGTAAGTCGCCTGTAAAATGTTAGATCAATCGGAGTTATGAAAGTTCTTCTACTACCCTGCAAAGTTTGTGAAATAGGTTTTGGACACAAGACAAACAAACGAATGGTTAACCAATCAAAACAGAGCCAAAAATCTCCAAAATTTTATTTACAAATCCTAACATATCATGCGTGTTCCTGTAAAAACTTTAGAGCATTTGGAGTTCTACAAACCCTCCTTATCGGTTGTTATTCCAGAAATTAAGTATTGCAAAACTGCAGAAACACACTAGAAACAAATAAAAAATACTTCAAATTTTTACTTCAAACTCCCGACTTATAATAGATACTCCTATAAAAATATTAGAATTTTTGGAACTGCCTAAGTAACCTTACTCGTCAGGTTTTCCTGGAACTTACAGTTAGAAAGCGGAAATGTAGCACTGTAACGATTGAATTAGTTCGCTAGGTAAAATAACTTGGAAAAATCTAAATGTATTCCAGTAAATCAACAACACCTTAAAGATTATGCCTGTAAATTTTCAGAATTTTTTGAAATTTATAAATACCTTTGCTGCAGTGTTCTTCACTGTGAATCCGCAGACACAAGGGAGGCGAGCGTGCTCTGAACAAGGCAAAATGGAAGGCGTGTGCCCCTGTGCCTAAAACAGTGAACAATACCGAAAATGCAAGAAATAAGAAAGAAAAATTAAAAGGGTGGGTGGGTTGACAATCGGTGATTGCCCCTTGGATTCAACCAATTGAATTCTTGTCCTGAATGAGTTTAAGATGGCAACGGCGCCATTTGATAAACCATAAAGACTCAACTAAATTACTCTACTTTTTATTCTTACGGTATCAAAAATTTATTTTCTACTCTCACATATAGATTTATGCAATATATATAGTACAGAATCGTTCCACTCCTAAATTACCAAGACATATTAGAATCCAATTAATCAAACACAAGGAAACAATGGTGAGAGTAATATTTACAGAGGTGAATTTATACTATGAAACAAAATATATAAATTTAACTTATACTAATTTAACTAAGCAATTGAATATGACTTGAATAAAATATGGAGAAGAAATTAGGGGGGCTTGATTCCACTTTGATTTATTCCTAATATGCTAGTGTAAATTATTACAATCCTAACCAATTAAGATTAAGTATTTGATCCATAACTATTCATGGAAATCTCTGTCAACTAATAATTAGCATGTGAGGAAGTTCAACCCATTCTCATGGCGAATCAACTAACCTACTAGAGTGAAACTCTTAACCTGCAATAATTCTAACTAACAATCAAGTCTTCATCAAGCTTCACCAAACCCCTCTAATAGAGGTTTAGCTAGAAGTCATTAGACTATCATTAATAGAAGAATAAATAGAAAACATAATGAAGAACAATAGCTTGACTTTTATTAATCTAATGGAGGCTACAAACTAAACTAATTAACTAAAACTAAACTAAACTAAACTAAAAAGGGAGAGAGAGAGAACCCTAATTTTAAACTAAACTAAAGATGGGAATAGTCAACTTTTGTTTATCCTTAAACCTCTTTATATAGGAGAGGTTTAGGTTTACAATTTCATGCATGGGCTTTGGAGCCATGAAATCAAGCCCAAAACCTAATTACATATGTCCAAAAAGGGTTTCTCTGCGCAAAATTACTTCAACACCCTTTTCATCCACTTCTGCTACTCTGGTTGGGTAACGGCTTGAACCATTAGAAATCTCTTTCCGAGCCGGTCGTTTTGATATATAATAGGCCCATTCCAAGGTCTGGGTCCAAAGATACGGCCTGCGGAAGTTCTGTTGACTTTTCTGCTCTTTTTCTACCCGTGTTGACTTTGACTTTTCAGCTTTGATTAGGGTTTAAAAAGGCTTTTTTCTCCTTGAAACTTGGGCTTTAATCATAGAACTTCTTAGCAACCAACCTTTGCTCATTTCTCTTGCAAAATTGACATATTTCTTCACATATTTGACTCTAATAATATTATTAAGGGGTTAAAACTACAGTTTTAGGCTCTTATCATTGATTCTCCACAGTCTTTGGATATTACAGACCCGAAACAACGAGTTCTATATTATTACTTTTCTTTGGGACCAACTCACGTAGTCAAGGCAAAGTACTGCTTCCCTGCCCACCTTTGTCACCAAGATTATGCTTGCTTGGGGAGCAGTAGTACCTACAGACTATGTGGCAGTCCAGACTGCCACAGATACACCTGTATACCGTCATTGTGTGGCGTTCGACTGGTTGCCAATAGAAGAACGTGTCGTAGAGCACGCAACAGAGGATCTCCTGCCACCACCTCCGGTCGACTACTTCGCTCCTAGAGCTATTTCACAGTTTACGCGCCCACTGGATGTGATTGCATTCATGTACGAGGGTCAGCGGCGCCTACACCATCGTGTCCTTAACATGCAAGATGAGGAACGCACTTCTAGAGAGGACTAGGATGCTTTTCAAGATCTCGCCACTCAATCTCTTAACAAGTTACAAAATGCGATTATTCCTGTGTCCAGATCTCAGAGAGTCTGCCGAGAGCCAGGAGATGATATCTCGAGACAGCCTTGACGTTAGATATCATGCACGAATTCTGATTAGGTAGCTCCCTAGTGTCCGTATAGATAGATGTTTATTTTTTTCCTTCAGTACTTATGTGTATAACTATTAGTATAATTTTAATTTTATTTGTTTGTTTAATTTTTCATATATGGAATTTGGTATATGAGTAGAAGGTAATACAAATACATCATGCCAAAATTTCCATTTTCTTTTGCATTACATATGTTTTCAAAAATACAAAAACCCAAAAAAATTCATAGTAGAATAATTACATAACCTACTAATTAGATAACCCATCTATTTCTCTATATCCAACATCCCACGCTCCAAACTTGTTTGGGGGTGGTATATTTTCAACGAACACGATGAACAGAGTACAGGTGTACTGCCATTTTTGCTCATGTTTCTATGGTAATTTCTTTTCTTATCTCTTCATACTTTTAAGACAAAGCATATTTTTGTTTGGGGAAGGTATAGTAACATTTTGCAAAAACTAGGCAATTCTTATATTAGTATATTCTTTCTTTTGTTTAAGAATTTTCAAAAAAGACCAAAAATATTTTTTTGTTTAGTACTAAAAGTCTTGTTTCCTTTTTCTATAAGGAATAAATAATCTAAAAGTCTCATTATAGTAATAGTGTATGGATTCGTTCTTCGAACTTAGAATAATATGCATACAATAGTTTCTGCATCTTTTCATGAATGGCATGCATAAGCATTTAATTGTATATAGCAGTGAGTTTTTGAGACCAAGGTTAGAACAATTAAGTTCCATATCCTGTGAGAATCTAGCCAAAAGTCTCATCTGAATGATTATTGAGTGACAACACAAAGGATGTCCGAATAGAAAGACCACACGTCCACTTGCTTGATCACCACGCTATATCTTATGAGAGAATTTAGGTCATTTTTGGATTGATGATAAAAGATAAAATTGAATAGTCTACCTACGAAATGAACGATGAACTCAAAACGTAAGTAAACTAAACTAATCTTTTGATGCTCATATTTATCAAAGTTTCCTCTACTCTCAATCCTATGAGATATAGTGGAGTAGAAAGTTCGTTCCACTCCTAGTACTCTAGCATGGAATGTTTTCTAATCTAATTAGTCGGTCTTAAGTCAATGAGAGAGCTTCTGAAGGTGATTACTACGATACTTACTGAATTTGATTACTTGACTTTTAAACTACTAATGCTATGGAAATATGATTGTTTTGAATCTAGATAAATGATTAGAGGGGAATTGAATCCAACTCGAATCCAACTTAATAGCCTAACATAGATTCTTGTATCTCGATTCTTACGTTCTTCGGCAAGAAATTGAGTTCTAATCCCTAGTGTTCATGGCATTTCTACCGAAAGTACTAACTAGCATGTGAGGTCGTCCACCCATTCTCATGGCGAATCACGACCTTCTAGATTGGAATAGATTCTACAATGTTTCTACACTATACCACTAAGTTTTCATCAAGGCTTCATCAACCCCTCTAATGGAGGTTTTAGCCTTGAGTCATCAAACCATCATTTCCCATTTCATTATAACTACACATCATATTAAAATTCTAACTTAACTAAATTAACTAACAATGGTTCAATCAATTTAAACTACGGAATGATAATCAACAAGAATTAAAAATCAGATCTATAAATTGAAATAACACAATTCAAAATTGAGAAAACAACTATTTTATTTATCTAATCAAGCAAGAACAATGATTCAAAGACTTAATCTAAAACAAGAATTGAAAATGGAACTAAAGCTTAATTTAATTAAATGAAAACAGATCTAGAATTATCTATAATATTTTAGGTCTAACTAGCTACCATTAACAAAGAGCTAAACTTTTGTTTTTATACTTTCAGATCCAAAAATCGTGCATGGGCTTGGAGCCATGTTTTGGGCCAGAGAATCAGGCCCAAAACCCCATTCTTTCAGTCCAAAAAGGCCTCTTCAGCTGCAGTTGGCTTTCATAGACTTTTTGTCCACTTCTGCTCCTCTGATTGGGTCAAGTCATAGACCATTGGAAAGCTCTTTCCGAGCCGGTCGTTTTGACATAAGGTAGGCCCAATTCCGAGGTCTAAGTCCAAAGATACGGCTTTCGGAAGTTCTGCTGACTTGTGTGCTATTTCAGCCCGTGTCGACTTTTCAGCTTTTGACCGGGCTTTAGGAAGGCTTTATCTTCTTGAATCTTGGCCTTTAATCACGAAACTCCTTAGTAACCGACCTTTTCTCCTTTATCTCACTAAAGTGGCACATTTCTGCACATAATGGACTTTGAAGCCTGAAATGCATAAAAACACGTAATCAGTGTTAACTCTTAATTATTACTCACATAATTGGTCCAAAAGTATAACTGTTAAAGGGTTAAAACTACAGTTTTGGGCTCTTATCAATTGATATAGCCAAATCAACGTTAAAAACCCAAAAATATATATTTTCCTCTAGTTACCACTTTTTGACCCTTCAAAAATTTCTAAAAGCCTTTTTATTATTTGTCATCAATCCTTCACCCGTTACGACACACACAATAAAAAGCTTACCCAGCTGAGGAGGTGAGAATTAGATGGATATCAGAAAAAGAGAATAGAAGACGTTGTACAAAAAGAGATCAGTTAGTTGTTTTAAAAATAAAGAAAATAAAAGAAAGACCCATCGAAAACCAAAACTCTAAAAAAAAAAAACAAATGAGTCAAAAATTAAATCTCCCAAAAGTTCAAAATCAAAAGAAGTCGATATCAAAAGAAGCAGAAGCAAAGTTAGAACTCCCAAAAATCAAAATCATTTGGAGTCACAAATCCAAAGGGCTAAAGAATGAATCACGATTCAGAAGAAAATAACAAAACGAGATTTTTCTCTAGTTACAAGTATCTTGAATACCCAATTTCTCAACTTATCAGATTTTGCTTTTCTTTTCCTTTTTCTTTCTAAACCATCACTCTAGCCCCATAACTCTTAATAAAAGACATCTAGCTTGATTAGGAATAGGATGGTGTGGTAGTAAGTAGCAATTGTGATCGATCGACCTCGATTTCTTTTGGACGTCATTCGTGTATGTGAAGAATATAAATGATCGCTGCATTTGAGAGAACGAAACTTGAGTGAATCTATCAGAGAGTTTGTGTTTTAACACATCCTTATGAGAACCCACCTTAAGGACGCTCTCCAAAAGTTTCAAAAATGACTCTGCTTTTGCGTTTTATTGCTCATGTTTGTGCATTTATCTTCAGATATGATGATTTAATTACTGTGCATATTATATCCTAAGTTCAAAGGAGTTTTTTCTTATTCCTCTCAAACGAGATGTATAGATTTCTGAGAATAAATAAGGAGACAAGACCCTTAGTACTAGATAGAGGAAGTTTGTGAATACTTTCTCTGGAAAACTCCCATAAAGCTCAAGCTCGTCCACTAGGGAATTCCTAGT
Source organism: Coptis chinensis (assembly GCF_015680905.1). Taxonomy (NCBI): domain Eukaryota; kingdom Viridiplantae; phylum Streptophyta; class Magnoliopsida; order Ranunculales; family Ranunculaceae; genus Coptis; species Coptis chinensis. Next base: position 59,047,670 of record NC_141461.1, on the reverse strand, counting down.
GGTGTAAGGCCTTGTTGCATATGGTCAATGCAATCGCACTCTGTGAAATGAGATTAGGATAATAAATCACATATTTGTGATCTTCGTTTTCACTCATATCTTTGCTTGAGGACAAAAAAAATGTTGTTTGATAGGGTTATATACTAAAAGCATTACTTTTGTATTAACTCTAATTCTTTATATTTTGAATGAGAATCATATGAGAAAATGTTATGTATATTATATATGTTATTAGTTATATGCATGTGTCTAATACTTTATGTTGTAGATGATATAGTGTGAACACACAAAAAATCATATCATCAGTACCTTATAAAGTATAAGTAATTGTTCACAACCTAGATGGATTTGGACAAACTATTAGTACGGTTGTACTATAATCTAGTATTAGTCTATCTTGAGTATAGGATTACACTAGTACACTTTGTGTGTAGTGAACAGGAACAAGTGACGTTGTTTCTCTTTATACTGACTGTGTAAGAGAACAAACGCCTCTGTTATTATGGATGCTTGTCCTCCTAATCCGGATATAATAGCGAGCACTTACATGCATTGTACATTGCTTTAAATCATCAATGAGTGAGATTCATTTGTGAATCAACAAACTCGATGGATTGGGTAATGACATTGTATGTAAGGTGTGTTGTCGATTATAGAAGGGATTCGTGTCCCACAAGAAGGCGGGTTGATGATGTTCCCTTCAAGAGCTCAAAAAGATTGTCATGTAAACCCTGTAGGTGGATTTATTCCAACATGACAATGAGGTTGAGTGGTACTACTCAAAGACATAAGAAGTTGATTAATGTAGTTGTCAGTAACTTGACTTAAACAACGGACATTCGATATCTTAAACACGAGGAGATCAACGAGCATATAATATGGAGCCCATAAACTCTGACACGTAATTTGGGATTAGGGCGGTAGTGCAACAATGGCCTTTAGTGGAATAAGTCATTTGTTGACGGACTTGGGCCGTGTGTTCTGAACGAACATGGGAAGCCCAAGCCCATCAGGAGGCCCAACCCTAATTTCTCCTCATGGTCCCTGTTGTAGCCTATAAATAGAATACTCTTTCTCTTGGCCGAAATTAACCTATTCACTATTCACTGTATTAGAAAAATAGGCAAGGAAAGATAGATCCAAAATTGGATCTAGCTTTGTGAGAAAGAAGGGGGTTGGTAGATCGTTGTCCACACAACGTCCAATCTATTCTAAAAGAATACAACAGAAGATCAAGGGGTTGATTTCGGATTTTATAAAGCTTGGATTCTCAGAGTTATCTAAAATTGGATCTAAAAGGTATGTTTTCTATCCAAAACTGTGAACCCCATTAATTCCGCTACGCGTAGGTTCTCGCGGTTTGTAAAAATATTCGTTCTGAAAATAACGGTTCCTACAATTGGTATCAGAGCATGTAGATTTGTTGGTAGATGTAGAACTATTCTAACATGGTTTTGCAGGCATCTAGACTAACTGTTATGGTCAGAATGATTTCTGGAAAGAAATGGATCGTTTTTTATTTTATGAAAAATTTATCGTTTTTACAAGTTTTGATTATCAATGGATGTAATTTAAATCACGGTATATATCGTGTTATTGTTTTTATCATTGATGTAATCTATTGTAAAGATCAAAAGATCAAAAGATCAAAAAGATCAAGATTTGGATTGATCAAAATCTGGATCTGAATTTTTTCATTTGGGGCTTGGAAAAAAGCACCGGAAGTGGCTGGGTCGGCCTATACTGAAACAACTAAGCTGAGTCAGTCCTTTAACGCCAGAAAGAGAGAAATTGGAAGTGAGCGTGCCACGCGCCTTGGACAGGCAAAAGTGGAGCTGGTCGCTATTTGATCGCGCTGGAATCTTTGAAGGTTTAATCGCCCGCAGCGCCCTATCTGAGTATATTTGGGCGCTGGAATTACTCTTCAAGGCAGAAAGAGAATTTTTTTTTCTCTAAGATGAGATGATTTTGTTTGCTGTTCAAGGGTCTATGAAGTGATTTCGTGAGGTTTCTAGTGAAGGAAACAAGTCACTATTTCTAAAAAAAAAATCGAGTCAGTCGCCCCAAACCCCATCGGACTTTGCAAAGGCAACTAAAAGAGTTCGGCGAACAGGATGGAGCAATGAATATGGGCCATAACAGTTGGGAATTTGTTTTCCATTTTATTGTTCATATTTGCTTATTCTATATGCATCTTTTTATTTGTGGATGTTTGTTAAAAACTAAGCCCACATGAATAATAGATAACATGGACATAGGCCTGACCAGTAAACAGAAAGATCCTCAGTTCTAAATAACTAAGTGGGAGCAAGAATTTAGTTTCGTATAAATCCCACGGTCTCCATTATTGGTTTGTTGGTAATGTAATTATACTTGCGCGTCGGTTTTAATACCTTCCTCCATATCGGATGAGTCTAATTACGGATTACCAGAACAAACTTCTGAAGGACAACTATATGAAGTTATTAATGTATGGATTCACTTCTCCATCTGAAGGGATTCATTACAAATAATGGACTAAGAACTTGAGTAATGGTATACACTTAGATGTAAGTAATGGTATCCTCCCTATCGGAGTCACTGCTATTATTTGTAGGACCAAAAAAGGTCAGCATTTTAGTTTTACTTGTCTAGATGGCATGTGTCCACTTTAACGAGTGGGGTGCTGTTAAGTTGACAAGAAGTAGAACTAATAGGAAAAACCTCTCTACACGAATGTAGATAGGGTAAACGTCCACACTATCATGGCTTACTACATCTCGGTGTGTAGGGTGCTGACGGGTTAATTAATTGATTTTTAAGTTAACTCCATAAGTATTTTCACGAATGTAGAATGGTAAACGTCCACACTATTGTGGCTTACTACTTCTGTGTGGAAGGTGCAAGTGATGGGTTGATTAATTAATTAATTTTTGTTATTAACTCAAGAAGTTTTTGCCCTACATAATAGTTATTTTATGTGATTCTTAGGTTTTCAAAATGGTTACTTTCAACCCACTAGCAACTATTCTTAAGGAAAACAAACTTCTTGGCCCTAATTACATAGACTGGAATCGCAACTTGGATATCGTGTTGACTGTTGAAGAGTACAAATATGTACTTAATGAGGAATGCCCACCTAAGCCTGAAGATATTGCTAGAGAATAGGAGAAAGAAGCATATAAGAAGTGGAACAAGGCAGATGAGATGTCGCGGTGTTACATTCTGGCATCTATGTCAGGTGTGCTGCAACATCAGCATCAGGCCATGACCACGGCTTATGATATGATGCTTAATCTCAAGGAACTCTTCGGACACCAGAATAGGGCTGCTAGGCAAACTGCCATGAAAAACTTGATGACCACAACTATGACTGAAGGGACTCCTATAAGGGATCATATACTCAGGATGATGGCTTATCTGAATGAGTTGGAGATCCTTGGAGCTGATATCAATGTGGAAACATAGGTCGATATCATTCTCATGACACTGCCTGAGAGGTTTGAACCGTTCCGCCTTAACTACAACATGAACAAAAGGTTGTATTCTTTGGCGGAACTGATGACAGAACTTCAGTCAGCTAAGAGTCTCTTTAAGCAGAGTTATGTTGGGGTTTTATGCTCGAGAAGGTTTCTACTTCTACGCCTAATAGCGGAAAGAAGAAGAATAATGTTCAGAAGCATAAGAATATGGCAAAGAAGGGCATGGGACCCTAAGGAGCTGTGAAAAAACCTAAGGGCAAGTGCTACAAGTGCAAGCAGTCAGGACACTGGAAGCCAGATTGTCCTCTTCTCAACAAAGAGAATAATGGAGGTATGTCTCATGCACTAGTCGTTTAACATGTTTAGCGATGTTATCTACCAGTACCTGGTGTGTAGATACGGAAGCCACTAACCATGTCTGCATTTCATTGGAGAGGTTCCAGGAAACCAGAAAACTTAGTGTTGGAGAGATTGCCTTATCTTTGGGGATGCTACAAGAGTAGTAGTTGTTGTAGTGGAAGATGTTTGTTTATCTTTTGGTAGAAATAAGACTATGGTGTTAAAGAATTGTCTTTATGTGCCTAATTTTAGAAAGAACTTGATTTCAGTTTCTATGTTAATTAAGGATGGATATTCTGTTTCTTTTAAATGACAAGATTGTCATTAAGAAAAATAAACCTTTTATCTATTTTGGTACATTAGAAGGCAATTTATACATCATTAATCTTATTCCACCCACAGTGCATTAAATTTTACCCAGAGTAGTATTATTCTAGAAGTATTGAGAGGAGAGACATTAAACAACTTCAGTACCAATTGTACAAGAATAGGAACCACAACGTGTCACAAATGACGTACAAGAACAAGAGGTGCTTCGTCGTAGTGGGAGGGTTGTTAGACAACCAGACAGGTGATTGGTTTGGGAATGTCTTTAGATATAACCACTGATAACCAAGATCTTGATCCCTGGACCTATAATGAAGCACTCCAAGATAGAGATGTAATATCTTGGCAAAAGGCAATGAACTCTGAGATGAAATCTATGGATTCTGATCAGGTCTGGGAGCTTGTAGAGCCACCCAATGGTGTAAAACCCATTGGATGCAAGTGGGTATATAAAATGAATGTCAAGATAGCTTTCCTTAATGGAAGTCTTGAGGAAACCATCTATATGGAGCAACCAGAAGGATTCATTGAAAAAGGTCAAGAGCATCTTGTTTTGTACAAGAAATTTGATGGAAACATAGTGGTAATTCTTGTGCTTTATGTAGATGGCATCTTACTCATTGCAAACAATGTGAAAGTGTTAACAGACATAAGGGTATGGTTATCCAAACTTTTTGATATGAAGGACTTGGGAGAAGTGGGTCACGTCCTTGGGATCAAAATTATAAGAGATCGTAAGAAAAGTATGTTGTGCTTATCTCAGGCTACCTATATTGATACTGTGTTGACTCGTTCTAACATGCAAAACTCCAAGAAAGGTTTCTTGCCTTTTAGGCATGGAGTTCCTCTATCAAAGGATATGTGTCCCAAGACACCAAAAGAGATAGAGGACATGAAAGCGGTTCCTTATACTTTGGCTGTAGGAAGCTTAATGTACGCCATGCTATGCACGAGGCTAGACATCTGCTTTACCGTTGGCATGGTTAGCAGATATCAGAAGAATCCAAGACAAGGGCACTGGACTGCGGTAAAACATATACTGAAGTACCTGAAAAGGACTAAGGATTATATGTTAGTATACCATGCAGATAGTTTGGTTCTCTTAGGGTATACAGTCTACACTATCGTGAACTCTTAAAAGTATTTCCACGAATGAAGAATGGTAAACATCCACACTATCGTGGCTTAGAACTTCTCGGTGTGGAGGGTGTCGAAGGGTCAGATAGGGACAAGAGTAAGTCTACCTCAGGTTGTGTGTTTACCTTGTGAGGTGGAGCCATAGTATGGAGGAGTGTCAAGCAGAAATGCTTGTCTAACTCCACCATGGAAGCTGAATATGTGGCAGCCACTGAGGTAGCCAAAGAATCAGTTTTGGGTCCGGAATTTCTTGTAAGCAAGTAAACACATTGAGCACAAGTACCACTGACACTACCTCTTTTTGTGTGTGTAGATGTGTATGGATGATGTAGATGTATGATGGTCATTGAACAAATAGAAGCGTATCAAAACCTAATTATCCCTCAATAAGTAAAAGATGAGTAGGGTATCGTTCCACTTTTAAGTGTATGTTATGTGAAGGACAGGACTGGAAAGGGGGTTTGAGGGATTAAAAACTAATATTGTAGAGATTGTAGATTCTAATGCTAAACTAAGCTAAACTAACTAAACTGTTGAGAATTTATAAGAGAGGGAATTCAAGAGATTAGAATCCACCAATACTTTTGATCTATGACTTTCGCTTCATGGTTGTTCTTACAAGTAGACTACAATTAGGCAATCGAAATGAAAGTGCCGATACCCTCTTGGATCTAAAACATCGTTAACAATTAACTCTACTTAAGGTTGTTCCTATGTTTATGCTATTAATATCTTTTTTTCCTTTTATGTAAGCTCGGGCAGCCATTCAATGTATTACCAAGAGCAACATCAAGGAGTACTTCCTAATAGGGCGGCCATTCAATGAATCACCACTTAAGGCAAACACAAAGAATACTTCCCCTAGGCAGCCACTCCCTGAGCTACCCCTTCTAAGGCAACACAAAGAATACTTCCCTAACTCTAAAGAACTATACTACTAGAAGAAAAGTAAAGAACACTAGCATGATATTAATATTGCAAAACATAAACCCTATTCTATACTTCCATCCCTGGTGTGGGCAATGGAACTAATAACTACAAACATAAAGAACTAACCCGATTGAAGAACACCATGAACCGGAAGAATCATTAAACCTTAAGTTTCTGGCTTCATCTTCTCCTTGAAGGAGAAGATTAGCCTTCCATAAAGAAGGAAGAACAAGAAGAAGAAGAGTTGAAGAACATAAGACTAGAAAGACTAATTTATTAAGACTCAGCTAGTTAAAACCGATCTTTTATTATTAATCTCTCTCTGCCTCAAGTTCAGGAGACAAGAATATAAGTGAATTGGCAAATTACATGAGGCACTTAGGTCCTCTATTTATAGGGTTTACAATGAGCTCTAGAAGCATTCCAAACCGTCATTTTTGTTTCCTAATACAAATAGACTTCTTCCAGAGTCCGACTTCGTCTTCAAAACTGAGAAGGAATTGGCTACAGTGTCGATTCATACGTCTGGACGCATTATTCATGCGTCCCAGACTTAATCAATGCATCTGGACGCTCGATTTATGCGTCCCAGACGCAATCAATGCGTCTAGACCCTCGATACATGCCTCCCAGACGCATAAGCCGATTTTCTCTCTTTTGCTCTATCCTTCTATCCTCTTTTGCGGGCTTTGGTCCAAACAACGAATCCTTTGGCCTTGGGCTTCCAAATATACTTTAAAATAGGTCCAAGTCGCATCTTTAATAGCTCCAATTCCTTGGCCTTCTCCATGATTGTCCACGGGCCTCTCATGTGACCCTTAATGCTCCGAATTGCTTCGTTTTACCCCATTTTCTCTAATATTCTACAAAACTCTCTTTTTCACCTGTATAATCTTAAAACACAACTTATAAACACTATTAGTCCACTAAGATGGCTAAACAAGAGGCATAATCGAGGGTTAAATAACACTTTTTGAGCACTTATCAACCACCTAGAAAAGAGGAGATGTTTATGTTACCAAGATAGCATCAGAAGATAATCTAGCTGACCCCTTGACAGACATGTTGAGGGGATGGGAATCAGATGCTTGGCAGCATAGCTTTAAGTATAAATGGGAGATTTGTTAGTAGTATACTAAAAAGCAATGCTTTGAGTATAAGTGGGAGATTGATAGGGTTATATACTAAAAGCATTACTTTTGTATTAACTCTAATTCTTTATATTTTGAATGAGAATCATATGGGCAAATGTTATGCATATTATATATGTTATTAGTTATATGCATGTGTCTAATACTTTATGTTGTAGATGATATGGTGTGAACACACAGAAGATCATATCATTAGTACCTTATAAAGTATAAGTAATTGTTCACAACCAAGATGGATTTGGACAAACCATTAGTACGGTTGTAGTATAATCTGGTATTAGTCTATCTTGACTATAGGATTACACTAGTACACTTTCTGTGTATTGAACAGGACCAAGTGAGGTTGTTTCTCTTTATACTGACTGTGTAAGAGAACAAATGCCTCTATTATTATGGATGCTTGTCCTCCTAATTCGGATATAATAACGGGCACTTACATGCATTGTACATTGCTTTAAATCATCAATGAGTGAGATTCATTTGTGAATCAACAAACTCGATGGATTGGGTAATGACATTGTATGTAAGGTGTGTTGTTGATTATAGAAGGAATCTGTGTCCTGCAAGAAGTCGGGTTGATGATGTCCCCTTGAGGAGCTCAAAAGATTGTCATGTAAACCCCCAGGTGGATTTATTCGACATGACAATGAGGTTGAGTGGTACTACTCAAAGACATAAGAAGTTTATTAATGTAGTTGTCAGTAACTTGACTTAATCAACGGACATTCGATATCTTAAACACGGGGAGATCAACGAGCATATAATATGGAGCCCATAAACGCTGACACGTAATTTGGGATTAGGGCGGTAGTGCAACAATGGCCTTTAGTGGAATAAGTCCCTTGTTGACGGACTTGGGTCGTGTGTTCTGAACGAACATGGGAAGCCCATGCCCGTCAGGAGGCCCAACCCTAATTTCTCCTCATAGTCCCTGTTGTAGCCTATAAATAGAATACTTTTTCTCTTGCCCAAAATTAACTTATTCACTATTCACTGTATTAGAAAAAGAGGCAAGGAAAGATAGATCCAAAATTGTATCTAGCTTTGTAGGAAAGAAGGGGGTTGGTAGATCGTTGTCCACACAACGTCCAATCTATTCTAAAGGAATACAACAGAAGATCAAGGGGTTGATTTCGGATTTCATAAAGCTTGGATTCTTAGAGTTATCTAAAATTGGATCTAAAAGGTATGTTTTCTATCCAAAATCGTGAACCCCATTGATTCCGCTTCATGTGGCGGTTTGTAGAAATATTCGTTCTGAAAATAACGGTTCCTACAGTTTGGGGGTTGTTGATCAGCTCCCAAATGTGCATATTTATCCTTTTACATTACTACATTACATCCTTTCTTACCCATAATAAATAGACAACTCATAGCTTTTGCTGCCTTTTGCATGTTATAGGCCATTTCAGACCATTTATCATAAAAGATGCATTTTAGCGCCAAAAGGAGCTCTATTAACACTTCTTATGAAGACTCAAGCTTGTATGAAAAAGTACTAAAAATGTCAAAGTCAAAGTCAATGGTCAAGATCTCAAACCATGAAGACTGAAAATTATGTCCTTAACTCAGAAGACTAGAGATAGATGTCTTGTCTCAAAAGTAGCCTTGCTCAAACCCTAGCTTGCTCAAGAAGATAGAAGAAAAACAAAAACATAAAGGAAAAAAGAAAATTAAAAAGTAAATGTGTGAGGTGTCTTAATTGTAGAGGGAGAGGGCAAATCAGTCATTATAAAAAGTATGAGTATAAAAGCAAAAAGTATAGAGAGAAAGCATTATCCAATTTTTGGTTTGACAACCCAAAAATTGAGGTCAAATTTTATCATGCTTGCTTAAGTAGATTTACATTATTGTAATTTATTTTCTTGTCTTGTTATTTCTTTTATTTCAATCTATTTGTTTTCCTTTGTTTTCAAGTTCTTCATTGTTTTCAATACTTGTTTTCAATCTTGTCATTTCAATGAGACTTGTTTCTAAACTTTCCTTGTCATTTAAATATCAATAACACAAGTTATACCCATTTGAAGACATCAATTGAGTGTGTCTTGGTGACGAAGTCATCTTCTTTCCTCTCTTTTCACTTCATGTTTTAATCCCACATCAACTTCAATATTTTTCCCTTCGTAAGCAACTTGTTATTCAATACCTCCTTAGATCTAGAACAATGAATAAGAAAATTTGAAAAAGTTAGTGTTTTTTAGTCATCAACCATTTTCCTATCTTAAAATTTAGGATGAACTTCAACTCATAAAACAAAACTAACCACTATATACAAAAATTCACAGTCCAAAGGTTTTGAGGTAGAAAGACAAGAGCACAAAGTATGCAAGCTCAAAAAGTCTATCTACGGATTAAAGCAGTCATCCAGACAATGGTACCTTAAGTTTCATCGAGCCATTACTTCATATGGGTTTGAGATGATTGAGGAAGATCATTGTGTGTATGCCAAACGATCTGATATGAGTTTTCTTGTACTGTCATTATATGTTGATGACATTTTGTTGGCTGGAAATGATAAGGAGTTGATCATTGCCACTCAGAAGTGGTTGTCCTCTAATTTTGATATGAAGAACATGGGCGAGGAAAATTTTGTATTGGGGGTAAAGATTACCCGAGATCATTCTAAGAGGTCACTTGGCTTATCTCAAGAGATTTATATTTAAAAAGTTTTGGAATGATTCCGAATGCAAAATTGCAAAGCCATTGATACTCCTGTCCAAAAAGGTCATACTTTATATCTTGGTCTTTGCCCTAAGATAGAGGCAGAGAAGGAACAAATGGCTAATGTGCCCTATGCAAATGCAATTGGGAGTCTGATGTATGCTATGATGTGTACTCGACCAGACATTTGCTTTGCAATAAGATTAGTAAGCCGTTTTCAGAGTAATCCTAGACATGCTCATTGGCAGGTTGTGAAAATGATTCTTAGATACCTTCGTGGGACTACAGACTATATGCTTTGCTATCATGGAGAAATAGCAAACCTTCACGGGTACAGTGATGCTGATTGGGCTAGTGACTTGGATGAGTGTAGATCCACGTCTGGCTATACTTTTTTTACTTTCAGGAGGTTATATTTCTTGTAGTAAGAAACAAGCTTGCATTGCATTGTCCACAATGGAGTCAGAGTATGTTGCTTGTTGTGCTGCTATTCAGGAAGTAGTTTGGTTAAGAAGAGTCTTTAAGCGACTAAATGTAGTGCAAAATGCCAAAGACCCTGTCACAGTGTATTGTGATAACATGGTAGCATTAGCATTCGCTAAAGATCCTAAGTACCATGGAAAATCCAAGCACATAGACATTTGTTACCACTACATTCGTGATAGGGTTGCTCGTAAAAAGGTGGTCCTCAAACATATATCTACGAAGGACATGGTGGCAAATCCCTTTACTAAGGCGATCCCAATTCCAAGGGATTCCTTTATGGCTCATGTTAGGAGCTTAGGACTTCGTAGATTTTGATTTATGTTTGAGATGACCTTAATAACTTTGATAGTTATTCATGTTTTTTTTATATTGGTGGATTCTTTATTACATGAAATTATTCTATGCACACATTGTTTCCATATTTTTTTTAAATGTTAGATTATATGGATATTCGTCATAAGGCTTTGGTTGTTCACTCACACGAAGACCACCCTGGCACATGAAATGTGAGCAAGATGAGATATGTATGAATGAGTTAAAATCTTTTACCTACGAAAGGTTGATTAGATTTTAATATTCCCATGGCACAGTGGATGTGAGCTTGGTACATACAAATTATCGTCTCAAAATAGTTGAGATGAGTTATTAATTTTTCAAATTATAACAAAAGCCTGTAAGCCGGATGTGAAACTTTAATCAATTTCTTTGGTAAGAAATTGGATTGAAAGGCTCAAGTGAGGCGCTTGGTGAGCAACTTGACTAAGATTCGTATGGTGTGGATGCTGACGAATTCTTTTAGAGCTCCACCATAACATGTAATCATACTACATGTGCTTATTCGACCTAATATGAGTAAGTAATTGATCCTTGTTTACTTACTATACGTGTGAGCATATTCTTGTTTTATGCCCTCAGTCACTAATGACTGTGTCATGAAGTAGATTTTGATGTATGCTACTCTAGCTTGTGACCTATGGCTAAGCATGATTAAGCCTATGGAACATGTCTAGGAAAGCAATTAACCTAAAACTGAAAGACATGAGGAATTGAGGATTAGTATTTGGTAACATATTCTGGAGGCAATATGTACGCATTGACTTTAAGTTCATGCCGACAAAACTACTTGCTTTTTCATGATTTTTAATTCTAGTGTGATATCTGTAGGGGAAATTCCAAGTATCCCCTGATCTTCCTCTGTGCCTTGTGATCTGGAATCCTTTGCTGAATAGAGAAGGGATGAGATGATGGTGAGTTCAGGGTTGAACCGTCTGATGGCTGCCTACGTATCTCCTTTGTTCTATTGGAGAATCAAACCCTATTTTGCATAGTTCCTAAGAGAGAATCCCTATTGTTTATATAGGAAGTGTTATGAGAGTCCTAGGGTTAGGGCTGTATTCACCGCTTGTGAGTTCCCTTCCATCTTTGGACTCTGCCTTCCTATTAGGATTCCTCTTCTTATGGAAGTCTGAATCTAGACTATATTTTATGAGAGATAAGTTTCCTTGTTGATCATAATATCGCATCATGTATGGGAAGATTATATCTAAAAGGTAACTCCTAAGATATGTCATCACGATTCCTTCCTTATCATCAAAGATCGCCATCTTTAGTTTCCTTCTGTTTAGGAATTATCTATATCAGTTCCTAACGACTGGGGTAACTGTTATGCTTGAAAGCGGTCAGTCATGTGCTTGGCACATGTCCACTAAATACTCGTGATGAGCACGAGATCACTTATTCACAGAACCGATCCGATGGTCCTCTTCTCATTCTGGACATCTATAGTCTTAGGTTATTTCCCATACACGTGTCATCTGTTCAGTGACGGGAAATCCCCCTACAGATGCCCCCGCTCTTGCCGGCTAGCATGTGGGCACTTCAAGCAACACTGCTTTTGGCACGAGAATCCTTTTCCAAAACTGTCTGTTGTAACTGCTGACATACCCAACTAATTAAGGCTCTGAAAAGACGGCTCGAACAGACACGCCGTTTCCCGAAAAAGGTAATGATGGCAGTTCCATCCCGAAAAGATGCACCGCTTAGGCTCATCCTAACCGTCCATCTTATCTGTATATAAAGGATCTAGTGAGAGAACTTTCATTATCTCTTCTGCTACCTTTTTCTACATACTGAACCTTTTGATCTCCCATTAGGGCTTAACCAAAGCTTGAAACTTTTCCTCTTTCTCGATCTTGAATCCCAACTGGTCACTTGTAAATTTCGGAGATCTTTTCTCCCTGAAACTGATCCGCGAGAAATTTCACATCCCTAAAGATATCGGCCTGGAGTAGGGGAGGTTATCTGATGAGTTAGCCTACAAAGAGGTGGCACTCATCACCATTGGTCAACTTAGAGTTGGACTCACTCTTCCGTTCCACCCATTTCTAAGAGAGTGTCTGATTCACTTCAATCTTGCTCTTGGTCAGGCAGCACTCCTATTTTACAAAACTGTTATGTACTTTGCCCTTCTTGCCAAGAGACATGGGTTTGCTCTAAATCGTTGGGTGTTCAGTTACTTTTATGAGGTCCAGCGTATTCGAGACTAGTCATACTATTACCTTATGACCAGAGGCAAGAATTCTCAAATCGTCTTTTTTAAAGGGAAGTAGAGTGACGAAGGTTGTGCTGATCACCACCTTCGTGTGTTGGGTGATGCTTGGGACGTTCACCCCTCCGATGCTGATGGTGAGCCAATGGGAATTCCTGTTCCTAAAAAACACACCCATGCTCCCACCAGTAAGTCTTCCTACTTTATAACTTGATATAAGAGTCTTTCACTTGAATATCTTTTGCTATTATTCCTTAGACGACTCTTCTCCCTGGAATTAACTAACTGCAACTGATGCTGCTACGGTGGACATTATCAAGAAGATCCCCAAGGAACAAAGGATGCCTTGGGTGATAGTTCCTGATCCCACCCGTCTTTTTGAATATTTCAACATGTCTACTGAAGAACTACTGCAACTTGTTCCTGGCTATTCCCCCTTTGGGATAAATACTGTGAATTTTGGGAGCACAACAGTTCCTCCTCCTGTTGATCAGGTTGCCGGACTTCTTCCTCCTCCAGCTCAAGATGAATCCTCTTTGATTACTAGAAGAAGAGGAAACCGCAAGGAGAAGAGTTCGGAGGAGGCCATCTCGGTGATCTTTGTGGCGTCGGGCGCGATTCAGAGCCCGTTGTCGATGATGATTGTGTGATCACTGGCGGGAGGGCCCCTGAACTACCTCATGAACTGCTAGCGGCCAGCAATTTTAGAAGGGGAGTGCGTGCATCCAACCATTCTAGATTGAAGAGATCTGATACTGCTTCTAATGCTGCCCCCTCTGGTAAGAAAACAAAGTTTCGCCTCCTCTCTGTTAGTGAAGACACATTTTTTAAGGTTCCTGCTAGTATTCCCCCACCTGTTAAGTCTTGCAAGAATGTAGGTGTACCCCCATAAGTTTTAGTTCCTTCTACAGGTTCTGAACAAACTGGTGATAATGTCCTTCTAACTGTTGACCCTCCCCTCCCTGATAATCGCAAGGGGAAGGGTATTACTGAAACCACTACTGTAATTGTCGCTCTCCCTCCTTCTTGATCCAGTGATAGGAGGGGGGTGAGTGACGACATTCCCTTTTTGCCAAGATCTCCATATTCCCCTGAGAGGGGGTTAATTGTGGAGGTGAGGCATTGGGGACGAACTGATGAACAACCTGTTACCAACAAGCACTCTGTTAAAGATGTTGATATCGCGCTCGGAGTTCTAGAAGATGCGCGACTTCTTGTTGACAAGGCTGAAGCCAACATAGCTAGGACCTTGGACCTGTCCTTTTGCCGATTTGCTGTTCACCTTGCCAAGGTAAGACTTTCCTCTTTGTTCAGTGTTCGGTTTCTCTCGTTGTGTTTCTTACACATCCTATATTCTTCTCCAATTAGTGAATAACTTTCTGGCTATGAAAAAACCCATCTTTGCGGCCTCTGGCGATTCATCCACTGATACCATGGCTACTAGTGAGATGATCTGGGTGAAAGAGACTGCTGAGAAAAGAGCTGCAGATCCAGGTTGACCAGCTCTTGGTGAAAGAGAAAAAAATCTGATACTGGCTTCAAGAATATGAGAGACACTATTTCCAACCTTAAGAGCTCTCTGGAGAAAACCTAAAAAGGAGCTGCTGATGCTACCACTTGGAAAGTGAAGTTCTTGGAATTGCGTGCCCACTTCACTACCCTGCAAGCAAAACATGACCAAGTCTAAAGGGAACTTAACCGTAGAAACACTATGATGAGGACCCTTAGGTAAGCCATTGGCCATGCAAATTAGCTATGAGAGGGCTCTAAAAGAGAAACGCCTTATCTCTAATAAGAAGGTTGATGACCTCTTGGTAGAGACCTCTGAGTTCTATTCTCAAGTGGTAAAGGAAGTGAAGAAGAGGTCAGTTGAAAATGCCATTCGCTTTACTCTGAGAGTACTTGATGTTTCTCAAAAGTCTTTCGATGTTGCCAGACAAGTTAAGTTTGAGGAAGCTATTGAGCCTACTAGATATGTCTCTCAGTTAGATGCTCATGGGTGAGTGACCAACCCTTTCATCTTGTTTCCTGATCTAGACACCAGTATCTAAGCTATCCAGGAAGAACTTATGCATGACGCCTCCTCATCCTCTGAAGAAGATACCAGCTTCCTTTTCTGCCAATTCCAGTTTTAGGTGAGTGTTATGTTCAGCGTTCAACCATTCCAGCTAATCCAACCACACAGTCTGTTCTTGAGAGTGAAACTAGAGTTCCTGAAGATGGTGTAATAGCAAGCACTGATGGTGAACCGAAGTTTGATTCTACCCCTGCTTCATAAGTTTTTCAGTTGATGATGATTCTCATAAATAATTATTTTCAACAATTATTCTATGGATCTATAATATTGAGCTATGTAGCTCATATACAATTTACTTACTGAGCTCTGCAGCTCTTCTATTTTATGCATGCATACTATTTACTTACTGAGCTCTGCAGCTCTTCTAGTTTATGTATACACTATCTTCACTTTGTGTTATATGGCATGTGTTACTATGCATACTCTACCTCTGATGCCCCCAAAGTTTATTTGGAACAACAATAGGTGACCCTAGTAGGCTAAACAAATTAAAATGAGGCATGACCAGAATTTGATCAAGATATCAGGGGATCCATTCAAGTTAACTGTAATTAGGAGTTCGATCGCAATAGAGTCACATGTCTTTGCGAAAGGAACTTGGTGCCATGAGCACAACATTGTGTTTAATAATGATAGGTTCTATTTATTTAAAAAATAAATAGTTTATCGCCAAAACAGCAGTGGGGGAGTCTTCTTCAGCGTTATCATGTCGTTACTGTTCCAGGCCCATGATTTGCGTGCTGGGATCTGGATCCAACCCAGCTCTTCCCAACAATTCCTATGTTGATGTTTTGAGAGTGCAAGGAACTGGCATACAGTTCAAGCTCTTGAGAACACTATCTCTTGTTCCAAGTCAAGCTGGCATACAGTTTACTGAACAGTTAGTGTGGTCGAATTCCTTAAAGGCTTAACCCATCGAGGATAATCGCAGTTTAAAGGAACTGGCATACAGTTCCAGCTGCGTGGGAATGGGAAAGGATCTAGCATACAGTTCAACTTTTCCATGCTCAGTATCACTGGTTCTAAAGCAAATTGGCATACAATATTCTTGAACAGATAGTGATAAGATAGTTTCCTAAAGGCTTAGTCCATTGTGGATCATAAATAAAGAACAAATGTAAGGAATAAATTCAATGGCAATGTGGAGCACTTTATTGATGAATTGGAGTGGAGTGAACAATGCATTGAAAAGCATAGAATAACAATTTACTAATAGTATTTGCGAAGGTGCTGCACGTTCCATGGTTTGACAAGAACGTCCCCTTCAACAGTGCGTAGATAATAAAAACCAGTTCAACCAACCTTGTCGATGATGTATGGTCCTTCCTAGTTAGGCCCTGATAAATGTAAAATGAATAGTTTACCTACGAAATGAACGATAAAACTCAAAACGTAAGTAAACTAAAACTATTTACGTGTCTATTTTATCAAAGTTTCAACTCTCAATTCTATCGAAATAGAGTGGAGTAACAAATTCGTTCCACTCCTAGTGCTCTAGCATGGATTGTTTTCTAATCTAATTAGTCGGTCTTAAGTCAATGAGAGCTTTACGAAGGTGATTACTACGATACTTACTGAATTTGATTACTTGACTTTTAAACTACTAATGCTATGGAAATATGATTGTTTTGAATCTAGATAAATGATTAGAGGGGAATTGAATCCACCTCGAATCCAACTTAATAGCCTAACATAGATTCTTGTATCTCGATTCTTACGTTCTTACGGCAAGAAATTCGAGTTCTAATCCCTAGTGTTCATGGCATTTCTGCCGAGTACTAACTAGCATGTGAGGTCATCCACCCATTCTCATGGCGAATCACGACCTTCTAGATTGGAATAGATTCTACAATGTTTCTACACTATACCACTAAGTTTTCATCAAGGCTTCATCAACCCCTCTAATGGAGGTTTTAGCCTTGAGTCATCAAACCATCATTTCCCATTGAATTATAACTACACATCATATTAAAATTCTAACTTCACTAAATGAACTAACAATGGTAAGAATTAAAATCAGATCTATAAATTGAAATAACACAATTCGAAATTGAGAAAACAACTATTTTATTTATCTAATCAATCAAGAACAATGATTCGAAGACTTAATCTAAAACAAGAATTGAAAATGGAACTAAAGCTTAATTTAATTAATGAAAACAGATCTAGAATTATCTATAATATTTTAGGTCTAACTAGCTACCCTTAACAAAGAGCTAAGCTTTTGTTTTTATACATTCAGATCCAAAAATCGTGCATGGGCTTGGAGCCATGTTTTGGGCCAGAGAATCAAGCCCAAAACCCAATTCTTTCAGTCCAAAAAGGCCTCTTCAGCTGCAGTTGGCTTCCATAGACTTTTCGTCCACTTCTGCTCCTCTGATTGGGTCAAGTCTTGGACCATTGGAAAGCTCTTTCCGAGCCGGTCGTTTTGACATAAAGTAGGCCCCATTCTGAGGTCTAAGTCCAAATATACGACCTTCGGAAGTTCTGCTGACTTTGAGTACTATTTCTGCCCGCGTTGACTTTGACTTTTCAGCTTTGACCGGGCTTTAGAAAGGCTTTGTCTTCTTGAATCTTGGCCTTTAATCATAGAACTCCTTAGCAACCAACCATTGGTCCTTTATCTCGCTAAAGTGGCACATTTCTGCACATAATGGACTTTGCAACCTGAAATGCATAAAACACGTGAATGCTAACTCTTAATTATTACTCACATAATTGGTCTAAAAGTATGTGCATTTACGGGGTTAAAACTACAATTTTGGGCTCTTATCAAACCACCCCAAACAGCATTTTGCTTCTCCTCAAGCAAAGATGAGAATTAGAATAAGTGACCAAAAATGGAGTTCTAACTACTCGCGTTTATTTGAGTCGCGATTGCATTGACCATATATGCAACAAGGCCTTAAACCACTAGAAATTCCCTAGTGGACGAAGTTATAGCCTCGTGAGAGTTTTCCAGTGAAGGTACTCACAAACTTCATCTATACTACTGGCGACTAAGAAATAAAACTATTGTTTCCTTATTCATGCTCCAAACTATCTATACATCTCACTAGCTATGAACAAGAATAACCAAGTCACAAACCTAAGCTAATAGATGCATAATACTCAATCATCTATAATAAACATATATACAATGAGTAATACTATGAAATGTCTAGCAGATCCGTTTTACAGAAACTTCGGAATAAGCGTCCTTAAGTAGGTTCTCACAATAATAGTCAAGATACAACACTCGATTTTTCCACTCAAGTTTAAGCTACTCTAGTGCTTGATGGGCACACTTTACCTTACAATCTCAATGACACACAAGGAAGTCGGAGTCGATCAAACACATCGCCACTTACTATCACACTAACATATTCCTAATTGAGCTAGAGGTCTTTATTAGGTGTTTGGGATTAGGAGATGGTTTAAGAAGGAAGGAAATGGATATTCAAAAGGACAAGTCCTGAGATAATAGAGTCTTCATATTATGTAACTAGAGAAAACCTTGTTATTTTACCTTCTACACTTTGTTTCCATCCTTAGCCATATTTTTTTTTCTTTTTCTTTTTTCTTTTTTTTTTTTTTTTTTTCTTTGGCTTTTGACTCCCTTTTATTCTATTTTTGGAGTTTTTATTTTATTTCTATTTTTATTTTTCTTTCCCTTGGATGGAAACTTCTTTTCTTTTTTTCTGGAAGCAACTAACTAATTTTTGTTTACCACGGTTTTTCTCTTCCTCTTTCTTCACTCATTCTATTCTCGGACTTATTCTAAATTGGGTAGGTTGATTATTTTTTTTTTTTTTTTATTTTTTTTTGTAGGGGGTAAAGGAATTGTGGTTCATGGAAGGCTAAAGAAAGGCTCGAGAGGGCTGACTAGCGGAAAATAATTCATAGGTTTGAATTTACGGCTATATCGATCCAAAGAGGGCCTAAATTCTCGCTTAGGATATGGCATAGTGATCAAGCAAGTGGACGTGTGATTTCTCTATCCGGATTGTACTTCTCCCTTGTGTCATTTCTCAAATGTTTCGCTCATATAAGGCTTTAGGCTATATTCTCACAGGATTTGTAGAATAAGTACTCTAGCCTAGATTTCATAAACTTACTGCTAACAACCATAGATACTCATGTAATATATTTATAGATAGATGCAAAGATTATTACCTACATATTAACCTAAGTTTCTAACAATTATTCTGATGCAAAAGCTACGTGAGACTTCTAGATTGTTAAGAGCATAGAGAAAGAAAAAAATACCAATATTCCTAAGTGTATAGCATAAACTTTTTTTTTTTTTTTTTTTTTTTTTTTTTTGAATTTTTTTGAAATTTTTACTAGAAAACAAATGCATATTATACATATCTATCCTAACATATGCCTTAATTACGTGTTTCTATGCCCCCAAACAAGAAGCATGCTTTGTCCTCAAAGTATTGTAAATAAAGAGGGTAGGAAAAATACCATGAAAGCGTGTGAAATTCGGGGAACATCGCAAAACAAAGTTAGAACGTACTAATATAGGAATAAACCGACGCAACTCTAACCGAATTAAATTGCTTGGTACATAAGCAGACACTAACAAAACTAAAAACATACCTTATCTCCCTTTTAAACATCCTCCTCCTCATTAAAGATATGAGGTTCCTTCGCATCCTGCCAGTTCATTATAACTTGCCAAGCTTGGCCATTTATCATCCACTAATGCTAACTGTTAAGTGTTATTGTGTGCGATGGGATGTACGAGGCGACCAAATGAGGCTGCACCTGCCATCCCAGCCAAGTCATTGTTATGAATGAGGCGAACCACCTATTGGTGGGTCTCATGACTTCAACCCTTTTCCAATCTGTGAATTGTGCACGAATAATGAGGTAAACAACAACGCATGATACGGCTTACCAACACGGGCATAAGAAGATACTTACGCCTCATGGTTTGGGCTCTCTTAAGACTAGTGACCAAAACTTCGGGGAATGTCATAGCGGGCGGCGTCCCTCCGCCTAAAGCGAGGAAAATGTCACCGAGTCTTGTTTTGCGAAGTGAAGCGCCATTCCCCAAAATATTCATCGGGATGAATAACATGGTGGTGCCTACGTTTAAGGAAAGGCTACCAAGGGCAATGCTATATCGCCCCTTGGTCCATTACTCGAAAAGACCCTCCCCATAAAAATCATGGAAATATGTATAATCATAAAGATATGCATTATCGGTCATATATGCTCATGTGTGAGCAGGATCGGTATTGGTATTCCTAAAACTAAGGCGACCAAATTTTTATTGAATTCATGTGTCGTGTCATCGATTACGACGGAGAATTCTTGATCTCCATCCTGATTACAATAGAATTTGACGTGGTCATAGAAATAAGCAGTAAGCTATGGTGAATATGAATCGTCATCACTTACCAGTAGATGACGCCATCCTAACTGCAGGATTCTTTGTCTGAACCAATGTCCATAGGTCTCGGTGCCCAACACATCTTTGAAAGACTGTTCAGGTATGACTATAGGAGATGTCATCACAATAACTCTTTGAACAGTTTCACAAAAATCCTAGAATGACCGTCTGAAAATTGGAAATTTCCGCGTTCCGCGAAACCGGTAGCGCTAGGTGTAGAGGCGTGGTCGCTCTTGTGTAAAATGCGATTTGATGTTATGGCGCTGGTCGCGCTTTGGTATGGGGCTGGTCGCTCTAGGTCCGATAGATGAGTATGGTCGCTCGGTATGAGGGCGGTCGGCGCTCGACAAAATTATTCAAAAAAAAGTAAAAGGCGGTGGCGCTCGACAAAGCCTTGGCGCTTCGTAAGTATTGAACCCGGAGTTTAGATGAAAAAGAAAGTAAAACTTGGAGTGGATGGTGCTTGGGATGATGGTGGAATGTATTGTGGTTTGTTAGTGTAGAAAGAAGGGAGTTTAAATAGGTTATGAGCTTCCAAAACGAATCGGGAAGTTCCCTATTTGTTTGAAGGCAATTTCGAAATAGGAAAATTCCCAAAAACGAAAAACGGAAACAAGCCATTTTCATGATTTCCTAAAAATCACGGTATCTTTCATCTTTGGATTTAGAATAGTAACTTCTAAACTCTCCTAGATTTCATGCTACCACCACACAAGTCATAGATATGCCGATATCGGCCAAATTATCAACATTTCCTCCAAGACAACGTAACATATATATGATCATATAGCGACTTATGCTCGGTCTAAATATTTCCACCCCAACCAAGTCGGAAAGTGGGATAAATGATAAAACAACCATTACTTTCGAAAATAACCAATTATATTAAAGACAAAATAAAATATAAATCCAAACAACATTAAATAAACATATTACTATTTAAATTTAACTCTTGAATTAAAATCCTTCTAATAAAGCGAAATATGAAATAACGGTGAACTCAACCTGGGTGAACACCTAGTTTTTGTGATGATGATGGACCTTGAGATGGAGATTGGCTCTGGGATGGAGAATGGCTTGAACCATCTGTCGCCCGGCGACGCGCTCATGCTGTCGGACTCGGCTGAAACAGAGTCCTCCACGGGTAGCATCGTCGTAGCATCTCTATTCGGAACAAGCGTTGGGCTTCCATCTCGATCACCGAGTCTTGAATCTTTGGGTTTGTTGTTCTTTGGTGGATAGTCTCCATGTTATACAAGATATCGTCGGAACCCGGAACCCCCGAGTATTTCAAATCTCCTCGAAGGTTCCCTTGCTTCTTTTGAACTACTATCTCGTCTATTCGGATATCTCCACAAATACCATTAACGCGCATGCAAAGGCGGTTTTGCAACACTTGCATCGTTCTACATTAGAATTACACTTCTCTAATGCATCTTCATCCATCCATGTCATATCTTCCCTTTCATCCTCCGACTCATCCATTTTTTTTCTTCGACATAACGGCCAAGTCTCTTGGATGCAATCCATTATAGATATTTGCATTAGAATGCAATTTGATCTTAATAAGAGCAGATCTTGCGGCAGCTCTAAAGGAGAGCATGATCTTAGTGATCAATCTGGCAGAAAGCCAAACTCTTCCCCCTCCTCGAATCACATTAAACATTAAATCGAGGATACAGAAATTATACTTCTTTGTTTGTAATATCCAGAGAAGCGTGCGGACATTGCAGGCCGATATCAGCGACTTTGTCTTTTCGAGGACATTCCTACCAATCCAGCGAGAGCTACGGCGGTTGATTGGTTCTCGTGGTGGTCGGCGGACGAATGGGATGTCGGATTGTATTCCCCTCCACGACAGTATCCTTCATCAAAGCAGGAACTCCAGTATACTGGGATTCCTGAATTGTCGTTACTAGGTTGCTTTCAAGCGTAATTCCTAACAGTTCAACCAACAACTGTCTCGTTACTTCTCTCCGCGTTCCCCCTAACTTTATGAAAATCTTATCCCCTTCCAATTCTCGCTTTTTATAAAACTGTTCTACCAAATCATAGTGATAGAACTCCTCAGTTGAGTACCACAGGCCTTTCCAATGTCTCTTGAACATCTCCGCGTCATAAAATGGCGTGAAACTGTCGGGAGCAAACGCGTTTTCCGGCAAAATTCTACGTCGTAGCGCCATGAAGTTTCTGTTTTTAGGTTTGTATAAGGTGGAGGAGACGAGTTTGATGAAAACTTCCTAAAAAACGATGGTGGTGGGTATGGTGGAGGTTGGAGACTTGAATTGTTGGGTGTTTGCTTGATGGAAGCGGTTGGAGATTGTGTGGGAGATTGGTGTTGGTGTTACACAATGGGTGGGTGGTGTTTCTATTTTGATATATTCTATTTATTTTTTTATTTTTATTTTGGTTGCTAGGGTTTAATTTGAATTTTTGAAAAGCGGTTTGAGAAGATGAAGTCGCGATTGTGTTTCTGGAAGGGGGTGGCTGGCTGGAGTCTTTGCGAGTTGGGCAAGCCCAATTCGATTTTCGACTTTTGTCGATTTTTTAGCGACTTCAAACTAAATTTCCGCCGTTACGGTCCGATTTTTGCGAATGAGTTATGGAAATGATCAGTAGAGAATTTCCAATCCAATAATCCATAAAACACTCAATTCTAACCATGGGTGACGTATAAGAGAGTGGAATGACGCCTCAAAGTGCGTGTGTGACGTAAGTTATGCGAACAAAGGAAATCTAAGTTTAGATTACGTCAACCCAATTGAACTAATGGGCCTAAACAAAACCAATGGAAAGTTCGAGCAATCCCTGTTGGAAAGATCGACTGCCCACCCCCAAACAAATTTTTAAACACAAAATTTGTTTACAAGCGTCAGGTTGTTTTATCAAATCGATTCCCAAGACTTGTTGGATTGCTATTTCTATGATTTTAGGAATTTTAATTTATTTTTATTTGTTTATTATAAGAAACACGAAAAACGATAAATACATAATTCACTCCATAGAGGAACATGACTCAAAAACCGAGAAAACATGCAAAAGTGGAAAAGCGTGAATTATGTGAAGCTGTGGACTTAGGATCCGGTACTTACTGACCACACACTCCATAGGGAGGGGCCGGTTACCTGAATGGTGTACTTATCGGTATATGGAAATGAAAGTAAGTACACCAATTGACAAGGGTCAATCCATCATAGGCGAGGGTCCTGTAAAAGGACTTCCTCTACATCGAGGGGGCGAAGTTAAGTGAAAATGTTTTAACCGTTGACCATTAACTTGAAAGGTACTGTTGTCATTTGGATTTACCAAGGTGATTGCCCGTAAGGGGTGACTTGATAACGAGAAAAGGGCCGGACCAATGGGTTTTAGTTTGCACAGGAAAACATGTAGGCGGGAGTTGTAAAGCAAAACCTTTTGTTCGACCACAAACTCTTTGCGCCAAGATATGCTTATCATGAACACGTTTCACGTTAGCTTTATAATCCGGCGAGATCATGCGAATCGCTCACGGTTTCTTCAAGCTCATTCAATTGCAACTTGCGTTTGACACCTGCCTCATCAATATTGAAGTTAAGGCTTTTTATAGCCCACGAGCCGCGGTGCTCTAATTCAACGGGCAAATGACATGGTTTCCCAAATACAAGTCTAAAGGGAGACATACCTATAGGAGTTTTGAAAGCGGTTCGATATTGCCCATAAGGCATCCGATAGGACGCTTTGACCGATCTTTCCTATCGGGGTTTACAGTTGTTTCTAAAATCTTTTTGATTTCCCTATTAGAAACTTCTACTTGTCCGCTAGTTTGTGGATGATAAGGAGTTGCTACTTTGTGTGTAACTCCATACTTTTTCACTAGGGATGCAACCACTCTATTGCAAAAAATGTGTCCCACCATCACTAATGATGGCTTTAGGAATGCCAAACCGACAGAAAATATATTCTTTAATAAAAATACAACGGTCTTATGGTCATTGCTACGGCAAGCTAGGGCCTCGATCCATTTTGACCGTAGTCTCACGGCAACTAGAATATAAATGAAACCGTGGGAACTGGGAAAGGACCCATGAAATCAATGCCCCAAACATCAAAAATTTCTACTATTAAGATTGGATTTAATGGCATCATATTACGTTTTCAGTGATTCTCCCAAGTTGTTGGCAGCGAATACCGTCTTGCAATGCACTTGGGCATCCTTAAAAAGGGTAGGCCAATAAAATCCACATTGAAGAACTTTAGCGGCTGTTTTCATCCCACTAAAATGGTCACCACACTCTTTGTCATGGCAGAGCGATAGAACTTCATTGTATTCCCATTTGGGGAATACAACGTAATAATCGATCCGCATACAATACTTAAAAGATAGGGCTCATCCGGTAGTATAACTTAACTCGGCCAAGAACTTCTTACGTTCATTTCTTGACCAATTATAAGGCATAACATCGCCGCTAAATAATTGACAATGTCATCATACCATGGTGCTGAAAAAATGGCATACAGATGCTCATCAGGAAAAGAGTCTGGTATGGACTCAGAATCAGTCTGATCGTTGTTTGTGAGTCTAGATAAGTGGTCGGCAACTACGTTTTCGACCCCTCTTTTGTCCTTTATTTCTAATGTGAACTCTTGCAGGAGAAGGATCCATCGGATTAATCTCTGCTTAACATCCTTCTTTGCAAGAAGGTACTTAAGGGCTGCATGGTCCGTGTAAACTAAAGTTTTAGAACCAACCAAATAAGGACGAAACTTATCTAAAGCATAAATGACAACTAAGAATTCTTTTTCGGTAGTTGAATAATTCCATTGAGCATCGTTTAAGGTTTTGCTAGCATAATAAATAACGGTGGACTTATTATCTAGTTTTTGTCCCAAAGACTCGCACCAACTGCATAGTCACTAGCATCACACATGAGTTGAAAGGTTTAGACCAATCGGGAGGTTGTATAATGGGTGCAGTGGTTAGGGTGGCTTTTAAAGTTTCAAAAGCCTGCGTACAGTTAAAATTAAAATCAAAGATTGCATCTTTCAAAAGCAGATTAGTTAAAGGCCTAGCTATTTTCGAGAAGTCTTTGATAAATCGCCTATAAAAACCTGCATGGCCTAGAAAGGCTCTAATATCGCGGACGGTCCGTGGTTTAGGGTAAGTCGCTATCTTATCTAGTTTGGCCTTATCTGCTTGATGCCATCACTAGATACAATGTGACCTAGTACTTTGCCCTTTTTCACCATGAAATGACACTTTTCGGTTTAAAAGCGAGGCTCTTTTCTTCACACCATGTCAAAACCTTAGACAGGTTAGACAAGCGATCTGTGAAGGAGTCTCCATAGATAAAAAATCATCCATGAAAACTTCCATAAAGCTCTACCATGTCACTAAATATATGGAAGCATACACATTTGGAAGGTACGGGAGCATTACAAAGGCCAAAAGGCATTCGTTTATAGGCATACGTTCCAAAGGGACATGTGAAGGTGGTCTTTTCTTGGTCATCAATATCAATGATAATCTGAAAATAGCCTGAGTAGCCATCCAAAAAACAATAAAAAGCATGACCAGCTAGGCGTTCAAGCATTTGATCTATAAAGGGTAAAGGGAAGTGATCCTTTCGTGTCATAGCATTTAACCATCTGTAATCAATACAGATCCTCCATTTCATGGGACCTTGTGTGACAACATAGTCACCATTCTCGTTACGTACCATGGTAACTCCCGATTTCTTAGGAACTACATGAATGGGGCTGACCCATTCGCTATCAGAGATTGGGTATATGATAACCGCATCGAGTAATCGTAAGACTTCTTCCCTAACCACCTCTTTCATGGCGGGGTTCAAGCAACGCTGAGGTTCGCGCGAAGTCTTAGCGTTATCCTCCAAATGGATACGATGAGTGCAAACATTAGGGTCAATTCCTTAATGTCGACTAGGGACCAACCAATCGCTGAGCGATGTTCCCTAATCACCCGGATTAAACTTGTCTCTTCATTCTTAGATAACGAGAGAAGATATAATTACGGATGATTACCATCGGATCAAGTTGTATATATTTTAATTCTGGGGGAAGGGGTTTAAGCACTGGGGTGGAAGGAAAATCAATAGATGTTTCGTCGGGGTCCTCATTTTGCATAATGAATACTTGCTTGGGTAGCAAGTCTTCATACTCAATATGTGGAGCAACCAAAGTGTCTACAATTGGTGTGGACTCAAGGATGGTGTTGACTTCCTCTAAGTAGGAGTCATTTACAAAATCTGACTTTCCAAAAGAAAGGAATTTGTACATATTGTTTTTCGAGGAAGCGTGTTGTTAAAATAATCTTGAGCTAAGCTCTCGATCATGCTAACCTCCCCATCTATAGGCGAATCGGTAAGCTGTTTCATCATTTCAAAAACATTTACCTCAACTGTGAGATGGCCAAAAGATAAGGACATCTTACCATCGCGGCAATTAATAAGTGCGTTGGCGGTTGCTAAAAGGGGTCCTAAGATGATCGGTCTGAGTCATTAGCGACTTACGTATCGAGGATAACAAAATCAGCGGGATAGTAGAACTCACGAACCTTAACAAGCACGTTTTCCACTACACCCTTAGGATACTTAATAGACACGTCCGCTAATTGCAGCGTTATTTTTGTAGGTTGCATTTCTGTAGACCTATTTGTTTATACAAGTATCACGGGGAGTAAGTTAACACTTCGCCCCGGTCTAATAAAGCGGTCGTCGTGTGGAAATCTCCTAAGGTGCATTTTCTGATAGGGCGACCGGGTCCTTGTACTTAACAATTCCATTATTTTTGGATAAAGTTGGGAATTGTTAGGTAAAAAGCGTCTTTAGGTATGTTGGTCTTACGCCTAGTAGTGCACAACTCTTTAAGAAACTTAAGCGTGATTAGGTAGCTTTTTAATAGCTTCGAGAGAAAGGAAGGTTTATCGTTAGATTTTTGAAAACGTTCCTAATCTCCTCGAAGTTGGTATCCCTGGTTAGCATGGCTAATTTTTAGGGAATGGTGGTTTCGCTCTATATTTAGCGTATGGCTCGACTTGATGTGTAACCTTGGCTTTCTGTTTCTTAGGTTGTGGTTTAACCGGGTACCTCTACGGTGGTAGGTTCTTCAGTTTCTATGTCGGTATCTAGTTCGATATCCGGTGTAGAGTATGAGGATGGGGTAACTATAGGCATAGTTACTTTGTTATCAACCACCTTTCCAGGCGGAGAGTGGTGATGGCATTCAGGTCACCTACTATAGTCATTTCGTACTAGTATTACCGTTTACCTCAAAAGCTGTGTTTGTTGTTTTAGGGTTTGGTATCGCTTGTCACGGAAACACGCCTTTTGGTTGGGCTTTCTCTTGGGCTAAGCTGTTGTGTGCCCGATTTATGGATTGTAATATCTGTTGGTTTGATTGAGTCATTGATTGGAAAAGTTGTTGGGTAACTTTGTATATAAAGGCATCGATACGGTCCGGTTGTGTAGGTGTAGTAGTCACGAGGTGGTGCATTTGGAACTATCTCACGTTGATTATTTATGGGTGGGTTTTGATAGTTACTATTGTTAACCGAGCGATACCTCTATTGGTATTATAATTATTATAATTATTCTGACCTTGTGCTACACCTTGTCGTGGTTTGCGCTTGGTTGTTATAATTATTATAATTTCCACGACCTTGTCCCTGTCCTTGCCTAGGTGGAGCTTGATTATAGTTGTTTGTTTGCCTAACATTTTGGTTATTAAACCACGGAGTTGTAGCTTGTTGATTGTTTTGCCAACTAAAGTTGGGATGTTGTCTCCATGGGGCATTAGGAATAGGATAGTTATTAATGGAGCAAACATTATCTTGCTCGATTGTTGTTGTTCATAGGCTAGAGGACAATAGAGTCGGGGTGCTCGGGACTCAAACATAAATTACATGGGTTGGAGTTGACATTCATGACGGGAATAGGCTTTTGTTGAATAGAAATAGCCTCTACTTTTTAGTTAGAGATTCGATTAAATTTTTAAGTTCGGATTCGGGTTTCATCTCAAACATACCGCGGCCTTAAGCTGTTGAAGAAGAACTAGCAGGCCGGGGGATATCATCACTCCCCAATTGTTATTGCGTTTAGTTTGTTCTTCTAAAATTTATAAGCCTCGAGGCTCCTTTACTTAGGAAACTACCCCATTCATTATGTCAAGGACTTCTTTATGGTGATGTTGAAGTCCTTTGAAAAAAACCGAACTAACGTGTCTTTTGCTAGGTTATGGTGTGGACACTCTATTAGCGATCGGTGAAGCGATTCCAAGCCTCGAGAAAATGATTCATGAGGGTTACGCCGGAAGAAATGAATCTTGGAAAGCATTTCATCGTCTTTAGGGGTGGGTAAAAATGTTCCATAAATAGCTGAACAAGTTTAGCCCACGAGTCCTGAGAGTTAAGCTTGGGCAGTTAACCAAAAGACGCCTTATCGGCTAAGGTGAAGGGAAATACCCTCGGTTTAATTTGTTCGCACCAACCGTAGGATGATGGAATGTTGTAAGGACTTGTTCAATCCCTACATGTGTTGGTAAGGTTTTTCATGGCCTAAACCATGGAAAGCGGGTAACAAATTAAATATGTTTGAGGGGATTGAAAATCCCCCTAATCGGTCTGCTAGAACGATGCAAGATTTAGGGCTATCGCTCAAAGCTTTGTAGAAGTCGGAGAGAGGAGTCTCTCTTTCTTCACCCATTATGTCAGGTATGGTTGGTGGAATAGTAGTTAGAGGTGTTATGATTGGTATACTCGATATGTTTGTTTGTTGACGGTTAATTACGTTCGGTGTTTTTCTCCGACCAGACCTTAATCTCATGCAAGTCTAAGTCTAAACACGAAAACAACCCAAACAATCTTGATATATTAGTATGAACCTCTAGCGGAGATCGAGGTATGGAAGAAAGGAATACCTGAAAGCGTCCTTGCTTCGCTTATGAATAGCGTCTTGTTTACGCGTGTTCAGTGTAAATAACAAGTTAGAACACTGAAAAACTTAAAAAATTGAAGTTCGAAACAAACCTGTAGAAATCCGCAAAATTTTGCTTAGAAAAATTGCTTTCGGAGAGAAGCTGCGTTAAGGCTCCTAGTCCAACAAGTGGTGGTCGCGCTTTTATTAAGAGGGCGGGTCGCTCGATGTCCAATAAGTGGTATGGTCGCGCTCACGAAGAGGGCGAGTTCGCTTCGAAGTCGGTGAATAGGCAGGCGCGCTCCTTATAGGCGCGATCGCGCTCCGTGTAATTTTTCCCGGAATTTTTCGATGCTGAAACGGATAACCACAGTATGAATCAAACAAGGGTGGGTGGGTTTAATGGGACTTAAAAATGACTAATTCTACTATGAAAACAATGCTAAAGTGCAACTAAGATGGGTATGCCATTTGATAAATGTAAAATGAATAGTTTACCTATTTAAATGAGCGATAAAACTCAAAACGTAAGTAAACTAAAACTATTTACGTGTCTATTTTATCAAAGTTTCAACTCTCAATTCTATCGAAATAGAGTGGAGTAACAAATTCGTTCCACTCCTAGTGCTCTAGCATGGATTGTTTTCTAATCTAATTAGTCGGTCTTAAGTCAATGAGAGCTTTACGAAGGTGATTACTACGATACTTACTGAATTTGATTACTTGACTTTTAAACTACTAATGCTATGGAAATATGATTGTTTTGAATCTAGATAAATGATTAGAGGGGAATTGAATCCACCTCGAATCCAACTTAATAGCCTAACATAGATTCTTGTATCTCGATTCTTACGTTCTTACGGCAAGAAATTCGAGTTCTAATCCCTAGTGTTCATGGCATTTCTACCGAGTACTAACTAGCATGTGAGGTCGTCTACCCATTCTCATGGCGAATCACGACCTTCTAGATTGGAATAGATTCTACAATGTTTCTACACTATACCACTAAGTTTTCATCAAGGCTTCATCAACCCCTCTAATGGAGGTTTTAGCCTTGAGTCATCAAACCATCATTTCCCATTGAATTATAACTACACATCATATTAAAATTCTAACTTAACTAAATGAACTAACAATGGTTCAATCTATTTAAACTACGGAATGATAATCAACAAGAATTAAAATCAGATCTATAAATTGAAATAACACAATTCCAAATTGAGAAAATAACTATTTTATTTATCTAATCAATCAAGAACAATGATTCAAAGACTTAATCTAAAACAAGAATTGAAAATGGAACTAAAGCTTAATTTAATTAATGAAAACAGATCTAGAATTATCTATAATATTTTAGGTCTAATAGCTACCCTTAACAAAGATCTAAGCTTTTGTTTTTATACATTCAGATCCAAAAATCGTGCATGGGCTTGGAGCCATGTTTTGGGCCAGAGAATCAGGCCCAAAACCCAATTCTTTCAGTCCAAAAAGGCCTCTTCAGCTGCAGTTGGCTTCCACAGACTTTTCGTCCACTTCTGCTCCTCTGATTGGGTCAAGTCTTGGACCATTGGAAAGCTCTTTCCGAGCCGGTCGTTTTGACATAAAGTAGGCCCCATTCTGAGGTCTAAGCCCAAAGATACGGCCTTCGGAAGTTCTGCTAACTTTGAGTACTATTTCTGCCCGCGTTGACTTTGACTTTTCAGCTTTGACCGGGCTTTAGAAAGGCTTTGTCTTCTTGAATCTTGGCCTTTAATCATAGAACTCCTTAGCAACCAACCATTGCTCCTTTATCTCGCTAAAGTGGCACATTTCTGCACATAATGGACTTTGCAACCTGAAATGCATAAAAACACGTAATCAGTGTTAACTCTTAATTATTACTCACATAATTGGTCTAAAAGTATGTCTGTTACAGGGTTAAAACTACAGTTTTGGGCTCTTATCAGGCCCAAGCTTGTCGTTGGGCTCTGGGATCTCTCACAAAACTAGATCTCCAAATTTGAAAGATCGAATCCAGACTCTCTTGTCGTATGATCTCTTCAGAATCTGCTAGTTTACAGCTAAGCGAAGTGCGGCACCTTCTCGTTTTTCATCTAGGAGATCCATTTCTTTACATAACAACTCTTCATTGTCTAGAGTGTGTACAACATCTGACTTCTGAATGGGAGCTACCAGTTTTGGAGGTATGACAACCTCAATTTTGTAGGTCAGTGAAAATGGAGACTCACCAGTTGACCATCTGGTGTAGTTCGGTATGCCCATAGGACCCTAGGTAGTTCCTCAACCCATAAACCTTTCACGTTGTCTAATTTACACTTCATGTTATCCAAGCTGTTAGAGGCTTCAGCCTGCCCATTGCCTTGTGGGTACCTTGGAGTAGAGAACAGATGGGTAATGTGAAACTCTTCACAGAGTTCAGCGACCAATCCTCCAGCGAACTGTTGCCCATTATCGGAGATGATAACTTTGGGTATGCCAAACCTACAGAATATGTTGTTCCAAATAAACTTTCTGACGTCATGTTCTCGAATGAAGACAAGGGGAACTGCTTCTATCCAATTGGTGAAGTAATCCATCGCAACTAGTAGGAATCGAACATTGCCAGGAGCAGGTGGTAGAGGTCATACGATATCAGTTCCCCACTGCACAAATGGCCATTGACTGGCCAATGGGTGCAGTTCTGTTGTTGGAGCAAGGATTAGCAGAGCATATCGTTGACATTTTTCACATTTGTGGGCAAAAACCTGTGCATCCTTTTGCATATAAGGCCAAAAGTATCCTTGCCTTAGGATCTTGAAAGCTAGTGTTCTGCCCCCAGCATGGTTGCCACAAATTCCTTCATGTACTTCTCGCATAACCTGTTCAGCGAGATGTGGGGAGAGACATCTGAGATGAGGCCCTAGAAAGGACTTCTTGTATAGATCGTCTCCTACGAGGGTGAATATTTGTATCTTTGCAAGCAAACCCCTTGCTACATTCTTATCCTCAGGGAGTGTTCTATCTTTGAGGTAGGACTTATATGGATCCATCCAACTTAGAGTAATGGCTGGAACAACACAAACTATTGTAACTAGGATCTGAATGCTAGATTTCTCCTAGAAATCTATAGGGATGGAACGTGACTCACTGTTGCCCAACATCGAGGCAACATGTGCCAAAGCATCTGCGTGTCGATTTTTAGATCGAGGCAACTGATAGAACTGAATGCTCTCAAACTTTCCTTAAAGACCCCTTACCAGTTTCAGGTGTTTGGCCATTCGTTCATCCCTGGCCTCATACCCTCCATCAACTTGGAACACAACCAGCTGTGAGTCACTAAAAATTGTGAGGTGTGTTAAGCCCAGGTCGAAGGCCATTGTGAGGCCAGTAAGTGTCTTATCATACTCTGCCTCATTGTTAGGCCCATTGTGAGGTCATCAGAGAAGAAGTGCACGAGATGCCTGAAGGGGGAGAGAATGTCAGTCGCCAAGATGCGAATGATCCCTCCCAAGGACCTATGACTAGCACCGATAGACCAGTTGTTTCCAGAGCAGGTCTCAGGAATAACACTCAAGAGGAACGTCAAAATGGCGAGAATGTTGTCCTCACCAACACAGAGCGAGAATTACAGGTGCGAAGGCACTTATATCAGTCCGACACAGGGAAGGAGCCACTCATCGATCTCGATGATGACTACCCTCCCCCACCCAAAGCTGGTCGTACTAGGAACCCAAAGTGTGGGGACCCAGTTCAACGCGAGCTATCTGAGTTAGAATACAGTAGCTCAGATGAGGACTCAGGAACAGCCTCAGAGCTAGAGTCCACTGACCAGGATCGTGATGTCGACCCTCGACACCGAAAAATAACTCAGAGCAGGAAACTTTCTATCAAAGAAAGTTCATGGGAAACTGAGAAAAATGACCTGATCCGTCAGATGCATCGGATGACAGACAAGGGGAGGAAAATGCAAGACTCCCTTGTTCAATCCGCCATAATGGGAGCAGGCAGATCTCCTTTTGCATCACGGGTGATGAGGAAGCCATATCCCTCGGGTAGTGCATAACCGGTTCGGTGTCTTTAGTGGCAAGTCAGATCTGGTCGATCACGTATTCAGGTATCGTGCCACTATGGGACAATATGATAGATATGACCATGTCATGTGTCAGGAGTTTAATGCCTCCCTATCTGGATCAACGCTCCAATGGTACCATAGATTACCTGAGCATCAGATCAGGTCCTCAGAGGAACTATTTAAGACCTTCATTGATAGGTACTCATGCAACAAGCATCAACCAATATGGATTAATGCACTGTTCAATATCATGAAAAAAAGGGAGAAGCGTTGAGATCCTACATGCAACGCTTCATGGAAATTTCAATCTAAATAGAGTCTTGCGACGAACAGACTGCTATAATAGCTTTCAAACAAGGGTTGGATGAAAACAACGCCTTATTTGGATCTCTCTCCAAGAAACCACCCTGTAATTTAGAGGAACTCCTTGACAGGGTTGAAACTCATGCGGGGTGGCAAGACGATGTCCTGAACAGACGCCAAGAAGTGAAGAAGATTAGTCGGGCAGTTCCTGGGCTTCCTCGAGAAGGGAATGGAAATTCTTCCCCACAAAAATCAAAGAGAGACCGTAATTGTAATCGCCAAAGGGCCAAATCTCCATCAAAGGGACGAATGCCTAGAGGGCAATACCAAAATGTAGCCAAGTAGTGCAGATGGAAAACCACAGAAAAAGCCACGTGTGGAAGGAACTGAAGAAGCTCTTCCCTTGATGGACAGGAACTTTGCCCCTCTTAACATGATGCCAGATGAGGTTCTGGACTCGATCAAAAATTATAGCTACCTCAAATGGCCAGCTCCGCTAAAGCCAGGTTCCACGGGTACCAGAGACCAAAGGACCTACTGCAAGTTCCATAAGAGTAAGGGTCACAGCACCAAAGCCGTGCAGGACCTTGAAAAATGAACTACAATATCTAATTGAAATGGGGTATTTGAAGCGGTTTTGTGGCACCTAACAGCGAATGCAAGATGTACCGAGGAGATTAGCATGTCGATTCGGGATCCTCCAGTCTTTGGGCCGGCGATACTCAACGGGTCGACTCGGATAAATATGATTTCCTGAAAAGCAAGTAAACGGAATGGATAGATCACTGAAAAGGGTGTGCGATATCAAATGTGCATTGCCAAGCAGATAAGGATCATGAATAGTGAGTTAACTATAGGAGCTCAGGATAATGTGGTACCCTATAAGGATCTAGTCATCCTCTTCACTGAGGCTGACTGTTGCAGCATCCAGACCCCCCATGAGGATGCACTTGTTTTGACACTTCCTTTTGGTGCATTGCATATTGGTTGATCCAGGCAGCTCAGCAGATGTGCTATACTACACCACATTCAAAAAGCTGCAAATTCCAGACTCTGAAATGGTCGCCACCAACTCCAACCTATATGGATTCAGTGGGGACAAAGCTCTGACAGTTGGAGAGATCCAACTACCCTTTGCTACTGGTATGGTAACTCTCATCATAAACTTTGTCATAGTAAAAGCTAACACACCCTATCATATAATCTTGGGCAGGACCTGGCTGCACAGACTCCGAGCTGTTCCTAGCACCTATCACCAATGTTTGAAGTTCCCGCATAACAGGACAATAGAGACAATCAGAGGGGATCAGGTGGCTGCCAAGGCATGCTACGCGCTGGCGATGAGGCAATCCCCACTCCCTTTTGAACCAATAGAGGTGGGGCGACCCACCAAATAGCAATTATAGTTTGATCCACCTCTCCCGGACCTAGTCCCACGAGAGAGGGAGCCATTAAAGGAAGTGGAAATTATAGGTGGTAGCTCACCAAAGACCACTTTCATCGGCACCTTATTGAGTTCTGAAGAGCACCAAGCTCTGATATAGTTCCTCAGAGAGCACAGAGATGTGTTTGCTTGGTCATTCAAAGAAATGCCAGGAATTGATCCTCATATGGCATGCCACTAGCTCAATATCCACAGTGATGCAGTAATAGTCAAGCAGAAACCGAGAAGGATAGGTGTTGACAGATCCAGGGTGGTAAAAGCTGAAGTTGAAAAACTAAAGACAGCTAATTTTGTCAGGGAAATCAATTTTCCCACCTAGATTTCTAATATTGTCCTAGTAAAAAAGAAGAATGGGTCGTGGAGAATCTATATTGACTTCATGGATCTGAACCGTGCATGTCCAAAAGACAACTACCCTCTGCCACAAATTGACAAGTTGGTGGATACGAAGGCTGGACATGAACTGTTATCCTTCACAGATGGGTCGTCAGGCTATTACCAGATCCCTTTACATAAAGAGGACCACAAGATTGCCAGTTTCACAACCAAGGATGGCCTGAACTGCTATCAGGTCATGCCATTCTGATTGAAAAATGTAGGAGCCACATACTAGCGTTTGGTAAACAAGATGTTTGAAGGATTAATAGGTGACACTGTGGAGGTGTATATGGACGATCTCCTGATCAAGAGTCTGAAATGAGGAGATCATCTCTCCCTCTTGAAATGTGCATTTGACATTCTTCGAGAGTATGGCATGAAGCTCAACCCTGCGAAATGTGCTTTTGTTGTATCATCAGGAAAGTTTTTAGGGTACCTAGTTACTAAGAGAGGGATTGAGGCAAACCCAAATCCGATCCGAGCACTCGTAGAGATACCCTCACCTAAAAACATGAAAGAGGTTCAAAAAGTTATAGGCACCTAGCATATCTAAACAGGTTCATCTCCAAGAGTTTAGATAAGTGCAAACCCCTCTTTCAGTTACTGCGAAAGAACACCTCCTTCGCATGGACGGAAGAGTGCCAAAAAGCGTTCAATCAACTCAAAACATACCTGGGGGCACCGCCGATCCTTTCAAAGCCTGTTAAGGGAGAAGTCCTGGGTCTTTATCTCTGTTCCTCTGACTACGGCATCAGTTCTGTACTGATACGAGTGGATGAAAATAAGGTTGAAAAGCCTGTCTATTTCTTGAGCCGAATAAGGCGTTATTTTCATCCAACCCTTGTTTGAAAGCTATTATAGTAGTTTGTTCATCGCAAGATTCTATTTGGATTGAAATTTCCATGAACCGTTACATGTTGGATCTCAACACTTCTCCCTCCTTTTTCTTGATGTTGAACAGTGCATCGATCCATTTTGGCTAATACTTGTTGCATGAGTACCTGTCAATGAAGGTCCTAAATAGTTCCTCTGAGGACCTGATCTGACGCTCAAGTAATCTGTGGTACCACTGGAGCGTTGATCCAGACAGGGAGGCTTTGAACTCCTGACACATGACATGGTCATATCTCTCATATTACCCATAGTGGCATGATACCTAAATACGTGATCGATCGGATCTAACTTGCCACTAAAGACACTAAACTTCGGTTGTATGTACCCACGGGGATATGGCTTTCTCATCACCCGTGATGCAAAAGAAGATCTGCCTGCTCCCATTATGGCAGATTGAACAAGGGAGTCTTGCATTTTCCTCCCCTTGCCTGTCATCCGATGCATCTGACAGATCATTTCATTCTTCTCAGTTTCCTATGCACTTTCTTTGGTAGAAAGTTTCCTGCTCTGAGTTCTTTTTCGTTATCGAGGGTCGACATCACAATCCTGGTCAGTGGACTCTGGCTTTGAGGCTGCTCCTGAGTCCTCATCTGAGTTGCTATATTTTGACTCAGATAGCTCGCGCTGAACTAGGTCCCCACGCCTTGGGTTCCTAGTACGACCAACTTCGGGAAGGTTGTCATCATCGAGATCGATGAGTGGCTCCTTCCCTGTATCGGACCGATATAAGTGCCTTAGCAGCTGTAATTATTGCTCAAGGTTGCTCCTTTGCTGTTCTAGAGCCTGCACTGCCTGACTCGCCTGAACAGACCCTGGGTTGGTAAGGACAACATTCTCGCAATTTTGACGTCCCTCCTGAGCGTTATTCCTGAGACCTGCTCCAAGAACAGCTGGTTCATCGGTAATGGTCATAGGTCCTTGGGGGTGATCATTCACATCTTGGCGACCGACATTCTCTCCCCCTTCAGGCATCTCGTGCAATTCTTCTCTGATGGCGATGCTGCGTGTGGTAGCGCCACCCTTTATTTTTTTTGCTCCTACCATCACAATAGTAAGAGTTTTTAGAATAAATCAATCATTTGGAATGAATATTTACCTACTTTCGTCCCCACAGACAGCGCCAAAAGATGTAGGGGAAATTCTAAGTATCCCCTGATCTTCCTCTGTGCCTTGTGATCTGGAATCCTTTACTGAATAAAGAAGGGATGAGATGATGGTAAGTTCAAGGTTGAACCGTCTAACGCTACCTACGTATCTCCTTTGTTCTATTGGAGAATCAAACCCTATTTTATATAGTTCCTAAGAGTGAATCCTTATGGTTTATATAGGAATTGTTAAGAGAGTACTAGGGTTAGGACTGTCTTCACCGCTTGTGAGTTCCCTTCCATCTTTGGACTCTGCCTTCCTATTAGGATTCCTCTTCTTATGGAAGTCTGAATCTAGACCATATCTTATGAGAGGTAAGTTTCCTTGTTGATCATAATGTCTCATCATGTATGGGAAGATTATATCTAAAAGGTAACTCCTAAGATATGTCATCACGATTCCTTCCTTATCATCAAAGATCGCCATCTTCAGTTTCCTTATGTTCAGGAACTGTCTATATCAGTTCTTAACAACTGTGGTAACTGTTATGTTTGAAAGCCGTCAGTCTTGTGCTTGGCACATGTCCACTAAATACTTGTGTTCAACAAGAGATCACTTATTCACATAACCGATCTGATGGTCCTCGTCTCATTCTGGACATCTATAGTCTTAGGTTATTTCTCATACACGTGACATCTGTTCAGTGACGGGAAATCCCCTTACAATATCCATATCTATAATTATTTATATGATCTATTTTTATTTTATGGAACTCAAATATGTGTACTGGGATGAATATTAATATGAGTTAAGACTCTTGAGGGATTAGAAAATATTCAACCAAATGTGACCAAATATGTCTAGGGCAATTATAAGTTGGTAGAGATGTGATGTGCCATTTCAGTCGGGGAACGACTTGATTTGAAACTCTCTCATGAAAGCAAGCTCTCATTGGTCACATGCTTTATCTCTCTATATGAAGTTTGCAATGTTGTAGTTGGATAAGAGAATGGTATTGTAGTACCACCATGTACGAGTAGGAGATGTAAGACATGGGCTATGTGTGTACGTCCAAGTTGGATCAAGACTCAAGTCTCTAAGTACATCAAAACTCTTCTTGTTGAGATTGAGATATTAAGTATCACTTTGGATACGTACGTATCACTCTCTCCCTATAAAAAGGTAGAGTGAAACCAATGTAGAATGTCTCTGAAAACTCTTATACTCACGATTCTTCTTCTCGTATCATCACCATTGTTAGTTGCTTCAATAAGGTTTTAAGGTGTGAAAACATAGCCATTATTCTAGTAATTGTGGAGACGACAACAAGAGATGTATATTTGATCGTCAACGATTCTGCTTTCGCTTTTGATCTCGCTGCTCTATTTGGACAAAAGGTATGTGATTTACTTTTGTCTTCTATACAGGTAGCAAGGGATCATGGTCGTGGAATCCTAAACTGCATGGTGGGAAAGGAACCACATAGAGGATAGGGATCGCCAAATGAAAAAGGAAACAGATGGCTAGAATAGGAGGAGAGGTCTGCAGTATAAAAAGCGGAGGGAGGACACTGTAGAAGGGTATCGGGAGAGCAAGAGAAAAACTTAGGATTCTCAGAGTGAAAGAGAACCTTGAGATATAGTAGAGGAGAGAGAGTTACCGGTCACAACCTTTCTTTTTTTTTTTTGAGAAAATGAGCTAGGGTTAAGGCAGACCCTCACCTGTGCATTACTCAACATAACCGTACATAAGTAGTTCTAGATGCATCCTCCTTACATAAGCGATCTAGAGTATCATCTAGTGGAGGAATGAACACCATCAAAAATACATCATAAGATAAACTTAAACTAGCCAAGAAGTCGGCTGGTCTATTAACTTATCTACATACATGATCAAATGAACAAAAGTCTAAAGTGCGAGAATGCTCATTGATAGAGCTGACAAGGTTTTAACAATACCAAGGGGGTGCCACTATCCTGTTAAGAACTTGTACAACAAAGAGTAAGTCAAAGGCCACTTCTACCTCTCTCAAGTTTAAGCCTAAGCAAATACTCAGTCCAATTTCAGTTGCTTTCAATTCCTGGAATATGAGTGAATTCATGCCACCGCTATCAGTAAAGGCAGCCAACATACTCCCTTGATTGTTTCTAATTGCACCACCATATCTTGTTCCTCCCTGGTTTAGTGCACCATCAGTACTCAATTGGAATCGACCAATTATTAGGGGTCCCAAATACATTGCATAATAATAGGGCTTTTAAATTGTACTTGGATGCCAATAGTAGAACACAATAGCCTAGCATCATGCGAATCTTCTATAGTCTCCAACTGAACTTGCAAGTAGGCTTCGATATCTCTTAAAATCTTCCCTAATACTACTGCCGCAGGTTTACTCTTAGAGTTAAACCTTCTTTCATTCCTCTCTTTCTAGATGGCATTAACAGTTGCCCATATATACACCTTATAGATCTCGGGAACAATGGATTTACTTTTACATAGTCTAAGCTGCGAGAACCATTCTCTATTTGTAACTCCTAGTGTCGGAGATGATTCCAAGCACATCTTTGATACCTGTTATAATTCCCTTGGCATATGTACACTAAAATTAAAGATGATTTGAATATTCTGTGCTATATCCGCAAAGGCAACATAATGAATGTGTAAGGATCTTCTTTTTGATGAGCCTATCTTGGGTAGAAAAGCTATTAGAGAATAGTTGCCAACATGTAAAGGAGTGTTGAGGGATGACAAATTTTCCCCAAATCATCATTTGCCATCTCACGTGGGGGGGCCTGTAGGTAGAGAGTTTTGTATGCACTGTTGGATGTGAATTTCCCACTGTGGTGAGGTGTCCAAATGACTTTATCTTCATGTAAATGGTTTTTTATGGGAACATAGCTTATTTCCTTTTTCAAATTTTCATCTAGTAGGATATTAACATGGTGATTCCATATTCTATCACTGATTAGCTCACTAACCTTAGCATCAAAAGGGAACTACCAATTATTCAAAGCACTAGAATTAAGAATGAGAGGACTACTTGCACACCATAAGTCATGCCACAAAAGAGAATCATTCTCATTGGCAATATTATAGGTAATGAACCGCTTCACTACATTTATGATCTGTAGAATACATTTCCATGACTAGGCACAATCTTTGGGGATATCCATTATCCTAAAGAATTTTGATTTGATATGATTTTTCCAATTCCAATCCATCCACACACTTTCTTCTTTAGTAACAATTTTGAAAATAAGACCGTAATAGGCTCCTTTATTCCAAAGATTCATCTTCATAATCCCTACACCGCCTGCTTCCTTAGATTTGCATATAGTACTAACACAAGCTTGATGAACACATCGCTTCATGTCTGTCCCACTCCATAAGAAATTAGCACAAATTTTCTCAACTTGGTCACAAATAGTTTTGGGGAGAATGAAAGTCCTCGACCAGTATGTGTGGAAAGAACCTAGTACATAAATAATCAACTAAAGCCTTCTTGCATTGAGACAATAGTCTTGCTTTCTAGTCAAGAATTCTCGCAATGACTCTTTCAGTAAAAGGTTGACATTCCATAATCCATAGCCTCCCCGAAAACAGAGGAAGGCCTATGTACTGGGTAGGAAGGGAAACCATATCCACCCCAAGGATACTAGAGCCAATGAATCATCATGTCCAAGTGCACCAGTCATAATGGTAGTCTTGTGGTTATTAATTAATTCCAACCCATAAGCACAACCAAACTCAGCCAGACAATCTTAGAGAGCATGAACCGAGTCCACATGACCCCTATAAAAAGTAACACATTATCTATGAAGGCTAAGTGAGACAGCTGAGATTTTGTACATTTTAAATGTTACTTAATATGTTTGTTCTCGAGCTTTCTCTTAAGGACACAACACAAAATTTCCATAACTAAGACAAACCAGTACGGTGACATGGGGTCACCCTGTTGAAGCCTTCTCTCTCTAGGGAAGAACCCTTCAGGTGTTCCATTAATTGATAAGAACAGAGTGTTTATACAAAACTATATCCATTGTCTCATCTTAGGCAGAAAATTAAATCTTTTCAACATAGCAGCTACAGTATCCTAGATCACCATGTCGAATGCTTTTTGAATGTCGAGTTTCACAGAGCACCTTGGAGTGCCTCTTTTCCTTCCGTAGCTTCTTAGCAACTCATGAGATAACAGGATGTTGTCTTGGATTGATCTCCCAGGTATAAAAGTGAACTGATTAGAGTACACCAGATCACTAGATCACTGATCACATCTTTATGTCTATTCGTGATGACCTTGGTCACACACTTATAGATGGTATTGCATAGAGTTATAGTACGCCAATGGAGTTAACAGGTAAGCTATTCTATGCTTATCATCATATCAGAAACCACATAACCAATGAATGATATGCATTGAAATGGCTAGTACAGAGGATGATAGAGAAGGGAATGTTAAGAGAATTCATCACTGAGGTTTGTCAAGCTAACCATGAACCCATCCCGGTTTGGATTCTCGAGACAATCAACGTCATTTTTTTGTAGGGAGGCTTTGGGAAGGAATGCTCATAGAGACAAGGTGAGGAGAACCACGAGCGTGCAACAAATCAATGAAGTAGTGAGTTTGCCACATCCTATACCCTTATCTGCATGGGGAAGGAATCATATCGTGTTCACACTAGAGGACTTGAAGGTCGTGGTCTCCCCGCATGACGATGCATTAGTTATTACTGTCGCGATGGGGAACTACATGGTAAAGAGAGTAATGGTAGGCTGCGAGATTTCAGTGGATCTTCTTTTTAGGGGAGCGATGGAGGAAATGAACATTGGCACAGAGCAAATGAAGCCATCGTGAACCAACTTGTTCAGTTTTAATGGCAGTATGACAGAGCCCATGGGAGAACTAGTACTACCTATGACGACAGGGCCTGTGATAGTATTCACTCGGTTTATGGTCATAGACTTGAATTCACAGTATAATGTGATCCTCAAGAGACAATGGATACATGAGATGAAGGTAGTGTCGTTCACCTATTATCAGGTGATATGCTTTCCAACCCCTAACATAATGTATGAGGTCAGGGGAGATCCGGTAGCAGTGCAGAATAGTCATCAGATTATGGTAAAAAAAATCTAATATGTGGATCTTAAGGGGAGATTCCAAATTTGGTGAACACATCGCATAGCAATTACAGATAGGGTCCGCAGATGCTGTGATCGAACCACCAACGGGACCCAAAACTTTGGACGAGGTTGAAATAGTGAATGTGGTAGTTGTGGATGAAAAGAAGTTTACTTCCATAGGATTGAATTTTCCAGGGAAATGGAAAGCAAAATTGGTGACCCTTTTATAAGAGAACCGAGATGTGTTTGCATGGGAAATAGGAGACATCCCTAGACTGGACCCTAAGTTTGTGTGTCATCGTTTGCACATGAATGAAAACATAAACCTGTAAGGCAGAAAATGAGGAGTGTGAGGTCACAATATGCAGAAGGAATTAGAAAGGAAGTGAATGTGTGTAGACTTCACTGACGTAAACAAAGAATGTCCTAAAGACAGTTATCTTACATCACGAGTGGATGAGTTAGTAGACAGGACAACCGGCTTCAAGGTGTTCTCCTTCATGGAAGCCTCTATGGGGTATAACTAGGTTGTATGGCCCAGACTAAGAAAAAATAGCATTTGTGGTGGAGGGTGGCACTTACTGTTATACTATGATGCCTTTTATCTTGAAGAATGTCGGACCCACCTTTAAGAGATTGGGAGAGAAAATGTTTGAGGGCAAGATCAAGAAGGGCATAGAAGTATACATGGACGATATAGTAGAGAAAAGTATGTCAAGGGAAAAGCATCTCATTGGACTAAAGGAAACGTTTGAGATACTGCGGAAGCATAGGTTGAGGTTGAACCTAGAGAAGTGTACTTTCGGGGTCACAACAAGGAAGTTTCTAGGATACATTGTCAAGCACCGTGGAATATAAGCAAACCCGGACTAGATTAAATCCTTGATAGAGATGTCGTCACCACAAAGCATGAAGGAGGTGCAAAAGTTGGCTGGTAGGGTCGCGGCTCTCAATACATTTATTTATAAGTCGTCAAATAAGTGTCGTCCCTTGTACCAGTTGTTGAGGAAAACTACAGATTTTCAATGGACTGAGGAGTGTGTGCAGGCTTTTCAAGAGTTAAAGAAGTACTTAGGGAAAGCCTCACTATTGTCACGGTCGGGCTAAGCAAAGAAGTTATTTTTGTACTTGGATGTATCAGAGCAAAGCCTTGCCGAAACCCGATACAGCCGGATCAAGAAGCAAGCACTAGCATTGATTTTTTTGGCTTTGAAGTTGAAGTCGTACTTCAAATCACACTCGGTGATTTCGGTGACCAATTTATCCCTTAACACGCTCTGAAAACTTAGAAGTCGGGAAGGATGCTGAGATGGGTTGTGATGCTTAAGTCCTATGAAATAGAGTATCGAGTTAGAATAGTAGTAAAGAAACATGCAATGGTTGAGTTTTTGGCTGAATTCCCAGCCGAGGACCCAACCTGGGTAGAGGAGATTATCATGGAACAAGAGATTGACGAAAGCCTCGACCCACTCGATCCTTGGGAAGGACACGAGAAATGGCTACAAGAGGGTGTTCACAGATGGTTCAACAACTGATATCGGGAATAGAATTGGAGTGGTGTTGGCCACCCCAAACAATACGAGGGTAAAGTTGACAATAAAATTGGGATTTGCAACCTCAAATAACGAGTCAGAATACGAGGTCGTAATTGCTGGATTACAGCTAGTAGAACATCTGGGGATAGAGGAATTGACAATGTTCTCTGATTCAAATTTAGTGGTATCTCAAGCAAATGGAGAGCTCACGGCACTCTATCCCAGAATGGCTAGATACCTAGAAGTTCTACAAAGGCGAGCTAGGAAATTCAATAGTTTCAAGTTCGTTCACCTAAACCGCAATGAAATAGACATGCAGACGTGTTGGCGTATGTGGGAGCAGTGATTCCGGGATCAGAGGACAGAACCATAGAGGTCATAATACTTACCCAACCTAGCACTTCGGAGAGCGAAGAAACACTACAGATTAATGATATTGAGTATAGTTGGATTGACCCAATAAGGATTTTTTTATCCATGGAAAAAGGTAGAGGACAAGAAAGAGAAGTGGAGATTAGCGCAAGTGGCCCAGAGATATGCCATGTTGGACAGTGAGTTGTACCACAATAATTTCAATAGGCCGCTACTGAGATGCCTCAATCCGCGGCAAACGCAGGAAGTGTTAGCCAAAATGCATGAAGAAGACTGTGATAGCTACTAAACGGGAAGAACAACGGCCCATCGCTTGATAACACAAGGGTATTTCTAGCCTCATATGAAAGGAGATGCAGTGGAATACTCA
Organism: Coptis chinensis; assembly: GCF_015680905.1. NCBI lineage: Eukaryota > Viridiplantae > Streptophyta > Magnoliopsida > Ranunculales > Ranunculaceae > Coptis > Coptis chinensis. The sequence goes on along the minus strand of NC_141461.1, from coordinate 59,002,701 downwards.
ATGAGATGTGAAAAGTGCTAGAGGTTCTCTTAGTCGATCTTTGCACCAATGGAGCCATTGCATAACGTATCAAGTCTATGGCCTTTCGTTATGTGGGTGATAAATATAGTGGAACCACTCTAGTGGGAAAAGAAGATTTATGCTGGCGGCGACTGATTATTTCACCAAATGGGAAGAGGTTGTGGCCCTGCAACAAGTCAAAGAAGAGCATGTAATTAAATTCTTATTGGAGACTATCATATGCACATTTAGGCTACCGCATAGTTGTTATCGCAGATAATGGAACTCAGTTTAATGGAAGGAAGGTTCAGACCTTTCTGCAAGCTTATAGGGTGAAACAAGGTATCTTTGCTTGACACGCGCTCTTTTTTTATGTTTATTTGATGGTATATGGATGATATAAATAGATGATGTAGATGGTTAAAATAGAAGCGTATCAAAACCTAATTATCCCTCAATAAATAAAGAATGAGTAGGGTATCGTTCCACTTTTAAGTGTATGTTTATACGAAGGACAGGACTGGAAAGGGGGTTTGAGGGATTAAAAACTATGATTATAGATATTGTAGATTCTAATGTTAAACTAAACTAAACTAACTAAACTATTGAGAATTTATAAGAGAGGGAATTCAAGAGATCAAAATCCACCATTACTTTTAATCTATAACCTTATGTTTCATGGTTGTTCTCACAAGTAGACTACAATTAGGCAATCGAGCGAGTACCGATGCCTTTTTGGACGAAACATCGTTAACAATTAACTCTACTTAAGGTTGTTCCTATGTTTATGCTATTAATATCTTTTTTCTTTTTATGTGAGCTTGGGCAGCTATTCAATGAATCACCATCTAAGGCAAACACAAGGAATACTTCCTTTACTCTAAAACACTACACAACTAGAAGAAAAGTATAGAATAATAGTATAATATTCAATTACAATAAATAAAACTCTATTCTAGCATTATATTCAATTGTAATAAATAAAAGCATGTCACTAGCAAATATTCAATTGCAATAAATAAAACCCTAAACTAGCATGATATTTGATTGTAATAAATAAAAATCTTAATCTATACTTCCATCCCCTGGTCTGGGCAATAGAACTAATAACTAAAAATATAAAGAACTAACCTGATTGGAGAATACCATGAACCAAAAGAATCAACAAACCCTAAGCACCGGCTTTATCTTCTCCCTTGAAGGAGAAGATTAACCTTCCATAAAGAAGGAAGAACACGAAGAAGAAGAAGAAGAAGATTCGAAGAACATAAAACTAGAAAGACTAATTTATGAAAACTCGGCTAGTTAAAACCGAATATTTTATTATTAATCTCTCTCTGCCTCAAGTTCTGGAGACAAGAGTATAAGTGAATTGGCAAATTACATGAGGCACTTAGGTCCTCTATTTATAGGGGTTACAATGAGTTCTAGAAGCATTCCAAACCGCCATTTGTTTCCTAATACAAATCAACTTCTTTCAGAGTCCAACTTCGTCTCCAAAACTGAGAAAGAATTGGCTACAGTGTCGGTTCATGCATCAGGATACACGATCCTTGCGTCTCAGACACGAGAGTCGCGTCTGGACACCCAATAGTTGCGTCTCAGACGCGAGACTCTATTTTTCCTCTTTTGGTCCAAGGAACGAATCTTTTGGCCTTGGGCTTCCAAATAGGCTTTAAAATAGGTCCAAGTCGCATCTTTAATAGTTTCAATTCCTTGGCCTTCTCCATGATTGTCCACAGGCTTCCCATGTGATCTTTAATGCTCTGAATTGCTCTGTTTTACCCCTTTTTCTCTAATATTCTACAAAATTCTCTCTTTCACCTGTAAAATCATAAAACATAACTTATAAACACTATTAGTACAAGAGGCATAATCGAGGGTTAAATTGCATTTTTTGAGCACTTATCACAACTCCCAACTAGCCTTTTTCTAGTCTCTTAGCAAATAAGATAAAAAAAAAATAGATAAGTGGTCAAAATCACATCCTAATAACAAAAATAAAATCCTAACTCACTTTCGCAGGCATCGCGATTGCATGTACCATATGCAACAAGGCTTTTAACCTTTAAGTTCCCCAAAAAGGACGAGTTATAGTCTCGTGGGGGTTTTCAGGTGATATACGCACAAAATCAATCAATAGCATGTTCAAAAATAATAGTATTTTTAGAGAGAGAAATTCCTTACCCATTTAGTGCTTACTCCAACAGACAGTCTCCATTGCTAACTACATTGCTGCAAAAACTCATAGATTATGATGGGAGATAGTAAAAATTGACAAAATTCTCAATCATGGCTTATGTGTGTACTTATTCAATCTCCTATACTCTCCTATCCAAGAAACGGAATCTCTAGTTTACCTTTAGACAGATAATATCGACTTTCAATCCTTACCAGTCATACTCTCAGAAAAGAATCTCTCAGAAGATGGTATACTATTTTACCTCATATATGTAGGGAAAAGAATAATGAATATGAACATCCTACATATTACCTTGAAAAACATACTTCTAGATGATAGTAGTCTCATGGAAAGAATGTCAATCACATATGAAGTGTCGGGTCCTTCACTTTAGCATCCTCTCACCTATTCTAGACTTCGTACCATACTGTAGTGATAAGTCATGGGTTGCAACTTGGCTTAGGTATTGGTTTATGAAGGAAAGGTAAAAAGAATTCAAGTGTTGTTTCTGAAACACTAAGGGTTTTACTTCATTCTTTGGAAGATTTCTTCAAATTCTGTATTGCGGAGAAAAATTCTTCCTTTGTCTTAGTTTTTCCATCCATTCTGTTCAACTTTTTTTTTTTTTTTTTTTTTTAAAGCTCAGTAGTATATCCTTGATTAGTACTGGATATGCTTGTTTTCCACTAGATTCTTTCACTTTGAACAGAATGATGGTCTTCATTGTATCTCTCTGATATCTCCTTGTAATCTTCTTTTTGTGCTCTTTCTTCCTCCTTGTGCCCCTCGTATTCTCAGAAACATATAGGTATGGCTGATAAAGGTTTTGGCTATACTCCTTGTCTGGAGTTGGGTAAAAGGTAAAGGGTTTTATGAAAGAAAATAGCTTATTGTAAGGCTCAAAAGGGTTTAACAAATATGGTCCTACTAGGTGGGATAAAGGGTGAATGGGTTCACTACTTGACTTATCAGTATGATACTCTATTTCAAATAGACTACAAGACCTAATGGCTATCTCCCCAGTTGATGTCACTTCGTGATTAACCAAATAAACAAATAATGATATTATATTATAACGAAATAAAGAATTGAAAGAGGTTGAGTCACGCAAACTCGGATTTTTTGTAAGAACTCTCCAAAGAATGGGTATAAAGTTCAAGTCTCACGGGCTAAGTCTAAAAAATCTACTTCTAGTTTACTAGGGATTAAATCTCTCTTCTAGCAAAAGTACACAAAACTGACCAAGTACTATGGTGGTGCCTTGATAAAGAATTCTATCAACAAGAACTATGTCCGAGCATAATAAATTGCCTAAGCAGTAATGAAATCAATAATATCAACTATCTATCAAACTCAACAATAAGCAGTATAGAATCTATTTCCCAGACTCCTCATTAAAATTCATTTTTCTCATGCTGCTAATATAGAAAAAAATATATTTTTATTTTTGAAAACTAATTTTTGAAATTCATTTCTCAAGTACACCCTCCCCCAACTTAACATATGCATTGTCCTTAATGTATAGAAATGAAGTGAATGAGAAAAAGGGAAGATGTTACCATTGATGCGGAATATCAATATTAATTCCAAAAATAAGAATATTTCCTTTTACCAAGATCATTTTTTTCATTTTTTTTTTTTTTTTTTTTTTTTTTTTAGGTCTTTTTAAGTCAGATCCCTAAGACTATATATCATGCATTATCAATTTGGAGTGAGGAGATCAGATTTTCTTACCCAAATCTGACGAATGTTTGGAGGACGAGGAGGTCTCACCTTGTGGGTTGTCAAAAATACTCCTTGATATGCTGGAAAGATTGCTGGTGAAGTTGCTTCTCTACCTGCTTGAACTATTTCAGGTATGATAATTGTGTGATAGGCCTTGTGGTTCCTCTGTGTAGAAGATTGACGAAAATATTTCTTTCTAACAAGACAATAGTATCTGATGTGCCCTTTACCACCACAGTAATGATAATAGATATCCGGCCGATCAAGGCTCAAGGGTGGGGCATTAATCGGTTCACATACTTCTCTCATTCAGACAATGATGGTGTAGAAGAAGCTTTAACAGTGCGATGCTTATTATCAATATGGTCCACTTTCTGGTTCAGAAGACTCATTTCAATTTCTAGATTCTGTTGTTTTTCCAAAACTTCTTTAAGCTAATTCTCTAGTAACTGATTTTTCTGGGCAGAAGTCTGTTGTTCATCCTGAAATGTAGAATTCATCTTCTCAAGATATGATACTCTCTCTGCCAATTTTCCATTCTACTCACTTAAATCCTGAATTTTCTGCAGAGATTTCAAGAACATGGCTAGCAACGCCTCTGTGGTTGGGTTCTCAGGTTCATCACAGTTTTTTGTATATTGAGCACTCTGAATTGTAGCTTCGAATGGGCATAATTTTTGCATCATGCTATCAAGGAAGTACACATCTCCACCTTCGATGTCATCACAATCCTTATGCAACATGTGAAAGATATTTATGTCCATGGACATCTTACCAAAGTTGATCTTCATTTCACGATTGTGACAATTTATCAAATCTTTTATGGTAACGAGGAAACGTCGGCCTAGAATAATTAGAATTTTATCAAAGGCCTCCTTGGTGTCTATCACAATGAAATCCACTAGATAGTAGAAATCGGCTACTTGAACATGAACATCCTCAACTATGCCTTTGGGAATCTTGGTAGAACGGTTAGCCAACTTCAATTTGACTTTTGTAGGCTTTAGGTTCTCCAGGCCCAACGCTTGGTACACATGATATGGCAAGAGATTAACACTAGCACTAAGGTCTAAAAGAGCATTACTTGTGAATTTTTCTCCTATCTTGCATGATATTGTAGGACTTCTGCGATCTTTGAGCTTGACTGGAGCTTGCTGATGGATAACAGATGTTGCTTGTCCAGCTAGAAACGCTCGCTTTAGAACATGAGTACTTCTCTTTATGTTGCATGCATCCTTCAAGATTTGGCATATGATGCCAACTGCTTGATCACTTCGAGAAAGGGGATATTGATGTTATCTTTCTCAAATGCCTCATTCATCTCTAAAAATTGCTTGTCCTTTTTACTTTGAGCAAAAAACATAGGAAAAGGTTCCTTCGGTACAAACACATCAGCATGTGTCTGCTCTTCTTTCTCTTCGGAATTCTTGCATATCTTGTCTTGGTCATCTTGACAAATGGGAGTGGAAAGGATTTCTCCCACTTCCTTTCGAACTTCATTTGAAATCTTGACCGATTGCTCTGTAGCAATGTTATCATAAGAAGGTAAGTCAACCTTGTTGTCTATCTTCAATCCTGATCTGAGAGTAGTAACTGAGCTGACATGATCATGAAGGTGATCAGTACTAGAAGTTGTCCCAATGTGGCATACATCTTCACTCCTCAATATTGGTTCCAATAAGCTAGGTTGAGTGGCTTATGTCTTTACAGACAAAGCAGTGGTGAGTTGGTCGACCTTAGCTTCTAGGAACTCCATTCTAGAACATTGACTTGACTGAGATTGTCGGAGATTCAGCTGAGACTGTGTAATAAGCTCTAGAACACTTTCAAACTTCTGATTTTTCTGTGATAGCAAATTAATAGCATTCTCCAGGCTGGCAGGTGCGGCATAATTTCTCCTAGGATCAGGCACTAACTCTCCACTTGTATTGGAATTATGTTAAGAGTATAACTGTTGTTGAGGAACCAACTGTGAAGCTTGACTTGTCTGTGGAATATAACTTTGATCTTGAGAACCTGGGGGTCCAGTGTTCTGTCTCCAATAATTGCCTTGAAAGTTATTACCACCTTGGTTGGGCCTCTGAAATGAGTTTATATTGTACTCTCCAACTGATGCATGTTGATAGTAACCAGGACATTCTAGAGTTGCATAAGAAGTTTCCGAATAGACTTCGCAGTATCGGCTAGCTTGCATGACTGGGAGAGATTTATCTTGAGACTTGTTGATCTTGGAGAGATTCATAGAGAACTGGTTGAATTTCTTACTCATAGTTTCAATACTGGTGGCCAGGCTGGCCAATGTAGACTTCAGTTCTTGATCTGATTGTTCATGTGCTTGGTAACCAAATTGCTTTGGCTCCCTCTCCATGCTAGCTATATCCTCGTTGCTAGTAGTCCATTGTTGTGTTTCTTCAGATAAATTCTTGAGAAAGTTGTAAGCTTCCTCTCCATCCATTGATGTAAACTTGCCTTTGTGCATTGACTGTACTGTATCATCTGCTTGTTCATCATCGAAAGTCCTCGATAGAAAAAATGAGCCAGTGTGCTCTTATCGTATCCATGATGTGGACACGAGACTAGCAGATTGTTGAATCGCTCCCAACTACAATGATATTCTTCAGTCGCCTTTCCTTTGAAATTGTTGATAGCTTGCTGCATGGCATCTGTCTTCTGGGGTGGGTAAAACTTGTTCATAAACTTCGTTCTCAACTTTTCCCAGTTGTTGATTGAATTGATCGGCTATGTAGTTAACCATTCGGATGCTTTACCTTCGAGTGAGAGTGGAAAAAGAATTAACTTGATACCCTCATCCCTGATATTCTGGTTCTTGAAAGTTCTGGGGACTGATAGAAATTTGTTCATGTGAACATATGGCTGAACATTGTCTGAACCATTGAACTTTGGAAGCATAGAGATTACTGATGCTCTAAGTTCAAACTGGTTAGATTCTGTCTCTGGAAAAACAATACTGATGGGTGGGTCTCCAGTGATTGGCAAATAGAAATCGCTCAGCTTCTTCCTCTGCTGTGCTTGCATGGGTAGGATAGCTTCAAGATTATTCAGGTCCATAACACATCCATCATTACGTGCGGCCATTGTATCAATCTTTTTCTAGTATTCTTGTGAGTTGGCTGTTAAACCTTATCCATTGTTGTGTTCTTACTGGACGACGATTGGGACGATGGGGCATACACTAGAAAATGCTATGCGAAGATGATGAAAAACTATCATACTATGCTTGAATGCAATTAAACTAATATGCAACTATTCTAAATTATACAAATATGCAAAACTACTTTCCTTCAACTAGGTTGGGCTTTGCAGCTAGTATCTCGCTCGTTGTCTAAAGCTGTCTCTTCTGAGGTTATGCTGAATCACTTGGATTGCTTAAGTACCACGGCCCACAGATGATAGTCCGTTTGTCAAGATTCAGACAAGAAACACTAGAGTTTGATGTTTCACTGTGTTGGCTTATAACTTCAATTGTTGAAAAGGTCCTAAATGCAATTATACTAGAAAGCAAAAATACTAAACTACGATGCAATTATACTAAGAATGAAATAAAAAGAATGGAGATTCAACTAACCTGGATGATAGATCTTGTCTTCAAGATGTCCTTCAAGCTTCTTTCTTTTTTAAAAGGATGGATGATGCGGCTAAAATTACCTTAAGATCCAAAGTTCTAATCTTGAAAGAAATCGTTAAACATAAACAACTTAAAACGGCAGCGGCGCCATTTGACACGCGCTTCTTTTTTATGTTTATTGGATGGTATATGGATGATGTAGATAGATGATGTAGATGGACAAAATAGAAGCGTATCAAAACCTAATTATTCCTCAATAAATAAAGGATGGGTAGGGTATCGTTCCACTTTTAAGTGTATGTTTATACAAAAGACATGACTGGAAAAGGGGTTTGAGGGATTAAAAACTATGATTATAGATATTGTAGATTCTAATGCTAAACTAAACTAAACTAACTAAACTATTGAGAATTTATAAGAGAGGGAATTCAAGAGATTAGAATCCACCGTTACTTTTGATCTGTGACCTTATGCTTCATGGTTGTTCTCACAAGTAGACTACAATTAGGCAATCGAGCGAGTGCCGATGCCCTCCTGGATGAAACATCGTTAACAATTAACTCTACTTAAAGTTGTTCCTATGTTTATGCTATTAATATCTTCTTTTCTTTTATGTGAGCTTGGGCAGCTATTCAATGAATCACTATCTAAGGCAAACAAAAGGAATACTTCCCTTACTTTAAAACACTACACAATTAGAAAAAAGTAGAGAATAATAGTATAATATTCAATTACAATAAATAAAACTCTATTCTAGCATTATATTCAATTGCAATAAATAAAAGCATGTCACTAGCAAATATTCAATTGCAATAAATAAAACCCTAAACTAGCATGATATTTGATTGCAATAAATAAAAACCTTAATATATACTTCCATCCCTTGGTCTGGGAAATGGAACTAATAACTAAAAATATAAAGAACTAACCTGATTGGAGAATACCATGAACCAAAAGAATCAACAAACCCTAAGCACCGGCTTCATCTTCTCCCTTGAATGAGAATATTAGCCTTCCATAAAAAAAGGAAGAACACGAAGAACAAGAAGAAGAAGAGTCGAAAAACATAAGACTAGAAAGACTAACTTATGAAGACTCGGCTAGTTAAAACTGAATCTTTTATTATTAATCTCTCTCTGCCTCAAGTTCTGGAGACAAGAGTATAAGTGAATTGGCAAATTACATGAGGCACTTAGGTCCTCTATTTATAGAGGTTACAATGAGTTCTAGAAGCATTCCAAACCGCCATTTGTTTCCTAATACAAATCAACTTCTTTCAGAGTCCAACTTCGTCTCCAAAACTGAGAAGGAATTGGCTACAGTGTCGTTTCATGCGTATGGACGCACGATCTTTGCATCTCGTGAGGCCGTAGAGTCGCTGGGACAAGATTTATATCGTCGTCTCCTCGCCAGACGCGAGACTCTATTTTTCCTCTTTTGCTCCATCCTTCTTTCCTCTTTTGCGGGCTTTGGTAAAAGCAAAAAATCCTTTGGCCTTAGGATTCCAAATAGGCTTTAAAATAGGTCCAAGTCGCATCTTTAATAGCTTCAATTCCTTGACCTTCTCCATGATTGTCCACGGGCTTCCCATGTGATCCTTAATGCTCTGAATTGCTCCGTTTTACCCCTTTTTCTCTAATATTCTACAAAACTCTCTCTTTCACCTGTAGAATCATAAAACATAACTTACAAACACTATTAGTCCACTAAGATGGCTAAACAAGAGGCATAATCGAGAGTTAAATTGCACTTTTTGAGCACTTATCATTGCTCTTTACAACCCGGAGGGTAATTGGCAAGTTGAATCATCTAACAAGGTAGTCATGGAGAATCTTTAAAAAAAACAAAAAAAAAAGTTGGACGATAAGAAGAGGTCGAAGGTAGATGAATTGAATCACATACTGTGGGACTATTGCACCACACCATGGACTTCCACCAAGGAGACACCATGTTTTCTAGCATATGACATGGAGGCTATTATCGCCTCAGAAATGGTAGTGCCAACCACAGTACAAAATATCACAATATTTCGCGATATCTATCGAGATTTCAAAAAAAGACATAAATATCATGATATGTTCAGAGATATATACAACTGCAAATATCGGCAATATTTCGATGATATTTGCAATATTTGGGGATATTTTACGATATTTTGTGTATGTAACAATTTTATTTAATATTTACCATTATATTTCAAATAAATATAAATAATGTATCAATATATATATCAAGAAATATCCACAATATCCACGATATTTGTCTATATTTTGGATATATCCACGATATTTGCATGTGAAATGATAAGAGCCCAAAACTGTAGTTTTAACCCCTTAATAATCATACTGTTAGACCAATTATGTGAATAATAAGTAAGAGTTAATACTGATTACGTGTTTTTATGCATTTCAGGCTTCAAAGTCCATTATAATGCTTAACTGCGTACACTTTTAGCGAGATAAAGGAGCAACAGTCAGCAGAACTTCCGAATGCCATATCTTTGGACTCAGACCTCGGAATTGGGCCTACCTTATGTCAAAACGACCGGCTCGGAAAGAGCTTTCCAATGGTCCAAGCCTTGTCCCAATCAGAGGAGCAGAAGTGGATGAAAAGTCTGTTGAAGCGAACTGCAGCTGAAGAGGCCTTTTTGGACCGAAAGAATTGGGTTTTGGGCCTGATTCTCTGGCCCAAAACATGGCTCCAAGCCCATGCACGATTTTTGGATCTGGATGTATAAAAACAAAAGCTTCATTCTTTGTTAATGGTAGCTAGTTAGACCTAAATTAATATATAGAATTCTAGATCTAGTTTTATTAATAGATTAAGTTTTAGTTCCATTTCAATTCCTGTTTTAGATTAAATCTTTGAATGATTGTTCTTGATTGATTAGATTAATAAAATAGTTAGTTGTCAATTTCGAATTTCGTCATTTCCATTCTAGACCTAAATTAAATTCTTGTTATTATTCTATTCCAGCCATTAAATTAGATTCATTATTGTTAACTAAGTAAATCTCAATTTCTTACATTATGTTTAGTTTAGATTCAATTGGAAATGTTGGTTTGATGACTCAATGCTAAACCTCCATTAGAGGGGTTGATGAAGCCTTGATGAAAACTTAGTGGTTAGTATAGAATTTGGTAGTAGAATCTATTCCACTCTAGAAGGTCGTGTTTAAGCCATGAGAATGGGTGGGGCGACCTCACATGCTAGTTAGTATCCGGTAGGAATGCCATGAACACTAGGGATTAGACTCGAAATTCTTGCCGTTAAAAGCGTAAGAATCGAGATACGACAATCTATACTAGGTTATTAAGTTGGATTCGAGGTGGATTCAATTCCCTCTATTTCTTTATCTAGAGTCAAACAATCGTATTTCCGTGAGCTTCAGATTATCTTTAGTTATATTTTATCTTGTTATTTATTATATCTAGTTATTTAAAATAACGCGTCTTGTTAGCATAACATTTCGTAAAGCTCTCATTGACTTAAGAGAGATTTCTTAGACTTAGAAGACAATCCATGCTAGGGAACTAGGAGTGGAACGAACTTCCTACTCCACTTAGTGCAATTCGCATCGAGAGTAGAAGCTTTGATAATAGATAGTAAAAGTCTAGTTTAGTTTACTTACGTTTTGAATTCATCGTTCATTTCGTAGGTAGACTATACATTTTATGATTATCATGAAACAATGTCAAATATCCCCAAAGAGGGGGATATATCCACGATACATATCGAGAAATTGAGTATCGATAAATACCCATATCCTGATATTTTGTACTATGGTGCCAACAATAAGGACGAAGGTTGTAGAAAATGGTTCTAACTTGGCCTACTTATCAAGGGAGATGAACTTCGCAGAGGAAAGCAGGGACACGACTTGGATCAGATTGGAATAGCATCATTAGCGACTCTATAGACAATACAACAAGAAGGTGAAGCCTCGCGGGTTCCAAGCGGGGGATTTTGTGCTTCGTTGGGTTACTCCCAGCACAAGGGGAGAGAACGAAGGGAAGTTAAGACCCAACTGTGAAGGACCCTTGATGTATGAGAAACGCAATGTTAGCTCTCAAACAATCCAAAGAATCGTCCTCAAACCGAGAAACAACGATAAACCATTGATCTTTAACCAAGAAACAAAGATAATAAATTAATAAACCAAAAAATCATTTTACAAACCCTAAACATTGCCTCTTATAGGCAAACCCTAATACAAGATGTAATGTAAAAGACTAAACGACCCCTTCTGTTAATCGTAATTCCCTTAACTTACTGAACTAAAATAGAAAGACCTAGACCTGACGTAAATAAGACGACTCCTGTTCAGTTCATGCGCATCCAGTTCATTGCAGAACCTGTACTACATCAGTATCCAGTTCATTACCTTATGTATTTGCATCATTCCCCCACTGTTGGAGAAAACTCATCCTCGAGTTTTATAGAGCAGTAATAGTACGATAGATACTGATTGTTCTTCTGCATAGTTACTTTGAGAAATTCTACATTGTTCCTCCATAAATGAACTAAAACAAGATTCATATATCAATCTGGATCTAGAGGATACCTCTATACATAACAAAAAGGGGTCAACATAAACAAGACCTATTGACTCCCCCACATCAGACAAACTCGGTTCCATAAAATTTGAAGCAAGAAATTCTTCACCATCTAGATATATGTCATAAACTAGTGATAAATCCCACTGAACAAAGATTTCTTTTTTAAATTCAGATGTCCAATGCAAACGGTAAAAATTCATCTTCCTCCAAGCAAGCAAAAAAAATGGCGTCAACTGCTTCAAAATCGCCTTCCACTGTTGGTGGTTCATGATCTTACGGTTGGTCAAGTTGTCGATGAAGGGTTGCGACCTGGTGGGTCTGGGTCAACGTTAGTTTCCTTAAAAGCTACAAACTAGATATGTATGACCATGAGTGAATGGCCAAACTTTCTAGGCAGGTAGCAATGCTAACCTGCCAGGTCGCAGCTTTTCATCGACGGCTTGACCAACCGCAAGATCGTGAACCACCAATTGTGGTAAATGATTTTCAAGCCGAAGACACTAATCCAAGGCAGCTCGCAATGCAAATCCGCCAGGTCGTAGCCTGACCAGCATCACGAGTATTACAATGGGTCCTAGTTTTTCTTTCTCAATTGGGATTTACCTCCAATGTATAACGTATATCTAGATGATGAGGAAGTTCTTGCCTTTAGTTTTGTGGATACGAGTTTATCTTTTGTGTAGATTTTGAGCAGTTGTTTTTCAGTGGTCGAACAGTATTGTTTGAAGGTTTCACTGACCCATTACTTCTACTACAGAATCCACCATATGCACTTGCGGGGGGGGAGCCCTTCATGGACCCTCGTCTCCGAATCAAACATGGGGGCATGCTGAGTTGCCCCGGATATGCTACATGATATCCCCATATGCGAAGGGATGAGCCCTTCGCGGACCCTCGTGTCCAAATCAAACATGGGGGCAAGCTGTGTTGCCCCGAATAGGTTGTGCATTATCCCCACATGCCGGGGGGGGATAATGCCCTCGTGGCCCAACCAGTTCAAAAGGGCTAGGCCCAACACCATACGGGTTAACTAGAAACCCCACCGTAAACTAAAAACTAAAAGAATGGGACGAGAAGTGAATCACAAACAAGACGAGATAATAACATGAGAATTGAGGTCCATATGCAAAATCATAATAGGGCTATGCCAGGACTACCTGGAAATCCATGGTCAAATAGAGAGACAAATGTATAGTCTAAATGGATAATCACTTGCAAATAGTACAATATCACTTAAAGAGAGTTAAAACAAATTCTAATGAGAGATAAAGGAAGGAAGGCACTTAATTTTCAATCCTAAGTCGCGACATTGATATGGGCTTCCCCTGTGTCCTCAACATAGGAAGGATCATTTGTGTTAGGCACGATGGGAACGAGCGGGGAAGCGACATCAGTGGGCTCCAGATGGGAAGAGGTGGCAGACTCAGGAATCCCGGGAGATAACGAAAGGGATTAGTGGTCAGGGATGGTGGTTGAGGAACCTCCAACGAGAGAGGGCATGGCAGCTGGAGATACTACAGGCAGAAGGTGGCCCAGCCTCCTTGGTCAGTCTTGCCAACTCCTCCTTAATTGTTTTGGCCACCAGTTTCTCAGCTTAAGCCGGGTAACAGACATACAATGTGTCCATGTCAGCTTTGTGTTTCTTCAATAGCAATTCACGTTGTTTACTCATACGGTCATTCACATTATCCATATACTCCTTGTAAGGGGGATTTCCCGTCAATAACTAAATGACACATGGATAGGAAATGACCTGGAACTATAGATATCCAGAATAAGACGAGAACCATCGGATTAGTTCTGGGAATAAGTAATCTCATGTTTATCACGAGTGTTTCATAAACATGTGCTAGTCACGTGATGAACCGCCTCTAGACATAACAGTTCCCCAAGTCATTAGGAACTGATATAGATAGTTTCGAAACAGAAGAAAACTAAGGAGGACGATCCTTGATGATAAGGAAGGAATCAAAATGACATATTTCTAAGAGTTACCTTTTGGGCCTAATCTTCCCATACATGACAGGCTATTATGACCTAAAAGGAAACTCACCTCTGATAAGATATGGTCCAGATTCAAAGTTCCAAGAAAAGAGGATTCCTAATAGGAAAGCAGAGTCCAAAGAGGGAAGGAAACTCACAAGCGGTGAGGTTAACCCTAACCCTAGAACTCCTAAGGATCCTCTTATATAAACAATAGGAATTTGCTCTTAGGAACTACATGAAATGGGGTTTGATTCTTCTAAATAGATAGGAAGATACGTAGGCAACCGCAAGGCGGTTCAACCCTGATCATTCAATCATCTCGTCCCTTTTCCATCATTAATCCTAAAGTTCTTCATCACACGGCACAGAGGAGGATTGTAGGATACTCAAAAAATCCCCTACACTCTCGGTGGGCCGCCTCTGCATTACAAAGTTCATCTTGAACTTTGACCTTATCCAGATCTGTAGTCTCCAACTCCTTCTGAAGACGAGCACACGTTGCCTAAACCCCTCAAGACCGTCGACCTCCTTGTCAAGCTGGTCCAGTTTGACCAGGGATCTCGACAAGCCTCGGATCATGTAGAGAAAAGTCTGGTGATCCTCAAAAGAGCCCTCGTTGCTGTAAGCCATGTCACGGGGAAGGTCAAACCCATAGAACAAGGCAGACGCCACATCAGGAGTTTCCACGGCCGAATCTTAGATGTTCACTTCGCGGTCGTGGACCTTGAAGGTAGGGTTGAAGACGTGAATAGCAACTGTGGTTTCTTTACCAAAAGAGGTAGTCGGTTGCTTGCCAGGATGATGGGAATGAGGAGAGGGTGTGGTAGCGGACTTCGTGATAGCCTCAATAGTGCGTTCTATGGGGACAGAAGTCATGCTCCTTTTAATTGGGGGTTCTTTTGAAGAGGGAACCTCAGTCTCCTCATCGTCCAAGTCACTGTCAAATAACTTCGCATGAGAGATGTCTATACCAAAGTCAGGCGGGGAAGCAGGCAAAGAAGCTGGAATGGATAACTGATCTTCCCATTTGGGGATTAAGTCAACAAAAGATGAAACATTTGTGGATCCCAAAGTGGCCTCTTGCGTGGGGGAGTTCAAAACTGCCTTGTGATAGGGGGATACCGCGGCAGAGGCCTGTTGTTGTGCACGTGACTTGGAAACTTTCCTAGTGAACTTGCATGGAGGAAGCTTGGGGGGACCCCTAGACTTGGGTATCTTCTTGGATGGGAGAGAGGCCTTTGGTTTCCTTTCTTCCAGTGGTGGCAATCGGTAGAGAGGTCCACAGTATTTGCCTATATATATTCTTGAGATCTGGAGTGGACAAGATAGGGTTACCAAGATCAAGATGCACCCCCAAAGACAACAGACTGATCTGAATCTAGCTAGAGAGTGGCCGGATCTTCACAAAGATGGCTAAGGAATAATTGGCATAAATGCCAGAACGGGAGTCAGTCCTCCAACCTATACAATGAAAGCATGACGCTGATTTAGTCAAACAGATAGAGAAGAAAGGTAAGACAAAAATGTAGGTTACCCACCACTAGACATGAAAGTCAATGGTTAAGGGAGGTTTCTAGAAAGATGTCCACAGACAAGAAATTCCTAGAGATGTACAGGGGGTCGTAGTACCAAACTTTATTGCAAGAGGTGATTTTGAGAAGAAAAGACTTCTTCCGGGACTAACACAAAAAGAATGATAATCGACGCTCTCAAATTTAGTGTTCTTTTTAAAATAATAATGGGCTACGATGTCATGGCATGTTATCTTAGGAGATTGTGTCTTGCTGTAATAGTTCCCGTCATACATGATCCGCCAAAAGTTACCAATGCCTTGGCACAGAAAAATATTAAATTGTTATAAACTTCAACATCTAAAAAGGACAAAAGAAAACGCAAACTAGAGGCAATTTGCCCAACGGTTGCAACGAGACACCCCAGTCTCACCTTAACTAGAGTGTTCTAGGATGACATCATCAGGAATTCCATAAGTTATCTTGACAGCATCAAAGTTAGGTTGAGAAGGCGGTGGCAAAAGCACATCGGGCCGCCCCGAAGTGGAGGGGGCCGTTAAAGGGTCAACAGACACCGGTGAGGCCGCCCTATTGGATCTCAAGGACAAATAACTATCATGATTCAAGCCATACATCCTTCAACAATAAGCAAGGAGGGGTGTAACCGGAAGAAGTGGATCGAAGATAAAGAGAATCACTAGACGCAAGCAAGCAAAAACAGGATCAACAGAAAGAAATTAAAAGGCAAGAAGGGGAAGAAGCCAAACTGGAACGAAGGGGCGAATAGGGAATGGAAGGCGCACTAGAACGATGTTGGGTACATACACTACCAACACCAGAATCTTAGCATAAACATGAGAATGACCGGAGGAATAGTGAATCTAGATGGTGAGGGGTGAACACTGAAGATGATTAGAGAGGTTACGTAATGAGAGATGGAAGAAGCCAAGGGTCTGAGTTGATGTTGGAAAAAAATGAGAACAGAATATAAGGGGATGGAGAATGAGTGTGTTTTAAACTGTGAGGGGCAAAGGAGTAATTAGTAGGGTGTGAAAATAAGGAGCCGCAAGATGGGCCAGAGGAAGGGCAACGCGTGGCTTCACCAGTATCAAAGGGGCAACTAAATAATTGTGCGTGTGGAAAACACATAAGGAACTAATGAGGTGACAAGTGGAGACAAAACATAAAAGGGGACCATGAATTGAGAATGACTTCTCAGCTCCTCGTATTCCTAGAGGCTCTGCGGATCCCGAAAGGGAGCATTTGTAGTAGCACAATCCATGACCAGTAATGTAAGGGGGATTTCCTGTCATTGGATAGATGACATGTGTATAGGAAATAACCCAGAACTATAGATGTCCAGAATGAGACGAGGACCATCAGATCAGTTCTGCGAATAAGTGATCTCGTGTTTAGCACAAGTGTTTAGTAGGCATATGCCAGGCACGCGACTGACTGTCTCTAAGCATAACAGTTCTCCAAGTCGTTAGGAACTGATATAGACAGTTCCTGAACAGAAGAAAACTAAAGAGGGCGATCTTTGATGATAAGGAAGGAATCGTGATGGCATATCTTTAAGAGTTACCTTTTAGATATAATCTTCCCATGTATGATGGGACATTATGATCAACAAGGAAACCTACCTCTAATAAGATATGGTCTAGATTCAGACTTCCATAAGGAGAGGATTCCTAATAGGAAGGTAGAGTCTAAAGATGGAAAGGAACTCACAAGCGGTGAGGACAGCCCTAACCTTAGGACTCTCAAAGCTCTTCCTATATAAACCATAAGAATTCGCTCTTAGGAACTACGCAAAATAGGGTTTGATTCTCCTAAATAAACAAGGAGATACATAGGCAGCCACTAGGCGGTTCAACCCTGAACTCTATATCATCCCATCCCTTCTCTTTCAAGAACAGGGCTCCTAAATCACAAGGCACAGAGGAGGATCAGGGGATACTCAGAAAATACCCTACATCTTGTGGCGTCGTCTGTGGGGACGAAAGCAGGTAAACATTCATTTCAAACAACTGATTTAGTTTAAAAACTCTTACCATTGTGTTGGCAGGAGCAAAGAAAACAAAGGGTGGCGCTACCATACGCAGCGTTGCTATCAGAGAAGAATAGCACGAGATGCCTGAGGAGGGGGAGAATGTCGGTCACCATGATGCGAATATTCCACTCCAAATACCAGTGACCAGCACCGACGGACCAGTTGCTCCCATTACAGGCCCTAGGAATAATGCTCAAGAGGAACATCAAAATAGTGAGAATGTTGTTCTCACCAACCCAGAGTCTATTCAGGCGGTTCAGGCTCTGGAACAGCAAAGAAGCAACCCTGAGCGAGAGTTACAGGTGCTGAGGCATTTGTATCAATCTGACACAAGGAAGGAGCCACTCATCGATCTCGATGATGACGGCCTTCCAGAAGGCGGTCATTCTAGGAACCCAAAGCGTGGGGAACCAGTTCGACGAGAACCATCAAAGTTGAAATACAGTAACTCGAATGAAGATTCGAATACAGCATCAGACCCATGCTCAACTGACCAGGATCATGATGTCGACCCCCGACACCAAAAAAGAACCCAGAACATGAAACTTTCTACCAAAGAAAGTGCATGGGAAACTAAGAAGAATGACCTAATCTGTCAGATGCATCGAATAATAGACAAGGGGAGAAAAATGCAAAACTCCCTTGTTTAATCTGCCATAATGGGGGCAAGCGGATCTCCTTTCGCATCATGAGTAATGAGAAAGCCATATCCCTGCGGTTACAGACAACCGAACAGATCCGGTGGATCACGTATTCATATATCGTGCCACTATGGGATAATAAGAAAGGTATGACCACGTCATGTGTCAAGAGTTCAAAGCTTCCCTGTCTGGATCTACACTCCACTAGTACCACAGGTTACCTGAGCGGTAGATCAGGTCCTCATAAGAAATGTTCAGGACCTTCATAGATAGGTACTCATGCAACAAGCACTAACCAAAATGGATCGATGAACTGTTCAACATCAAGAAAAAATACAGAGAGGCATTGAGGTCCTACATGCAAATATTCATGGAAATTTCAATCGAGATAGAGTCTCGTGATGAATAGACTGCTATAATAGCTTTCAAACAAGGGTTGGATGAAAACAACGCCTTATTCAGGTCCCTCTTTTGGAAACCACCCCATGATTTGGAGGAACTCTTAGACAGGGATGAAACTCATGCAGGGTGGGAAGAGGATGTCCTGAACAGACGTCATGAAGCAAAAAAGACTAATCAGACAACCCTTATGGGCCCACGTGAGGTAAACGACAACTCTTTACCTCAAAAGCCAAAGAGAGACCATCATCATGGTCGCCAACGAGCTGATTCACCATCTAAGGGACAAATGTCTAGAGGCCAGTACCAAAATGTGGCCAATAATTCAGATAGAAAACCACAAAAGAAGCCACGGATGGAAGGAGCGGAAGAAGTTATTCCTTCAATGGACAGAAACTTCACCCCTCTGAACAAAATGCCAGACGAGGTCCTAAACTCGATCAAGAACCAGAGTTATCTGAAGTGGCTGATAAAAGTAAAATGAATAGTTTTACCTACGAATAAGTAAAGAGACTCAAATGTAAATAAAACTAAAACTGATTTACACTTAATATTCAAAGTTTTCTACTCTCGATGTTATTGCAATATAGTTGGAATAGAAAGTTCGTTCCACTCCTGGTTTTTTAGAATTCACGTTAACTAAGATTATCAGTTCTATCAAAGTCAATGAGAGTACGGATTATATAATTATGCTAACAACTATGGGAAATAACATAATCGAAATGTTCTAGATAATAAGATGGCAATTAAAATACTAAGGTTTGAATCTAGATAAAGAATTAGGGAAATTTGATTCCACCTTAACTCGACTTAATCAACTAGTGAAAAATTGTCGTAATCCGAATTGTAATGCTTCCGCATAACAATTGGGTGTTTCTAATCCTAAATTGTTCATGGTAATCTATACCAACTAACAACTAGTATGTGAAGCAATCAAACTCATTCTCATGGTGAACTAATTACTTTCTACAATGGAATAGAATATTACGAACTATTCTACGTTAACAACAATCAAGTTTTCATCAAGGCTTCTTCAAACCCCTCTAATAGAGGTTTTAGCCTTGATTCATTAAACTATCATTTGTATATAAACAATAACAAGACATGATAAAAGAATATAAATTTACTTATTTGATTTAAAATTAAAGTCTAATCATGCAAGATTGAATTAAAACTAGTAATGATTATTAACTAAATCTATGAATTGAAGCTAAAATAATTTAATGAAATGAAACTAGAATTATCAATAGCTAAATAACTTTATTGATCTAATGAATAATAACAATAAACTCATTCAAAATTGAATTCAAAACAAGGAAATAAAACTAAATTAATGGAGTCTAAAACTAGATCTAAAACAAGGTATTGGATAATGGCTAACTAAAAAAACTAGATGCTTAAGAGCTAAGTCTTGTGTCTTCAAATGTAGGAGACAAGATCCATTTTTTCGTGCATAGGCTGAGGAGTCATGTTTTGGGCCGGAAAATCGAGCCCAAAACCCAATTTCTTCAGTCCACAGAGGCCTTTTCAATTAGATTTGACTTCAACAGCCTTTTCATCCACTTTTGCTCCTCTGATTGGGTCAAGGCTTAAACCATTAGAAAGATCGTTCCGATCCGGTCGTTTTGACATAATGTAGGCCCAATTCCGAGATCTGAGTCCAAAGATACGGCTTCCGGAAGTTCTACTGACTTTTGTGTGTTATTTCTGCCTGCGTTGACTTTGACTTTTCAGCTTTGAACGGGATTTAAAAAGACTTTTTCTCCTTGAATCTTGGCCTTTAATTATAGAACTTCTTAACAACCAACCTTTGCTTCTTTATCTCGCAGAAAGGACGCATTTCTGCACATATTCGACTCCAATGCCTGAAATACACAAAAACACGATAACAGTACAAACTTTTACTTATTAATCACATAATTTGTCAAAAGTGATATTGTTAAAGTGGTTAAAACTACAGTTTTGGGCTCTTATCAAACCACCCCCAAACAATATTTTGTTTGTCCTCAAACAAATATGAGAAATTAGAATAAGTAACCAAAAATGGAGTTCTAACTAATCTCATTTCGCTGAGTGCGATTGCATTGACCATATACAACAAGGCCTTAAACCACTAGGAATTTCCTAGTGGACGAGTTATAGCCTCGTAAAAGTTTTCTAGTGAAGGTACTTACAAACTTCATCTATACTTCAACAACTAAGAAATAAAACTATTGTTTCCTTATTTATTGTCTAAATTATCTATACATCTCACTAGCAATGAATACAGAATAATCAAGTCGAAACCTAAGCTAATATATACATAATAATCAATCATCTACGAATAAACATATATACAATGAGTAATACTATGAAATGCACTAACAGTCCGTTTCTGAAACTTTATAATAGCGTCCTTAAGTAGGTCCTCACATAAATATCAAGACAAAAACACTCTAATTTTTCCGCTCAAGTTTTACTACTCCAGTGTGCACTGGGCACACTTTACCTTACAATCTCAATGACACACAAGGAAGTCGAAGTCGATCAAACGCATCTACCACTTACTATCACACTAACCTATTCCTAATTGAGATAGAGGTCTTTATTAGGTGTTGCGGGGATTAGGAGATGATTTAAGAAGGAAGGAAATGGATATTCAAAAAGGACAAGTCTGAGATAATAAAGTCTTCATATTATGTAACTAGAGAAAACATTGTTCTTTACTTTTGCTTCTACACTTTGTTTCCATCCTTAGCCATATTTTTCTTTTCCTTTGGCTTTTGACTCTTTTGATTCTATTTTTGGAGTTCTAACTCTTTATTTTCTTTTATTTATTTATTTTTTCCTTTTTTTTTATTTGGATGGAAACTTTCTTTTCTTATTTGAAGCGACTAACAAATTCTTGATTTCAAAGGTCTTTCTCTTTTCTATTCTTCATCTCTATTCTCAGACTCATTCAAAGAATGGGTAGGCTGATTTTTATTTTTATTTTGTTTTGTAAAAGGTTAAAGAATTTGCGGTTTATGAAAAGCTAAAGAAAGGCTCAGAGGGGCGACTAGCGGAAAATAATTCATAGGTTTGAATTTCTGGCTATATCGATCCAAAGAGGACCTAAATTCTCGATTAGGATATGGTATAGTGATCAAGCAAGTGGACGTGTGATTTCTCTATCCAGATTTTACTTCTCCTTTGTTTCATTTCTCAAATATTTCACTCATATAAGGCTTTAGGCTATATTCTCATAGGATTTGTAGAATAAGTACTCTAGCCTAGATTTCAGAAACTTACTGCCAAACAATCATAGATACTCACGCAATATATATTTATAGAAAGATGTAAAAATTATTACCTACATATTAACCTAAGTTTCTAAAAACTATTCTAAAGCAAAAACTAACGTGAAACTTCTAGATTATTAAGAGCAGAGAGAAAGAAACAATACCAATATTCCTAAGTGTATAGCATAAACTTTTTATTTATATTTTTAAAATTTTGAAATTTTTGCTAGAAAACAAGTGCATATTGTACATATCTATATCCTAACAGATGCCTTAATTAATTGTGTTTCTATGCCACCCCCAAATAAGAAGCATGCTTTGTCCTCAAAGTATTGAAATAAAAAAGGTAGAAAAATACCATGGAAACGGGTGAAATTTTGGAATATCTGCAAAACAAGATTAAAACATACTAATATAGATTAAGAAAAATAGACGCAACTCTATATGAGTTCCACCCGTTATGGGGATAACAAGAATCAAATTGTTTGGGACATAAGCAGACACTAACTAAAATAAAAACTTACCTTATCTCCATTGTTTAAGTGTCATCCTCCTCTTCTATAAAGAAATGAGGTTCCTTCGCATCCTGCCACGCAATGATGATTTGCCAGGATTCACGCCATTTATCATCTACGATTGCTAACCTGTTAAGCGCCGCTTGGTCGGATGGGGTGTAAGGTGCAACCTGATGAGGTTGTATCCTCCACCCTTGCCAAGTCATTACACGGAAAGATCGAATAATACAATTGATGGGTCTCACAAATATTAAGATTTTATTTAAATAAATGGACCATTTGTTACGGAGACACAAGACAAACCTTTCCCAACTAGAAATCATTTTTTCTGCAAGAGTCAATTCATCTCGAGGCTTTCAAACGCATCCAAGCAATTGGTATCCGATTGTTGAAAAATAGAAACCATAGATTCGCGTCTATAGTCCTTGCCGCATTGACAAAGATTGCAACCCAATCCGTAAAGCGGGCACAAAAAATAGGGAAGAAACATAGCATAATACGACAAACTAAAACAGACATAAGAAGATACTTATGCCTCATGTTATGGGCTCGTGCTAAACTAGACATTAGGGTCTAGGGAATATCATAGAATATACGTCACCCAGCTAAAGCAAGGAAAATATCACAAGTTTTATCATTTGCAGAAGAATAACGTCATTCCCCTCTAATGTTTAGCATGATCCAAAACATAACAGTGCCCACGTTCATGGACAGGCATCCAAGGGCGACGTTATATTCCCCTTGGTCCTCTATCCTAAAGATTCCTGCCCCATAATGCTCATGCAAATCCTCATAGTTATAAAGGTACATATTATCGACCAAATAGGCATGTGAGTCTTGTATTTCAGCGGGCATAGCAAGTCCAAGAACAAAGGCTATCAAGAACCTGGTAATTTCCATTTGTTCATCCTTAATGGTGATAGAGAACACTTGTTCTCCATCCGGTCTATCAAAGAACTTACAATTATCATAAAAATAAGATGTAAGTGCAAGAGAATAAAGTTCATCAGGTCTTACCATTATCGGTTCCCAGCCTACGTGTATGATCACCTCGCGGAACCAAGCACCATAGGTGTTGCTTCTCAACAAGTCTTCGAAAGACTGCTCAGGTATGACTGTAGGAAATGCCATCACAATAAATACTCTCTAGAAAAGCTGCAAATGACCCGGGAAAACTCTCAAAAAATCAAAAAAAATTAGGGTTTGCGGAGGTTAGGGCGCGGGTCGCGCTCAGGTCCAAATCGAGTTCTGAGCATTTCAGCTAGGCACTTTTAATTGGTCTTGTTAGGGCTGGGCGACTCCGTGGTAAAAGGAGCGGGACGAAAAGGAAAAACAAAAAGGAAAAATGTAGAGGTTCAGGGTGAGAGATGAAAGTGAGATGTGTGGGTTTTGTGTGTAGAATGAATCAAGTATATATAGGGTTTTAGTTTCTAAAACGAATTGACAAGTTGCCAAAAAAATTTAAGGCAATTGCCGGAAACAAAATATTTCCAAAACCTAAAATGGAAACAACCTATATTCCTTATTCCAAAACAAGCCTAATATCTTTTAGATTGAATTTAGAATAGCAACTTCCTAACTCATTGAAATTTCATCCTACCACAATATCTAATCATAGCCATGCCAATATCGGTAACATTCCCAACAATCATCGAAATATTACTTCTAAAATGGTGGATCATAAACAAAAAAAAATTCTAAAAGAAATAATTCCACCCCCAAACAATTCGGGAAGGTGGGATTAACGCAAAAATCATCGCATGCGTTGAAAAGAATCAAATTAAATTCAAATTCAAATTCAAATAACAATTAACTACCGAATTCAAATTTAACTACTGAATTCAACAACTTAACATCCAAACTAATAAAAACAATATAAAATAACATCAAAACAACAAATGTATATAACAGAGTTTAGGATGGAAATACCAACACCCCACCCCCAAACAAATTTTATAGAACAGAGTTTAGAAAATTTGTTTTAAACGTGGGTCTTTTAAAGTCAGATTCCCAAGACTTCATCTCTAATATATGTATATAATGAACATGCAATTTACCATATATCAACAACCTAAATAGTTGTGGATCTTGCCATAAATAATTAAAATGGAATGCACCCTCAAACAGAATCAAGCACCAAGATTTTCTACAACGCAACTTAGTGAAATGAAAGCGAAGTCTGATAGACCTAGAACGTAACCGAGCATATACCTTCTTCTTCATCTTTGAACGAAATGGTGTCCAAGTGAATGATCGTGAGAAAATGGATGTTTGTGGCAGATATGCTGGATACGGATAAATTTTAGAAGGAAAGAATGGAAAAACTGAGAATGTAGGTTTAGCACAAAACTCATTCATGGTGTAAGTAGGAACTGTCTCAATTCTGAAAATTAAGGTGAAGTGTTTTTCCCTTGGGAATTATTTTCATATTAGGAGGATTTAGAAAATCATTAAGCACAGAAGAAGCAAGAGGGTCAAGTGCAAACTAGAAGGTGGGGATAGAATTGCTTATATAAAGAGAGATTTCATAAGAAAATAAAATTTCCCTTTTTTGTTTGCTTTTTTTGAGTTTTCTTAAGTCTAGGGTGTTTAGCTTCATTTTCAAAACCCTAGGCTTAAACTCTGGGTTTCCTTTTTTTGGAATCAGCTCCAATTTGATTATAAATGTGGTGAGCGGAGATAGTGGTGAAAGCCTTAAAAACCTGCTGGCTATCTTTTCGCAATCCGATGACTTTACCGACATTGACTCTCTTTTTTCTCAGAATCCTCATGGGATCACTAATTCCCCCAACCTCCAGCAATATTGGTGATGGAAGGTGAATGAGTGACAGGATGATTTGAGGCGGATGAATAGGGCTCGGCTAGAACTCTCAGGTCTAGATCCTCAGAAGCCTTGAGATATGCAAGACATTTCTCAATAGATGGGTCAAAAGAATCACTAGGATAGAGGGTGAAAAATTCATCTTCCGTCATAGCATCAAGGGATGAATGGATGTTAACAGGGAGGGACTCGCGAGGTGGCAAGGAAGAGTTGCAAAAGAGTCGAAGGAAATCTTCCTCGACTTCTAGGGAGTTCTCGTTGAAGTTGGAACTTCCAAAGGAAAGGAATTTGTGCATCTAATTATCAGGAAATGTGGTTTTGAAATAATCTTGAGCTAAGCTCTCCATCCGGAGTCATATCTGGGAACTGTTTTGTCGTTTTAAAAACATTTACCTTAACAGAAAGATGGCCAAAAGACATGAACATCGAACCATCGTGGCAGTTTATGAGCGCGTTGGCAGTAGCCAAGAAAGGACGCCCTAAAATGATCGGAACAGAGTCGTTAGCGACTTCTGTGTCGAGGATAAAAAAATCAGCAGGATAGTAGAAATCCTAAACCTTAACAAGCACGTTTTCAACAACACCCTTTGGATACTTAATAGACCGATCAGCTAATTGCAACGTCATTTTAGTAGGTTGCATCTCTTGTAGACCTATTTGTTTATAGAGACAATAAGGGAGTAAGTTAACACTTGCCCCCAGGTCTAATAGCGCGATCGTCGTGTGGGAATCTCCTAAGGTGCATTGTACAGTAGGACAACCAGGGTCCTTGTACTTAACGATTCAATTATGTTCGGTTAAAGTTGGAAACAGTTCAGTTAAAAAAGCGTCTTTAGGAATATTTGTTTTATACCTAGTAGTGCATAACTCTTTGAGAAACTTAGCATGGTGAGGTAACTTTTTAATCGCTTCAAGAAAAGGTAAGTTTATCGTTAGACTTTTAAAAACCTCCCTAATCTCATCAAAATTTGTATCCTTGTTTAACATAGCTAATCTCTGGGGAAACGGTAGTTTCTCTTTATATTTAGCATATGGATCAACAGGATGTTTAACCTTGACCTTTTGTTTCTTAGGTTGTGGTTTCTTCTACAGAGGTAGGTTCTTCAGTTACTACTTTGGTATCTAGTAAAATATCAGGTGTAGGGACTACTAGTGGGGTAACTACAGGCATAGTTACGGCGTTATCAACCACTCTGCCAGAATGGAGAGTGGTGATGGCATTTAGCTCAACTACGTTTCCATTTTCATTACTAGTATTACCGTTTACCTCAAAGGCTGTGTTTGTTGTTTTAAGATTAGGTATCGCTTGACCTGGAAACACACCTTTAGGTTGTACTTTCTCTTGGGCTAACTGCTGTAAGGAAAGTTGGATGGCTTGTAAAATCTGTTGTTGGGTTTGCATAAAGGCATCAAAACGATCTGGTTGTAGATGTGTAGTTGTTATAGGTGGTGTGACATGAACTATCTCACGTTGATTATTAATAGGTGGGTTGTGATAGTTATGATTAACCGGAACGACACAGCTATTTGCATTATAATTATTATTGTTATAATTATTATAATTACCTTGTCCTTGTCTTTGTCTCGGTGGAGCTTGATTGCAATTATTTGCTTGCCTAACATTTTGATTATTATACGCTGGAGGTGTAACTTGTTAATTATTTCGCCAACCGTAGTTAGGATTTTGTCTCCAAGGTGTGTTAGGTTCGCTATCAATGGAACAAATATTGTCCAGCTGTGCGGATGGTTGTTCATAGACTAGAGGACAATAGGAGTCAAGATGCGCAGGACTCAAACAGAAATTACATGGAATAGAGTTGATATTCATGACAGGGATAGGCTTTTGTTGAACAGAAATAGCTTCTACCTTTTTAGTGAAGGATTCAATTAGAGTTTTAAGCTCAGGATCAAATTTAACCTCAAACATACTGATAGCCTTAACTGTTGAAGAAGAACTAGCGGAGCGGGGGATATCATTATTATTACGCGGGGGATATCATTATTTATCACTACCCCCAGTTATTATTACGCTTTGTTTGATCTTCTAAAAACTTATAAGCCTCTAAGGCTCCTTTACTGAGGAAACTACCCCCATTCATTATATCAAGGACCTCTTTATGGTGGTGTAAAATTCCCTTGAAAAAGGCACGAACTAACGTGTCTTTCGCAAGGTTATGATGTGGACACTCTATAAGAAGGTCAGTGAAATGATTCCAAGCCTCTGAAAATGATTCATGAGGATTCTGTCGAAAAAAATGAATCTTAAAAATCATTTCATCTGTCTTCAGTGGTGGGTAAAAATGTTCCATAAATAGTTGAACAAGTTTGGCCCATGAGTCCACAGAATTAGGCACTTGGGCTGTTAACCAAGACGCTGCCTTGTCAGCTAGGGTGAAAGGAAACACCCTCAGTTTAATTTGTTCCGCACCAACCGTAGAATGATGGAATGTGGTAAGGACTTGTTCAATCCTACGCATGCTGATAAGGTTTTTCATGGTCTAACCCATGAAAAATGGGTAACAAATTAAATATATTTGGGGGGATTCAGAAATCCCTCACTGGGTCTGCAAGAACGATGCAAGATTTTGGGCTATCGTTCAAGGCTTTGTAAAAGTCAGAGAGATGAGACTCTCTTTCTTCAGCCATTATTTTAGGTGTAGTGTGTGGTATACTAGAAAGGTTTGTGTTTTAACGATCACGATAGATTACATTAATCGTTTTTTCTCTACCTGACCTTAATCTCATGCAAGGCTAAGTCCAATATTGAAAAAATACGACAATAGTCAAAACAATCCTGATATGCTAGTATAAATCCTCTAACAGGAGATGCGAGGAGTGGAAGAAAGAAGTACCTGAATGCCTCCTTGCTTCGCTTATGAATAGCGTCTTGCATACGTGAGCTCAGTGTATTTAACAAGTTAGAAACACTGAATAACTTGAAGAAATGGAAGTTTGTACTAATCGGGAAAATCGGGCTGTTCAAGAAGAGGGTGCGGGTCACACTCAGAAATATCCTTAGGAGGGCACGGGTCGCGCTCAAGTCTATTCCAAGTTCCAGGCGCTCGAAATTTGCCTTGATAGGGTGTGGGTCGCGCTCAGGTCCAACTCGAGTTCCAAGCGCTTTAGCGTAGGTGGCGCTCAAACTTTGCCTTGTATGGGCGCGGGGTGGGCTCAGGCTTGTTCTTGGAAAAAAAAATCTGAACCAAACAATCACGGTTAGAACCAAACAAGGGTGGGTGGGTTTAATGGGACTTTGGAAAGACTAACAATACTAACGTAAACAATTCTAAACAGAACTAAGATGGCAGCGGTGCCATTTGATAAAAGTAAAATGAATAGTTTTACTTACGAATAAGTAACGAGACTCAAACGCAAGTAAAACTAAAACTAATTTACACTTAATATTCAAAGTTTTCTACTCTCGATGCTATTGCAATATAGTTGAAATAGAAAGTTCGTTCCACTCCTAATTCTTTAGAATTCACGTTAACTAAGATTATCAGTTCTATCAAAGTCAATGAGAGTACAGATTATATAATTATGCTAACAACTATGGGAAATAACATAATCGAAATGTTCTAGATAATAAGATGGCAATTAAAATGCTAAGGTTCGAATCTAGATAAAGAATTAGGGAAATTTGATTCCACCTTAACTCGACTTAATCAACTAGCGAAGAATTGTCGTAATCCGAATTGTAATGCTTTTGCATAACAATTGGGTGTTTCTAATCCCTAATTGTTCATGGTAATCTCTATCAACTAACAACTAGCATGTGAAGCAATCAAACTCATTCTCATGGTGAACTAATTACTTTCTAAAATGGAATAGAATATTATGAACTATTCTACGCTAACAACAATCAAGTTTTCATCAAGGCTTCTTCAAACCCCTCTAATGGAGGTTTTAGCCTTGATTCATTAAACTATCATTTGTATGTAAACAATAACAAGACATGATAAAAGAATATAAATTTACTTATTTGATTTAAAATGAAAGTCTAATCATGCAAGATTGAATTAAAACTAGTAATGATTATTAACTAAATCTATGAATTAAACCTAAAATGATTTAATGAAATGAAACTAGAATTATCAATAGCTAACTAACTTTATTGATCTAATGAATAATAACAATAAACTCATTCAAAATTGAATTCAAAACAAGGTAATAAAACTAAATTAATGGAGTCTAAAACAAGTTATTGGATAATGGCTAACTAAAAAAACTAGATCCTTAAGAGCTAAGTCTTATGTCTTCAAATGGAGGAGACAAGATCCACTTTTTCGTGCATGGGCTGAGGATTCATGTTTTGGGCTGGAAAATCAAGCCCAAAACCCAATTTCTTCAGTCCACAGAGGCCTTTTCAACTGGATTTGACTTCAATAGCCTTTTTGTCTACTTTTACTCATCTGATTGGATCAAGGCTTGGACTATTGGAAATCTCATTCCGAGGCGGTCGTTTTGAAATAATGTAGGCTCAATTCCGAGGTCTGAGTCCAAAGATACGGCTTTCGGAAGTTCTGCTGACTTTTGTGCGCTATTTCTACTCGCATTGACTTTTACTTTTCAACTTTGACCGGGCTTTAAAAAAGCTTTTTCTCCTTGAATCTTGGTTTTTAATCATAGAACTTCTTAACAACCAACATTTGCTTCTTTATCTCGTGGAAGGGACGCATTTCTGCACATATTCGACTCCAATGCCTGAAATACACAAGAACACGATAACAGTACTAATTCTTACTTATTAGTCACATAATTGGTCAAAAGTGATATTGTTAAAGGGGTTAAAACTACAGTTTTGGGCTCTTATCAGTGGCTAACTCCACTCAAGCCAGGCGCCCTGGGTACCAGAGACCAGAGGACCTACTGCAAGTTCCATAAAAGTAAGGATCACAGTAACAGAGCCTGTAGGACCCTGAAAAATGAACTACAGGATCTGATTGAAATAGGGTATTTGAAGTAGTTTGTAGCACACGACCAGGCGAACGTAGTACAGCCTGAGGAGATCAGCACGTCAGTTCAGGAACCCCCAGGTACTGGACCACTCAATGGCCGGCTACAAATAAATATGATTTCAGGAAAGGCAAGCAAACGAAGTGGGCAGGTCACTGAAAAGGGTACGCGATATCAAATGCGCATCGCCAAGCAAATGAGCATCATGAACAGCGAACTAACTATGAGTGCTAAAGTTAACGTGATACCCCATAAAGATCCATTTATCCTCTTCACTGAGGCTGACTATTTCAGCATCCAGAGTCCACATGAGGATGCACTTGTTCTTACACTCCCTTTTGGAGATTATAATTTGCATCGTATATTGGTTGATCCAGGAAGTTCAGCAGATGTGTTATACTATGACGCATTAATAAAACTACAGATTCTTGACTCTGAGATGGTTGCAACCAACTCCAGCATGTATGGATTCAGCGGGGACAAAGCTCTAACAGTTGGGGAGATCCAACTACCTGTAGCTACTGGTCTGGTAACACACCTTATCACATGATCTTGGGCAAGACTTGGCTATACAGACTCCGCGCTGTTCCCAGCACCTATCACCAGTGTCTAAA
The DNA here is from genome assembly GCF_015680905.1 of Coptis chinensis. Taxonomy (NCBI): domain Eukaryota; kingdom Viridiplantae; phylum Streptophyta; class Magnoliopsida; order Ranunculales; family Ranunculaceae; genus Coptis; species Coptis chinensis. Next base: position 58,971,893 of record NC_141461.1, on the reverse strand, counting down.
ATTCCCATAGGAGATTAGGTGGCCGCCAAAGCATGCTACACTCTGGGGACAAAGTAGTCCCCACTCCCTTTTGAACCAATGGAGGTGGGGCAACCCGCCAAATAGCAATTACAGTTGGATCCCCCTCTCCCAGACCTGGTCCCAAGAGAAAGGGAGGATCCCCCCTCACTAGAGTCGATAGAGAAAGTGGAAATTGTGGAAGGCAGCTCGCCAAAAACCACTTTTATCGGCACCTTATTGAGTTTTGAAGAGCGTCGGGCTCTAATACACTTCCTCTGAGAACACAAAGACGTGTTTGCTTGGTCATTCGAAGAAATGCTAGGATTGACCCACATGTGGCATGTCACCGCTCAATGTCTACAGTGATGCAGTAGTAGTCAAGTAGAAACCGAGGAAGATAGGTGCCGATAGATCCAAAGCGGTAAAAGCCAAAGTTGAAAAGCTAAAGGCAGCTAATTTTGTCAAGGAAATCAATTTCCCCACCTGGATTTCTAATATTGTCCCAGTACGTAAAAAGAATGGGTCATGGAGAATCTGTATCGACTTCATAAAACTGAACCGCGCGTGTCTAAAAGACATTTACCCTTTGCCACGGATTGACAAATTGGTAGATGTAACGGCTGGACATGAACTACTATCTTTCACGGATGGGTCATCTAGCTACAACCATATCCCATTGCATGAGGAAGACCACAAGCATGCTATTTTCACAACCGAGGATGGCCTGTACTGTTATTAGGTCATGCCATTCGGACTGAAGAATACGGGAGCCACATACCAACGTTTGGTAAACAAAATGTTTGAAAGATTGATAGGCAACATTATGGAGGTGTACATAGACGATCTCTTGATCAAAAGCTTGAGACAGGGAGATCATCTCTCCCACCTAAAACGTGCATTTGAAATTCTCTGAGAGTATCGCATGAAACTCAACCCTGCGAAATGTGTTTTCGCTGTCTCATCTGGGAAGTTTTTAGGGTACCTGGTTACTAAGAAAGGAATCGAGGTGAACCCAGATCAGATCTGGGCACTCATAGAAATGCCTTCACCTAAAAACATGAAAGAGGTTCAAAAAGTTACAGGCAGGTTAGCAACTCTGAACAGGTTCATCTCTAAGAGTTCAGATAAGTGCAAACCTCTATTTCAGTTACTATGAAAGAATACCTCATTTGCATGGATGGAAGATTGCCAAAAAGCATTCGATCAACTCAAAACATACCTGGGGGCACCACCAATCCTTTCCAAACCAGTTGAGGGAGAAGTTTTGGGTCTTTATCTCTCTTCATCTGACTACGGTATCAATTCTGTATTGATACGTGTGGACGAAAAGAAGGTTGAAAAACCTGTCTATTTCTTAAGCCGAACGCTCCTACCAGCAGAAACAAGGTATCCTAAACTTGAAAAAGTTGTTTTAGCCCTTGTTTTTGCAGCAGAGAAATTATGACCATACTTCTAGTCCCACACTATCAGAGTAATCACAGAGTACCAGTTACGATCAGTTCTGGAAAGGCCGAACAGGTCAAAAAGGTTAGCTAAATGGTCCATGCAGCTATCAGAGTATGATATTATCTACGTCCCAAGAATCTCAGAGAAGGGCCAGGCACTAGCAGAATTCTTGGGAGATTTCCCAATAACCTACACTGGGTACGACTCAACAACCCCAAGTTCAGATGATGGCATCTTGCCTGAATCTCCAAACACCCGTCCAGACCCATGGGAAATGGCGACTATTTGTGGATGGGTCTTCAAATGACAGAGGTGCAGGAGTTGGAGTTGCGTTAGTTACTCCTGACAACATGCAACTGGAGAAATCCATCCGATTAGGTTGGAACGCCTCTAACAATGAGGCAAAGTATGAGGCGATACTTGTTGGCCTCACAATGGCTCTCAACCTGGGCCTAACATACCTCACAGTTTTTAGTGACTCGCAGCTGGTTGTGTTTCAAGTTGATAGAGGATATGAGGCCAGAGATAAACGAATGGCCAAATACCTGGAACTGGTAAGGGCCTTTAGGGCAAGTTTGAGAGTATTCAATTTTATCAGTTGCCTCAATCAGAAAATCGACAAGCAAATGCTTTGGCATATGTTGCCTCAATATTGGGCAACAACAAGTCTCGCTCCATCCCTATAGAGTTCCAAGACAAACCTAGTATCCAAGCACTCATTGTTACAACAGTTTGTGTTATTCCAACCACCACACCAAACTAGATGGATTCATACAAGTCTTACCTCAAAGACGAAACACTCCCGGAGGATAAGAACACAGCAAGGCGTCTGCTTGCAAAGGTACCAAGATTCACCCTCATTGAAGATGATCTCTACCAGAAGTCCTTTTTAGGACCTCATCTTCGATGTCTCTCTCCAGACCTCGCTGAACAGGTCATGCGAGATGTTCACAAAGGAATTTGTGGCAACCACGCGAGGGGTAGAATATTAGTCCTCAAGATCCTAAGGCAATGATACTTTTGGCCTTATATGTAAAAGGATAGACAAATTTTTGCCCACAAATGTGAAAAGTGTCAACGACATGCTCCACTTATCCATGCTCCAACAATAGAGCTGCACCCATTGGCCATCCCGTGGCCATTTGCATAGTGGGGAACTGACATTGTGGGGCCCTTGCCACCCGCTCCCGACAATATCAGATTCTTATTGGTCGCGACGGATTACTTTACCAAGTGAAGCAGTTCCCCTTATCTTCATTCGGGAACAGGATGTCAGAAAGTTCATTTGGAACAACATTGTCTACAGGTTTGGCATACCCAAAGTTATCATCTCATATAATGGGCAACAGTTCGATGGCGGATTGGTCGCTGAACTCTGTGAGGAGTTTCACATTACCCATCTGTTCTAAACTCCAAGGTATCCACAAGGCAATGGCCAGGCTGAAGCCTCCAATAGGGTTATTTTGGACAACATGAGGCGCAAATTAGATGACGCAAAAAGCTTATAGGTCGAGGAACTACCTAAGGTCCTATGGGCATACCGAACTACACCCAGATGATCGACTGGTGAGTCCCCATTTTCACTAACCTATGGAACTAAAGCTGTCATACATCCCAAACTGGTAGCTCCCACTCAGAAGTCGGACGTTATGCACACCCTGGACAATGAGGAATTATTATGTAGAGAAATGGATCTCCTAGATGAAAAGTGAGAAGGTGTCGCAATGCGCTTGGCTGCCAACCAGTAGATTCTGAAAAGATCATACGACAAGAGAGTCTGAATTATATCTTTCAAATCTGGTGACCTGGTTCTACGTGAGATCCCAGAGCATAACAGCAAACTTGGGCCTAACTGGGAAGGACCGTACATCATCGATAAGGTTGGCCGAATTGGTTTTTACTACCTACGTATTGTTGAAGGGGACGTTCTTATCAAACCATGGAACGCACAACACTTCGCAAGTACTATTAGTAAATTGTTATTTCATGCCTCTTTATGCATTGTTTACTCTCTCCAGTCATCAATAAAGTTCCTCACCTTGCAATCGAATTTATTCCTTGCTTCAGTTCTTTATTTATTATCCACAATGGACTAAACCTTTAGGGAATTATCTTCTCACTATCTGTTCAAGAATATTGTATACCAATTTGCTTTAGAACCAGTGATTTTGAGTTTGGGGAAGTTGAACTATATGCTAATTCCTTTCTCATCCCCATGCAGCCTGAACTGTACACCAATTCTTTTAGACTGCGATTATCCTCGATGGGTTAAGCCTTTAGGGAATCTAACCACACTAACTGTTCAGTAAACTATATACCAGTTTGACTTGGAACAAGAGATAGTTTTCTTGGGAACCCAAACTGTATGCCAATTCCTGGAGCTCTCATAACATTAAAAATGGGGGTTGCTGGGAAGATCTGGGTTGGATCCAGATCCTAGCACGCAATCATTGGCCTGGAATTATATCGGCCTTGATGGCGCTGAGGAAGACTCCCCCACTGTTGTTCTGGCGATAACCTATTTATTTTTTAAATAAATAGAAACTGTCGTTACTAAACACAAAGTTGTGCTCAAGGCACCAAGTTACTCTCGCAAAGACACATGGCTCCTCTGGGCACTATGTCTCTATTACGATCAAACTTACAATTACAGTCAACTTGAACGGCTCCCAAGATATCCTGATCAGATTCTGGTTATGCCTCATTTTAACCTGTTTAGCCTACTAGGGACACCTATTGTTGTTCCAAATGAACTTTGGGGGCATCAGGGGTAGAATATGCATAGTAGTACATGTCATTATATGTTATATAACATAAAAGGCTTTAAGTGCATGCATAAAATAGAAAAGCTGCAGAACTCAGTAAGTAAATAGTATGTGAGCTAGATAGCTCAATATTACAGACCCATAGAATAATTGTTTCAAAATAATTATTTTCTAAATCATGAACTGAATAGCTAAGTCTTTACTTAGCCTGTTGAGTAGGGGTAGAATCAAACTTCGGTTCAGCATCAGTACTTGTTGCTGCACCATCATCAAGAACTCCTTGACCACTTTCAAGAACTAATTGTGTGGTAGGACTGGCTAGAACGGTTGAAGGCTGAACAGAACACTCACCTGAAACTAGCACTGGCAAGAAAGGAAGTTGAATGGGAGGCATGTTATCATCGGTGTCTTCTTCAGAAGAGGAGGAGGCATCAGGCATAAGTTCATTATGAATCGCGGAGATACTAGTGTTCAGATGAGAAAATAAGATGAAGGGGTTGGTCACCTACCCCTGATCATCCAACTGAGAAACATACCTAGTAGCCTCAATAGCCTCTTCAAACTTAACTTGTTTGGCTGCATTAAAGGACTCTTCAGAAACATCAAGTACTCTCAGAGCAAAACGAATGGCATTTTCAGCTGACCTCTTCTTCACCTCCTCCACCACTTTGGAGTATAACTCAAAGGTCTTCGCCAAGAGATCACCAACCTTCTTCTCAGAATGTAGGCACTTCTCTTTGAGAGCCCTCTCATAACTAGTCATGACTTTATTGGCATGGGTAATGGCTTGCCAAGGGTTCTCATCTCGGTATTCCTATAGTGAAGCTCCCTTTGGACTTGATCATGTTTAGCTTGCAAAGTGGTGAAGTGGGAGCGCAGTTCCAAGAACTTCACTTTCCAAGAGGCAGCATCAGCAACTCCTTTTTGGGCTTTATCTAGAGAGTTATGGAGGTTGGATATCGTATCTCTCATATTCTTGAAACCAGCATCATATTTCTTCTCTTTCGCCAAAATTTGGTCAACCTGGATCTGCAGCCCCTCAACTCTTTTCTCAGCAGCCTCTTTCACCCAGATCAACTCACCAGTAGCTGTATCGGCTGAGGCCGCAAAGATGGGTTCTTTCATGGCCAAAAAGTTATTCACTAACTGGAAAAGAATATAGAATGTGTAAGTAACACAATGAGAGAAACAGAACATTAAACAGAAAAGCAAGTCTTACCTTGGCAAGATGAACAGCAAATTTATGGAAAGACACAGATCCAGACTACTAGCCATATTGGCTTCAGCCTTATCAATAGGAAGTCGCGCAGTTTCCAGAACACCAAATGTGATATCAACATCATTAACAGAGTGTTTGTTAGTAACAGGAAGTTCATCAATTCGGCCCCAATGCCTCATTTCCACGATCATCTCCCTCTCAGGGGAATTTGAAGATTGTGGCAAAAAGGGAATGTCGTCACTCAACCCCCCCCCCCCCCTCCTATCGCCAAATCGATGAGGGGGGAGAGCAATTGTTACAACAGTTGTCTCAGCAACGCCCTTCCCCTTTCGGTTATCGGGGAGGGAAGGATCAATAGTCAAAGGTACATAGTCACCACCCTATTCAGAACATATAGGAGGATCTTAAACTGGTAGGGGTACAGCTACTTTCTCAAAAGACTTACCATAGGGGGATACTCACAGGAACCTTGAAAAGTGTTTCTTCATTTATAGTCAGAGGGCAAATTTTCATTTTCTTACCAGATGGGGCAACATCAGAAGCAGGATCAGCTCTCTTCAGTCTTGAACGATTGGACGCACATACTTCTCTCTTAAAATTGCTAGCCGCCAGAAGCTCATGAGGCAGTTCAGGGCCCCTCCCGCCAATGATCACACAATCATCACTGACAGCTGGCTCCTTAACTGAGCCCGATGTCGCAACATCGCTGGAGGTTGCCACATAACTCTTCTCTTTGCGGTTTCCTCTTCTTCTAGTACTCAGAGAGGATTCATCCTGAACTGGAGGAGGAAAAAGTCCAACATCCTGATCCATAGGAGGAGGAAGTACTGTGCACCCAGAATTCACAGTGTTTATCCCAAAAGGGGAAAAGTTGGGGGCAAGTTCCAACAGTTCTTCAGCAGACATGTTGAAATATTCAAAAAGACGGGTGGGGTCAGGAACTATTACCCAAGGCATCCTTTGTTCCTTGGGGATCTTCTTGATGAAGTCCACCGTAGCAGGATCAATTGCAGTTAATTGATTCCAGGGGGAAGAGTCACCTAGGGAATAATAGCAAAGAAACTCAGTCAAAAGACTCTTATAATGATTGCAAAATTCGTGAGAAAATAGACTTACTGGTTAGAGCATGAGTGTGCATGTTTTCTGAGAACAGGAATTCTCACTAGCTCACCATTAGCATCAGAAGGACGAACGCCCCACGCATCACCCAACACACGAAGGTGATGATCAGCCCAACCCTCGTCACTCTGCTTCCCCTCAAAAAAGACAATCGAAGAGTTCTTGTCTCTGGTCATGAGGTAATAGTAAAATTGGTCCCTAATGCGGCGGACCTCATAGAAATATTCAAACACCCAACAATTCATAACGAATCCACGTTTCTTGGCCAGTATGGTAGAGTACATGACAGTTCTGTATAACAGGGGTGCTGCTTGGCCAAGAGCAAGATTGAAGTGAACCAGACATTCTCTTAATAGTGGGTGGAGGGGAAGGGTGAGTCCGGCCCTAAATTGACTGATTGTGATGAGCGCTACTTCCTTGTAGGCCAACTCATCAGACAATCTCCCCCACTCCAGGCCAATATCATCAGGGATGTGGAATTTCTCTCGGATCAGTTCTAGGGAGGAAAGATCTCCGACGTTTATAAGTGACTATAGTGGCCATTATGGGACACGGGGTTTGGACAAGGACAAAGGAGGAAGGCAGTGAAACAAGATAGGCCGAAAAGTACTGAATCATATCCGCGAAACCCTAAAGAGGGGACGTGGCACAAGAAATAGTCATGTGATGAAGGGGAGGGGGACGGATTGGATAGGTGTGACTGAGTCAGCGGGACAAAAGAGTGGAGTAGCTAAATATGTTACAATAGGGAGCAAAGAGTGGAGCCGTGGAACCCTACGAGTCAGACGTGGTCGTGGTACGACCAAGGGGAGAACCGTCTGATGGAGAGACAGATGGACGGTGCATAGAGAGAAGGGGAGGGTATATAAAGAAAATAGGAGGAGAGAAAAAGGGGGGAGGCCGCATTAGAGGAGGGAGAGAAAAAGAAGCGAGAGAAAAAAAAAAAAAGAGAGTAAGAGTTTTTAGGTTAATACATTTGGCGCCGTCTGTGGGAAACCGAAAACAAAATAAGAATGGCACCTAAAAAACGTGTAGGCAGACCGAAGAAGGTGGCAGTGCAGGAACCGACACAAGAGGCGATGATTGATGAAGAAGGAGGCATGAGAGAGGAACCGGAAATAGAAGAGACGTGGCTTATAAGAGAAGAGATAGGGAGGTTGAGAGAGGAGAATGAAGGGTTGAGGAGAGAGAGAATGAGAAGAGGAAGGCGTAGATGGAGAGTCAAGAGATGGATCTGAAAAGGAAGACGATGAGCCAAACCTCGTTGAAAACCCAATGACCGGCTTAACAATTGAGCAGGTGCAAGAGATGATAGACAAGGATAGGGAAGCGAACCAGCAGAAGGCTAAGAGTCAGGGAGGAGCAGCTAGTCAGGTGGTGGTGGGGCTAAACCGCAATCCGTTAGCAGATTTCATTTGGACATCGGAGTTCCCAAAGCGTTTTAATCAGCCTAGGTTTGAGAGGTACGACGGTAAAAGGGACCCAGCAGATCACATCCATCATTTTAGATAGCAGATGCCCTTGTGGCAAGAATCAAGATATGATGGGCTGAGATGCATGATGTTCCCGGCCAGTTTAAAAGGAGGGGCATCGGACTGGTATTATCGGTTGCTAGCATGGAGCATAAAGAATTTCCAAGAGTTGGAACAAGCATTTGTAGATCATTTCATACACCAGAAGAAGCGAGCAATGGACATCGCTGCTTTATTCAACGTGAGACAGAGGTCAACGGAATCAGTGAGGGAATATTTGTGTCGGTTCAAAGCTGAGACATTGAAGGTTGAGAATCTGGATAAGAGAACCGCGGTGATTGTATTTGAACGAGGGTTGCGGCCAGGAACGGGAGTGCATCAGTCAGTAGTGAAGAACGAGATTGCAACCTTGCATGAGTTGTATCTGCGGGTAGAGAAGTACATCAGGTATGAGGACACTTTACAAAAGGAGTCTAGGAGATCAGGGAAAGTTGTTCTTTCATTAGAGAAAAACAGGGAGCACCGAAAGGAAGGGACGTCTGAAAAGGGAGGTGGGGGGTACCGCGGATACGCTCCGAGGGTGGAAAGAGTCCGAGAAATGGCTCGAAGGGATAACAGAGAAAGGAAGTCGTACTGGGAGATAGAGGTGACACCACTGAATAGACCCTTGAGAGAATAATTGCCGTTGATTAAGAACTTGAAGGGATATGAAGGTCTGCGGACCACGCCAATAGAGTTACTGGATAAACCCTTATGCGCATACCACCAGATGAGAAACCATGAGACGGATGACTGTTATGCGCTGAAGTGGATGGTCCAGAGGTTGGTGGAAAAGGGCAAGATGAGAGAGTTTGTGAGGGATGCACAGAATGAGGAACGTAGGCCGCGACAGGATCAGATATTGGGAACAATTCACGTGATTTTCAGTGGGGAGGTGCTAAGTCATAATGCTCACAGAGAACGGGTAAGGAGGACCGCGAGTATTCAGCAGATCCACGAGGGGATTGATAGACCGAGACAAAGGATAGAGTCAGCAGAGGACCGAGACAGGATCATCTTCAGCAAGGCGGATTTGCGGGCAGTAGATTCGCCCCATGAGGATGCATTGGTCATCACGGTGGCGATGGGCAATTACTTGGTGAAGAGAGTGTTGATCGATTGTGGCAACGCGGTGGACTTGTTATTCAAAGGAGCGTTGGAAGAAATGAGAATGGATCCTAAGCAGTTGAGGCCTCCGCGGACTAATTTATACGGATTCAATGGAAGCATGACAGAACCTATAGGAGAACTCTTGTTACCAGTGACTACTGGTCCGGTGACGGTATTTGCGAGGTTCATGGTGGTGGACGCTGCATCACAATACAACGCGATATTAGGGAAGCGATGGATCCATGAGATGGAGGTCGTCCCCTTGCAGCAAGTCAAAGAAACACAGGTGATTAAATTTCTGTGGGAGAACATCATATGCCGGTTTGGGTTACCGAACACCATCATTGCAGACAATGGGACGCAGTTCACGGGAGCTAAGGTGACGGCGTTTCTACAAGCATACAGGGTAAAACAAGGATTCTCTGCTCCTTACAACCCCGAGGGCAACGACCTGGCGGAGTCGTCTAACAAAACCATACTGAACAATTTGAAAAGGAAGTTAGAAGATAAGAAGGGTGCGTGGGCTGATGAATTGAACCATGTGCTCTGGGCTTACCAGACCACACCACGGACAAGCACCAAGGAGACTCCCTTCGCCTTAGCTTATGGCGTCGAGGCCGTGATTCCTACGGAAATGGTGGCGGCCACTATGCGGACCAAGGCTGTGGAAGGGGGGTCGAATTGGCGAATATTGGCAGGAGACTTGAATATGGCAGAGGAGAAAAGAGACTCAGCTCGCATTCGATTGGAGGAGTATCACCGAAAGCTGCAAAGGCAATACAACAAAAGGGTTCGACCACGGCGTTTTGAGATTGGGGAGTTGGTGCTACATCGGATAACTCCGAGTACCAAGGAAGAGAAGGATGGGAAGTTAGGGCCTAACTGGGAGGGGTCGTATACCGTGGTGGAAGTGGGAGGTTCTGGTACATACAGGTTGCAGACCATGAAGGGTAAACTGATAGACAAGCCTTGGAACGTAAGAATGTTGAAGAAATTTTACCATTAAATATAATGGGGTACTGTGCAATGAAAGGAAGTCCAGAACAGAGGACTAGAGCTGTATGTACATGCATAAAACCACAACACTTTTGTGAATGAAAAGACATTTCTTATATGTAGTGTTTAAAGAAGAATATAAAATGTGAATCTGAGATGCGAGAGATACATGGGGCAAGGAGAGTGGCCCCAACAGGCTTGAGGGCCTGATCGAGCCCGCAGAGTGGGATGAGCCCTCTGCAGATAAGAGATACAACAGAAAGGTCGGGAGGGACTCCAGAATCTGTTCGAGACCAAGGAGTGGGAGGGGGCCCTCCATGGCTCCGAGATGCGAGAGATACATGGGGCAAAAAGAGTGACCCAACAGGCTTGAGTGCCTGACCGAGCCCACGGAGTGGGATGAGCCCTCCGCGGAACACATGGGGCAAAGAGAGTGTCCCCAACAGCAGAGTGGGATGAGCCCTCCGAGATGCTAGAGATACATGGGGCAAAGAGAGTGACCCAACAGGCTTGAGTGCCTGACCGAGCCCGGGAGTGGGATGATCCCTCCGCGGAACACATGGGGCAAAGAGAATTTCCCCAGCAACAGAGTAGGATGAGCCCTCCGAGATGCGAGAGATACATGGGGCAAGGATAGTGACCCAACAGGCTTGAGTGCCTGACCGAGGCCGCGGAGTGGGATGAGCCACCCGCGGAACACATGGGGCAAAGAGGGTGTCCCCAATAGTGGAGTGGGATGAGCCCTCCGAGATGCGAGAGATACATGGGGCAAGGAGAGCGACCCAACAAGCTTGAGTGCCTGACCGAGCCCACGGAGTGGGATGAGCCCTCCGCGGAACACATGGGGCAAAGAGAGTGTCCCCAATGGCGGAGTGAGATGAGCCCTCCAAGATGCGAGAGATACCTGGGGCAAGGAGAGTGACCCAACAGGCTTAAGTGCATGACCGAGCCCGCGGAGTGGGATGAGCCCTTCGTGGAACACCTGGGGCAAAGAGAGTGTCCCCAACAGCTAGGGGTGTGCATAAAACCGATGTACCCGACTAAACCGACCGACCCGACCCAACCCGAACTATACGGGTCGGTTATCCATTTAAGACGGTTCGGATCGGTTTGTTAAATAGCAAAATCGACAGGGTCGGTTCGGTGCTCGGTTTGGATTTGGTATAACCGAAAATAACCGACCCGATCCGCAATATCTTAATACACTAGATTAGTAGAAAATTAAAAATATATCGTACCAAATTACCAATTAGTAAAAACTAAAAAGTAAAAACCCATTAACTAGGGCTGAGCCGCTACATCCCCCACCAATCTAGGCCGCCACCATTCCTCCACCACTCTTCCATCAGTCAGCATCATCATTAACAAAGGTAATAACTACTTATTTGGTTTCTTTCTTTCTTTCTTTTTTTTTTGTTTTTTGTTTCTGTGCTTCTCTCAAAAACAGTAGAGCCAAAACCAATCTAATTAATGAATTAACAACATTACAACAACATCTAAATGAACTTGAATAAGTTGGATTATTTTTGTTTGTTATGAAATGCAGTTGTGCTTAGAGCTTGATAGTGTGGATAGGCAAATAGATGTGGATCATGTGGATAGCTTTTGTTTTGATAGCTGTGGCTTGTGTGGATAGTTTTGGCCTTTGTGGATGATATTGGTTTTTGGTTATATAGTAAGTTATTTTTTGTTTAATAATGTTTACAGTGAAGCTGATTGGAATGGAGCATTTGATTTTTTGTTGAATTTGGATTTTTTTATCTAACTGCATTGACAAAACAAGTCTGTACATTTTCTACTAAACTAAGTTTAATTAATTACAGTCTTAATACGGAGTTGTGCAGTTGTCTCATATATTGTTTTGTGCGTGGTTTATGAATCAGTTGATCTTACATAACACATATGTACAAAATGAAATTAAGTTCTACTTCGGAGTTTTTTTTTGAAGGGGTTCAAAAAGATTACAATGGAGCTTAATCGAATTGTAATTTGACATCATGGAAATCTGGATGTGTACGAGGGATGGGCTTGTAGTGTTGCCTCTAGTGAGAAAGTTAACCTTGAAAATTCTAAGAACATCCCTGCAACTCTGCAAGGACTCTTGATTGTCAGGCTTGTTTTGAAGTTCTATTTAAACTTCTTCAGTATTATGGTGTTCATGTGTTGGTATACTATCTGTTTTGCTCTCAATCTATGGCTTGTTTACTATATATATTTCTGTCGTTAGAATCCTCTTAGGCTCTTACCATATTATCATGTGTTGTGTCCGTTATTATTGGAAAATAATGTTGTCTTTGTGAAATGGTTAATATTTGAGACCCGTGATGCTTATATCTATACGGGAATTTGGGACATGCCATCTCACGATGCTTTTTTTTCTTCAACGCTTTGAATCTTTTGATGCAAAGCATTCACATAAGAAATAGTTGGTTTAATGGCATTAGCCATAACACCGCAAATTTGCAGCTCCTATAGTCCTCCTATCCACGACCGGATACTACTCAATCGAGTTCGGGTTTTGCATGTCCCGATGTCAAGAGAGTAAGAGGGTACACCTATATGATTCTCTTCTATCGACTTGAAGTTGTATATCCGCTTCCTTGTAGAGACTAACTTCCTCAATCCTCATGCAAGGTCGTATCCTTTTTTCTTTGTAGTAATAGTGTATTTAGATATGGAGCTCTCAAGTGTCAAACGATACTTCATGTTGAAGTTGTCGTCAAAGAAAGGTTGGAAAGCTCTTGAAAAAGTGACCTTGTAAATAATCACAACTACTAGGATGACTCAATCCTTCTTTGGTTCTTCCTTATCACCCCCAACTATCTTAGTCTCCAAATCAACAACTGAAAGTCTGAAACAGACCCCAAATATTCACTACTTAAAGGCACACCACCCCCGCCTTAGACGCCCCTTGGCAAAATCGACCTCCTAATAGTACCCACATTGCCTTGTTTCATCCCCATCTTCACCAAATTCTCAGTATGCTTACCACCTTGTCGTCTCTCCACAACAGACCCATCCACATTGTCTTGTTCCATCTCCATCCTCTCCAAATTTTCCTTTGCTTAAAGACATACCATCTCGTGATTCTCGCCTAAGAGGCGCCCACCTTGCCGAACTCCAATTCACTACAATAGGGGTTTGAGTATTTAAAGGCGTTGAAAGTATACACACGCCTTGTTTCTTCTCTTGATTCCACTTGAAGAATGGCAACGATGAAGTGACTTCACCAATTCTAATCAAATCCCCATCTCTAAGACTCATCCACTTTTTCGGATGAATCAAACAATGATTCAAGAGTGTGCCATTTGTGGAGCACAAATCACAAATAACCCATTTCTGAGACTTATCATCAAACTCAATTAATAAATGTTTTTCAGATGCTCCTTCCTCCTTGATTTTCAAACTGTTTTTCCATACTCTACCAATTCGAATCCTCTTGGAAGAAAAGCTGGGGTCACGTAATAAGGTTGCTCCTTTTCTTGGACCTTTTAAGTTTTACCACCTCCAATTTCAAGACTAGAGGTTATAAGAATTTGGGATCGGGTTGGTTATAATCGGGTAAACAGACCAACAGTCGGTTTTGGTCGGGCATCGGTTAGAGCAGAATCTAGTCGGGTTGGTTGTGGGTCGGTTAAGTCTATAAGGTTGGGTCGGTTCGGGTACAATATTGCATAAACCGACAGGGTCGGTTCGGTGGTTGGTTTTAGCCCAAAACCGACCCGAACCGACCCGTGCACACCCCTACCAACAGCGGAAGGGGATGAGCCCTCCGAGATGCTAGATATACAGGGGGCAAAGAAAGGGGTCCCCATAATTCGTCAAGGTCGCAGAGGGGGAAGAACCCTCCACGAACCAAAGATGCAAAGGCATAGCAAAATATGCGAACTTGGCAAATCCAGGTCGCAAGTTAGTGACAAATATTCGATACACAAAGAAAACTAGGGCATTCCCTAGGTTGATGAATCAGCCATGTCTTCAGCAACAGTAACTTCAGCAGCGGCAGCAGGGGACTCCGGTATAGTTGTGGCAGGAAGGGGGTCCTCGCTCATCCCTAAGTTCTCGGGTATGCCAAAAGGATCCGCAGCTACCGCAGGATCACCGGCGACTTCAGTAGGGTCAGTCATCTTAGATCGGCAGGTCTCTCTAGAAGAAGGCGGCCTTCCTGGGTGAGTCGAGCAAGTTCCTCCTAGACTTTCCGGGCTACCCTCCTATCCGCCTAAGTCTTGAAACGGTCCTGGAGAGCCATCATGTCAGACTGGTGTTGTTCCATCATTTTGGCGATGTCATCCTTGTGGGCGTGACTGAGTGCATCCACGGTTTTTTCATGCTGTTGGGTGAGGGCGTCTAGATTTAGCCAGTGATGGTGGAGAAGGTCCTCTCTTTGACAGCGCAAGCGATCGTTGACGGAGTCCATGTATAGTTGATGAGATGATTCCGCGGCTTTAAGTTCGTCCTGAGCCTGGGCTTTGGCCAAATTGGCAGCTACCAGATCTGTCTGAAGTCCGGAACAGGCCGCCCGCAAACCAATGGGACCGTTGAGTTCCTATTCCAGGGCGGTCACCTTGTTCTTGGCGCGGAGAAGGCCGCGGATCATGAAGGAGATATCCAGGCTCACCTTATTCAGAAAGGTAGAGTAAAAAAAAAAAAGGAGAGGAAGTTATACCCTTTCCCAGTTTGTGTATAGCGAGGTGCGGTATTGGTCAAAGGTACCCCCGTCAGCATAAGCAATATCCTTAGGCAGGTGAGCGTTATAGAACAAGGAGGAGGCCACAGCAGCATTATCTAAAGCGGAGTCCGCTGTATTTACTCTCCAGTTGCGCACATTAAAAACGGGACAGAAGTCCTCGACAGGCGCAAGAGTGGATGCCGGGCCAGGAGTCTGAGCGGGTTCTTTGCCAATCCGGAGATCGCAGGGAGAGGAGATAGCGGGGTGAGACGGCGCAGAAGCTGGCGCTTGGTTTTCAGGCAAGGAATCCTGATGAATTGCAAAGACAGGCCCCTCAGATGTGGAGGTCCGTGGCCTCTTGGCTGGCGGTTGATCAACCGGTGCACGCATGGTGGTGGGTGGTACTTCCATCACATCATCGTCGGAATCGCTATCGAATAACTTCTGCTTGCGAACGTCCATGTCTTCTGGAGGAGATGGGAGTGAAGTGAATTGATCGTCCTAGTGGGAAATAGAGCGGTATGATGGGACATCGTCGGGAATGGAGGAAGTGCTGAGGTCTTGAGGGACTTGAGAGGCAGAAGAGTGTGAGGAAGTTCACAGAGAGGGGCGGTGAGACTTATGGGGGCGAGACCTTTTCTTTAAAGGAGGAGAAGCACGGGGATTTCGCTCTTTGGGAGGGGGGGGGACGAAAAAAGGGACCTGTTAATCCACGGAAGGTGTTGAGAATGGGAATGGGTACTAAGGGAGTGGCGGTGGTAGGATAAATACCTAACAAGTCAGCTTGGGCAGAACCAAGTTCGCGAAGCTTGGTAAAAATGGTACAGGAGATGTTGTCGTAAATCCGGGATTTGGAATCCGGCCGCCAACCTGCAAATAAGAACAGTTGTGAGTTAATAGGTTAAGTGGAAAACATTTCAAATTGCAGGAAAAGAACGATAATACTCACCGCGAAGTCGGAAGGCAAGATGATTAAGAGTCAGGGTGGAGGGAATATCCGCGGACAAGAAGTTTCCTGAGACATAAAGAGGATAGTGGTGCCAGACTTTATCTGAAGTGATAAGACGAAGAAGGAAAGATTGTTTCTTAGGACGAACACAAAAGGGTTGATATCCAATGCATACGTCCTTGGTGCTGGTTTTGAGGTAGTAGTGAGAGTAGATGTCGCAGCTGGTGATCTTAGGTTCTTGGGTCCTATTGTAGGAATTCGCGGCATACATGATCTGCCAAAAATTACCGATGCCTTGGCAAGGGGGAATGTTAAAGTGGTTGCAAACTTCGACGTCCAGGAGGGAAAGGGGAAGCCGTAGACCAGCAACTATCTGGCCTACCGTGATGACAAGAGAGCCCGAACGGCGGGGAACCAAATGGGGGTAGTGAGTGATGGAGGACACATGTTCCAATTGAACATCGGATGGAACACCGTACGCAGCTCTAAGGGCATCTAAATTAGGTCTACGAGATCTAGGGGGGCAGCGGCAAAGTAGTGAGGCGGCCGGAAGTGGAGGGTGTCGCAGTGGAAGCAGGGGGCGGAGGAGAGGATGCCCCTACTGAACAGGAAGATGACGAGTTGCCGGATTCACGGTCGGACATCGTAGGGGAGAGGAACAGATTCCAGAAGTCGGAGTATTTCAAAACAAGGAAAGAAAAGAGAAAGGAAAAAGACAGTTCAACTAAAGAGAAGAGTGCCAAAAAAAACGTACCAGTTGAGGGGAAGAGAGAGCTGATGAGGCCTTGAAAGATAGCCAGAGTGGAAGAAGAATACCGGAGAGATCACCACAAGTTGGCACGGGAGCACCAGCGAAGGAGTGAAGGGAAAGAAAAATGGAGAACTGGAGCAAAGTGAGAGGGGAATAAGATGCGAGAGAGAAGAAAGTGAGGGAAGATGAATAAGGAGTGTCGTTTAAATAGTAAAGGGGCAAAAAGGTAATTTCAGGGCGGCGAGAAAATCAAAGCGTCAGCTGGAACTCCAGCCGAAAGACGACACGTGTAAGCACAGGAAACAAGGGGCCACCAGAAAAATCGCGCGTGATGAGTGCCTGTCACGGCTCGCGGTTCCCAAGGGGAATAGGTATTAGCTGG
This sequence comes from Coptis chinensis, assembly GCF_015680905.1. Classification (NCBI taxonomy): domain Eukaryota; kingdom Viridiplantae; phylum Streptophyta; class Magnoliopsida; order Ranunculales; family Ranunculaceae; genus Coptis; species Coptis chinensis. The sequence goes on along the minus strand of NC_141461.1, from coordinate 58,954,976 downwards.
AGAGAAGATAAGGAGGGGGAAGTTCTTGACCTCGGGTCAATCATATGACCGCGAAGTCGAGAAGGGGCATTTGTAGTGGCCATTATGGGATAGGCGTGACTGAGTCAGCGGGACAAAAGAGTGGAGTAGCTTAATATGTTACAATAGGGAGCAGAGAAGTAGAGTCGCGAACCCTACGAGTCAGACATGGCCGTGGTACGGCCAAAGGGAGAACCGTCTGATGGAGAGACAGATGAATGGTGCATAGAGAGAGGGGGAGGGGTATATAAAGAAAAGAGGAGGAGAGAAAAAGGGGGGAGGCCGCATTAGAGGAGGGAGAGAAAAAGAAGTAAGAGAAAAGGAAAAAAAAAAGTAAGAGTTTTTAGGTTAATACAGTGACTAATTAGGATTCATGATCAGAAAAGAGAGAAAGTTTCAAGTTTTGGTTAAACCCTAAACGGGAGATCAAAGGGTTCAGTACACAGTGAAAAGGTAGCGGAAGAGATATTGAGGGTTCTCACACCAGATCCTTTATATACAGATAAGATGGACGGTTACGATCAAGCATTGCACCTTTTCGGGATGGAACTGCCATCATTACCTTTTTTGGGAAACGGTGTGTCTGTTCGAGCCGTCTTTTCAGAGCCTCAATTAGTTGAGTACATAAGCAGTTCCAACAACTGTTTAGCAAAAAGATTCTCGTGCCAAAAGCAGTGTCGCTTCAAGCGCCCACGTGCTAGATGGCACAAGAGGGGGCATCTGTAAGGGGGATTTCCCGTCATTGGATAGATGACACATGTATGGGAAATAACCCAGGACTATAGATGTCTAGAATGAGACGAGGACCATCAGATCAATTCTGCGAATAAGTGATCTTGTGTTTAGCACGGGTGTTTAGTAGGCATGTGTCAGGCACATGACTGACCGCCTCTAAGTATAACAGTTCTACAAGTCGTTAGGAACTGATATAGACAGTTCCTGAACATAAGGAAACTGAAGAGGGTGATCTTTGATGATAAAGAAGGAATCGTGGTGGCACATCTTTAAGAGTTACCTTTTAGATATAATCTTCCCATGTACGATGGGACATTATGATCAACAAGGAAACCTACCTCTAATAAAATATGGTCTAGATTCAGACTTCCATAAGGAGAGGATTCCTAATAGGAAGGTAAAGTCCAAAGATGGAAGGGAACTCACAAGCGGTGAGGACATCCCTAACCCTAGGACTCTCAAAGCTCTTCCTATATAGACTATAGGGATTCGCTCTTAGGAACTACACAAAATAGGATTTGATTCTCCTAAATAAACAAGGAGATACGTAGGCAGCCGCCAAGTGGTTCAACCCTGAACTCTATATCATCCCATCCCTTCTCTTTCAAGAACAGGGCTCCTGAATCACAAGGCACAGAGGAGGATCAGGGGATACTCAGAAAATCCCCTACAAGCCATATGTGTGCTAACCCCGGTGTAGTCTTGACATAGAATGGGTTCCCTAAACTACATGGCGGACAAGGAGCCATGTAGAGGAATAGGGTTCGCCAGATGAAAGAGAAGACGAATCGCTAGAATAGGAGGAAAGGTCTGCATTATTAAAAAGGGATGGAGGACATTGTAGAAGGGGATCGGGAGCAAGAGAAAAGCTTAGGGTTCTCAGAGCGAAAGAGAACCATGAGATCCAGCATAGGAGAGAGAGTTACCGGACACACCAACCGGTCATGACCTTGATCTATAAAAACTCATATCTATTCCGTGTGATCCAAGAATAAAACTAGTCGACATCTGTGAGATCACTATTCATATTTTTGGGCCATACAGTAAATTAAACGAAAAGTTAGAAAAGATAAATGGAACAAACAATGTGCAGCTCTTTTCAAGGTTAGTTTGCACTTCCAGATTTTTTCAAAAACAAGTGGAACGGAGAATGCATAACTCCCATAGTAGATCTAAGTAACAGAGGAATGTGTTTGTTCATGTTACTAACTTAGAGAATTGAAATTCAAACACTAATACAAGTATGCAACAACATATACCTCTAGTTCTTGAACAATAATGCCTCTTGTATGCGTGGTTGTTTGTACATGGAATGCTTTTGTTTCTCAAAGTTACTTGGAAACCCATTATCGTTCATGAACTAGATAATGCCTCTTAAAACGCATTCTAGTTCATGGACAGTCACGCGTACAAGAGGCAGTATCGTTCTTGATATCAGGTTTGGATTTTCAAGTAGTCGTTGCGAGTCCATGAATGAACCAGCAAGTCCAGTTCTTCATCTTCAAGAAATCTTTTAGGGTTAACTAGTATTACCCCCACCCCCACCCCTTCCCGCCCTGCCAAATACACATAAAAAAACACACGGTCAACCCAATTTGTGTGCATATTGGGAGGGGAGGGGGGAGACCCTAATTTCCCATCTAGGGGTGGGAGGGTGGTAATAGTTAACCCAATTTTTTATTTTTCATCTACAACATTGACTTGACCTTAATCTGCCTAAACAAAATTTCTATCTCCTTACATATTTGTTTAAAACACTAAGACCCCATTTAAAATAACACTAAAATTTGGTGCTTGCCATAATTTGATACGGTAGAAGAACGGAGAAGATAAATAGTACAGAATCTTTTGCATTCTTTTGATTTGATTTTCTTTTAGTTTGAAGTGCTGTAGTGCAAGCCCCCTTATTGCATTTGGTGACGTGGACCAATCAGGTCCTGGTGTCTTGTGGACAGGAAAATGATGTATCAAGTAATTGGGCCTAACACCCAATTTTTGAGAAAATGAAATCTAGAGGACACACTTTTTGGTGAGTAACTCACAAGGACAAATTTTAGAAATTAGTAACTCACGAACCCACGATTTCAAATTTTGTAACCCTCAAGGACAAAATAAGTTGGCCCGACCATTTTACTCTTTTTTAAATGCCAGTTATACCCTTTCGTGAAAATAACCCTCAAAGACAAATGCCCCAGATTTCAAATAAATATTTTCCAATTTTACTTTTTCTGTCATTTTACTATGAACAATGAGTGTTCATACCTTCTACTGGTGTATGAACAATGATTGTTCATATCCAAATAGGTGAATGTACCTTATACAATATATTGATGTATGAACATTGAATGTTCGTACCCAATCAATGTTCATACCCAAAGACTATGAACATTGAATGTTCATACCCAAAGGACCAAGGACTATGAATCATAGTACAAAATATCAGGATATGGGTATTTATCGATATTCAATTTCTGGATATGTATCGTGGATATATCCCTTTAAAGATATTTGACATTGTTTCACATGCAAATATCATAGATATATCCAAAATATCGACAAATATCGTAGATATTATGGATATTTCTTGATATATCATGATACATTATTTATATTTATTTGAAATATAATGATAAATATTAAATAAAATTGTTATATATACAAAATATCACCAAATATTCTCAAAATATCTCCAAATATCACAAATATCATCAAAATATCACTAATATTTGCAGTCGTATATATCTTTGAACATATCGTGATATTTATATATCTTTCTCTGAAATCTGGATAGATATCTCCAAATATCACGATATATCGGAATATTTTGTACAATGCTATGAATATCGAATGTTTATACCCAAAAGATTATAAACATTGAATGTTCATACTCAATCAATGTTCATACCCAAGGACTATGAATATTGAATGTTCACTATGAACATTGAATGTTCATAGCTAAAAGATTATGAACATTGAATGTTAATACCCAATCAATATTTATACCCAAGGACTGTGAACATTGAATGTTCACTATGAACATTGAATGTTCATACCCAATCAATATTCATACCCAAGGACTGTGAACATCGAATGTTCATACCCAATCAATGTTTATACCCAAAGACTATGAACATTCAATGTTCATACTAAATGCACCGTCGTTTCGTATCTGGGCTCGACCGGGCCATTAATTATTTGGCGCCAGGAATATACTTGACATTTTATCTACCCGATCTGTTTTTTATTTCGCGTCAGGAGTATACTTGACATTTCATCTATCCGATCCATTTTTTATTTCGCGTCAAGGGTATACTTGAACTTCCATCTATCCAGTCCTTGAGAGTTACAAAAATAAAAAAGTGTCCTGAGAGTTACTTTTTCGGCATTTTTGTCATTGGGTCACTCCCTGATGATGTATATCCCCCCCGCCCCCCAGCTTTTGACAGAAAAGAATGACACAACCGTATTAGAGGTTGCATACTTGCATGAATCTGAACCTCTCCTTGTTCCAGGAAATCATACGAGAAAGTCACGGGTACAAACTATGGGTTATACAGACTATTTTTGCTGTCATAAGAATTTTCAAGTAACAATATTACAACTTTTAAGCAGACAGCTCCAAAGTAAATAAATACTCTACATGCAACATCAATGGAACCAAGCAAAACAAGTGCAATATCTATGACTTAATAATATTATGGCGCATTCTACTACGTACCTTAATAATATTATAGCACAAGTGCCGACAGTTGTAACTCATCAAATCTGATTTGGATTGCCTATGCATGTTGACATTGTGTCCTCTCATACATATGAACATGGATAATTGTAGGCAAGTGGCACTACAATAGCTCACAAAATCTTCAGTTCATTCTCATCTCTAAACAACATAATCTTTCTACTGAGGCTACCTTTGTGTGGCATGTGACTTGTTTTTCTTGCTCCCTCTCTTTTTTGAACTAATCTCCACCCCTTGTTGCTCTTCAGCCTTCTGCTCTGCCTCTAGCATGGCCAACTGAAATTCACATGAAAAAAATACTTACTCAATAAGCCCATATAAGCTGAAGTACGACAATTTTATAGATGGGGACTTGAATGCGCTTAAAAGACTGAAGTATCACCTCATCAATGACAGGTTTGAGCTCTTTGTATCGAGATTCAGCAAGATCAAAGCCATCTCTTCGGAGCTCCTACATACCAAAGATATACAAGTTAACTAGATCAGCGAAGAAGAAATTGACGAAGCATTAACAAATGGACTCAAGTATCACCACTATTATCCCAAACAATAAAGAATACTTGAGTAATTGAGTTCATAGAAATAACATGCAAAACAAGATAGTGATATACTCATTCTACCACGGCATACTTATTCCACCTAGAGGTGCCACTTTTTTCCGAATTCCGATCTGATATTTTTCCGAATTTGGCAATGACATTTGTGTTCCGATATCAGATTAATTTCCGAATTTTTAACATATAGCCGTATATTTTATATAATTACTAAATTAAAACTACACATAGTTTACAAACCAAATAAAAACCCTAAAAAAGTAGAACATTGTCTCTCTCTCACAACTTCAAGAAATCAATATTGTCATTCTATAAAAGTAGAACATTGTCTCTTTCTCCCATCTTCCTATTTACTGTATTAATGCATTAACATGAAGAAAAAACTTGTTGAATGAACGTGTTAAAAAGTCTAAATTGTTTACTGAATTACTACATTTCAAGATGATTGTTAAAATGAATGTATGAACTGGATAAAAAATGGTTATCCTAAAAGAGAATCCGATTATATAATTCCAATTTCCAATTTACTTCCAAATTTTTCCGATTTCGAAATTTCCGAAAATTTTCCAATTTTTTTAATTCGGAAAATAAATTGTCATTCAAAAAATAATTGGATCGGATTTGGAAAGAATATTGTCATCCGAAAAAAAATTGGAAAATTTTCCGAAAGCCCTTTATCCGATCCGATCCGATCCGAAGTCACCGCTAATTCCACCACAGCACGAGAAGCCAACCACCATAATTAAGTTATCATTTTTACTAGCCAAGAGAATGTTAGGCAATAGTATCTGCATCCACAACTGAAATTGGTTGGACCATTGGCAGGACTGGCAAAACTAGTGATATAATCATTCTTCTCTTTTCCCATCAATTAATTTTTCTATCACCACAGGACCCAACTCAGAATCTCCCTTAATCTCTGCCATCATAGTCAAGTCTTTGCCATCATAGTCAACAAAATATATCACATTATCTGTGGTAAACACCCACCCATTTGGACTGACCTTATGCGGGAAAGTATCAGGATTCTTAGGCATACTCTCCTCACCAACAGATTGGGGATATACAGAATAGGGATGTCAACAAACCCGTTCTCGGTTGGTTCATAGTGGTCTAGGAACCAAGAACCACTTACTTTTGTACTTCTAATTCCGGGGTCAGTTTCAAAACTATGAAACCTTAATGGAAATGAACAACAAGTAAATGGGCAAATAGCCCGTGTTCACATTTTAAACACTCGTTAGGATCGGTCAAATTGTGAAAAGAATAAAAGTGAACAAAATTTTGAAGTTGGAAACACATCCCCCATTGACCAAGTTAATAATTTTTTTGATTATAACCTCTCTCTCTCTCCCCCATAAATCGCTAATGATTACTGCTTTCACCAATATTTAGTGCTCTAATTAATTACAGATTCGATGCTTTGAACCGAAATCCACAAGTATCCCACAAACGGCAGCAAAAGATGTGGAGATTTTTTCTAGGTTACCACGATCCCCTACTGACTTGTCTTCACACCATGTTATAGTTCAAAGCGTATCTGCCGAAACCAATATGAGTGTTTGATATTATGGACTGAACCACAAAGTGGCTGCCTATGTATCCTTCTTCAGGAATCAAATCTGTCGTAGTTATTTATGGGGCTGAATAGCATAATGAGTGGGGAAGAAGAGATGACCAAAAGACGACCAACCAGAGAGTGGCCTCCTACGCTCAATTGTTGCCTCCTATATATAATGACTTATGGAAAGCCCTAAAATAACATTTCCTTAGCTACCAAAAAACCGTTTTCGATCTAGGGTTTCCTCTTTCCTTATCAAAAAAGGATCAACATCAAAATAGAAGTTATCACATAGAAGGAGACATACTTAGACCTAGAAGTCTGCTCTAAATGGAACACCTATTTTAAATAGGTACAGGAGTCCTTTTATTACTGAAATACTGATGTACAAGGTCATCATCCAGTTCCCAAACTACTTCAATGAACTGAATAGTCAAACAGAAGAAACTGTCATGAATTGACCAAAACTGACCAAATCAGTTCTAGAGCTATTATCTTACGCTCCATTCCCTTTCTGATAATGATCTTTCGGTGCAATCCGGCTCTGTCACGTATGTGTCTTTAGGACACTGACGGAATATTGCCCCTCCAGTTACTGTCCCCCATCTGTCAATCATAAAGTCTACGTGGTTGGGTGAAACAAATGGTATTTGGGTTAACACTCCTCAAATTGGCCTCCTGCTCTCAATTCCATGAGCCCTCAATCTTTATTACAGGTTCCAAGCGGACTAACATTTTGATCCATCATTGTGCGGGCATACACTTCGAAAAAACCATCTCTAGTTATGGGACATAAATATTCACACTAGTGGATTCTCTTTGTATATTCTGAGTACTATTTTAGGCGTGGACATCATGAGCATGCACCTGTTCTTCGATTTCCGGAAAATAATCGCCCTACGATCAGTCATCAGATCTGTGCATATTGCACTAATATTGACTCTCAGGTGTCTAGCTCTAGCCGTAAGGAGCGGATTGTGTCTTCGGTCGGAATCTTTAATATGAAAACATTCACGACCCATTGATGACTGCAAGTGTGTGCTCGATGAACCGGCTCAACTTGGCTTATTTAAACCACTGGAGCGTAACAACTCAGTTCACACCTACCACCTATATCTCCTTCCTGACAGAAGACAGCTTCATCAGACCTATCTCACCTGTTTCCAGCAGCAAGATTTAAACTGCTTTGACAAAATAATAACTCTTCAAAGACATCTCCTTCACCCCCACCAGTCTCACCCCAATAGGATTTTGAAGTTTTGAACCTCCCTACTCTCCACCTCATCGGTCATCTCCCTGTCTCACCAACCACACCTGATCTCCACCATTCTCCATACCAGTATCCTGTACCCCTTGATCAGGTCTGCCCATTGATACCCTAGACACCAGATGCAGAAAATCTGGATCAATGTCTACGAAGAATTTGGCCTATTGATTTTTCTTACCTGAGAGTCGAGCTGATCGAGATATTTCCTCTTCTCTCAGTAGCACCAATGCAAACAGCCCTACCAGATCTCGGACTATCGGTACCACAGCTTACACACCAGGAATCACCCTTGTTTGTTTGGGTTATTTATTCTTGCTTCCTCGAACATTCCACACACAAAGAATTTCCTAAAGACAAGTAATGCAACCAAAGCTGCTTTTCCATGAAATGAAAGAGACAGATACATGATTGCTGTAGGTCATTACTCTGCAATATAAGTTTAAGACATTTATCTATTTGCAATTTTCATAATCATTAATCCCTATCCTGTTAAATGTCCCCTAGGCGCAGACAAGAACACCGAGTGTTGGAACCGGCTGATAGTCTGGAGGCAAAGCACCCCCACACCTCTTTCACTAAGCAATCATTCCTTGAAAATGAGGTGCACATTGACCAACTAAGCTAGGAGCTGTAGTACTCCCCCATCACTTTTCCTTCAAGGTCGCTATGCAATTATAATGTGCCTTTGTCAATTTTCAACGAATGGTCTCACCTCAAACAATATGCTCATCCTTACTGAGAGGTTTAATGTGAAACCATGTCAACATAAAAATGACACTACAAGGGAAGATCATTTGTAATGAGAGAAACAGGTTGCCAAAGAGACCAAAGAAAAAGATCTACCCCTATTCCTTATAAAATCTTGTTTCACTGTGGGCTCACTGAAACTATTTTACTTGGTACAACAGCAAAACTTGAAGAGCGTGACCATATAAAACACTTGGTACACATGGTTAAGGTCACTACAATCAAGATCCTTTAACCGCCAAATAAGAACCACTGGGGTTTAGGTAGACTTGAATTGAAATTAACAAATAGTAGCAACAAAATCTTATGATAGAACTTAAAGAGTAAATTGTTGAAATAAGTTGGTAGGTGGAGGCCTATGGCTTCCCAAGCTACGCTTTCAAGTTTCCTACTGCACGACGGATGATAGAACTTAAAGAGTAAATTGTTGAAATAAGAACAACTAATAGGGAAAACGATAATACAACCGAAATTAACCAATTTAGAGAAAATCACTGTTGTGACTGTCATCAAGGTTATTACCATCCAATGCGTGCAATAAACCATTTGGAAACTTCACTAGTTACAGTCACACTATTAAAGCTTAAATTTTCAATCTAAGGAGCTCACAGATTTTGATAAAGGAAACAAACCTTTCCAGTGTGCTGAGTGTGTTCATGCGCAGCCATTTGCCAATAGAGATTTGTACGCTTGTAAAAATCCCTCAGAGATTCTCCTGGCTTTAATAAAGAATGTAGAGCAAAGAATGGATCAGTGATGCATAGGACATATTCAAAGACAAGCATCAGATCACAGTATCAAGTTATAAACAGGAAATGAACGAACCTATAAGTCTATAACGAAGCTATGTCTACTCCAAAACTCCTTAATGGAAAAGAGGCTATTAATAGAGATACAGAATCTATTATGGAAAACCATACATGGGAATTTATAGACATTCCACCAGGAAACAAACCCATAAGTTAAAAACGCATATTCAAGCGCATATAGGCAAAAAGAAGACTTGGACTATTTTGACACCTAGAGACCATTACCGAGAATAACACCCATTAGAATTACATCCATTAAATATCAAATGAATGTGAAAACCACCTTTCTAAATGGTGAACTAAATGAAGAAATTCTATACTCAAGGGCCAATAAAAGAAATTGTGGAGACTTTGAGGCTGAATGCACGATAATAAAAATAATAAAACAGGATGACATGGAGAAACGGGCTTTTTGGACCAAATACGGAAATATCCTGCTTTGATGCCATCTTAAGTTCGTAACCCTTGGAGCATCCAACTCAAAACAATTACATTGAGTGGAGCGGCCTCAGGAACATATAAACTATCATTTAAGACTTTAAATGTCCTATGTGGGACTATGCTAAAAAAAAACTCAACACATGCAAAATCAAAAGACCTAACGGTTCCCTAGTGTAAAAAGTAAAATTGTTAATTGTGGATGATCGAAACAGGTCGAAAATATCATGTTGGAGATATTCAACCTAGAAACTAAATACTGCATTCAAGCTTCATACATCTAGGATTGGATTCTATATTGTACTTATTTGTCTAAGAACAATTAGGAACCTAATATCAAGAGCAAGAAAATTGCAAAAATGACTTACAGATTGTCACATACGGAAAGTACTAAAGTCCCTACATTGTTACCAAATAATTGCATAAATCTAATTACCAAAAAAACAATGGATAAATCAAGCACCCAAGAAATTAAAGTACAAAAACAGAAAACAAAAAAAGAAAACAAACAAAAAAGAAGGAAAAGAAAACCAATTTGCTGAATATCATATGAGCTATCAACCATATTAATAACAGAAAATGGATATATACGATCCATCTTAATATACTGAATTGTTCTAAACTTGATGAGTTCTTAAAAATAGTAATAAAAAGTTATTTGGTTATTTTATCAAAGACAATGTGGACAATTTGTTTACATTGACACGGACACATATGTCAGTGTTTGACACAGATACAGTGTGTCTGACATGGCGACCTATACGAACAAGGACACAACTAAATAAAAATAAATAAAAAATCCTATTATTACTTTTTGGTTATACAACTATTTCTTGGGCCCAAGACCTCACAACGCACCTCATTACAGAAAACTATGCAAGTGGGATATCACAAAGTTATGACTACGCTAATAGATTTCTCTATAATCTTGAAGGATTTCCATAGTTTGAAATTGTATGCATAATGTGTCCGTGTGTCCGACACGAGTGTCCTATGGCTATACGTATCCGGTCCACGTTACTTTGGTCTGAAATGACAATTTACTATCACAAATTTGTAATTAACTACAAGCAGTTTCACACATGAATGTATTTCAGTGGAATTGATACCGTTGGAGTCCTCTGAGAATCAGAAAGACCAAGATTTGCTCTGATATGCTCGATCCTCAATCGTTTCTCCTTCCGGCGAAGATTCTTAACTTCTCCCTTAATAACAGAAACAGCATCAGCCGTTTCAACTGATTTTACCGAATCCTCCCTAGCCTTTTCATGTACAACAACAGAACCAATCAAAAAGCAAATAATTAAAATCAAGGTCAACATTTTTAATTTTCTGAATATAATGAAAAATATGATATTACAAAATACACTGACATATATTAATTGCTTTAGTTTCCAAAATATTTTTTTTTTTAAAGCCAATTATTGAAAATAAGATCGAAGATGGACTCAACTTCTCAAACAGAACAATTTTTCATGTCAAATATTAGATGTAGCAGTGCAAAATCTTTAGTGGTTTTCCGCTTGAACTCAACTTCCATTGAGAAGAAAGATATAAAGGATTATCAAGTAAAAACCATATTCTATTTAGAACCCACACCTCAATGAGAAGATCTTAATTTACACTTATCTTTTCATGTGAATAGGGATGTCAATGGACAGGTGCAGTAAGAAACTTCGACTATTAGAGAATCGGCGTATAAAGGATGGATAGATTCAAGACGGGTCAATTAAAGAACCCTACACATGATTATATGTCTGATAAGTCTGATTGCCTTTTATCCTTTTCCTCTGCTTTATGAAAATTGCTAATTCTGCAACTTATGAAACTATAGAACCAATAAAGTTCGTAGTTTACCAAAATTATTATAGGCCATCAGACTTTTCATACTTCATACCACAGGATTTATAGTATTTTTCTTACAAAATGGCCTACAAATATGGCATCTGATTGTATATAAAATGTTAAACTGTTACTACCTACTAAAAATGACACAGGTATTATGAGACAAGTAACGTTTTATGTCCTCTTTTTCTCCTTTGACAGACATGTTCATCTACAAGTAGGCGGGGAATTTATTTCTTCCTAAAAATGATTTGAATCTAAAAGCAATCACTAACTATTAGAATCCACTCCATACTCTTTTTATCGACGTACAAAAAGCAACTAATTCATGCCAAATTATTTGGATCCCTTTACACAATAAAGGAATCCATTCACCATAAAACTCGTGTAAGATAACACCGAGTCTTTTACTTAAGAATACATGAATTTCATAAAGCAATATGACATTGCTAAAGCAATACTTCTGATGTTGTGACTTAAAGTTGAAACTGAGGAGAATACCTCTACATCGTCTTCATCGTTCGCATCTTCACTTTCACTTTCGCTACTGTCCTGTTCATTCACGCTATCATCCTCGTCCTCATCTTCGTCCTCCTCAGAGACTTCTAGCCATTCAGATTCAGATGCCTGAATTTCAGCAGTAAATCAGACCCAACAGGTATTCCTGCCCTATTAAACTCGCTAATTTATTGGTGGCATACAAGAATAGATAAGAGGGCCAATTGTATGCAATATGACTCATACAATACTGGAATCCATGAAAAGAATCAACCAGATTGTATAAAACCTATCTGAAGCAAGAAGTATATTGTAACATACCGGCATGATGCATTTCCACTCGTCAAGTTTGCTGAGATTTAGAGTGTACAGATCATCAAGTGTGATCTCTCTATCCCTAACCTCCATCATCCCTCCATAAATGTATAATATATCTCGACCAACAGCCATACAAGAATTTATCCGTCCACAAGGTTTCACTACCTAGAAGTTTAAATAGTTCAAAGAATAACTAAGACAACATAAAACTGTTAAAGATAACAAACTTTTAACTCAACCTTTATGTGGCACAACTAACCTCAGGGGTACTGCATGTTTGCAAGCCGGAATTCTCATAACTTTCTTGAAGCCCTCCATCAGATAACTTATCAAGCCCACCATCAGAAAAGCTAAGATTTTTCTTCATATTATGAGATAATTCGTCTGTCCCACTTCCCATGTCAGGTGCTTCTTCATAGCTCTCTAAATTCTCATCTCTTTCATTTGGGTCAAGCATCTCTATATCCCCTTGAGTTCTACTATTATCAAGAGAACATCCATTGTCTCGTCGATCTGACCTCCGCTTTGCCTGTACAGCCAACTATAATCAAGGAATAGTAATTATAAATTATTTATGCCTGAACACCCAATGATGAACCATAAAAAGTTTCAAGATAAGCCATGATGAATTTATATCTTGCATACTTTTTAATTAAAGTCCCCAGTTCTGTGGAATGTCACATGTTGCCTTCAAAATCAACATTCTTTCTAAATCTGAACTTAGCCAAGTCCCAGAAGAACTTATAACTAGGTTTCCAATTCTTTACTTAGTTATAGCCTTTCCATGGTTAGACAATTTCAACCTCTTTAATCGTATTCTATCTAAAATGGGAAAAAATTAGGAAGGTGGGTAGAAGAAATTGAGTGTGGAATAATAAAGACGAGTCAACAATTCGGTCCTCCTATCAAGACTTGAGTAACAAGTATGTTTTTCAATATTTACGAGGTGTCATAATTTCTTTACAAGCAGATAGAGATGGACTACTCTATTCCCTTTAAAGTGTCATCTTTTGTTGGATTGTCATCAACATCTTGAATCAAAGACATGTGGATCTTCACAATATTTGTGCACTATGCGAGAACAGAGAGGGGAGTATGGATAATTTTCTTCTCACAAGTGCTTTCTTGATGGGTATTTCGGAGTCATTGTTCTCATCATTCTTCTAACCTTGGAGGCCGCTTACTAACATCAATGAACCCCATTATGTAGTAGGGTAAAACTACTACCACTTTCTAGTAAGGCATGACGCATCACGGAGCATCTTCCATGAGAAACTGTTAAAGGACACATACAAGCTAGTAGCTTCTTTCTATGAGACCCACTTCTTGCAAACTAGTTACTTGAATATATTAATGAACAGAATTTAACCAAGTAGGAAACAAAAAAACTTAAAGCAAGTGGGTCATCCCTATATTTGACATGGGTAATTTTGAAAAAATTAACACTAACCAGTTAGATGTGGTAAATTATGAGTTGACCATCATCAACGGACCAAGACCACCTCTAGCGAAAAATGAGGAGTGGGACTATATAGTGATTTCGATCAAAAGACCATGAATAACTACAAACAAGGCATTAGTACATTGACGGATATACCTTATTCTTGCTTGGTTTCTCCTTGCGTAGCTCCAGAGGGTACCTAGGAAAATAACAGAATTAACAACCATAAGTTACTATGAAAGTGACAATATATCATTGAGTTGTAACTATTACATTATGTTTTTACTCTTTTAGGTTTTAAATGAAAATTTAGTTTGAAATCATGTGTTATGTGCCCCTGTGTCCGACAGGAACGTCATTGTGTCCATGTGTCGGACATGGACTCTTATAAAAAATTGAAGTGTGCATGTTGCATAGAATAGTACCTTTGGGCGGCTATCCATGTTACAAAATATTTAAACTACTTTAATTGCTTTAGGTCGAGTAACAGCTCTATACTCACCTACTCTTTTGTACCGTATTTTTACAATTTTACCCTCACATAAATACGAGTTAAGATCTATCTGTCTCCGGTTTATGCAAATATTTACCATTTCTTCCACTCCAGTTGTTGTCTTTAGTGTATTCTCTCTCTACAAGTATCATGCACCATTTGATCTTACTCTAGGTTTTAAACATTCTTACTCTTTAAGCCGCTCATGGTTTTTCTCTGTAGTGCTTCTCTCTCTCGTTATGACAAAAGGAAGTGTTTTATTACTTAGGGAAATAGGAAGTGGGGCCTCTATACAAACTCTTTTTTGCATTTACTAAGCAGAAAAGACTCCACATGTCACATGTGTACAACTATGATATACTCCTATAACACTACCACTTCATTTGATTTCTTTATTTTTCTCCCAATCTGTTTTTTTAGTTTCTTTTGTTTGATGAAATATTTAGCAATTATCATATCTAATTTATTCATACTTTTTAAATTCATCAAAGAAAAAAAAAATTGTGTATGATCACGATTCTAGTAGATATAATTGATGTTTTTCTTATTTTGACAGAAGTACCTTCATATACATACACACCATCTATGTCCACCGTTTATAGCAGCTCTCACCATCCTACATTGGGTGACAATCACGAGATTACAAATCGGTGTGTGGAAACCTGGTGAGGTCCCAAACAAACCCTAATTGGATGGGCCCTCTTCTCTACATCTCGAGTCAAGTGGTGCTCACACCTGGGGTCACAATGCTCACTCCTAGCGCCGTTGTGACGCAACTCTCAATGTGGCCGCCAAGTGGAACTGACTTGGCGCTACTCCCAATAGTGTAGTACATTAACTCATTGAATACATGGTGCAACAGGATCGTCACAAGTCTCGCTGGCATTGTTATTTAGATTTCTTTCATTAGTATTAGAATATTAATTAGGATTCTTCTTTATTTTCTTTAGCAACTTTTAATTAGAACATTAGTTCCAGATAATTCATTCTAGTTTAAGCATGATTCTCCTTTCAATAGGATTTCTAATTCAAGTTACGTAAACTCTGTAAAAGGATAAGTTCAGCCGAAAATTCGTACATAATCAATACAAAGTCAACTGAGCTTCACATACTTTTATCTATTTGCTTCGGCTTCATCAATTGGTTATCAGAGCTTTTGGTTCAATAGCCTATACCGATGCTGAATCGCATTCTCAGAACGCGACTACTGGAGATCTTGTAGCATCCTTTGGAGTATCAAACCAGCGCTCAAGAGAATGAAGAGGTGGCCAAGGCCGTGGTGGACTTGGAGGTCGTAGACCCGTCCAGATTGGGTTTGTGATTATTGTGGTAATGTTGGTCGTACTGAGCCAGTTTGTTATAGGCTCTTTCTGTTCATCACACTTCTGATGAACTAAGTTCTAGTAATTCTCAGTCTGCTTCTACTCCTCTGGATAATGTACTCAGTCAAATTTTGCACAAGCTCAATACCATGACTCCTGTCCTTCTATGGCAACTTTGGATGCTTCAAGTAATTCTGCCCATGTGTAGCGTCACCGTCCCCTGCTTGGGTTATTGATTCTGGTGCTAGTACACTGTCTGGTATACCATCTCTCTTCTCTAATTTTGTGGCTTCTAAATATGTTGTCCATTTGGTTGAGGGTTCTACTCGCACTGTTTATGGTTCTGACACTATCAATCTTAGCCATTCTCGTTCTTTGTCTAATGGATTGCTTGTTCCTGATTTCCCTACCAATTTACTATCTATTAGTCAACTTACAATTACAATTTACAATTTACAAAATCCCTTCAGTGTTCAGTAACATTTACCTCTTCTAGCTGTGTTTTCCAAGACATCAAAACATTAGTTCAGTGCATGAAAAAGATGGTTTATATTTTCTTGATGGTGACCCACCTCCTTCTGTCCTTAATGCTTCCGTCTCAAGTGCTTCTGTCTCTGGGCATTCTTGCTTAGGTCATCCTTCATTGGCAAAGCTTCGTCAAGTTCTGCCTCAATTGAGTCTTGTGTCTGTTTTAGAATGTGAGGATTGTTAACTGGGCAAGCATCATCTTAGTTCTTTTCCTAGTCGAGTGGAACTTCGTAGTCTAAGTCATTTTGATTTTGTTCATACTGATATTTGGGGAGGACCATGTTAGAGTCAAAAGTGTGTATGTTTTTCTTTACTCCGTCATTTTTATAAATGATTGTACTCGGATGATATTGTTATTTTTAATGAAAGATCGTTTTGGTTTGCCCAATATTTTCACTACTTTTTACAATCATATTTCTACTCAGTTTGGTACGCCTATTAAATGCCTATTAAATTTTTGCGTTCAGACAATGCTTTGGAATATATATAATCTTTATGGAAAAAATTTGTGTTAACCATTACATTATTCATCAAAATACATGTTCTCATACCTCACAACAAAATGGTGTTGTTGAATGCAAACATAGACATTTATTAGATGTTGCTCACACTCTCATGTTTCCTATGGTTGTACCTAAAATTTATTGGGCTGATGTTGTTCTGACTACGACTTATCACGAATGTTGTTCTGTTCGCACAGTGATGTTTGCCCCAGTTGACAAGCCTCACATTTTAAAACAGACACAAGGCCAATAAAGGATTACCTATGCGAGAATGTCATGGTAAAGAAGACGAAAGCACTAAAGACTGTAAAGGAGACGGAAGCACTAAGGACAGAAGGGGGTGAATCACCATCAAGATAAAATAAACCATCTTTTTCATGCCACGAACCAATCACCATCATCGTCTCGAGGTCATGGAAAACACAGCCAAAAAAGGTCATGATTACTAAACACTGAAGGGATTTGGAAAGTTGACTGATAGATAGTAAATTGGTATGAAAATCAATAATAAGCAATCCATTAGACCAAAAAAAAGAATGGGAAGGATGAATAGTGACAGAACCATAAACAGTGCGAGTAGAAATATTAGCCAAATGAACAACAAATTTAGAAGCCACAAAATTAGATAAGAGAGATTGTATACCAGACATATGACATGTGTACTAACACCAGAATCAATAACCCAAGGGGATGGTGATGCACATATTGAATTACCTAAAGCAAAAGTTTCCATAGAAGAACTCCCATGAGTCATGTTATTGAGCTTGTGCAAAATCTGACTGAGTACATCATTTGAAGAAGTAGAAGCGGACTAAGAATTATTATAACTCAGTTCTTTAGAAGTGTGATGAACAGAAGGAGAATAATCATTTTTCTTATAACAAAAAGACTCAGTATGACCAACATTTCCACAATAAATCACAAACCCAATCTAGGCGAGGTTCACGACCTCCTCATCCACCACGTGCACCATGAGGAGCACCATGACCTACGGCCTAGTCCGACCCTCGGGAGATGTCCTCTTAGAAAACAATCCATTTATTTTTACTAGCCATGTTTGGCCGTATAAAAAAGTTTGATTACATTACTTTAGGGTTTCCAGTTTTTCGGAGTTGAGGAGGTGTCTTACATATATGATTTGTAGCCTTTGTCATGAGGTTGTTATTTTTGGGAGAAAATTTATCAAGACAAAATTATATTATTATTAAGTGATTCTAAAGAGATAATGAATTTGAATGTCAAGTTGGGCTGAAACCCTAGTTTTTGACATTTTTTGTTTTAATATTCCACTGCATAATTCACGTCACTTTGAATGTCAAAAATGAGATACCAAAGGGTATGTTGTTGGTAAACTCCAATCATCTGGAGTTTGTAACCCTGCTAACTGAAGCCTTAGAAAGCGTTCATATAGTGCTATATCTATCACTAAGAAGTTCAAAATTTTGACTTCTTGAACAATGGTAGCTTTGATTCTTTTGTAGAATTGTTGCATCATGAATTTGATGCATCAAAGTTTCCTTCTTTCGTATTCTCAATTCGATGATGTTGTGTCATTGAAGGGTATACACGTGTGATCCCCTTCGCTTTTGTCTTATTTGCTTCTTGAAAACGATCTCATTCTACATTGTCACCTTTTTCCAATGGCAGCTTGTTCAAGGTCGCCTTTTTAATTGTACCACTTCCTAGCAGGTAAAACTGTGCAAGGATGTCTACGGGAGCCAAGACTATGATTTGTAGGTACCGTGGTCCCTTTTTGAGTGTTAAAAATTGGACCATGTAAGGAGGTGTCCATAGTGCTTCTTGGGAATTCTTTACAGATACCGTGAGGCATTGCTATTTCTAAGTTTTAGGTAAGGAACAATGCTTCTGGTTCATTTGATGACTTAATTAAGCATTTAGTGGATCTTATCTACTCACATTTTAGCCATCTGAATGAAACATCTAATGTAGTTAGTTGCAGACAGTAGGTCCAATTACTCTGATGACCTTTAACGGCCGATCACTTTTAAGGCGGCAAAGCCTGGTTTAGGTCTTTAGGATCATGGTTCCCTGATATTGATGTCTAAAAGGAGGATCATGGCGTTTCTCGTCATAATATGGGGGAGCACCCTCAACATCCTTCTTTTGACCATATTCAGCATCCGCCTGAAAATGCTTAAAAATAAAGCAGCTTGGTGTACAAAGCGTACAAAGCCATAAGGGAATGGTATAAGTTGTTAGCGTCTTGCTAATGATATTAGTTTCAGTCATCTATTTTAATGCATCAATAATATAACTTTCAGTTATCCAAAAAAACATTAAAAAAATATGAAACTCATCAAAAGCAACAACATATATAACAAATGGACAGGGCTCAATAATAAATGTCTAGATGGTAAAAACATACCATCGTTGATTGTCTAATTGAAATCCATAAAGCTCATTCAAGAACAAGCTCATCATAACATCCTCTGAACAAAAAAAAAACTACTTGTGAGGGAAAACAATCATGATATCAACCAAACTCAAAAATTGGTTGTACACAACATACTTATCAATATTGTACAACTGTATTGTCTCGAGAGTAAAGACGATGAATATCACATTATTGTATTCAAAAGGAAAACAATCATGATATCAACCAAACTCAAAAAAATTGGTTGTACACAACATACTTATCAATATTGTACAACTGTATTGTCTCGAGAGTAAAGACGATGATTATCACATTATTGTATTCAAAATAATTAGTATACTTGCGCCCGCGTATCGGTAAAACCCCAGTTTACAATATTTCATACAAAGTATCACAGGATGCTCCATTGACAAGTTTATATCCAAACAAAGAATATAAACAAGAGGAAAAAAAATCTATTAACTCCCAAAAAAATAATATATTCAGCAAGCAATAAGATTCTTTAAATGAACTTTACAAATTTAAAATGATAGTGACACCTATATATGTTGTTTGAATCCCGATAAATACATATATAGCATAAGGTTAAAGATGACACATACATACCAAGTCTAACATGTACAAGACTGCCAATCGTTTATACAACACAAAACACCAAAATAACTGACGCCAACTGTGTCAAAGTGGAACAAAAGCCTGGAACACCCGATTCTCCCCAGGCATCAACTTATATACTTACTACCCACTCACAACCTCCGCCACCTCCAAAAAGGAACTCAGCAAATGAATTTTCCAAATGAATGATGATAATTTCGAAAAATGGCATGATATGCATGAATTTTCTGAAGTACTTCTCAATTTTTTGGAAACATTTCCCTAATATACCATATACCATTTACACTGGTCCAGTTTGCATTAAAGGCAAATAAACTTTTTCTTTAGATCCAAGACAGCAAACTTTTATATTGACTGCAATTTGGTCAGACTTAATTTGTTGTTCTCTTTAAACCTATGTTACATGGACACGCCATATTTTAAAAATTATCCGTGTCTAACACAAATCCACGTGTCTGCGTCGGACACATATTGTATGTGATATACCTCAACTTTTAATATTTCGCCCTGTCAAACACTTTGTATATCCGTGTCTGATTCGGATATACACGTGTCTGTCAATGTAACTTTAGCTTTAAACGGAATGATGTGCCTCATACATTCTCATGACATCTCAGTAGACCACAAGATCATTACATGCGTGTTGTGAGTGTGTTAGACTAATGTTATTATAGTCTAACACACAAAGATGTTAGACTAAGTTGTGGGACGAAACATAAAACTGTTTAATAGATTTCTTTTCAACTGGAAAATGTGGTCCATGATGATTTATCATTTTTCTTGTACATTTAAGTTGACAAATTTGGTGCACTCAATGAAGAATGGGCTGGGCGTTCTTGTACATTGAAGTTGACAGTTTTGGTGCACTTGATGTAGTATGGGCTAGGTCGCAGGCCCAGGCAGAACCACTGTACAATCATTATCAGCACAAAAATCCTAGTTTCAACAATTTTGAGCACATTAAAGCCTACTATGATGTATCTTGTTGGCGGAAGCTTCAAGAATGGATGAACAGCAATAAGATTTAATAAATCAAACACCTAAATCTAGGGTTTAAACATTCAATCATGAAAAACAATTCCTTTGGAATAAATATTCAATAACAACCCCTCTAACAATATAGGCCTAGATTCCTTTATATAAAAAAACAACTACTAAATCTAATTGGATCCCAAATCGGAAACCTCCTAATTCCTATTCCTAATTGAATTAGGAAACCAATAATAATAGAAAGTACTAAATAACTATTACTAATTAATAAAAGACTAATAAAGTAATCTTCTTCCATGCTCATGCATCATAATCTCCCCCAGTTTGTTCTGCAAGCGTATTAGCTTCTGTCACATGAGTAGTTTAAAGTAGGAACACAAAGAAAATCAGGTTGTCAGAACCCCTGCCTGCACTAATTGTCTAATTCCATATATCTTATAGCTTAGTTCCTTTTGAACTACTGCAATTCGCATTACAACCAGAGAAAAACAATCTAATCTCTCCTCCCATACACATTTTTAAGGATTAACATGGAAGAAAATAATTTAAACCTAGAACTAGCGCGCCTTGCCAAACTTACCACCCATGACCTATGACCATTGGCTTAGATAGGGATGTCCATCTTGCCCGAAACCCGAAATCCACCCAAAACCCGAACAAAGTACCTGCACCGAACTCTGCCAGAACCCGAACCCAAACCAAAATATATAGGATAGGATTTGGTCACACTCTCTAAATCCGGACCGACCCGAGCCCGACCCGATAATTTAGCCCTAAACCCGTTAAAAGGGCTAAACCCCGAAATCGAACCCCAAATCCGATTTCAAATGCATACTACTAATCTCATATAAAAGAATGAGTTAGATACATATTTGGATTATGATCTCATTCATGTTTACAATGATGAGTTATTTAATATATTGGATTATGAAAAAATTTATGTCGGGATTTCCAATTTTTTCAGTAATTGCACGTGATCATGTGTCTATATTTCATTCCGAGTCCATCTATTTTTAAACTATATAAAATAATTATGTCTGAGTATAGGTAATAATTACTTCCAAGTTCATTAGAAGTTTTATTTTGTTTGAAAGATTGGTGGATAGCCGAAGTAGAAATAAAATGTAGATATATATTTCAAATAAAGTTTCTTATTGTCTTCTTTCTTCATTTATACCGGGTTTTATCCTACTCGAAACCCGAACTCGAGCCCGATGGGTACCCAAAATATAGGGTTAGGATAGGGTTTGGTCACACTTCTCAACAAAATACCCGACTCCGAACCCGACCCACTGAAAACTGGTCCGAGTTCGATTAACCCGATACCGGTTCAAAATCCGAAAAGTCAGGTTCAGGCCGGGTCGGATACCCGTTTGGACATCCCTAGTCTTAGATGTTAGACCTCATGTTCTTATATCGTCAACAACCAGAACACAAGTACCGCATGAGAAAGGTGAGGGATGGAGTTCTCATCACGTCAAGAAGGATAGATAACACTATAACAGCTTCAACCAACACTAAGAGATACCAACATCATCCCAGCTGGTTTCCTGCCCCACTTCAGCTTCTTCAAACTCTTCACATTGATGTTTTTCAAGATCCCCACATGCGAAAATGACTGGACTGATCCAAGCACAAAATTATTCTTGTCAAAAAACTCTTATTTGTTCTACACCAACCCCTTCTTGACGAGATAAGAACTTCATCCCTAGATTGGTGAGCAAGAGAGAAACCAAGATTGAACGATTTAACCAAAACTTGCTAGTCCCAGAAGCACAAGATAACCAAATGCTTCAATGGTTGGTCAGAGCAGACCCGCAAAGGTCCAAGTACCAGGATCACCAAATGGTTCGGGATGGTCAGATCCAACAAGAAAAACTACCATAGATCCAAATAATGGTACTAAATATCTTTTACTTACTTCAAAAAGAACCTTATCTCTTCCAAAGTTGAAGCTTGCGAAGGTTAAGTAATATAGAGAGAGACATTCTTTAGATCAGTTTTCTTTTTTCCTTTTTACGAAAAAAAAAAAAAAAGAGGGTAAGCTCACCAAAGGAAGGAAGTATGATGTGGTACTCTCTAGATCCCCCAGATAACAAATTGTATGTTCAAACAAATCAATCATATAAATAAGAGAAGGATGTGATATTTCTTACCAAGAATAAATGAAGGGTTCCAATTTAGGACAAATGGGACCAAAGACAATCACGTATTAGAATGTGGCCACAAAATATATATATATATACATAGTACAAAATGCCGCGATATATCGCGAAATATCGCGATATATGCCGGTTTTTGGAGAAACCGATATCGAAATATTCATGATATGTTCCTGGTAAAAGAAACTCCCTCTGCCGGACATTTATAAAAAAAATATCGATATTTCAAAGAAAAAACACGATATATATTGTAAATATCAGTGCATATATGTAATAAGTACTAGTATTTTGGTTTGAAATCTTATGTTCTTATGATGATGGAGAGTGAAGCCAAATTGGGAATGAGTTCCTCCTCACTTCACAGCATATCAAAGATAAAGAGGAAAAGAATGTTTCAAACATTAATTTTCGATGAGTACCAATTGGGTATTGGCTATTGGGAAATTGGGAAAGTCAATAGTGGAAGATTTGGTTGCAAATTTGCAATAGCGAAGAATCATAAATAAGGTGATGAAAGGAGTATAAATGGGTGGGCTTGGATTTAGGTTTAGGTTGATTCAAAATGGATACCTTAAACAAGAGCATGGGTGATCTAAGTAGAGAGATCATATGGTTAAGAACTTGTGATGAAATAGAAAGTGGATCTAGCTTTGTATTTTCTTCACTACCCATGAAAAGTTTATGAAGGACTTCCCTTGAATCTTAAAATGTCACATTTCCTAGTGAGCATGAACAAAGTAGTTCTTCTTCTCACAGACTCTTTCTCACAAAATCAATTGAACGGCCTCAATATTTACGCCTATTTAGCTATCCACAAGAAAAATGGTAGAAACGCACTATGCCATTGGAATTTTCTGATAAATATCGATATTTTGTAAATTTGTCAAGATTTCAGTGTTTTCAAACCTCATCTTACCCATCCTTCAACATTGATATTTACCATAAATATCGGAAAATAGCTAGTCCGATATTTTGCCCTGGCACGATATTTTGTACTATGTATGTATATATATATATATATATAGTCTTTCTCTAAAAAGTAGCTACTTAAGTTAACTTAAAATAAGTACATAAGTTAAACTTCACCTACAAAATGAATTTAACCCCCAATGTTTTGTGGATATGATATACTCACTATAAAGATCATCTCTATAAAATTTTAGCTCATTTGGAAACCTTCAACATTGGCAAAAAATTATTGCAAAAACTCGACATTTCTGAACTGTTAGATTTCTTTTTAAAGATGAAAACAATTTTTATCTATATTAGAAGTTTCCAAATGAGCTAAAATTTTGTAGAGATAATATTTATAGTGAGTGTTTCATAACCACAAAAAATTAGATTTGAATTCATTTTATAGATAAAGTTTTACTTACGTACTTATTTTAAGTTAACTCAAGTGCTACTTTTTAGAGAATGATTGTATATATATATATATATATATATATATATATATATATATAGGGGAGGGATCCATATACAACACTTTTTATATAACAGTTTATACAATAGCCTCCATCTCACTTTACAAATTTACTTACGATTTGATTTTTTGTGGATGTCATCTTCTGGAAAACATCTTTGCAAAAAATGGGCTCATTTGGAAATTTCTAAAGATACCGAAAGAGGGTTGCAAAACTTTAAATCCTGACCCGTTAAACTGAATTGTCTTTTCAAATCAAGTTTTGAAAGAGTTAGAGATTTTGAAATTATACGAAATTTTGTGGATGTGATCTCTACAGTGGTAAGATCATACCCACAGTATTATCCCTTTGTTCAACTTATAAAAGGGTGTTGTATAAAAAGTGTTATATATGTCGAGCAGGTTACGTTTACCATATTTTTTATGCCATAGTTTATACCCCCAAGATGAGTTAAGTGCTAATAATTTGTGGATATGATCTACTAATCATTGATAACATCTCCACAAAACTTCATCTCATTTAGAAATCTCTAACCTAGTTAAAAATCGTTCTCAATTTTGATTTTTTTTAAACG